>NC_070621.1:6464292-7832625 GCF_027172205.1 Podarcis raffonei
AAGGAGAATGAAGGCGGTGAATGTCCTTTGTGAGTGTCTGGAGGCAGTTGGAGGATGAATGGCAGCTAACCGATTGACTCTTTATTGTCAAAAGTACACTTACAAGTTAGGAAAAGGCATGTCAATCAGTTCCATGCATCTCAGCTACTGCTAGGTGTGCACCCAGTTAGACAGTTGCTGCAACAGAAAGGTCCTGCCCCCAGCCTCAGTTTATGTATCTCCTGCATCCAAGCTGCACACAAGCAGGTGAAGACTCCACCTGTGTGTAACCCTCTGCCCCCCCCCCAGTGCCAGATTAAACCCTGTGGAGGCCCCTAGGCAATCAAAATCTTGGGGGCCCTCTCATGTGCACACTCTCATGGGTAACTTGATTGAACTTGATTATAATTTTTGTTCAAGATCAACTCAATATTATTTTGATCTGTTGTTGCCTATTTCGTAATCTGGCACTGCCTCCTCCCGCTTCAACCCTCCCCTGGACCATGGAGACAGTGGAGCAGCAGAGGTGGAGGCAGGAGGAGAAGGTGTAGAAGCCCTTGACTATACACCAGCCTGATCCCTCTCCCTTCTCCTGTGCTTGTTCATCACTATCAAATCCTGTAGCTTTTCCTTCCTCTGACTCTTGTCTCCCAGCTGTTACATGTTCCCCACTTCACAGATTCCCTTATTCCAAGTCAGTCTCCAACCCCTCTTATCCTGGTGCCCACTCATCAGAATCCAGCCAGCACTCCTTGGTGTCCAGCCAATCCTGGAGAGCTGCCTTTCCATTAATTATTCTTTTGGAAACTGGGGAATTTTGTGTGTGCTCAGGATTCCCTTCCCAACCTTCTCACCAAAGAACCCAGCAAATTGCTGGTTCATGTTTGTTTGTTTGTTGTTTTTTAAAAAACATACACCATATTTCTAGTGCAATAAGATGACATGACTATGAAATTGGTTAGAAAAGAATATTCAGTATATTTCACTTCACATCTTGATAAAATCCCTCCTAGCCTGAAATTATATTAGTCTGAATCATGAACCTTTGATTCACAGAGCTGCAGAATAAGAAAAATTAACTAGTTTGCGTATATCAATAAGGGGAAACAGACAAGGAGGTAGAAGTCTTCCTGACCACTGTTGCATAGTTCTTTCTGAAATACAGCTCATGCAATGAAGTGTCAAGCAAGCCATCACTCTCTCTGATAAGTTTGTCATTTGATAAAAATGTTTTCACTGCTGGCCGTGAACCACTCACTTTGAGGTCTGATTGCTCAACAGCTGCTGTGTTTCAAACCCAGAGCGTTTCAGTATTGATTTGCAGGTCTAGTTCTCACACAGGTGGCAAAGTTGTGACTTTTAGAATGTCACTGAGTACTAACATAATTCAATGCTCTTCCATAGACATGGACACAAAATCCCTAGCACTCAGAAAACTAGCAGTCCAAGGCAAAGGGTTCTAGTCTTGACACGCTAGTTTTTTTTATCTGCAAGGGATTTATTTATTTCCAATGGAGCAACATTCTGCTGTGTGAATCCGCATCTGAAGTCAAACATAGTAAATACCAAGAACAGGTTTACCACCTCAATGAGAACTAGGTTTAAGATAAGTGTGCTTTGGGGTCCCTCTCCTCCTTGTTACATTCCAAGGGTGAATTTAGCTCTACTACAGGGATTCAAAATGATTTAACATTCATAAATATTAATCAGCATGAAGAAACCCAGGATGAGTTCGTTATCTTCAATAGGTTCTCTCTCCTTTTGGAAGTTGTTGAACCTAGATCTGACTAAGCTAATGGTTTCTGATTTCTGATTTAATTCTTATACAGTCATACCTCATGTTACATCTGCTTCAGGTTGCGTGTTTTCATCTTGCGTCTCAAAGCAATCCGGAAGTACTGGAATGGGTTACTTCTAGGTTTCACGGCTCGCGAATGCGCAGAAGCATCAAATTGCGACGTGCGCCTGTGCAGACACAGCGCTTTGAGTTGCGGGCTTTTCATGTTGAGGACGGGCCTTCGGAATGGATCCTGTCCATAACATGAGGTACCACTGTATTGCTTAATATATTAAAAATATCTTTAAGTGTATAGAAAATGAAACAACTTAAACAAAGTATTATGGGCACTCTATTGCACTTTGCACACACGCAGTAGTGGCACTCTACTTATGGACTTTTTGGGGTGCGAACGACACCCCAAAACAGATCAGGTTCTTAGATAGAGGTACCACTATAGTCTGAAAAAGGCTCCCATAAAGCAATCATCATTAAGTTCTCTTATTTTAGCTGTTAACTTTGCTGATCCTGCATAGTTCATCACTTTACTTATCCATTCTTTTTTGGTGGGAACTTCTTCATCTTTCCATTTTTGTGCGTAAAGAATCCTAGCTATATACTTAAACAACTTAACCATATTGTTAGGAACGTCTGTCCCTATAATCCCTGGAAGAAAAGCTTTATTATTATTATTATTATTATTATTATTATTATTATTATTATTATAATAAAACCACTTTAACCATATTTTTTTATCTCATCATACATCATTTCCCAAAACTCTCTCCCCCGCTTTTCTTACAAGTCCACCACGTATGAAAGGAAGAACCATTTACTTGTTTACACTTTCAGCAGTTATTAGGAACCTTCTTATACCTTTTAGACAATTTATCAGATGTTAAATACCATCTATACACTATTTTCATATAGTTCTCTTTTAAAGCATGACAAGCAGTGAATTTCTTGTCCACTTTCCACAGCTTTTCCCATGCATTCATTTCTATATTGTATCCTAAATCTTTAGTCCATTGTATCATTGCCAATTTAACCATTTCATAGTTCATCTCCCATTCTAATATCTATTTTTTGAAATCAATTTTTCCTATTCCTTCAAGCAGAATCACTTCAAAACTGGCTCTGCTTGCAAAGCAAGTCTTTGTACAGAGAGCAGCACATCCATAGGAAAAAGCAAAGAGTGATACTTGCACACACTTCCTGGATCTGTTTGCAAAAACCTGGACATTTTGGCAAATTCAAAAAATCCACCCAGACTGAAATTTTACCCCTGAAAAAGAGGACATGTCCAGGAAAAAGAGGACATATGGCAACCCTGCATAAAACGTTGAAATCCATTATTGCTCTAGATTTAACGAGACATCTCTAATTATGAATGGGGAGGAGATTTCAAAGTTGTTGCTTAAGCCCAGGACCTTTATTGATTTTAAGTGATAAAGGAGGGAAAGTAATCCTTTATATTAATAACCAGAAGCCAATTTGTCTACAAAGCAGTTATTAAAAACTATTAGCTGAAATATTGAGGTGGAGAGGAGGAGCTTTGGGAAGGCCACAACCTTTTTGCTTCTTGTGATCAATTTTTCAGTATAAAAGGCAGCTGAGCTATAGCAAGAAGTTAAATGGAACTGGAGACATTTTCAAGTTGAGGAGATTTTAAGGTGTTGTGCTCACTTATTATTCACTAGGACTGGATTAAAAAATGCAATTGATCAAACAAAACAGAATGGCTAATTCAACATGAGGGAAATGGTTCATGGAAGGCCATGATCACATCAGCTGAGGGCTTGTTTAGCAAGTGTTGTGGCTAGACTGTTGTTGGGACAGTTTACCAGCAGTACATACCAGTAACTTCAGTGATTAAAGTTTTGCATTGACTGTCCATATGTTACAGGACCAAATTGGTCTGGTATCAATTTACAAGACCCTTAAAGAACTCAGTTCAGTTTATTTTAAGGAGTGCCGATTCTTTTTATTCCCTCCTGAATACCAAGATCTTCTGCAGATTCTCTGCTAATGGTCCTCTGTGGCTCAGATGTATGGCTAGATCCACCACACATGCTGTATTGTGGCCATGGGTCTCAGGAACTCCCTCTTGGGTGAGATTAGACAGGCCCTCTCCTTGTTGAAATTCAGGCACTTGAAAAAGAGCTTTCTATTTCAGCAAGCATTTTTTGTAAGTTGTGCTATGCCCGTTCATGGAACTTGCATTTTTATCTGTGTTTTTTGTTCATTTAAGCACCATGTTGTTTCAGCTGATGGATTGCCTTATTAATTTTTGTGGAAACTTCTTCATGTCCATTTATAGTGAAAACCAGTCAATTAATATTGGAAAATAAACAATCAAGCCCTGTTTCCTCCCTGATGGTTCCTACCTATCCTCCAAGTCTTTGGAGAGGCTATGCTCCATAGACTGTCCAAAGCAAATAAAGCTTTCCTGGAGGTTTGTTGGATATCAAACCCAGGGAACTAAGACTTGCTCTACAAAATTGTGATAGAATCAGAACACCAGGAAAGCCTGTTGCTGGATGAGGGCAAAGGCCCATCCAATTCCTGTTCTCACAGTGGCCAGCCAGAAGCATTTGTCTAATCATATTTCAAAGCCATCCAAGTTAGTGTCCCTTACTACATATTGTTAAACAGCAATTGTTAGACAATTGAAAGTTAGAAATTCTTGCTGATCTAGTTCAGATGATCCAGATGCAGAATTGCTAGAATCCAAAACTAAGACTTTGTCAAAAATGTATAACTTGCTGCTGAAATGGAATACTCAGGATGAGACGGTTAAATCTGTAATGATTAAATGGGCACAAGACGTTGGACATAATATCATGTTTGCTGACTGGAAACAGTTGTGGACCACCGGGATTAAATTTATGGCATGTAATGCCTTAAGAGAGAATATTATGAAAATGATATACAGGTGGTACATGACCCCAGTCAAGCTTGCAAAAATCTATCATTTGCCCGACAACAAATGTTGGAAATGTAAGGAAAATGAAGGTACATTCTTTCACCTTTGGTGGACGTGTCCCAGGATTAAGGCTTTCTGGGAAATGATATATAATGAATTGAAAAAGGTATTTAAATATACTTTCTTGAAGAAACCAGAGGCCTTTCTCTTGGGTATGTCTGGCCAAGTGGTGTCAAAGAAGGACAGAACTTTCTTTATGTATGCTACAACAGCAGCAAGAATACTTATTGCAAAGTATTGGAAGACGCAAGATCTACCCACTCTGGAAGAATGGCAGATGAAACTGATTGACTGTATGGGACTGGCAGAAATGACGAGCAGAATCCGTGACCAGGGAGAAGAGTCGGCTGAAGAAGATTGGAAAAAATTTAAGGACTATTTACAGGAATACTGTAAAATTAAGGAAAGTTAAATGGTGTTGGATTGAAATTGGGTGGTTTCTAGCTGTAATGATATAAAGGAACATAGATGGGGGGGAAAGGGTTTGAAAAATAAGGTAATGTTATAAGCTGTAATGCTTTAAATGAAGGATTTGCTGAACAAATAACTTTAATTGGGATACAAGGAGGAGAAGTATGAGGAGGTCTGAGAAATTTGTTATTTTAAAGTATGATCTTTGAACTTTATGTCTTTTTAAATGTTTTTGTTTGTTCGGTTATTGTTTGTTTGTTTTAAAAAATTGGAAAATTTAATAAATATTCTTTAAAAAAACAACAACAGATGATCCAGATGCATTGTCCCATTTCATCACATGCCCCCACCATCTGCCCCTGCCCCCTTGCTCTGGCGGGCTAAGAGCCCTGAGGTAGTTTTGACTCCATAGCAGGTGCCTCTGTTGCCTCTGAACTTTGATCACTGCTAGATGACCTTGGGGTAATTACAGTTATAAAGTTCTTTCACTGATACTTATATCTTCCATCCCTAACATCCCAGGAGGTCATGCTACGTTTTACTACTGTCCCGTAGCCATAAGACCTCCCCACCCCCAATTCTAAATGAGATTTTTGTATGAGAGAAGGGTATTAGTAACTTCAGCCAGCCATCTGCACACATATCTTTGAAATGAACTCTGCTGGCATGTCCATCCATTTCCTTCCCAACTGTTTATTGCCTAATTCAAAATTCATGTTTTAACCTCCCAAACTAAATAAATAAATAATGGTCTCTTTTAGGAATGTAGCAACTGTTGTTCCCATTCTAGTCAATTACCTCACATAGACCCTCTTCAGCTTCTTTTGGTTATGAAATCTACTGTAAATTGTTTCATGTGTGTGTTTTAGAAAAAAGAAAAGGCCTTCTAGAGAAGAATTAGCAAGAGGTGCTAAAAAATTATATTCTCGCCCAAGAACAGCACAGTATAATGGAATGCAAATAAGGCAGGTATTGTCCATATTTGCAAACTATCAATTTTAAAATTCTAGGACTGTCCTCTATTTCTCCATTACATGACAGAAGTTTCTAATTTTCATTACAATATAAATTAAAAGTGCTAACCTGCGTTCACAAGGAGTGGAATTTGTGAATTGCATCATGAATGGTATTAGTAACTAAACACCATTTAGCTAAATTCAGAAATGGCTTGGCATTTCCAAGCTTTCTTGGAGAATTTATGTATTGTTGGGTTGTATCCAACTAAGGTTTACTCAGAGTATAGCCACTGAAATTAATGGGGCTTCTCATATTCCACAGAGCCTAAGACTGATACTTTGGAGCCCACAGAACTCACAGCTGATGGTCTGTAGCCCACAGACTGGGGCCATCACAAATGTCATTTCCCAAGCCTGAGTCACCTGAGGAATCAAGTGTTTTCCATGATATCATGCCTATCTGCAGAGATTAAACCAAATGGAAGGCCACTGAACAGCAAAGAAGTGCTCATTTTCAGGCCAAAGGGTTGGCCCTTTAAAAACCATAGGCTTCAGGTCAAGTGGGTGGAGTTTGGGAAAGGTAGGCTTCAGGAAGAGATTCATACAAGCTCACTTCTATCCCTCATCAGAGCAAGTTATTTACTTGGAGTTATATTTGGTGCTGCAACCTCCAGTATGCCTTGCTGTGATATGGGCTGGTCAGAAGAATGGCATTGTGTATGTGTGGTGGAGAACCACTCGGAAACTTAACAACTTCCCAAATAATCCAGGAACAAGATAGGGGTTTAGATAAGGATGGGGGACAGTAGGTACATGGAACAACTGCAATTTTTTAAATATAAAAATGAGATACTTATTTGACGAAAATAGCGAAAATACTAGAGATAATACACCAGATGAAAAGCTGCTCGATTACTTTCTTTGTTTGTTTGGTGGTTGGTTGGCTTGTTTTATTTTCTGCTTTTGCTATTCTCTCCAACCCCGTGAGTACCAGGTGCAGTCATATTTTTTTTTCTCCCTGACCAGCAAGCAATGATGGGATAATCTCTTTGTTTCAATTTCCAAACTCTAAATTACACTGAGAAGCCTAACGTTTGCCTTGAACACATGCAAAGCCAGAAGAAACCATGAAATGGGGTCACTTGAATTCTTTTAAGACATGGGACATTCAATTTTTGTGTGGATGTGCAGTCAAGTTTCCTGTATTTGGGGAAATTGCAGGGGTGAACACACCTGGAGCGGAATGGATGAGTTTCACCCTGAGAAAACCACCTCTGCTGTGAGACATGCATGCATCATCTAAAAAGAAAAATGCCCCCCTCCCTTGAGAATGATTGGTTTGTTCCTATGCAGATCTATGACAGTGGAATAGATGATTTCATTAATTGACTGGTTAACTGGTCAATCCACTTTCTTTGATCAAGGGTCAGTCATTGTCCTAATCAGGTTTGAATTGCTTTGTGCACCTGGAATTGTAAATGGATAACATGTCACTAACTGCAGTCTGGACACATCTGTCCAAGGGAAGGGGAGAGGGAGAGACTGTGGGTGCCCCTGAAGGCATTTTTGCTTTGGGAGTGAGGTGTAGGTGGATTGGCTCCAGGGGTGCTGAAAGGAGTTCCTTTGCCTGCAGGGACTGCTAGACCTTGCATTACAAGCACAGGAGAAGATGTTTTGCAAGAAGAAATCAGTATAAGCAGTGAGCAAATCCCTTCCACTATTTGTGCTGTTGGGTCACAGGCAGTTTTTATCATTGCTCCTAAACTTTTCTATGCTGTTCTCAGTAATTGCAGGCCAACTGGGTTCTTTATGGTAAATATTTGTGTATCTTGGGCTTTAGTTGTTTCACAGTATAATGGTAAACTGCGTTATAATGAGTCAGATCATTAACCCGTCTAGTTCAGCATTGCTTATCTTGACTAGCTCCAGAATTTCATGTAGGGAACATTCCCAGACCTACCTGAAGATACCAGGGATTGACTTTGGGACCTTCTGCTTGTAAAGTAGATGTTCTAATACTGAGCTATGACTAGTTATTTCCTACTTATTGTTTCCTTGAATTATTAATCTACTAAGAATTATCTGCAAAGCAAACTACACATTTTATAATGCAGTATAGCTGTGGTTAGGTATAAGAGAGATATTTGGTTTGGGCCAAAGTATTGTGAAATTTTGGAACAGGAAGGTGACAAGCTGAAATTGCAGAGTTATGAGAAGCTCAAAGGGAAGGTGCAAGACTGGTT
Organism: Podarcis raffonei; assembly: GCF_027172205.1. Classification (NCBI taxonomy): domain Eukaryota; kingdom Metazoa; phylum Chordata; class Lepidosauria; order Squamata; family Lacertidae; genus Podarcis; species Podarcis raffonei. The sequence continues at coordinate 6,472,645 of NC_070621.1, forward strand.
ACATTATTTTCAAATAAGAGAGGTATACAATCAAGATAAAAAAATTGGCTTTCAGGTGGAAAAATCAAAGTTGGAAACAGAATTGTTAGAACCCAATGCTAAGATATTATCAAGAATGTATAATTTGCTGTTGAAATGGAGTACTGAGGAAGAAACGGTAAAATCTGCTATGATTAAATGGGCACAAGATATTGGTCACAATATTTTGTTTGCCGACTGGGAACAGTTGTGGACCACTGGGATTAAATTTACGGCATGTAATGCCTTAAGAGAGAATATTATGAAAATGATGTTTAGGTGGTACATGACCCCAGTCAAGCTTGCAAAAATATACAATTTCTCCGATAATAAATGTTGGAAATGTAAAGAAATTGAAGGTACATTCTTTCACCTTTGGTGGACGTGCCCGAGGATTAAGGCTTTCTGGGAGATGATTTATAATGAAATAAAAAAGGTATTTAAGTATACTTTTGTGAAGAAACCAGAGGCCTTTCTCCTGGGCATAGTCGGCCAATTGGTGCCAAAGAAGGATAGAACTTTTTTTATGTACGCTACAGCAGCAGCAAGAATACTCATTGCAAAGTATTGGAAGACACAAGAATTACCCACCTTGAAAGAATGGCAGATGCAAGTAATTGACTATATGGAAATGGCTGAGATGACTGGCAGAATCCGAGACCAGGGAGAAGAGTTGGTGGAAGAAGACTGGAGGAAATTTAAAATTTATTTACAGAAGCATTGTAAAATGTATGAATGCTGATGACATTGAAATAAAATGAAGGGGTTCTAGTAATAAGAGATAAAAATTTGAAATTTGGGAGGTAAAATATATAAGGACAAAGTAGTAGATGAATTTGCTGAACTAATTGTTAAAAAGGGATATAAAAAAGGGAGGCGTGGGGAAGTCAGGAAAATAAGTTAATTGAAGATAAATAACTAGAAAAAAGTGATTTTTGTTTTTTCTTATTTTATTTTTTGAGTGTTGATTGTTCTTTTTTCCCCCTCTCTTGTTAAATGTTTGTATTTTATGTATTGTGAAAGTTTGTATTGTTGTGTTTTATATTGTTTTTCTGTGTTTTTATTGTCTTATTTTTCTATTGTTAAACTTAATAAAAATATTATTTAAATAAAAAAAAGAGAGATATTTGGTTTGGTTTGGATGACATTTTAATGCAAATCTATCAAATTTGCATTTCCTGAGCCAATATGCAATCTGACATATAGTTATCCTTCCCAATTCACATTTCTCTGAATTTTGTAATGCAGTCTTCAGCCAAGAAATAATAATAATAATAATAATAATAATAATAATAATAATAATAATAAAAAATGTGCAATCCTCCAAAGTGTGCATTGGGGGAAAGTATACATAAAAGTGAAAACATTAATGAAAATAACAAATAAATGTATGTGCTAGGCAAACATGCATATAAAAATGTGGATATTCAGAGAAATGCACACTTGAATGCTAACAAATTTTCATGGGGATATTTTTTTTAATGAAATGGAAGCTGACACGGAATTGTGCTGAAATGTACTTGAAGGTACAAAATGAGAAGCTGAAATAGACTGAAACAGGCAGATTTGTCTATATTTGGGTCCTAAAGTAATCCAACCTGGTGTCTCATGTCTCTTTCTGCTGTGGTTGCTGCTACTGCATAAGGCAGGGATGAGGAACCTCAGGCCCTGGCACACAGTGCATGCCCCCAGACCTCTCTGACTCTCCCCAGACTAGTCTCCTTTTCAGTCACACCCCCTCTCTCCAGATCACACCCCTTACTGCCTCCACTTTGCATCCTCCTGGAGAATTTTTACCTGGCTGGAATGTGACTATGAACTCTGATCATGCTTCTTGCTTGCTGGATGGAGGAGAGAAAAGTGTCTCTCTGTGTGTGAACTTGTCTACTGTAAAAAAGTAACATTGGCACTAATTTCTCCACTGACTTTTGCATCTGTCCCCATGCACCACAGATCTGTGCCTACCCCCTAGAGAAAAACAAAACAATACTTCCTGGTTTATTGCAGAGAGGAATGGCGGCTCCCAGTGCTTCGTCCTGCTAAAGACGAATGCTTTGGGGGTCAATGAGCAATGAGGGGAGGCTGCCAGGACTAGGCACCCCCTTAAAAAACTATGCAGAAGAGAAGGGCTTCGAAGGGGTCCAGCAGAATCCATTCTTTCCTCCTGCCGGGACCCAGCTCTCGTAACTGCTTCGGCAGCGAGCGAAGTGGGAGGAGGGCAGTTGAGGGGGATTCAAGGCTCCAGTGTGAGCTCACTGACTGAAGTCACAGGTCGCCTCCCAAAGCAATAAATCCCCATGCACCACAGACCTGTGCCCACCCCCTAAAAAAAATGCAGCGCTTTGTGTGGAAAAGGTTCTCCACCCCTTAAACAAAGACACTAGCATTGACTTTCAAGACGCAATACAAGGTCAGACTCCTCAGAGTTTTCCTTTCAGTCCATAGCTCATTCCTCAGTCGGGGCAAAGAAGACCTAAGCTGCACTCAGTGATCTGGACAAATAAGAAAATCCAGAACAGAGCAGCTGCAGGCCTGCTACCAGTATCCCTACATGGATATCAGAGCAGCATGCAGCCCTGAGAAGTCAGGGAGAATGATACAGGATAGCCAGTCAGGCTTAGGAGACTTTGTTTAGCCAACCGCTTGATTAGAGGCAATCTGGCTTAATCCCCTTTTTGTTTGACTGTCCAGACACAAGCACCTTTGCTGCCTATGCAAACTAATTATCTCTGGCTAAAAGGAGAAGCCTGCAGTGCTCTTTCGCTCCCCTCCCCCACTCTTTCTCCCCTGCATCTGCCACTAATATAACTGGCAGGGGTCTCAAGCCTGGAGCCAGAACTCATCTTGCCCCCAGCCTGCCATCTGTTGTGGAAGGCAGCTGATGAATGCCAGGTGAACTATGTGATGCCACTGCCATCGCTGGCTGTGTTCCCCATAACTGGCAGAAATACTTTCTGGGTGCCTGGCATGAAATAAGCAAGTTGCAGGATCCAGATTTTTTTTATATAATGTAGTGTTTTGCTGCTTATTTAGTTTATTTATTGCAGAGGAAAAACCAGTGTGCTGGGGGTGGGGAAAACAGGTCTCCAGCCTTCTCTTATATACAAAGAGGGAGGAATCTTTTCACACTGCAGGCCACATTGCTTCATGGGCAACCTTCTAGGGCAGTAGCGTAGGTAGCCACAGGCGGGGGCGGGGGCAGTCCGCACTGGGTGCCATGGTGTTCTGTAGGGCAGTAAGGCAGGGGTGTCTTCAGTGTTGCCTGCTGTGCATTGGGGTTTCTGTTTCTGGGTGGCAGAGGAGCTTGCAGGTGTTGCAGGTTCCTCATCTGCAGGGGTTCAGAGCCAATTCCCATCCCCCATCCCTGAAATTGGTGGCTGCTCTAAAAAAAGCTAATCATCTTTGACTTCCTAAAAACTTTAGTCTGCCCCAGTTACCGGCAGGTTGCTACACCACTGTTCTAGGGGCTGCGTGCTTATGGTGGAACCATGGAAGCCAGTCCTACCTAGGTAAAGGTAAAGGGACCCCTGACCATTAAGTCCAGTCGCGGACAACTCTGGGGTTGCAGCGCTCATCTCGCTTTACTGGCCAAGGGAGCCGGCGTTTGTCCGCAGACAGCTTCCGGGTCATGTGGCCAGCATGACTAAGCTGCTTCTGACGAACCAGAGCAGCACACGGAAATGCCATTTACCTTCCTGCTGGAGTGGTACCTATTTATCTACTTGCACTTTGACATGCTTCCGAACTGCTAGGTTGGCAGGAGCAGGGACCGAGCAACAAGAGCTCACACGGTCACTGCGATTCGAGCCGCCGACCTTCTGATCAGCAAGCCCTAGGCTCTGTAGTTTAGACCACAGCACCACATTCCAGCATGTAGAAGTCAGAGGTTTCTATACATCTAAATACCTCAACCCTCTACCTAGGTAAGCAAGAGGCATTATCACATTTCAAGGACACATTATAGGCAGACTAATGGCATAGAGGAGGGTCCACAACAGGGGGTGAGTGGTGTGGCCTGGGGACAGTGGAATAGATTGGGGGTGCTATAGGAATTTGTCACCTGAATATCCCAAGACCCGTTTATGCCCACCTTTCATGGACTGAAACCCCACTTCACTTCTTTTCACACAGCCCTGAGCAGGCTGCAAGGGAACTGTGTAACAAGGTCCGTCCACTGAAAAAGCAGACAATCTCATACACCTGCAGGGTCGCCACTGTCCCTGGTAATTTCGCACTATTGTCATCAGATAAAGAAGCAGCCCACCCATGTTGTGCAATAAAAGAAAGCTTTATTTCAAGATTGCATGCATTTCAGATTCTAAAATGGTCTCCCAAAGCCCCAAGAGGTTTCAAGGCTGTGTGCGTTTCTTAGCACTTAGTGAATATCTTATGGAAATTGTAACTTCTTTCTTTATGTAAACTGTGTTTCCTTGGGTGGGACTGGATTTGCTCTGTATCTATCCAATTGTATTCCAATTGTCAGCACGCTTATCTCCTGCAAGTGTAAAAAGCCTGAAGCCCTATTGTTAATCGCTGCCACCAGTTATTCTCTGTTCCGTGCACCTAGGATAGAAGTGTGAACAAGTTAACTCAATCATAAGGGCTGGACTTATCTCTTAACATGCCTATAGGGGGCAATTATTACAACCCACCCAGCGCCATAACCCATTAGCCCCAGGCAATCCATGACTTACCTTTCTTACCTGTACATGATGTAGGTCTGACACAGAGGGAGGGTGGGCATGGGAAATGTAACACTGCCACCAAGGGTATAAAACCTGTAACTTACATTTGTTCAGGGTTCTCTTCTGCCTATCACAGAAATGGGAAGGGGGTGACCATGTCGCAACAGTACTTTAATAAAGATCTGGTCCACTGACCACTTTGCTTCACTATACATTGGTCTTGGGCCCCTTTCCTTCTTAACCAGCAAAGGGCTCTTGGAGGTCTATATGAGTTTCTTTGAGTGCAGGGAGAGCTCATTTTTGGCTCAAACTCCCTCCAGTTTAGCCTCATTCAGCAGGGTGATAGACAGACTGGTGTGTGTGTGTGTGCGCGTGCACACCCTAGGCCAACCCCAACCTCTCTCACCACCAAAGGAACACAAGCGAATAGTAAAGAGAACCTGCACAAGCGAGGCTGACACAAAACCCAACACATGCATTAAGTAAAATAGAAACATCGCCACCCAACCCCACCCCTACTCACAATGGCTGCCTCCACCTCTTCCCCATTTTTCTTCCTAATGTAACCCTAATGTCTCAACAAATGAAATTGATCTGTAGAAAAGTAACTTGAAAAAAAGACATTGCACATACTTTTGTAAACCAAGAAATCTGTAATAAAAAATGTTTAAAATTATAAATAATAAATAAAAGGTTTGCTAGCATAGATTTCAGTTGTTTGCTATGTTCCCCAGTCTAAGGTCCTTCTTCCAAATGACCACTTACTAACTCACTGTGGACCCTACTACAAGCTAGCCCTCCAGAAAATTCTATAGCAATACAGGGACACTTTTGGAGACTCAGTCCCAGGAGCAGACCAGCTCTCCCTAGGTGATGATCAAGCAAAGCTGACCACAAGAAGAACTGGCTTTCCAGTCCTGGCTATTGATCTTCCCCAGCTGCCTTTTGTTTGGGAGTCCTGGAAGATTACATAAATCTGTTCTAGGATTGTTTGCTTGCTGATTGTCCTAGCAAACTCTCTGGCACTACAGCCTTTCCTCTGGTGATTATCTCCCCCTCCTTGAGATTTAAGCTTAGGCTGGCAAGCACTTGGCATGTGCTATTAACAAGGATAAGGCAGACTCAAAAGCACTTTGGCTCTGCCTCAGAGTGCTTGTTCCCAGGGGTCTTGGAATGCTGCTGGGCGCTCCCCTCTCCCTCTTCCAGAGCTTGCTGTCATTGTCTAGACAGTTGCCTTTACCAGTACAGCCCCCCTCCTAGCCCCCCAGCAGATGATCTTTACTTTCAGCAATTATGCATCTTTTAAAAGGTTTGATCTACTTTTCAGCAGTCTTTTCACAATGGCTGTCATTTCCAGCCAATATGTAAGAGATGAGCTTGGGGTGGTCTTGGAGTCTGGCCACAACTCTATTATATGAAGCTGATTGCAGCAACAAAACCTTTTGCCTGCTTATGGTAGTAGAGGTCATCTTGCCTGTTGTCCTGTAGGAGCTGCTAGACTTTTCTTCGGGGGAGGGGGATTGTTACAGCCACCAGGACCCAAACTACCAACATTGTCCCAGTTGGGGGCTGGGATTCCATTTCCATTTCCTTGGCAGCCCCCTCACATGCTGGAGCCAGCCTGATTGCCCCCTCCAGAAAATGTTCCCGGTGGATGGTAGGCTGAGTGGGTCTGGCTGGGTTGGGGGGCATCATGCATGTGACATCACACACACGTGACACAGCCCCCAATGTTGGGCACAACTCGACGCGCCTGTCCCCAGTCCTGCACAACTGAATGCAAAAAGTTTAGAAACTGACCTAGATTGGGAATGGTAGAGCATCTGAACTGCATGCAGGTCATGGGTTCAGTTACTAGCATCTTCAGGTTCACAGGTTCAATCCCTGGTATCTAAGAAAGTCAGAAACTCTGAAGAGCTACTAAGTGGACCCATGTGAATTGACATAAGTCAGTTTCTTTAGATCCTATTCCACCTGCAATGTTCCCTGTGATTCCACACATCACCAGGCCTGACAAATTGCATCTCAGCTGTAAAAGTTAAGATTGCACAAATCTTGCAAAATGTACTTACAGTTATAAGTGGCCTCACCAGTGAAATCCCACCCTCTGTTCCCAGAAAAAAAATGTAGACAGGAGTTGAAAGGCACATAGTTAACACAGAATAATAATACAGAAAAGCCACATTTTCAAACAGAGCTTGGCACTTACCAGGATACTGACAGAGATGGTCAAATGTTACTCTCTTTTGAAAATAGGGAAGTAATAGGTCCTGAAGACTTTGCTACAATTTGGCTGATGGACATTGGATTGTCCACATTGAAATTCTGTTCAGCTGGTGGCAAACTGCAAACAATTTCTGAAGAAAAATTGTTCCCAAGTTTGCTTCCGAAAAGTGTTAAATCTGCAGTGGTTGAAGGCTTTTCTTTCATTATTTTCTTTCATTCTTATTGTTGGTGTCACAGAATGAGTTATTTCAGTTAACTTAAAGTATGGTTTTAATTTAGGGAAAAAAGGAAAGGGAGAAATACCCCTATCACTTAAATCTAAGTGAAATTGCTGTGTTGAAGGGGAAATGGGCAAAATAATTTGTTGGGCCTTTTCTCAGTCCCAGAGAGAAACTACAGTAACAAAGTGACCTGATGGAAACAATAAAACAGCAACAACAACAACAAATACAAAAACAAAGACAAAAACAACAGGTGCTTGTCTAGCTGTGCTATTTTGCACCAACTCATGTTTTGTGAACTCTTTTCAAAAGGAGGTTCACAAATAAGCTTAGCATTTTTTGTTCAAAGAACTCCCCCTCCATCTGCCAACTAGGGATAGACAAATCTCAGTTTCCATGAGGCTATCCTGCAGTCTTGGATAAAGTTTTGCTACAAGTGAAAACACAGTCACTGACATTTGCTATTTGGGGAGACTATTCTGAAGAGGAAGTGGCTGGCTGGTGTTTTGTGTTTGCCAGAAATGGACAAATCTGTCAATTTCAGTTTCTCCCTTTTTTCAGCCTTAAGTTTCCATTCCTGTATCAGTTTGGGATTTTCTTTTAACTCATGAAAATTTCTCAGGACTTTTGTGCACATATTTCCCTAATATACACATGTTTGAAAGCAAGTGTGCTTAAGCCACACATTTTTATGAGTGCTGGTGCCTTATAGCATGCATTTTTGCACATCATTTTTTGTTATATATGCACTGCTCACAAATCCACAAAGAAGACTCAAGAGATCATAGCATTAGAGATAAAGTGTTATATTTAACAACCCAATTCAACCAAATTATGAAAGATTGGGCAGGTGGAATATGGATGATTCTTCTGGGGGAAAACCCTCTCCAATCCCCTGGACATGTTTACAGCAGCTGTTCCCTGCTCCAAAGCAAAGGAGAGGAGGAAAAACACTCCATACTCACTAAGGGAGCCTTGTGTGTGTGAACCTAGCATGTGCACCACCAACCCACTGCCCTGTGTTCACCAGAGTGCATATGGCAGGCCACAACCCCCTCACCCCACTCCAAGAACATGCTTATGTTAAAAAGTGTGCTTAACCCAATGATTTGTTTATTTATTTCATAAAACTTATACACTGCTTGATTGTAAAAACAAAACAAAAAACCCACCCTCAAAGCACTTACTGTATCCTTAACATTCTTAAAATCCACTCATCTGTCACACTAAATGCCAATCAAGGAAAAGGCAACAGCAGTTAATGAACACCACTCCCAGTAAGCCAATTAGAATTGCAGGCAGTGTGCTGAAGAAAGGAGAGCCTAGGGTTCAAATAAGGACACTCGCCTCAATTTTTATGCAGTCCCCCTGAACTGCGCTGTTAAGGCTGGTGGGGTTGGCACTGCAAGAGGAGGAGGAGGAGGAGATGTATAGATTGGGAGGCAGATCTGGCATAAATAGCAGCTGGGAAGGCTTCTGGGAAGTGGGAGTTCATTTATGTGGTTTGAGCAGTGCATTGTCCTCATTTTATGAAGTGGATCGAGAGACTGTGGGCTTGTCCACACATCCACTTGTCCTGTGCCTAGAAAGCATGGGTCAGAGCAGTTCTCCACTTTTCCTGTGCCTTCTAGGCACAGGTCCAAGCATTTTTGCATTTGCCCCATAGCTTTCACCTGAAAAGCAAGCTCTTTATCACTGAATCGGAACCGACAGCAATCTGCAGAAAACCCAATTGATGTTCTATTAATGGTTTCCCTGTGGGAAAGCGGCAGGGCAAATGCAGGCGTTGACGTGCCCTTTATTTCATTTATTCACATGGATTTTGATGTTTTGGGGTTTTCATTAGTATCTCTTATAATACAGTATCTGGGGAGTTATTTCGTTGTCCTTTTTTGAGTTTTTCATCACTTCAAAAGGAGACTTTAATGCAATATTATGAAGACAAGCCAGCAACCCCTGTGCTAGGCAGATCACATTAAGAGCCCAGAACAGAACCTAAGAACATTAGGAGCTGCTGTACACATTGGTCCCCCTAGCTCAGTATTGTCTACATGGCTGGCAGTGGCTTTCCAGGATTTCAGGCAGAGCAGTTTCACAGTTGCACCTGGAGATGCTCAGGGCTGAGCCTTGAACTTTTTCTGTACAAGGCAGATGCTCCACTGCTGAAGTGCAGCTCTTTCTGGTCTGCTGATGAGAGCTAATGGTTAGGAGATAGTTCAGAGTCTGTCTCTGTGCTTGAACAAGATACTTATCAGAATTTCATTACAACCTCTTAGACATCATACTGCTGTACTGTAGTGATTCTGGAGCAAAGGAACTTCAGAGGGAGACCACAGTATGAAACTGCCAAATGGCAACTTAGGTAATTTATCACCTGAAGCCCACCACATATTAAATAGCTTACCAATGTGATATTATGTGGATACACTCAGGATCTGGATTCACCAGTAGATATTGAATTGACAACACATTTATTAAAAGTTGTTCATGTAACAATAGGTTACAATTGGGGTTAGTGGTGATGGAATGTTTATCCCTACTCCTTCTGTGATCACTAGCTGAGTAAGAGTGTCATCCATGAAAATGGCTTTAACAGTGAATCCGTAATTGACTGTGGAGGCCAATTCTGGATACACACATCTTTCCACAGTGGGGACATAGGTTTCCAGGCAGGAGTTGATCATGGTAAGGGTTTGCCAAATGGACCTTCCTCTTAGCTCGTTTCTCCTTTTCTCTCTGAGTTCGTGCTTCTTCAAAGTCCATTACACCTTTGGTAAACGCTGTTCTCCAATTGGAACGCTCACAGGCCAGTGTTTCCCAGTTATACGTGCTTATACTACATTTTAAAAGTTTGTCTTCAGAGCATCTTTAAGCCTCTTTTTTTTTTTTTGTCCACCAACTTTCCATTCTTAAGTTGGGAATAGAGTAGTTGCTTTGAAAGACGATAATCAGGCATCTGAACAACATGACCAGTCCAACGAAGTTGATGTTGAAGAACCATTGCTTCAACATTGGTGATCTTTGCTTCTTCCAGTACACTGGCATTTTTTGGAGACATCATTGATGGAATCTTTTGAGGAGTTGGAGATGACATTTATAAGTAGTCCATGTTTCACAAGTTTGTAGTACAATAGCTTTGTAAATGAGGATTTTGGTTTCCCTGTGAACATCCTGGTTCTCAAACACTCTGTTCTTCACTTGGGAGAAAGGTGCACTCCCAGAGCTCAGGTGATGCTGGATTTCGGCATTGGTGTCAGCCCTTGTGAAAAAATAACTGCCCAGATAGGAAAAGTGGTCAACATTTTCCAACGTTATACCATTAAGTTGGATTTGTGGCACTGCCGAGGGGTTGTTTTGTGCTTGTTGGTGCATCATTTTGGTTTTTGGGATATCGAGCAATAGGTCAAGCTTTCCATAAGCTTCTGTTTGTAATAACAAGTTTGTGCGCATATAGTCAAAAGTAAAATTCTAGAAGCAACCAGAATGGAATTTTACTTTTGTTTATCCCTACATCAGAAGGTTGGAGAGTCCAAGGAAATTGGACCATATGATAAAAATGACTAATAATGTAAGAGTGAGCGAAGGCAGGCAAGTTGGTAATTTATTCATTGAAAAATGAAGCAGTTTTGTTATGTATTGGTGTAATAAGACACAAGAAAATATTCATCCATATACATTATTGGAAACAATTTAGAGAACAGTAATTGCTATATCCTTTTTGTTTATGGTTTATTTTATTATTACCGCTGATGCTGCCAGCATCTTCATTATGTGTGTGTGTGTGTTTTCTTTATCAGCTAAAAATGAAACAACATGAAATAGCTTAAACATGCTAGGATGTTTATGTCAGTATCACTTCTTTGTTAATGGTCAGTGTAATGATTTTGTAAAAAGACAGGATAGCCTCCTCCCACCCCAACTGCTGCCCTCTAGTACTCCCTTATCAGCTGGAGTGAGTGAAACAGGGCTGGGAAGTCTCAGGTCCAGGGGTGACATGAATCCCCACCCTCCAGTCCTCCTTATCCAGCCCTTGGGACTCTACCAATGTCCCACCCACCTCAATGCATTGGTAAAGACACAGAAAGAGAATTAGCATGGGCTAGCACAGAGTAGGGGAAGGAAACCTCAGGCACAGGTGGCCCTCTAGGTCTATCTATATGACCGCTGGAATTCCTCCTCCCTGTCATGGACTGGCTGGATGCAGAGGAGCTGTGGGAGACAACAGCTGAGGACCCCCCCCCCAAAGAAACCCCCAAGTGGAAGAAGACTCGGAATCAGGGGATTCAAGTCAAATCAGTTTATTGTGTTTTAGCAGACAGCCTTTATACACATGAAAATGAAAATAATAATATCAGAGATTTACATTTCTGCTCCTTAACTTTTAAATGATAAATCATTTCACATACCCCCTTTAAGTTTAATAGCATGGATTTGTAGAGCCTTAGCAAGAAATTTAGATATTCTGAAGGATGGATATGTCTCTGCATCAGACAGCAAAAAAAAAAGTCTTTTCCTTCTGTGATCTTAACAATGGGTGAATATAGTTGTTTCTAAGATCAGTATAAAAAGGGCATTCAAGGAGCACATGAGTTGTATCTGTTGGAAAATTCCATCCCACCTTAAGTAGCAGATGTTTGAGATTGTTACATGTCACTGGTCTGCTTCAGAGCTTGAATACTACAGTCAGCAGAGTACTGTTTGTCCCTGATTCAGCTGATAACTTGCTTAGTGTTTCTCAGCTGACAGAGCAAGACTTTGACATTTCCTTCAAGAAGGGAGTTTGCTTCATAAGGAAGATCAGCGAAGACATTTTACATGCAGATTATGTAAATGGTTTGTTCTTGATAACTTATGATGATGTTGATGTCAATGTGCAAAGTGATGAATCTTGTTGTGTTATGAATACTAACAAAATTCTTCATTTAGATTGCATAGATTCCCACCACAGGCAGTTCAGTCATATGGGATGGCAAGCACTGAGCAAGATGCCGGAGATGGTTCAAGGTTTAACCATTAAACCCTGCAGGTTTTACATGAAGTTTAAGTCACGTGCAGAGCACAAGGTGAGGGTTGCACCAAAGGGCAAGTTTTCTGGCAGGCAGACAGGCATCTAAACCCTACCAGGTTGTCCACGCAGACCTTGTTGGTCAGCTTGCACCCTCTCTAGGTGGGGCAAGTTACTTCATGTTATTGACTGATGCTTTTTCCAGGTACATTCATGTGTTCATGCTCAAGCAGAAATAAGAAGCATTTCCTAGGTTCAAGGAATTCTGTGCTTGGTTGCAAAATGTCCATGGGAAGTAATTGCAGTGTTTGTTTACTGACCATGGAGGGGAATTCACTTCTCAGCCGTTTGAGGCTTTTCTGACTGAGAAGGGGATTCAGCATGACCTTGCAAGTCCAAGATCTCCATGGCAGAATGGACTTTGCGAAAGAGTATGCCGGACTTTGCTACAAGGCCTAAAAACCTTGTTGCATGATGCCAATCTTCCTGAAGAGTATTGGGCTGAATCGCTGAATTGTTTTGTTTATAGTTAGAACAGAAGGTATTCTGCACCAATAGGCTGTACTCCCTGTGAAAAGATGTTTGGTAAGAAGCCATACGTCAAGCACATGAGAATCTTTGGATCTGACATGTGGGTCCATACTCCACAGAGCAGCATGGTGTGCATGGCATATTTGTGGGGTACGAAAAAGGTGTATACAAAGTGCTAATGACTGACACAAAGGCAGTACGGTTTACCAGGAGTGTTCAGTACAATGCTAAGTGGGGGGGCAATGTGGGGATTTTCCAGAGTCACCCTGATGCTGAAGAAGCAGCGGAAGCTGAGGATGATGATCAGGACTACCATGAGACCTACTCACCCACATCAAGTATGAGAGCATTAAGCTTATGCTCAAGATTTCTTCAAAAGAAGTTTCACGTTTTGCATCACGACGTGAACACAGCTGTTTTGTACGGGGTTCTGGGGGAGGAGATTTACATGCTTCCACCTGACGAAATGCAGGTACAGCAGGGAATGGTCTGTAAGCTACAGAAATCATATAGGGATTCATATATGGTCTCAAGCAGAGTGCCAGGTGTTGGAACACAAAACTAACAGAGACATTGTTTTCTCTAGGTTTTCATCAAGGCACAACTGATCCATGTGTGTTTGTCAAAAATGAGGGGGTCAACAAATTGTATTGTGTATGCTTTGTTGATTATCTTCTCTCCTTTTTTTGGAAGCATCAGGCTTTGTACCAAAGCACCCTAGCTCAGCTGTGAAAGCACTTTGACATGAAGGATCTTGGTGAGGTATCCAACTATCTTTCTCTGAAAGTAGAAAGAAACCAGACAGGTGATTTTTTGGTACACCAATCTCAGAAAATTGTTGATGTATTGACCAGGCTGAATTTGGTTGATGCAAATCCTGTGGACACACCAATGGTAACAGGTTTCCAGGTAGATGATACTGGTGAAGCATTTTCTGACACTACATTGTACAGATGCATTCTAGGCAAGCTGAATTTCATTGCTAGATGTTCAAGACCTGGATGGAGGATTGAGATATGTTTTATAGAAAATAGCCCTACACCACAAACATTTGCTACTACACTCACTCTCTGTCCTCCAACATCACCACCAAAGGTAGCTGAAGCAAGTGGGGAGATACCTACATGTCATCCTAATCACACACCTCTGCAATTGACAGAGGGTGGTTAGAAGCATTTTCTTAGATATCCATTTTGTCACTCAGCTGTTCTGCTGCAGTTCCCAGCTCAAACAAAAAGTTTTAAACTGTGTTAACAAATCAGTATTTTAAGATGTTACAAGATGTACATCTGAACCCACACATGTGTCCACTGTGTGCACCCAATATACATTCTTGAGAGGAAAGGAACATTGTGAATGGGGTTGAACTAAATGATCCTTGGGATACTATTCTATTAATTCTATTATTCTAAGTCAGGACATGTATCCACTTAAATTGTGTGTATTTATTTAATCTTATGCCTGATAAAGAATTGTCACATGAAAAAATAGGGGAGGAAATAGAGTATATGGGTATTGTGTTAGACAGTGAGGTTACAAATATGTAGACAGCACAAATCAATCACTATGTACACACACCTTGGTCCTACAAAGTAAAAGAATCTCTAACTAGAGAAAGTGAAAGATCTCATTAGATTTCAGGTGAGATCTCACCCAAAATGGACACCATCTTGTCCAAAATTGGCACAACCTGGGAGGCTTCTGCTGCCTGAGGAAGTGGCCTCATCCTGCCTAATGGATGGGCTAGCCTTAACCTCATCCCACCTGGGACACTGGGACCAGACTGAATTCTGGGCATGCCAGCTGTCTCAGGAGATGACCCTAGTAAAGAGCAAGTACAGAAAGAAGGCCTTGAGAAAGACTTTTATTCAGACATGATGTGTGCAGAATTGCCTGGGGAAGAGAGTGGAATTGGCTAAAGCTTCACTAAGCTTCACTTGATCTTAGTGATAAGTGGAAATTGGAACTCACATTTCAGCCTATTCCCCCATGAGACCCTTGGATCAAGGGGTATTTAATGTGCTAGTCCCTCAGGACAGCCCATTTATAACACAATTAATGCAATTAATGCATTATTAATTGATAATTAATAATCTCGCTCCGGCGGAAAGGTAAACAGTGTTTCCGTGAGCTGCTCTGGTTCACCAGAAGCAGCTTAGTCATGCTGGCCACATGACCCAGAAGCTGTACGCTGGCTCCCTCAACCAGCAAAGCGAGATGAGCACTGCAACCCCACAGTCATCTGCAACTGGACCTAACGGTCAGGGGTCTGTTTACCTTTAATTGATAATTTGCTTCTGACACCAGTAAATTTATTTAATCTTTTTGAAAGCTATCATGCATTTTTTGTTCTCTGAATCTCTGATAATCTGCCAATTTTCATAAACAGCAATTCTCATAACTTCTCTCATTCTTTAATAGCTGATCATTCTACATGTCTTTTTGCAAAAACTCTCACAACCAGGAATTCTTATTTTTATTTTACATTGCTTACTGAGTGATGAAATGTCCAGCCTCACTGATGCATCTATACACTGGCATATGGAAATATTATGCAAATTTGAACCACAGGCCTGCCCCTGCCTCTCAGCTATTTAGGTTCCCAGAAACATCCCATTGCAGGGTATTCTATCTGTTCTAATCCACTGAAAATAGACATGTGTCTAAAACTTCAATCAGCAGTGTCCACAGTCTGTTCCAACAGACAGATGTGTTTTGACCTCAATCTTTACCAGTGGCTTAATTTCAAAACAGTCCTTGTCGAATCCACACTTTGCAAACCCCCCCCCCTTCCAGAGCTGGGCAAAGAGACAGCATCACTCTCAGTATGCCATTTCAGATCTAAAAATAAACTGCCCATATATATATATATATATATATATATATATATATATATATATATATATATATATATGTGTGTGTGTGTGTGTGTGTGTATGAATTGAATGGTTGAAATCAGCTCAAACAACATTATTTAAAGGGGAGAAAGAGAGCAAAAAGGGGAAAGAAATACCGCTCATTGGGCTCATCGAGGCTGCCTTTTGTGCTATGCTTCTAGACACAGATCTGGGCTTTAAAACCCTGTGTCCAGGCTGCTGCTGCTGCTGCTGCTGCTTCTGCTACTACTGCTACTTTTGTCCTGGCACTTCTCCCAGGAAAACACACAGTTTACTGCTGAACTAGAGCGAACAGTAATTGGGGTTTTCCACAGATCACCATTTGCTCCAATTCTGCAGTAAAACACAGGTTTTCCTGGGGAAACCACTGGGGTAAAAAACAAAAAACCTGCTCAGACACAGAGCTTTAAAGTGTGGACTTGTGCCTGGAAAGTATTGCACAAAAGGAAGTCTGGATGAGCCTAGTATCTTGTAGGGATACTATGAGTCCAGCATCCTTTTTGGGGGAAAGACATAGCTCAGTAATGCAACTTTCCCCTTTTTGGGGAAAAGCCAGAGAGCCAGTGTGGTGTAGTAGTTAAGAGTGGTGGACTCATAATCTGGTGAACCGGGTTCGCGC
Source organism: Podarcis raffonei (assembly GCF_027172205.1). Classification (NCBI taxonomy): domain Eukaryota; kingdom Metazoa; phylum Chordata; class Lepidosauria; order Squamata; family Lacertidae; genus Podarcis; species Podarcis raffonei. The sequence continues at coordinate 6,488,847 of NC_070621.1, forward strand.
CCCTCTCCTCCCATGCAGTTGGTGGGTGACCTTGGGCTAGTCACACTTCTTTGAAGTCTCTCAGCCCCACTTACCTCACAGAGTGTTTTTTGTGGGGTTGGAAGGGAAAGGAGAATGTTAGCCCCTTTGAGACTCCTTTGGGTAGTGATAAAGCGGGATATCAAATACAAACTCTTCTTCTTCTGATTGAGTGCAGAAAGTCCAGGCTTCAATCCCTGGCATCTTCATCAAGGGTTGGGAGTGTACGCAGCCTGAAACCCCAGAGACCTGCTTCTAGTCTGTGTGGGCAGCTATGGGGGTCTGCTAACTACCACCTGCCTGCCTCATTTCTGGCCCAAAACTCTGGGCAAGAGCATGCAACTGGATGTAGCCAACATTCCCATTCCCCATGCTTCCTAAGACCTAGTAGGTAATGTGTCAGAACCCATTGTCAATGGAGTGAGTCCACCAGAAGGCACTTTGCCTGATGGGGAAGTAACAAGGGAAACTGTTTTCAACACTACTCCCAGCTCTTGCTGTGGCAGCAAGCAGAGGACATCTTGGTGGCTACCAGTTGAAATGGTTTATTTTTTCCCTTAAAAAAAATTTCCAAGAATCCTTCTCAAGTATAGGTGATTATACAGTGCCTTCCTATGTCATTCTGCCCACCTCCTAAAATCAGTAGATGGCATACTTTTCAGTGTCCTGTCTATGATGGAGGCATCGTCGATGAAGGAGAAACGGCATTTTCAGATTCAGGTACGTAGCCATGTTGGTTTGACACAGTTGAAATATAAAAATAAATTTTAAAAAAGTCCAGTAGCACCTTAGAGACCAACTAAGTTTGTTCTTGGTATAAGCTTTTGTGTGCATGCACACTTCTTCAGATCTGAAGAAGTATGCATGCACACAAAAGCTTACACCAAGAACAAACTTACCGTAGTTGGTCTCTAAGGTGCTACGGGGCATTTTCAGTGAATGCACCAATATTCAGAAATACTTTGCTCTAGGAATTGTAGTCCCCTCTTTGGCTGTCTTTCTTTCATGTGATTCCTCCATTTTCCTCCAACAGGCTTTTGCCTGCTAAGTATTATCTTCGAATGGAGATGGAGGAGTAACCAGATTTGTTTGCATTTTAATGAGAAACTACCCCATTTGTACACAAACCATCATGCAAACAGGAAAAAAACACACCCATCCCTTGAAATTCACAATACAGTTTTCTAACCAAGCCAGGGGTTGAACCTAGAATGTTTTATGTGCAAAGCAGATGCTCCACTGCTGAAGTGCAGCTCTTTCTGGTCTGCTGATGAGAGCTAATGGTCAGGAGATAGTTCTCTGTGCTTGAACAAGATACTTATCAGAGTTTCATTACAAATGCTGACCCTCAAGAAGTGATTCTTGAGCAAAGGAACTTCAAAGGGAAACCACAGCATGAAACTGCTGAATGGCAACTTAGCTAATTCATCACCTGTAGCCTGCTTGGGTTTATTATTGTTGTTGTTGTTGTTGTTGTTGTTATTATTAATAAACCCAAGCAAGCTGTTTAATATTATTATTATTCCAAAACATGTTTAAATAGCTTACAAGTGCATCATAAGGATAACTAAGGATCTGGTTTTACTAGTAGATATTGAATTAACAAGCCCTATTCCATTTATTAGGCAAAATGACATGTGAAAATGCATTTGCAAAATTTATTGCAAAAGTTATGTATAACAACAACAACAACAACAACTTATTTATATGCTGCCAATCTGACTGGGTTGATCTAGTAACTGTAGGTGACTTCCACCTCGCCCCCCCCCAAAGAATCCCAGTAAAAACAATACATCAAACACTAAAACTTACCTGAACAGGGCTGCCTTTAGATATATATGCATATATATTTAATCACATAGCTGTTTATCTGTTTGTCATCTGCTGGGAGGGTGTTCCACAGGGTGGGCGTGACTACAGCAAAGGCCCTCTACCTGGTTCCCTGTAACCTCACCTCTTGCAATGAGGGAACCACCAGAAGGCTGTTGGAGCTGGCCCTCAGTATTCAGGCTGGACAATGGGGGTGGAGACACTCCTTCAGGACTGAGGCTGTTTAGGGCTTTAAAGATCAGGACAGACACCTGAAGGCAACCCTGTTTAGGGAAGTTTTTAATGTTTGATGTTTTATTGTATTTTTAATGTTTTGTTGGAAGCCACCCAGAGTGGCTGGGGAAACCCAGCCAGATGGGTGTGGTGTAAATAAATTATTATTATTATTATTATTATTATTATTATTATTACTTCTTTGAATTGCCGTTGGAAATACACTGGGAGCCAGTGAAGATCCTTTAGGACCAGTGTCATATGGTCTTGGCAGCCGCTCCCAGGCACGAGTCTAGCTGCTTCATTCTGGATGAATTGTAGTTTCTGAGTCACCTTCAAAGGTAGCTGCACACAGAGCGCATTGCAGTAGCCCAAGTGGGAGAGAACCAGAGCATGTACCACCCTGGCAAGACAATGCACAGGTAGTAAAAAGCCGGTGTACCGGATGGAGTTGGTAGACAATTGCCCTGGACATAGAACTGACTGGTGCCGCCATGGGCAGCTGTGAGTCCAAAATGACTCCAAGGCTACATACCTGGTCTTTCAGGGGCAGAGTAACCCCATTCAGGACGAGGGAATCCCCCATACCCACCCTGTTGGGAGATTGATCACTCGTTTTGCAGAAAACTGAGTGAGTTTCTGTTGATGGGAAGTGGAGAATGTTCCAGAAACTGACCAGAGAAGCTGAATTGCTTACACAGGTGTGAGATAAGGATCATGAGTTAATTAGTTTCCTTAGCACAGGGTCAGGAACTTATAGCCTTTTAAAGGCTGGTCTGTAGTTTCTCTTACAGCTAGAGAAACAGCTGGAGAAATAGCTGGAGAAACAGCTAGAATAAGAGTCAACAAGAGAGTGTGTGTTAGTCTCTGTCACTAAACCACTGAGCCTCTTGGGCTTGCCGATCAGGTTGGCAGACAGTGGTGAGCTCCCGTTGCTCTGTCCCAGCTTCTGCCAACCTAGCAGCTGGAAAGCATATCAGTGCAAGTAGATAAATAGGTACGGCTGTAGCGGGAAAATAAACAGCTTTTCTGTGCACTCTGGCACTTGTCACAGTGTCCTGTTGTGCCAGTAGCGGTTTAGTCATGCTGGCCACATGACCTGGAAAGCTGTCTGTGGACAAACACTGGCTCCCTCAGCCTGAAGCAAGATGAACCCTGCACCCCACAGTCACCTTTGACTGGACTTAACATCCAGGGGTCCTTTACTATTTAGCTTTTTACCTTCCTACAACTGCTGCTGCTATGGGCTGATGCTATACGCTGCTGTAAGCTGTATGAGATGTCCAGCTGCTAGGACCAGTAGCCTAAGTGAACTATTCTGTATATATAGCAACAATTACATTTAATGCCAGCAATAAAGAGCTAATTGCCTGGATTGTTCCTGTGTCTTGAGTGTTATCTATCAGGGCAACTCCCACATACAAGAGGCACGTTTAAGAAGTATGTTGGGCAGTTGATTTATGCCAAGAGGTGAAGGCAACAAAACACCCTGTTTTCCCCAAACAGTACTTCTTTCTTGTCAGGATTCAACCTCAATTTGTTAGCTGCCATCCATCCTCCAACCGCCTCCAGACACTCACACAGGACATTCACCACCTTCACTGATTCTGATTTAAAAGCGAGGTAGAGCTGGATATCATCCACATACTGATGAACACCCAGCCCAACCCCCCTGATGATCTCTCCCAGCAGCTTCATATAGATGTCAAAAAGCATGGGGGAGAGAACGGAGCCCTGAGGCACCCCACAAGTGAGTGCCCAGGGTCTGAACATTCATTCCCCAACACCACTTTCTGGACATGGCCCACGAGGAAGGAGCAGAACCACTGCATAACAGTGCCTCCTGCTCCCAACCCCCCTAGATGGTCCAGAAGGATACCATGGCCAATGGTATCAAAAGCCGGCGAGAAATCCAGCAGAACCAGGAAACAGCTTTCACCTCTGTCCCTAGCCTGCCCAAGATCATCGACCAGTGCAACCAATGCAGTTTCAGTCCCATGATAGGGCTTGAAACTCAGTTGGAAGGGGTACAAACAGTCTGCATCCTTCAGGCATGCCTGGAGTTCTTCTGTGGCCACCTGATTGACCACCTTGCCCAGGAATGGAAGGTTTGAGGCTGCATGATAATTGGCCATTTTAACTGGGTCTAAAACAGTTTGATAACTGCTTCTTTAAGCATTTCTGGCAAGGTCCCACCGAGGGGAAAGCACTCATGATCTGATCCCACAGAGACCATTGTCCAGTCATATCTAGCTCACTTTTTTGAGCCATGATGGAGAAGGGTCAAGAAGAATCTTGATACAAAAATGCACTCAAATGCTCACAAATTTTCATGAAGATGAAGAAGAAGGAGGAGGGAAGGAGGAGGAGGAGGAAGAAATTGCTGTGGAAATGTGAAGAACTGAATTGAAGCTTGGGAAAAGTGAGAAACTGAGAAACTGAAATTGGCTGATTGGGTCTTATGGGAATTTCATTGGATTTTAAGGGAGTCTTCTTAAAGTGTTTCCTGTGTTATATATTTCTATAGCTGAATGTGTGTGGTAGATAGATGATAGTATTGTGATTTTAATTTTTTATAGGCTACTCCTTCTCCTATAGCGAAAGCTCTCACTGGTCACATTCTGCTTTTGCCTGACTGCTTTTGAGTGCCTGGAGCAATGTATATGTCTGGAGAGTCCTCTGGCTCTCATATGACTGGAATATAGTCTATGGTACAAAATTATAAGGCATATACATTGCTCTCCCCACTATTGTTTCCAGCTCCACTCACTTTTGCTTCTAACTCCATTTAACTTCTGCCAAATGACACACCACTCTCCAAAGATTCCCTGTGACAGAATGTGGTCCTGGAATAGAAAATTTTCCCCTAAATTCCTAAGTGGGTTGGGGAATGATAGGTGACATCCAACAGCCACCAGGATGATGATAGAAGAGGTATACACTTTTACACCTCTTTGGAATGGTGAAGATTGCTGAAATGTGAGCAAGGGCTTTTCATGAAGGGGAAAATGATTTTGTGAACAGTTCCCTCCCTCTCTGATTTGCTCAACCATTATTGTTGTCTTCAGCATCTTCCTCCCGAGTTGCAAGATATCCCACAAGAATACCTGTCCACCATCAATTGAAGGCATCTCCTTACTTCTGGAAACCTCAGGCCACAAATCATCCATGAAATCCACCTCTGCACATCTCTCTCTCTCTCTCTCTCTCTCTCTCTCTCTCTCTCTCTCTCTCTCTCTCAGCTTGGAACTGAATCAGCAGGGAGTAAATTCAATCCCCTGCCAGAATGACTGTGGGAAATGGAAATGGCTCGACTTGAAAAGTTATGATCCAGTTAGGAGAGGCACCAGGCTGGCTTAACTTCCACTGAATGATGGGATAAACTTCCCCTAGTGCTTCATCTTCACCCAGGCACAGCCATTTCCCAGCCATTAGCCCCCTGCTGACATTTCTAAACATGGGATCCAAAGCAAACATTCTTGCTACTAATGAGACAGGCCGCTCTGTAAGCTGACAAATGTCCTCTACCCCTTTCTCAAGTCCCTGCTGATCTGTGCTTGGCTTGCATACTTTTAATTTGTCAGACACCAATGCAAGGTCTTGCAGCCCACATTATGCCTTGACCTCTGGAGTTATGGAAAGGTTACCCTTGAAACATGTTATAGCTCTAACAAAATAAAATAAGAGTGATGCTGTTAGGGTTGTCACATCTCACAGGGTGATATGACATTTTAGGTGTTCCCCTCATTTGCATGATTAGGGGCTAGACTCAAATGCAGAGGGACTAGTCCAGTAAGTTGAATGGGGCACTGACCCACCAATCTCAGTCTTCCTTTAGCCAGCCATTCCCCACTTGCCTGCCTCGTTACTTACAGCCAGTCCAGTGCTGTCAGCTTCCACCTCTATAGTTTCAGTATTCCCCTTGTAGAACTCAACAGGAAGGAGGATAGGAACAAAACTATTTCTGCCATTGCCTATAGCTCCACCTACTGTTGGGTGTCATGCCTTCTGCCCTACCAGCCCCAGGGGCCACCAGCCACCACTGCTATTTCCTGTTTGGCTTGGTTAGGTCTTTTATGACTAACTTCCTTCCCAAAGCCCAAGCCAGATCTACAGGTTTCTGACTGGTGGGTTGCCATCTTCCTGCACTTCTCCTTTAAACTCAAAAATCAGGATTTCAAACAGCCCTGTGCTGCACTCTGGAGTCCTAATATTCAGGGTTTCAAAGCACAGCATCACCTGATGAAACTATGACACCAGGTGATTGATAGGCGGCACCCTCCATATGTTGTTTGACTTCAACCTCTATCATCCCTGAACATTGGCCAAGCTGGTAGGGCTTATGGGAGTATTAATCAAACAACATTTGGAGGGCACCTTGCTGTCCTCTGCAACAAGGACATCTAATGACTTCCATCATCCCTATCCATTGACCAAGCTGTTTGGGGGTGATGAAGGTTGTAGCTGGAGGACCATATTGACTAACCTCGCTCCACTGATTCATACCAAGACAATTAATTGCAGTGTTGATGACAATACCCTCCATTAGCATGGCATGGAAAAGCAAGTGGCTTTGATACATCCATATCACAAGGACATGCTCTTGAGTCAAACTCTGAAGCAATAGGAATAATTATTTACTTACTTGAGCCACTGGACCAAAAACTGTATTGTTCATTTATTTACTCACTTCTTCCTTCCTCTACCCCCAGCTAGGCTCCCATTCCCTCACCCCCATGGTATCCATAGCAACATGGGCATCTTTCCCACAAGATGTTCCCCCATCACCATTGATTCACTGAGAGATTTATGGCAGAGGCCTGATCTCAGTGAAGCAGCTAAATCCAATTCACTAAGGAATTACAAGCCTGTTCGATCAATAATCTATTTATCTCCTTCACTTTCCCATCTTTAAACACTCCAGACCTGTCAAAAGAAACCAAAAGCTTTTAGAGGACAAAATTATCAAATTTTCTGCATTGCTTGCACTGCAGGGATCTGTTGGGTGGCCCCTTAGAATCTGGGAATTGGGATCTAACCAGGGAAGTCGCAAATTCTACTGTGGACATAAGAACATAAGAAAAGCCCTGCTGGATCATGCCAAAGGTTCATTTAATCTAGCTTCCTGTTTCCCCATGTCCAACCAGATGCCTATGAGATGCTCACAAGCAAGGCACAAATGCGATGGCACTCTCATTGCTTGTAATTCCAGCAACTGTTGTTCAGATATATTGCTTTCAACGGTGGAAGTAGAACACAGCCAGGGTGGCTAGTAGTCAGTGCTAGCCTTGTTCTCTGTGAATTAGTCTAATTCTCTTTTAGCCATCTAAATTGATGGCCTTTATGGCATCTTGAGAGAGCAAGTTCCACAGTTTAACTATGCACTGTGTTAATAAGTACTTTCTTTTGCCTATCTTCAAACAGCTAGCCTTGCTGAATAGCTCCAAGTTCTGGTATTGTGAAAGAAGGAGAAAAACCTTTCCTCACCCACTTTCTCCCCACACAATGAATAATTTTATGCCCCACTTACCATACTTGCCTTTTCTGTTTAGGGGACTTGTTCCACCCCCTTGATCATTTTGGTTTCCCTTTCCCAATCTTTCCTCAGCTCTACAGTACATTCAAGTGCCTGTAATAAAAAGCATTAATACTGTTACAGAAGTTGGGTGCCTGCCCCTCTCTCTGCAAAGTGGTGGTAAGAGCCCATGGGGTCTCAGGCACATTCACAGGGTCTGGGTCCCTTTGGAGAGCAGAAGACTGTCATGCTTTAAGAAATATGGTTTATTCAGCTAGTTACACCTTCAGTCTGCATGGAGGAAGTCCAGATCTCACAGCATGGTCATTTCAGAAGGCAGCAGCATAAGCAGCCTGCAGCCAGCACCATCCAAAGATGGATCCCTGCTCCTCTTCCTCCTCTCTTCTAACAACCCTTGCTCAAAAACTCCCTTTTCCTATCCCCTCAAACTCATACCCCATGACCTTGGTAACAGCTCAAACAGCTCACTACCCAGGCTAAAGGATTCCTCTCTCCAATGGTCCATCAACACCTTTTTGTCATGTTAACAGGTTTGTTCTTTGCTAAGCCAGCCAGGGTGGTTTGTATAAACCAGCCTAGGAATTCCTGGAATTCCCTATCTCCCACAGTTCTGCACTTTAACTCATATCCCAATTAATCAAAACCCTGGAATTTATTAATTTCTAGGGTTTACCGCATCATTGGGGATGCGGGTGGCACTGTGGGTTAAACCACAGAGCCTAGGACTTGCCGATCAGAAGGTCGGCGGTTCGAATTCCCATGACGCGGTGAGCTCCTGTTGCTCGGTCCCTGCTCCTGCCAACCTAGCAGTTCGAAAGTGCGTCAAAGTGCAAGTAGATAAATAGGAACCGCTCTGGCAGGAAGGTAAACGGTGTTTCCGTGCGCTGCTCTGGTTCGCCAGAAGTGGCTTAGTCATGCTGGCCACATGACCCAGAAGCTGTACGCTGGCTCCCTTGGCCAATAAAGCGAGATGAGCGCCGCAACCCCAGAGTCGGTCACGACTGGACCTAATGGTCAGGGGTCCCTTTACCTTTACCTAGGGTTTACCCCAAATCTATAACAATACAGAGGTGGTGAACATGAGGCTCTCCAGATGTTTCCAGTCTATAAATCCCCTTATTCCTTACCAGTGAGCAGTCGTTGCTAGTGGCTGTTGAAACTGGTGGGATGTAAGGTAGGAAGCCAACAGCAGGAAAAGCTGGAGCTCATGACAGACAGCCAACTAATTCTAGTTTTGCCCCATCTTCCACCCTACAGAGTTCTACAAGGCGAACATTGAGATTAAGGAGGACGAAGCTGACAACCAGTTTCACCCCATGCTTTGGTTGTAAGTTTGAAGGCAGGCAAGTGACCGAGGAAAGAATTAATTTGGTGCAGCAGTAATGGATGAGATTGGTGGGGCAGTGCCTCCATTGACCCTAATGTCATTGTAGAATGCTGGCTGGGAATGACAGGAGTTGTGGTCTGGTCTTCCTTCCTTCCTTCCTTCCTTGAGCATTCCAATCACACTTGTGATATCCCTAAGGCATGGGTTGGCAAACTAAGGCCTGAGGGCCAGATCCGGCCCTATTGCCTTCTGGATCTGGCGCGTGGACGGTCCAGGAGTCACTGTGTGGATTGGTGTGGGGATTCTAATAATTTGGGCTGCACCATTCCCCCCCTCCCTCACAAACACCGCAGTAGCGCCTCCTCCCTCCCTCCTCCTGGCTGCTCCCTGCCCTGCCTAGAGGAGGAAGGGGGCTGGGCTTTGTTGAGCCACAGTTGGCTGAGCGCCATTTAAAGCAGGGCAGCCCCTTTCTGGGGCCAGCCCTTTCACGCCGCTCATCGTCCCTCTGCCACCACTACTGCCACCCCCTGCCACTCACAAGGCACAGGTAAGCAGCTTGTCCAGTGCTGTGGAGAAGGGAGGGGAGAGTTGTGGGGGGATTTCCCCAAAAAAAATTCTAGTCCAGCCCCCCCACAAGGTCTGAGGGACAGTGAACCGGCCCCCTGCGGAAAAAGTTTGCTGGCCCCTGCAAGGCTTCCAGTCACAATTTAAAGATCTTTTTTGAGAAGGACATTGGACCATCCCTTTGGGAGAAGGATGAGCAACCTGTGGCTTTCCAGGTATGGCTTGAATCCAACTCCCACCACTGCTGATCTACTGACTGTGGCTAAAGAGAGTCCAGCAACCTCTGCAGAGCTGTAGGTTTCCCACCCTGCCCTGGAAACACACAACACTGCCTGTTTCTGACTTGTGACTTCTGAAAGTGACTAAAACATTCAGTGGGGGGATTTATGACCCTCTTTTACCGTCATTGCCTAAATGGTTTGTTAAACACCGCGCTATTTGTTTCTCATTCTATTTATTTCCCCCTTTTTTGCAGGACACATTGATGTGCTTTATGAATATAGCTTCATAAAGTAAATGGCAGCACTGCCCTGATAAATTAGTGGTGTATTAAAGAGTCATATTAGCTTAGCCTAGTAATTTAGCCTGATGAGAACATGGGTTGACTTTATGATATTCACAAGCCAACAGACTGTAAATATCCCACCAGCAGTGACACTGACAAGCCAACACCCAGCATTTGCTATAAAGCACCTCTGCAGCGGCACACCACTCTTTCTTCCTGGTGTAACAAGCAGTATGTGGGTGTGGGTGGGTGCAAGTCTTTTTCAAAAGGCCAGATAAAATACTTACTCTTTGGGGGTTGTTTTTCACTTACCCATGCTAAAAGAATATTGATGTGGAAGAGATGGGGCATTAAAATAAGAAATATGTTGGGGATTAAAAAAAGGGGAAAGCAAGGCATAAATTAGTGGTGTTTGCTTCTGCTGGGGTTTAAAAGAGTTAATAGGAAGGGGGTTAGCAACACTGTAAAATTAGCTGGTGTGTGTGTGTGTGTGTGTGTGTGTGTGTGTGCGTGCGTGCTGTGGAGAGCTTTGGCACCATAAATTATGAAAGAATATTTACCAGTGACACAAAGACATCATGAGAAAGGTCACAAGGAAATGGATGGCTGTCCAGTTCTGTGGGCTGCCCAAAGCACAAAGATAAATTAAGTGTCTGAAGAGGCATGAATAGTGGGTGTGGATGGAACATGTTTAACATTATCGGGTGAAAGCAGGGATTAAAGGGGTTATACTCAACAAGTGTACAATCTGTGTACACGTGTGCCCAGAGAGTTGAGCTATACACTTGTACAGTTACTCACATATAATGTTCAATGAGTCCATGTACAGTCCATGTAGCTTTGTTCACAATAATTAAGCTGTACCAGTGTACACTCACTCATAATAATATAAGAGCCTCCTGGATCAGGCCATGCCCCATCTGCTTCATCATCCAGTAGCCAGTCAGATGCCTGTGGGAACCCAACAAGCAAGATTCAAGCACAAGATCACACTCTCCCATTCTATGGCTCTCAGCAGCAAGTATTCAGAAGTGTCACTGCAATTGACTTTGGAGGAAGAATATAGTCATCATGACTAGTAGCCACCGATAGCCCTCTCCTTCATTTAATCTAATTGTTAGTCTAATCTTCTTTTAAAGCCATTCATGTTGGTGGCCACCACTATCTCCTGTGGGAGAAAGTTCCATAGTTTCAACTGTGTGCTGTGTGAAGGACTTCCTTTCCTCTGTCCTGAATCTTCCAATGCTCAGCTTCATTTGGTTGTCCGTGAGTTCTAGTGTTATGACAGAAAGAGAAAACCTTTGCTGCATAGGTGCATACTGACCACTGTAGGTGAGGGGAGAGCCACAAGAATGATGCAGGAGACTAGTATTGGGTTGAATTAGGCCACAGCTTTATTGATTACAGGAAAGAGTAGATTTGGCTACCTGCTAGGAACCTGGTGGGGTCAAACTTATGCTGGGGAGTAACTCCCAACATGGAATGGATTCTACAACCCTGCACATGCCACCATTGGGAGAGGTGTATTGGCCCATCGGTCCCCCAGTGGACTCCTGGACAGAGTCACCCGTCCTGGACCCCTCCAATGGGGTGCCCCTGTGACTAAGGATCCAGCCCAATGCCTTATCCACCAGAGTTGTGACAATTACTATGAGGTAAGCAAAAACCTGCAACCCAGCCAATTTGCTTACAGGAGAAAATTCTGCCTTGGCCCCAAATACAGTGACCTAATAAACCATAGCATGGTCTGTAGGCAGACAGGCCCCTAAAGACTTGCTGGATGGAAAATCCTAGGATGATCTGCCAACAGGATGGCCTGCACTTGGCCACACCCTTAAACAGGCTAGGGGAGGGCTAATCACAGCCCTTAAGCCCCTGCCTCTGATTGGCTAGGTGGGCACTACCCAGCCTTACCTAAGAGCCCAGTCGCACCAAAAGATGGCAGTCTCCCTGGACCCACTGCAGCTGCCCCATGAGGCAACAGCTGTCCACCTGGACTCCCAGGGGAGCAAATATTCTCTATCCATTTCCTCCATGCTATGAATAATTTAACACTTGTACCTCTATAGGGAGAGCTGTGCCCTGTGTTCATTGTAAGGTGTGACCAAGTCTGAAGAGAGCAGAATATCAGGGATGGGGAAACTATCACCTTCCAGATGTTATTTATATATTTTTTTATTTTTCTACTCTATACCAATCCCAAGATGGTTTACAACTTTAAAAGATAAACAGTGCACAAAATGAAAAATGAATAGGCACATGTTACAATAAATCAAAATTAAAATGCAGCCATAAATTCAGCAACCAGAACAGCTCTCAAGGTCAGTTATTGTTGACCCACAAAGACCTGGTTGAATCAATATGCATTCAGAATGCACAGAAAACTCAAGACTGGTTCCAGCCTTCTTTCCAGTGAAGATATTTTCATGAACTAGACACTTACAACAGAGAAGGCCAGCTCCCTGTTTTCCACCACATAGGGCTGCTGTATGTTCAGAAATTCCCTCAGCCCTCAGAAACAGAGTCTGAGTGGAAATAGCTTAAATGAATTGGGAAATCTGGCCATATGACAACCCATGTTGGAAGTGTAGATTTTGCCGAATTTCCTTAAAAATAGCTCAAATCTTAAGCTTTTTCTTGCAGAATCTCAAACAAAATATTAACAACTTTGGCCAAAAATAAAAAAGCCAACAACTTTGCCAACAATTTTTGTGTCCAGATTGTCACTTTTTGAAATATGGCAACCCTACCACCACATGTATTTCTGCAAGCTTTGGCAGAACCAGTCTGGCCTCATTCTGAGATTTCAGTAGCTGGGCTGGTCTATATTGGCAAAGGATGGTGTTCCCTGACTACTGGTCCTGCTTGCTAAGGTTGATATGAGTTATAGTTCAACAATCACTTGGGACCCAGATTTCAGAAACACTGCCCTAAATTATGGCATGTCCCTCACAAAGGGGCTTCTAGCATCTTTGTTGCCTGTGCTTTCACCATATGCTGAAGATCTATCTCTTTACCCAAGTCTTTGACAGTTAAGATATTTTTTGGGACCCACTCCTTTTCCTGAATTAGTACTGTTCTGGTTATTATAATGGTTTTGTGTGTTTTACTTGTTGTTTTTTTAAAAAAAATAATTGTAATAGTTTCACTTGTTTTATAAGTGCATATTATATTGTTGCAACCCACCCTGGGACCTTGTGGTGAACGGTTGGGTATTAAGAAATTTGAAAAATTTATAAACAACTTGGCGACCAGTGTTGCTTTTTCAGCAGGGGTGTTACATGCATCCATCATTTGTCATACTCAGAGTAGGCCCATTCAAATAAATGGATATGACTGAGGGAGGGAGCCAAACCAATGATATGCCTGGACTGGTAGAGTTTGGAATAAGCAGATCTCTGGCTGAATCTGGGCTCAGCCGGGGCTACATTGGCTAAAGTGCTCTATCCCAGCTCAGCCAGGGCTCTGCCAAAACCAGCATAAATCCTGGAAACAGAGCATTCTGGGAGGTGGGGGGTGGGATGGGTCAGATGGTGATGCCTTCCGTCACATAACCTCCAAGTGTCCCTGTTTTCCAGGGACAGTCCTCAAATTACAAAACTCATGCTGGCTTCTGATTTGACCCTGGAATGTCCCTATTAACTCCATCAGTGCTACCACTGCTGAGTTCAGGAAGGAGGGTGAGCTGGCACTTGTCCTGGGCAGCTGCAGCTGCTAGGGAGCATCCAGTTGCCACTCCGTGTCCTCTCCATGGCCACTGCTGGCCTCATCCTTTGGGCAACTTGTAGCAACTGCTGCAGAATGGGCAAGGAGAAGAGTCTGCTGCCACCAAGGCCCAGCCCTGCAAAATGTGCCAGTTCTGAGGTGCAGGCAGAGGGCAGGGCTGCCCAGGATGTGAAGAAAGGCAGAGTGGAGCAAAGCACAAGGATTTTTTTTAAAAAATGCTTTGTCTGTCTGTAACTAATCTTGCCCCTTTCTAAAATGTATTTATTGGTGTGTGTGTGTGTGTTTCTTTTTGTAAAAAATCTATCAAAGAATAAAATAAGGATTAAGGGGTGTTCTCAAGATGGGTGTGTGTGTGTGTCCTGTTAGTGTATTGGTTGTGGCACTCATTCTTCTGAAAAGAAATGCTCCTTCGGTTCCTACTATTGCGGAGTGGCAGGCAAAAATGATGAACTTTGCGGAGTTAGCCAAACTGACCTGCAGGATTCGGGACCAGGACGAACAGAGATTCCAGGAAAATTGGTATAAATTTATTGATTACTTAAATGATAACTGTAAAAACTTAAAGACACTAGCAGGATTGAAGTAACTCCTACAACATAGATAAGATGTAAAGAGTTAAAATGTGCGATCGGATTTGAAAAGGGATACCAGCTGAAGACTCGGGACTTGGGTGGCGCTGTGGGTTAAACCACAGAGCCTAGGGTTTGCCGATCAGAAGGTCGGCGGTTCGAATCCCCGTGACGGGGTGAGCTCCCGTTGCTCGGTCCCTGCTCCTGCCAACCTAGCAGTTTGAAAGCATGTCAAGTGCAAGTAGATAAATAGGTACCGCTCCGGCGGGAAGGTAAATGGTGTTTCCGTGCGCTGCTCTGGTTTGCCAGAAGCGGCTTAGTCATGCTGGCCACATGACCTGGAAGCTGTACGCCAGCTCCCTCGGCCAATAAAGTGAGATGAGCGCTGCAACCCCAGAGTCAGCCACGACTGGACCTAATGGTCAGGGGTCCCTTTACCAGCTGAAGGGAAGGGAGGAAGTCACAAGCTTGGCAGAGCAAAAAGGGTTATAGGTTGAGTAATGTATTGTATGATTAAGTGTGTAAAGAAAACAATAAAAATTTATTGGGGTGGGAGGAAAAAAGAAATGCTCCTTCGGGGGGTGTTGAGGTGGGTCAGTTGTGGGGGGAATGAGAAAAGTCCCTATTTTCATCCAAGGAATGCTGGAGAATATGCATTCTGCTTTGTCATGTGACCTATCAACCCAGAGGAATTTTTCCTAGGGTAAATGGTGGTATAAGTCAAACTCTATTTTTAAGACCCGCCCCCCTCGGCCAGGCCTTGGGTCAGTTCAGCCAGCATTTACCCCATTTCTGAAACTAGTTTGCAAGAGGGCAAGTTACCCTGACATAAATTATGCTGGCTTCCTATAGTTTGGATTGCTCTGTGACTTTAGTACATTAATTTCAGGTCTACTCTGAGTCAAATTTAGCTGGTTGCAGCCCATTGGTTTGATAAATATTATTCCTCCTCACCCTGTTTACTTCTGTACTGCCTGTTTTTCCACTTGGGTAGTAAAGTAACAGTTTACCGAGGGGTGGTGCTCAGTACCCTAAGTCCTGAAGTAAAGTGAACAGTGTATAATTGTAAGGAGAAGGTTGTAATTTATCCAATCTGCTTTAATGAAATACTGAAGCTCAAATCTGTGCTTTATTTAACTGACAATAATATGTGTCTTAAGTGTGTTATGAGTTCACATAAACATTCATATGAAAATTAGACTGAATCTGAATACAATATAAGTGTCTAATCACAAGCGAATGATAGAACCAAACAGCATGTTGAAAAGATCAGAGTAATAAAAGATGGCAATAAAGGGAACAGTTTAATATTTTCTGAAGGCTTCGACCGTATGTTCTTTGGCAGCAACACTGATCTTTTGACAATGACAACTGAAAGTAATAAACCAACATACGCTTGTTGTTTAAACTTTTGGGGACCCTCAGATGATGTATCCTCCACCTGAATCCAGCCCCTTTTCTACCTGGTCTTCTTTGCAGGGCTATTTGTAGGGCAGGGGAGCCTGTGCCCCTCCAGAAGGTGTGGGAATTTAAATCCCGTCAGCTCCAGCCTGCATTCCCAGTAGTCTGGGATGACAGGAACTGCAGAACATCTGAAGGGCAGGGCAGGTTCTCGCTTTTATTATTGGTTTCTTCCCCTGCCACACAAATCTCATAATATCTCTTTGATACTCCTTGAAGCTGATCATTGGAACCATTTGAAATAAAAACATTTTTGATAGCACGTTCATCTTAAGGACACCTGATCTCAGTGATCACGGGTAGGAGGAGGAGTTACACTAGGACCAGACCATCTCATTACCGAGGAGGCAGGTTTAGTCATTGTTTGAAGACTATCCCTGCCTCTGGGTCTGGTCTTGACCGGAAGGATTATCAACTGTCTGGCACCCTCTCTGACTGCATGGAGCCTGGACAGCCCTGTGGTTTTCCCCAGAGCTGAAGGTGATGAAACAATCGCTGAGAATGGCTAGAGTGCCGGTGGCAAAAAAACTCATTCTGAATCGGAGCAGACATGGGTTAGAGCTCAATGTTGAACCTACCAAGTGGTGATAATGACAGCGAAGAGGACCTTCTTTGCCGCCTCTATTGCATATGCAGAAAACATCAGCAGGAGACTCTTTCAGGTGGTTCGCAATTTAACAGAACCACCTCCACCATCGGGGCCTGGTGAGGACCCCAATATCTCTTGCAACAATTTTGCAAAGTTTTTTTGCAGATAAAGTCACTCTGATTCAGAAGGAGGTAGACTCCACTATGGTAGCAGGGCCAGGGTGGGAGAGTGCTAGAGTCCTGTCTGGTCAAGTTGCATGAGATCAATTCTAATCTGTTACCTCCAAGGGTGTGGACAGGCTGCTTGGACGAGTGAAACTAGCTACCTCTCTTCTTGATACTTGCCCATCCTGCCTCATAAAAGTGAGCCAGGAAGGGCTGAGCGATGGGCTCCCTGGAGTGATGAATGCTTCCTTCTGTGAGAGAGCCTTCCCAGACTCATTGAAAGAGGTGGTTATTAAACTGCTTCTTAAAATAACATCTTTGGACCTGGCTAATACGGCCAGCTATTACCCAGTCTCAAATCTTCCTTTCTTGTGCAAGGTTATTGAGCAAGTGGTTGCTGAACAATTCCAGGCACACCTGGAGGATGCAGAACATTTGGATCCCTCCCAGTCAGGATTCAGGCCTCACCATGGGACTAAAACTGCCTTGGTCGTGCTGGTCAATGATCTCTGGCGGGCTAGGGACAAAAGTGAAAGCTGTTTCCTGGTCATGCTGGATCGCTCAGCGGCCTTTGATACCATTGACTGACATTCTTCTGGACCACTTAGAGGAGCTGGGGGTGCTGTTATACAATGGTTCCTCTCCTTCCTCTTGAGTCATGTCCAGAAAGTGTTGTTGGGGAATGAGTGTTCAGACCCCTGGGCTCTCACTTATGGGGTGCCTCAGGGCTCCGTCCTCTCCCCCATGCTTTTTAACATTTATATGAAGACCCTGGGAGAGCTCATCAAGGAGTTTGGGCTGGGTGTTCAATAGTATGCAGATGATACCCAGCTCTACCTCACTTTTAAATCAGAACCAGTGAAGGCAGTGAATGTCCTTTGTGAGTGCCTGGAGGTGGTTGGAGGATGGATGGCGGCTAACGGATTGAGGTTGAATCCTGACAAGACCGATGTACAGTTTTTGGGGAGACAGGGGGTGGGCAGGTGTGGGGGACTCCCTGGTCCTGAATGGGATAACTGTGCCCCTGAAGAACCAGGTGTGCAGCATGGGAGTGATTTTGGACTGTCCATGGAGGCGTAGGTCAATTCTGTGTCCAGGGCAGCTGTCTACCAGCTCCATTTGGTATGCAGGCTGAGACCCTATATGCCCACAGCTGTCTTGCCAGAGTGGTGCATGCTATGGTTATCTCCCACTTGGACTACTGCAATGCACTCTATGTGTGGCTACCTTTGAAGGTGACTTGGAAACTACAACTAATCCAGAATGCAGCAACTCGATTGGTGACTGGAAGTGGCCAGCAAGATCATATAACACTGGTCCTGAAAGACCTACAACTTAGAGTGTTGGTGCTGACCTTTAAACCCCTAAATGACCTTGGCCCAGTATTCCTGAAGGAGCATCTCCACCCCCATCATTCAGTCCAGCTCCGAGGGCCTTCTGGTGGTTCCCTCACAGCAAGAAGTGAGGTTACTGGGAACCTGGCAGAGAACATTTTTGGTAGTGGCGCCCACCCCGGTGAGTGCCCTCCCATCAGATGTCAAGGAAATAAACAGCTATCTGACTTTTAGAAGACATCTGAAGGCAACCATGTACCGGGAAAGTTTTAATGTCTAATGTTTTACAATTTTTTATGTGCTGTAAGCCACCCAGAGGGGCAGGCGAAACCCAGCCAGATGGGTAGGGTATGTATAATAAAATTATTATTATTATTATTATTAAAGAACTTAGTACCTAAGATCTTAATCTTAATAAGATATAGACTTAAATGTAGTGTGTGATGCCAGCAAGGTGGTAACAAGAGGCTTTTTAATTCAGCAAAATGCATATTTAAAGAAAACAAAAGAAACTAAGAAACAAGAGATTTTGAAAGCATTAATAACCAAGGAAAAAGAACTTAATAATAAATTTGGTAATAAAGAAGTCATACAAGTGATTTTTTTTTTTTACAAACATAGTTTTCAGTGTTGGTGAATCAGGAAGTTGAAATGAAAGTAAGGTTAATGAAACAGAAAAAATTCAAATTTAGAGACAACCCAGGCAAATTGCTTGCTTGGCAGCTCAAAAAAGAGAATAGGAATAAGACAATAAGATTATTGGTGGAGAAAAACACCTAACAAATCCAAAAGAAATAATAAATGAGTTTGTTAAGTTTTATTTAGCATTATATCAGAAAGAGAGAGAAGACCTTGAAAAAATGGATCATAATTTGAAGGGCTATAATATACCTAAAATCACAAAGTATAATTTGAGGATTTTAAATGCACCCATATCAACACCGGAAATACAGCAGGTAATAAATCAAATGAAGTCAGGGAAAGCACCCTGTCCAGATGGAATCACAGCAACATAGTATAAAAAGTTTCAAGATGGTTTAATACAGCCACTTAAAGACACCTTGAATAGAATTTTGGAGACAGGAGTGGTGCCTGAATCAAGGAAAAATGCATTTATGACCCTAATCCCTAAGCAGGACAGTGACTTAACGAGAACTAAGAATTATAGACCAATCTCTATACTTAATTGTGATTACAAATTATTTGCTGCTATATTAGCCAATAGTCTGAAAATAGTCTTGAGAGAATATACATCAGGATCATTCAGGTTTTCTACCAAGTTGACAATTAAAGGATAATGTGAGAAATGTAATAAACCTGATTGAAAATCTAGAAGTTAGGAATGAAAAACAAGCAGCATTAATTTTCCTAGATGCAGAAAAGGCTTTTGATAATATTTCATGGTTATTTATGGCCAAGCTGTTAGAGAAGATGGAAGTGGGTAATACCTTCTTAAAAGGAATTAAGGCAATTTAATCTGAGAAAATGATTGTAAATAATAATCTCTCAGATAACTGTAAAATAATTAAAGGGACTAGACAAGGTTGCCCATTATTCTCATTGTTGTATACTGTATATTGATGGTAGAAGTATTGTTATGGGGTATAAGAAAGAAAGAAAGAAAGAAAGAAAGAAAGAAAGAGGAAGATAAAGGAATTTCGGTAGGACAACAATCTTATAAACTAAAGGCTTTCGCTGCTGATGTGGTAATAACAGTAGAACAACCACTTGGAAGTGTTCCTAAGGTATTAGAGGAACTAAAAAAGTTCTGGGAGGTGGCAGGCCTTAAAATAAATACGGGGGGGGGGGGACAAGATGATGGTAAAAAAAAAAATCATGGATAACCAGTCCAAAAATGAGCTGGAAATGGTGAGTGAATTAAAAATTTATTTAAAGATAATTATGTAAAAGTGTGGAAAGAGATTTTTTAAAAAGTTGGAAATATGGGGAAGAATGAAGCTTTCCCTAATGGGTAGAATATCAGGGCAGAATATTGAAGGTAAATTCAACAGCAAAATATAAAATAAAGGAATAGTGAAAGGAAAAGAGAACTAAATGAATATATAAGAATCATGCAGGAATGATGGGGAAATCAAAAGAACCAGGGAAAGGGAAGAAGGAAAGTCGTAAATGATTGTAATAATGAAAAAATATAAATAAAATTCAGGAAAGGGGGGTGTTATGCTTGTGCTGTAGAGGAAGAAAGGGACAGATGGGACTCATCAGCCTGGGAAGGTACCCTATCTAAGAGAAGAAAAAGTCTGGTCCTAAACCTCTGCTGCCTTGTGGGATATCTGTGGGATAAGAAAAGGCTAAGGAGTGAGTTCTACACAAATCCAGAGTGGAGTCCATAAGGAGGATGGATGGCGCCTTGTATGCCTCATTTTGGCAACTCCTGCAGCCAAGCTAGTGCCAGACTTTTGCTATGCTTTCCTTTGGACCACATCAGCATGGCCGAGAGGGGGTTCTTTTTGTCTAGGCAGCCCAGGACCTCTATACACACTGCCTAGGCTTGCACCTCAGAAGGTCACTTTGGTGCTGCTAACACAGCAGTCTAACTTTCTGATGCAGATGCAAACTCCATTGTCTCTCAAGACCGAAAGATGCCAACAATGGGAAGTGATGTGTAATCTGATAAAACCTAACCCTTATTTGTTCTGATAAACCAGGGATAGAGCACTGATGGCCTCCCAGGTGTTATTGGACAACTACTACCACCATCAACTTCCAATGGTCAGGGACGATCTTGGATCATGCTGACTGTGCTGAATGGGAGCTGGAATCTGATAATTTCTGGAGGGCAAGTGGTTCCCCATCTCTGCAATTGACTGTGACCTATTATGATGTGCTTGCAAAGTTGAGCACTCATCCACACTTCCACTTGTTCTGTGCCAAAATATACGGGTTCAAGCAGTTTTCTGCTTGACCTGCACTTTCTATGCACTGGTATGAGCAGTTTTCTCCTTGTTTCATGCCTTTCCAAGGGAAAACCCGCTCTTTAGTGGTAGATAAGAACAAACGGCAATCCAGGAATACCCAAATTGCCATTTGCTCCAACTGAACATTAAACAGCAGATTCCCCCCAGGGAAAAGCAGCAAGACAAAAGGAAGCGTGCATAAGTGCAATACAGCTTTATTACCTGTTCTCTGGAGTTCACCATCTTATTGCAATGAAAACTGCATGTTGTATGCCCTGAGCATGCTGTAAAGATGCCTGCTGATACATTTATAAGATTGAATGAACAAACAAATTAAACAAACATTTGGCTCAGCTTCCACTATATGGAAGCAGTGAAGACTTAGTATAATTTCTCTTTTTTTAATTACAGATTTTGTTGGCCTCGCTTTATTTTTCTGTTTTTGTTTGTTTGTTTTAAGGAAGAATCACCACCTCTCTGTACACAGGAGATTGTGGAATGGTGGACAGTTGGAATGGAAAGGAGGGGAGGGTGCTGAAGCTTCAAAAGGGGAGGGGAGCACAAAGGTGAAATTAATCTGGCTTGGATTAAAATGAATGTTCTTAGTTTTGGGGAAATGGTTTGGCAGGTGGAAATAGCCATAGCTCAGTGGTAGAGTGTCTGCTTTGATTGCAGAAGATTCCAGGTTCAATCCCTGGTGTCTCCACTTAGGACTGGGAAAGACCTCCTGCCTAAAATTCTGGAGAGTTACTGCCAATCAGTCTAGACAATGCTGAGCAAGATGAGCCAATGGTCTGACTCACTATGGGGAAGTATCTTTTGTTCTTAGGAAACAAGTTAAGAAGGAGCATGTGAAGGGAAAATTTGTCCATTGCTATTTTTGCTCTTCGAAACTTCATGCCATGGTGTTGGTTTCTAAATGTGACATGAGATGGTTTGTTGCTCTTAGATGCATTAGACGATAAAATAGACTGCTTTTGTTAATTTTATTTTTTTGAAAAACCACTAGAAATACCCCCCCATGTATATCAGCATTCAGTATACTGACCATGCTACTGTAGCAGGAACCCCCCCACCCCAATCATTCTGTTTGTACAAACTTCACACACACACACACTCACACACTACATACGCCACATTTCTGTTATAAATTCATAGAAAATCAACCATACATCGGATTTGCACTGTTCCATTTTATTTTACTCCATATGACAAGAACTATCAAAGGGGGGTGGCTTGGTCCTGGTCAGCCATAATCCCTTCACTGTCTCAGCACATCCACAGGAGCCCTGCCCAGTTGCTATGCCAACCCTGATGATCCCAGACAGAAGATAATCAAGATCACAAAGAAGTTGCATATGGGAGTGGATTCAGCATGGACTGAAACAAAGGACAATGATCAGATCTTCCCTCTGGGGGCAGGAAACTGCAAACTCCCCTTTGTCTCCTGGAAGTGACTCATGGGGAGGGGGGAAAGGAGGAACTAGCCAGGTGACAAGACACTCAGGTTACCACCAACTCCTCCCTCAACCCCTCCTTTCTGTAATGTATGCATGATGTTTCTGGGGGTGGGCTTGACCTAGAGGAGGGGAATTTCAAAAAGTTTTTATAAGACCTTGCACACTATTTTTCTGGGTCTTTCCTCTCTCTTGCAAGTGAGGGGAACACCCTGTTGCAACAGTTCAATAAAGGCCAAGCCTACAGGCTGCTGTTTTGCTCCAAGTTATCCTGGTTGGTGTCTTTACTTTTTGTCCAAGGGAGCCCTCGGATTTTTCCGGCAACACTACTATGGGACATTTAAACAAAACATACACTCCCTTCTATGCAATTAGAGTTGCTAACTTTTAACATCGGGTCAAACTGTTCTGCCAAATTGGGGCAGATTCTAGAACAAGTCTGACAGTGAAGCTAGGAGGATACTACAGTGACTTTTGGCAGTTTTAGGAGTTGAGAGATAGGGTTCAGGTTGAGAGGTAGGGCTTGATTTGAGATGGGAGATAGGGATTAGGATGAGATTTGATGGAGGGAGAACTGGTTCTGATTTGAGTTGAACATCCTCACTATGGCAAGAGGAAGGAGCCTTGCAGCTTAGATGGGAAGAGCAGCTTGAGTGTCTGGGGAAAGTATACAGACAAGAGGTACCTGGAGGGCTGAGTCTGAGCCAGGAGAGGGAGAAGCTGTGGCAATACAGACTCCCTGGGTCTCATTCTAGCCCGGGCGGGGCAGGGGGGAGGGGGAGATCTTCTAGGTAAAGAAGACTCCCAAGCCAGTAACAAGGGGTGAGGGGATCCCCTGGGTCTGTTATACCAAATGGAATACCTCACGCGTGAGATTGCTAAGAGAGTGGGTAACTGACGAAAAGTGCCCCTCACTCCTGAACCAAAGTACAGCGGTACCTCAAGTTACAAATGCTTCAGGTTACAAACTCCACTAACCTGGAAGAGTTACCTCGAGTTGAGAACTTTGCCCCAGGATGAGAACGGAAATTGTGTGCCAGCAGCGCAGCAGCAGCAAAAGGCCCCATTAGCGAAAGCACACCTCTAGTTAAGAACAGTTTCAGGTTAAGAACGGACCTCTGGAACGAATTAAGTTCGTAACGAGAGGTACCACTGTATTAAGCTGTGAAGGAAGTTGTGCTGTGTCAAAAGTACCGTAATTTTCGCTCCAAAACACGCACTTTTTTGCTCCTAGAAATTAAGGGAAAATGCTTGTGCGTGTTACGGAGCGAATGCACGGATCGGAGCCATGGCTGCCATCAGTCAAGCAAAGTGGGAGCCGTTTACATGCTCTATGAGGCTCTCGCTTTGCTTGCTTTAAAGCGACCTGGAGCCGGGGAGGAGGGAGGGAAGGAGAGCCATGGCAGCAAAGCGGACACGGAGGAGGGACAGACGCTAGCAAAGGTCTGTGGGCTCTCTAAACAGAGCAATGAGGCTGCAAAGGGACAGCAGGAAAGATAAAATTTAAGCAACTAGCAGCAAAATAAAACCAACCTCTAGCTCTGAGCCACGCAGTGAAAACCAGGAAGTAAAAAAAAAAGGCTGGGGATGAGGGAGAGGGGAAAACTTCGCAAATCCCCCACGTCTCAGCTGATCCGCTGGGACGGAGCAGCTTGTTTTCAGGCAGGATAGATTTGAGCATTGTCTGGGTCCTAGTGCCCCCATCTCTTTTTTGTGCTCCATTCTATTGCTGCTGGTGGCTGCTTATCACTCAGGCTGCAAGGAGGAGCGCTTTTACACAGCTAATGGCGAATCCCCTGCAATCCAAGTCCTCCTCACTTGCTCAAATCTATTCTGCCTCAAAACAAGGAGTGGAAGGAAAAGGCTGCAAACTGTTAAATGGAAAAAAAACCCAGGCACAGGGCAAATACCTTAAGTATACCTTTAAAGCAACAGTGCTCTTTCCCTCCCTCCTCCCCGAAAAGCTCCTTCTCCACCCCCCCACGCTGCTCCTTGTCCCTTGAGTGCTTTTCCTTCCCTCCCCACTTAAAACGTGGTTACAAAGCACGGATCCACATGGATCCTCAGCAGTGGCGTAGCGTGGGGGTGCAGGGGGGGCCGGCTGCACCGGGCGCAACATCTGGGGTTAGGGCAAATCCACGGGTTAGGGGGCGCAAATTACTTGCCTTGCCCCAGGTGCTAACAACCCATGCTACGCCACTGATCCTCAGGATTTTTGCACTGGGTCACCCCAAATTCACCATCAGATCACATGTCTGTGGCCACAGCATGAACCACAAAAATCATACATCCACTGTTTCATTTAGAATATTTTTTTCTTGTTTTCCTCCTCTAAAAACTACGTGCGTGTTACGGTTGGGAGCATGTTATAGAGCGAAAAATACGGTATTTAACTGTAACACCTGTCATAACTAAGTAAGGGAACAAGACTGAAGTAACAGAAACTGAGTTAAGCATTTTACCACCCATTATAGAAACCCCAACATCTACCTGAAGTGTAACAACTGATTTTTAGCAACTGAAGTTTAAGAATGATATACTGCTGTGTTTAAGTCTGTAACATCTTTATATTTCGTTCAGGTAATAAGTTAACTTATACCTGAAAGAACACATCTCTTGACCCAATTTTGTTTCACAAACTTCTTTTTGTAAATAAAATGTTTCTCGTTTGTTCAGCTTCTGTCTAAAACTCTAAATCACAAAGTTTTCCCTCACACAAGACCCCCATAAGATTGGTGTACTATGCGGTGGGTGCACTATATTTAATTGGAGGCAGTTAGTGGGGTGAATCTGCTACTTTATTAATTGGTGGTTAGTGGTGGGATTCACTACACTAAAATTGCTGCATTTGGGGTCCATTCTGCTGAGTGGACCTGGACATAAGAACTTATGAAGAGCTCTGCTGGTTAAAGACCCACCTAGTCCAACATCTCCTTCTCACAGTGTCCAATCAAATGCATCTTTCAGAAGCCTGCAGGCAGAACTGGGGTGCAACTGTATTCTCCACACCCGCAGTTCCCAGAAACTGCTACAGTGCAAGAATTGTTCATTCGGCAAAGCTCTGCTTATTCCTGGCTCTGCACACCCAGATATCCATCTCCTCTAGGACCCTGATGTTGCTGTCCCTGTGGAAGGCTGCCTCCCTCTGTTCAATGCCACAACAATTTTGTTCCTACTGACGAATCATCCTTTGCCACTGTCAGCCAGCTGTCTGTTTTCAAGGACCTCAGTAGCATCGATTCTTCCAGCTGCCAAAGCAGAGCAAGGCTTTTTTTTTTTTTGAACTTCCGTTCCAAGAACTTTAAATTAAGGAATGGAGATGGAGGCAGCTGCCTTTGCCAATGGTGATGAAGAGGAAGAGACAGATGCAGGCTCTACAGAGCACTGTATTAATTGACCTACTTCAGTCATCTCTACCCAGGAATTTGTCTTGCAAAGGTTCCCCTTTTTATGAGAAAATGAGCTGTAATTTCAGATGGCTGGATGATGGGGAGAGAGATCTCCAATGGTAGCTTGAATTCTGAGTGGCACATGGAGTCATGCTTCCAGGGAAGGAAGTGATGACTGAAGGTACATCCGCTTTCAAAATGTCAATCCAGACTTCCGGGGTGGCGCCATCGGTAATGGCGGATTCCCTCCGAATTGGAGGGACAAGCTCCGCGAGAAACGGGTCTTTTTCTGCTACGGCGAAGCGGGGACCCTTTAGAAATCACAGGCGGGAGAAGCCTGTGAACATGGGCCTCGGCGGGCACCATTAGCGCCCCCCCAACCCGCAAAGGAACCCACTAACGGGCTCCGAAGCGACGAGGGGGAAGCGGTGCGGTGCTGAGAGTCAAACTGCTTTTTCCGTGGAGCGAAGCCGCATAGCTGTTACCGGAGAGCGCTGCCTTTTTCCTGGGAAAATTCGGCATCTAAAAGCATCATCCGTGAGTACGTGAAATTGGAACAATTGGATTTTAAACAAGGATTGGCCGGTAGAGAGGAATTGGACTTAAATTTTAACCTAATTTGATACTGAAACGGAAAGGTCCAAACAGGAAGTCAGCCTTCCGTTTCTTTGTAGACCGTACAAAGCAAAGACAGAGTAAGCTAGAGTCTTGAAAATTACTACCAAAAGACTGGACTTCATCATCTAAAAGGTTAGACCCCCCCTTCTTTTGGCAGGAGAAGGGGGAGCTTTTCTTTGGAAAGTCTAAAACTGCCGAAGTAAGCTTAAAGTAAAGTAAGCTTCCACCGTCCTAACGCTGGAGCGGGTGTCAGGACTGACATTTAAAGCTCATTGACCAGAGACAGAAGCTTTGACAGCTAGCTAAATGAAGAGAAACATCGTGATTCCACTGTGTCCTTTCGCATTTTAAAGGAACAAATTTGGACAAAAGTAACAAAACAAAACAAAAATAACTTTGTGGCTGGATCTGCAATAGAAGTTTACCCCCTAGAGGGAGAACGTGAAATTGTAGCTGTTTACAGGGAATTTCCAGCTGCTGCAAACTATCTCGTGGGAATTTGACTGGTGTCCTTGAAGCACAATGTATTCAGAAGCACTATTGTGTGTCCTCTTTAAAACAAATGCCCTACTGGAAGAATTGCATGAGGAAACGAATTTGACGACTGACTTGGTTGGAAAACTTAAGCAGAGAGTGGAAAATTTGGACCAGGCAGTGGGAAAAAGAATGGAGCTTACCCAGGAATCAAGTCAGGAGTCTGCCGTAATAGAACAGATGAAAGAAGAGGAGGATGTGGAATTTTGGGAGCCAGAGATGGAGTCAGAGATGGAGGAAGTTGCGGCCCAGCAGGAACATGAGCCTTTGGATTTACCAATTGATTGTTGAAAAAATCAGACTTGGAAAGATAAAGTTTGGATTGGTCTGGAAATGGGGGGTTGGATTGACCCCCCTGAGCAGGAATTTATGGACTTTCCGAGTCTGGGAATGGGCCGTGAGAGGTCTGGAGATATGGGGGCTCCCAATTTTGGAAGGACTTTGAAATATGACTTTAAATCTTATATGGAGTTCAATATGGACTGTGGGAAAAGGGCTGATTTGCTGAAAAGGGTCAATAACATTACTAAGTTGGAGTTCACACGAGGGAAAGGAGACCCAGAAGAAAAATTGTGGAAGGGACAGGGAAGAGACTTAAGGGCCTCGGATATAAGGTTACCAGGTTAATGTGCTAGTTCTATGAGATAAAATGGGCCGACAAATCCGGAACCAGGGGGAGGGGACGCTGGATGAAGATTGGATTGTTTCACTCTCTTTATTGGACTATTAGGACTGTTTTATATATTTGATGAACGCTAGAAGGATGTTTGAAAGGAAATGGTTTGGCTTTAGTATAAATGTTTATAGGATTAGGTAAGAATATAATGGATATGAGAAATTAGTAAAAATAAGTTTAAAGTTTTGAATTTTAAGGTTTTTCTTCTTCTTTATGGTATAAGATAATGATGAAAATAGATTAAGACAATGAAAGATTAAGATAAGGAAAGTGGGAAAGGATTTGCTGAATCAACAAATTGAATTGGAATACAAAAAAGGGAGAGGCGAGGAAGTCTGGGAAATAAGTTAATGAAAGTTAAGTGAAAGAAGGTGGAATTGTTTTTAATCACTGTTTTATTTTTGTATTTTGCTTTTTGTGTTTTTTCTTTTTTTCTCTTTTTTCTTTTTATACTTTTGTAATTCTTTGAAAATTTCAATAAATATGTTTGGGGGAAAAAATATGTCAATCCAGACATGAACATTTGAAATGTTGGAGAGTCAAACCATCCAACAGACATTGAGTAGCATACAATATTAGCCTTACTTGGAGTAGACCCATTGAAATAAATAGCAATGGTTAACATAGGTTTATTCATTTCAGTGGGTATACTCTGAGTAGAACTTTGTTGGATATCTTGAGCCCTAATTCTAAGTCACATTGCACTCAATAGAGCTGCCTTATACTGAGACCAATACGCCATATACCAATGATACACATGACTCAGCAACGGCTACACTGAATGTCAGTGGTTCTCCAGAATTTCAGGGAGGGGTCTCTCCTAGCTAGCAGTGAAGTGTGTCATTATGTTTTTTTTAAAAAAGATATTTATTGAGATTTCCCACCTTAATACATTAAAAAAGAAAAAAAGAAAAAAGAAAAAAGTTAAAAACACATAAAGTTTACAATCCGTATTTTCAATAACATATTTCCCTGACTTCCCCACACCTCCCCTTCTTATATTCCAATTCAAATTGTTAGTTCAACAAGTTCTTATCCCCAATTTTTGACCTTTTTATATTTAATTCATTTTAGAAAAACCAATTTTAACTTATAAACATCAATATTTGTACATCAGTGCTCATTCTTAAAACTTTTTTCTGAAGACCCAAATTCCCTTCCACGAATTCCCCAATTTTCATACTAATAACAAAACAAAATAAAAAAACAGATTATAATTGTACACCCTTTGGATTCCAAAACCCCACCCCCCCTTTCCCAGTTTCGATCCCCAACAAATGTCCCTCAGTCTTAGTCTACTATCAGCCTGGAGACCTCACGTCTGAGGCTCTTAATTCTCTCTCAATTCTTCTCTGCCGGTTTTTTTGGTAGTCCTTAGTATTAAACACCAGATCTCGGAGAAGCTCTGTCCCAATAGGGTCCATGTTTCTTCCAGCCAGACCTCCATACTTAAAAGTGGAGCCCGAATCTTGTTTCTTTCTCCTTTTAAGTCCAAATGTCCCGAAAGCTCCAACTTCCACCTTAATCAAATTTGTAATCCATAGGTCTTCAGATCTCCACATAAGGAGATCTCTCCATTCTTCAATCTCCAATTCAGACCAGATTTTCATCATCCAGTACTTATTTTCCTTTGTAGCCATCATGTCAGGCCTCTGGCTCTCCTTTGTCATCTGCAACATTACATCTCCTCCTTCCTTTTCCTCAGAAACAACATATATCTCTTTCTCCACACTCTCAAATCTCTCAAGTTTCTCTTCTTGTCCAGCTGCATGAACTTCCTGAGTCAAATCCTTATCAAATTCAATGAATTTGTTTACTGTTAAGTCCAGAGTTGCAACATTGGTAGCCAAAACATCAATTTGGCCTTGTAACTTTCCCAAGAGAAGAAAAACTCTGTCCAATTTAGCTTGAATTTTTCCTCCTTCAGCCATTCTTGTAATGTCCCAAAACCCCCTCTAGAGGGATTTTGGTTACTTAAACTTCCTTCCAGTTCAAATCCAAAAATCAAGTTAGTTTGTATCAGTTCTTCCTTGTTTTCAACAAAATATAACCAAATTGTAACAAATATATCCAGCAGAGACAGCAGAAACAAAGTTCTCTTTTTCCTTCTTGACAGCTAATTTGACAGCTGTCAAACTCTTCTATATCTCCTCAACAGGCTCTCTCGCGGATCACTCCCGGGTCTGGGGGGGGGTGGCACTTCAGCTCTCAAAATTAGCTCTTATCCTCCAGTGAAATTACTTATACTGCCAAATCGTGAAATTAATGTCTTTTACCCAATAAAGAAGAAGAAGTTCTCTCGACCTTAGTTAACTAGTCCTTGCTTTAAATTATTTACAAGACGGGGAGACGGACTTCCTGTTTGCGCCTTCCCCGATCGTGCCTAATTCAAAAAAAATGTTTCTTTGCAAATCCAATTTCCGTACTACTCACGGGTTGTTGCTTTTAAAGTCCAATTGTTCACAAGAAGAAGTCAGTGCTCTCTGACCATGGCATGTGGCTTCACTCCACAGGAGAAACAGTGGACTCTCAGCACCGCGCCGCTCGCCGCGTCCCCCGTTCCGAAGCCTTTAAAAAGGCTCCTTCGCGGGTCGGGGGGCGCAAATGGTGCCCGCCGAGTCACCAGGTTCACAGGCTTCAGCGCCTGTGATTTCTGAGGGTCCCCGCATCGCCGCAGCGGCAAGACCCAAATCCTGCGGAGCCGATTCCCTCCGGAGCTCGGAGGGAATCCGCCATTAGTCGATGGCGCTAACCCAGAAGTCCTGAAGTGTGTCATTATGACACCCAGGGTGTGTACACACGTGCATGCTGGGGGGCACGGGGCATGCCAGCCCAGCCCTCACCATTGATGCAATGCTAGCCCTGATCCGCTTTGCTAGGTTCAGAGTGGCTCAGGGATGGCAGCATGAGAAGGATGCAACAGCCATGAGCCCTTCAGTCCCTGCCTCACCCTCGCTTTGCAACAGGGCAGATACGAACCCTTCCAATCAGTCTGATTTGAAGGGTACAGACCTGTCGCTGCATCCTCCTCACACCACCCTGCCAGCACCCCTAGAAAAATGCGCTCAGGACCATTGCCCCAGCAGGCCCCTCATGCCATCTTGAGCCCTTTGGATAAATGACATCATTTATTACATCAACACAGGGAAAGCCAGGGAAATGTTTCCCAAATTGATGAAATGAATGAACAAAGATTTTCTCTTATTTGAATATTAATTATTATGATTTAATTAATGCACCCCTATGCAATATGTAGTACCCAGATTTGGAAGCAAAGGTCAGTCAATC
This sequence comes from Podarcis raffonei, assembly GCF_027172205.1. Classification (NCBI taxonomy): domain Eukaryota; kingdom Metazoa; phylum Chordata; class Lepidosauria; order Squamata; family Lacertidae; genus Podarcis; species Podarcis raffonei. Next base: position 6,519,563 of record NC_070621.1, read on the forward strand.
CTAGCAAGATGCATTTTTGCTCCCTTTTAAGAAAGGCAAGTTGGGGTCTGGGTAAAACAAGGTTAATCAACAATAATATGATGCAGTTTTGCCCCCTGGGAAAGGAGTAGAAACCATTTAGAGGAAACAAAGATCACATATAATTTACAGATTATATGTGATTTCTGCAGTTTAGCTTGTTGCAGCCGTATCTCTCTGGTAAGGATGGATGAACTTGCCAATTTTAGTTTCTCATCTCCCTGATCTTAAATTCAGTTCTTCACATTTCTGCATTGGTTTGCTTTTTAAAAAAGAGAAGGGGGAAAGGAAACATATTGGTGTGAATTTTATTTAATGTATAAATATTTTTATACATTAAAATGTATAAAATTTTAATGGCATGCTCTGGTCCATGGGATCACGAAGAGTCGGACACGACTAAACAACTACACAAACAAACAAACAAACAAACAAATAAATATTTTGTATGTTATTTAACCTAATACTGTATATTGATTTTTGCAAAGCATCTCCCCCCTAATGTAATGCATTTTTACATTGTTTTTGCTAATATATGCTTTTTGTGCACACTGATTGGATGCACAACTGCTTTGCAAAATTCAGAGAAGTTATGAATTTCAGAGACTTGCTATGTTTTGGCTTGGGTATTGTTCGGGGAAGCATAAATTAGGTAATTTCTCTCACATGCCTACTCTCCCTCATGCTTGGTGTAATCTAGGAAGGCAATTATTAGACTTCTAACTTTCTATGCATATAAAGCTATTTTGTTAAAAAGGGGGAATAAGGATACTCACCTTAACTTCACTGTGCCCAACTCTCAAATCTTGGGGCTGTATCCTATTAAGTTCTACTCAAAGTAAGCTCATTGGAATTAATGCACCTATATTGGCTGCATCCATTAATTTCAATAGGTTTACCCTGAGGATGAGTAACATTAGATACGCTTGGTATTCTGATGGGAAGTTGTGTTTTAATCTCTTTTATATGCATCTCCATTCTAGTGGCACACCACTGCCCAAGAAATTCAGAGCTTTAGATACTGCAGAAGACTTCTTCAAACCTAATTTCCTTCCACAAAGAACCATTGATGGAGATTTGTAGAACGTGACACCTGGCTGCCTCATATTATAGACAAGGGAGACAAAAGAGTGAGCTAATTGTTTCCCATGAATTTGAGTTTAATTCAGTGTGTGTTTAATTAGAGCTGTAAATGGGGGAAGAGAATCAATTACTTGTTGCAGAAGCAGACTGTACCAGCTAGTGACAGGATGTGGGGATTAAAATGACTGCAACACTGCATGGATGAGATTGTGAATTGTGGATGGATCTCAAGGTCTACTTTGATGGGCTTCTTTAAGGTCTTGGTTACTGTTTATTCACTAAAGAAGAGAATTTGGAGATTGGGATGCCTGGGGTTAATTCACACTTCACTGGTTTGACAATAGAAATCTGTCTAGCTCACAATGTTAGGCTATATTGCAAATCAACCACCATTTCCAAGTCAGAAAGAAACCAAAGGGAAATCAAACCCAAAAAGGAAAAACAAGGTATGGTAGATGGTAATTAGTGAAAAGGACCATAGCTCAAAGCATCCGCTTTTCATGCTGAAGGTCCCAGGTTCAGTCCTTGGCATCTCAGGGTAGGGCTAAGAAATAGTTTCTGCTTTAAATCCTGGAGAGTTGTGTAGGCAGGAAGTGTAGACAATACTGAGCTAGATGAAGCAAGGTCTGACTCAAGTATAAAGCAGCTATGTGTGTTCTTTTTTATAACTACAAAGATAAACATACAGTATGAGTAGGTGTCCACTCATGCAACAGGGATTCTCATTCTCCCTACTAGCTCTGCAGGCTCCCAAACTCTGTCTTGGAAGGCCAGGGAACCCTCTAGTGCATATTTTGCAGGTGCAAGGGAGGCTGGATGAAGTGCCATTGCCAAAGCAGTTATTATAGCATGGCTGGCTGTTTTTAATCTTTGCATTTATAAAATGTGTTTTATGGATTCTCACATATTTGTAAAACTTGGAGTTGTGCATTTGTTGACTATTATTCATTCTGACATGTTGTTTGTCCTTTTTAAAACACTGTCTCTCCAAGTAGGTCTTCTTCAGCTTGAAAGGTTAAATGGTATTCTGAGCATGAGAAGTCAGCATGAATCATATCAAGTACTGGTTTTGCAGTTTCATATGGATCAAGGAGAGCTGCATCAGTAATAAGGGCCTAACATTGAATAGCCTTTGTGCATGCACCTTCAAAGCAGCCTATTCACCTCGTACCTACTGAACCGCCTCTCCTGGTATGCCCCACTGAGGACCTTAAGGTCTGCAAATAATAACACCCTAAACATCCCAGGCCCCAGGGAGATTAGACTGGCCTCGACCAGAGCCAGGCCTTTTTGGCTGTGGCCCCAGCCTGGTGGAATGCTCTCTCACAAGAGACCAGGGCCCTGCAGGATTTGACATCTTTCCGCAGGGCCTGTAAGACGCAGCTGCTCTGCCAGGCCTTTGGTCAGGGTTCAGTCTGATTCTTTTCTTTCTGTATAAGAACAAGCATTAAAGAGGCCTCCTAGCCCACTCACAGGTCCTTTATAAGACCAGTAGTAACATTTGGCCCTGGAGAATATTAACCACTCTCAATTTTACCCGTGGACTGCCACCTGTCCAGATTTTAATTTGCTCTGAACTAATTTTAAGATGTATTTTAATTAATTGATTGCCTTTTTTATGTTCTTATCTTATTTGTATACTGTGTTAGTTTTATGATGTTAGCTGCCCTGAGCCTGGCTTCGGCTGGGGAGGGCGGGGTACAAATAAAAATTGATTATTATTATTATTACTGTTATTATTATTGAATGCTAAACCCAAAGCATCAGATTTACATTCCAAACCATTGTGGAGAGAGAGAGAGAGAGAGAGAGAGAGAGAGAGAGAGAGAGAGAAATGATAATCATAGAAACAGAATAAGCTGTTTTATACTGAGTTAGGTCTTTGTCCCAGGTATCTCAATATTTTCTGCTCCGACTAGTAGTGACTCTCCTGGGTTCAGGCAGGGGCTTTTCCTGGTGTTATGTGGAGTCATGAGGGATTGAGCGCAGAACCTTCTCTATGTTGGTGCAGATGTTCTACCATCAGTAGCGAACCCATATTTTTCGAGCCCTGAAACTTGAACTGTTAAGGGGGGCTCTTCGCAACCAGAAATGAGGTATGGGTAACCACTGTTATTTTCTTCATTGGGATTGTTCCACAACAGATCACCACATATATTCTTTTTAAATTAACTACTACATCTTAGATTTTGATTAAAATTGCTGTACTGGATTAGCTCACATATCAAAGTCACTGTTGTGAATAAAAAATTCCTATGTCATATAGTTTTTTAGTTATTGGGGGGGGGGATGAAAATTAGGAAAATACACATGCATGACTAAAGTCACTTCTGGGGCCTCTCTGGGATTAGGTGCCCTGAATCTTAAACTTCATTAGTTTCATAGCAAATCTGCCCCCGTCTTCCACTGAGCTTATTACAAGCTGGAGCCATTTGTACTTCAAACAAGGTAGTTAAGACCGTCAGTGATATCACTGAGGAAAATACACCACACAGCCCTATGAATGAATTAATGGATTATGGTCTAAACTTACATAGAGAGGAACCTAGAAATGCAAGAAAAAAGAATGTAAAAATGTTAGATGTTTAATCACAAGAGTCTGTTGGGTGAGGGCCTGATTTACAAGGTGGGAGTAAAAGATAAAGGTACACATCCAGAGAGAAGAGATAACACCAAACACAGATCAATTGACTAAAGATAACAAGCTTGAATCACTAGAGACCAGCAAGGGAATAGTTGACACATTAAAACTTCAGGCTGCTGTTATATCTGCATAGCACCACTGAGGGGAGCTAACTTGCCCCCCCCAATACACACACATTGACAGGGCACGGTCATGTGACATGTCACATGACATGTCATGTGATGTCACCATGCAGGGGCAGGATGTGCAGAGGGTGATCTCCATGCTTGCTTGTCCAAGCCCCTGCCTAGCTCTTGGGCTGCCAGCTGTGGCTGGGACAAGTGAAGTAAAGATCACCAGCCGCTGCCCAGCTCCCGGGCTCCCGGGCAGAGGCTAGGATGAGTGTGGTTGATCTTTGCTTCACTCATCCCAGCCCCCACCCAGCTCCTGGACTGCCTGGTGGAGGCTGGGACTGGGGTGCATGGAGGGCACCTGGTGGTGGGAGTGGGGTGGCAGCCCCCTAAATATTGGGGGCACTGCCCCTGTCCAAAAATATTGGGGGAGGTGAAGTCCCCTCCACCCCTTATACCCAGCTCCATTGGCATCACTTATGATAAATAATCATATGGTTTAGCCAGTTTACTAATCTCAGTCCAGTGCTCAAATTATGGGAGAATAAGGCACTCCTTTGATTTGCTGTTAACCCCTTAGTTACTGCTTTATAAGACTACAAAGAACATGATTTGATTCCTACCTCTAATTCAAGTGTTCCCCGTCCGCCCTTATGATTGCTTGGTTCTCTGCACTATCTCTCTCTGTAGCTTGACTGGGGCAATGTCTTGCCTAGCCCTGATCTGGAACCACATACAGATTTCTTAGAGGATGAACCAGACAACACACAGGTCAAAGACCTGAGGAGCAAAACTGTCCCCTGGAAACAGTACTGAGGGCCCCGCTGTGGACAGATCTGCTGAAGAACCCTTGTGGCTGTAAGAAGTGGTGGTGGAGTCTCTCCCCTAGTCCTTGAGAAACCTGGTGTAAACAGGTCTGGACCTAGTCATCATGTAGCTTATGAGTAAGGGTTATCATTGTGACTAAGAAATCACTGGAACATCCAGATGTTGTGATTAGGGTGTGGTCTAGGAGGCCATAGTGTATAAGGCATCCCCTTTTGATTCTTTCAGTTTCTGGAAACAACACAGATCTCTGGTTTATTATAGAATCATAGAAATGTAGAGTTGAAAGGGACCTCAAGTAACGCCCCCCCCAAAGCATCAATGACAGATGGTCATCCAACCTCTGCTTTAAAACCTCCAAGGAAGGAGCATCTATAATCTTATGAGGAAGACCAGTCCACTGTCAAACAGTGCTTGCTGTCAGAATTTTTTTCCTGATGTTTAGTCAGAATCTTTCTTGTAACTTGAAGCCACTCATTCGAGTCCTACCCTCCAAGCACAAGAAAACAAACTTGTTCCCTCTTCTATGCAACAGCCCTTGTTCCCTGGTTCCTGATTCTAGTATCTCCTCCTTGCTACATTATGCCTAACCTGAACTCCTTCTGATATTGACTTTGAGCTGTTACCCGACCTTACCTCTGGTTCATGTTTTGAATCCACACTGACTACTTGTGCTTTGTTTGAGTGAACTGTGATGCACCTTTTGGTTGCCCCCACCAAAAGGTTTATACCTCCTGAGATTAAGGCTCTAGCACCTGAGGGAGGCCCCATTAGCTAAAGTGGTACCACAGGTTAAGAACGGACCTCCATTTAAAAAAAAATTAACACCGATTGAAAGAGAGAAGTTTCAGAATGAAACAGGACTGACTGTGGTTAAGAAAGTGAAATACCTGGGGATTAATATGACAGCTAAAAATGGGAATTTGTTTAAAGATAATTATGAAAAATGTTGGGCTGAAGTGAAAAAAGATTTAGAAATTTGGTCAAATTTGAAGCTTTCCTTGTTGGGTCGAATTGCAGCTATAAAGATGAATGTATTGCCTAGAATGTTGTTTTTGTTTCAAACATTGCAAATTTTGGACAAAATGGACTGTTTCAAGAAGTGGCAGAAAGACATTTCTAAATTTGTCTGGCAGGGCAAGAAGCCTAGAATAAAATTTAAGATATTAACTGATGTAAAGGAAAGGGGTGGATTTGCCCTGCCAGACTTCAAACTCTACTATGAATCAGCAGCATTCTGCTGGCTGAAAGACTGGCTGCTTCTTGAGAATACAGACATTTTGAATTTAGAAGGTTTTAACAACGTTTTTGGGTGGCATGCATATCTGTGGTATGACAAGGTTAAAGCACACAAAGCATTTAAAAACCATATTGTCAGGGAAGCATTGTTTAATGTTTGGATTAGATATAAGGATTTATTGGAAAATAAAACCCCAAGGTGGTTGTCACCAATGGAGGCTAAGGCTCAGAAAAAACTTAATATGGAGGCCAATTGGCCAAAATATTGGGAAATTTTGAAGCAAGAAGGGGACAGACTGAAATTGCAGAGTTTTGAGAAACTAAAAGATAAAGTGCGAGACTGGCTTCATTATTATCAGATAATGGAGGCTTACAATTTGGATAAGAAAGTTGGATTCCAGGTGGAAAAATCTAAACTGGAAACAGAACTGTTAGAACCCAAAACTAAGACTTTGTCAAAAATGTATAATTTGCTGTTGAAATGGAATACTCAGGATGAGATGGTTAAATCTGTAATGATTAAATGGGCACAAGACGTTGGACATAATATTATGTTTGCTGACTGGGAACAGTTGTGGACCACTGGGATTAAATTTACGGCATGCAATGCCTTAAGAGAGAATATTATGAAAATGATGTATAGGTGGTACATGACCCCAGTCAAGCTTGCAAAAATCTATCATTTGCCTGATAATAAATGTTGGAAATGTAAGGAAAATGAAGGTACATTCTTTCACCTTTGGTGGACGTGCCCCAGGATTAAGGCTTTCTGGGAAATGATATATAATGAATTGAAAAAGGTATTTAAATATACCTTCTTGAAGAAGCCAGAGGCCTTTCTCTTGGGCATGGTCGGCCAATTGGTGTCAAAGAAGGATAGAACGTTTTTTATGTATGCCACAACAGCAGCAAGAATACTCATTGCAAAGTATTGGAAGACGCAAGATTTACCCACTCTGGAAGAATGGCAGATGAAGCTGATTGACTGTATGGGATTGGCAGAAATGACTGGCAGAATCCGTGACCAGGGAGAAGAGTCGGCAGAAGAAGATTGGAAAAAATTTAAGGACTATTTACAGAAATATTGTAAAATTAAGGAATGTTGAATGATGCTGGATTGAAATTAAGTGGTTTCTAGCTGTAATGGTATAAAGGAATATGAAAAAATGGTTTTTTATAAGTAAAAATTTAAGGTTATAATAACCTAAGATGTCGGATAGAAAATACGGTGTTTTTATAAGCTGTAATGCTTTGAGATAAGGATTTGCTGAACAAATAATTTGAACTGGACTACAAGAAGGGGAGGTATGAGGAGGTCAGAGAAATATGTTATTGAAAATAATGTATTGTGAACTATATGTGTTTTTAATTTTTTTGTTTGTTTTTTGTTTGTATAAAAATTGAAAATTTTAATAAATATCTTTTTTTTAAAAAGAGAGAGATTAATTCAGGACAATGTCATTATCCAACAGACTGGGTTCTATAGCCTCTCTCTGTGAAGATTGAAATAAAAAAGGATGGTAAAAAAAAAAAAAGAACGGACCTCCAGAACAAATTAAGTTCTTAACTCGAGGTACCACTGTATTTAGTTCAGCATTCTGTTTCCCACAGGTTTAATAGCCATGGGCCACCTATTTCTCCATTAATTTGCTGAATACCCTACTAAAGAAATCTAGTTGGTGGCCATCTCCACAGTGGTAGTAATGTCATAGTTTAACTATGAGCTGCATGAACAAGTCCTTTTTCTTCCATGTTCTCTCCCATTGTTCAGCTTCTATGGATGATCCTGAGTTCTAGGTCACATCTGCATCATTCATTTAAAGCACTATGATACTACTGTAACACTCATGGTTTCCTCCAAAGAATCATAAAAGCTGGAGTTTGTAAAGCAACCACCATTTAGCCCAGCTGCAACTTTACCTAATGTCAGGGGTAGGGCAGGTTGGCTTTCCCCAAAAGGCCTTGTAGGTCAAATTGGGAGGCCTAGAGGGGCTAGAAGTTGCCCTCCACTAAATTAGGCTCCATTTGGACTAGACATTTAAGGCAGTATCATGACTTTAAACAAAGTTCCCTGGGAAAAAGCACTGGTAGTAGTAGTAGTAGTAATAATAATAATAATAATAATAATAATAATAATTAATTAATTTATTATTTTTACTCCGCCCATCTGGCTGGGCTTCCCCAGCCACTCTGGTTGGCTTCCAACAAAGATTAAAAATACATTAAAATGTCACACATTAAAAACTTCCGTGAACAGGGCTGCCTTCCGATGTCTTCTAAATGTCAGGTAGTTGTTTATCTCTTTGAAATCTGATGGGAGGGTGTTCCACACGGCAGGCGCCACTACCGAAAAGGCCCTCTGCCTAGTTCCCTGTAGCTTTGCTTCTCACAGTGAGGGAACTGCCAGAAGGCCCTTGGCACTGGACCTCAGTGTCTGGGCAGAATGTTGCGGGTGGAGACAGTCCTTCAGGTATACTGGGCCAAGGCCATTTAGGGCTTTAAAGTCAGCACCAGTTCCAAGTTTTATTACGGCAAAAGCCAGTGACACTAAACACCACAAGATCAAACAAAAAGAAATCAACAACAACATCAGAAAAGAAAAAAAAAGGATTACACAAGGGAACTTCGCAGTGTGCCATTCAACAGAAGAGATTTACGCTTCCTGATTACTAAAGTGCAAAATTTGGCCACCTCATATGATATTGAGCTTGAGGAATCTTCCAGAAGGTATTTTCGTAGAATTTCGGGGGAGGATTCCAAATAATGTTGTAGGGGTATGAATTTTGATAAAAGCGGCAAAATAAGTTGAACTCGCTCTTCACTATAAAATTCGCAAAATAGAAGGATGTGTGTGACAGATTCTACCTTATTAGACATACAGGGGCAGAGGCGCGCATGCATTGGTACCCGCATGAATTTGCCGTACAGCACTGCTGAGGGCATTGTCTCAAAGCGGGCTCTAGAGAAGGCCCATCTATAAGCTTCGTTAGTGATGTTAGTTAAGTAAGGGGCAGTTGCAAAATTAGGCCAAGCTTTTAAACATCTATACGTCTCCGGGAGTAGGGCGTCTTCTTGTTGTAATTCGACATCGTAAAGTCTCTGAGTGATAATTGCTTTTGCCTTATTAAGAGTTCCCAAAAGAAGGTTTTCAGGGTTTAGGCCAATTTGTTTGATCTTATTAGTTATTTGCATAAGCCAAGGAGGATAGGGAACTGCGGCCAGGAAGCAAGGTAACAGTCCCTTAGGATTGTAATGGATTTTCAGCCAGAGGGATATTGCTTGCTCCCAGACTTTTAATTCCACTCTGGGCAGTCCTGCCTCTTGCCTTAAGACTGCATTAGGTGTACACTTTGGGGTAGCAAATAATGATCTTAAGAATTTTGATTGTACTGTTTCAAGGGTCTTAAGGTTGGCAGAGGGGCTAATTTGAGAGCCATACAGGAGTTGGGCTAAAGATTTTGCCTGAAAGACTTTTAGGGCCATCGGGAGGAAGCCAGCTCCTTTCCTTCTGAATAATCTAAGGATGGCATTTGCACTTCTTCCTGCTGATATAGCTGATGTGGTCAGGTGTGCTGACAATTTGGCATTATAAGAGAAAGTAATGCCTAAGTATTGGAAGGTCTTAGTCTGTTCAATGGCGTTTCCCTTTATGCTCCAATTATCTTTCCTGTAGGAGCGGTTAAAATGTACAATTTTGGTTTTGGCAAAGTTAATTGTTAACAGTTCAGTGTTACATTGGTCACTAAACTTTCCTAAGGCACGTTTCAGACCCACTTTGGTTTGAGAGAGAAGAACAGCGTCATCCGCATACATTAAAACTGGTACTTTTCTGCCGTTAGAGAACACGGGGGGGTGGGTTTCGATTTCACGACAACATGTGACCAGGGAGTTAACATAGATGTTAAATAAAAATGGGGCTAATAGGCATCCTTGTCTAACTCCTCTTTGAACTGGGATTTCTTTAGAGAGTCTGCCGTCCTGTGCGAGTCTTATCTGGAGGGTATTGTTCTCATGAAGCTTAATCATCAGAAGTAATAACCTTCTGTTAATACCCATATTGGCCAATTTGGCCCAGAGCCTACCCCTGGATACAGAATCAAATGCTGCCTTTAGGTCCACAAAGGCCGCATACAATGATTTTTCCCAATGTTTCACATACTTATAGACAAAATAATCTAACACTAAGCAGTGATCTATGGTGGAACGTCCAGATATAAACCCTGCTTGTTCAATTTCTAGCAAGTCATTATGATCTAACCATTCACATAATTTTAGGCATAGATGTTTTGTATAAAGTTTGCAGATCACATTCAGAAGACTGATTGGTCTATAATTAGATGGGTCAGAGGGGTTGCCCTTTTTAAATATAGGAACAAATATAGGAAATATAGCCAGTCCCCAATCTTTAGGGATTTCAGTTGTCTTATCTATATATGAAAATAGATTTGCAAGAACCGGGGCCCACCAGTTTATTTGCGCTTTCAGAAGTTCAACGACAATGAAATCACTTCCTGGGGCTTTGCCAGATTTCATTTGTAGAATTAACGAAGTGATTTCAGTTTCAGATGTTGGGGGCCATGGTGTATCATTATCTAAGGGAATGTTAAGCAGCGCAGAAGGACGATGTTCCCTAAACAGCACTTTATAGTGCTTTTCCCATACATTTGCAGGGATTATTGTGCCCTCGTTAGGAGCTTTGGTTTGACTGGATATAATTTTCCAGAAGTTGGTATTGTCTTTTTCTATTGACGCTTTTATGAGGGCCTGCCAAAGTCAGCACCAACACTTTGAATTGTGCTCAGAAACATATTGGGAGCCAATGTAGGTCTTTCAGGGCCGGTGCTATATGGTCTCGGTGGCTGCCCCCAGTCACCAGTCTAGCCACCACATTCTGGATTAGTTGTAGTTTCTGGGTCACCTTCAAAGGTAGCCCCACGTAACTGGTTGTTAAAACACTGTCATTTGTAGCTCTGTAAGAGGAATAGGGTCTCATAAAGCCCCAGAAATCTGTGGGAACCATAACTGTTAAAGTGGTATAGTAGAGTTTAAAGCATAAGGTGTGGATGTGGCCCTAGTGTTATAATGGAGGGAGAAAAACTTCACTTTCTCCACAAAATGCATCCCATTCATAAGTTTATAAAACTCTACCATATCCCCTTTTCTAAATTAAGAATCCACAAATATTTCAATGCTTCCTTATGGGATGTTGCTACAGGCTGCTGATCATCCTGGCTGCCATTTCATAATTTTCTTTTCTCTTGCCTTGTTGAATCTACAGAATAAATGTGTTGTTTATGAAAAGGACAGAAGATGCTTCATGAAAGATTTATCTGCTGTAGGAACTGCCAAGAGCATAATTATTGTCTGGGCACTGAAACTATTTGACATTCTCCAAACAAACAAATAAACAAATACTCCAATGGTTCCTGCAAGAAGAATTAATAGATGAATGGGGAAAGTGATTAGGAGAATATATAGATGGAGAGATACGTGAGGAGGAAAGAACATGACTCAGCTGTTCCTCATTTGAAATGGATGCATGGCTTGCATAACTTTTTGTTGGACTAAAAGCGTGTTTCTTTTTGTAAGGAGAAAAAAAGTGATAGCATGGTTTGCTGAGGTAGGGAAAGTTATCTGTTTTATATATGAAGACCCTCTGCCAGTCACAGTAAATCCAGAGGTCATCAGCACAGTTCCTCAGGATATTGTTGAAGTATAGCTTCCATCAGCCCAAGCCAGCAAATCCCAATGATAGCAACATCTGAAAGGGACCACATTGGCTTCCTCTGTAGTGGGCAATACAGTGGTACCATGGGTTACAGACACTTCAGGTTACAGATGCTTCAGGTTACAGACTCTGCTAACCCAGAAATAGTACCTCGGGTTAAGAACTTTACTTCAGGATGAGAACAGAAATCGTGCTCCGGCGGTGCGGCAGCAGCAGGAGGCCCCATTAGCTAAAGTAGTGCCTCAGGTTAAGAACAGTTTCAGGTTAAGAATGGACCTCCGGAACGAATTAAGTTCTTAACCCGAGGTACCACTGTATTGGGCTAAATGGACCAATGGTCTGACTGACAGGGAAGATCAATGTGCAATGATAGAGATATGATTTGCAAGCAGAATGTCTCATGTTCAATCCTCAGCCTCTCTGGTTAATAAGGAATATCAAACTGAAGGGTGGGAAAAGATTTCTGCTAAAGAATTTGAGGAATTGCAACTAATCAGAGCAAACAATGCTGGGTGGGCTAGCTAGCTAGACCAATCATCTGACTTTGCATATGTCATAATCAGGTTTTATTGCATGCCCCTGATAGTATTTGCTATCTAGGGGGAAAGTATATCCAAGGAGCACGAGGCAACAGTAACTCAACTAGATTCTAGGTTTTGGTGCCAGAGCTCAAGATTAATGCTGAAATGCAGAAAAAGATTATGACAAGAGCTACAAAACTATATCAATAAAGATTAAGAAAGCAAATTCTATAATGAAATGCCTAAAGTACTAGAAATCATTAGCTTGTGTTAAAAAAAATGGTTACCAGTTTTCAGGTACCCTTCTTAAAATCAAAACTTTGAGCTCTGTTTATTATATTTTTGAATTCTGCTATCTTGCATATATACAGGATGTCACCCACCCAAACCCCTATTACCTTCACAGCAGCCCTGTGAGAGGTAAGCTAGGTTGAGATAATAATGCAGCACTTTCTACTGCAGTGCTATACAAAATCCTCACATGCTATCTTCTCAGCAAGCTATGCAATAGAGAAGAGTTAATAGCTGGAACTGTCCATTGAACAGGTGTGGTGACATAACACAACAAGTGTAGCCAAACCTTTTGTGCTCCAGATGATGGTGGACTACAACTCCCATAATCCCTGGTGGCTGGGGCATATGGGAGCTGAAGTCCAACCATATCTGGATGACAGTATGTTGGCCACACCTACAATAGAGTCAGGGCTGAATAATGCAGCTAACTGTGTAGGACAGGATGCAGAAGCCAGCCAGCAGTCAGGGCTCAAGAGAAAGACCGGAGTCATAAACTAGAAGGCAGGGCTGAGGGGAAAGCCAGATATCAAAACCAGAGAGCAAGTCAGGACTGAAAAGAAAACTAGCCTGCCACTCAACCATCCCAAATTGAGCAGGATATCCTGGAATTACAGAAGCCATCACAGCTTCTGATTAGATCCCAGAATGCCCCATATTTTGGTCCAGCTTGTGCAAGTCAGCTGGCTTGTGCCAGAGTGCAGAACCAAAGGACACTCATTTTTTGTTCTTAACTCTTGTCGTGGATCAGCTAGCTTGCACCAGAGCGGTGGACCAAAAATTGATTGTCCTGATTTTGATTAGTGGGGTGTTGGAACACATGAACTGGGCACCACAGTTCAAGAAAGACACTGACAAACTGGAACGTGTCCAGAGGAGGGCAACCAAAATGGTCAAAGGCCTGGAAACGATGCCTTATGAGGAACGGCTAAAGGAGCTGGGCATGTTTAGCCTGGAGAAGAGGAGGTTAAGGGGTGATATGATAGCCATGTTCAAATATATAAAAGGATGTCACATAGAGGAGGGAGAAAGGTTGTTTTCTGCTGCTCCAGAGAAGCGGACACGGAGCAATGGATCCAAACTACAAGAAAGAAGATTCCACCTAAACATTAGGAAGAACTTCCTGACAGTAAGAGCTGTTTGACAGTGGAATTTGCTGCCAAGGAGTGTGGTGGAGTCTCCTTCTTTGGAGGTCTTTAAGCAGAGGCTTGACAACCATGTCAGGAGTGCTCTGATGGTGTTTCCTGCTTGGCAGGGGGTTGGACTCGATGGCCCTTGTGGTCTCTTCCAACTCTATGATTCTATGATTCTATGAACTAGGAGGCAGGAAGCCAAGCAGGTTTTAGGACCGAAGAGAAAGCCAGGCCAAAAAGCAAACCAGGAGATAGGGCTCAGTCAAGACAAAAGATGCATGAATAAGCCATAGCTGTGAAATTCCTTGTTGTTCAAGCAAGGCTCAACTGGAACAGGAAGTCCTTTTATGTTCATTCCTGCTCAGAAGAATCAATGATCGGATGAAAATCAGTCCAGGGACTGAGAAGCTGCCACCTGCAGTTCAGTGACTCACCACATGGGGCAGCCACACACTGTTCCAGCAATACCTAAGAGTTGGATTAGTTTCATAAAATTTATACACCACTTGATTGCAAAAAAAACCAAAACGCAAAATGGTTTACAAAAGATAAAACATTAAAATCAAGAAAAAGATCATAGCCAAACTTTAAAACATACAAAAGTTAAAATACTGAAACAAATTTAAATTACCAGTTAACTAAAAAGACTTACTCCAGTACTTATGGAAACAACATGTTTATTCTGGGTGTATCATACCAAGGCCCCAGGAAACAATAGAACCTTTACCTCAAGCTTCTTCTTGCACTCCACAAGAAGGCAGATTGTCCCTCCTCCAAATATTAACCCTTGGTTTACTGATAGCACATTCTTTACCACTACTGGTAAAGTGCCTAGTGTCGCCCCTTGCATGATGATGTTTAGGTGCATACAGAAGATACCTTTGTTTAGGAAGGCTTTTCCTGAGGTGTAACCCAGTCATTTAGGAAGGAGCAATTTTTTATGTGGTGTGATTGTTTCATTGTTTTTAGAGTTTGTGTGGGTGATTTTGGTGTTTTAGAGTTTGTTATGGTCCTTAGAATTCGTGTACAGTCATGCCTCGGATTACAGGTGCTTCAGGTTGAGTTTTTTGGGTTACAGATCGCTGAAACCCGGAAGTACCAGAACAGGTTACTTCCGGGTTTTGGCGGTCACGCATGCGCAGAAGCGCCAAATTGCAACACGTGTGTGCACAGACACGCCGCTGCGGGTTGTGAATGCTGCGGGTTGCGAACAGGCATCCCGCACAGATCACGTTCGCAACCTGAGTGTCCACTGTATCTGTATTTGTTTTTACTGTGCACACTACTTCTCTGGCTTTGTGCTGTGAAGTGATCTATCAATGTTATCATTATCATTATCATCATCATCATAATTATTATTGATAAGAGCCTCAGTTTCCTATGTTCAAATTCATCTTTCTGCTTCACGGATGCAGAATATTTTTTTCCAACTAGAGGGCCATATTATGTTCTGGACAGTCTTCTGAGGGCCATTTTCTGACAACAGTGGCCATGTCCAGACACAAAAATTAGAGAAACAATAAATGTAAATGTTGCTTTTGTACAGTAGGTTAATTGATACATCTAAGTGCACATACAACCTATTCTCCATCTAGACAAGCAGGAGGCATTATCAGAGCTGAATGACACATTCCAGCCAGGCAAAAACACACACAGAGGGTGCAAAGCAGAGCCAGTGGAAGAGTGTGGCCTGGGGAGAGTTATGAGGACCAGATAGAGAGGCCCAGAAGGTCATATTCAATACCCAGTCCTGAGGCTCCCACCCCTGTTCTATTTCCTACTCAACACCAGTTCCAAGGTCACGTGACCTCCCTGCCATTTTGTCTCTCTACCTCAACCGCTTTACTGCCATAGCATATGATTAACTGAAATATAAGCTGTGTTCCTGGAATGAAAAACTGATAGACTCACAAAGCTTCCCCCTCCCATTCTTCCACTGGTTCTCCTCTTAATTTACTTGGTTTATACCAACTGATGACAGAAGCCCATTGTTTTGCTGAAACATTAACTTCACAAAGTCATTCCGCTCCCATCTGTGGTACTAAAATTAATGATTCCCTCTGCAACATCTGTTTAATTAACTATCGGTACCATAGAAGAGGCTTCCAAATACCCCCGTGACTAAATCAGGCTCAAATTAGGGAAATACGATGTTAAATTGTATCAGAGAGAAGCAGAGATTATCCTTTTGAGCACTGACATTCATTAGCTACCAGCCACCCCATGTATCTTCATAATGAAAAAGTGTCAGCCGCTCCTCACCGTAAAGTTTTCATTTAAGGGCTGCTGGTCCTTTCATCACAGTGATTGGAAAAGGGGGGTGGGGGGGCAGGGGGGTGCAGAGTGGAGATCAGGCCGTGGTCAACATTCCATCATCTTTGCTGATGGATCAGTTGCTGGGAGAATGATGCAGGTAGAGCGTTGTGCCGGATAAGCACGCCCTGCACTGTTGTCTCAGATTTAGGAGCCTGGCATCTGCTCCCGACGGTCATCATATCCCCATCAAGACAAATAAATGTGTTGCCAGCACCGCCCGCCTTGAAGAACATCTTGTTGAGATGAAAGCCTTGGATAGATGTCGGGGGGGGGGGGAGGTTTGCAGCGGACAGTGCTTGGGAGAAGTAGTCGGGGGGCTTGGCGAGAGCTCTCCAAAGCTCTCACGGGGAAAATATAAGAGTCCATTATAGCCTTAGCTTCTAAAACAGCCCTGGTGTCTGACTCTGCCCAGGCAAAACACAAATCAAAGAGGCTGATTCCACACATTTTCCACTTTGGGGGTCTTTTTATTTTATTTTTGTAGCCATGGCAACAAATGCAGTGGGAAATTGCAAGTTTCAAGACACACGAAGTCAGCAAGCATCTTTATAGCTTAGGGAGATGAAGAAAATGAGGGAACTAAAGGAGCCAATAGAGAAAGAGAGCGGCAGAGCCATGCTACAGGCAGACGTGCCAATAGAAACCAGTACCAGTACCAGGAACCAGGAACTGGAGCTGCTTCCAAAATACTCCTCATAGGGAAGGGAGAATCAGTCTCTTTCCAGTCCAGATCACTTTCACATATGTTCACCCATGCCTGTTCCAACCCGTTTCCACAGTAATCTGCCTTTTTAATTATTATTTTTAAAAAGTCAGCATAGAAAACTGCACTTAATTATGTATTTTTTCTCAAAACACCCAAATAGATTTTAGCACATTTTTGAGCTGGGTTTTTGGAATATTTGGAAAATAGCAAAGCCAGTGGATAGGTTAAGTTTCAGTCCAATGCATTCCTACAAGAAAGGTTACAGGGCACCTTGAATGGGCCAGGATTTCCCCTGGTATTCAAGTAATGTATATCCATAAATCTATACAAGTGTAGACATGGCTGGCCTGCCCAAGAGGCAAAGTAAGGCAACTTCCTTGGATGGCAGGATCCACGGGGCAGCAGATCTTGATATAGATATTTATTCCCCACCTTGTTCCTGATGTAGATCTTTACTCACCCCTTCTTTCCTGGCAGGGAAGGAATGCACAATTTTGTGGTTTGCCGCAAGTACCAAAAAGTCTTGGGGTGGCCCTGAGTGTAGTGCCCTTTCCAATTAGGGATGAATGAATCAGTCAGTGCGTTGCATCCCAGTTCTACACAGAATAGACACAATGAAATTCATGTGCATAAGTGAGTTTACTATGACTGTGTCAAAGTTTGAACAAAATCTATTGTCAGTTTCACATAGGTTAATTCATAAGTTTATTCAATCTTGTTCATTTCATCCACAGGCTGGGGGGGGGGGAGATCCAGTCTTCCAGGCCTCTCTTTATGGACCTTGGGACTTTTCCTAGATCACACCACTGTGTCCCCCATGATATTCTTGCATAGAAGCTCCTGGCAGTGATCCCACTTGGTGCCTCCGTAGAGAAACTGTACGGCTGGTTCAGCCCTACAACTGAGATCACCTGGAAGGCCTCAGCCAACACACCCCATGCCATCATCCACCTCCAGGCATGCTTCAGGTAGCTGTGGAATTGACCCCACACAACTGCTGCCTGCTTCTGGTGGCTCCAGGTGGAGTCAATGCCTTCTCCTCCCTTCCATCACTTTGCAGTCAAGAAGTGTCAGGGACTGGGCATAGGAGGAATGGTGGAGACTTCCCACAGGTATTCATGCCTTACAGAATTGAAGGCCTTGGCCTGGTCAAGGGAGATGATGTATCTGGATCATTGGCCCTGCTTCACAACCTCCAGCATCTCCCTGAAGATGCACAAGAAGTCCATCATGTTTCTCCCTGGAATTTGTTTGTCTGACCCCAATGCAACACATCACTGACCTTGTTCATGCATTGCAGAAACAAATGAGCCTTCAGTTCTTGATGTCATAGAAGAGAATCATAGAATGATGGAATTGTAGAGTTGAAAAGGTCCCCAAGGCTCATCTACCCAAACCTCCTGCAATGCAGGAATCTCAGCTAAAGCATCAATGACAGATGATCACCCAACCGCTGCTTAAAAACCTCTAAGGAATGAGAGCCCACAAATTCCCAAGGGAAACAGTTCCACTGCTGAACAGCTCCTACTGTCAGAAAGTTCTTCCTGATGTTTATTTGGAATCTCCTTTCTTGTAATGTGAAGCCACATTTGAGCCTTAGTCTCCACAGCATGAGAAAACAAGCTTTTTCCCTCCTCCATTTGATAGCCCTTGATATATTCGAAGATGGCTATTATATCTCCTCTCAGTCTTCTCTTTCCCAGGCTAAACATACCCAGCTAGAAAACAACTTTAATGTTGTATTTCAGCTGTGCCGAGACTGGTATAATTGGAGCTCCTTCTGCACTGGTACCCTGTTCAAAAGCTAGAATTTGCTCGTACTGCTCCTTGGCCTGGCTTTCTTTTACCAAATCAATCTTTTTCTGTAGAATTAGAATGTATTTCAGTTTCATGATCTCCATAGCAGCTAAGTGTTCTTAGGTCTGTGGCTGAGGATATGACTCATCGCCAGTTATTAACAGCAGAGCTGTGTCCATGACAGCTGCTCCGTTTAACATAGCAGCCATCAAAATATCATGGCCAGGACAATCCACGAAATAGACATGCCTAACTAGTTAAATATTCCCTTTGGTCCCAGAAGTATCTGTTGGGAATTTGTCAGGTATACTGCTCCCACAGGATTGGTAACATTCTGGTTGAGAACAACCTGGATCATGACGTTCGTAAATCTTAGCTTTGGCATAGCCCAGCTTGATAGTGATATTTCTCTCCAGTTCATTTTTGAATCAACAGTATGAACTTCAGAAATAGATTTTACTACTATGGACTTTCCATAAGCTACATGGTCAATTGTACCTACCGTATTTTTCGCTCTATAACACGCACCCGACCATAACACGCACGTAGTTTTTAGAGGAGGAAAATCCGTAGGCATGCCACCCGTAGGCATTCCCTCCATAACACGCACAGACATTTCCCCTTACTTTCTAGGAGGAAAAAAGTGAGTGTTATAGTGCAAAAAATACGGTATATTAATTGTAGCTTGCCTGCTGATGACTTCCGGTGACAGAGGTGTCAACTTATTTACTTCTAAGGTACTCAGGGAGAGGTGTGGCTGCTCCAGAGTCACTCCTGCCTCATCGCCTGCGATCTTGAGGGAGTTGTCTTTGTCCTCAAGTCATTGTAGAAGAAAGGTGTGCAAATGGGTCTCTTTGGGAGAAAACAGCCTCAGGCTGGAATGCCAGTTAATGGAGTCTGTATGAGGAGAGAAAGACCTTTGATTTCAGGTCTGTTTGGTGTAATTTTATATTACTAAGAAGCTGAACCTTTTCTTGGACATGCACATAATTTTATACTACTATAGTAATCTATGCTATTATTGGTTCATCTAACCACAATGGACTCAGTTCATTCCTTTATTGTATGTACCACAGCTAAAGATGGTAGCAAAGACTCCACCTCATAACTGCAAGACACCTCGTACTTTGCCTTCCTCCTCTGCCAACATGGCCTCCGGTGAAGGTGCCACCATGTACTCTGCCGAAGCCACCACCCCTGGCACAATCTCCTCCTCTGTGGCCTCCTCCTCCTCCACCACCATCAATGCAGCCTTTGCCAAAGCCACTACTGCAGGAACAATTTCTGCTGAACCTGCCAGCGTGGCATCTGTTGAAGCTGCTGCTGTTGGTGCATACTTCCAGAAGCCAGCTTCCAGAAGTGTCATAATGGAAGGAGGAGAAAAGTGGTGACACACAGAGGCAAATGTGGGTTTTGCTTCAATTTGTGGTCCCATGCTCTTGTGCGAGCCAACTGATTTGCACCACAGGGTGGGACAAAAAAATGCCCTTACTTTTATCCCACACTCTGGTGCTGCCAGAGCCCAGGAGCCAAAACGGGACATTTGGGATTGGAATCAGAAACTGGAATGGCTTCTGTCAATCCAGGATATCCCACTTAAAATGGGACAGTTGTGTCCCATATCTTCCAGTGGTGGCTGATGTCCGTTGGGACTGGTATGGCAGAAGGCAGGGAGGTCAACCATAAGTGGAGCCAGAGCCAATGACAGACAAATCCAACTAATCCTAGCTTTGTTCTCACCCTCCTTCCCGCAGAGTTTTACAAGGGCAACACTGAGACAAAATGCGAGGAACCTGACACACGGTGCCTGTCCTGGCCCTTGTTGCCAGGCAAAGAACTTGAACACCCAACTCAGCTTCTGCCAAAGGCTTTAAAACATAAATCAGAGTGGTACATAAAGAAGTGTCAGGGCTGGACTCAGATGCAGGTCAGCATGAAAGAAGCAGAGCTCTGTTGTCAGTGAAGTTAACTCTTTATTCAAGGAAACTACATACAACTCAGCAACACTTCCCAGCAGGTCTTGCCCCTATGGAGCAGTTGCCAGGACTGAAGGTTTTTGCCTTCCATCCTTTCTAAGGCTCCTCCTCTCCTGGATGTTTCCCAAGCAGTCTCAAACTGCATATGTGCACTCCTGGCCTGCTCTTCTTATTCTGGGCATTTATGGAGAGCAAGGGGGAGGGGAGCTTGTTGCAGCAGGAGAGGGAGATTCCCTGAATTCTTCAGCAGTTTCTACACACACACACACACACACACACACATCATGCTTCAGTCTCGGAGACTGAACTGCTCCCTGTCACAGGCTCTTCCTGCTCACTAAACCCTGTAGCCTCTTCAGCATCCAGCAGCACCAATTCCCTAGCTCTGAGTCTTCCTCTTCGGGGTTTCCCTTGGGAGATCCCTGGCTGGTGCCTCCCACCACTCCTTTTTGTCCAGCCGGTCCCTGACAGCAAGACACAATTACAAGGTACAGCAAGTGTGCAAGAGGATAAGATACATAGCTAGGTACAAGCTAAGACATTGATCCATAAGTGGCACACCCTCTGCATCTTCCTTTTGATGGATGGGGTAAGGCATAGCTTTAGTATGACAAATGTTACAAGACTGGATGAGCAAATGGCACCCCTCCAGGCGAATTCAGCTCATGAGGTCTGTTTACAACAGTGCTGTTAGCTCCATGTCCTAGGAGAGGAAAGTGTCACTAGGTTAGCATTTTATTTACTCTTCAGAAGGAGCCTCACTGCTGACAGGGGAATACCAGTGGCAGTTCCATGGGTGGAGGGATCTAACTATGGGTGGTCAGCGACATTGGAACTAAACACTCTTCTGCTAATTAGCTTGGTCCCTTCCTGGGATCCAGTTCTCCATCTTCGAAATGATTAATCCCTTCCTTGGCTCTGACACTTGTTAGGGTCCTACTGACACCTTCCCACACCCTACCAGGATCCTCCTCACGGTCATCCAGCTCCAGCTTTCTAAGCTCTTCCCATTTCCTCCTAGGATTAGACCACCCACCCCATGACACTTCCATGGGATTCATGACACTGTCATCCTTTGAACGGGTTGTAAGCAAGAAGGCAGGCAGTTGGGAGTTTGCTGAGGGCAGACTCAGGTTAGTGGCTATTGCCCCATTCACCCTGATGGATCTGCCTCCACAGATACCTTCCATAAATTAGGTAATTTAAAAATAACTGGGAAAGGGGGACTCACATAAATATATTGCTCCACACAGCCATATGTATCGGCACAATGACCAAAACAATATGGCTGTATTAACAGATACTACCTACCTTTTAATGGATCTCAGCTGCCAGGATTAGCTACCAGTAATGTACTTTGAGCTGTCAGGCAATATCGCAAACTGTGAGTGCATTACACGTTATAGGCATCAATTTTTTTCTAAGTGAAAAGGCATTTCAAATTCAAAACACTTCACATCTAATGATGGGAAATTATCTTGATGGATCCCCTTCAGTTGGGAGGGAGAAGTGAGAGAGAACCACAACTGATCAGGAAGTGGTGAATTGTATACCCCACCCCCACCCTCAATCTACCCAGAGAAAGCTGAAAGGCATATGTCTGGATGAAGCAGATTGGGAATCTAAAAGCAAATGGAAGAAGACATTTTGAGGCTGCTCTGGTTGTCAGAAAATGAATGAGTACATGGAGCTATCGCCCTATGGCCAGAGCTTTCATAGGAATGACAAATGATTCAGATGAGGATGATTTTTGGAATTTCAGGGTTCATTTGGTTGTGATTCCTGCATTGCAGGGGGTTGAACTCGATGGCCCTTGGGGTCCTTTCCAATTCTACAGTTATGTGATTCCATACTGAAGTTCCAAAGGACATATTCTTCTTCCCAAAGTGGAACCAATACATCCAACACTCCTCATGACATTTGAAGAAGGCTGCTGAATCAGGCCCAAGGCACGTCTAGAAGATAACTACTAATTCCAAAGATGTTGCCTTTCATACACTTCACACAGATGTGTGAACCTGAGAATTTCAAATATGGTGAAGCCAAAGACTACAGCATTTACAAAGAAAGTAAACCTCCACCCACCACTGTACCCTATAGCAGTGGTGGAAGATAACCCTTTAGCAGGGATCACAAACTTCCAGTAGGTACACATGGTGAAAGTGTCATGGACACATGTCTTGGGGGGAGGGGAGGCTGTCATAACCCAAAATGACTGCCACATCTAAGAGAACAGAAAAAGAGACAAGATCACAAAAAGGTGTGGCTATGCTCTCCTCCAACAATGGGCCACTGTGGCTGTTCACCAAGGGAAGCTCTTTGGACATCTCTACTCTTCAGGAGAGAAGGTAGGGAGGGTGTTGGTGTTTCGTCATAACAGAAAGGAGGGAGGTTGTGGGTGTTGAGTCCTGTCATATAATGAAATGCGAGCATCTTTGAAGGGAAGTGTTGTTCAATGTAGGAGAGGCAGAGTCACTGCAGACAGAAACAAGCAAACACTCTCTCATGCATTCTGCATTTTTCAGGCAATATTATTCCGCGGGTTCCAAAGGAAATACTAGTGAGCACATGGTTGCCTGTGAGGACTGTGTTGGCTACCCCTGCCATTACACAATCTTCAGCAACCTGGCATCCTGTAGATGTTTTGTAATACAACACCCATCAGCCCAAGGAATTACAGCTGTGGTGGCTGGACTTATGAGAGTTGTAGCCAAAACATCTAGAGGCTGCCAGGTTGGCAAGGGCTGTTTTGAAGAAACAGAATGTCTAAGAACCAAAAGAATGAGTCGGACAAGCTGATTGACAGTCTTTCTGCACTCTCTTGTTTTTTGCCTGAAAACCAAACTGGTTACTGCTGCATTTCTGGTCCAGGTCAGGAGCCCTGAGGCAAAATGGCACCATCCCACCTGTCAGGAGGGATTTCAATATGAAATAGTATTTTCTAAGGCGGCGGGGGAGCGGGGGAACAGCCCTTTGAGATTGCCTCATTAGTCAGGGAGCATTTGCATGCCTATGGCTGAAGGCAAAGGATGACCTTAAGTTGCATTATCACAAGGAACATGATGTTTCACTTGGGGCAGGAGAAGGCAGCAGGAAATTAAAGCTGCAGACATTAGGAACTGGGGCTTTGATGGCCCTCTCCTAGCCAACATGGCATACATAATAAATGGTACTAAAATAACAGGGTTGCAGGTTGGAACCATAGCTAGGTAGGAAACTGTTTCTTTCCTGGAAGCCACAATCAGGACTATATTAAGGACCCAAAATACTGATAGGCCAAGGCCACAAACTACTTGTGTGCTGTAGTTGCAATTTAAAATGGAGATGTTTCCATAAAGTGCCAGCTCTAGGGATGTGTTTGTGTTTACAAGCAAGTGGTGTATAAATTTTATGAATAAAATAAGTCAATATCCCAGACCCTCAACCTGGTCTCCCTGCCCAAGCTGCAAGGCTCTGTCCTCTTGCTATATATAGTCTCCTCAATGTGTAACTCAGAACCAGTTCTCCCTATCTCACTCCCTATCTCCCAACCTGAAACCTGTTTAAAATCTCAACTCAAATCCTATCCCTCTTCTCAAATCCACCCCTATCTCTCATCTTAAATCCAGCCCCCCCTCTCTCAGAAACTGCTCCTTTTATTCTTCCCCCCAAAGTCCTGTTCTTCTCCCCACTGTGGCCAGCTGACTCTGTAGCCAATGAACTAGAGGCTCCAGCACTCTGGTGAAGTTTCAGAGGAAATGCATCACCACTCTAGTCCGGCTCTGCTGTCCATCACAGATCCACTCTAAATCAACAGCCTTTTGTGTACACAGGTTGCTTTCAGCCAGATGAATGACCAGCAGGTCAAGTGAGCAGAAGTACTGAGTGTATTTGGAAAGCACTGGTCTAAAATCGCACCACAGCATCGCAGTCTGGAAATGCAGGAAAACATGTGCCCAGGAACAGTGGTGGAGCTTTATGCTCCAGCACAGGGGTGCTGAGAGCAGGCAGGAGTGTGGTGCACGTCCCGGGAGTGTGGTGCCTAGCACGGGCGGTGGGGCAGCCATGATGGCACCCCACTGGGATCGTGCTGCTGGGGGCGGTGTGCTCCCCCCTGCCCCCTCTTCCTCCACCAGTGCCCAAGAAAACATGCACCCAAGGCAGAAGGCATAGCTGGTGAGACCACAGCATGCTGTTCCACCCAGAGCATTGTATGGTGCCTGATGATCCCACCTTCTTGTAGCCTGAAAATTAAGCAGAATTACTGACGGTAGTGTGCTCCCAAAGAAAGACAGACATGGCCCTGAAATGCACCAAGTCAGCAACACCTCACAGTCATTATCAGCTCAGAAGTAGCAGAAGTAACAGCCCCAATGTGAAAATGTCCATACTCTCTAGGGGATAGCCCCAAGCTCCCCATGGCTGCTCTTAGCACCCAACCACCTGATCAGCTATGATCCATCGTGGTGAATGAACAGCTGGCTGCCTACAGTAAGCCAAAAGCTCAGAAAAACCACGCATGTCCCAGACTGGACTGTCGATTCAAGCCAGCAGAGCCAGCGCAGTCCAGAGGAAAATTGGCCACCCTCCAGGTGCCCGGCTTGAATCCTTGTTGACCTCCCTGGCTGCATTCTCCAGCAGGATCAAGGCGAGGTCTCTTCGGTGATCCTTTTCAACGTGAAAAGAACACACCATTCCTCCCCCTCCCATATCCAGGGGGGGGAAGAGACAGACAGAAATATATTTACATGTCTTTATTTCTGTCTTTCAGCAGTACAGAGAAAACATGTCTGTACACTCTCATCACAACTGCAGAGAGAGAATAACTCCACCCATGTACTTCCAGTACAGGGTCATGTGACACTCTGAGCTAACATCCGGTGCTCAGTACACTGTCCCTTGTTCCCACGGTACATTCCAATAACATCAGTTTCCTGTTTACCATTCCAGCCACCTGGAGCTCGCTTCTGCATTGCTCCTTTTTCGTAACATGGACATGGGAGAATTGGAATAAGATCCTAGTGCCCCTATTGCATTGGTCAGTCTCTGAACAGCACATGAACTCTGAATCTTTACAGCTGACATCAACAAAGCACAAAGCCATGATGAGGAGTTGGTTTTGAAGCTGTGACATATTTGCTCACTCTCAGAGAGCCAAAAGGGTCAGTGTGAATGCCGCCCAGAAAAAGTGAGGCCTCATAAGGGGACCAACAAACAGAAGGAACTCAAGGCAGCACATGCATTTGGTTAACAGGTGCTTCCTGCCAGGACCAGGCCTGCTTAGCTTCATCAAGGTGGTAGCTTCATGTGCCTTCAAACCATACCCTGGGACCAGGATATCCCTAGCATTGGTTGGGAGTAAGCTATTCTTAGCATACACTGACCAAACTACATAGGAATAGTCTATAGAGGGATCGGAATAAGGAGACAAAGTGGATGTGGAAGCCAAATAGTTCCATCAGTTCCATCCCGATGATGGCATAATAGCAATTAGGAAATAAACAGAGAACATTATTTTGGCAAGGAATATTGACAGAAGGGCCTGTTGTGCCACAGGTGCCATATCTTGAGACATATCATTTTCTCTTTGTCTCCCAATAACTGAAATTTGCTATGTAGTAAAAGAACAACCCTCCGAGTCACGCAGATGTTTGAGAAGGCATGATTAAATGGCTGATCAGCCTCCAAAGTAGGCCTCGATCTATTCTCCTTCAGTCTTCTCTGACTGGGCTCACCACTAATTATACTTGCATTTCTTCAAATTAGGCGCCTTTGATATGTTGATATGGAGTCTGGCAGTGTGCATTCCCCCTCTGGCCACTGGCAGATCATATCTTGCAAGGAGATAGTGTGAATTAGATAATTGTACTTAACATGAACTAAACCAAAATAAAATCTACATTGGGATGACTGACCATATATATATATGGCTATTTTTTGTTGTTTTTTGCTCCAATGGTATTTTCTATCTGCTGAAATACCTCATTTTTTATTTTTATTTTTAAAATAAACTTTCCCCAACCTGTGTTGGGATACTGCCAGGGAGACAAAGGCCATCATGCCTCCATGTCGATTCCGGACGATCCATCAATCTCCCGTAGAACAGTATCAGTCAATTAGCGACTCAAGCCTCAGAAACAGCTGTCCACATTCCAAGGACTGGTGCACGCCCTTTCGCAGAGTTCGCACAATGAAAGATGTACCCAGGAGAGCATATTTACAACTTTATTCAGCGTTGGTCAGAACAAAGAAAACAACATGACTGCCTGCCTGCGTGTCCAGGCACAGAGAGAAAACAACAGCTATATACAAAACAGAAACTTCCTGTGAGCCGGAAGTACGTAGGCTGTGACACAACAACCTGCTCCCTTTTTAAGGTGGAACGGAAATATCCTAACAACCTGGCACTAGTGTTTTTTATTTTAAAAGGAAGAACTTTGTCTGCATTTTCATGTGAATTTCTCCCAAGAAATTTTGATATGCAATTTTGCCTAATAGAAATATTTTTGCAAAATAATTTCCCAAATATATTGCATTTTTGTATGCTATTTTCACACATACAAACATTTTTTTAAAAAAAATTATTCACTTTTCCCAATCAATACAAACACCAAACCAAAAAGACACGTACAACAAAAAACCATAATAACAATAATAACACAAATTGACAACTCGAATTTAAATATAGTAATATCCCTGGAACATCCGGTCTGATCACAAAGTGGAAACAAGCGGGTTTTCCCTCGGGAGAGAGAGGCCAGCTCCTAGAAGCTAAAAGGGGGTGCTAAAAGGGCACCTTAGCCCCCCAAAACCCCGCTGAAAGGATATTCAGGGGGTAAGGATCCCAGCGCTGCGGAGTAGCGATTCCCCCGGCCGCCAGGTATCTTCTTTAAAGAGGAGATGAGAGCGGCAGGGTAGAAGGGCTTGCAGCGGGACGCCATTGCCAGCCTCTGGGAGCACAGCCCCGAGCCTGCCCACTGGAGCGATCAGCTTTCCAAATTAAAAGAAATCGTTTACGAAGTTCCGAAAGGACTAAAATTTGTTGATTTGGACCCAATTCGATGCAGACAAAGGGTAAAAAGGAGGTCAACTTTGTCTGAATTCCGAAGCGTACACAAGGACTATTATCAGTGCGGAGCGTAACCGTGAGTAAAAAACAAGCGGAGACTGTTTGGCAACTGGAACTATCTTGCTGACTTTTTTTTATATATATTTTTTATGGGACTTACATAAGGAATAAACTGGTGGGGTGAAGAAGATTGAGGGGGTAGAGGGAATAATCCCCTTTCTTTTTAATCTGGAGAATGGCCAAGATGGCGAGGAAGGGTTTTGAGAGCGGACTATTTACTTTTGATTTTAAGTGAACTGCGCAATGAGCTGAAAAGCCCTTATTTTTTGTTATTTTTACACCCTCACTTCAGCAATATTGCTTATTAATAAGGGAAGAAGTATTATTTGCTTTTTATGTTTGTTTGGAGAGTGGATTGGGAATATTTGGAACGTTTATTTTGGTTCTTTGAGAAGATTTTCTCAGAGGATTTCTGCCCCCCCCAATTTGATTGTTTATGAGAAGAAAGCAACGCCATTTTATTTCATTTTTGGACATTGGAAGGGGTTTGGAGTTGTGCTTGTTTATCCTGTCCTCCCCCCCTCAAGGAACTTGGATTGGCTTTTTTTCACTTTTTTTTGTGGGGTTTTCCTTCTTACAGTTTGTTTTTTGTGGCTTTCTGGATTTATCTTTTCCATGGACCTTGCTACCGTGATTTAAAGGATACTTCTGAGAATATTTTTGGGTTTTTTTAAATTATTATAATCACTGTATTGGATCTGGCCGGCCAAGTGGTGAGAAGAATTGAAGAATTTATTTGGGTTTGGCTTTTGTTTTAATTCTCCTTGGCGATTATTTGGTTGAAAATTCCGGAGCGCCCCCTAGTGGACAATCATATAAATACAGTCCTAACAAAATAGAAATTGAACTTTAAGTAAACTTATTAGTGCATTAAAAACTATTAGTTTAATTTGATTAAATTTACAAGATGTCTCACTTACAGAAGAAAGGTGAAGCAGGGGCACCAGCAGAAAGGAAGGGTTCTAGACAAGAATCTGACATAAAAGGGTACTTAATAAAGATGTTCACAGAACTCAAAGCAGATTTTAAATCAGAAATACAAAAAGTGAGAAAAATATAGAGACAA
Source organism: Podarcis raffonei (assembly GCF_027172205.1). Taxonomy (NCBI): domain Eukaryota; kingdom Metazoa; phylum Chordata; class Lepidosauria; order Squamata; family Lacertidae; genus Podarcis; species Podarcis raffonei. Next base: position 6,548,124 of record NC_070621.1, read on the forward strand.
AATTGGAGTTGGTGGATGAAAAAATAGATGTGACTGTGGAAAAAATTGATGAAACAGTTAAAGAAATAAAGGGGCAGATGAAAGATATGATAAATAGGACACAAAATCTGGAAGAAGGGGCTAAAAAGGTTAAAACAGAAGTCAAGGAGATTAGAAAAGAAGAAGAAAAAATTAAAGCAGAAGTAGCAGAGGTCACTAAGACACAAGAGGAATTGTGGGATGCTATTGCGATGAATGAACTGAGACAGAAGGAGAACAATCTAAGATTTAGAATGGTACCAGAGTCCCAAGGAGAAGAAATAAAGGAGAAATTAATCAAAGAAATTGCCATATGGCTTGAGATGCAGGAAGAGGACGTCGCAAAGACAATACAAAATGCTTTCAGAATTAAAGTGAGATCAACAAAAGCTAAGAAGTTTCCAGGAGACTGTTTGGTGATATTTAAAGATAGAGAAATGAAAAATTTGATTTTGCAAAAGAATAGGGAGAAAAGACTGAATATTTAGGGGAGCAACATAATTATCTTTAAAGACGTCCTACTTCGGTTGTTGAAAAAACGGAACCAATATCAACAGCTGGTGCAAGCTTTGAGAAAAAATAAAATTGAATTTAGATGGGAATTCCCAGAAGGAGTGTTATTTGCTTATAAAGGAAAAAGACACAGGATAACAAGATTTGATGAAATGGATAATTTTTTGAGAAGATATAAAGAATTGGGAAGAGAAGAAGAAGGAGCAGCACTGGCGGAAGCAGGTGTGGGAGGAGGAGCCTCACAAGAATCGGAAGAGGAGGGAGGAGAAGGGGAAGAAGAAGAGGAGAAATAAAATTTAAAGACTATTATTAAAAATTAATAAGAAATCAAAATGGTGTTGAAATTATGGACTTGGAATGTTAATGGAATGAACAAGAGAAAAAAGAGAAATAAAATTTATCAATATTTGAAAAAACAAAATTTGCGCATTATTTGCCTACAAGAAACACATGTGTCGAGAAAACACAGGAAAATCTTAATAAATAAAAAACTAGGAAATGAATTTATCTCATCAGACAAAACTAAAAAGAGAGGTGTGGTACTATATATTAAAAATAAATTAGAAGCTCAACAAATTTTTAAAGATGATGAGGGTAGAATTGTGGCAGTACAAGTTAAGTCTCAAGGTGAAAAATTAATAATTGTCAGAGTATATGCACCAAATGAAAACAGAATGGACTTTTTTAAAGATTTAGAGGAAAAATTATTTGAACATATGGACCAAAAGATTATAATAATGGGTGATATGAATGCAGTGGTGTCATTGGACATGGATAGATTAAGAGCTACAGGTAAATCCAAAGGGAAATTATCAAAGACATTCTTTTCAATGGTAGAGAACTGCAATTTAATAGATATTTGGAGACTGAAACACCCATTAGAAAAACAATTTACGTATCAGTCAGAAGCAAACCAATCAATGTCAAGAATAGATCAGATGTGGATAACTAATGAACTTACAAGAAGAATCTTAAAGATCAAAATTCAACCTAAGGTACTGTGATGGGATGATGAGCTGCTTGTGCGTAAAATCCTAATCCCTCAGAGTTTGGCTAAGTCCCCAAACCTCTGTCTGTGATGGAGCTCCTTAAACATGACTCCATCAATCGCTCGTTGAATCGGACAGTGGGCGTTTACAGAACTTCTTCCAGCATAAAAGCTCCTTAACGGAAACGCGTCTTCTGGACTCTCGGCGTGACAGTTTCCGCCGAGGAGTGGGTGTCCCTACAGGAGGTCCTGAAATCTCCCCGCTGCTCCCGCTTGAAGTGTCTCTGAGCCCTCCCTCCGACTCACTTTCCCTTGGAACTCCACTTCTCCCCCTGCTGGTCCCCTCCTCCGCTGAATGGTCTCTCTCACCCTCCATGAGCCCTTTCACCTCCTTAGTCTCAGATGGCAGTTCCCTGACAGGTACTATCGGATCACAATCCAATAAAGTGCATTTTGAAAGGATATGAAGAAAAATCTTTCCAATGGAGACTAAACGAGTCTCTTTTTGATGATCAAAAAATTTTAGAGGCACAAAAGTGTCTGAAGGACTACTTCTTAAATAATATGAATCAAGGAACAAAAATAACTACAGTCTGGGACGCTAGTAAAGCTGTCATGAGAGGACTTTTTATTCAACAGAACTCAATTAAGAATAAATTAAGAGAAAAAGGGAAAAAAGAAATTTTAAAGCAAATAATGGAGAATGAGAAGAAATTGGTTACTAGTCCTGAAGATAAAAAAAACTAAAATGAATATCAAAGCGTTACAAGCACAATTTGCAATGATAATAAACAGAGAAGTAGAATGGAATATTAAAAGAATGAGACAAAGGAACTTTTTTTAAAAATAATATTTATTAAAGTTTCAAAAAAGTTACAAAAATGTGGGGGGGAGATAAAAAGAAAGAGAAAAAAGAAACAGAAAATACAAAGTACAGAAAAATAAGAACAATTAAAAAACATTTCCATCTTTCCATGTCTTGTCTTTCATTTACTTATTTCCCTGACCTCCTCACACCTCCCTTTTTTGTATTCTAGTTCAATTAAATATTTCAGCAAATCCTTTCCAGCTTGGTTTTTATCCTAATAGTTTATCTTAATGTACTATAATTTTACATTCTCGTCTTTCAGCAGTTAAAAAATCAATTTTTACCTAATCTTTTATATCATTTCTGCTAATACCACATTACTTCATTCCAACATCCTTCTAACATTCCTGGATTTTACAATGTTTCTGTAGATAGACTTTAAATTTTTCCCAATCTTCTTCCACCAACTCTTCACCTTGGTCTCGGGTTCTGCCAGTCATCTCCGCCAGTTCCATATAGTCCATCACTTTCATCTGCCATTCTTCCCAGGTGGGTAGATCTTGTGTCTTCCAATACTTTGCAATAAGTATTCTTGCTGCTGCTGTAGCGTACATAAAAAAAGTTCTATTCTTCTTTGGCACCAATTGGCCGACCATGCCCAGGAGAAAGGCCTCTGGTTTTTTCTGAAAGGTATATTTAAATACCTTTTTCATTTCATTGTAAATCATCTCCCAGAAGGTCTTGATCCTTGGGCATGTCCACCAAAGGTGAAAGAATGTACCTTCAGTCTCTTTACATTTCCAATATTTATTATCAGACAAATGATAGATTTTTGCAAGCTTGACTGGTGTTATGTACCACCTGTATATCATTTTCATTATATTCTCTCTTAAGGCATTACATGCTGTAAACTTAATACATGTGGTCCATAACTGTTCCCAGTCAGCTATCATAATATTATGTCCAACATCTTGTGCCCATTTAATCATAGCTGATTTCACCGTTTCATCCTGAGTGTTCCATTTCAACAGCAAGTTATACATTCATGACAAATTCTTAATTTTAGGATCTAACAATTCTGTTTCCAATTTTGATTTCTCCACCTGAAACCCAATTTTTTTATCCAAATTATAAACCTCCATTATTTGATAATAATGAAGCCAATCCCGTACTTTGTTTTTTAGTTTTTCAAAACTCTGCAGCTTTAATCTGTCTCCTTCTTGTTCCAATATCTCCCAATATTTCGGCCAATTGGCCTCCATATTGAGCTTTTTCAGAGCCTTTGCTTCCATTGGTGACAACCACCTTGGAGTTTTGTTTTCAAGCAAATCCTTATATCTTATCCAGACATTAAACAGTGCTTTCCTGACAATATGGTTTTTAAACGCTTTATGTGCTTTGACCTTATCATACCACAAATATGCATGCCAACCAAATACATTGTTGAACCCTTCCAAATCCAATACATCAGTATTTTCAAGAAGTAGCCATTTCTTTAGCCAACAAAATGCGGCTGACTCATAATAAAGCTTAAGGTCTGGCAGGGGAGACAAAGGAACTTTGAATTTGCAAACAAGTCAGGAAAACTGCTTGCTTGGCAGATTAAAAAAAGGAAAGAGCAAAATACTATTCACAGAATAATCGTGGAAAATAATGAGATTGAAGATCCGAAGGGGATAAGAAAAGGATTTGTGGACTTTTACAGACAATTATACAGTGGTGCCTCGCAAGACGAAAAGAATCCGTTCTGCGAGTCTCTTCGTCTAGCGGTGTTTTCGTCTTGCGAAGCAAGCCCATTGAAGGATTAGCGGATTAGCACTATTAGCGCTATTAGCGGCTTTTAGCGGCTTAGCGGATAAGCGGCTTAGCGGCTTAGAAAAAGGGGGGGGAGGAAAAAAACCCGCAGGAACTCGCAAGACATTTTCATCTTGCGAAGCAAGCCCATAGGAAATTTGTTTTGCGAAGCACCTCCAAAACGGAAAACTCTTTTGTCTAGCGAGTTTTCCGTCTTGCAAGGCATTCGTCTTGCGGGGCACCACTGTATAAGAGAAAAGAAAAAGTCAATATAAAAAAAATAGAGGAATATTTAAAAGAAAAAGGGGTGCAGAAAATTCTGACAAAAGAAAGAGGAAAATTAAATGAGAAGATAGAACTAAAGGAGATTAGAAATGCAATAAAAGAATTAAAAAGTGGAAAGACACCGGGACCTGACGGACTAAGTGTAGGATATTACAAAGAATTCAAGGGCATCCTACTTGTTCCATTAAAAGAAGTTATGAACAATATCTTATTAAACAGAAAAATACCAGAAACTTGGAAAGAAGCGTACATCACTTTGATACCCAAGCAAGATTCTGATCTAAACCAAGTGAAAAATTTCAGGCCGATCTCGCTTTTGAACAATGATTATAAACTATTTACAAACATTTTAGCAAACAGGTTGAAAAAAGTATTGAAGGAGTTAATACATAAAGATCAGGCGGGTTTTCTGCCTGGTAGACAAATGAATGACAATATCAGAAACATAATTAATATTCTGGAATACCTGAGTGCTAAGAATGATAAACAAGCGATGTTAATATTTGTGGATGCAGAGAAGGCCTTTGACAATATTTCTTGGGAATTTATGCTAAAAAAAATTGAAATGATGGAGGTGGGTCAATCATTTTTAAATGGTATTAAGGCTTTATATATGGATCAAAGAACTAAATTAATAGTTAACAATGTGACGACGGAAAATATAAAGATAACTAAGGGAACAAGACAAGGATGTCCTCTATCACCTTTGTTATTTATCGCGGTCCTGGAAGTGTTCTTAAGGGCAAATAGAAGTAATGATCAGATAAAAGGGGTAACGGTGGGCAGAAAAGAATATAAGGTTAAAGCCTTTGCGGATGACTTAGTATTAACTTTGGAAGACCCTATGAATTCGGTAAGAGAAGTGTTGAAAGAAATTGATCAGTTTGGTCAGTTGGCAGGATTCATTTTGAATAAGAAAAAAACTAAAGCAATTACTAAAAATATAGATTTGGAGATTGTAAACAGATTACAGCAGCAAACTGAAATAGAGGTGGTAAAGAAAGTTAAATATTTAGGAGTTTGGTTAACCCCCAGGAGTATTGACCTGTTTCAGAATAACTATATTCCAACATGGAACAAGATTAAAAGGGACCTAGAGGTGTGGGGAAGAATGAAATTGTCATTTTGGGGAAGAATTGCAATGATAAAAATGAATGTGCTACCGAAGATGTTATTTTTGTTTCAAACAGTTCCAGTAATCAAAGGGGCAGCGATTTTAAAAAATTGGCAACGAGAAATTTCAAGGTATATCTGGCAGGGTAAGAAGCCGAAGATAAAATTTAAGATATTGACAGACGCTAAAGAAAGAGGAGGCTTCGCCCTGCCAAACTTGAAATTGTATTATGAAGCATCTTGCCTCTGTTGGTTGAAGGAATGGATAAAATTAGAAGACACGGATGTGTTAGATCTGGAAGGTTTTGATAATAGATTTGATAATAGATTTGGGTGGCACGCGTATTTGTGGTATGATAAGAAACGGGTACACAAAGGTTTTGAAAATCACATTATAAGAAGGTCTCTGATTGAAGTGTGGGAAAAATATAAAAACTTGTTGGAACAAAAAACTCCATATTGGTTGTCGCCGTTGGAGGCGATGAGTGTGAAGAAAGTCAATATGACAGGGGGTTGGGTGACATATGAGAAGTTAATGTGTAAAAGCGAAGGAAAATGGAAAATGAGATCATTTGAAGAAGTCAAGGATTATGTGAATGACTGGCTGCACTTTTTTCAAATTAATGAGATGTTCAGAAAAGATCTAAATCAGAGGGGTTTTGCTGATAAAGAATCAAAATTTCAGACAGAAATATTGAATAATGACTACAAGATTTTAGCAAAAATGTATAAGATATTATTAGAATGGTGTACGAAGGATGAGGAGGTAAAATCAGTTATGATTGATTGGGCCAAAGATATAGGGCATAATATACAAATGGAGGATGGGGAAAGACTCTGGAAAGAAGGTTTAAGATTCACTGCATGTACAGTCATAAAAGAAAATGTTATGAAAATGATGTATCGATGGTATGTAACGCCTGTGAAGTTAGCAAAAATGTGTAAGACAAGTAACAAATGTTGGAAATGTAAAGAAAAAGACGGTACTTTTTACCATATGTGGTGGGAATGTAAGAAAGTAAAATGCTTTTGGGAAATGATTTATAATGAATTGAAGAAAATGTTGAAATATACATTTGTTAAGAAACCAGAAGCATTTTTACTAGGCATTACAGGTAATGAGATAAATAAGAAAGAAAAGAAGTTATTTTTATATGCAGTGACAGCAGCAAGAATATTGATGGCCCAGAAATGGAAACAGGAGGAATTACCTACGATAGATGAATGGAGAACTAAAATGATGGATTATGCAGAGTTGGACAGAATGACAGGAAGGATCCGGAATCGACAAGATCAAAGATTTACAGAAGATTGGGAAAAGTTTATCCAATATATGCAAAAACTGAGTGATAATCAAATTACGTTTGTAAGTTTTAGGGAAGCTCTGTGAGGGGAAATGGTTAGAATGGCAGAAATGTGTAAAAAGTAATAAAGGGAAGGAATTTCAGACAAATTGAGGGAAGTCAAAAAAGAGAAGCAAGATGTAATTAAGATGTATGGAGTGTATAAATCTGTTTTTATATTTGAAAACCAATAAAATATATTATAAAAAAATAAAAAATAAATATAGTAATATCCCTATGCCTATCCCTTGTTTATCACCACTCTCTCTCCCCTCTATTTCCCACTGTTATCCGCCTTGTCACTTAGATATTCGTTCCAAATTTCTTCATATTTTCGTATTTATCCATTCTTATTTTGCGCTGACAAGCAATTCTTTCGTATGTAGCTAATCTGTCTATATTATCAATCCATATGCTCATTGGAATTTTTTTGCAACTCTTCCAATTCACCAAAACAAGTTTTTTTTGCTTCTAATATAGTGCGATACAACCACATTTTTTGGCCCCTTGAGATCTTCCAAGTTTCTGGAATATAATTTAGAATTAAAGGATGGTGGAGAAGTAGGAAATAGGTTGGCTAAGGAAAGGAAGAAAAAAAGCAATGTTTCTGGGGCTGGCCAGCCAGTGGCAAGTCAAAGAGGATGAGAAGAGTTATCTGAGTGAAAAGCTCACTGGGTAAAAAATAAATAAATTAAAAAATCTGAAAGCAAGGCAACCCCTGGGACTCCAGGCAATCTCAGGGGTCTTTGTGTTTCTCATACTCACAAACATTCATTTTTGTGCACATTATTTGGCTAGAGAGCTGCATTTCAAAAATTCAGAGAAGTGCGAATTTCAAAGGATGGCTATGTTTCAGTTTGCATATTGTTTCAGAAAACACAAACTGGGTAGGTTTGCCTTTAGAAATGAATTGGCTTTCTACCTGGTACCCTCAACATGTGTTAGACCATTCATTGTTTGCCATCTGAATTTCCCCATTAACTCTGGGCTTCAGAGACAACTTTCTGCAGTAGAAGCAATGCATCAGAAAACCTGAATTGTTTCTTGTTTCTTATTTCTAAATCTCAGCACAGAGTGTTGAACATTTGTAGACTTTCTTGATCTCCTGCATTCATCAAGGGAGCAAGTATTGTAGGTAGGTTTTTAGCCAACTGACCTTTCAAACACTTTAGGATAAATTGCCCAAAATGCAAGGGTACAAGGCAAGCATCACCTAAAACAGTCATGCTAAAAACAATGGTAAAATCACTTCTACAAGTTGAAGGAAGATTAGTTTTTGAAAGGCACCTGTCTTCTCAGCCCATAGGGAGCAGCATTTGGGACAAAAAATTCCAGCTACCTTGAGGGCTAGGTCTAACAAGTGCAGATGCAAACCATACAACCATCACCTTCAAGCTCTTTTCTTTACCCATCCATGATATCTGCTCCATTCAGCCATGTTAGGACTCTGCAGGCAGAAGAGCAATGTGTGTTGCTCGGCTGATCAGCAGCTATTCTTTTCCAACATGAAGGTTATTAATGGCTATAATCCATCAAGTAATGGTCCTAAGGAAATGAATCTCCTGACAAGTAACCTTGCCACATCTGAAAACTTAGGTGGCTGTTGACATTGCTTGTAGAGAATTTCAGCAAGACAGCAGTTGAACAATGGCACTGGAGAAGTCTTCCAGAGGAATATATATATGGCTTTGTTTATGAATCACTTCTCATAATATACCCCAAAGCAATTTCACAGTGATCTTTAAAACAAACAATTTGTCTATTTATAAAAGACAAATAGAGATGGCACCTGCTTGGAACGTGATGGAAAAGTTCCAAAGGGCAGGTGCCACAACACTAAAGGCCTGATTCCTACACTGTATGTATCAGACCTCTTGGTGATGTGGTGATCTTGGAGGAGGCCCTGTCCTGCACAGTTGGTTATATAAAGGATGAGTAAAGTGCTGCATATCCTGTCATTGCCATAAGCATTTGTATGTAGGGATGAGGGACAAATTCAGTTCAATTTGTATCTGGATATGAACCTACCTAATTTGCACTTCCTGAAAAAAATGTGTGAACCGAGCTATCCTTAAAAATATCACAAGTCTATGAATTTTGTCATTCCCCAACCAAAAAAAAAAAAAGGGGGGGGGGAGAATGTATAGGAAGCGAAAACATGTATTCTATCTTTTTGAAGATAGCATTTTAAAATGACATTAGGGAAGTTGTTTGCAAAAAAAAAAAAAAACAAAGTTGAGGAGGATATATTAGGCAAATTGCATATGCTGATTAAGCTTGTTGTGGACTTTTTTATTTTATTTTATATGCATACTATTGCAGAAATATATGGCAAACTGAGCTTAAGATTGGAAAAATGAGAAATGGAGAGGAACTGAAACTGACATGTGTCATCTATCCCGATGTGAATATGTGCTCTATTCTGATGTCTGAGATCCAAGTTAGGATGGCAGGTGGCATTATTTATTAATTTATGTGTACTCTCAGACACCTTCATAAATAATTTATCTGGGGCGTCATATAAATCAATTAAAAAGCTGCAGTTAAGTATTCCCTCAATAAATCTGTTAAAATATCCAAATAAATGCCACTGACCCATGTGGTTCCCAGCTGGTCAACCACCCAGTCATTGACTACAATCAATGGTCCGTGCTTCTCATCTGAGCTGAAAGTCAGCTCTCACCTAATTTTCTACATTTAAAAAAGAAAAAGAACCACAGTTCTCAATCTTTCCATGTTTTCCAAGCTCAACTGCATGTTTGTGAGTGATTTAACAAGAGCTCTCTGAAGTTTCCAATGCTATGGTGTTTCCTGGAGTGTCCATGATAGCCATCCTATGTAGCAGTTTTGACAAAAAGGATATGGTGAGCTGTTCCTATTTTTGGAGTTTAAAACTGCCAAATCCTCATCTCTAAGAGCCAGGCAATTTGCTACCCTCCAGATGTTGGTGAACTACAATTCCCACAGTCCTTGACCATTGGCCATATTGGCTTGCCCTGATGGGCTTTGTAGCTCTGAAGGGTGCAACATTGGCTGCTCCTGCCTAAGAGCACCACTGTGGACCTAAGATTGAACAACGTGATATGCTTGAATTCTTCCTTATCCTTTCAATCTCCCCCCACCATTCTGCATCTTTTTGCTACTGACACACTCTGATTTCTACACTGTAATTAAAGTAATGAGGTTGGGTGTCAGAGAGCTGCACTGATGCAAACCTTTGTGAGGAAGGAAAGCATTTGAATTGTTTCCTTAATGTCCACTTGCGCTCTGTTAACTCTGCATAAAGTTTAAAGACCTCTGCTTCATTTACGATTTCCTCAGCATCTCTTAAGTTGTAATTGCTTCCCCCCCTTTTTTCTTTTTGTCTCTATCTCTTTCTGACCTGGCAGGGACATGACAGGACAAAACGTCTTTGCCCCAGTGTGTCACTTTCACAAAGGTAAGGCAGTTGTTGGTGGGTGGGGGTGGTGGGCTCAGTTGGCCTGGCCAGGTGGGTGGTGGTGTGCGTGTGACATCATACAATGTGACAGGCTCCCCAATGTTGGGGGAAACTCGGTGTGTCTGCCATTGGCCATTCTGGCTGGGGCTGATGAGAGTTGGACTCCAAACACATCTGGTGGGCCACAGATTCCACACCTCTGTGCTATGTTTGGCTACAGAATTGCCACACGGTGTGGCCAAAACTCTGAAAAGAAAATATCTGAGCAATCATTCTGTCTCCAGCCATTCAGTTTGGAAAGGATTGCTTCTCCAGGATAAGAAGCCTGTCTTCTGCTTCTAGGCTGCCATAACCCTTGAATGTTAATTGCCAGCCATGCCCCACAGGAGACTGCAGGGGAGGGCCAAAGTTGTGCAAGATGCATGAAAAAAAGGAGGGAGGGAAAAAGAAAGAAAGAGAGAAGACTCTGGGTTGAAGGGGGGAAAAATGAGAGTTGGGGATGCTGATCTGAAAAGGAAAGGGAGACCCAGTGCAGATTCGGCCTTTGTGAGATCCTGAGAGAGTTTCTCTAATGGTCTTTGCAAGTCATTATTTCCTTTACATATTCTCATCTCTCCGACAAAAGAGAACACATAAATCACTTCTCCTTGTCCCAGTTTGACCCCACAACCTCTGTAAGATAATGAGGAGCTGCACCTATCTCCCCCACTCTCACTGCCAAGATTTATATCAAAGGACATTAATTCTCCATGATAACATCTCTATTTTTTAAATGCAAATGCCCCCTGATCCTTCCCTGAAATCTGCTCAGTGGGCTGCTTTTAACTCAACGTGTCTGAAATTTCCTTAGAAATTGGTGAAATTGGCTTGGCTGTCTCACAAGTTGGTGGATGCTCCTGGGAGCAGATTCTAATGCAGATTTCACTACATGGGGGCTGAACTAGATTGCAGACAGACTCTTAAGAGACTTTGCACACATATTTCACACTGCACGTTTTCTCCTGCGATATGCATTCAGGAAAACAGCCACGTCCAGCATCATGCACTGCTGAACACAGAAAATGAGTGATTTGCTAAGGTTAGCACTGGTCTGACTTGGAATACAAACTTGCTCTGTGCATAATGCTCCCTGGTGCCTTGAATGATGCAGCGACAATGTCCTAGGCACCAGAGCCCTGGGGAGTGTACTTTGGGGGTGCTCTGGGAATTGTATGTACCATGACTCCTTACATCTGAGACACTGTTGTGAACATGCACAGCACCAGCCTAAGCACATGGAGTTCTAGGACGTAACAGTTCCCAAAGTTCCTGCAGTAAAAATTGAAAATGCTACATTTCCCAGAGTTCCTGGCTCTCAGAATGCTTTTGGGTGAGGGGGAAACAGAGGCATTTTGGCATATCCCAGGAATAAAGAACCTCAGGCCTGGGGCCCAAATGCAGCCCTCTAGGTTTCTCTATCTGGCGATTAAACATGCCTCACCTACCCTGCTTTACACCCTCCTTGAGTGTTTTTGCCTGTCTGGAATGTGTTCTTTAACTCACATAATGCCTCTAGCTCAGCTGGATGAGGATAGAAAGGGCTGTATGAGTATACAGTGATACCTCGGGTTATATATGCTTCAGGTTACATACACTTAAGGTTACAGACTCCGCTAACCCAGAAATATTACCTCGGGTTAAGAACTTTGCTTCAGGATGCAAACAGAAATCGTGCAGTGGCGGCGCAGTGGCAGCAGAAGGCCCCATTAGCTAAAGTGGTGCTTCAGGTTAAGAACAGTTTCAGGTTGAGAACGGACCTCCAGAACGAATTAAGTTCTTAACACGAGGTACCACTGTACATAGAAACTAGTCTGCTATACACTTGCATCCACTCATTTTTGCCTTTGGCACCCACTCACCACTGGCATGCACATTTTGGATAGCTGCCCAGAAGAAAATGAAGCCCTCTGGCTAAAACAGGTTCCCCTCCCCTGCTTACCCCACTGATTTGCATTGTGAAATTAGGATCTTAGATTGACAAGTGTGTTTATTCCCAGGCCATGCTACTTTTGCATACACACCCTCATAAATACATCCTGTTCAATTCTGCCGCCACAGTCATCTTCATTATTTTTTTAAAGATCCATCCCAAAATTCACCTTTAAATATGGATATTTCATGTGTTTTCTTTCAAAAGATGCATTATAAAATGTGCTTTTTTTTTAGCCAAGTACTGCACTACAACACTGAGAGGGAAAGATGAAATCATTGCAATACACACACTAGTCTAAGAGCTATGGATTGGTTTCAGTTTACATTTGGAATTTGAAAAGATCAAATTCCTCAAGCATCCCTAATTATGGCTAGGAAGATCTCTGGAGGGGAAAGCCTGGAGCCCGGGCTAGCTAATGAATTCCTTGTCCTCTCCTCTATGCATCTCCACCCAACAGCTCCTGTTCATTCTCAAGGTGTTCTGTCCTAATGAAAACAAGGTCACGCTTGCTCAGCAGCTGATGGACAAGAAAGGAACAGGTGGAGAAGCTGTGCAGTCGTGTAGGTTTTTATTCTGACATCCTTAATGGAATACAGATTTCAGCATTGCTGAAAGAGCTTATGCTTGAATAGCGAGAGAAGAATTATCCCATTGTCAGACACGGCTCAGGAATCATCAGGCGCGTAGTGCAAATATTTTGTTCTCAATGGAATGCAGGGGGAAAAACAAGGAAATGTTGAAGATTGAAGATTGAAAACACGGCACCTTCTCTCCATACATGAGAGATAAAGCGACCGCATCTGATAAGTAACTGTATCTGAAAAGAACACTTGGATTCACAAACTAGTCTGGCCCATGATGGCTATACTTGACACACAAACACACCCACGCAAAATTACTGCAGTTTGAATAGGATGAAAAATTAATATTTTAGTCATGAACCACTGGATTATTCTTATTCCAGATATTTCTTATGCAGGGGAACCTTATTCAGTCAAGCAACTACATTTGCTTGCGGGACTGCACACCAGTTTCAGGTGTGGCCACACACACATCTCCATCCATTTAAACAAGAGGCATTATTACAGTTCAAGGGCACATTCCAGCTAGGTGAACTTACTAGCAGAGGGTATGGAGCAGAGCCAGTGAGGTGGGTAGCCTGATTAGAGTTCCAAGGGCCATATATAGAGGCCTGTAGGTCTACATTCAGTTCCTGGATCCTAGTTGCCTATTTCTGATTTAATATATGGTGAGTTCACTCTGTGATGCATTACACTCACCTTGAAGACCAGACTAACTAGAACCCTATTTGGCTGTTCAAATCCCTCACATGATGAGGGAAGTCGATCACAAGCATTCTACTTCTACCCCTGAAGTGGGAAGCCCTTCTTTTTCCAAATAATTTTTATTTATTTTTTATTCATTTTCCAAATTATTACAGATCAGACCAAATTACTTTAATACAATTTCTTTTAAAAAATAATAATCAGGTTTCCTGCTCCTGTTGCAAACATATGTCCATCACTTCCTCCTGTAGCTGCTTCATCTCTTCTTTAATATCCACTTGATCCTTCACTTGATGTTAGTCGATCCTCGCAGCTGACTATTATTCTGTCCTTACATACCTTTGTCAATTCTTATAAATATAAAATCCATTTATTCTGTGAACCACCCTGAGACCCCTGGGTATAAATTTGATTATTAATAATAATAATTTCATGTTTTTAGTCCTTCATAAATGTTGTCCTCAGACCTGGTGTATTGTGAGAGTTAATTGCTATCTTCTTTTGTTTATTTCCCTGCAGTGCTTGCAAGATCAATTCACATTCCATTCCTTCTGCTGCTCACCAGCTTGTGTACAGGATGCATCTATAAATAACTCCCAGATAACATGTCCAATCTCCACCATTAAAATTCCACTCTGGAGTTCTTCCTCAGCACACAGCTAAAGACAATGTCTTTTTCTCAAATACAGCCTCTTGCCAGATTTAATTAGCAGCCGTTCATCTTACTCTGCATTGCTCCCTCACACTTCTGGTCCAGTCCAAAGATAATTTTAAATAAAGTCCATTCAATCTCGGTCGGAGGGGCATAACAAAACCTTGTTAAATTCCTTGTTGAGAATAAATCAAAAGCCTCCCCACTCTTTTTCTCAGTAGCAGACAGAATAACAAAGCCATGGCTACACATGTCTCTTTCATTTTGCAGGAGAGGACAAGGGTGGGAAAAGAACCTTTGGAAACCATATGAAAGCACAAAGCACCTTGTCCTCCCCCTTACTTCCTGGCTGTTGTAAGGATTTTCAAGCTTCAGAAAATCATTCAAATACCTTCAAAGAGCCAAACCCAGTCCTTTCGGCAACTGATTGATTGCAGCCTGTTATCATATGTCGTTTCAGGAGCGCCTCATGATTAACACCAACATTCTAAATTAGTGAGGAACCGATCACAAATCATGCCAGTGAGGGAGGTTCATCCATTGCAGGGACACATTCCCAGGTCACACCTGCTCTGCCTTTCAAATTGACAGACATGGGCTTAAGCAGCACAGTGGGATGCAGTGAACTCCCCCAGAAACCACTGGGGAGCATTGCGAGGAATTTTACCTCATAAATCCTAGCTTTCCCCTGCCTGAACTTAGCACCATGAATCATGATGTCAGCAGAGAACCACTTTTCCAAATAATTCCCCCCCCCAATTTTTTTATTTCCAAATTTTCCAAATTTATAAACAAACACATAAATCCAAAATGTAATTATTCCACTATTATTAACACTGTTAGGTGACTTCCTCAAATCCCCCTGGCTGAGTTTCAATGTATATCATTGTAACAGTTTTCCAAAACTAATTTCTCAAAAAAAATACTTAGTCAATTAACTTCTTTCTTACTTTTCATATAAACTTTAAACATATTATTATATAGAATCACATATTTAAGTCCTAAGTCAATCTGGTATTTGCAAGTATTTCTATTTAAATTATCTTAGCATATTTAGCTAAATATTTTAAATTTCATCCATTCTTCCTAGTACTCCTCCTCCTTTTGGTCGCAGACTCTTCCAGTCAGGTCAGCTAGCTCCCAAAAGTCCATCATCTTCATCTGCCATTCCTCTGCTGTTGGCACTTCTTGTGTTTTCCAATTCTTGGCTAACAAAATCCTAGCAGCAGTTGTGGTATACAAAAACAATCTAACATCTTGGTCAATTCCAGACCTATTATTCCAAGAAGGAAGGCCTCTGGTTTCTTAATAAATGTATATTTCAACATCTTTCCCAATTCATTATAAATCTTATCCCAGAAGTTTTTCATCTTGGCGCAGCTCCACCACATATGATAAAAGGTACCTTCTTTTTCTTTACATTTCCAACATAGATTATCACTATTGTGATAAATCTTTGCTAATTTTACAGGAGTTAAGAACCATCTATACATCATTTTCACAATATTTTCCTTTAACACCGAACATGCAGTGAACTTAACCCCTTTCCTCCACAACCTTTCCCAGTCTTCAAACATTATGTTATCCCTTTTCCAAATAATTTTTATTGGTTTTCATGTAAATACAAGAACAAGATATAACTACTGTAGCTTGTCCAGTCATGCATTAAGTTTCATATGCAGTACACAGTACACAAGAAATATGTTTATTTATGCATTATCAATTCACGTATCTTCTCCACAGAGATTATTGTGTTGTGGATGGAATAAAAGTATATTCTGTCACATTTATAGAGGAAAAGAATGGAAGCCAAGTCTTGCCAAAAGTGTCTATTCTTGAAGTGCCTTTAATTACCCTTCTGTGACAAGTAAGGCGTTCTGATAGAGCCACACTCCAAATATTATTTACCCAGATTTCTATGGGGATTTCTATAGGTTGTTTCCAGTATCGGGCTATGGTTAATCAGGCTGCTGTTAATAATAAAAAAATACCAAATCTCTGCATTTAAGGTTACTGTTTAAATTTGAGTCAAGTGATCACAAGGCAAGAGCCGAATTGGGTGAAAGAAATTGCTGGAAATAATATGAAACACCTTTTTCCAAAAGTATATCACTGTGCAACTCTACCATGCATGAAAATATGAGTCTAACTCCCTGTAGCCTTTCCAGCATAGGGGAGAGATGCTAGTGTTTATGCTGGCTAGACATGATGCAGTCTAGTGCCAGTGAAATATAATTTTAAGAGAAGTCTCCTGCCAATGAGCAGAGATGGTTCATAGGGATGGGTTGTGCCAAATTGATTGCCATTTATTATCTGCAGTTATGATCCCATAGTCTTTTCCCCATACTGTATGGAGGCCTCCTGTATCACCTGCATATTGTTCTAAAAGAATGCTATAAATAAGGCATGTCCAACATGTCGATAGCAATCGACTTGGGGATCACTGACTGATTTTCGTCGATCGCAGGCTGAGAAAGAAAAGCCTTTCTCTGCAGCCTGGGACGCAGCCAGTCCAGTCTCATGCAAGTCTGAGCTCCTCCTCCTCCTCTTCCTCCAGCCGAGGAAGCTGGCTTGCCTTCCTTCCCCGACACCTGCTCTGCACTGCACTCTGTGTGTGTGTGGGGGGGGGGAGGTTAGAGCACCAGCGGTGGGGTGAGGGGGACGTGGTGCCCTAAGGCAGGGCTGGGATATGTGTGTGGGTGTTCCTAAAGGGTACTGACTTAGGGGTGGGGGCAATAACATGATTGGACTTGAAACCAAAAGCTCCAGAAGCAGAAAGACTGAGGTGGAGGGAGAGAGTGAGGATGCTGTGTGTGTGTGTGTGTGTGTGTGTGTGTGAGAGAGAGAGAGAGAGAGAGAGAGAGAAGCTGGCTCCTCGGATCTGTGCAAACTAATATAAAAATATACTTTGTCTTTTCTCACTTGTTTAGTTACTTAATGACTTCGGAGAGTGGTAGATCACTGCCAGTTTTTGATACTTGTTGGTAGATCGCAGCTTATTTGAGGTTGGATGTGCCTGCTATAAATGAAAGATGCAGCTCATTTTATTTCATATCTTGATTTGTTACAGAGAGACTCAAATGACATAAGAGAATGAAGCCCCTCCCCCTTGCTAATGTGAACAATTGAATAGATTGAAACCAGGTTAACTAGGCATCATCCAGTTTCTCCGTGAGCTCATGCTTAGAAATTGCTTTGCCTTTAGGCAGAAGCTCTCTTACCTAATTGATGCCTTTCTCCTCAATTTTTTAAAATTGTCCATATTTATCCTCCTGTCGGAATAATAGAGGGTTCAACAGTGGAGTCAATGGTGAGAGTTTGGGAACCAGAACTCAGTCTCAATAGCTCCATGTCATAAGCACTGCCTTTAAAAAAGCGTTTTGAATCTTTTCCCACTCAGTCTGGGATAGTTTTAGGAAAGGAAATGTCCTTACAGACGGTGAAGAGAGAGGGGCCTTGACCTGCACCCATGGAATGTCATATTGTCCCCTAATCAAGGGGATCAGAGATTTAATCTGAAATGCTGCAGAATAAGAGTCCTAAATTTGGCATTCTGAGACCTCCCTTAGATCTATGCCTAAATAAATTAGATCTTTTCCCAGATGAAACAAACAGAATTAGCTTTCGTTGTGATTCTTTAAGCAGAAGTGAGGGAATACGGATGGGCAAAACCTCAAAAGAATATGAAATATTTGGAAGAACAGATATTTTAATCACAGCTATCTTGCCAAGCCAACTGAGATTTAAATGTTTCCATTTCACCAATTCTTGGGAAATATCTTTGAACAGGTTTTTTTATAGTTTCTGCGACTAAGCTGCTTAAGATCTGGTGTTAAATTGATGCCAATATATCTAAACCCACCATGAGCAATGCTAAATTCTGGTTGTGGTATTAGTTACTCATGAATCATTGTGGGTAGGTTAATTGGAAGAATGGCAGATTTTGCATAATTTATCTCCAGTCCTGCAACTGCATGAAATGCACTCAATTGTTTTTTGAGTGGTTGGAGTGCATTAAGAGGGTCTTGGAGAATAACCAGAGTGTCATCAGCAAACCTATTTATTTTCTGCTCAATATTTCTAATGTTCACACCTTCAAGTGTTGCATCTACCCACAATTGAATGGCAAGCACCTCTGTCACACTGCAAAAAGCAGGGGCGACAGCAGGCAGCCTTGACGGGTGCCCCTATTGAGGTGTATGGGTTTGGTGATATACCCATTTAATGTAATGATGGCATTAGACTGTGAGTAAATTTGATTAATGATATGAAGGAACTGCTTACCAAATTGTAATTTAGCTATTAAAGATTTTTAAAATGGCCACTGAATTCTGACAAAGGCCTTGAAGGCATCCAGAGAAATTAAAGCACCAGGGGAGTTTTGTGCGTGGAGCTCATGATTTACATTAAGAATTTGTCTCACTGAATCCAAAATATTTTCATGAAACCTGTTTGGTCAGTTGAAATATATTGTCTTACAAAAATATTAATCCTTTTGACTATTACTGCCATGAAAAGTTTTGCATCTGAAGGAATGGGTTTCCCAAACCCAAAACTGACTGTGCAGGCAGTCTGAAACGGGAACCAAAATCCCCATTTTTTCTTAGCTAAAATCCATTAACTTGAGCTCTGAGTCAATGTATAAACAAAAACCCGGCTGTATAAACAAGTGCTCAGAGCCCTCTCCTTTATCAGTTCATGACGGCAAGGATGACCTTGGCTGTTTCAGTGGAGTAGGGATGACATGTCTAGGTCTTATCTTATGTCCTGACGCACAGACCTAGTCCGGGAACAGCGCCAGAATGTGTTCTTGGAATTGGTGACCTCTTGCTCCAAGATAAGAGTAGAAACAGGAATACCCTTTTATGGTCAGAGGTACAGGAAGGAATACCCTTTTATGGTTAAGAATACCGGAGCAGGAACATATGTGATGTCAACCTGTGTGTATAGGCTGACGTGGTTGGATTCCTGGGGAAGGAGGGAGAGGGTGCCTGGAGGATATATATTCTGCATGAAATTTCTCATTTCTTTGGACTTGCTGTGGACTGACCACGCAAGTGCCTTTCTGCTGCTCTGGAGAGCAGGAATAAAGAACTCTTTCTCTGAACCAACCCTCGGTGTCATTTGACTTCCTTCCTCCCGACCGGGAGCAACGCAGAGCTCACCAATCGGTAAAGTCTAATAAGGCTACACATCAACATTAATAAGAGCAATAGGTCGATACAACTCCACCTTTGTGGCATCTTTCCCTGGTTTCAGAAATAAGGTCAGTTTTAAAGTTCACCAAGTTTTGGGAATTTCCCCTTCTTCTAAAATTGAATTAAATAGACTAGTTAACCAGGGTGAGAGTTCCATTCTGAATACCTTATAGCAGTGGTTCCCCATTAGGGGTCCAGGGACCCCTAGGGAATCCGCAGAATCCATCCAGGGGGTCTGTGGCTCCATCCGTTGGCTCCCCCCAATTAAAATTTTGTCATTTTTGCATGGTAATATCACAAATATTATTGTCTGGGTTTTTTGTGGTACATCTAAAATCCTTTGCTTATTAGGCGCTACCTGACATTCTGTTCAAAAAACTGCTATGCAGAGGTAACTACCACAGAGTTATCAAAAATTTCTAAAGTAGGGGGCCCATGGCTTCACTTTTGAGAAATGGGGAGGGGGGTCCTGAGTAATTAGCTAATTGGGAGCCATTGCCTTATAGTATTTTCCTGAGAAGTCATCTGGCCCTGGTGATTTGCCCAATTTTAGTCTTTTTATTGCATCCTATACATTCTCTTGGGATATTCGTTGATTCAGATGATCCCTGTGCTCCTCAGACAATGGTTTAAGGCACACTTGAGAGAGTGTGCAATGGTTAAGAGCCGTGGACTCGTAATCTGGTGAACCACATTCGATTCCCCTCTCCTCCGCATGCAGCTGCTGGGTGACCTTGGGCCAGTCACTTCTCTGAAGTCTCTCAGCCTCACTCACCTCACAGAGTGTTTGTTGTGGGGGAGGAAGAGAAAGATTATTAGCCGCTTTGAGACTCCTTAAGGGGAGTGAAAGGTGGGATATCAAGTCCAAACTCTTCTTCTTCTATAGAGAATTGTGAAGGATTCTCAGAGAAGTATAATATTTTCAGAAGATTTCATCAATTATCAAAGTATCATTGCATAATCGTCATGCATGCCAATAATCTGATTTTTTAATTTACACTTTTTGACTGCATTAGCTAATAGATGACAAGTTTTGTTACCAAATTCATAATAACCACTCCTGACTCTTGCCATTGCTTTATGTATGCGTTCAGACTCAATGGGTTGTAATTCAGAGCAAGTTTTTTTTCCAGGGCCTGACTTAATTTATTTATTTATTTATTTTTGCATTTTGAGGTCTGTGACTCCTTTTCCAATATTTTAATCCTAGCAGTAAGAGTACTGATTTCAGATTCATATACTTTTTTCCTTCTTGAGGCTTCACTAATGCAGTTCCCCTTTAAGACTGTTTTTCTCGTGTCCCACAGTACAGTAGTGGTAAATTATTTTCCTTAAAATAATATTCTAGTGCTTTTAATAAACAGTCTTTAGATACCTTATCAGTGATTAAGCTTGCATCAAAATACCATTTTGGGGACCTTGGAGGGCGTATATCAAAACTAAAAAAAAAAAAAATGAGACAGGGCCATGTTCCGGCAGAGTTAAGACACCAATATTAGCTCTAATCACATTTTGCATAATATCTTGAGCTACTAATAGGAGATCGATCCTGGACCATGTTTTGAATCGGTGAGAGAAACATGAGAATTCACGTGCTGTAGGATTTAAGTGTGAAGCTGAGGCTCCAGTACTTTGGCCACCTCATGAGAAGAGAAGACTCCCTGGAGAAGACACTGATGCTGGGAAAGATGGAGGGCACAAGGAGAAGGGGGCGACAGAGGATGAGATGGTTGGATAGTGTTTTCGAGGTTACCAGCATGAGTTTGACCAAACTGTGGGAGGTAGTGGAGGACAGAGGTGCCTGGCGTGCTCTGGTCCATGGGGTCACGAAGAGTCGGACACGACTAAACGACTAAACAACAACAACAACAAAGGATTTAAGTGTCTGCTAGGCCCCAGTGGCCAATCATGCTCTGCAATCAGTTGTCCTGACTGCTTCTTGAAGAACAGAAAGAGCTGCAATCTATGGAGTCATTAGGGTAGCAGTTAAAGTCCCCTCCAATTATAATTGAGCCTTCTTTGCAAAGTGTTCTTAAGAAAAGCCTGTTGGTCAGAATTTGGTGCTTGTGTGTAGGCCAGAGTAAGATTCATAGTACCAAATGAGCCTCTAACAAAAATAAACCCGCCATTTGGGTCTGCTATTGAGTCTCTCATCCGAAATGGGCAATACTTGGAGAAGGGGATAGCCATGCTCCTA
The DNA here is from genome assembly GCF_027172205.1 of Podarcis raffonei. NCBI lineage: Eukaryota > Metazoa > Chordata > Lepidosauria > Squamata > Lacertidae > Podarcis > Podarcis raffonei. The sequence continues at coordinate 6,569,730 of NC_070621.1, forward strand.
CTTTTGGAAGAGGCAAGGGCACACAGTTGCTCACTGAGCCATTGACCCTTTAGTAATGGTGATTTGGAGTATTTACTTTGATGGGTTTCCTGCAATATAATTATGTCTGGATGCTCTCTGTGTCAGTTCAAGCTCTTTTTACTGCTGAGCCCAGGCCTTTAACACTGAATGGGAGGATTTGTAGGCAGGTCTGGATACTTGTAATGTCTGTGCTGGGAAATCAGCAAACTGTTTTGCAACTGTGACAAAGCCTGGAACAGCCTTCCCGGCTTGCAAACTTGGGCCTTCATTGAGGCTTTTGTTAAACATTGGACTATCTGCTGGATTCTGTCTTGAAAATCAAACAACCTAAACTGAAAACTATGTGAAGTGGTTCCTTGGTTTGCAACCGCTTTGGATTACAACTGTTTTGGATTACAACTACGTCAAACCTGGAAGTGTGTGTCACTTTTTTTGGATTACAACCCATTTTGGGGGGATTACAACCAATTTTGGTGGGAAGGCCCCACTGGCGAAAGTGCGCCTTGGGTTACAACCAGTGGCGTAGCGTGGGGGTGCAGGGGGGGCCGGCCGCACCGGGTGCAACATCTGGGGGGGGCGCGGAAGAGACCCGAGTGCTAAAATCTATGGGTTAGGGGGCGCAAATTACTTGCCTTGCCCCGGGGGCTGACAACCCACGCTACGCCACTGGTTACAACCTATTTTGGTTTACAACCAGACCTCCAGAACGAATTATGGTAGTAAACCAAGGTACCACTGTACAAAAATCCTACGGTGAGCCTGCAGGAACATGAGAATGGTGGAGATCCCTCCCGTAGAACCCAGGATTGAATAGGGAGGCAGGAAGGGGTTGTGGCTAATCTCCATGTTCTCTCCTCCCACCCTCGGACAAAGGTTTTTCCAATTTACTGTTGCGCTTGTTAGAGTTCAGATCCTTTTCACACATAAGGAAATAAAATGTAACCATTTCTTACTTTCTCTTTGGAGTTGCCTTATTTCTTTATGCCTTTTTTGGTTGTCCAGCTCTTTTGAGCTGGGGAGACGCACTGGGGAGAGTCATCTGCTGCTTGGGGCATGTTGGCAGCCTGTTGGTCACAACCCATGTTCTGCCTTTGTGCTGGACTATCAATTTAAAAGGGAAGCCTGAGTGATATGCTATGCCTGCTTCTTTTAGAGCTGGTCTGCTATAATCCTGAAGTCTCTGTGTCAAAGCCTTTTGGGCCACAGATGGATACAGCTTGCACTTGAATTCTTCTTGACCATATTCACTCTTTCTTGATCTGTATCCAGCACAAAGACTCCATTATTTTCAATACCTTGTGCAGAAAAAAACTCCATCTTTGGCAATTACACATCTGTTATTATTAAAATTTACATTAAAAGCATGCATGGTCAGAGTTGACACACTCAGCAAACTTTCTGTTAATTCTGGCAAGTAAACTACATTTCTCACTTCGTTATGAATAGTTTTTCTGCCTGCAACACACTTGAGCAAACCTGCTTCTTTTCCTTGCAGATATTTTGTGGCCATTTGCAATTGTAACCTGTCTCTGATGAGTTTTCATTTAAGTCTCTGAAAAAATCAGCATAACCAGACAAGTGCGCTGATGCTCCTGAATCAACTAACCAACTAGAAGAATTACTGTTAATAGCATCAGTTTTTGCTAGATCTGAGGAACTGCAAAGGCATTTTTAGTTTGCTTTCAGCCACCACCTTGGAACTTTTCTTTATTTGTGCCAATTTGTTTTGTACAATACCTTGCAAAATGTCCTATTTTCCCACACAAAAAGCATCTAGTTTTGTCTCTTTTGTTTGTACCTTGAAAAACAGTTTTATTTTTAAAATTATACTTATCAGTCTTTCGTATAACAAATATTTGTGTTTCACCCTCTGCTGCCTCCATCAACTTTGTCACTTGACTTTGATGCTTGATCCATCAACTTTGTCACTTGACTTTGATGCTTTTCTAAATCTCCATTTCCCCCCCAATTTAAAACTAAACAGCTTTCTTGAATCAACCCAAGGAAGGCCACAGGGCCAGATGGGGTAGCTGGAAGGGTATTGAGAGACTGTGCAGATCAACTAGCAGGAGTTTTCACTGGGATTTTAAATTGATCCCTAGCCCAGGCTATTGTTCCATCCTGCCTAAAGTCCTCTATTATCGTTCCAATAGCAAAAAAATCTAACCCGGAAGATCTGAATGACTTTCGTCCAGTAGCACTCACACATATAATCATGAAGTGCTTTGAAAAGCTGGTACGAAATTATGTCATTGCCTGCCTACCAGAGGGACTGGACACATTCCAATTTGCTTATAAAACGAAAAGATCGACAGAGGACTTCTTCACTAGCTCATTCTCCATTTGAAATTTCTCCATTTGAAATTTCTATAAAGGATGGTTACTTGAAGTGAGAACAGGCACAGAAGGCTCTAGGGTTTTCACAGCTTTTATATACATGGTCATGGTTTTTCTCTCTTTTCAGACTGGGCCCATAACCCTATTGTTGTGGAGGGTGGGGTGATTAACAAAACCAATCCTCCTGGCAAACTGGGAATATCCCCTCACTCTCCCAGTTTAGGACATTCCATACCTTTCATCAGCCGAGTTTCTTTTCTTTCAGCAAAGTAAGCATGTCAAACGAATATTTAATAATAAAGAAAATTGTAACATACCATCCGAGAGAAATTAAAACGACTTAATGAGGCAAGAATGACAGTTGGTCTCTCTAACTGATCTTAACTGAACACCAGAAGGGAGGGGCTGATTCCAGAGAATAACAGAAAGTCCCGCCCACCAGGTGCCAGACATTCTAATGCTCAAATTAGGCCCCAGTGTTTTTCTTGCAGTCACTCCCCTTCCTAGATGAATTTTTTACCTCCTGTCCCTGTCTGATTGTTCCTCCAACTTCATAGCAAATTCTTCTGTCATTTGTAAGAGCTGGATCTCAGATTGGTTAGTTAGAGCAAGATTGTGTGCATCATTTTATGTTTTAGAAATATCAGGCACATATCAAATTTCTGCTCAAGTGAAGTTGGGGCTGCTCTCCAGTCCAAGGCCAGTGCCTACCTTATTTTATTAATGTAATCATCTGACTCTCTGGCCTCTTCCATTACAGCAGCTGCTTTCTTGCCTTTTGGGGCCTTCATGAAGCCTCATACAGAGCTCCCTCTATTTCTTTCTGAAGCACTAATCTTGCAGATTTCCTTTTTGGTCCCCGTATTTCTTGAATCATCTCCATGCTGAGGCTGTATAAAACTTTTTGATTAGATGTCAGTAGGATCCACTCTGATTAGAATTTGTCCCAGGGCGATTGGAGATACAGAAATATGCCTCTATTTAGCTTTCCTGCTAGCCACCCTTCCCTCAGCTTTTTCTACACATGGAGGCTTCTCATACAATTTAGATCCCCATCTTCTCAGGTTCTAAACCATGTAGGGAACCTGTACAATTGCAACAGGTTCCATCACCTTTATCAAGGGTGGGAAACTGGACTGAGCAGGTGGGTTAGCTCTAAAACTTTGCCACCCCCTGTGGGCCATTTTAACAGGTGGACTGTGCAACAACATTATATGGCATCAAACAATTTACCCTGTGAAGAATTGGGAGCAAGTTCCTATTTTCTTCCACTCTTTCCTATTTTCTTCCACTCTTTCCTTGCAGGTGTGGCCTGCTTCAATTCAAGTTGCATTGAGCAACCTTCCTTTGTAGGCTTAGCTCAGGTTCATTTCTGCATTTCTGATTGTTCTTTTTCAGTTTGGCCCCTTATTGTATTGCCTCTTAGCTTTCTCCTGTCCAGGTTCCTTTTACTCCTGGGGTGGAGCAATAGCTCAGTTGTAGAGCATCTGCTTTGTGTACAGAAGGTTTCAGGTTAAATTTCCTATCTCCATATAGAGCTAGGAAAAGCTCCCATCAGGACCAAGGTTCTGACTTCATATAAGGCAACCTCCTGTTTCTATGTTCATCCTCCGCTGGACCATCAATGCCAATGGGTTGTGCAAACAAAGAGGACAGATATGAGCACCAATGTGCTCACATTTCACCACTATGAATCTCTCCCACTGAATTTGTCTCACCTCGAGCAGCAACAACTTTCCATTTGCTTCAGTGAATCATGTGCTACCTCATAATGTGGAAAGCAGCAAACATTAACAAGACACATGACAAGCTTGGTGAGTCAACCAAAGTGAGCGCATCTGTCAAGAAGGGGCAGGTGGCCAGCTCTTTTCCTCAAGGGAAAGATGGCTGAATAAATAACACAGCAAAGGTAAAGCAGATCCCATCAAGCTCCCTTGCCAAATTCAATCAGGTCAGGTGAGCTCTGAACACACAGATCCAAAAATTAAAAGTTTACTGTGCCAAACATGCTACTTGAATACAAAATTCTCCCTTGTAAAGGGCAGGAGGGGAAGACTTTATAACAAAGTATTTATAAACTACTTGAATAAAAGAATTGAGGGGATGCTCATCAAATTTGCAGATGGCACCAAACTGGAAAGGGTAGCTAATGCCACAGAAGACAGAATCAAAATTCAAAATAAATAACAAAATGAATTTCAATAGGGACAAATATCAATTATCTAATTTCTGTGGTTAACAAATGTAGTTCTTCATGTCCATTTATTATATAACGAATATTTCTAAGATGAGATGCACAATGATATCATTTAAGCAGGGATATCCCTCTGTCAATAGGGGTAAATAATACAATAGCGTGTAGTTGTGATCAATTATCTTAATGAATAAATTATATAATAAGCTTTTGTCACCTAATTATGGTGCGGTCTGGATAGGAATAGTTTGAAAAAGAAGCAAAATTTTCTGAAGTAACATTTTAACTGTTGAAATATTACCCCTTCAAGTCATATATAGGTTTTTCCAAATTCTCATGTTAGTTTTGAAGTCTGTGATTATTGGTTTATAATTTATTCCAGCTTTGAGACTTTTGTATGTATATATATATATGTGTGTGTGTGTAAAAAATGAATTTGCATATTTCACAGTTTAAGAACTGAGAATTTGTGGAGACCATGTATTAATTCTGGAGGCGTTTGAATGCAAAACTATTCTGATTTACCATGATTCACTTTAAATCCAGATACCGAGTTAAATTGGGATTATTCTTGCATGATGGCCAGAATTAAAATTTGAGAATATGGTGTTATCAGTGTATTGTCATCTGAAAAGAAGTTCAATATATATCATTTACCACAAACTGTTATTTCCAAAATGGATGGATTCTGTTGGAGTGCTAGGGTCATTGATTCCTTGACTACAACAAAAAGCCGAGGGGATGGAGGGTAATCATGCTTTGTGCCCTAGCAGATGAGGAAAACCCCCAAAGTATCTTCAGTTTACCTGTATGTTTGCATTGGTAGAATCATGTGGTCTTTTTATCAAATTGACAAAGGGGGAATCATACCCTGAATCTGGTCAATGCAGCAAACAAAAAAGGCTTGTTAAATCAATCAAAAGCTTTAGCGACATCTACTTAGAGTATTTCAGTAGAATTTGGTTGGGCATAGGCCATGAATAATATTTAGTATGTGCCTGATGGGAATAATGATATACGTATCTATAGTGAATAAATAATATATGGTCTTTATTAATGTAATTTGGTTCAATTCATGCTTGCCTGTCTGTTTTATCAGGATTTTTTGCATCCACATTTATCAATAAGATGGGTCAGTAAGAGTTGATTAGTTACAGGTTTTTTTAATGGCTTAGGAAGCACTATAATATTTGTTGGTTTCCATGTGCTAGGGACTTCCCCTCTAGAAAAAGATACTTGTGAACAACTTAGAAAGAAGAAGTACCAATTGAGTTTGGAATGCTTTATAGAAAGCTCCCATAAATCTGTTCAAGCTGGGAGACTTGGATGGTTTCAGGTTTTTAATAGTTGTTTTATTGTTGTTGTTTGTGTTGTTACTATTTCTTCTAGCTTAGATGGTGGAGGATGCTTTGTGTGAATGGCAGCAGTACGAATTGTTATCTAAGGAAGTGATATACTTAATCTGTTCAGTGAACAGTCAGTGTGTTTCCAAATTCACTTGACTTGAGTCTGTATGCCCCAATAACATCATAGTGAATTGCCTGTGCCCACAGCTGATGGGCTGCCTGGACCAGCTCTTCAGGTTCATAGAGTTCAACAGCAGCATTGAACTGGACTGCCTCTAGATTGCCCAGTGACTTGAGGAGATGCGCCAGTGAAGCTGCTGGCTAGACCATGACATGCAGGGAACAAGGGAGAAGCTGCACCAGTCAGTGTCTGAGCATTCAGTCCCGAAAGTGAAGTTGAAACATGCCCGCAACCAAGTGGAGGTAGAGATGAAGAAGAGACATCAGGTGGAAAAGTAGGAGTACAAGCTGCAGTTTCTATATGACTATCTGGTCACTGATCTGCATATCAGTCTTTTCAATGAGGACCGGCACTCAGTCCTGGCAGCTTCAGACAGGCCATGGTTCAACCACAGCACCCTGCTGCCTGGCAAGTGGCTATCTGCAGTGGAAGAATATAGCACCTCAATCAGATCAGGCATCAGCTTTGACTACCCAGATGAGGAAGTGAATTTGGAAGTGATAAAAATCCATCAAAGCAGATACAAAGGGTCTCCTCACTCATATTCCTGATTCAGCCAGTGGTAACAACCAAATCTGCATAGACATCTGTGGCACCTCCTCCTAGCTCCAATGAGATGTCTGTCGCAGTCCTGAGATCTGGAACCATTGCCCACATTTTACCACCTATTGTTTTCATGGTTCATCACTGATCCCATCAGAGCCATTGCATCTCTACCCTCTGACACCTCACTAAAGGCTGGGGCACTAGTAATCTATCTCAATATTTTTGAATGGCATCTATGTAAATTGTTTCAGCAGTATAGTTTTATGGGTGTGTGTGTTGGAATTGATGTTAAATCTGATTAGGATCAATTTTTTAAAACCTTTGTTTAATTGTAAGGAAAGTACTTGTTTCCATTTTCCCCCTGAGCAAGTTTGCAAATATCTTATAATTTTTGTTGTGGATCGAGGGCCCGATCCCCGCTATGTGAAATAAACACACAAGGACACGTGATATAAGGTTAATGGGCAAGAAAAGGCCACAACTTTATTAATTACAGCAGTGAAAAGGTATTGGCTTAGGCATTGGATGACTATAGGAGGTGGGTTTATTCAACAGTAGGTGGAGCCTGTTGATGCTAATCCAACTATAGGCTCACCCCTGATGTCACTGAGGGTCGTGCCATGGCCTCCCGCCAAGCAGGCATCGGACAGAATACACGACCGCCAGATTCCTTTAACGGAATAACCCACGGTAGATAGCATAGGCGATGGCCACACCTAGCCCTTGACACACATGAATCCAATGCCTAACTGCCACCCGAGCCGCAAAGAGCGCACGCAAGCCTCTTAAAGTTAAAAGGCATGCAAGGAACCAGACCCCCCCCCCACTCCAAACCTCATGGCTCTTCTCTGTGATGACTCTCCTGGCTGATGACTCGCTGCGGGACGACGATGACTGAGGAGGAGGCGGAGCTGGAGCCGCAGCATTAAGCTGCTAAACACGCCCCCTGGAGACACCTGGTTGGCTGCCTCCGGTGGGCGTGGGCGCCAGCCAGGTGAGGAGAGGCGGGGGCTAAGGCCCCCGGCCAGGGGCGGAGCTCGGGCTCCCGCCCACAACCACTCCCCTCTCTTCCAGGGAGGAGAGTCTTTGCCAAATTCACAAACTTTTGGGCCCAATACTGAAGTGAGCCAGCTACTTTAGGGATTGCTAGCATTTTAAATTCAGCTCATTTACATAGTAATTTTCTGCATACCCTAGGACTTTGGGCTTCCTGTAATCTTATATTTAGTCTAAATTATTTTATGCCTGCAAGAAGTGAGGAATGAATTTTTATTTATTTCTTTAATCTAGATCTTTCACTTATAAAATGTCCTCTCACCACTGCCTTCAGAGTATCCCATACTAATGCTGGGAAGTGCTCTCCCATATCTTTAATATCTAAGAAATCTGTACTTTCTCCCTGACCAATGTATTTGGTCAGTAAAACACTTAAGGCTCCAGCATGGGGTAGGAGAAGGTGTTGAATCTAAGCTGCTAATGGTGATGAGGAGAGCATGGACCGACATCAGTCTTAAGCCTTCTTGGAGTGGAGGAGTTTATTAGTCTACTCCTCTGGGATTAGGATATGATGAATTTGGAAATATGATAGGCGGCTCCCTGAAGAAAAAGTGAAATATTTTTCTCCCTTATGTTGGGTCCTCCAAGAGTCAATAAGTTTAGACTTAGGTAAAAGGGAGTCAAAGTTTAGAGTTTCATAATAAATAAAATAAATAAAAATAAACCTTTAGTGCCACTACACCACCTGTGTGCAGTGAAATTAAACGAGCCCCCCCCCAATAGACTCAGTCTTGTTCACACTCTGTGTGCTTGTCGGATGTCAATTGCACCACTATTTTTTTCCAATCAGCAGCCCAACAGCCCACGGATAAAAACTGTTCTTTAACCTGTTGGTGCGGGTGACTATACTTCTGTATCTCCTGCCCGAATGTAGGAGATTAAAGAGGTGCTGGCCAGGGTGAGTCACCCCTAAGAATTTTCCTCGCTCTCCTGAGGCAGCGGTCTCTTGTGATGTCATCTAGCAAACTCTGGGGACAGCCCATGATATCATGTGCTGTATTCACCACCCTCTGTAGGGACTTCCTGTCCGTGGCTGTCAAACCAGCGTAACGTAATGTACCTTTTTCTTGCCCCCTGCTACCAGACCTACCTAGTTGATTTGAGAACGTAAGATTTACTACTAGGTTACCTATAAGGAATGATGTAGGAAATGAAGGTAAACATTTCAGAAAGCTGCCTTGTCCTTTGCTAGGACTGTAGACTGAGCCAAAAGTGAGTTCCATGTGCAGTATTGTCTCTTTAACAACAATGCACTGTCTTAGGGGATCCTGACAAAGAAAACCTGTCTTATCTGAGAGCTAAATTTTGAAGCATTGCTCTTTGGCTGTACACTAATAATTATACCAGCACACATACCTTTTCTCTGAAGTGGTTTGGCATTCAAATCTGGGCCCTTAGCTTTCCTTTTGTGTGTCTCCTGAATAAGGGGAATATCAGGATAATATTTACTATGAACCAAAATAACTTTCTCATTTAATAGAGTTGCCTAGTTCATTTACAATCCAAGTTTAGACACTTTTAGTTTAGACATAATATAAAAATGATATTAACAGCATCAAATGGTTGAAGAAAACCAAGTACCAAATATTCCGAGATTAGAATAACAATAACTATAAACTGTCTTCTTGTCCCAACATAATCAAGAGTGGATATCTACCTCACATCTCATCTCCCACGCTGGGAGTGTAAAAACTAGTGTAAAAATTAGAAAATAAATTCAAGAAGATGCCCCCACCCCGAGTTTGTTAACCTGATAGTGACCATGGCGCAAAAAGAAGTACTTCTCTCATCAATAAACCACCAGGAAGCAAAAAGAAAGGCAGTGGAGTCTCAGCACCATTTTAGACTGAGAGGGAACCATCTGCATTGTTTCTTCCTGCTCTTGATTTAGAATCATAGAATCTTGGAAGGGACCCAAGGGTCATCTAGTCCAACCCCCTGCAAAGAAGGAATCTCAGCTAAAGCATCCATGACAGACAGCCATCCAACCTCTGTTTAACAACCTCCAAGGAAAGAGAGTCCACAACCTTCTGAGGAAGATTGTTCTACTGTCAAACAGCTCTTTCTAAGTTTTTTCTCCTTTCTTGTAAATTGAAGCCATTGGTTCAAGTCCTACCTTCCAGTGCAGGTAAAAACAAGCTTGCTCCATCTTCCATGTGACAACCCTTTAGATATTTGAAGATGGCTATCATATCTCCTCTGTCACCTCATTTCCAGGCTAAACATACCTATCTCCTCCAACAATTCCTCATAAGGTTTGGCTTCTAGAGCCTTGATCATCCTAGTTGCCCTCTTCTGCACACATTCAGGCTTGTCAACATCCTTGTGGCACTCAGAACTGGGCACAGTATTCCAGGTATGGTCTGACCAAGACAGACGTTAGGAGTCCAGGTTCCCAGCTTGATAACACAGTAAGTGTGGGTAATGAAAATGGAGGATTTATTGCAAAAAGAAACAGAAAGCTCCAAGATGACCCTTCTTAAGACACCTTCCGGTGTCGACAGAAGATATTGAACTTTTGACCCTTACGTCTCTTGTTTTGCTTCCTGTCTAACAGCCCCCTATTTGCTGCTGCCTCAGACTTATTGTGTCAGCTACAGCCTCTTCCTGTTCTGAAAAAACTGTCTGTGACTGTTCACACCTTTTTGAGCTTCCTGAGAGCTTTGGCAGTGTTCCAGCCCACTCTCAGTTGTTCCCTTGGCAACCAGCCATCCAAGGTCAGGGAGAGTTGATGTTGGCAGCTGTGTGCTCTGCTCAGCCGGTGTCGACTCCACAAACTTTTCTGTTCCTGACTGTATTCAGCAGCTGGATGCAAAGTTGCACTTGGAGCTGGCTCATTCCTGACAGCAGAATAGAGTGCTACTATTACTTCCCTTGATATGAACACTATACTTCTGTGATGCAGTCTAGAATAGTATTAGCTTTTTTCTTTGCTAGTTTCAACACACTGTTGATTCATGTTAGGCTTGTGGTTCACTAAGACTCCTAGATCCTTTTCACATGTCCTGCTAGCAAGCCAGGTGTCCTCCATTCTATATTTGTGAATCTGGTTCTTCCTGCCTACATTCGTCACTATTGAAATCCATTTCATTAGCTTGCACCAAGTTCTCCAATCTGTTAAGGTCATTTTGAATTTTGATTCTGCCCCCTTTGGCATTAGCTACACCTCCCAGTTTCGTGTCATATGCAAATTTGATGAGTATTCCCTCAGTTCATTAAATTTACCCATAAAGATGTTGAACAACAGTAGGCCCAGGACAGAATCCTGCAGCACCCCACTTGTCACTTTTTCCCAGGAGGACAAGGAACCATTAATGAGTATTCTTTGGGTTCAGACAGTCAACCAGCTACAAATCCACCTAATAGTTACCTTGTTCAACCCACATTTTACCAGCTTCCTCATGAGAATATCTTGGGGGACTTTGTCAAAAGCCTTACTGAAATCATGATACACTATGTCCACAACATTTCCCTGATCCACCAAGTTGGTAATTCCATAAAAAATAATAATAATAAAAATCAAATTGGTCTGGCATGACATTTTTCAGAAACCCATACTGGGTCTTAGTAATCACAGCATCCTTTTCCAAATGCTCACAGACCAACTGTTGAATTGTCTCTTCTAGAAGGACCTTCCCTGGTATTGATGTCAAGCTTAGCAGTTGGTAGTTACCTGGGTCTTCCTCCCCCCCCCCAATCTGAAGATGGCGACAACATTTGCCTGCCTCCAGTCTGTAGGGACCTCACATGTTCTGCAAGATTTCTCAAAGATCATGCACAAAGGCTCTGAAAGTACCGTTGGATTCAGCTCATCACGATTTGAATTCATTTAAAGTATCTAGGTGTTCCCTTACTACCTCTTTTCCTGTCTTGGGCTGCAGCTCCCTCTTTACATCATTTATAGGTACCTCGGGTTACATATGCTTAAGGTTACAGACTCCACTAACCCAGAAATAGTACCTCGGGTTAAGAACTTTGCTTCAGGATGAGAACAGAAATCGTGCTCCAGTGGCACAGCAGCAGCAGGAGGCCCCATTAGCTAAAGTGGTGCTTCAGGTTAAGAACAGTTTCAGGTTAAGAACAGACCTCTGGAATGAATTAAGTACTTAACCTGAGGTACCACTGTATTCTGTTATCACCAGGTTGGGCATCACTTTCCTTTTGGGTGAAGACAGAGGCAAAGTAGGTGTTGAGTAATTCCTCCTGCTGTCACCCAATAGCATTTCCCATCTCTCCACAAAGAGGACCCACCACTTCCTTGTTCTTCCTCTTACTTTGGACATAACCAAAGAAACCTTTTTTTATTATTGCCAACCTCTCCAGTAAGTCTGAGCTCATTCTGAGCTTTAACCAGCCTGACTTTCCCCCTCCAATTGTTGGCTACTCGTGTATACTCCTTTGTGATTTCCCATTTCTTCCATTTCTTATACATGCCCTTCTTAACTCTCTGCTCATCTGAAGCTCCTTATGCAGCCACACTGCACTCCCACTTATGCCTCCCACTTTTCTTGTTGGAATTGTCTGCATTTGGACCTTCAATATTTCTCCTTTTATATACTCCCATCCTTCTTGGACTCCTTTCTCTTTGAGTATTTCTAACCATGGGATCACACCCAACAGCTCCTTAAGCTTTTTGAAATTGGTCTTCTTAAAGTCCAGAGTGCATGTCCAACTACGCACAGTTTCCCATTGCCTATCATGAAACTAAGGAGAACATGATCACTTCCTCTCAAGTTTCTGAGTACTTCCACTTTGTCGATCAGTTCCTCCCTATTGGTGAGGGCCAGCTCCAAGGTAGACGAACCCCTTGTTGCTTCTTCCATCTCCTGGAATTGAAATTGTCAGTGAGGCAATGGAGAAAATTGTCGGCCCTTATACTGTATTCTTGGCAGAGTTTGACTGCCAACACATATCAGAAAAGTTGAAGACCCCCATGACTACTATATCTCTCCTTTTTGAATGTTTGGTAATCTGCTCTAATAAGGAATCATCCAAATTTTCCAGCTGGCTTGCCAGTCTATAGCAGGCAGCCACAGTAAGGTCACTGTTATTTCTCTTGCCAACAATTTTTACCCTATAAACTCTCAATCTGCTTTCCATGCTCCAGGGCATGGATTTCTTCACAAGTGTACATATCCCTTTCAAATGATGCTCCCTGCCTCTTTGGTCTATTCCTTTTGAACAGGTTATACCCCTCAATTCCTACATCCTGAGTCTCATACTATCAGGATTCAGCAATGCATGCCAGGTCAAATTTGCCATCCTTTACTAAAAGCTCCAATTTGTCTTGCTTGTTTCCCATACTCTGTGCATTTGTGTGGACACAATTCAAACCATGAGTCATTCCGAGCAGCTGCTTCCTTCCTATAGTTTGCTGCCCTTTAGCAGGTTTCTGGAGCACCACCTGTTTCCTGTGTATCAATGAAGCTATTATCCTCAGTGTCAGGTATTCTGTCATTTGTAATGTTGTCTCCCTCCCCCTCAAGATCTAGTTTAAAGCTCTCCTGATCAGGTTCTTGAGGCTCTTAGCAAACACATTCTTGGCAAACACTGTGAGGTGCAGCCTATCTCTTGCCAGAACTCCTTCCTTAAAGGAAGTGGAGAACATGATCCAAGAAGCCAAATCCTTCCTGATGACACCACCTGCACAGCCAGTGGTTTACCTCCAGTATTTTCCTCTCTCTTCCTGGGCCATGATCTTCAAGAGGAAGGGGTGATGAAAATACTACCTGTGCCCCAAGTCTCTTTAGCTCGCTGCCCAGGGTCTCATCGTCTTTTGCTATGCATTGCAGGCTGTGTGGCAGTATTATTTGTATCCACATGAATCAGAAGGAAGCTGTAGTGGTCAGTGGGCTTTATAAGACTTGGCAACTTCTCTATCACATCATCAATCTTTGCACCCAGAAGACAGCACATCTCCTGTGACATCCTGTTTCCTCGTCACACTACAGCCTCTGTTTCCCTCAGTAGGGAGTCACCTATCACCTCCACATCTCTTCCTCCTCTGGGTAGTGGCAGAATCATTCTATGGGCTGTGCCTTCCAAAGCCTGCTTGGAGTGTTCTGGGATCTGCATCCATTGTTCTTGAGTCTTCCCCTCTTGTTAGTTGGAGCTTATTTTGATATTGTTGGGATAAGCTACAAAGACAGGAACCTTATGGTTTGAGTACTTCCTACTCCTTCCTCTCAGCTTGACATCTCCAAGCTGCAATTCCCTTTCCCTAGTATCTTCTCCATGGAAGGTAGTACATTATTACCACACTCATCCATGATCAGGAGCCTTTGATCTGAAGGGGTTAGATCAAAAATGGGAAAAGAGTCCTTCAAGTCCATCTCCGCCTGTCTTCTTTCTCCTTTGTGGCGTGGCAGGAATCATTCCATGCACTGTATGTTCCACAGCCCCCTTGGTGTCTTCTGAGGTTGGCAACTGCTGCCCTAGCTCCTCTGGCCAAGAACTGGTGCCCAAGGTAAGATCATGAAAGCAATTTTGCAACTCTAACGACAAAACGTGGCTTGCAACTATTCTACTTCTGTGTGTCACATTCCTCCAGGGGTTAGACTCTTGCAATGGGTGATCTTCCTTGTTCTTAGGGACACCCCATCTATCTTGCTGTTCCACAGCCAACTCAGTTCTATCAAGAAATTCTGCATGTTGTCCTGTAGCTTGAGGTGTGGCTAGGCAGGCCTCAAGTTTGTTGCACTTCTAGCAAGACAGCCAGCTTGCACGTGCTACAAGTGTACTGTTTCTTGTTCTCTGGCAGGAAGACAAACATGACAAAATGTTGCAGGTTACTGCAGCAGTTCCGTCACTCTCCATGGCTCTTGGTCCTGTGCACACCATGAGTCAGAACCCTGGGCCTCCCCCTTAAACTCCCCAACTAAACACCCCTGTTTATGAGGCCTGTTTGTGAGCTCTGGTCATGAGCTCACCAGAAGAAGAAGAGTTTGGATTTGATATCCCGCTTTATCACTACCCGAAGGAGTCTCAAAGCGGCTAAAATTCTCCTTTCCCTTCCTCCCCCACAACAAACACTCTGTGAGGTGAGTGGGGCTGAGAGACTTCAGAGAAGTGTGACTAGCCCAAGGTCACCCAACAGCTGCATGTGGAGGAGCAGGAACATGAACCAGGTTCCCCAGATTACGAGTCTATCACTCTTAACCACTACATCACACTGGCTCAGAATCTGTGGTGAGCTAAGTTTCACTGTTGCTGTCTGCTAACTCCTCCCTCAGCTCACTTCCTCATTCAGCCTGGCTTCCTCTCAGCTGTAACTCCTCCCCCTCAGATCCTGAGCTTCAGCAGCACAATCAGATACACCCTCTGGCCTGCAATGAAAGAGATGTAATCAAGAAAAGTAATAAATTCTCTAGCAAAGCACTCTGTCACTCCCTGAGGCCTGCTATCAATCTGTCAAACTTTTAAACAGCTCAAGCAAGCAAGCAAGCAAGCAAGCAGCCTTACTCCAAAAGAGCTCATCTCTTCAGTCTCCTACAGCAATCCTCACCCCTGTTTGCGAGCTCTGTTTGCAAGCTCCCATAATCTGACAATAACTTGCCATCCTGCTTGTTCAGCGTTTTCATCCTCCATGCTATCCTCCACCAATTGAGCAGCAGGTTGATCTCCATTTCAGTGGAGACCGCAGGTTGTTTCAAGACCTTTTTAGCCTCTGTGTGGGAGGTAGCTATCATGGTTTTTTCATCGTGGGAAGTTTGAAGTGGAACCCTCACTTATGTAATAATATTCCTGCATTTTGTAAGAGCATTCATAAAATCATAGAATCATAGAGTTGGAAGAGACCACAAGGGCCATCGAGTCCAACCCCCTGCCAAGAAGGAAACACCATCAGAGCACTCCTGACATATGGTTGTCAAGCCTCTGCTTAAAGACCTCCAAAGAAGGAGACTCCACCACACTCCTTGGCAGCAAATTCCACTGTCAAACAGCTCTTACTGTCAGGAAGTTCTTCCTAAAGTTTAGGTGGAATCTTCTTTCTTGTAGTTTGGATCCATTGCTCCGTGTCCGCTTCTCTGGAGCAGCAGAAAACAACCTTTCTCCCTCCTCTATGTGACATCCTTTTATATATTTGAACATGGCTATCATATCACCCCTTAACCTCCTCTTCTCCAGGCTAAACATGCCCAGCTCCCTTAGCCGTTCCATTTACATGTCTCTCTCTGCCATTTACATGTCTCTCTCTGCCTTGAATGCCCGCTACTTGCAGTTTGAATTCTGTTTCCATTGTGTATGTTTAAAATCCAGTCTTCACTGCAGCATGTCCAGTCTCTCAAATCTTGAAAGAATAGGACTTTTCCCACATAGGTAGAGTGGTAGAGCTGCATAAGTTTATTTTTTTGACAGAAAAGCATATGAACCATACTATGATGTCTTGGGGGTTCTCTTTCTTGCTTTGGTTTCAGGTGTAAGGCTCAGCATGCCTGTTCAGTCTTGCATTTGTAAGTTTGCTGTTGGGAACAGCGGTGGAACATGCTTTAATGGTGCCTGGGGGGCATGCACATGCTGGGAGGGGCTCAAGAGGGCAAAAGGAGCCCACAATGCACCAGCCCAGCCCTCATTGCCAATGCCAATAGAGAGACACCAGCCCTGAGCCACTTTGTGAGGATTTTTAGAATGTTCCCAGCCTCGCAAAGCAGCACAGGGCCCTGTGCTGGTTTGTGAGGCTGGAATCTGTTCAGTTCCCAATCTCACAAAGCGGCTTGGGCAGGGCAGCATGAGAAGGACACCGTGCACAAAGGGAGCAGCACTCCCCACGCCCTGGAAAATGCACCTGGGGTAACTGCCCCAGCAGCTGCCCCCCATACTACACCCCTAGTTGGGAAGGTGCTATTCATCCATTCCGCAAATGCTGTCGTTAAGCTCCTTTCTCCAAATTCCGTTGAAATTTTGCAGGTCCTCAGATTTACATGTCTCTCTCTGCCTTGAATGCCCGCTACTTGCAGTTTGAATTCTGCTTGCATTCATTTCATTTGTTTACTTGCAGTGTTATTTTTAATACTTTGAATGCCCTATTAGCTGTTTGGATTAAGTCTGCCAGTGTTGCTAAAGCTTCTGCTGCTTCATCTTTTAGAGGCTGTACTGTTTTATTCCATTCTTGGAACATGTCAATTCTATGTTGAAGTACTAAGCTAGCAAAAGTCCCATATACTTCTTGTGATTTTTCTTGTCCTCCTTGCTGAGGTATGGGAGCTACATTGTCCATTTGTATTAGCAGAACTATCTGAGTCTACAGATCAGAGAAAAGAGTCTAACCCCAATGTGTCTCCAATTGCATTGTCAGTTTCAGCCTGGCATGGGAATCTACCTGACCGGGGTGTAGCAAGGGGGGTGTGGTAGGTCTGGTCTGCCCCAGGTGTCCCCACTGAGGGGGGTGACAAAATGCCAGGCAGCACTCACTGCCCGGCCTGCAGTGCGCCCGAGCCACGCATCTCTCCTGGGAGTGACGTGGTGGCTTGAGCGCCCGCAGGCTGTGCGATACCCCTAACAGGCCACCCGTTGCCTCCCCCTCAGCTGTAGGGCGGCTGAGTGGGAGGAGGCAGGCAGACTCCTCGGAGGCCTTGCGGTGCCCCCATGGGCAGCTGGCTCCGTCCCTGGGCACAGGGCACACGCACCGCTCCAGGTGCCCGATGTGCTTGCCCCGCTGCTGTACCTGATCACTGTCTTTCATTCTAATTGGTGTGCGTGGTAGGGCTGCAGGTTCAGTAGTGGCGCTGCCACTCAATTAAACCCTGCTGGATATTGGCCAGGGTTTGGATTGTACCCTTAATCTGTGGAGATGCTTATACCTAATCAAATTTCTGCTTTATTTTTCATCACTTCTGGACACTAGCAATAGTTTTTTATTATTATTATTTTTTAATATAATTTTTATTAAAGAATTTTTTATAACCACAAAAACATAACAATACAATACAATAAACACAACAAACAAACAAACAAAAACAAAAACAGACAAGTACAATTTCAAATCTTATTTTCTTATACCTTTCTTCTCCGACTTCCTCATGCCTCCCTTTTCTGTATTCCAATTCCTAATCAATTATTCAGCAAATCTTCCCTTATTTTAATTTAGTTTAATCTTCCTTATCTCCTTATCTTATCCATTACTAATAGTAACCATTTATTTTCTAATCCAACATCATTCTAACTTTCATTAATTTTATAATATTTCTTTAGATAGTCCTTAAATTTTTTCCATTCTTCTTCCGCTGCTTCTCTTCCCTGGTTTCGGATTCTGCTCGTCATTTCTGCCAGGCCCATGTAGTCAATCACCTTCATCTGCCATTCTTCCAAGGTGGGTAGATCTTGTGTCTTCCAGTACTTTGCAATGAGTATTCTTGCTGCTGTTGTAGCATACATAAAAAAAGTTATATCCATCTTTAACACCCCTTGGCCGACAATACCCAAGAGAAAGGCCTCTGGTTTCTTAGGGAAGGTATATTTAAATACCTTTTTCAGTTCATTATAGATCATTTCCCAGAATGCCTTAATCTTCGGGCACGTCCACCAGAGGTGAAAGAATGTGCCTTCCTTTTCCTTACATTTCCAACATTTATTATCAGGCAAATGGTAAATCTTTGCGAGCTTGACTGGGGTTATGTACCACCTATAGATCATCTTCATAATATTTTCTCTTAAGGCATTACATGCCGTAAATTTCATCCCGGTGGTCCACAACTTCTCCCAGTCAGCAAACATAATGTTATGACCAATGTCCTGAGCCCATTTAATCATACTTGATTTAACCGTTTCATCCTGTGTATTCCATTTCAGCAGCAAATTATACATTTTTGACAAATTTCTAGTGCTGGATTCTAACAATTCAGTCTCCAATTTTGATTTTTCCACCTGGAAGCCTATTTTACTGTCCATTTTAAACACTTCATTTATTTGATGATAATGCAACCAATCTCTCACTTTCCCTTTTAGTTTCTCAAAACTCTGCAATCTCAATCTGCTCCCTTCCTTTTCCAGAATTTCCCAATATCTTGGCCATTTAGACTCCATATTTAACTTTTTAATTGCCTTAGCTTCCATTGGCGACAGCCACCTTGGGGTTTTGTTTTCCAACAAATCTTTATATCTAATCCAGACATTTAGTAGTGCTTTTCTGACAATATGGTTTTTAAAGCCTTTGTGTGCTTTGACCTTGTCGTACCACAAATATGCATGCCACCCAAAGATATTATTAAAACCTTCTAAATCCAAAATATCTGTATTTTCAAGAAGTAGCCAATCTCTTAACCAGCAGAAAGCTGCCGCTTCATAGTACAGTTTAAGGTCTGGCAGGGCGAATCCCCCTCTTTCCTTTGCATCCGTTAATATCTTAAATTTTATTCTGGGCTTCTTGCCCTGCCAGACAAATTTAGATATATCTTTTTGCCACTTCTTGAAACAATCCGTCTTATCCATTATTTGCAATGCTTGGAACAAAAACAACATTCTTGGCAATACATTCATTTTTATAACTGCAATTCGACCTAACAAGGAAAGCTTCAAATTTGATCAAATCTCCAAATCTTTTTTCACTTCTATCCAAGTTTTTTCATAGTTATCTTTAAATAAATTCACATTCTTAGCTGTCATATTTATCCCCAAATATTTCACTTTTTTAACCACAGTCAACCCTGTCACATTCTGAAACCTTTCTTTTTCAAACTGTGTTAGATTTTTCTCCAATACCTTAGTCTTTGACTTATTCAATTTAAATCCTGCCACTTGACCAAACTCTTGAATTATTTCCAAAACTCTTTTCGTGCTAGCTTCTGGCTCTTGTAATGTAAGTACCAGGTCATCTGCAAATGCTCTCAATTTATATTGTTTAGCTCCGACCTGAACCCCTTTTACCAACTGGTCCTTCCTAATCATATTTAGCAAAACCTCCAGGACCGATATAAAAAGTAGTGGGGAGATAGGGCACCGACGTGTCCCTTTTTCAATCTTGAACTCTTCTGTAACCACATTATTTACAATTAATTTTGCTTTCTGTTCAGAATATATTGCACCTATACCATTTTCAAACCCTTGACCTACCCCCATCCCCCTGAGGTTCTTCAGCATAAAACTCCAAGATATATTGTCAAAGGCTTTCTCGGCATCCACAAATATCAAAACTGCCTTAGTGTTTATATTCACTTCCAACTTTTCCAAAATGTCAATTATATTCCTTACATTATCCGACAAGTGCCTTTTCGGGAGAAAGCCCGCTTGGTCCCCATGAATCTCCTCCATCAAAACTCTTTTCAATCTCTTTGCTAAAATGTCCGCAAAGATTTTATAATCCACATTTAGTAGCGAGATGGGTCGGTAGTTCTTAAGTTGGGTCTTTTCAGTCTCTGTCTTTGGTATAAGTGTGATGTAGGCCTCCCTCCACGTGTCGGGTGCCCTTCTCCCCTCCATAATCTCATTACAGACTTCCTTCAGGGGTTGTAATAACCCTTCCTTCAAAACTTTGTAGTATTTGGAAGTCCATCCGTCCGGTCCGGGAGATTTGCCCAGCGTCATACTTTGGATGGCACCTTCTATTTCTTGTGCTGATATCTCCTGATTCAAAATTGTCTTACTTTCCTGAGAGATCTTTTTCAGCCCATTTTTGTCGAGGAAATGTTGTATATCCATTTCTTTCTGCGGCCCTTGTGTATACAATTGTCTAAAGTAGCTCTGAAAACAGTTCCTAATCTCAGCTGGGTTAAATATGTTCTTTCCATTCACTTCTAAGTTTGTTACCGTGTTGAGTTTTTGTCTCTTCTTTATTTGCCAAGCCAATAACTTGCCACATTTATCTGCAGATTCAAAAGTCTTTTGTCTCATTTGTTTAATTTTCCATTCTATTTCCTGATTCATCAATTCCATAAATTGTGTTTGGTGTAATTTAATTTCTCTTAAAATCTCTTGCGATTTTGGTTTCGATCTTAGTTTCCTTTCCCCTTCTTTTATCTTTTCCAAGATTTTCTCTTTCCTCTCATTTTGACTTCTTTTCTTTAGTGTATTTTGTTGTATCAAAAATCCTCTCATCACGGCTTTACTTGCGTCCCATATTATTCTTTTTTCTACTTTAGTCCTCAAATTGATTTCAAAGTAATCTTTCAAAGTTTTTTGGGCCCTCTTACAGATCTCTTCATCTCCAAGTAAGGTGTCATTCATTCTCCATCTGAAGGAACCAGTTGTTGTTTGCTTCATCACCATCTTTACTGCGTTATGGTCGGAGAGGGTTTTTGGGCAGATTTCCACTTTCTTTATACTCGATGCCATACCGCTAGTCACCCAAATTTGGTCAATCCGTGTCCATGTCATTTTGGCTTCAGAAAAGAAGGTTCCCTCTCTTTCTAATGGGTGTTTTGTTCTCCAAATGTCAATCAAGTCCATATTGTCAGTCATTTCAAAGAAAGTTTTTGGTAGTCTTCCGTCTTTTGTAACTACCTGTCTTTGTGATTTGTCCATATTTGTTGAAACTACTCCATTCATGTCTCCCATCATAATTAAGTTGTAATCCATATAGTCCATCAAAGTCTCATGCAACTTCTTAAAAAACTCAGCTTTCCCCTCATTTGGTGCATAGATTCCCACTATCAAAAACTTTTCTCCTTGAGATTGAATTTCAATTGCCAAATATCTTCCTTGATCATCTTTAAAAATTTGTTTTGGTTGCAATCTTTCCTTTGCATAGATCACCACTCCTCTCTTTTTTACTCTATCTGAAGATATAAATTCTTGTCCCAATCTTTTGTTTATCAGTAATTTTCTATGTGCTCTTGTCACGTGCGTCTCTTGTAAACAAATCAAGTCCAATTGGTCTTTCCTTAAGGCATGAAATATATTTTTCCTTTTTCTGGGGATATTAAGTCCATTACAATTCCAGGTTAGAAGTTGCAGAGCCATGATGGGGCTATTTGCTCTTTCCTCCTACGGCTCCTAATTGTTGTTCCTCTTTTGTCGGTGATTCCGTATCCGTATCTAGTGGTCCCTTACTTGAAGGATGCCCTTGTCCCGGAAACACCTCCTTCTGTAGGTCTTCTTCGTGTTCTCCTAAAAACTTGTCTTTATCATTCACTGTCTTTATTCTTCTTTTCTTTTCTTTTTTATAATATTTTTTATTACGTTTCTTTCCAAATTTTATACATTACAAACAAATAAGGAGTTTACAAGAAACCATTTTTTTTTTTTTTTAACAAAAATCCCAACTTGGACTTCCCCACCCCTTCCGATTCTGCGTTCTTTATATTAACAATGTCAGCAATTTGTTACCTTATGTCATGCCTTATTGTAACTTTTACATGTTATGTATCTATATTCAATGTATTATGTCACAATTTTTATACCTTTAAAATAAACGTAACATGTTCAATTTCATATTATCTCCTTTTCTCTTTTATCACTTAGTTTACTATTTACTTAATCATAATTGCTAAAGCGTATCATTTCCAAATCATGCACCGTCTTAAGATTCATACAGTTTGTAATACTTTTGCAAGTAGTCTTTAAACTTTTTCCAGTCCACCTCAATTGTTTCTACATCCAAATCTCGGATTCTGCCGGTCAGTTCAGCTATCTCCATGTAGTCCATCAACTGCATCTGCCATTCCTCCAGCGTGGGTAAATCTTGTGTCTTCCAGTTCTTTGCGATGAGTATTCTTGCTGCTGTACTGGCATACATAAACAAAGTTCTGTCCTTCTTTAACACTTTCTGGTCTACCATGCCCAACAGGAAGGCCTCTGGTTTCTTGGGAAAGGTATACCTAAATACCTTTTTCAACTCATTGTAAATCATTTCCCAGAAAGCCTTAACCTTTGGGCATGTCCACCAGAGGTGAAAGAAAGTCCCCTCTGCTTCCTTACACTTCCAACATTTATTGTCAGACAGGTGATGTATCTTAGCTAACTTGACTGGGGTCATGTACCACCGGTATATCATTTTCATAATGTTTTCCTTCAAGGCCGTACTGGCCGTGAATTTCATTCCGGTGTTCCATAACCTTTCCCAGTCTTCAAACATAATGTTGTGTCCAACATCCTGTGCCCATTTAATCATAGCAGATTTAACTGTCTCATCCTGTAAATTCCACATAAGCAGCAAGTTATACATTCTAGATAACAGCTTTGTCTTTGGTTCTAACAATTCTGTCTCTAGTTTCGACTTCTCCACCTGGAAACCAACTTTTTTGTCCATTTTGAAAACCTCTTGAATTTGAGCATAATGTAGCCAATCTCGCACCTTATTTTTTAGTTTATCCTGGCTCTGCAACTTCCAATTGTCTCCAATTTTTTCAGTCAATTCCCAATATTTCGGCCAATAGGCCTCCATATTGGGTCTTTTTCGGGCCTTGGCCTCCACTGGTGATAGCCACCTCGGAGTTTTACTCTCTAGTAAGTCTTTATATTTCATCCAGACTGCAAAAATTGCTTTTCTGACAATGTGGCTTTTAAACAATTTATGTGCTTTAACCTTGTCGTACCATAGGTATGCGTGCCATCCAAAAGCATTATTAAAACCTTCCAGATCTAGGACATCGGTGTTTTCCAACAAAAACCAATCTTTCAGCCAGCAGAAGGCTG
Organism: Podarcis raffonei; assembly: GCF_027172205.1. Classification (NCBI taxonomy): domain Eukaryota; kingdom Metazoa; phylum Chordata; class Lepidosauria; order Squamata; family Lacertidae; genus Podarcis; species Podarcis raffonei. Next base: position 6,592,978 of record NC_070621.1, read on the forward strand.
CAGCTTCATAATACAACCTCAAGTCCGGCAGGGCAAACCCCCCTCTTTCTTTCGAATCTGTTAATATTTTAAACTTTATTCGGGGCTTTTTGCCCTGCCAGATAAATCTAGATATATCCTTCTGCCATTTTCCAAAGCAATCCACTCTGTCCACGATCTGTAAGGTTTGAAACAAAAATAACATTTTCGGCAACACATTCATTTTTATAGCTGCAATTCTTCCCAACAAGGAAAGTTTCAATCTTGACCAAATTTCTAAATCCTTTTTAACTTCCAACCAACATTTCTCATAATTATCCTTAAATAAATTCAAATTCTTCGAGGACAAATAGATCCCAAGGTATTTCACTTTTTTAACCACATTCAGTTCTGTTTCTCTCTGAAACCCCTCTGTTTCTGTAATTGTTAAATTTTTGGTCAGAACCTTAGTTTTTTGTTTATTCAACCTAAATCCCGCCACCCGACCAAATTCAGATATAAGTTCGAGAACTCTTTTTGTACTGGATTCTGGCTCCTGCAGTGTCAAAACTAGATCATCTGCAAAAGCTTTCAGTTTATATTGTTTCACTCCGACCTCTATCCCTTGTACCAACCGGTCCTCTCTGATCATATTCAATAGCACCTCCAGGACTGAAATAAATAACAGAGGGGATAGAGGGCACCCTTGTCGTGTCCCTTTTTCAATTTTAAATTCCTCCGTCACCACATTGTTCACTATTAATTTAGCTTTTTGTTCTGAATAGATTGCATATAATCCATTCTCAAACCCCCGTCCCACTCCCATCCCCTCCAAGTTCTTCTTCATAAACATCCAAGATATATTGTCAAATGCTTTCTCCGCATCAATAAAGATTAACACCGCCCTTGTGTTCCTGTTAGTCTGCAAAAGTTCTAAAATGTCAATGATGTTTCTAGTGTTCTCATATAAATGTCTACCAGGGAGAAAGCCAGCTTGGTCTTTATGAATTACTTCATTTAAGACTTTTTTAAGTCTATTTGCCAAAATGTCTGCAAATATTTTGTAATCCACATTTAGGAGTGAAATGGGACGGTAGTTTTTAAGCTGAGTCTTTTCAGATTCTGACTTAGGTATCAATGTGATGAAGGCTTCTTTCCACGTTTCTGGTGCCCTCTTCCCATCCATAATCTGGTTACATACCTCCAACAAAGGTTGTATCAAATAGTCCTTCAGAACCTTATAATATTTGGAGGTAAGTCCATCCGGGCCTGGAGATTTGCCTAGTTGCATATTCTGAATGGCACCTTCAATTTCCTGTGTGGTTATTATAGAGTTCAAGATTGATCTTTTATCTTGAGTTATTTTTGATAGTCCATTTATCTTTAAAAATTGATCTATCTCTGATTCTTTCTGGGGCCCCTGTGCATACAGTTCTTTGAAGTATCTGTGGAAGCACCTCCTAATTTCTTCTGGTTTCTGTACGGTCCTTCCATCAATCTCTAGATTTGTTATCGTGTTTAGCTTTTGTCTTTTTTTCAGCTGCCAAGCTAGCAGCTTTCCACATTTATTTGCTGATTCAAAAGATCTTTGCTTCATCTGTTTTATTTTCCATTCAATCTCCTGATTGATCAATTTTGAGTATTCTGCTTGGTGGAATTTAATTTCTCTCAGCACCTCCTTGGACTTTGGTTTGGTTCTCAGTTTTTTTTCTCCTTGGTGTATTTTCTCCAATATTTTGTCCTTCTTTCCGTTCCAGAGTTTTTTCTTGATTGAATTCTGTTGTATCAGAAACCCTCTCATAACAGCTTTACTTGCGTCCCAGATCGTTCTTTTTTCAACTGTAGTATTCAGATTTATCTCAAAATAGTCCTTTAATGTTTTTTGGGCCTTTTTCACAATCTCTTGATCTCTTAGTAGTGTGTCATTCATTCTCCATCTGAAGGAACCGGGTTGAGTTAATCTAAGTTCTATTTTCAAGGCATTGTGGTCGGAGCATGTTTTTGGGCAGATTTCCACTCTTCCCCTTGTATTTAAAAGACAAGCCTTGAGGAAACTCCCACCTGAATGGTATGTAGTTCCTTTTCAGCAGTATCACCAAGTCCTTGTAAAGACCTCTTGCATCTAGAATATTTTTGGGAATATCTTTAAAAATCTCAATGTGAAAATCTTCAATTTGAAGGGTTGTTTGGTAGTGCAGGTTCAGTATTTTATCTCTCTCCTCCTTTGATCTCAAAGTTATTAAACAATCTCTGGGTCTGTTCTTCCTCTGCCTTGTTCCCAATCTGAATGCGCTCTCTATCTTAAATTCTTCCTTGTCCAGCTCCTGCTTCCAAAAGTCAGAAAATTCTTTTGTCAAATAGTCCACCAAGTTATCTCCTTCCTTTTCCGGCACAAGTCTGATCCTTAAGTTCCTCTCCTTCCGTTGCATATCCTGCATAGAGAGTGCCAAATCATGTTCATCTAGTTTCTTAAACACCGGTGGAAACTTTTGCTCAGCAGCCGTTGCAATTTCTTTAGCTTCCTCAGCTATCTGTCGTGTAGTAGATGATTCCTCCAATAATTTCCCAATTGCTTCTGCATTAGAGTTCACTTTATTTCCAAGGTCAGTTATACTTTTTGTATTTAAATCAATTTTCCCAGAGATTTCTTCAATTTTCTTATTTGTTTCAGCAACTTGTACTTTAGTTTCTGCTCCTTGCTTTTTTAGTTCCTCCAAAGAGTCATTTATTTTCCCCAGTGCTTTAGCAAGTGCTTCTTCTGAAGACATAGTTTTCACTTTTGTCTTTGGGACAGCTGCAGTTCCAGAAGCTCCTGATACAGAAGCCCTTCTCTGCATAGAAAGATCAATTTTGTATTGTCTGCCAGATCTCAGAGTTGTTTCTTGTGAATCCTCTTTCTCTTTACCATCTGCCATAACAAAATCTTCCAATCAAGGTCATTCCCACACTCTTAAGCTGTCAAGCAAAAGTTCTCAAGTTTTAAAGTCCACTTGTTGCTGAAACTATTCACAAGTCCTCTAGAGGGCGCAGAACAAATTCTTTGCCTTCAAATCAATCCCACACTTTCCAAAAGAAAAAAAAAACAAAAGCCCTCCAAGTCCTCAAAGTCCCTTTCAAATATTTTTAAAAGATCCAAAGCGATAGTGTCCTGCATAAAACTTTACAGTGCAACAAAGTAAAATATTTCTAAGTTGAGAGTAGCCAAAGTCAATATCTCAGTTACTTTTTTACCTTCATGTAGCAACAGTCCTTAGCCGGTTTTCTTTTCTCCGGCAGTCCGATCCCAGGTTTAAGAGCAGCGGTAAACAGTTCAAATTCTTTTTTAAAGAGGCAGGAAGATACTGTAAGATTTTCTTTCCCCCCCTCCTGCCTTCGGGGAGGGAGCTCTCTTTACTTTGGTGATGGATTCCTTAATTCCCACCAATCTCCTTTCAAAAGTTACAGCTTGAATGTCTTTTGCTTTGATCTTACTGCAGAACGGAAAGCAGACTTCCTTTTTAGTGCTTATCCGTCTCGGTGCCCAATTTCTTTGATTTTAGCGTCCAATTAATCTTTAAAGTTTAGTCCTACTCACGGAAAGTTGTTTCTTATTAGTCCAATTCTCAGGAAGAAATCAGCGCTCTCCGCTAATGGCGACGCGGCTTCACTTCGCAGGCTGGGTGAAAGCGACTCTCAGCACCGCTCCACACACCCTCAGCTGTTCCGTAGCCTTTAAAAAGGCTCCTTCACAGCGTCGGGGGGGCGCAAAGGTGCCCGCCGAGTCTCCGGTTCACAGGCTTCGCGCCTGTGATTTTTGAGGGTCCCCGCTCCGCCGTAGCTGCAGGACCCGAACCCACGAAGCAGATCTCCCTCGGGAACTCCGGGAGAAATCCGCCATTAAGCGCTGGCGCTGACCGGAAGTCTCCACTAGCAATAGTTTTAAATTGGGTGGGTGGGGGTTGGTGCAGATCTGTGAATTTTAATGTTAGCCCTCCTGAACACCTTGGCATCTAGAGGAGGCAAACGTAATATACCGTATTTTTCCCTCTATTACACGCAGATTTTTTCTCCTAAAAAGTAAGGGGAAATGTCTGAGCGTGTTATTGAGCGAATGTGTGGTCCCTGGAGCTGACAAGCGCGAGTGAAGGCAAAAATCAGGCAAATATCAAATCGTCCGGAGAAGGGAGGAAAAGAGGAAGCTGCTGCTTTCCTGCATTCTGCCTCAGGGTCTTACTGCCCACCCGCTTCTGTTTCCTTACTGTGTTTGCTCAAACGGAACAAAGAGCAGAGAAAACCCCTCCCCTCCAGGCAAGCAGAGCGTCCTTCCTTCTAATTCCTCTCCGTGCATCTGGGACTCGAAGGCAACATGCAGGTTGGGGGGGGGAGAGAGAGAGAGAGAGCTGGCTGGCTTGTGGGGGGGGGGCGGACTTTTGCCTTCCTTTCCTCCCTCCGGTAAAACCCCTCTCCTGCATTCTTAGCCAGCTGCTTCTCTGCACATCCCTCTCCTTGTCGCTTCTATGTTTTTCCTTCCCTCCCTACTTAAAACGTGGTTCCAATCACGGATCCACATGGATCCTCAGGATCTTTGCATTGGGTCACCCCAAATTCACCATCAGATCACATAGCATGTCCATGGCTACAGCCTGCACCAAAAAAATCACGCACCCACTGTTGCCTGGGGCTGCAATGGTACAAAAACATGGTTACAAAGCATGGATCCACATGGATCCTCAGGATCTTTGCATTGGGTCACCCCAAATTCACCATCAGATCACATAGCATGTCCATGGCTACAGCCTGCACCAAAAAAATCACGCACCCACTGTTGCCTGGGGCTGCAATGGTGCAAAAACGTGGTTACAAAGCACGGATCCACATGGATCCTCAGGATCTTTGCATTGGGTCACCCCAAATTCACCATCAGATCACATAGCATGTCCATGGCTACAGCCTGCACCAAAAAAATCACGCACCCACTGTTGCCTGGGGCTGCAATGGTACAAAAACGTGGTTACAAAGCATGGATCCACATGGATCCTCAGGATCTTTGCATTGGGTCACCCCAAATTCACCATCAGATCACATAGCATGTCCATGGCTACAGCCTGCACCAAAAAAATCACGCACCCACTGTTGCCTGGGGCTGCAATGGTGCAAAAACGTGGTTACAAAGCATGGATCCACATGGATCCTCAGGATCTTTGCATTGGGCTACCCCAAACTCACCGTCAAATCACATGTCTGTGGCCGCAGCATGAAGCACAAAAATGATACATCCACTGTTTCATTCAGATTTTTTTTTCTTGTTTTCCTCCTCTAAAAACTATGTGCGTGTTATGGTCAGGTGCGTGTTATCGAGCGAAAAATACGGTAGCTCTTCAGGAACCATCTGTTTCTGAGTCTTCTTTTGAAGATCCTGTCTACGTTTCATGCCCTAGCATGCAGAACTAGTTATTTCTGTTCTGCTGTAGGCTGCTCTCCTTTAGATAGCTGATAGATCCTTCATATCCAAGAATTCCAGAGAAATCCAAGCATGAATTAAAAAGAAATTGCTCTTCTACCAATAGCCGGGCACTTTCTCCTTCAGAGGGCAGGAGGTTGGTGTTTGTATGCATCTATCATGGAATCAGTGCTGATGGATTTTCCAAGCTGCTACAAATGCAGAGAAAATGACTGAGCAAGCAGTGACTGGGAAGACCTCCTGCCACTTTCATATTAAAGCCTGCTTTGCAAGCACACACCGCCAACTGGCATAGCACAGCTGAACATAAGCCATCACAGTAACCCTGCCCCCCCCACACCTTGTATTCTCCTATCCTAGATAAGCAAAAGGCTGGTCAACAATTCAACCCACTACCCAGTTTTTCCCACCACCAAATATAAACAAGCAAATGTCATGCAATAGTAAAGGAAAACAATAAGCCAGAGCAGAAAGGAATTTTGTGAGAGAGAGGAGAGAAGGGATATGATCCTCCAGCAAATGATTATAGCCTGAATTTGTTTGCAAGTATTTAAACATTTTAATGTATTTATGCCATTTATATTCCACCTTTCCTCCAATGAGCTCAAGGGGTTGTAACTGATTCTCCCTTTGTTATCTCCACAACAACCCTATGACGTAGGTTTAGGCTTGGAGAAGTAACTGGTCCAAGATCAGTTGGAATATGTCTGCAAGGGTGACCAAAATATTTTAAAAAACGGGTCTGGGAACCAAACCTTATGAGGAATGGTTGAGGGAGCTGGGTATATTTGCCTGGAGAAGAGAAGACTGAGAAGTGATATGATAGCCATTTTCAAATATCTAAAGGGTTGTCCCAAGGGAAATGGAGCAAGCTTGTTTTCTGCTGCTCCAGAGGATAGGACCCAAACCAATTGGTTCAAATTACATAAAAGAAGATTCCAGCTAAACATTGGGAATAACTTTCTTTTGGTAAGAGCTGTTCGACAGTGGAATGAGCTCCCTCAGAAGGTGATGGACTCTCCTTCATTAGTGGTTTTTAAACAAAAGTTGTATGGTCATCAGCGGGGGATAATTTAGCTGTGCATTGTGTGTGGGGGGGGGGCTGAACTAGTTGACACTTGATGTCCCTTCCAACTCTACAATTCTATCATTCTATCAGAAGAAAAAACCTTCATCTCTCTCTCAACAAGCCTCTTAATTTGTGTTTTCCCCAGACTGAATCCGCATTGGAACTTCAAAAGGTTTGTTTTATTTTACTTTACTTTTTTGTTTTGCTTTGTTTATTTTGCTTATGTTTTTGCTGCCTTGGGCTCCTTTGCTTCAGAACAGCAGTTGCTGGAAACCAAAAGAGGAGAGAGCGTTGTTGCTCTCAGATCCTTCTTACATGCTTGCCATATGCTTTTAAGCCACTTCCGAGCTGGAGAGGAGGTGGGGTTGCGGGCCTCACGCCCCCTCCACATGCGCAGGGGCTGGTTCTTTGCCCCTGCGTGATTGAGGGAATCCCCGGCTGCGTCATCCCCTGGCCAACCAATCGGCTGGCTTGGGGGGTGGCCAGCACTATTCAGCGCTATTTAGCACAGGCGCGGCCAGGGATCCTCCCTCTTTGGCCACTTCTCCGCTCCGGTTTCTTCTCCACTCCTGTTCGTGCTTGCTGCCCGTTGCCATTTGTAATTTTCCGCCTGGCTGGGTCTTTGTGTCGTCGCCAGCCTCGAGCTCATGGAGCAGCCCCACTTGCCGCTTGCTCTCCTGGAGGCTGCCGCTTGCCAGAACGCATCTGCTTCCTCCCGAGGGCTTTCCCTCTCCCAAGCCGCGGGCTTCCCCGACGCAGGGCTGCTGATATCAGAGCTGAAATCACTGGGGCTTCTCTTCACTCAGCGTCCTGCTTTGGGATCATTCCTGCTTCTGCAGCGGTTGTTTAAGAGGGTCTAAAACGACCCTTTGAGCTGAAATCACTGGGTGGGGGGGTCCCTTTTTCCTTTCCAGCGTCTTTTCTTTCGCCGCCGGCTTCGGCCGCTGCCGAAGCTCATACCCGCTGTTTAAATCAGCCACTCGCCAATGCCTAGAGTCGCTTTTCCTGCTGGGGACCTTGCCGCCTTCCTGCTGCAGCCTTGGAGCGTCTTGGGGCATACGAGGAATTTCGCATACTGAAGGCAGGGGTAACATATTAAGGCTTTGGGGTTTTTCCTGCTGGTTGGTGTGTGTGAGTGGGGGAGGCTTCCAAAAGGGGGCAAAAAACAGTGGGTTGGGTAGGGAGAGCTGTGTACGGTTGCCAGGGTTACTCCAGCCCAGCACCACCATCTTAAAAGAGACCATGTGGCAGAGTGGCAGTGGCCATCTTAGGTGAGGCACTCTTCAGCCTCACAAGCTGTGACTTTGTGTCGGAGTTTGGGTAGTTACATTGTTCGTTTTACTGGGGCAACTTTTTCTGTTTGCTGTCGTAACGGAGGGTGGTTTGATTCTTTTACTGAGATTAAAGTGACCAGTGCATTGCCATAAACTAAGTGCCTCGTGCAGCACCATAAAGTGCTTAGTGGCTTGTTTAACAAAGTGTGTACATGCGGGGATAGAACGTCCTTTTTACTGCTTGAACGGAACATCCTTAGGGGTGTAATTTAAAGTAATTTAAACTGGTAAATAAGGAATTTGACTTTTAAGTGCATGGTAGCTGGATTTAAAGTGTCTTTGTGCCTTGAATGTAAAGGGTTTGTAGCATAATTCATAGTAATAATAAGTAGAGCACAGGTACAAACAAGGTGTGCTCTCCAGGGCAGCCTGTAATTTGGTGCTATTACAACGGCTTGGGGTGGGGATAAATAAATAAATAAATCTTAGGCTTGGTGGGGATAAATAAATAATTTAGATATATTTGGCAGTGGTGATTTGGATCTAGGGCAGCATTTTGATGAGGGGATCTCTATTTGGTGAATAGATAAATAAACTGTAAAATAGATATCACAACTGCAAGTGGGCAGCTATTTGGGGTACTACCAACTTGTGTGTAATCGGGATTCCGCCTGTGGACTAGATTGAGCTGTTTTGGGTTGCTGCAGAAGCAATACTGAACTGGCGTAGCTGTAACTATAAGGTCCCTTAGTCAGTGCAAACAATACTGAGCTAGACCGACGGGATCCCTTTCGCTTAGTTAGGTCTGTGTTAGCAATACTGAACTAGGGATCAATTCTAAGTATAGTGCACCAATTAGGCCTGCGCCTGAATTGCATGCATTGTCAAGGGTTCTTGGCACAAGCGGGTTCTGCTTAAAGTAGCATGGCATCCAAGGGCAATCAACAGTCTCCTAATGGATGTGGGTCTGGCACACGGGGGGGGGGGGGTCTCAAATGCCTGGTATGCCTTACAACCCTCAGGCCTTCACCCAGTTCTTTTCTGCCTTTGAGACATTTTATCTCCAGTGTAGGCCAATGGGCACTGGGGCCCCCACACCAGTAGCGAGTACCCAGGATTGCATCCCAGACACCCTCCCCAGCAACCAGGAGCGCCCCGGTACCTCAGGTTTTGGTGCTGCACAACCTGGAGGTAGTTCAGCCAACCACCCCCTCACGCGTTCTCAGTCCTCGCATTCAAAAAAGCACCTGCTTCCGCGAGTGGCAGGATGCACCATGTCAGGCCTAACTGTTCTTCGCACCAGGATGTAGATGTTCCTAGTATATTCCAGGAGCCGCCACTTCAGCCCACACCCACAGAAGGTGGATCTGGTACTTCTTTGGAGGAGGAGGTGCAAGGATAACAAGAAACATCCACGGCCGCTGACCCAGTTCTAGTCAACAGTGAGGAGCAAGGGGGAAAGAGAAAGGCGAAGAAGAAGCATGTGGTGAAGAGTAAAAGGAGTAAGCATTCCGACACCGAGGATGAATCAGGTACTTTGTCAGATTTGGATAGCGATGCCCCATTTGACGGGTACTGGGGCCTGGGCAAGGAAAGTTGTGGGCTCCCTTTATGGGTACGAGAGGAGGGCTAATTCCCATCGTAAAACATATAATGGGTCTCTGGAATGGAAAGCAGGTGCCTTAGTGGAAGACGTAAAAACTTCCACTAATGCATCCACTGATGTCATTCTGGGAAATCATCTCTCCCAGAGGAAAAGGGCTACGATCCTTAATGGTGACTATGTGGACATCTTTACTTTGTTGCCACCAACAAAGGTCTCTGGAAAAGGGGGAAAGAAGTGTTCCTATGGTAAAGGGAGGTATAAGACACCTCGGGCAGAATGCACTTTTGAGAACTGGCTGGATGGGTTCCAGGTCTTCATGGGTGTGGTTTGCACAGCTTACCCCAAGCGCGCCATGCATTTAATTGCTTATATGTCTCCTGTGAGAAGGGCTTTTGCACTAGCTGGGGAATCAGCTGCACTAACGTATGATGAAGATTTCCATAGGAATGCTTCCTTGCTGCCTACCACCTGCTGGGACCTGAGGTACCAGAATTATTGGATGGAACATATGGGCCCTTACGTGGAAAAGAAACCTCAGGATCCATCCAAACGGAAAGGTTGATTCAAAACGTTGAAGGCAGTGCTGGGAGTATAATGGGGGGGTTGTATGAGGCCAAACTGTAAGTACTTACATGAATGTGAAAAGTGCCTAGGCAGCCAACCGGCTTCAACATGTTTCAAAGGAAAACAGCCCTTTCAGGGTGGCAGGGGGCACTTCAACCAGGGTGCAGGGGGTGCCCCCGGACCCGCCCAGGGTCTAGCTGGAAACCGCTATTTTCCTTTTTTTCCTTTTGAAAATTAACATGGGTGGCAATTTGGTGCCATTTGCACAGCAAGACAACACAACCATGTAATGGGTTTTCTCATGTCCAGAGGTTTTCATGGCAATAGTTTTGGCACCTTTCAGATCAACAGTCCTATTAGATGGCACATCAAAGGTTAGCAGGACTTCATCCATATTCCTAATCTGGCCAGTTTCAAATCCATTTCTCTTCCTAGCATCAATTACAAATTTATGAAAAGACAGAATCTTAGATTAATATTCTTCTGGCATTTTTTGTGCCATTCTAGTTTTGGTGCGCATAGCAAGGCTACATCACTTGATAAATCTGTAGCACCATGATGGTAAGCCAGTAAAATCATGAATGCCTTTATCTAAAGCAATGTTTGGCTTCATATATTATCATTTTTGTAAAGACTGTGAAGCCATTATTCCGGTGATTTGTAATCCATTCTTTCACGGCAATGTCCATCTGTGGCCACTTTGCAGCATTTCCATGCAAAGTGTGCTTACTTTTATCTGCTTTTTCAAGCTGATCCTCCTGTTTCCTCCACTGTCTTATCATTTTTTTCAGTTGGAGGTGGTCCAAAATGTCTCTCTGCTGCTCTGTTTCCATGCTCCTTAGCATATTTTACTACCTCTAGTTTAAAAGGAATCTTATATGCTAGTCTTTTCTGCTTTATCATCCTTATCAGAATGGGGGAGGTTTTCTGCAAGAAAATACAGTGATTAAGGAACTGTCAGTAATGTACAGTACAGTATCTCCAATGTTTACCATTGATCGTTTAACTGCCCCCCCCAATATTTTATTCAAGTTGGAAGAGGGATGGAGGGAGGGAAGGGAGAGGGAGAGCTCAACCTGTGGGTCCCCAGATGTTGTTGGACTACAACTCCTATCATTCCTCAACTCCCATCTTCCCTGAGCTCTGGCCTTGCTACCTAGGGACGATGGGAATTGTAGTTCAACATCTGGGGACCCACAGGTTGAGAAAGGCTGAATTGTGGTATGTGAGGTGGGGCTTAACTGCCCCCCAATATTTTATTTAAGGTGGAAGAGGGAGGGAGCGAGGGAAGGAACGAAGAGAGAGGGAGATCTCAACCTGTGGGTCCCCAGATGTTGTTGGACTACAACAACTCCCATCTTCCCTGAGCTCTGGCCTTGCTACCTAGGGGCGATGGGAATTGTAGTTCAACATCTGGGGACCCACAGATTGAGAAAGGCTGAATTGTGGTATGTGAGGTGGGGCTTAAATGCCCCCCCAATATTTTATTTAAGGTGGAAGAGGGAGGGAGGGAGGCAGGGAGGGAAGGAAGGAAGAGAGAGGGAGATCTCACCTTTCTGGGTGTCTGTGGAGGGCAGCTGCCTTGCCTCGTGGAACCTGAGCAAAAGGAGGAAATGCCGGGAATTACCGGCACAGTAAGCTTGGGGAGGGGTGGAAGGGGCTGTCCCCATCCTTCCAGCTCATTGTAAAGCTAGCAGAGTAAGAGCTGCTTACACGTGTGCAAGCGGCTCTCCCTTTGCTTGAGTTACAGTCAGCTGGGGGAGGAGCAGAAACAGGGTTTCCCCAGCTGCCCAAGCAGCCTCTCCGCCGCATCCCAAGCTCGTTGGGCTCAATGGGGAAGCCCAGGGTTTCCCCAGCCGCCCACGCAGCCTCTCTGCTGCGCCCTGAGCTTGTCGGGCTGAATGGGGAAGCCCGGGGTTTCCCCAGCCACCCACACAGCCTCTCCGCTGTGCCCTGAGCTCATCGGGCTGAATGGGGAAGCCCGGGGTTTCCCCAGCCGGCCCCCTAGAGCGGCTCACGGGACAGCGGGCAGGTTGCACACAGCCTCTCCACTGCACCCTGAGCTTTGAGGGGCTGGAGGGGGAAGCCACAGGACCACACATTCGCTCCATAGGATGCACAGACTCCCCCCCTTAGTTTTTAAGAGGAAATATGTACGTCCTATGGAGCGAAAAATATGGTACTCCTTCTCAAGAAGGTCACCCTTAGACAAATACAATTGCTGCTAGGCCACCTCAACTTTGCATGCAGGGTGGTGTCTCCTGGTCGCTTTGCACAGACTTTCAGGTGCAGTATGATGTGGCCAGTTCCTTGGAGTTTGGCATCTATTCTAAAGGGCAATGGTGTGCTCAGCGTTGGCCCCCTGCCTGGCGGGGAAAGCCTATCACGCATGACCTCACCTTCCTAGAATTTTTCCCGATTGTAGTTGCGATACATTGGTGGGCGGACGAGTTTAGCAATCACCCAGTGTGTTTTTGGACAGACAATCAAGCGCTCATTTCTGTCCTGGCAAAACAATCATCATGCTTCCCCAGGGTAGCAACCTACTGCGGTCCTTTGTCCTGTCGTGCCTGGAACTAAACATTTATTTTTCCGCCAAGTTCGTACTTGGAGTTAACAATGACATCGCGGATGCTCTATCTCGTTTTCAGATGGACCACTTCTGCTCGTTAGCACCAGAGGCTCAGCAATTGCCACGGCCATTCCCGGAGCACCTTTGGAGCCTCGGGAACGAGATGTCATGAAGGGAGTATTGGCTTCAGTTGCCCCATCCATGCTTAAGTCATATAAAAAAGCCTGGTTGGGTTTTTTAGAATTTTGGAGTAAGTTAAGGAACGAAAGGCCGAAGTGCTACAGTACCTGTCACATTTGAGGAGTTTGGGACGCGCAGCAAAGGCTTTTAACATACAGTCTGCTGCAATCTCCTTTTTCTGTAAGGCCGTCTACTCCACTGACCCTTGTGCGGACTTCCTAGTACGTAAGGCATTGGAGGGTTGGCGCAGGCTACAGCCGCCTAGCAGTGATGGTAGGAGACCCATAACTTACACTATTCTATGCCAAATTCATAAAAAATTAAGAGATATATGTTGGTCAAAGTACGAGGCCCGTTTATTTTTGGCTGCTTACTACATTGCCTTCTTTGGCGCCCTGCGCATTGGCAAGGTGGTTTGTGAGGGCCCGCCAGATCACAGTGCTCGAGGAATCCTTTTGAAAGACCTGACTTTATCCTGCTCGGATTTAATCCTGCATGTCCAGAGCTCTAAAACAAATCAGTGGGGGAAAGGGGCCCTTATCCGGTTTATAGCAACACAAAAAAGGGGGGCATGCCCGGTAAAGGACACAAGGTGTTTCCTGGATTTAAGACCAAATGTCACTGGCCCACTCTTAATACATGCTGATGGCTCTCGGCTGGCTAGACATCAGTACACATGCGTTATGCATAAGGCAATTGTGGCTTGTGGTCTCCCCCGGCAGAGTTCGCAGCTTACTCTTTTCGTATCGGGGCAGCTACTACGCCAGTGCACTTAGGTCTCTCGGCAGAAAGAATAAAGGACATGGGTCGATGGAAGTCGGATGCTTATAAAGGGTATGTTAGGAAGAATTTATGACTGGATACACCTTGCCTGACCAGAGGCTGTTGCATTATTTTCCTTCCAGGAGGCGTGGGTGTGCGCATTTGGATCATAGGCCACAGCATCGTTCACTGAGCTAGGAGCTGTGCCATCAGCTGAGGCCTGGGGTGCAGGCTGGATTTACCTCCAGACATTGAAGTTTCCTAGATTGCACGGAGGGGAATGCGCTGGGCGGAGCTTATGCCAGCAGTGAAGGCGAGAGCTGCTTTGGAAGGCCCGCCGAATGCCCTGGTCATTCAGCTGGGTGAAAACGATTTGGCCTATCAGAAGGGCATGGACTTGATGTGAAGCATTTACAGTGACTTTGATGAATTGATTGCCTTATTCCCTAACATTGTCATTCTTTGGTCATCGCTCCTTGAGAAGCGGGTCTGGAGGGACTGTCGGTGCCCAAACGCAATAAACAAGGCCAGAAAGATTCTGGAACGCTCTGTGGAGTGTAGAATGGCAGCACCGGGAGGGCTGGTCATTGACCACCCCAATATCCAGTTCAGCAAGGAGGCCCTCTACCGAGAGTATGGCGTGCATCTTTCCAATGCGGGAAATGATGTTTGGTTGGCTGACATATGTCGTCTGGGTTTAGGAATTGGTTGCAGGTCTGAGGGTATTGGCGGCGAGCTTTTGCTCGAGTGGCAGTTAGGCATTGGTAAGGGTATTGTTATGTAGATGAGAGGGGGGACGAAGTGCCATCACCTCCCCAGATATTGAAGGGTAGTCCAATAAAGGATTCCGGGGTGTGAGGGCCCAAGGCACGCCCCCGAGCAGTGACCCGGGGGAGCTCCTAGTTGATGTGCATCAGCAGGACTCCTCCTACTGGTGGTTAACCCTTCCCGGACTTCAAGCAAGCTGGCTGAAGCCAGATAGTCGCTTAGGACCAATGCCTAACCCAATACCGCTCATTACCTATAACCAATAAAGTTGTGGCCATTTTTAGCCCATTAACTTAAATAATGGTGTCATGTGTCTTCATTTCCACTGGGGGGAGGCGGGAACTCACCACACAATTGGGCCTCTGTATGAACAGAGTGCTGGACTAGATGGGTTACTGACCTGATTTGGTGGGGGAGGGGGAAGCCCACAGTGTTCATTAAAATGAGTATATCTCTAAACCTGGCAAAACAACATGCCCAGCATTAAGATGCAAATACCTGAGAATAATAGCAATAATAAATATTTTGATTTGCCATCTAAAACCTTGAAGGAAAAAGACTAGCAGCTGCTTCGAAGGAAGGGAGTCCAGGGCTCTACACCAGGGGTCGGTTCACTCCAGTAGAGATCCCTCCGTGGGCCGGATCGCACACGTGCCTGTGATTTCCGGAGTCTGCGTCTGCGCAGGCACGATTTCCGGTGCCATGGAAGCGAGTCCCCGCACCACACTGCGCCAGTTTAGTGCAACATGTGGGGACTCGCCAAGTGGGCAGCTCGGTTCGGGGGTGGCTCAGGAGCCGGTTAAACGACCCCCGTGGGCCACTTGTGGCCCATGGGCCTTAGGTTGCCGACCCCTGCTCTACACCATGGTTCCTGAATTGGTTCAAATGTGCAGCTCTGTCATCAGCATGTCTCTTGGGTGTGCAGAGACAGGGTTATACCACCAGTGTGCAAGGTGGTATAACCCTTTGCAAGGATGAGCCAGACCAGAAAGGGGTGGGGTTTTTTGTCACCTCTTAAAATCAACAATGTGATTTTGAGTAATTTCCTTCATGTCTGTAAACAAGTAGGAAGTGTTTACTTATTCAGAATAAGAGCAGAAAGCATTGCTCTTTCTTTGGATTGGCATTATGGCATCTTGATATAGCCAAATCTGATTGGTCCTGTGGCATTGTCACAAAGGCAATTCAGAGCAAGGGCAGGAAGCATTGGTTTCGTGGCATCATCACACTGATTGTACAATCACATATTGGATGAAAGCACATAGTCAAAAATATGCTTTAAAAACATATAAGCTTAAACCATCAAAACAGCAGCCCAGAAATGCAGTGAACAGTTGAGAAAATATATAGAGAGAGGGTGAAATTTCCCTTTGTACTAAGAAAAGGCCCCTTCATATGTAAAGGTGGTATATTTTTAGATACTCCTCTGGCTGTACATAGCTTACATTACACGCTCATGTTCCTACTCCAATATATGATACATGATCATACCGCAAGATATCAGAAACATGTTCATCCTGCAACACATTATACGAAACTGAATCTGCATGCAGCACTCCTCCACGCACTTCAATGCTAACGGCTTCTCCTTCTGACACCTGCCCACCCTACAAGAACAGTCAGTTACCCCCACTTGCCTTGTCTCCCCATCTATCATCATTTAAAGCCATTGGCCCCTGCTCTTTTCTACACAAGACTGACTAGGCCTGTCATCTCCACCTGCTGTTTGTGTAAAAACAATAATCATAAACAGGAGGTTAGGAACAGTTCATCAGTGCTGGTTGCTGATAATAGCTAGGCAGTTGGTGCTGTAGGATTGGTGAAGGCGCATAGCTGGGTGGAATTGCTGGTTCCGGTGTCAGGTATTCATCTGCCGGCAGGGGTCCACATCTGGTATTTTCAAAGAAAGCAAAAATATATCAACAAACAGCTCAAGCCATCATGCAGGGTGGGACTGCTTCCTTTGCCTGTGATAGTACAGTGGTACCTTGGGTTACAAACACCTCGGGTTACATACACTTCAGGTTACAAACTCCGTTAACCCGGAAGTAGTACCTTGGGTTACAAACTTTGCCCCAGGATGAGAATGGAAATCGTGTGGCGGCGGCACAGCGGCAGCAGCAGGCCCCATTAGCGAAAGTGCGCCTCAGGTTAAGAACGGTTTCGGGTTAAGAACGAACCTCCGGAATGGATTAAGTTCGTAACCCAAGGTACCACTGTATTTCAAGATGAAGGCACAAGGCAAAGTATACAGTGCAGTTGGGGGCAGGTGTAGCTGGAAAGCTGCTGAGGCATACACCACTTCAGGAAGCCCACTGTCATGAGGACATAAGAAAAGTCATGTTAGATCAGGCCAAAGGCCCATCTAGTCCAGCACCCCTTTCTCACAGTAGGCAACCAAACACCTATGGGGAGCCCACAAAGAGGACATGAGTACAACAACACTCTCTCTTCTCATGATTCCCAGAAACTTGTATAGAGAGGCACACTGCCAATGATAGTGTAGGTAGAACATCGGCATCATGGCTAGTAGGTATTGATGACCTGTGTGCTATTCTTAGATTAATAACTTGCAGAAACCAGGATGTCCATGAACATAAGGTAAACTTTATTAACTATTTGTAAAATGAGGAATCTATGTTAAAAAAAGTTGTAGCTTCTCTACTGCTGAATGAGTCTCCTACCCTTCTGCCTCATGTGTTTCACTTAAGTACAACCCACTTAAAGAGTGATTGTGTTCTCACAGCTTTATCTTCCATAAAAATGTGTCTTACTGTCTTTCAAAGCTTTCCAGGTTGGTAGCCATTGTTACATCTTATGGGAACATATTCCATTGCTTAACTATGTGTTGTGTGAAGACAATCTTCCATTTGTCTCTCCTGAAATTCCCGCTATTCAGGCTCATTGTTCTAGTCTTATGAGAAAGTGAGAAATATTGGTTTCTATCTACTTTCTACACACCATGTATAATGTTATACATCTCTGTCATGTCCACCCCGTTACCCTTTCCCCCCTATAAATTAAAAAGTCCCAAATATTTTAACCTTTCCTCATAGGGGAATTGTGCAACCCCTTTATTATTTTGGTTGCCCTTTTCTGAACCTTTTCAAACTCTACAATATCCTTTTTTGAGGTGCATCTAAGTGTTGTTGCCTCCAGAGCCTTCTGATCCCAATTCTGCTCTTCTCCTCACTTACACTGCCTGTCTACCTGACCTCTCTGAATATGCAAGCTGTTAACAAAGGTGAGAGAGAGAGAACGTTCCTCCATTTGCCTTATGATCTCTCTGGACTATTGTGTGGACTGGGCTCAGAGGGAGAGGGCAAGCAAATAGATGAAGGCAGAAGCAGGGATGAGAAGCAGGTGCTCCACTAAAAGCATCTTGTCCAGGAGCTTCCCAAAATTGGGAGCCAGCAATGGAAAGGGTGGAGCTCAACTTCATTCACTGCCTCTCTCATTAATGTCATGCCACAGCCAACCTACCCTGTGGAGAAGGCACCTAAACAAACAAAATCTCTCTCTCTCACAAACCCTGCAAATTATCTCTAATACGTTTTTGTAATTTTCTTTCAAGATCAAACCAATATTATTTTGATCTGTTGATCGTGCACTGAATGATCAAGTTTTCAGAGGAGGGTGAGGTTGCAGTTCTGCCCTTTGGTGTGGAAACATCAATACTTTCTATGGGATCCCCAACTTCCATTGAGTTGTAGGAGGATTTTCCCACAGTTCCACACTACCACTGTGTCCCTAAATCCTGAAATATCAAAAGACTGCAAATTCTGGTTAGGGCGCTTGAATAACCAGCCAGCTCTTCTGGGGAGGTGGGGCTTAGTGCACTACTGATCTAGTCAACAAAAAGATATGGCTTCAGTTATATCTAGATGCTTTGGTGGGGGTAATAGATTGTTTTGAGACTTAGGTGCTCATTCCTGCCATTAGCTATAGTAGCTCAGGATAATGGGAGTTGGAGGGCCATAGGTTGTCAACTCTGCGTTTGCTGGAATCAACTATCCACCTCCAGCAAACTCTTCTCTCAGTGCTGGGCAAGAATACCTTGCAAACTGTCTCCAGCCCACCTGATGTCAATTAGCACATTTAAGGAGGCTTACAGAATATCAAGCAAATTTTAAAGGACTAGAATAAGTATTTCTTTCCATCCAAAGGACATGAACTGTCCTGATGGAAAAGGCTATTTGTTCAGCATTAAAGAAAGCTTTGCCATCAACTCCCCCTCATTCAATTCTGGAGTCATTTCTACAAATGCTTCTACCGCAGCCAGCATGAAGATCACCCACCCAATTATGGCTGGATTGAAACCTCACACTTGTATTCAAAAACTAAGGTGTTCTTCTGCAAAAGTGGATGCAGCTACAAGCTGAGAAGCAGGGAAATGCTCCAGGGACTTGTTGGTTGGCATTTGTCTGTCTCGGGAGACAATGGAGGAGTGCACCTTTGGGGGTGAAGTCAGTTCACTTGTCAAGTGAAACTCTGACCCATTGAAGCAGGCAGACAGTGGCAGGTAAGCACTTTATTTACCAGGGGATGCTTGGCTTAAGGCAGGCCACAGCTGACCAGTGATATATGATTATCTCTCCCATCAGTGAAGGCAACTCATAACTGCTGCCTCCCATGTTGTTTTTGCTGTGTTTGCAACACTGAACTGACCGGGTAATTATTCATTGAAGTGTAATGCAGGGATGAGCAACACATTGCCATTTACTTCCATTTTTTAAAAAAAATATTTATTAAAATTTCAAAGAATTACAAAAAAAAACAAAAATACAAAATACAGAAAAATACAGAAAAGCAAGACAATTAAAAACAAGACAATTTTTCCACATCTTATCTTTCATTTGCTTGTTTCCTTGACCTCCTCACACCTCCCTTTTTGTATTCTAGTTCAATTAGTTAATTCAGCAAATCCTTTCCATCTTTGTTTTTATCTTAATAAATTATCTTAGTATATTGTGACTTTACATTCTCACCTGTTAACAATCCATTTTTACATACTCCCTTATAACATTACTGCTAAAACCACATAACTTCATTCCGGCATCCTTCTAACATTCCTTAATTTTACAATGTTTCAGTAGATAATCTTTAAATTTCTTCCAACCTTCTTCTACCGATTCTTCTCCCTGGTCTCGGATTCTGCCCGTCATTTCCGCCAGTTCCATGTAGTCCATCACCTTCATCTGCCATTCTTCCCGGGTGGGTAGATCTTGTGTCTTCCAATACTTTGCAATAAGTATTCTTGCTGCTGCTGTAGCATACATAAAAAAAATTCTGTCCTTCTTTAACACACATTGCCATTTACTTCCAGCTCCTGCATGGCAGTTGAGTAGACATCCAGTGAAAGGTGCTTCCTGGCCCACACATTGCCATTTACTCCAGCTCCTGTGTATTCACACTGCTAGCGTTTGAAGCTGAGTGGACATGATGTTAGCTACAATCTATACCTAGCCTGTAACTTCTTAAGAAATACTTCTGATTGCTGTGCTATTTCTGAAGCCAAGTTCTGTCCAATTAGAAAATGTAAACTGCAATTCAGTTAGGCGTGTACATTTCCACCAGCTGTTGCACATGTGCAGATGTGAACATCATTGAACAGGAGTTCAGCATGGTGAAACTAATCAGGTAATGAAGTCCAAGTTTAGAACATCCCCTCCCCTTCTCTGGTGTGAACAGTAATATAAGAAAGTGATTTCAAACACAGCTAGGGAAAGAGATGGTGTTTTGAGCATCTAATGGGTACATAGCCCAAACTGCTGCCTGGTTTGCTTCTCTGTTATGGGACAGAAGCCAGAAACTTGCATGGCTATGGCCATCTTTATTTGTTTTACTAGGTGGTGGTGACACATTTCCAGCTACATCTTTGACCAAATAACATAGGGGGTCAGATATTTCCTCATACTCCAGAACACAAACATAAACACACATACACACATACACACATACACACACACGGGAATGCTTTTCACTAACCCCAAGTATATGAACTATAATTTGAACAATTAACATTTTAAGTTTAGAAGCTGTTCTTTACATCACAAGCTGAGTGCTTTTCTTAAAAAAGGACAAAGCTCGAATTTAAAACAGCATTTTAATTTTCCTAGGATCACACACACACACACACACACACACACCTGCTCTCTGTAGTATTACCCTGCTGCAAACACTCCCAGGTCATACTACTTCATCCCGCTCCCTTCCAGAATATGTTCTTAGAGTGAGAACAATGTCTAGAAATCCACAGAGAACCTGGGGTGACCACAAATGGGGCAATTGTTCCACTGGCAATAATTCTAACCTTTGACCTGGAAGGGCTTTCTCCCCAACCAACCTCTGCCCACCTGGAGGATCCACCTGATTTCAACCTGCTGTAATAATATTTCTTCATGCTTTTAATCTTTGGCTAATTTTGTGTACTAAAAATTAAAAATTGAAATAAAAGAAGGATAAAAGCCCTTCCTGCCTATCAAACCAGCTGGTAGTGAGGGGCAGATTAGTCACGCCCAGCCTGCTCTACCAGCCTATTGTGGCCAAATTTAAGTGCCAATGAACCAAATAACACCAATAAGATATACACAAAATAACTAAACAGGTATTAGAAGCTACCTCAGAACCAGCCCTGCTTAATATTTCCAAAGACAGTAGCACACACTCACACTACAAAAAGCTTAGAACCTACCTCCTCTCAGTAGCCAGGAACACCATAGCCAGACACTGTAGGGACATGTCAGGAGTGAAGATGGACCACTGGAATGAACTGTACAGTGGTACCTCAGGTTACAGACGCTTCAGGTTACAGACTCCGCTAACCCAGAAATAGTACCTTGGGTTAAGACCTTTGCTTCAGCATGAGAACAGAAATCGTGCTCCGGAGGTGCGGTGGCAGTGGGAGGCCTCATTAGCTAAAGTAGTGCTTCAGCTTAAGAACAGTTTCAGGTTAAGAACGGACCTCCAGAACGAATTAAGCACTTAACCGAGGTACCACTGTATGGGAAACAGCCTTACTAGAAAAGCTAACCAACAAACTGAAGCTAACACAGGGGCAAATAAAAGAGGACACCTTCACTCTGGTGTGGCTCCCCTTTATTGCACACACAGCCCAACAAGGCAACAACAAGTACCCACTAGCAGCATATGAATTGATATAGCCAATTTGACCCAACAATGCTACACACCTACCTCACTGCAGTCAACTGAAAGCAACTAACCATGCCCGGCCCCCACCAACCTCTCTCAATGCCAATGAAAACTAATAAATGAATAGGAAGAGAACCTATCCACATGATGTTGACACAAAAATCTCACACATACACTATGCAAAAGAATGAAAGTTTATTACCCCCCCTTCTATCTCGCCTTGCTCTCTCTCCCCACCTCTTTTCTCCCTTAACCTCACATCAAAAATGACTCATCTGTAGAAAGGATTTTATGATACGAAAATAGAGATGATATATGTATTTTAGTAACCCAGGAAAATCTTAATAAAATAAAAAAGAACCACAGCTGCTGTCCCACAACAGGGAAGCAACCCAGGCAAAAGCTTTGGCTGCTAGACATAGGCTATGTACACATTAGCAACTTGAAACTCAGTGAGATCATCCATCCCATCCCATCTCACCCCCCTGCTATGTTTCAAGTCAGTTTTTATGTTGCAGTTCACACCAGAGAAGGGAAGGGAGTATTTTCATCCTTGCCCTTGATTACCTGATTTGTTTCACCATGCTGAACTCATGTTTAATGAAATGGTCATGTACACATGTGCAACAGCTCCTGGAAATGTACACACCTCAGCTGAACTGCAACATACATTTTCTAATTGGATGGAAGCTGGTTTGAGGAGAAACACACCAAACAGGAGTATTTCTTGAGAAATTACAGGCTACCTATAGAATGTGGCTAACATGTGTACTCAGCTTCAAACACTAGCAGTGGGAGCATGCCGGAGCTGGAGTAAATGGCAATGTGTGGACTGGGAAGTACCTGTCACTGGATGTCTACTCAACTGCCATTCATTTTTCTTTCCTAAGTTCACACTGTGATTACCAATACTTATGGGAATTCTGAGCTCAGGAGGTAACTGTCACTATCTGTCTACTCAATTATCATTCCTTTTATTTCCTATGTCACATTGTGAGTTCTGTTCCTTAAGATATGGATTGCACCTCACAGCAGTTGGTGAGAATGTGTTTGCTAAGAGTTGCCTGAACCTGATCAGGAGAAGAGATCCATGGCTTGGAGCTTTGAAGACAGATTCCTCAATTGCCTCACTAAGAATTTCATTTCCCATAAGGTAGAAGAAGCAACAGGGGGTATGTTCCAAGAACCTGGCTCTCACTGACAGGGATTAACTGATTGATAAGGTGGACGTACTGGGAACCTTGAGAGGAAGTGATCATGTCCTTCTGGGATTCATACACAGAAGCAAAGGAAAGCTGAGCATAGTCAGACTTGCACTTTGGACTTTACTTTAAAAAGGCTGATTTCAAAAAGCTTAATGAACTACTGGGTGAGATCCCATGGTCAGAAATACTCAAAGAGAAGGGAGTCCAAGATACATGGGAGTTTCTTAAAGGTGAAATATCAAATGCATAATTGCAAACAAATCAAACAAGAAAAAAATTGTGGGAGGCATCTAAAGAAACCAGTGCAGCTGAATAAGAAGCTTACAGATGAGCTGAGATTTAAGATGGCATGTTTAAGAAATGGAAGAAAGGGCAAATCATGAAGGAAGAGTATACACGAATAACCACCACTTGTAGGGAGAAGGTCAGGTGCATTAGACCTCAGAATGAGCTCAAGCCTGCAAGAGAAAGTTTAAAAGGCTTTTCAGTCATGTCCAAAGTAAGATGAGGAACGTGCAGTTAGTAGGTCCTCTGGCTTGGCATGCTAGAGGGAACCATGCCTGACAAGGTATCTTGGTCTCTGCTGAGAAAGCATCAAGGCAAGTTTAGCAGATTTAGCACTGCTTGCAAACATGGAGGTGGTCTGAAACTTGAAGAAACACCAAGGTTTTCAGAAGTTTTTTATTTTCATTTTGAAAAAATCTTTAGAAAAGACCCCAAGGATAGGAACCCCATAAACGGATCTGGGTTCTGACAGGCTGATTGCAGGGTAAGGGCTTGGTGAGAGGGAGAATAGAGTTGCTAGGATCCTGAACAGTAACAGCTCATCTGAAAGTTGGCAAAATGGACTTTTGTGTCCAGCACTGAGTTAAGGCATTATGTTTGTCTGTATGGAACTTCGTAACATCAGTGCACACTGAACAAAAGTTATGTGTGCATGCATTGTTTGAGAAGAAATCCATGCATGCGGATGTGTTGTCTTATATGAAGACATAAACCATGTATGCATTAATGTCATGAAATGGGCTATAAATGGACACAATATTCAAAAACTGATTAAATCATTCAAGGGTGGGAAGTTGCCCAAGCAGGCACAAACTGTAGCCTTGCAACAGCGGTTAAATAGCTGAGACAATACACTGGGGTTTGGTGAATGTTCACCCAAATAACCCTGATTTGCTTCATAATTTGTACAACACACCACATGGGAGGGAGCTTGACAGGTGCCTGACCGTGCTGATACTCAATATTGGTTGCAAATTAACAATGGGACAACGGAAATGGATTCTACATGCCCTAATAGTAGCCAAGAGACTGATACTGATGACTTGGAAGAAGAAATATACAATTCCTTTTAATCAATGGACTGACAGTATGACAACACTTGCAATTTATGAATGGACTACTTACAAATGTAGACTTTGTTTGGATAAATATGACAGCATTTGGAATGAGTTTATACAGAACGTAGTAGGCTATTAACATCTATACATGTGTTAAGATAAGAACACTATATCAATTTATTTAAGAATGTATGGAAATATATTACATTGCATATATGTGTGTGTGTGTGTGACAGTCATCTCTTTCCCCCTCACTTCCCCCCTTTTCCCTTTGAATAACTTTATTTCTTTATAATTGAAGTTTCAATAAAAATATTAAAGTTTAATATTGGTTGGGGCTACAAGGACCGTAGCTCACTGGTGGAGCATCTGCATTGCATGTAAAAGCTTTATTCCCCGGCATCTATCTTCTAGTATCATGAGTCCAATGGAGGTGGCATGGTCTGATCCCAAAAAGGCATGTAAGGAGTGCAGAGAATTGGAGCATCATGACACTGGGAAAGGTCCTAGTGGGGTGGGGAAAAGTCAGGGAAATCCCAAGCATTGTCCATGGAAGGGGCTGAGAGCATGAAGAAGGATGGACTGGATCCTGGGGAAGGGACTCAGTAGACTATCAGAAAGAGTGTTCTGCTCTGGTGGTATCCATAGACATATTCCTCCAGTCATAGAACCACCTCCAGAACCTCCCGCTATCTGGGACACACCTCCTTTGGAGAAGGAGGCTGTTGAAAAGAAATCAGACACCGGCATTGACTCTGCCTCCATTGCCTAGAGTGCACTGAAGCAAACAGACTTTGTAACCTCAAGCCACCCAGAGAAGGGGCTTATTGCTTGTGCAATCTGGCTTACTCTGACTGTTTGTCATAGGAATTGCTGTGCTCACTCTATTATTCAAAAGGAAGTTGCAGGGAACATGTTCCTTGTTGGATCCAGGTCTTAGTTTGCACCTGGCCATGCATCTCATCATCTTGCTGTATCTTGTAACAATGCCATGCTTATGAACCACTCTGATCTAAGCACTGAAGTCTTTGGCAGAAACAAGGCCAAAGGCTTTGGCAGTGAAGGCCAGGGCACCTGGTAGGGCTGGGGAAAGTCAAGCTTGCAAAAATCTATCATTTGCCCGATAATAAATGTTGGAAATGTAAGGAAAATGAAGGTACATTCTTTCACCTTTGGTGGACGTGCCCCAGGATTAAGGCTTTCTGGGAAAGGATATATAATGAATTGAAAAAGGTATTTAAATATACCTTCTTGAAGAAACCAGAGGCCTTTCTCCTGGGCATGGTTGGCCAATTGGTGCCAAAGAAGGATAGAACGTTTTTTATGTATGCCACAACAGCAGCAAGAATACTCATTGCAAAGTATTGGAAGACGCAAGATTTACCCACTCTGGAAGAATGGCAGATGAAGATGATTGACTGTATGGGATTGGCAGAAATGACTGGCAGAATCCGTGACCAGGGAGAAGAGTCGGCGGAAGAAGACTGGAAGAAATTTAAGGACTATTTACAGAAATATTGTAAAATTAAGGAATGTTGAATGATGCTGGATTGAAATTAAGTGGTTTCTAGCTGTAATGGTATAAAGGAATATGAAAAAATGGTTCTTTATAAGTAAAAATTTAAGGTTATAATAACCTAAGATGTTGGATAGAAAATAAGGTGTTTTTATAAGCTGTAATGCTTTGAGATAAGGATTTGCTGAACAACTAATTTGAATTTGACTACAAGAAGGGGAGGTATGAGGAGGTCAGAGAAATATGTTATTGAAAATTAAGTATTATGAACTATATGTGTTTTTAAATTTTTTTTGTTTGTTTTTTGTTGGTATAAAAATTGAAAATTTTAATAAATATCTTATAAAAAAAAAAGAAATCCTGGAGATCCACTGCCAGTCACTGTAGACCAGGCATGGCCAAACTTGGCCCTCCAGCTGTTTTGGGACTACAGTTCCCATCATCCCTGACCGCTGGTCCTGTTAGCTAGGGATGATGGGAGTTGTAGTCCCAAAACAGCTGGAGGGCCAAGTTTGGCCATGCCTGCTGTAGACAATGCTAAGTTAGGTGGAGCAATGATCTCACTTGGTATAAGTTGTTTCCTGACATTTCACATTTCCTAATGCCTTGGGGTGGATTGGTTTGGAAAGGAAGGGGTGCAACTGGCCCCAATTTCAAACCACTGGAAATGTCCCTTGGGCACATCTTGATGAGTAAACCTACAGGTGTTGTCAGGCCAACACAGAGGATATAAATATCATCTTGCTCCTTATCTAATGGAGTTTAGCGCTTCACTCAGGTTTTTGCTAAGTGCCACAGAAGCATTAATTAAATGTCACACTTCACCAGCCTAGCACCAGTTCTCTGTTGTGCCAGCATAGCAGCAGTGACCTGTTAATAAACCCTTCCCTGCAGTGAGGCCTCACTTGTGTTTTAATTCATTCATACCTGCAATGTCTCCTCACTTCTCACAAGTTTGAGAAAAGAAGCACTTAATTCAGGAAATGATTTTCATACCCTCTGCTGCTTGTCAGCTTTCTCAGTGGAAAATCTGTGCTGTATCTCCAATAAGGTGATCAGAGTGACCCTGATAGCATTGATTCCACCAAACTAGAAATCTCAAAAGGGGCAGACTTTTCCACAGAATCATCATGGGTGATGATGCTAGGCCCCAAGAGTAATTTTGTACTGGGATCATGCTATCACCCCTCTGAACAAAATGCCCAAGGAAACCTTGGGATGGTGAATTAAATCAAGGAAGCTTCTAAAAGGAGAGAGATTGTAGGAATTTGGGGGGGGGGCTTATTAGGTTGTTGTTTTTATTTTGATTATATATTTTGTGGTTTTATATTTTGATTTTATTCTTTGAATATACCCTGAGACCTCTGGTTATAAGGCAGTATATAAATCCAATTAACAACAACACCAGCAACAGCAAGTCTCCATGCTGCTGCAGTTAAGCTACAGTAAAACCTACTTTGTCTGTCTTGCTATTTGTTATGGCCCAAACCAATGAAATTAACTGTGTAATGCAGAGAATTATGTTATTATTTATGTAACATTTGGGAACAAAAGGAAGAAGATAGTAAATAGTGCTTATATTTGTTTGCATGATTTCCACTCCTGACTTTGAACAAACACACGCATTGTAGCAATTTCTGCTTCCATTTCCATTTTTGGCATAATTACCCAATATCCCTCAGGAGGAGTTGGATCTTCATATCATCAAAATTAGCAACGTTATTAGGAGCTGATGTGAATGTCACGTAATATTCAATGAGCGCTCTGGGAATTTAGCTGCTGCATGCTATGGCATACTCCATCTGAACACCACCACACTGTCCCTTCTGCCCTTGAGCTCTTTGTGTTGACAGTTTTACTACTTAGGTTTGGTTATTTGTGAGCATTCCATGCCACCACTGCTGCTTAAGGAATAGTAAAAGAGTGCTTTCAGACTTGTTAGATAAATATATGCCTGGTCCTTTCCCTGGATGGAATCCAATGTCCTCCTAGAGGAAGGGAAACAGACACTCAAGACAAGGCTCAAATCAGAATTTATTTAGCTAAATAAAACCCAACCTTTTGGCTCACATCAGGAAGTTGGGTGGATTGCTTTCATCATTTTCCAAACTGCTTTTAAACAGCTCAGCAAAGCAAATCCCATGTACAAATCCAAATGTAACATCTTTATCTAGTTTCGTGTGCTCAAACTGCAAAAGTGGCCTTAGCTGGCTTTCTTCTGCAGGCTGCTTGGTTTTGTGCTGATTCATTAAAAAGGTGAGGGCCTACTGCTCCTCTTTCCTCAGTGGGAATGCAGCATATGAGATTAGAAGCCCCTAAATGGCTTGAGTATTTCTAAGAAACTAGCTTAGAATTATAGAGTTGAGAAATATCCCCAAGGGTCATCCATCCCAACCCCCTGAAACAAAACTAGCTGCAGCTTTAATTTAACAGACTGGTAGCAGCAGCAGTCTCTGCTGTACCAGCATTACTGTCAAGCATCCTCAGGCAGTTATCTGAGCCCACCACTTACACCTGTCTTTAAGGATCTCTCTCTCTCTCTCTCTTTTACTGCTCTTACTGGCTTTTAGTGACCCATACCTTTGTTTTTGACAATGCTTCAGAAGGTGACTCAAACTCTGAGATGTGTGTGTGCATGTGCACCTTCAGGGCATTGTTTGATGTGTTGGTGTATGGGGAGGATGTCTTCATCCTGGAACCACTGGCACTACCAAGCGAAGAACCCACCAAATAGCACTTGCTCAACCCTGGAGCTACCTCAAGTCAATGTATGTTCTTGCTTCTATGAGGGTTTTGTTTTTAATGCAAAACACCTGCTTCTCAGCAAACTTGCATCTCCTGTGCTAATTTATCACCTTGTTCATGTCTCAGTAACCATGCTGAGAGCCTTAAACTGGCACATTCACAGTAGTTAGGGGGGCTGGAAGTAGATTTAGAATATAAATGGGGTTTCGGTCTAATGCTCTGAAGACGTATCCTGTCAGGTCCAAAAGGGATCCCAGCTGAACATAGCTTGCAATGCAAATACTCCCATTCACAAACTCCCTCACAAACACCTGAGTCCTATCAAACCTTTGCTGCTGCAGAGGTTTCTGCAAACACCCACTTACTTCATATGGTGCCCAGAAGGTCGACTGAAGGCAGGGAGAGAAAATTCATTGCATATTAAAATCAGTATTAATTGCCTCACCTTAGATGGTGTTATGTAACATTTTATGAAATGAATAGCACTTGTCAAGTTAGCAAATGACTTGAGCACATTTGTTTTTGTTTGTGAACACTTCGTTTCAGTTTCATTCCATTTATTTTTGTATTTTGGCTCCAAAGGCCATTACATTCAGTAAATTCCACTGATGTCACTGGAATTTACTTCCAGGTAAATGTCTTTAGGATCTGTGCCAGCCAATGGGCTTGTGGATATATTATGATTGTGTAGTATTTATTATCTGAAGATTAGTTTACCTTATCCTAGGGCAAAAGCAAAATGATCCCAGGAGGTAGTTTGCACTATTTTGTTCTCCTCTTGGAATGCTTCCATGCAATTCAACTTCTGTGATAAATACTGTATTACTTGGGTTATGCTATAACTACTTGCAAAGCAATTGCCTTCCATTTACATTGCTTTCTCCTTCCATCATTCAGAACTAGAGATGAAAGAATCTCTTCCCTCCTACAGTCTGTGCCTCACTGTTCTAGCTTTTTCTGGAAATACAGGAAGCTGCCCTGACCTAGCCACTGTGATCCACATGACGGTCACCTCCAGGCTTGATTACTGTAACTCACTCTACGTGGGGCTGCCCTTGAGACTGACCCAGAAACTCCAGAGGGTGCAGAATGCCGCGGCGAGACTCCTTACGGGGTCCTCACCGTGGGATCACATTCACCTGGTGCTATACCAGCTGCACTGGCTCCCAGTGGAGTACAGGATCAGGTTTAAGGTGCTGGTTTTAATCTTTAAAGCCCTATATGGCCTAGGACCCTCGTACCTACCCCTCTCCTGGTATGTCCCACGGAAGACCTTATGGTCTTCAAATAAAAGCATCTTGGAGATCCTGGGCCACCAGGAGCTTAGGCTGACCTCAACCAGAGCCAGGGCTTTTTCAGTCATGGCACCGATCTGGTGGAACACTCTGTTACAAGAGACTAGCGCCCTGCGGGACTTGACATCTTTCCACAGGGCCTGCAAGATGCAGCTGTTCTGCCAGGCCTTTGGCCAAGGCACAGTCTGACCCCCTCTCTCCTTCTGTAATCCTCACAGAACTCTAACCCAATGGTTGCCATTAATTTGATTCTGAATTGATTTTAGAATGTATTTTAATTAATTGACTGTGTGCTTTTATGTACACTGTGCTATTTTTACTTGTTGTTAGCCACTCTGAGCCCGGCTTTGGCCAGGGAGGGCGGGATACAAATAAAAATTATTATTATTATTATTATTATTATTAAGAGTCAGATTCATTGCTCCATCTCACTCATTACTGTTTACATTTGCTGACAGCAGTATTCCAGAATTTCAGGCAGGGGTATCCCCAATCCCTGCCTGAAGATGCCAGAGAATGAAACTGGGATTTTCTGCTTGCAAAGCAAATGCTCTGTCATGGAGCTGTAGTCCTTCTGCCCTGCAAACAAACAAACAAACAAACAAACAAACAAACAAACAAACAAACCTGATTTAACTGGGACTATTACTAGGAACATTGGAAGCTGCCTTATACCAACTCAGTCCCATTCCTCCATCTCATTCAGTATTGTCAGTGCCAACCTTCCGCAATCTGGTGCCCTCCAGATGTTTTTGGACTCCATCAGCTCCAATTGTCAATTGTCAGAGATGAGGGGAACCATACTGAAAGGTGACATTTTGGGGAAAGCTTGGTCAACACAGACTGACAGGGTGTCAATTATGGGACCCTTTGCATACAGAGCATGTGCTATGCCACTGATCTATGGTTATCCCCACCCATCCCCAAATAAAATACTATTAAATGAAGTGGCACTCCTAGTGGGCCCACATTAGGTGTCTCTGTTTTACCTGTTCAGGAAAATGTCCCAACAATTAGTTTTCAGGGAACTGGGATATTAATTCTCTGTTGTCAAGTATTACCACAGGAAAAGCCATGCTGCTAAACAACCCTACAGGTGCAGTACAGTAGATCTGGGATGTTTCCATACAAAACTGAAACGTGTAAAAATTTCAGTACCGTGTCTATTCACAAAAGCAGTTCATGGCAATAAAATATTGCCAGTGTTTGTGTTGTTGGAGGGTTGGCAGAGGTCACCCAGATCTCCCATTTTTTTGTGATGCCCCCTTTAGCTACTTACTGTTTTTAAAAAGAGCACTGGAGACTAAATGTGGGGAGAATTACTGGGTATGATTGTGGATTTCATTGTGCCCCTCCCCAATAATTTGAACATTTAAACTTCCTATCTTTATTGTGCTAATATAAAACCTGTAGCAGGAGAGAGAACTTTGATTTTGTCCAAGTCCTAACTGGATAAAATCAAATTTCTAGTTTAGACATTCCTATCTAGCAGTGGCTGAGAACAAAACAGCACTCATTTCAATATTCTTTATTGAGGTATGAGGAGAAAGATGGAGGGGTTGGTGAAGAAGAAGAGATGTCCCTATAGCTGTCAGACTCTGGCATCATTTGTTTTGTGCAGAGTGCAAGCGGGGGGGGGGGGGAGCAGAGCCAAGAAGTTTTTTGGAAAAGTACCAGCACAGCAAGAAAGGCAGGCAAGCAGGCAGATTGTTTGTACAGGCTCATTTTAGCAGCAATGTTTATAAAAGCTGAAGTTACCCCTCCCCTCCCCACACACACGAATGTTGAGTTTTCTTAAATGGGTGAGCTTTTATGTTGTGGGAATTAACATAATTAACAGGCTGGTAGAGCCAACAAGGCTGGGAGGAGGGACACATTCTCTATCCAAATCCTTTCAGCATGGCAGATTGGAGGTCTGGATTGTTTCGTTAATCATTTAGCTCTGTTTAAGGAGCTATAAGACTCTGTTGTTTTTGCTGCAACAGACTAAGACAGCTACTCCTCTGCAGTCTGGACAGGAAAGAAGTTCCAGTGACAATTATTTGATGACTGGCTTCCCTGTTTTCAACATATTATTTATTTTGGTTATTGTTAAGAGGGCTTGTCGTTGACCAAGGAAGAGGAAGCTGTGGTCCCCCAGATGCTGCTGGACTCTCAGCTCCAGCCAGCATGGTCAATGTTCTGGAAAGATGGGAGATATAGCCAAGCATCATCTTCAAGGCGGGATCTAGGTTCCTAATCCCTCTTTGAAAATGATGAAGGGCAACAACTGCTGTTGTAAATTCACCAAGTTTAACTTTGTTCTGCTTGGAATGTTCAAGTGTATGATGGATCACCCATCATTTCTCATCAAAATAACTTCTCCATTTTAGGAATGAGATTCAGTGCATATACAGCCAGCACTAATCATCCCATGCACCCCTATCCAGGTGATCTGTAGGTACTTGAAGACATGTTCCTTTTAATGTTTTACCAAGCAGCCTTTCCCGTGGGCTGCAATCCTGTTTACTTATGAGTAAACCTCACTGAGCATCCTGGGACTTCACTACTAGCCACAATGGCTATGTTCTACTTTCACTGTGAGTAGTAGTATATATCTGAATCCCTGTTTCTGGGAATCACAAATGGAGAGAGTGGTGTAGCACCCAGGTTCTTCTTTTTTGTTTCCTATAGATATATGGTTGGCAACTACGAAAACGGTATGCTGGACCAGATGGGCCATTCACCTGATCCATGGTGCTTCTCTTGTCATACCAAGGAAGCATGTGTAGAGTTGTACTTTAATAAATCTTCTCTATTTGCGATTCATTTTCTGGATTTGCAAGTGTTTGTTTGATATCCCCTTAACTACAACACTGTTGTTTCTAGGTGTGCTTCCTAGAGCTGAGACAGAAAACTGTTTAAAGATTGCATTCCTTAATTCACAGTCTTTCTGGGGCTGTGTGCCATTGCTGGATGTGACTACATACAAAAGTGGCTGCAGACAAACAACAAATATTATCACAGTTCAAGAGCAATTTCCAGCCAGGCAAAGGCAGTCAAGGAGGACGTTAAGCAGGGCTGGTGAGAGAGGTGTCACCTGGAGAGAGTCCCAAAGGTCAGGTAGAGAGGCCTTGGGGACTCATTTGATTCCCTGGCCTGTGGATTCCCACCTCTGCTGTACTTTGGCACACACTGTATAACACATGGCATAGAACATGACAAAGTATTTCAATAGGGACAAGGAAAGTGTTATCACAAGTTTTTTTGGCTCTAAAAATACACTAAAAGCTGATGGAAATCTCAGACTGCTTCACATTGCTTCCAAGTTTGCTTCCAAAAATTTTATATGGTGGCTGAGTGAGCAAATATATAAATATCTTCTGCCTCAACGTGCTTTATTCCATCCCAGGTGTTTCAGTTCTCTGTAGTTTTCACTTCCCCATCTCAAGGCACAAGACTATGATTCAGCAAGCAAATGAGCTTCTGGCAGCCAATAGAAAAATTGTTGCAATATGCATAATTGCATAAGTCCAGAGCAGAAAATTACTTTTCTCAGCTGTCCATCGGAGACTATTCATTCAGCAGAATTTTGCAAAAGCAAAACCCATGCTATCTACCAAATGACCCAAGTTCTGGAATTTCAGGGCCTAGGTCAGCACCACGGACAATTCCTTCAATCCAGGGTCCCTATAAACTTCCATTTCACTTATTTGTGCCCCGCTGGCCCAACTCATTTATAGTCTAGTAAAAGCATTTTCTGAAAGCTGTGCCCAGTCAAATCTAGGGATGGGGGAATAAATTTGTCTGGTGACCATTTTAATATTATTCTGGCTAAATCAAAGCACAAGCCAAAGGACAACTATCCTTTGAAAATTGAACTTCTTTGACTTTTGCAATATAGTTGTCTAATTCCCCGCCCCCCAAAAAATGCATGCAGAAACAAATTTGCTGAGGAAAGTCCACATAAAAATGTGTATATTCATGAAAAAAATGTACAATGTACAAATTCATTATATTCAAGGGAATTGCTTGGAGAAAATGCATGTATGGGGGGGGAGTAGAAAAATGTGTACAAAAATGGATACAGGTGTTTGTGCTTTTTTGTTTCTAATCACAAATTGAACCTGAAATGGAGCAAACTGAATTTAAGATTAAGAAAGAGCTACACCCAATGTTAATTATACTTTTAGTAGGCCCATAGAAAATAATGGGCATTCATTCATTAATTTCTATAGGTCTACTCTGTGTATAATAACGGCAACCTAGAGAGAAGTCAAATGTGACATATTCATCCCTCTCTTTTCAAATCACCATTTTCCAGAAAATCATCGAAAAAGTTGATTGTATGCTGCTGGAATTTTGCCCCATTCCAAATCAGGCATACTTTAAAAATGTAGTACCCAAATGTGTAAGGAACAGGTGGATGCTGTATCAAACTATTGTCCACACTATGTTACTTCTTGGTTCATGTTCCCCCCCAAAATACCAACCACTTAATACTGTGTGACTCCATCTGAAGTCTCATAAGCAGGTCCATACAAACCCAGGAGGAAAAATGAAGGTACAATGACACTCAGCTGTACCACAATGGAAATGATCTATAAATCACCAAGAGACTTAACCTGGGGATTCTTGTCACATGGTTCAGGCACTTTATTTTCTGCATGACAGGAGCAAATCTGATTCAGAGAAGGACAACCCAAGTGATCAATGGGTTGCCACAACTTCCCTATGAGGAAAGTTACCACACCATATCAGTCTCTTCAGAAAGGCAAGTAAGAGGTATATGGTATAGGTTTCTAAATGGTGTGGCTGTGGAGAAGGTTTTCTCCCTCATAATATTAGAAATTGGGGCTATCCAATGAAGCTGAAGGTTGAGAGACTTGGGGCAGACAAAAGAAATGACTTACCCACACAGCACATGGTTAAACTATGGAATCAGCTCCCACATGTTGTAGTGATGATCTCCAACTTCGAAGGGTGTAAAGGAGAATCAGACAAATTAATTGAGGATAAGGCTATGACCAGTTAGAGGCAGTATGTCTCTGAGTACTAGTTGCTGGGAATTCACAAGTGAGGAGACTGCTGCTCTACTCAGACACTGCTTGTGGGTTTTGTTGAGAATCTCAGGTGAGATACACACACAGTGGAAGTTGCTCCCAGCACCATTCACTACACAGAAGCAGCTTAAGGTCCAAATAGTTTACTGTTGCATAAGCTTTGGGTCAGATTGTGAAGATCCAGGTATTATTAATCCAAAGAAGAAACCAGAGAGCCAATACTCCTTTATCAAGCTCCAATATAAAATATATCCATCTAGTCTAGGACTGATAGAGTGCACATTCCAAGTTCAAAGTAAAAGTCAGTGCTGTTAATTTTTTAAAAAAACAGATTCTCACCAGGGTAGTGTCCAATATTATTTCTTTTAGCCACTTACAAACATTTCCCTTGCAGTTGCCAGAAAATGGCTGGTTGCCAGAAAATGGAAGTTGCCTTCCTTTTTAGTTCCCATTTTCGCTGAATTTTTTTTTAAAAAAATAAAATAGATTTTAAACTGCTTGCTGATCATTCAGCTACAAATGTTGGGAAAATCTCCTCCTTTCGGTGGCAGCCTGTGACTTCAGCTGGTAGAGCCATGGTTTAGCCAGGAGCACTCTCAACCACTCTTCTCCCCCTGAATTTTCAGGAAGAAGGCAGGAGAACGGCACTTCTGCCAGACCTCTTGACACCTCACTGACCTTCGTGAGGCTTATTTTTGGGCGGCGGCGGGGGGGGTGCCTAGCCCTGGCACTGTCCCTTCTTTCTCTTGCCAGCTTTGGATCGATTGCTTTAATCAGAGTGATCCGATTCATGCCGCGGAAATGGCATTTATAAATGATCCATGTTTCACAAGCCATACAGTAAGGTTGGTAGTACAATAGCTTTGTAAACAAACTTTTTTGCTACCTGCGAATGTCCTGGGCCTCAAACACTGCACTTCAATCAGGAGAAAGCTGCACTCGCAGAGCTCAGGTGATGCTGGATTTTGGTATCAAGGTCTGCCCTTGTGGAAAGATAACTGACCAGGTAGGAGAAGTGATCGACATTTTCCAACGTTACACCATTGAGTTGGATTTGTGGTACTGCAGAGGGGTTATTTTGTACTTGTTGGTGCAGCACTTTGGTTTTTTGGATGTTGAGTGATAGGCCAAGCTTTTTGTAAGCTTCTGCCAAGATATTTAGGATGGTTTGGAGGTCATCCTCTGAGCGTGCGCACACTACATTGTCATCAGCATACTGAAGCTCTATGATGGAAGTTATGGTAACCTTACTCTTTGCTTTCAGCCTGCTCAGATTGAAGAGCTTTCCATCTGTTTGATATATGATTTCTACTCCAGTGGGGAATTTCCCTTCAACAAAGTGTATGATCATGGCAGTGATAGGACGGTATCCAGCTGGGAGTAAACTTTTTCTTTAATGTCTTCATTGGCATCCAGTGTTGGTGCATAAGCACTTATAATAGAAGCCTGTTGGTTTTTGGTGAGCTTTATTCGACTGGTTGAGAGTCGCTCATTAACGCCAGTAGGGACTTCTGACAGGAGCTTCACAAAATCATTTTTGATAGCAAAGCCTACCCCATGTATTCGATGTTCTTGTTCAGATACAGTGGTACCTCAGGATGCGAATGGGATCCATTCTGGAGCATCCTGAACAGAACGTAAGACATGATGGTGCATGTGCATGTGCGCGGGTCGCGTTTTGCCGCTTCC
This sequence comes from Podarcis raffonei, assembly GCF_027172205.1. Classification (NCBI taxonomy): domain Eukaryota; kingdom Metazoa; phylum Chordata; class Lepidosauria; order Squamata; family Lacertidae; genus Podarcis; species Podarcis raffonei. Next base: position 6,629,158 of record NC_070621.1, read on the forward strand.
GCGCATGCATGTGATGCCATTTTAAGTGTCTGCGCACGTGCAAATCGCAAAACCTGGAAGTAACGTGCTCTGTTACTTCCGGGTTGCCACGGAGCACAACCCGAAAGCGCTCAACCTGAAGCACATTCAACCTGAGGTATGACCATAGACCTTTCCAGAAGAATGTGTAGCCTCCTTTTCCTTCCTTCAGTTGTCCCTCACCTGCTCTTTGAGTCTCTTGAAGCACTGCAATATTGATGTTAAAACATCGCAGCTCTTTTGCAATGATGGCAGTTCTGCGTTCATGACACTCATTATCTGTGTTATCCGACAAAGTCTGTGTATTCCATGTTCTAAAGTTCAATGGTCTTTTATGACTGCTAGGTGGTGACCCCACTGGGCATTGTAATCCAGTCAGGAAAAAAGGAAGGCAGACTATGTTTAGGGCACCTTTTCTAGCCCCTTCCCCTTTTCGGGGTGAACAGAGTGACAGGTCTGGTACGTTTCCACAACAACAGAATTCCCGGACTTATAGCAGAGCGGGCACAGCGAGTGCTTGACGTGTGAGTGAAGAGAGAGTCCATGCGCTGTGGTTCTTCTAAACTAGACAGCTTTATTTACATCAGACAGATAAAACAACAAACACTCCATCAGAAACAGCAGACATGATGTCTCTCTGCCTCTCTCTGCAGAAAAGTGAAAGTAACTTCACAGACGACGGGATGTAGGAAGCTCCTCCCCAGATGCAGGACACACAGAGATGTTAACCCTGTAAACTCCAAACCTCACACAGAGTGGATCCTAAAAAGGGCTGCTCAGTCATGGATGTGGGATGTAAACAGAGGAGCAGTCAATGACAACATTCCTAGAGTGTACATGTTAGAACATGGGGAGGGATGTCTGTCTAGCAAGCAGGTAAACTTCCTGGGGACGGACTTCCTCTGCATGTGACCAGAGGTGGGTGTGGCCTCACCTGTGCAGGTAAATGATAAAAGCACAGGGCAGGCAGCCATATCTCTCTCTCTCATCTTCATCTTCTGATGGAGCAACATCTTCTGAAGGAGCAACATGCCCTCTTGGCTCTCAGCCAAGAGAGGACAGTACTATCTTCCTATAAGATAGATTCTGAGTGTATTTTACCTTTTTTAAGCTGTCTGCCTTCTGGGATCACATTGTGAACAGAACGTGAGTAAACTCTTTTATACTTTTATAAAGACTGTGTCGTGTCTTGTATTTTAAGAGGGAACAAAAGGGGAAATTACCAGAGTAATTATTATAGTGGTTCTAGCGAACCTGTGCAGACGTTACCGTTGCGAACTAAAAGGGGAATGTCATAAACTCTGCTGATATTTTGGGAACTTGTTAGCACAAGTTGGATTAGGATATAATCTCACAATATATCCTCTCCTGCACCCCTGAACATTCCCACAATGGATACATCTGCCGAGCTGCTCAACTGCCTCGTTCCTTGAGTCAGAACGACTGAATCTGTATCCACCGCTCATGTGCTGGTTCATGACTAGGGGCTTCTGGAGTTCATGATCCTTCCCCTGTGACCATTTGCCAATCGCCATGGGACTTTGGGGGTTTGGAATGGGTTTTTGGAAGACGCCCGTGCGTGAATTTGTTTTATGTGTGTAGATCAGTGCATGCTGAGCAACGCACAGTCTTCGCAGTAAGGCTCTGTTCCGATGGCATGAGTAGTCACGACGACCAGTAGATTCTTATCTGCTGCAGCATTCATCCGCCTTCCCAGCCGCTGTAACATACCGCTTGTTATCATCCGCCTGTTCTGCTGCTGGGGACTTCTTGGATCATTCTTTGTCTAGCTCCTCCCCTTTGACCTTACCACCTTAGATGACCCTGCTGGGAGTATGAGATTCCTGATGGCTTCGCTCACAAGGGTCATAGGAACGTGCAAGCCCACTCACCACAACAAGGTGACGATCCAGCGAGTGAGTATGTTTTTGTAGATAGGCCCTTTCTATACAAATGTAACAGAGTCCAATAAATTCTAAATACTATTTTTGTTGTATAAGACGCTGTTTAAAATCCATTTACAACTTTGCTACATAAGCTGAAATTCTCTCCCATTGTCTATGTAATATAGAAACCTCTGATTATTTATTCTATTCATTTCTCAAAGTCTGCATATCAAATTGATTTATTGATAACGAATATCTATAAAAAATAGTCACTGACATTTTTGTCTCAAAGGATTTAACCAATTGTTCTACCATATCTGCTGTCTTAGATGCTTTAAAACCTGCTGGTCTAAAGAGGGTTATTAACAAATGTTGCCACTGCAAATATTGCCAATGGGCCACCTCTGATAAATGATATTTCTCTTTTAACAAAACAAATCCATTTTCTTCATCTCTCAGCTGGTCCAGAGTCAATATACCTGCATACATCCCATCCTTCCAGACTACCATTTGTCCCCAGTTGTTAGAGAGGAAGACCCACTTGCAGCACTGCAGGGCTGTTGTGTTGCACTTGGCAACAGGAAGGGGAGAGGCTTCCTTCCATACACTCCTTTGACACAGAAGTAACCTCTTCTAAGTTAACAAGACAGCCACAATTCCTCAGGTTGTAGGGGAGGGGGACTGGCATGTGGCACAGCCACTAACTGCCTGTGCCATGTACTGTTGGTCCACTATACATCCCCCACATACCTCCCCTTTCTGCAGTTGCGACACCTGCTCTCCCAAGCGCCTCTCCTCCATAACCCATATTCCCTCCTTCCCAGATAAGAACCTCACACAAATTTAAAACAATTAAAAACATTTAGGGCAAGGCCAACTGCATAGCAGATGGTGTTAAGGATGTGGCCCATGCCCACCATCTCTCCCTTGAAGATGCCCCCTCCAAAGGGGTGAGCCACTTTAGTCTCATCACGTTTGGTGGCACCCTGACTGGTGGTGTGCCCACCCTGGCAGCAGCCCAGATTTTATTCCACCAGCCCAGCTAGATGTTCCATTTCAGGGTGGTGGGCTGGCAATAGTTGTTGTCGATTGCTCCAAGCAATAGCACCCACAGCAAAGATTGCCTACTTGCACACCAGCTTGAACAACATGGATTGAAATGCACTCACCACATGCCTCAAGCAACTTACGGTTGCGGTGATTTAAGAAAAATCGCTGCGGTCGTGGCATTTCTGATTTCTCACCTGCTTTAGCCAGCATTTAAACCCACCACGTCTTTCCAAAGCCTAAATTAGTTTTCCGAAAGAGCATTTAGAAGTCTTTTGCATTCCCCCACTGTGTTCAAAACAACCTTTCTATGCGATAAACCTTGTTTGTGTTTTGGACCTCCAATAGGAATTCTACCTTTGTTTTCATCCCCACTGCCCCCTCCTGCTAAAGAGGCTGTTTGCTCTGCCTGCTTAATGCTGTTTCTGCCCCCACCCCCTTCCATAGGCTAATGAATCCTCTGTGGAGATGTTCAATGGAGTGAAAGACACACTTCTACTTTTGTATGTTAATTGATACACTTTTTAATTTTACTTTTGCATATTATTTGAATTTGTATCATTGTAAATCAGTTTCTAAAGAGCCTCGATAAACAGTTAGCACTTGCCAGCTGATCTCACCAATGAGAAGCAAAAACATCATTTGCAAGAAATGCTGACAGAATCCAGATTTCGGTTTCAGGAACACTGAGGCAATGAAGCAACCCTGCCTATAAAAACAGAAGGGGGCTGGTGACCTTGGTAAGAATGCCTAATTCCAGCAGACATTAGCAGGAGTTTGGAGAGTAATAACGCCCCCTGAAGGATTGCATTTCTAAAATGGAAAATCTTTCTCTCTCCCCCTCCCCTCCCAACACACACACCCTCCGTTGATAGCTTCCCATTCAAATGCATTTGCAAGAGGCTGTTTCTTAATACCCAAAATGAGCTCCCGGGAAGTGATACAAAGAGTAACACATTCACAATTCCCTCTCGATCCCCAGCAAGATGTAAGAATAAAGCCGAAAGGAATAGAGCATTTCAGACTTCACTTTGCAAAGGCACTTGAGGGCCCCAGCATCTATAGTTTTTGAGGGTACAATGTCTGTGTGTGTGTTTGTGTGTGTGTTCACATGCGTATATACGGCGTGTGCGTGCACACACACACACACTGTAAATCAGATTGAATGGAGGACTTTAAAGACCAACTGGTGTAATATTATATAGATCATGTTATAACTAGTGTTATCAATCAGAATAAATGAAAGGGTTTGAAGCATGGGTTGACAAACTAAGGCCCGGGGGCCAAATCCAGCCCAATTGCCTTCTGGACCCGGCCCGTGGAGGGTCCAGGAATCGCTGCATGGATTGGCATGGGGATTCTGATCACTTGGGCTGCACCATTTCCCCCCCTCCCTCACACACACTGCAGCGGCGACTCCTCCCTCCTCCTGGATTCTCCCTGCCCTGCCTAGAGGAAAAAGGGGGCTGGGCTTTGTTCAGCCGTGGTTGGCTGAGCACCATTTTAAGCAGCCCCTCTGGAACCAGCCCTTTCGCGCTGCTCATCATCCCTCCGCCGCTGCCGCCGCCAGCCCCTGCCACTCGCAAGGCACAGGTAAGGAGCCACCGGGGCTCGTCCGGTGCTGTGGAGAAGGGAGGGGAGAGTCAGTGGGGGAGATCCCTCCCCCCCCAAAAAGAATAGTCCAGCCACCCACAAGGTCTGAGGGACAATGGACTGGCCCCCTGCAAAAAAAAGTTTGCTGACACCTGGTTTAAAGGATCTCTGATCTGGAAAGGGAGGGGCTAACCTGGCAGTGTGGACATAATTCTCTCACTTTCTCCTAGGCTCTTGCTGAGATAGCAGCACCCTTTCCCTGTAGACTACTGGTCTTCAACTGCTGGATCAGGACACACTAATCTGGCCTGCCCCATCTCCCATACTATACCCCCCTCATTGCAATTGTCCCCCCTCTCCCCCACTCCTCTCCTTCCAGACACATATTTTATTTCCCTTACACAGCAACAAAAATAAAAAACCCACCAATTAAAATCAGTTGTAAACAAATTGAAATAATTAGAACAAGGCTGACACCATAACAGATGATGTTAAGGAGCTAGTCCTTGTCCTTGCTCTCCCTCCAAGGTGTGTACCCCTTTGGTGGTACCCTAACTGGTGATGCAGCTGCCCCAAAGTAGCCCAACTTTTATTCCACCAGCCCAGCTAGATGATCCAGTTCAGCTGGGGGAGGGGAGGGAGTGGCAGACATTGCTGTGAACTGCTAAGCAATAGATCTCCCAGCAGGCAATGTCAATTTGCACACTAACTTGACCAAAATGGATTGAAATGCATTCACATAAGTCTCAAGTAAGAAGTGCTGCAGATGCCACCCACAGACTCCACAACTTCTCACCACAGTCTAAGCAGCACTGTATCTGGACAGCATGAGGATGGAAGACTACGTGGAAACCCATTTATCCAAGTTTGAATTCCATCACCACCATCATTATTTTATTTGTATGCTGCCTTTCCATAGTTAAATCCATGCTCAAGGCAGCTTATAGAATGAAAAGATTTTACATACAATGGTACCTCGGGTTACAGACGCTTCAGGTTACAGACGCTTCAGGTTACAAACTCCACTAACCAGGAAGTGGTTGCTCCAGGTTAAGAACTTTGCCCCAGGATAAGAACAGAAATTGTGCTCCAGCAGCAACAGAAGGCCCCATTAGCGAAAGCACACTTCAGGTTAAGAACCGTTTCAGGTTAAGAATGGACCTCTGGAATGAATTATGTTCTTAACCCGAGGTACCACTGTAATTGCAAACATAACAAAAGTAGCTGTAAACAATAAAACACATCAAAAAATACACAACAGAACCAAACAATTAATACATAAATCATAATATATAAAAATAGATACAAAAATTAATATAAATAACAGCAACAATGCCCCCACAACATCCCTCCACATACAGTACCCCAGCCCACAAGTCTTTTCAGAAGTCTCAGCTTTTGTAGGTGGAGTCAGTCAGGGCCCCACCCTCCCAGGCCAGGTGAAAAAAGGCAGTGAGCAGGTCTTCCATGACTCACAGCCAAGATGAAGTCGCTGATATAAGAAAACGGAGACATCATTATCATTTAGTTTCACTTGTATTGTAATACAGGCAGATACCGTTTTGCAAGTGTCCAATTGATGAGTGACCACTGACATGTAGGTCCCTTTGGAGCTGGAAGAGGGCAGTGAAGGTGGATTTGGTGCATGGTGGGACACGGGCATGGCAAAGTGGAGTTGAGTGGGCTTATGCGCACTCTGCCAACACATGAAAGGGCCAGGAATGGAATTCCCATGCTTCTAAGTAGCTTACAAAACATAAAAGCGCTTTGTTTTTTCTCTCTATATATACATAATTAAAATACATACTAAAAGAATCCTATTAAAACAGCACAGCAATTAAAAAGGATACTCAAGCTGAGAGGTTAAGGGAATGTTGGTGTAAATGAGAGCATCTTAAAGGTTGGCAGAATGCCAATACAATTGAGGCCTCTTGCAGGGAAAGTACAAAATCAATAAAAAGAATAGCAAAATGCTCTGGTAACAGACATCTCAAGGAGAGAACATCCCCACCTTTGTATCTTAGTTTTCATACAAGGATTGGCATGAGACCCAGGAAAGACTAAAATAAACTTTTATTCACACCTTGCGTAACTGCAAGGTTGCAATTCTATACATATTGATTGGGGGGGGAGGCAGGGTAAGTCCCATTGTACTCAGTGGGGCTTATTTTTGAGAAAACATGCGTAGAATTTCACTTTTATTTATGGAACTTGTTGCCACAATATGTGATGGTGGCCATCAGCTTAGATGGCTTTAAAAAGGGAATAGGAAATAATTGATTGAGAATGTATTTATCAATTTCTCTTAGTCATGATGGTTGTGTACAGCCTTCAGAAACAAGGGCAGGATGCTATTGAATACCAGGTGCTGGGAAAAATAGGAGAGTGCTCTTTCCCTCATGTGAGAGTTGGGGGATTGGGAGTTTCTCATGGATATCTGTTTGTCCACTGTTTGGTCATTTGGGGAAAGTGGACATAGCTCAGTAGTAGGGCATCTGTTTTAAATGCAGAAGGTCTCCAATACAACCAACCCCCCACAACCAAACATCTCCAGGTATAGGCAGAAAAGAATTATCTCTGAAATTCTGGACTACCACTGAACAGTCAGAGTATAGAATTCTAGATGGACCAATGGTCTGGGTATAAGGCAACTAGATCAACCATTGGTCTAATGCAGCAGATTTGGATTTGATAGCCCACTTTATCACTACGCTAAGGAGTCTCAAAGCAGCTAACAATCTCCTTTTCCCTTGCTCCCCCACAACAAACACTCTGTGAGGTGAGTGAGGCTGAGAGACTTCAAAGAGTGACTAGCCCAAGGTCACCCAGCAGCTGCATGTGGAGGAGCAGGAAAGCAAACCCAGTTCACCAGATTGCAAGACTACCGCTCTGAACCACTACACCACACTTGCTCTTAATGTGCTTAAATTACTAAATCATGGAAACTTATATTTATTTAGGAACATGGAGACCCTTCCAGAAGAAGCATTTTACAATGAGAACATTTATGGGAGGTGCCATCTTCTGGTGACTCTTCTATTTCAGAAAGAGTTGGATGAATCAGTCCCAGCAGTTCTGATAAAAGCTCTCTGGACCGTCTTTTCCTCCTTCCTAGATTGGAAAGATGCAGAACATGTAAACCAGCTAAGTGCTGTTTGCCTTCCACAAACAGGGTCTTGGCTTCCCTTAATGGAATTATCCGTCATTGCCTTGCCTTAAGTGGTTGGAAGAGCAGACATGCTCTTGGCATTCACTGGGTAAGCTGCCCTCTAAATGACCCTACCACACACTGCACTAATTCTCTTTGACATGGTCTATGATAAACAACAACAACATCTTTGGATTTCACAGCCATTTTCTTTCTCTTTTTTGCTGTCATTTCCTCTTGCTTTGGTGTTTTCAAGTTCTCTACAAAAGGTTATTGTTTTAGAAATTGTGTCTAGAGCATTCTTCATTGATTTCCCTTGGCAAGTGTTTTGTTCTTTGTTTAAAAGTGTTTTCAGGAACTTGAAAATGAGTGGAGAAGCCAGGAGAAGCCATTTTGTATTAGGACTGTAAAAAGGAGCCTCTTGGGTGCAAGTGTCATTCCTTGTACAGTCTGGAACAGCCTGGCCTCAGAACAGGGAGTGGGAGGGAACAGAGACAACAGACAGGTCTGCCTGAAGGCAAAGATCTGGAAGAGCTCCAAAAGTAGTCAATAGAATGGACAGTTGCAGAGAATACTTCCATATCCTGGATAGCAGAGAGACTTTGTCACTCTTTGGAGCTTTTTCCAGCCTTGATGACGGTGGGACCCCCTGACTGGAGAGTCATGAGTATAACTAAGAATTGTTATCCAACTAAATTGTAGAGGAGACCTGTTAAAATAAATAGATTCTGAATATGACTTATTTGGGTTCAAACTCAGGTGTTTATCTACCTTTGGCAATGCAAAAGAAGAGAATGGGTGCAAGTTGGGTATAGGTTTAAGGTGTCTACAAATCAATGTGAATGAAGTAAACCTGTGAGACCAAGCTTCATCTTGTGTCCATGCTTGCACCATGACAGCACACCCACCCACCCCAAAACACATACGATATCCCACATGGCTCCAATCAGAGGTGGACATCAGGTTGACTTACTCTGAGTTGACCTGAGGACACCCTCTGCCCCAGATCCAGTCCTGAAAAAAGTCAGGTGCAGGGCTAATATGCAATTAGAGGTTCAGAACTCTATTTTTTTAAAAAGATATTTATTAAATTTTCCAATTTTTTAAACAAACAAAAAAGAGCAAACAATTTTTTTAAAAAAACATGTAGTTCATAAAACATACTTTTCAATAACAAATTTCTCAGACCTCCTCATACCTCCCCTTCTTGTATTCCATTTAAAATTATTTGTTCAGCAAATCCTTCACTTAAAGCATTACAGCTTATAATATCACCTTATTTTCCAAACCCTTTTTTCCCCATCTATGTTCCTTTATATCATTACAGCTAGAAACCACTCAATTTCAATCCAACACCATTCAACTTTCCTTAGAGGTTCAGAACTCTAATTGAGCATATAGTTGAGAAGTGATGGGAGAAGATCTTGCATCTCTTTCCTCTGCAACTGAGACTGGGGGTTGCTTCCCTCTAGAACACTCTCTCTGCTGAGTGGTGAGCGCAATCTGGGTAGGAGAGGTATCAGGCAGGAGCAATGGAAGGGAGGAAGTTAGGCCAAGCTTCTTCTGGAAGATGCAGTTCTTGAACAGAAGTAGGTCTTGGCTTTTTCATGGGGTTTCATCCAACATGCCTGATGTCCCATCCACTGGAAGACACAGACTGCTCTGTGCCACCCAGCACAACCTATAACAATGAGTGGCTGTCTGAACCCAACTCATTCAATGCCAAAGTCCCTCTAAATAATCAAATTTTGTGCACAGTACTAATGTGCAGCTGATCAACAGACTAGTTTCCCCACTCTTACTATCCTAAGTGTAAGTCAGGAAGGCAAGCAAGCTCTGATAAGAATTAATGTCTGCAACAACAGCAGCAAGAATTCTTATCGCAAAGTATTGGAAGACACAAGATCTACCCACCTTGGAAGAATGGCAGATGAAAGTGATAGACTATATGGAATTGGCGGAAATGACTGGCAGAATCCGAGACCAGGGAGAAGAGTTGATGGAAGAAGATTGGAAGAAGTTTAAAGACTATTTGCAGAAACATTGTAAAATTAATGAATGTTAAAATGATGTTGGATTGAAATGAAGTGGCTTTAGCAATAAGGTTAAAAAGAATATGTAAAAATGGACTGATAATTAGATGGAAATATAAAGTTATAATATGTTAAGATATAGAATTAAGATAAACACAAAGAGGGAAAGGATTTGCTGAATTAACCATGTGAATTGGAATACAAAAAAGGGAGGTGTAAGGAGGTCAGGAAACAAGTAATTGAAATATAAGATACAAAAAGATTGATTTGTTTTTTAATTGTTTTTTATTTCCTCATGTATTTTGTATTTTTCTTTGCATTTTTGTATCTTTTTTCTTTTTCTTTTTCTTTTCTAATTTTTTTTTCTTTTTCTTTTCTTATTCTGTAATTCTCTTTTGTCTGTAAAATTTCAATAAATATTTTTTAAAAAAAAATAATAATGTCGTTGGCAGCTTTTTTGTTTCCATACAGCTTTATATTTTTAGGAAAAATCTCAAAGCGGTTTACAGCATATTAAATCAATAAAACATAAATAAAACAATCTGAAGAAAGTCAAATATAGAGTATACAGTCAAAGCAACATAACAGAAAAATAAAATATGATCTTAAAGATTTCAAAATAAAACATTACAAAGGAGGTCAACTACAGAATACATATTTAACATAGTAGGGCTGGTGAGTGTGGGCCCAGCCTCCTAGGCCAGGTGGAAAGGGCCTTGCGGGGAGTGGCCTTCATACTCACAGCCGGGCGATATTCCTCCAGTCTCATGAGGAGCCTCTTCTTCTTTTCTTCTTCTTTACCATTATTAATAATCTCTTATATCATATGACACATTTCATATAGCATATCTCATATAACATATACATATACATAGCTGCACCATGGCTAGCTTGTAGGGTGCCTGCCTGGCCTTTTGAACAGCCCCTGAATGAGGAGCTCACAATGCCTCCCTTAGCTACTCACTGAGGTCACAGAGCCTGTTCTGCTGACCAGCATCCACCTGCCTGGACACCAGAGCACAGCTAGGTCAGGGAGTGAGCCAGCCAGCCAGAAGGTGAGAAAGGGGCTCCTTCTATAGGAGGGGAAGGCAGCGCAGTGTGTAGCCTCTCTTGCAGACCTTGTGATTTCTTCTTAGGATATGATACATTCTGCATTCTTGTACAATAGACATGGAGAGGGGTGCAGGTAACGTGAAGATGGGTAGCTGTTTGGAAGCTATTCCCCCCCCCCCCAATTTAGTTTTACTCATATGAAGGTTAATACTGTGTAGTATAATGCTGTAGGTGCCACACCGTGTATTTTGCTCACCAAGATTATTACCGTTTTCTATAATATTATTTTCTAATTTATGTGATTCAGCTGCACTACATACTCCAGGGAAGCTAAGCTGTGTGCCTCCAGATGTCCCTAGACTCCAGCTCCCATCAGTCCTAGCTACCATGGGATTATGGAAGTTGTAATCCAACAACATATAGAAAGCCACAGATTAGCCACCCTTGGACAGTCAGAGATGCTGTAGCTGCAAACCTCTTGCTCTGAGTTTGACTAGATGACCTCCAAGGTTACCTTTGAACACTATTGTGCTCAATATTGTTCAATAGTATGAGAAGAGGGTGTCACTCAGTGCAAGCAGAAGGAAATCCTTAGCATACTAGCACCTTCACAAAAGTCTCTCCTGAAGCATGTCTGTAAAAAAAATGTAGTTTTACTTTTTAAAACAGGTAGAGGAGAAGGACTCAAGAGGAAATTGTGCAGAGCTGAGAAGAGCTAGGTGCTGGTGTCCTGGAAGTGGATAACTTGCTGTAGATCTGCTAGGTAGTGCTACCTCTTTGGGAAGTAAAGCTAGCTTTACTAGAGCCTTTGAAGCTTATCCATATCCTGCTATTTTGTTTTTCCTTTTGCCTACCTTGCTATTATCAGAAGGGTTTGCCATGTGGCTCAGACCTACATCAAATCTCCTAAGAAGCTCATCAAACCTCTCAGTTGGCACCTGACAGTGTGCCTGAGCTGCTTTAGGTTTGAAGGGTCTCATAGTCATGGGGTTGCCTAGCCTCTCTTGCAGACCTTTGTATGCCAAGTGTAGCTGTTTAAATTACTTTTGAGCAGGCAAACATTTTAGTGATTATTTTGCACTTGCTTATATTCTGATCACCATGTAGATATTTTAGGAGTTGGTGGTATATGAATATACCTCTATCTATCGATCTATCTATCATCAATCTATCATCTATCATCTATATTGATCTATCAATCTATTGATCTATCTATCTCTATCTATCTATCTATCTATCTATCTATCTATCTATCTATCATCTATCTCACCAAAAATTGCAGAGCATCATGGGAAACTGGGACCTCTTTCTCCCCACCCAGCAAGCTACTCAAGTGATAAAACCACAGATTTCAGGAATTAAGAAGCATTTACCACTTTTGGCCTTAGAAGCAAAGAATACTCATTATGGCTAGCAGCTTTTGCCAGCCTTCTCCTCCATGAATTTGTCTGATCTTCTTTTAAACCCATTGGCCTGATCCAGCAGACTCTTCTGATGTTCCTATAGTGGGTTTGCCCAGAGGAAGGGCAACAGAGGTGACCAAGGGTCATTGTGACTCAGAATGTGACAAATACCTGAAAGACTGCCTCCTTCCTTCTAAACTTAAAGGCCCCAACCTTTCCTCATAAGGGACCTAAACCATTGATACCAACCCCTTGATAATTTTGGTTTTTCTTTTCTCCACCTTTTCCAGATCTCAAAGACCTGTTTTGACGTAGAGAGGCCAGGACTGTGCACTGTACAGTATTCCAAATGTGGAATACTCCTTCCCGCAGAGGACGAGAGTTGAAATGCTCAAATGGTTCTGTGACCAAAACAGCTCATGTGATTTTAGGAGGGCCACGGAGTCATAAGTTACTTCTAACTTCTTCATATTCTTTTGGCATCCAGGATAACAACATTTCTTATCTCACTGGGGATGACCATTTTATAATCCTAGCAGTACTGAGGGGATAAACACCTTGGTTGGTTAGTTGAGGAGCTAATATTTGTTCAGGTGGCTTTTGTCATGCCACACTGCCTCAAAGTTGTGTTCCTTGTCCTCCTGGATGCCTTTATAGCATCCAGAGTGGGGTTCGGGACACGCAGTGGATGCCTCACAACACAGTCCCTCTCTCTTCCTGGGCGATGACCTTCAACATGGAGTGATGAAAAGACCACCTGTGCCCCAAGGCTCTTCAGCTCCGTGCCCAGAGTCTCATAGCCCCTTGCTATGTGTTAAAGGCTCTGTGTGGCAGTATCATTTGTACCCACATGAATCTGAAGGAAGGGGTAGTGGTCAGTCGGCTTGATAACACTTGGCAACTTCTCTGGCATATCATCAATCTTTGCACCTGGAAGACAGCACATCTCCCAGGACATCCTGTTTCCTCCACTGCTGCCTCTGTTCCCCTCAGTAGGTGTCACCTATCACCACCACTCGTCTCCTCCTCCTCTGGGGAGGGCAGGAATCATTTGATGTGCTGTGTCTTCCAAAGCCTGCTTGGAGTGTTCTAAGGTCTGCACCTGCTGCTCTTGAATCTTCCCCTCTTGTCTATTGGAGCTTATTTTGACATCGTGGGGATAAGTTACAAAGGCAGGAATTGTACGGTTTGAGTACTTCCTACAACTTCCTCTTGGCTGGCCATCTCCAGAGTGCAATTCTCTTTCTTCAACATCATCTCCATGGAAGATAGTAACAAACTCCAAAGGAAAATTCAAATGACTATGTTTAAAAATGTGTAGGGAGCATTTGTGTAGATAATGGTCAACCAGGAAGGTTTTCTCACCCCTGGGCTGCTCTTCCACCTTCCATGATGACATCATCTGATTCTGATATTCTCCTCGCCCCCTCCTCACATTCTGCAGGGTTACCGTAGAGACAGCAAGAAACAACTTTGCATCATCGCTATTCCATTGCCCACTTCTTACCGGATGTTGTTCAGTAAGCAGTGTGAGGAGTGCTATCATATTAGATAATTGTGTTTTTTGTGTCAGCATTCCTATCAACATGGCAGGTAGGAAATTGTGCCATCTAGATGTTCACCTGTTCTGCTTCATTGTCCCATGAAGCTGACAGAGAAGCCAGCTGAGAAGTTAAGGATTTATAGCTGGGGAATGGATGAAATCTTTGGACAACTTGAGATACGGTAACATACATGCAAGTGGATGCTGTGATAGACGGCAAGAGAAAAGGGAGAAAGGCAGATTCCTTTAAAAAGCCACCCCAGTTAGTCAAGGTCCCAGTGCCCCCCATGGGGCTTAGATAAGCCATGACTAAGGCCCATTCAATGGCCTTCAGTGGGACTTAGTCTTGAATATATCTTTCACTAGATGTGCCAATAAAGTCTGAGGCTTCTTCAAAATTACATATTTATTTTCAGTACTACTGTACATCTACATTGCATTTTGTACAGCAATGTACATTGCACTTGTCCAAAGCAGCTTACGAACCAAGAGTTTCTAGGGAGCAACAACACAAAATATCAGTTTGGGAGGAAAAGCAGTAGATAAATACGTAAATATCCATAAATGATCTACATTGATTCAGAACCAAAAGCAGTTTGGTTAGATTCTGCTCTCATGTGAGCCTGGAATAGCAATTGCTCTTTAGATGAATGACGATCTTGGTCGTCGAATTATAGAAATAGGTGAGCTTAGCAGGTGTAAGATTTAGCCAGGGCCTAAATCTTTAGCCAGGGTGGGCCTACCATCGTGGAACATTAGCCCCCATTCCACTGGAACAGAGGAACCCCACTGTCCAGATTGGGAGCCCTGTCCCTATGCCATCAGCCACAAATAAGGAAATGCTTCTGGTCCTCCAGCAGGTAGAACCCCAAACCACTCTGGGACCTACTCGTACAGGAGTGGTTGCAAACAGAGGTGAACAAATTTCAGGCCTCTTTGCAGAGGATATAATTTTATGCACCTCTGACTCTATCACAGCAGGCAAAGTACTATGTACAGAGTTGGAACAGTTCTCCAGGGTCTCAGGATTGCAAGAAACCTTTAAGAAAGCAGAGGTCATGCTTTTTCATACACCACCCCATTCATATACAACAGGCTTTTACAGCAATGTTGAAGATTCCAATATCTAGGAAAAGTTTTAGATATCTGGGGATGCAAATTACCCAAAATTTGAACAAAGAAGTTGTATCGGTTTAATTATAGTACGGGTTGGAAAGCTCTAAATATGGATATAATACATTGGAATAAATGAAGACTCTCCATTATGGACAAACTAGTGAGGCATCAGATCAAGATCTGTATTTTAAAATGAGCTTAAAAAATATATTTGCAAATGTTTGTATCTCTCATGCCAGGCAGAAGACCAGCTGGGTTTGGCATATGTTTATCTTCCTGGACAAGGGCCCCCTGATTTATAGCAGGAGCCAAAATTCTCAAAGTTGTAAAAAGAAAATTACAGGCTGGGAGCAAAAGGTCACACTGACCATACAAATTACAGAATACAATCAAGTTGCAAAAGCACTCATTGTTTAACAAATAATAATACCATGTGTCTTCCATTAGAGACTTGAGCCAAAGGATAAAGGGTAAATTGAAGAAGTTGCTTTTAGAAAAAGCAGTTGGCCAGGAAAAGGGGGGTTGCTTTGGAAAGTGTTCTTACTAAGTTTCCTTCTAAAAAGCTACATATGTTAATGTATGAAATATATTGGCTTAAATGTAATTATGCAAAGGATTTAGAAAGTAAGAAATGTTAGATTCTTATGTTAGATTCTTATTTCATAGAATCATAGAATCATATAGTTGGAAGAGACCACAGGGGCCATCGAGCCCAGCCCCCTGCCAAGCAGGAAACACCATCAGAGCACTCCTGACATATGGTTGTCAGGCCTCTGCTTAAAGACCTCCAAAGAAGGAGATCTTTCATTGATGATGCGTGAGAATGTGAACCCAAGATCTCTGACCTCTTTAAAATAAAAATTTAAAACCATTAGCCATCTGTTTTGGAGGGCAATAGGGCAAGGAGGGCAAGAGGTGAGCTGGTAATTAAGGTGCCTTGTAGAGGCAAATGTAAGATATATGACTACTTATTTGCCATTTATAGATAGAAGGAAATATAGCTCTTTGTCTCCCATAAAAGGTAATAGGAAATGGGTGTATCTTTTATGATTGGTTCTAGCAAACAGCCAATAGGAATTTCAACCAGGCTGATTGGACAGAGGCAGCCAAAGGAGGAGCAAGGGGGCTGGGCTGAGGGAATATAAGTGCTGGCCATCAGGGCTGGAAAGGCAGAGCTTTGGTAACCATATACCACTGTGTCTCTCATTTATTTGTCTGACAAATAAATTATTATTTTAATTTCTCTATTGCTGCGTTGAATATTTCATTCCAGCTAAGCGTTAACCACAAGCAGGGTGCTACACTAGTTGCATTGAAAATAATGATTGTACCTCCATTTCTTTTCTTCCAGACTTGGGTGAATGCCTGAGATGGAGAAAAACCTGAAACCTATCCCTGAGGGTTTCCAGAAAAGCCCGCCCACCCGTGGGAAGAAAGATAGTGGAGACCTGGCCATAAAGGGGATAGGCATACCTAACCCCCCAAAATGAGAACCCCCTAAGGAAAAAAATACCAAAGCCCCAAAAGTGGAGAAAGGGGGCATCCGAGGGAACAAAATAACCCTTGAGGAAAGGCCTAAAAAACACTCCAAAAGCTTCTTTCGGATGGTGCCCCCTCCCCAGCCCCCCTCCCTGCCAAAGCCAGCAGCCCAGTTTGGGCAGAGGCTGGCACACCTCTCCCTGCTCATCCATGTGGATTACCGAGCTGTTAGCAAGACCATCTGGCTCTCATCTACATGGGTGGGCACCCCCCTCTCACCTTTCCCTCCCCACTTGCTGGAGACCCGTGCCCAGCATTGCACATAGACAGCCACCAGTACAGGGAAGGGAAGGGAAGAAGAAGAGCTGCGGTTTCTTGTTGGGGACGAACTGTAGTTTGGTGGCTAAAACACACTTTCTGCATCCAGAAGGGTCCCAAATTCAATCTCTAAGCAGAGCTTTGGAGATCCATTGCCAGTTTGTGAAACCCTGGAGACAATGGTGGCAGGGACACATTGGTGTCCTGGTTTTGGAAGAACTTTATCTCTCCCTGCCCTGTGGGTGGGTGAATGGTCCCACCCATCTCTCAAAGTTGGCCCCCAGGGGCTTGAGAAGAGAATAAGCAAACAGGACAGGCCTCCCTGCACATCAGATGATGAGTGGCAGCACTGGGCGTGTTCAGTCCTGCTTCCTGCAGGGTTTGGCCAAGTCCCCCAGGGAACTCTCTCATGGATGCCAAGCAGGAAGGATTGAACTCATCACCCATCAGCTGAGCTTCAGGCAGCTCAGTCCCACTCTTCACAGGGCACAGCGGATGTCAGGTGTGGGGCAGGTCGGCCCGGTTTGGGCAAAACAACCTGGCTGGCCCAACTTGGTCCACACATGGAGGTTCCCTGGTGGTGTAGGCATTGCTGAGCCAGGCAATATAAAGTGTGCAGAGTTGGAACAGTTCTCCAGGGTCTCAGGATTGCAACATACTTTTAAGAAATTAGAGGTCATGCTTTTTCATACACCACCCCATTCATTTACAACTGACTTTTACAGCAAGGTTGAAGATTCCAATAGCTAGGAAAAGTTTTAGATATCTGGGGGTGCAAATTACCCAAAATTTGAACAAACAAGTTATATCAGTTTGATTATAGTACATAACAGAAGACTAAAATGTTATCTTAAAAGATTTCAAAATAAAACATTACAAAGGAGGTCAACTACAGAATACATATTTAACATAGTAGGGCTGGTGAGACTGGGCCCAGCCCCCTAGACCAAGTGGAAAGGGCCTTGCAGGGAGTGGCCTCCATGCCTCACAGCCAGGCGATGTTCCTCCAGTCTCATGAGGAGCCTCTTCAGTGGGGCTGGTGAGCCTGGGCTTCACCCCCTAGGCTAGTTGAAAATGGCCTTGCAGGGAATGGCCTCCATGCCTCACACCCGGGTGATGTTCCTCATTTATGCACGTTTATTTACAATTTACATCCAGTGGTTCCAGGCCTGCCGCCATTAGCTATGAGTTGGTCAGTCTGTGTCCCCACCCCTGTCACAGCACAATGGGCACCAAAGTCCTTCCTCTTTTACACTTCCATTGTATTTTAACCCTTTCAGCTCTTCTGATTCGGGGAGAAGGTGGGTGGAAATCCCCCCCTCTCAAACGAAGAGCCCTCTGAACACTGAAGTGTGCATGCACACGAAAGCTCATACCAATAACAAACTTAGTTGGTCTCTAAGGTGCTACTGGAAGGATTTTTTTTCTCTCTGAACACTGTTTCTCTACTGGTTGCATAGCAACCCCCTCAATGTCGTCTGTCTCTTCTCCTTCCCCTGCCTGTGAACTGTCTTGAGTGCTGCTCTTTCTGAGCTAACCCCCTCCTGCTCTGTCTGCACTCTTTCGTCTCCAGGGTCAGACTCTGGTTCTCTCTGTACTGGCAGTCCTTCATCTCCAGAGCTTGACTCTTCCCAGGCGTTCATTTCAGCCACGTCCCTGACACTAAGTCATGACAAGACTTGGTAATCTCAGTCTAAGAGTCATGACGTCAACCTCATGGTCATTTTTGTTTTCTCCAGTTATGGCCTCTTTCCCTTTCCTGCTTTAGTTGCACAGGTGATTCCAACAAATCAGGGACCACAACATATTTTAAACTGGAATAGCATTTCTCATAGTTATCTGTTTCTTCAGGTAAGGATTTCTGACATCTTTGCTTTTTTCTCCCCACTCCTTTACTGGCTTTGTTTGGCCAATAAATTATACCTTCAGCTTCTACTGTATTCTGCCTGACCTTCCTCTGTGTAGCTGGCTTAAGCACTTCACTATTCCTTTTCTGCTTTGCCTTCTGAAACAGGGCTGTCAGTTGCTAAATGCTTTTTGTACTCAGTTTACAGTTTACAGTTTACTTGCTTTTAACTGATTCCATCCATCAAGTTAATATTGCAAGATTTCAATCCACCTGATTATTCTGAGGATATTTAGACTTTCTCTCAGTTTTGTGCTATGGAAATTCCTCCCAGTGGGTTCACAGTCTATTCATATATATTTGTCAAATAACTGTCTTGTTTTTGTTTTTTGTTTACTAAAAATTGATTACCTAACAAATCTGCCAGAAGCTGGTCAAAATATTGGGTCAGATCCTGGAGAAATAAAGTGTCCCCACAAGGGTTGGATGGCACAAGCTTACAACTCTGCCTCACTCTGGTCAGTGCCTGCATGGAATTATTCCAGGCTCCCATTATAAGGCATGCTGAATTTTCTTAAAGTAGAATGGAATGTACATGTAATAACAGAGTGCAAATATTCTCTGAAAATTAAGCTATGCAAATATCCTTATTTCCCAATCCTGTTCAGTGCCATTTTTTCTCTTAACTACTACCCTACCTCCCCATAGCAATTACTGAATCATCCTGTCTGAATTGATCACATGAGATAGGTGATCTTACCCAACCAGGGATTCTTATGTATTAATTCAAATATCTATGCTTTCCACTTTATTTCTAAAGCATCCATACCCTATACAGATTTCCTCAACCTGGTGCTCTCCAGGTGTTTTGGATAACAACTCCTGTCATCCATGATAGAATATACCATGTGCTTGATGGGAGTGATAGTGTCACCAAACCGTGGTAACTTGGCTCTTTCAAAATTCGGAGAGACAAGTGATATCCCGTATGCTATAGGACTTTCAATAAGACACGTTGGAGACCAGATCTGGGTTTACACACCTTTCATGTAACGTTTATTTCATATAGTCAAGTATACATTAATGCATTGGTACCAAGAGGTTCAAACACTCATGCATTCACACAAATACTCACACAAGGCCCTTTGCATGGGTTGGTCAAGCCTCACGTAAGAGCTGTGGGTGTCTGGTCGTAGCACTGGTCCCGGCGACACTGAGGGTAAGCAGAGTGCCCTTTTTATAGTCATCTCCCTTGGCGTCTATGGGCTGGCTTTTAGAATGACTGAGTTTCCACCACTCTCCTCCTGTTCTCCTTCTGGACCACCACATCACCTTTGCTGTTGTACCTCAGAAATACATACGTGTTTCAGGCCTTTATCATCTGTCCGTGGCCCACCGCCAGTTCCTCCTTGTCTTTGTTCTTTTCAGAGGATATTTATTACTGTCGTTCATTGCCAGTTCTGTCCTGTTTTTATCAGGGGATTTTTGCATCAGGGTTTTTTTGCTTTCACTAAGCAAAACCAATGTTCTTTTGGACACAGTTATACATTTTTCCTTGATATAACCAATTTCTCACTTTGCCTGGCAGTGTATCATGTTTTGCGAATTTGCCATCTTCCTTGGACCCAACATTCATACATGACAATAGTTCAAAACATCTGGAAGCCAATGGTAAAGAAGGCTATGCCATGCTGTGTAACCAATCAGGTTTTATAATGCAATGATGTAATCAAAGGCAAACAAATGATGATGAGATGTCAATGTTAGATATGTGGGATTTGCAGCCAAAATCACAAGTGCACATTTTGCTAGACAAGCACAGGGCTAGTTCTTGAACTTCCAAGAGGGGACCCTTTGTGTGTGGTCCCCTCCTTTGCCTCCTCTGCTCACCCTTGCCCTCACGGCTCACCCTCCCCACCTGCTGCAGCGCTTTCCCACCTGCCATGCAAAATCGGGGTGCCTCAGGATAAAGGCAGAGCCCAGGTTGCCTTTAAAAAGTGAGGCTGTCCCTCTTAAAACAGGGTGCTTGGCAGGCTCATTTGACAATAACAAGCCTTTTCTGTCATCAGCTCAATCCTGTGGAATGCTCTGTCACTAGAGATTCAACAAGTGTCTTCTGTTTTAACCTTTAAACACCTTCTGAAAACTTTCGTGGACCACCAAGTTTAGGCAAGCAATTGAGAAAATATATTTCTATAATAGTTAGTTAATGGTCTCTGGTTTTAATTTTTAAATGCATTTTTAATATAGATATTGTAAAACACTTTGGTATTCATTATGATATAGCCATATTTACACATTTTTATAGATAAATAAGTAGTCTTTGGTCCCAAACAAAAGGTGCTTCCCCCTGCTGGAATGTATTATTAAGAAGAGAAGCTCTAATATAGGTGTTAGGGCCAGAGTCAGACACAGATCAGCACTAAAGTAATAAGTGAAATTAAGGTTTCTAGTGGTTGTGGCTTTACAGGGGCATCTGGCTGATAACAATGGAAAAATAAGATACTGGACCAGATGGACCTTTGGTTTGATCCAGATGTTCTCTCTCTCTCTCTCTCTCTCTCTCTCTGTGTGTGTGTGTGTGTGTGGTGTGTGTGTAGATGCACACATACATGCACACAGGACAAAGTTCCTCAGTCCTCCCATATCCTTGTGATGCACCCATTCACTCACAATGCTCTGGCACCAGGCTACTTTTTCACAGTTATAAACACAAGCCTTTCTATTAATTTCAGATGATGCATTTTCTATGCCTAGCTATGAATAAACCAGATCAATGCCAGTAACATGCTTTATTGGTCCTCCCATGAAATGAATTTGTAGAGAGACAGGCCACGAGATGGAGTCGACATGCAGATGAGATTGGTAAGTGAGAGTGTATTGATTATTTTCACCCCAGGCCAGGCAGTAATTCCAACTGGTGCCAGTATTTCCTCTTGCTTTGGTTCATTATTTATGCGATAAAAACACTATCCCAATGATAACAACACGTTTCATTTCCAACCCCAAGCATAAAGCATCAACACTTAAGATTGTGAGAGGTGAGCAGGAGGGTGGGGGAAAGGGGGGTGGCAGAGATTTTTTTAAAAAAAAACAAACAAACAAGAAAACAAGTGCTAGAGAAGCTGAAAACTGCTGAGCCTGGTCTTGTGGCTTTTTATGCCCTCCAAAAGGAAGATTGAGAGCAGGTGTTAGATTACCAGGCTCTTTATTAATAACTCAAGGCTTCTAAAAGAGGTGGATTGATGGCACACTCAGCGCTTAGCCAGTGAATAAAACCCTAGGTTCAGCATGCGACTCAAATCCAACACTTTGCTCCATCAACTGCCTGCCTCTCCTCAACAAAAAGAAGCCCTCTTGAGGAAGAAAAGGGATCCAGCAAATAAAATTGGACTCTTCTTCCACATGAGCATTCATAATAAATAAATAAATAAATAAATGTCAAGGCTTTGCTTAAAAGCCAGAGAGATTTCCTTTGTCAGACTGCAGGAACACTTGGGAAACGAGTGTTCTCTGGTGTCACTCACCGTCAGCTTGCTTTGCAAGAAAGTCCAAACTTTCTGGCTCTTTTGATGAAATAACTGAAGGTTGTTTTAGAACAGAGATAGCCAACATTGTGCCTTCCAGATGTTGTTGATCTCCAGCCCTCATCAGCCCCAGACAGCATAGCCCAAGGTCAGGGAAGATGGGGGTTGGAGTTCAATAAAATCTGGAGGTCACAATGTTGAAATGCCTAGTGCTTGGTTTAGACCAGGGATAGCCAACATGAAGCCCTTCAGATAGTGTTGGACTGTAACTCCCATCATCATTGCTGACTGTTGGCCATGCTGGCCTAGGCTGATGGAGTTTGGAGGGCACCATGTTTCTATCCCTGGTTGAAGACAAGCTTCAGGCATTTCATCAAAGGAGGCATCTTGTGAAAAGACTTTCTCTTTTCCATAACCCAAGTGCAATGGGGGAACTTGAGGGGGGCAGCATTAAAGCAAAAACCTGTAACAAAATACATACTTCACATCACCTTTATGAGAAACAAAACTGAGGTGCATATCCTTCTTAAATATCTTAACCAGCTGTCAACACCACTTCTCTTTCTGATTCCTTTCTCCCTAGCTGTGGAAATTACGTAATCTGAAGTAGTGGCGGACTTTGAACTCTCAAATTTGAGTGGCACCCTGTGCAATGCTAAAATTCAGCGACCCTCACCCCCACCTCTTGCATTCTGTTGTACATCATTGCTGCAGTGTCTCCTGTGGTGCTGGTGCAAATATGTAAGACCAAACCAGTTTCTCTACCCTGAAACTACCTTTGTCTGAAGGTAGGGTGGTCCTCTTAGCACTCCTTCGGTCTGTTCAGGTCAGAGCCCAATCTGTAGCTTCCTCTGGACTCCTCTTATAAGCTCAAAGCAAGTTGGGTAAGTAGGTGAGACAGACCCTGAGATAGCATAATACTTAGTTAGATAAAGACTTCTAAAGTCAAGCCTTTTATTAAAGGGATTGTAATAAAGCAAATAAGAGATATAGAGGGTAACAGTAAAAACAAAACAAAAAAGCAGTTTATTTGTAGTTCCTGAGTCACCTTCAAAGGTAGCCCCATGTAGAGTGCATTGCAGTAGTCCAAGCAAGAGATAACCAGAGCATGTACCAGTCTGGTGAGACAGGGTAGGTGGGGTTTCAGCCATTGTACCAGATGGAACTGGTAGACAGCTGTCCTGGACACAGAATTGACTTGTGCCTCCATGGACAGCTGTGACTCCAAAATGACTCCCAGGCTGCACACCTGGTCCTTTAGCAACACAGCTACCAAATTCATGACCAGGGAATCTCTAACACCTGCCCTCCCCCTGTCCCTCAGAAACAATACTTCTGTCTTCTTGGGATCCAGTCTCAATCTCTTAATGGCCATCCACCCCCAGCTGCCTGAAGATACCTACACAGGACATTCATCACCGGTTCCAATTTAAACAAGAAGTAGACCTGGGTGTAATCTGCATATTGGTGAACACCTAGCCCGACCCCCCTATTGATCTACTGCAGCGGTTTCATATAGAAGTTAAAAAGCATGGGGGAGAGGGGAGAGGGCAGAGCCCTGAGGCACCCCACAAGTGAGCTCCCAAGTGATCACTCATCCCTCACATGGTCCAGGAGGAAGGAGCGGAACCACTACATAACAGTGCCTGCACCTCCCAGCCCTCCAAGATGGTCAAGGAGGATACCCTGGTTGACAGTATCAGAAGCCACTAAGAGATCCAACAGGACCAGGAAACAGCTTTCACTTCTGTCCCTGGTCATCAACTAGCATGACCAGGGCGGCTTTAGTCCCATGATGAGACTTCCGATTAGAAGGAGTCCAAGTACTCTGCATCCTCCACTCATGTCTGAAGTTGTTCTGTAACTACCCACTCAATCACTTTGCCCAGGAATGGAATATTTGAAACTAGGCAATAATTGGCCATAGTGTCTGGGTCTAAGGATGTTTGATGATAGCTTCTTTAAGGGAGTCCGAGAAAACTCCATTACAGAGAGAAGCATTCACCACCTCACGGAGCCCATTGCCCAGCCCTGCCTGGCTTGCTTTATGAGCCAGGATGGGCAAGGATCAAGAAAACAGG
The DNA here is from genome assembly GCF_027172205.1 of Podarcis raffonei. NCBI lineage: Eukaryota > Metazoa > Chordata > Lepidosauria > Squamata > Lacertidae > Podarcis > Podarcis raffonei. Next base: position 6,653,249 of record NC_070621.1, read on the forward strand.
TGGTCGGTTTCACTCATCCAAGCAGCCTGTCCACATCCTTAGCGGTAACAGGTTGAAATTGATCCTATACAACTGACATGTCCAATGCGTCAATCACGATCGTCTCGTCAATTGCCTGATGGATTCTGGTCGATCACAACCCAGGCCTCAAGGTGCCTCTGCCCACTGGGTGCTCGCTGGGCCGCTGCTGGAGCAATTCTGCAGGTGGCATGGCCAGTGGAGGCTCCGCTTAGCCAGGCTTGCTCACTGCTGCTGCAGCAAGTGCTCTGGCTGGTGCTGGTGCCACCTTCACCTCACAGCTGCCTCAAGTGCCCTGCTCCAGCCACCAGCTTTGCCAGATGCCAAGCCAGCTGGCTGGCCCCAGAAAGGTGCAAGGCATCTGCCTCCATCCCCTGCAAACACAGCCCCAGGGCAGCGAGGTGTGCAGGCTGCAGCAGTGCAAAGGGAGCTCTGGGAAGGGAGGCATGTGAGAGAGACAATGACATCCCTCCTCCCTCTCCTGCCAGTTCCTGTGGAAAGAAAATACCTTCTCCCTCCTAGTTCTGCATGGATGCTGAACTTTCCCCACCTTTCCAGCTCCAGCCTAGCTGTGTTTACTTGAAAGTAAGCGACTGTCCCCCTCCTCACAGAGCTCTTCGTCTGGTAAAGGGGGAATTGGACATTTCAGGGTGCACTGGCTTCCCACACTCCAAGGGCCCTGGGAGGGGGCTGGTGTGTGTGTGTGTGGGTAATAATTTGTTATTATTTTTATCATCATCATCATAATTTATTATTTATACTCCGTCCATCTGGCTGAGTATCCCCAGCCAAATATAAAATGTTTAATTTGAAGAATTACAATGGGGGAGTGTGGTAGATCACTGCTGGTTTTTGATATTGGATACTAGCTCACAGCCTACTGGAAGTTGAACATGCCTGCTATGACTTGACTAGACATAGATCTGGCACTCGCCCGCCCCAGCCCTGCTACCATGAAGCAGTCTGAGCAATTTTATCTGCAAAAAACTTCACAAAATCATTGCAGGAGATCTTGGGGTCCTTATCAGACCCCAATGGTTCTGTTAGACTGTGAAGGACCTGAAAGAGTCTCCATTCTGACAGGAAGAGCTGTTCAGCAATGGAACAGATTCCCGCGAGAGGTGGTGGACTCTGCTTCCTTGGAGGTTTTTAAGCAGTGGTTATATGGCTATCTGACGTGGATGCTTTAGCTGAGATTCCTGCATTGCAGAGGATTTGGACTAGATGACCCTTGGGTCCTTTCCAACTCTAAGATTCTATGATTCTATGGCACTATTTTCCACAGATGCAATAGAGGCAGCAAAGAAGGTCCTCTTTGCCATCACTATTGACACTTGGTAGGCTCGACATTGAGCTCTAACCCATATTCAGTCTGATTCACAGTAAGTTTTTCACCACCAGTGCTCTAGCCATGTCAGCAATTGTTTCATCACCCTCAGTGCTGGGGAAAACCACAGGGCCGTCTGGGCTCCATGCAATCAGAGAGGGTACTTTGGAGCCAGACAGTCAATAGCCCTGGTCAGCTGCATATTCCAGTGAGCCAATAGGAAATCAGATGAGAGGCTATCAGCATGGGATAAGACACCCCCACCACTTTCCTAAAGCCATTTGGATCCATTAAGTGCTGGGGGTGGACCATTCAAATTGGTCCCACCTCCCTGTGAAAGGGAAGGGTCGCGGAGAAGTCTAGTTGTACCAGGAAGTGGTACTTCTTTTGTTCCACTGGAACTTAGTGTCAGATCACCCACATCCACACCCACAAACATCCACAAACACCAGATCTAAGGCTATGAGTAGGGTCAGACATAAAAAAACATGACATTTGAATCCACACAAAACATTCAATTTTTATTTGTACAAAATGCCTTGAGTGAAAAGAAGAGAAGAAAACAACTGCTAGTCAGTTACCAAGGGAGTCCCTCCCTTTTGCCACCTGGAGTCAAGGTGGCTACTTGGCATTCTTAGTATTGTTGGCCTGCATTTTCTTCACCCCTTGTTGTTTTGTTTCCTCGCAAAACACATGCTCTGCAGGAACTTGGAATCAACCCCCTTCAAAGATTAATAACTAACTGATCTGGGTGTTCTTGTTGTTTAGTCGTTTAGTCGTGTCCGACTCTTCGTGACCCCATGAACCAGAGCATGCCAGGCACTCCTGTCTTCCACTGCCTCCCGCAGTTTGGTCAGACACATGTTTGTAGCTTCGAGAACACTGTCCCACCATCTCGTCCTCTGTCGTCCCCTCATGTGTCCTCTGATACTGATCTGGGTATCTTAATGCTATTTCTGTGCCACTTGTGAGACTGGTTGTTTGTGGTGTGGTTCTTGGACTTGGCCATGGCTTAAACCTCAAACTCTGCCACAGTTCAAACCCAAACCAGAAATGTTCAGCACGTGGAAGAAAATTTATGAAGTGATTTCAGGAGATGCATCCGTTCCCTGCGTGCTAGATAGCTTGATGGGCAGGGGGCAGGTTTACTTGTGGATTTATGAGAAGCTCAGGCTACATACAAACTACTTTCTATTATGAAAGGATGCAGCCCCTGGCATATATTGTGATTAAGGGAAAGGAGAGTTGAAGCTTTGAATTCCCTAGCAAGGCTCTCTCTCTTAGCCCCCATTAATTACAGCAAATCTCCCATAGTAACCAGAGATTGGAAGACAGATATTTCCTGTTATGGTAGAAGGTAAAGGCTCTGATGAACTGTTGCATTATCCATGCAACTATTCTAAAGGGCAGCCAGGTATATAGAGCTGCACCCCCCACTTCCCCCTGATTCAAGGCATGAAGCCAGAGGGCTAAAACTTCTCCATCTAATGATGCTTAAAAACACCATTCAAATCAATTCACTTCTTTCATTCTGCATATTGACTTGTAACCATAATGTGTGCCCAAGCTTCCTCATTGAAGGATTGTCTGGTGTTGAGAGGTTGAAAGTGAAGGGGGAATGTTTTGTGCCATTAATTCTCACAGTCCCTCATTAATAGCCCAGAAATGAACCTGATCATTAATGTTTAAAGGATACTCAGTTCTTTAAAATGCTATTAAGAACACACAAAGGGGAAGGGGGTTGACTTGGATCTCTCTTGCCAGAAAGCCTAACAGCATTCATTCAGTAGGGATTGACTTATTTGTGTGCTAGCCCATAACTGCGATTATAAACAGAAAAGCAAGCAAGCATCATCATATACAATACTTATATGCAATAACACATTATAACACTTGAAAGTAAGTTCTCTTCTATGTGCGTGGTGTGTTTTATAGTTAGCAGTCAGATTTCGCTCATTTCAGCTTTTGGGAGCTTGCAACCAAAAGCTCATGAACAGAACTTGCAAATAGGGGCATTTGCAAGGGTATTTAGTAGGGGAGTTTGAAGGGGGAGGCCCACAGTACAGTTTCATGGTGTGCTAAGGAACAAAAGATATGGAGGGTGAAGGAGCTGTTACACCTCTGCCATGTTTTTCTTTCTGCCAGAGAATGTACAAAAGTACACATGTAGCAAGTGCAAACTGGTTGCCTTGCTGGAAGAGAAGGTGCAACAGCCTGAGGCATGCATAGCCACACTTCAAGCTACAGGACAAGATGCAGAGTTTCTCAATACAGCTGAGTTGACTGTGATGGAACAGCAACACCAGTGGTTTGCCCCTGGGGAGGAGGAAGAATGTCTATTGCAAGAGACTAGCCCCTGGAGGAATTTGACACAAAGAAATAGGACAGCCACAAGTCACACTGTCACTGGAGCTGCAAAAACGAGGACAGCATTTGCATACCACAGGACACACTAAGGTGGCTGTGAAAGATACAGTGCACATAACAATTCCTGCCACCACCAACCCCCGGAGGAGGAAGAGACAGGAGGAGATGGGCTTGGAGGAGTCTTTTTACACTCGACCTATCTTCTTCAGATCCAAGGCTCCTGATCTTGGATGAGTATTCTTATAACCCACTTGCTACCTTCCATTGAGACAATCTCAGAGAAAGGGAATTGCATTGCTCCAGACAAGGCAAGCTGAGAGTAGGCTGTACTCAAGCCATAGGGTTCCTGCCTCTATATCCAGATAAGCTCCAGTAAACAAGTGGAGAAGACTCAAGAGCAGCTACAGACCTTCCTTAGAGCACTCCAAGGAGACTTTGAAAGACAGAGCGTATAAGAATGGTTCCTGCCAGCTCTACCTCCCTTTTAAATCGCACACAATTCAAAGTGTGGGCGATGACCTTTAAAGCCCTAAATGGCCTTGGCCCAGTATACCTGAAGGAGCATCTCCACCCCCATCATTCTGCTTGGACACTGAGGTCCTTCTGTGAGGGTCTTCTGCTGGTTCCCTAACTGCAAGAAGTGAAGTTAGAGGGAACCACTGAGAAATGCTATTGGGTGACAGAGAAAAGGTGAAACTATTCAACACCTACTTTGCCTCTGTCTTCACCCAAAAGGAAAGTGATGCCCAGTCTGGTGATAACAGAATAAATGATGTAAGGAGGGAGCCGCAGCCCAAGACAGGAAAAGAGGTAGTAAGGGAACACCTAGATACTTTAAATGAATTCACATTTCCAGGGCTTGATGAGCTGAATCCAAGGGTACTAAAGGAGCTTGCAGGTATAATTTCAGAGCCTTTGTCTATTATCTTTGAGAATTATTGGAGAACAGGTGAAGTCCCTACAGACTGGAGGTGGACAAATGTCCCCATCTTCAAAAGTGGGGGAAAGGAAGACCCAGGTAACTACCAACCGGTGAGCTTGACATCAATACCAGGGAAGCTCCTAGAACAGATAATTCAACAGACAGTCTGTGATTACTTAGAAAAGGATGCTGTGATCACTAAGACCCAGCATGGGTTTCTCAAAAATAAGTCATGCCAGACCAATCCGATTTCTTTCTCTTTTTTATGGTATTACAAACTTGGTGGATCAGGGAAGTGCTGTGGATGTAGTGTATCTCGATTTCAGTAAGGCTTTTGACAAAGCCCCCCATGATATTCTCGTGAGGAAGCTGGTAAAATGTGGGTCGGACGAGGCAACTGTTAGTTGGAATTGTTGACTGACCGAATCCAAAGAGTACTCATTAATGGCTCCTCATCATCCTGGAAAAAAGTGACAAGTGGGGTGCCATAACTTTCTGACAGCAAGAGCTGTTCAGCAGTGGAATGGTCTCCCTCAGGAGGTTGTAGGCTCCCATTCCTTGGAGGATTTAACCAAAGGTTTCATGGTCATCTGCCATGGATGCTTTAGCTGAGATTCCTGCTTTGCAGGGGGTTGAACTAGATGACCCTTGGGGTCCCTTCCAACTCTACAGTTCTATGAATCTATGGTATGAAGTGGCACACATATCCAAAGAGTTAATACAGAAAGGATGCACTTTTTAAAAGTGAATCTTTCTACTTTCCATTCCTGCTTCAGGTCAGTGTGGTATATCACAGAGTACGGCATCGGCTCAGCTGCCAGTCCACGTGACGCCATTAATCCACCTCTTGGCATTTTTCAACATTAAACCTATGTGCATATTATTACAGTATGTCAGCTGGAAAGCTGCCACCTCCCTCCCCCCTCCACAAAAGGCCACTCACAGCTAACAGTATGAATTATTGGAAAAATTGCAACAGAGAGAGAGCCCTCTCTGCAGCCCCCTTTGCTCTCGATGGGTTTATGCAAATCAGCCAAATTAAGCCAGCAGAGTTGACCTTAGTCATAAAATAAATCCACTTGATGTATAAGTAAGGGATGGAGAAGTGGGCAGGGTTGGAGGGAAGCGGGGAGCTGAAGCGGTGACATAGAATTTATGCAGAAGGAAAGCAATGCACTACTTTTCTATGTTTCTGTCCTGCCCATTCCACAGTTTTCTGAGTCATTAACCAAGCCATTTTGCAATGCATTTAAACTTTCTTGAACTTAGCTATACAATCAGCAGTGAGGGAGAAAAGACGACTTAGTGGAAAGGTGTGGAGTCAGCAGAAAAAAGGGGTGGATGGGAAAGATGAGAGGCAGCAAAGTAGCCTGGTGTGTTTATACAGCCTTTTCCCAACCAATGCTCCCCCCCCCCACCCCATTGAGTAGGTCAGGATAAGTTTTCTTTAACCTTTTGCACATGTTCCAGCCACATATTCAATGAGAGACTTGCTTAATGGGAAGTGTGTTGTGAGAGGCAGTCAGCAGCGACACCAATTTCCACAGTAGCAAGTCACCCATCTGGAATGAAGGATATCTCAGGCCCTCTATTTCTGATGTTTAGAGTATGAGCACCATCACTGATGTAGCCAAAATGGCATATCTCTTGCATATGGGGGAGGTATCAGCAGGCTTGAAAAAATGCAAGCAATTGGGGGGGGGGGACTAAGGGGAGGGATCAAACCCTCCCCTAAAAAAAGAGAGACACTAAAGCCTGTGCATGATCAGTGGCCATGGTGGGTGATTTGTTGCAGGGAGAAAATGGAAGACATGGGGAATAGATGGAATTATTTATTTGTTTACTTTCTTTCCTACATTGATCTTTCCCTCTTTCTTCCATCATGGAGCCCAAGGTACTATGCATGTTGAAATGGTTCATAGGAGCAGTGTGAGTTTTCTCTCATGGATGCAGGAGGCCGACTGGCTTCAGTTAGAAGTCCAAGGATTAGAGGCACTTCACACACACACACACACACACTCTCAGCCCTGCATTCCCTGCTGGGTAACCCTCCTCTAGCTGCTTAAGTCTTCCCTCCTCTGTGATTCCTATGATGATTGGCCCCATGCTGCTATTAAGCTTTTTCCTAAGCTCAAGAGCAGTACCAGGGACAAGTTCCATCAGAATCATGAGAAGGGGAGCAGACGGAGGTTTAAAACTTTTCTCTCCATGCAATCTCCCCTGTGTTGCTCAGGTGGCTGAGGAACAGCTGAGAGTGGTGAAAAGAGGTTGTGGTGCAGACAAAAGTTGATATTCAGCTGGAAACCCCCCTCCCTGCTCTTTCTTCCACTTGGCTAATCAGTGGGAGAGTATGTTGAGAGCTATGTAAGATTATGCAGTGGGCCAGAAATAGCCAGGGAGGGGGGGTATTGCAAACTTCTGAACAAGAAAATAAAAATAGAGAGAATCATATTTCTTAGAGACTGTGCACACTGACCAGAGAATTTTCATTGCACCTGAAGAATATAAACCTCTTAATGGAAGGTTCACCATGAGACCTAGTGAATGTACACAATAGTTAGTTATTATGCACATTAATCACTCAATTTACGTTCCCCTGATTGTACCCCCACAAACATGCAGTGTGTCTCAGAAATACATGGCATCAAACACCATCACTCCAATGACCATTCAAGGCTCCATTATGAATGCACACAGCAACAGCCAGGATGTCTAGCCTATTGAATGGCCATCACAAAATGACAGGATCAGAGCAATCAAAAGCCAGTCTTTGGATCATCTCTTTATTGTAAATTTCTAAAGGAATCAATTCCATGATTTAGAGACTTGTGAAATCCAAAGCAGAACTAGATTTCAATATACACATTCATGGTTTACAGCTATATATTACCTCTAGAATCAGAGGCAGCATAAACCTCTAAATAGCAGTCACTGGGGAAGAGCAGCTGGATGGGGCTATTGTGTTCATGTCTTACTTGTGTACATCTGTTTGGTCACTATGAGAAACAGGAGGCTCAACTATATGGCCCTTTGGGCTGATCCAGCAGGGCTATTCTTACCTTATTTAGTCTAGGAAGTGCAGAAATGGAGTATGAAATTCCTCAGGTATCCCCAGTAATAGCGGTGAGTATGGAGAAGAGAAGTGGTGGTGGTAGCAGTAGCAAGAGCATCGTGTTTTGTACTTGCTTATGTATCAGATATATATCCTCTCCAATTCAACATGTCTAGAACATAGGAAGCTGCCTTACATCAAGTCAGAACAATGGTCCATCTAGCTCAGCATTGGCTACACTGTCTACACTGACTGGCAACAGCTCTCCAGGATTTCACACAGGGATCTCTCCTAGCTGTACCTGGAGAAGTCAGGGCTTGAACAGAGACCTTCTGCATTCAAAAGGTGCTTCACAACTGGTGTATAGCCCTTTCTCCAACTGAAGGCAATTCAGTGACATAATAAGACACAAAGGAAAAGTAACCAACTCATCAGCGTGTCACAAACAAAAGTGCCTTTGTTCTGAGTTGAGTTCTTAAGTATCCTTAAGTATCCAGAGAAGAAAACAATGAAAGCCATACCCATTGAATGGCAGAGGTCAAATACCTTACCTTATTTTTGACACTGCCAGGGGGAAATCACTTCTCAGTTGTTCATGCCTTCCTTAAAGAATTTCATAATTCAGCAAAATGCAACTAGTTATATAGATGGCATCCCATTCTCTCCCTCACAATAGTCCTCAATGACATCTTCATGCCACCAAATCATGAAATGTCACAGGACATTAGAGCACTACAGGAAGCAAAATGTTCACACAAGGAAGTTTGGGTGTTACTGTTCCGGTGGCTACTTCTACCTCAACAAGAAACATCTGTTTTGGTCCAAAATCTGAAAATGCAAAATATTCAATGCAACCCATATTTAGAGGGTTGTAAAGGTAAACACCTAGACAGCATCTTCAAAAGCAGAGACATCACCTTGCCAACAAAGGTCCGTATAGTAAAAGCTATGGTTTTGCCAGTAGTGATGTATGGAAGTGAGAGCTGGACCATAAAGAAGGCTGATCGCCGAAGAATTGATGCTTTTGAATTATGGTGCTGGAGGAGACTCTTGAGAGACCCATGGACTGCAAGAAGATCAAACCTATCCATTCTTAAGGAAATCAGCCCTGAGTGCTCACTGGAAGAACAGATCGTGAAGCTGAGGCTCCAATACTTTGGCCACCTCATGAGAAGAGAAGACTCCCTGGAAAAGACCCTGAGGGGACGACAGAGGACGAGATGGTTGGACAGTGTTCTCAAAGCTACCAGCATGAGTTTCACCAAACTGTGGGAGGCAGTGGAAGACAGGAGTGCCTGGCGTGCTCTGGTCCATGGGGTCCTGAAGAGTTGGACATGACTAAATGACTAAACAACAACAACAAAGGTAAAAAGGTAAATGTTGTATCCAATGTTAGTCATAAGGCATAGACCACTGGATAGTAGCCAAGTTCAGTTCAGAGAAGATCCACAGAAATTAATATACCTAATGTAATCATGCCTATCCCCGGGAGGTTCAGATGGCATCCTCCTTATGCGCCTTTAGATGTCAGGTGAAAATGTTAGTTTTCTCCCAGGCCTCTGGCAGATTGACATCCAATGATGCCCTTTTAAATGTTTTGTGGGAGGGGGGTTATTGGTTTATTTTAATTTTTGTTATGTTGTGTTTTTTATGTTGTACTTTTGTGCTGTGAACCCCCCTGAGATCTGTGGGTAACAGCAGTGGCGTAGCGTGGGGGGTGCCAGGGGTGCCGGCCGCACCGGGCGCAACATCTGGGGGGGGCGCAAGTCCAGAGGGCCCAGCCGCGTCGTGCCCTCGGCCCGCCCCTATTGTCAGAGCGGCCGGCCAGCCTCCGCCTGCTCCTACCTTGCCCACCCGAGGACTGCGGCAGCGCCCGCCCCCGTGGCCACCTACCCTCGTCTCGCCCATTGGCTTGCCTCCCTCGGCCCCGCCTCTCTCCGATGGCCGCGGGGGGTGTCCTGCTCGGCACCAGCGCCTTTTTTCAGGAGGTAGGGAGGCTGGACGGGGAGGTGGGGTCGGAAGCGGGCAGAGAAGGAGGGGAGCTCGTAGCCAAAAGGGCTGCGCCGGCCGGCAAAGGGCCGGGGAAAGTTTGGAGAGGAGAAACGCACCGTCATGATTTCCTGGTGGAAGCGGCAGGATTAGGGATGGCGAAGCGTAATTACGCACGAATTTCGCTGGGTGAGAGCTTCGGGGATCGATCGGCGGAAATGGGAATCAATTGGAATATGAGAAAGAGAGAGAGAGAGGGACCATCATTCATAGGCATAGATTTGTAGGGTTAGGGGGCGCAAATCCACGGGTTAGGGGGCGCAAATTACTTGCCTTGCCCCAGGTGCTGACAACCCACGCTACGCCGCTGGGTAACAGTACAGTATATTACAATAACTTACAAGTTGTGAAGTGTCTCACAAGCTTTATTATGCTTACCTCCATCCTTTTCCTGTGAGACCTCACACAGTTGTTCAGATTTGTCAAGTGGGAGACCAAAAGCCAAGCAATGGATGCATAGTTATGTAGTATATGGATAAGGAGCTGGATGTGGGGCCAGAACATTATCTTTTCCCATGGACCAAGTCTGATAGTTGGGCAAGGTTGCCCATCTCTTAATCACCTAGGTGGAATCTACACACATGTTAAAAGCATTGTTAAAATGCTTTTTAAAAAATCACTTTGAAAAATGCATTGAACTTGCTATGGCCCACTGTCGCCATCTGGTGTAACAATTGTATATTGCACTTTACAACACAGTCAACATGTTTTATTTGCCGCTGTATAGCTGAGTCCCTAGTGTTACAATTATGTGAAGTAACCCATTTCTGTCTGAGCTGACATTTGCCTGATCATTGGGGTTTGCACAGTGCACAGAAATCCCTTTGATACAGACACATCTTTACCTGCCCTACACCTGACAGGTGTAGGACAGGTGGACATGTCTTGGCTACATTGGCATTGTGGGTCAAATAGAGGAGGCCTGGCAGGCATAATTAGGTCAGAGGTTCCCTGCTTCTAATGTAGAATAAGTCGTCAACCCATTTAGTTATACTGGTTCTATGTGTGATCATAGAGTTGGAACACAGATGAGAATTGCTTTTACACTCCATTCCTCTTAATAAAAAGTGGTGCCTAATAGGCATCACAGCCGATAAATCCATGGGTTATAGCCAGCTAAGTTCAACTCACAGTAGACCCCTTGACAGTATTCCTAAGTTAGTCATGCCCATTAATTCCAATGAGCCTTCTCTAACATTAGGTACAGCCCACATCTCTTGTGTCAGCAGCCCTACATACTGTATGTTGCTTTAAATATTGATAATGAAAGTCATATATCACGGGTTTAGGAGAATGACAGGTTCCATGCCTGATAGCAAGAGCGTTCTACAATAATCAGATATTCAATAATTCATGAAAATATATTCCCTTCCCAAATCAAATTGGAAGCTATTTTGTGTAATATATTATTTAAAATTCAATATTATAATGCTCATAACTTGGTCTTCCTGCATCAGAGGACCATTCTGAAATGTGATTATGTGCAGACTCTATTTAAATGTGACAATTTTGGCTTTTCATTTGTTTAGCGGCTTAAATGTGGGAGCCAGAGTGGAACTAAGTCGCCTGACAACAAAATCCAAATGGCTGCTGCAGAGAACATTGCAGGGTCATTCTATAACTTGAAAGACATTTATATGTAAAAAAATCAGGGACATAATCAGTGCTTGTGGCTCGCTGGTGATGGATATTGGGTCTGCCAGCAGCTTTCAAAGAGGTGGGTTTCACTCTTGCTGGTAGAATTTGGTTACACATTACTCTACCTTTATGAAAAAGATACACCTGTAAGTCAAGTTCTGAGTTTTGAGAAATCTGAAGTATCCTCCAGAGACCAACAGAGAAATGTGGAGGAAATCATAAGGTAAGCAAACCTCTCAGTTATATTTTCTTTCCATTTCTCATTTCTCCAGTTGTAAGTTCAGTTCCCCACATTTTCACATCAGTTCTAACCTCATCAAAATCCATCAGTATATTATTGTGTATTTTATTTTGAATCTCACTCAATTCAACGTGCTTGTGTTGGCCTATAAAGTTTACATGCCTCAGTACTTATTATGAATTTGGCAACAGCATCTCAACTACAAATGCTGTCAAAAAACGTAGAAGTAGAAATCTAATTACTGGGATTTTCAATCCTGAAGGGACAGTATGCAATGACACAACAGAGATCAGCAACTTACTCAGAGGATATTATGCTTCTCTCTACTCATCTGACTACCCACCTCAAAAATTAATAGACGATTACCTTTCAGAGGTAGATTTTCAGCCACTGTCAGATGAGCACAGATAATAACTAAACCAACCCATCTCTCAGGAGAAAGGCAATTAAGAATTTAAAATCTGGAAAGTCACTAGGATTGGATGACTTTATAGGAGAGTTTTTTAAAGTTTTTCACAATGAGCTTGCCCCATGAATGACTGAACTATACAATTCAGTCCCAGAAGAGGGACGTGTACCACAAATATGATGTTCTTCAAAACTGATGCTACTTTGGAAACCAGGCAAAGACCCTACTGGAGTTGAGTCATATAGGCCAATAGCTGTCATTAATGTAGATGTGAAATTGTTTACAGCAATAATGATCAGGTGGCTAAACATGTTTATTTCTCAATACATAATTCCAGACCAAGCAGGGTTCGTGCCAGCAAGAAGCACCTCATGTCCCATGAAGGATACTAAACATATACATGAGTTGAATAGAAAGAAAAAAGCTGACAAACTACTCTCTCTTGATGCCTATAAGGCTTTTGATAGAGTTGATTCACTGTTTTTGACAAACTACTAACCAAATCAAAATTTGGATCGAAGTTCTTGCACCTCAGTAAGGAACAATACTCCAACTCAAAGGCAATCATTTCAATCAGTGGCTATAATGCTCAGGTTGTAGCTCTCTTACACTGCAAGCAACAGGGCTATCCTCTGTCACCATTGTTGTTTGCATTGGTCATAGAGATATTAGTCATCCAACTATGCAAAGACACTTGTATAGAGGGTCACCATGGGGGATAAGGTACACAAAGCAAATATGTTTGCAGATGACACCCTCTTATTTTTACAAAATCCAGTAACAGTCCTTGAGGCACTTAAGTGACAGAAATGTATCACAAGGTAGCAGGATTGTTATTAATTTTTCATTAATAACAATCCAATATAAACCACATTAATACAATACCAAATCATAATACAATTAAAAGAGCCAGTTATCCGATTCCAAATGAAACATTTTGGATGACTTCCTATGTTCTGATTTTTGGAAGATGCTATTATTCCTTGTGCCTGCTCCAATCCTCTTATTTAATCCAAATAATACAGTTCCGATGTTGCTCCTTTATTTTAACAGCCACTGCTGTGATGACTTTCATGAGTATTTAACTATTCCATATCCTTTATTTTGCAAAAGGAGTTTAAGTCTTGTAACTTTCTGTGTGGAAGACTTTTTTAAACATTTGTCCTTCCTTTTTGTTGTACTCAATCATTTTCGACATCCCCCCCCCACTCCAAGGACTAAAATTTGCTGCGTAACGGCCTCTCACCATCTTGCTTTTCTGAAAACTGAAAGAGGTCTGGTGTCTGGCCATTACTCCGGGCAGACTTCCAGCACTTTCTTTTATTTCCTTCCTGTCCAATAACAAGCTAATATCTCACCAGCACCGTAATAAATCAAAGTTATAGTCCTCATTAGAGGGTATTGTCACAAAACATCCCAATGTTTCTACACAGTTCCATTCTTTCAATTAATCCATAAGCATTATAAAGTTCTTTTTTATCCCCCCCTTGCATTCCATTAATATTTGCAATCCATTATTAATTACATTCCATTAGTAGCTAATTTTTCTTCAGTGAAGAGTTGCCAATTCATAAAACGACATAGTGAATATATAGAGAACAAAGGCTCCTCTCCACCAACATACAAATCCAATTACGATGAAAATCTTCTCCAGATTGAGACCTTGGCACTCAGTGGCTGCTTCATTTAGCAGAAAAACTTCTGCTCATGGTGGCTGCATTGGAGAGATTCCGATACGTGCAGTGCTATGCACTCAGAGTCCCTGCCCCCTGCATTCCGTAGAAGCGGGAGGCAGGTACCAGACAATATGCGAGTGAAAGCTCACCCCTCCTACCTGGGGGGGGGGGAGAGCTTGCAAGGGTAATTACTCTCAAATTATCCTTAATTGGCTGCATGCCCGGGATCCACTATGGTGGGAGCTGCTGTTCACCATGGTGGCAAGCACCGGAAGTCTGCAAATCAACTACTCTAAATCTGTGCTCCTTTATACAACACTACAAGACTGATTACCAGTTAACTTTCCATTTGCCATAGCACATGGAGGATTAAAGTACTCAGGTATTAACCTCACTGCAGACACAAGACAACTGGGACGTAGAAACTATGGGGGACAAAGGCATTCAACAAGAACTTAGGAAATGGATACATTTCAGCCTTAGCTGGCTTGGGTGAACAGCCGTTGTCAAAATGTCAGTGTTACCTAAGTTCTTTTATATATTTTTCAAGTTTTGCCTATTCCCATCCCTCTTCTTCAGCTAAAGAGATGGCAAAACAAACTGAACACATTTGTGTCAGGAGGCAAAAAAATCTAGGATAAGCAACAAAATGTTCTGTGGACATAGAACAAAAGGAAGGATGGGAATGCCTAACATAATGTTGTACTGTACAAGAATCAAGTTCTCGAACCCATTGCTCAAGGGAAGAACAGAGGACCCTTGGGTCCAACTCAAGATGTTTCCTTCTACACTTTCAATGAAAGGCCACCCTTTCTTACCTTTGTCCTTGAAGGAGATAAGGAAAATAGACAATCCATTTACTAGATCAATACTAATCATGTGGAGAACATGGAGCAAAGCACTGGCCCCTGACCCTTCACCACTGGTCCTGTTCCCGGATCATCCAGCCTTCAGACACACAGATAAATATCAACAGTTCAAGGGTTGGGAGGATTTAGGCATTTATACAATCCATGACCTGCTTCTCAGAGGAGAAACTGCAAGGTAAATTAAAAGGTACTCATATTGGTTTCAAGTAGCTCAGGCTCATGCTTTTGCACTTTGTCTGGAGTGTAGGGAAGAGGGTCTATGCACACTTACTTTCTTTGAGTCCTTATGCAGCAAGCCAGCATATGACATGAAGGGTGCTGCTTCCCTAGTATACAGCAATCTTTATTTTATTTTTTAAAATGGTATTTATTAAATTTTTCATTTTAACAATCCAATAAAAACCACATTAAAACATTCCAAATTATCATACAATCAAAAAAGCTGAATAATCACGTCAAATTATATATCATTGGGTGACTTCCCATGCTCTGAAGTTCAGGGAGAGATGATCTAGTATTGTACTGCATTCCTTAATTAGTCCAAAAAGTCCCAATAAACATTTCCGATGTTGATCCTTCATTTATTTTTAACAGCCTCTGAGTTCATTTAACAAGCAGGTTAGTCCTTTGTAGTTTTGTGAGAAATATTTTAATTTTCTTCTTCTTTATTTCCCTGTTGTAATCCAGCGTTCTCCTCGACGCCACTTTCACTTTCTACACACAAAGGCAATTCTTAGTGCATCACATGCAAGAGAGAGCTTGCACTCCACCATTAGCACCGGGCAGTTATCCAGAATTCCCTTCTGTGATCTTGTTCCAGCTGCTAACAAGCTGATGCCTCAGTAAAAACACCATAGCTCCCATCATAAATTCTTTTTGTCATTCCATTAAGGGTCATTGCCAGAATCATAGTCAAAATTTCACACAGTCAATTTTGTAGTTGAACCATAACAATAACATTAGCAAGATACTCTTTCAGTACCACTTGCATAATTCAAACAGACAGTGCTTTGGGGAGATTTGCCGAATGAAACATCAAATGCAAAATATATCAAGAGAAAATAATGGAGGCTCACCTCCCCCAACATACCACTCCAGTTACGACGAAAGTCCTTCTCCAGGTTGAATCCTTGGCACCCAGTGGCTGAATCAATTAGCAGAGTACTTTATCTCCCCTAGTTCAGAGCATGCCTGTTAGTTAAGTCTGAATTTTATCTTTAAAAGCAGGTGTCCACTGCTCATGGAGAAAGCTTTGGAGAGTTGCTGAAATGTGCAGTGCATTGCACCCAGCACCCCCTGCCTCCCGCATTCCTTCAGAATGGGTGGCGGGTATCAGACGATCTGTGGGTGGAGTAGCCTCACCCCTTGGCCCTGGGGTTTTCTTGGGAGGATAATTACTCCCACATTATCCTCGATTAGCCGCACGGAAAGGCTCCGCTGGTATGGGGACAGCCGTTCGCCATGACAGCCAGACATGAAGTCCCCTAATATACAGCAATCTTTAGATCATGAAGCCAGGGTGTGTGTGTGTGTGTGTGTGTGTTTTTGCCTAGTGCCTAAAGGTGCACAATGATGGCCTTGCTCAAGGTCATCCTCCAACAGCACTGGACATCAGTCAGGCCAGCCAAAATTAATTCCTTCCTTTTCCTTTTATGTTGGAAGAGCTATGCAATGCTTGGTTCATTTATTCATATTTGGTAGGAATGCCTCCATGTTAAAATCATTTGGAATATTCTCCATTATTACTGCAATTACAGGCCAATCCCTTTCTCCAAATCCTGCCTTAAGCCTATGTCTTTGGAGATATACTTAGGCCAAAATTGACAAATTTGTTCACTTGGCCTGATCTTGGAAAATGCTGACCAAAAGTAATAACCCAGAATTCTCTTGGTGTCTTACTTAACTTTGGGGGATTCTAAGTGGGCAATCTGTGGCCCTTCATATGTTTAGCAATATCTGAAGGGCCACAGGTTCCCTACTTCTGCCTTACAAACAGCCCTGCAAGGAAGGTGGAGAATAAAAGAGGTGTGATATAGGAGGAAGGCTATCCACTTAGAATCCCCCAAAGTTTAAAGTACCAAGAGTATTCTGGGTTATTACTTTCAGCCACCATTTTTCAAGATCAGACCAGTCTACCTTTATGTGGGTGTTTAAATGTAGAGTCATCATTGTATTTGGTCTACAATTTGCATTTTGGGTAGGTATACCTTGGGGTTTTGCTGTAGCTAAGAAGTTAAAATAGTTTTGCTGAGAGGAGTGAAATTTCTCAAGAGGATCCTGCACATTCTTAGTTTGAAAAAACAAAACAAAAACCCCAACAACCTCTGTTGGTTTTTAAACTCAAATTTGCAGCTTGCCTAACAGAAGGAATCCTTGTGGGGGATAACAGCAGAGAACCAACACAAATGCAAGCAAGCAATTCGATTTTCTTTCCATCATCATCAGCAGCTTCCATTCCATTGCGAAGTCTTGCTGTGTTCATTCGCATAAACATTACGGGAGCCAAACTACCCCAAACATATCTAATATTTATGCATATCTAATATTTGACAGCCTAAGAGTACATCTAATATCTGAAGGCCTTATTGTGGCTTTCTGGTCTGCTGAAAGCATTGTAATGGGATGGGTCTTGTTTTTTAAAAAAAATAAGTGAAAAGGAGCTGGATGGGAGCCCTTTTAAAAAAAAGGAAAAAATAGAGATTGTTTTTGTTATACACATTACAGAGCTCACTTTGGTTTAGGCAGTTCTGTAAGCAACACATAATCCAGGGGTCAGCAAACTTTTTCACCAGGGGGCTGGTCCACTGTCCCTCAGACCTTGTGGGGGGGCACACTATGGGGGGGGATGAACAAATTCCTACGCCCCACAAATAACCCAGAGATGCATTTTAAATAAAAGGATACATCCTACTAATGTAAAAACATACTGATTCCCGGACTGTCCACAGGCTGGATTTAGAAGGTGATTGGGCCAGATCCGGCCCCCGGGCCTTAGTTTGCCTACCCATGACATATACAAATGTCTAAAGCATAGAGTTGAACTGAGACTTATATAGCAATCCAACCCCCAATTCCTGGGTTTGGGGTGGGTGGGTGTGAACTGAGGGAAAGATCTGCCAAAAAGGCTGAAAAACTTCTTCATGTATGCAACAACGGCCGCGAGAGTTCTAATAGCACAAGGATGGAAGATTGAAGAAACCCCAACTAAAGAATCATTGCAAGAAAAATTGATGGACTATGCAGAACTGGCAAAACTGACATGTAAGCTATGGGAAAAGGATAACTGTGACTTCAAAGATGAATGGGAACCTTTTACAAAGTATTTGAAGACGCAACAAAGAGAACTGGACTCCTTGGCTGGCTTTGAATAAACATCCACAAACTTTTTTATTGATGATAATCAGCTAAATAATTTGAGGATCTATACAACTGTGTAACATGCAGAAAACAGCAGTCTCAGAGAAACCAAAGACTGGAACTGAGGGAAGCCGGGGGGTGAGGGTGGGTGGGTTTTGTGTGGGAGGGGGGGGGAGGAAAAATGGAGGAACAAATAAGGATGATATGTTTCTGGATAATATGTGTTGTTTTAATTTTGAATTAAAAAAAGTTTAACCCCCTCAAAAAAACCCCCAGTGATTTATACACATGCATGGTCATGACACAATGATCTGCATGCAAGATTATATACATATTCCCTATTAAAGCAATTAGGTGCCATATCCAGGTAAAAAAAGGTAAAGGTAAAGGGCCCCTGGATGGCAAAGTCCTGTCAAAGGTGACTATGGAGTGCTGGGCTCATCTTGCTTCAGGCTGAAGTAGCCGGCGTTTGTCCACAGACAGCTTTCTGGGTCATGTGGTCAATATGAATTAAACCACTTCTGGTGCAACAGAACACCATGACGGAAACCAGTGCGCATGGAAACACCATTTACCTTCCCACCGCAGCAGTACCTATTTATTTACTTGCACTGGTGTGCTTTCGAACTGCTAGGTTGGCAGGAACTGGGACAGAGCAACAGGAGCTCACCTCGTCACACAGGTTCAAACCACCGACTTTCTGATCAGCAAGACCAAGAGACTCAGTGGTTTAGACCACAGCACCACATGCTCCCATGCCATATACAGGGTCAGACCCTTGGTCTTATCAACTCAGTATTTTCTACACTGGCTGACAAAGACTCTCCAGGGCTCAGGAAGGGGAGCGTCTCAATCCTACCTTGAGACTTCATGAGTTTAATTTCATTTAATTAACTCCTTTTCCACTCATTACACCCAGTCTTGGAAACTATTTACAGACAATAGCAGTACTATTTTAAAAAAATAAATCTGGATCTTACTCTTCACTAGTTAAAATCTTGATAAGCATTCTATATATCACATCAACTGGACATCACATATATGGAAATGCTATGGGAATATGGCATGGGATTAATTAGCTGCTGTGATGAACTGACTGTTGTGAAGCCAATGCAACATATGGATAAGTGTAATCAGGACTGAGGCCTTTCAAGTTTTCATTCCCCCCTTGATTCCCTCATCTGCTAAAAGCTTTATATTGAAAGGTGATTTTCTCATAGCTTCAAGCAAGCTGAAGAAGCGACACAATTCAGCTTAATTATATTAGCAGTACTCTGCAATTATATCACACTGCAGTTGATCAGTGCACTTTGCAAGCATTAACTAATTGAGGGAATTTACTGGAAATAGTTATGCTTTGTTTCTGAAAAAATAAATACATTGAGTGCATTGATGGGAGACCAGGATGAGTCATTCGAAGCAAGCAGAAAAGTCACAGAGGTGGATTTGATTTGCAGAGATTCAGTAAGAATGAAGGATTCCAATTTTGCAAAATTAGACTTGAATGTTCACTTATCCTTAAGAATGGTTTACATCCACCTTACCTCTGAGGATGTTCCTTGACTCCAAATTATTTATTTTAATTCATTTAAAAAATGAAACAAAAAAATCCCTAAATTTGTTTTCATTTGATATGCCTTCCTTCCTCTGGAATTTAATTTACCTTATATTTGTTTGCTCTCATGAAATGAGTGAATAAAAATTGCTCATCTTGTTTCCTTGTAACTGTTCAGTTCATTGAATTCTCTAAATGTAACTGAGAAATCAGAGGATGCCTTCAAGGTATCCCCCCATCCTATGCATATTGAATTGCATATAGAAATAAGGCATATTGAATTGAGCAGGCCGTAATGTACATGGGCATAACAGACTTCAATTGTTGGGGGACTCCAACTCCCATCAGCCCCAGCCAGCACAGCCAATGATCAGAGATGGTGGGAGTTATAGTTCAATAACATCTGGAAGGCTACAACTCCCCCATCCCTATTTGATACCAAATTGTGTTTCCAGATGCATTTCAAAGGCAGCTCAGTGACTGACAATTTGCCATTTGTGGTCTTTATATTCTCATCTAGCTGTAGGGAAATGCTTTTATCTAGAACTGACAGAAATGTTGCAAACATTGTGAGTTTTGAAAGCTTGCTCACCATCAGATACTATTCTGTCTGATCTTAGAAAATCTTGTGTTTATTGCTTATGGATCATTCCCGCCTAACATTGGGATGGGCAACTTGTGGCCCTCCAGATATTGCTGGACTACAATTTCCAAACTGCATTGAAAAACAACAACATGGTAAAGCCTTTTGCTTGTTTGATTCCTTGTTTATTTGCAAGTGCAGGGTGTGTTACTTCACAACTTCTCCTTGCTCCACGACAAGTTCCCCAGCCTTATAACTTGCTTTGAACCTTCTTCACAAGCGGAGGTGTTTGAATTGCATGAACATGAAGGCACAGAAAGAGCCCGGCTGCTTCAGGACAAGGGCCCATCTAGCCTAGCATCTGGTTTTCATGGCGGCCAACCAGATACCCATGAGAAGCCCATAAAACTACCTGAACACAACAGTGCTCTTTTGACATGATTCCCACCTACAGGTATTTTGAAACATACTATTTCCAGCAGTGGAGACAGAACATTGCCATTGTGGATGGTAGCCACTGAAAACCTCCATGAATTTCACTAATCTTCAGAATCCCAGAATGGCAAGGAAACAAGTGAACACTTTTCCCAGTGATACTACTTAAATATCTCTCTCTCCCCTAGAGGTCCCAGCTTATGTGTTCGTTAGCATGAGGATGAGGAGGGATTTGTATGACGTGAGTATCAAGGCTCTCATTGGAAAGAGCTGAATTCAGATTATCTTGGCACAAGTTGTAAATTGCTGGGGGGAGGGAGAGGAATTGAGGAAGCTTATATGAACTGACTTTTTAACTGCTTGTGAAACTGTTCTTCTGAGCATGAAGAACTACTTCAGTTTTGCACAGGCATTGACACCAGTCCCCTTTTAAAATAGACTGACTCACAAAAAGAGCATAGCAAGTGGAAAAAAGTGACCCCATTCCAACACACTGGCTATTTTTGTACCCTCCCAGTGAAAATGTTTCTCTTTCTAAGCCTGGCAGTCCTTCCTGACCATCACAGGGGTGGCTGGGTGGCTGGATGAGTGATGAGTCATTGTTTCCTTTGCAGAGCACTACTTTCACCTTTAAAAAAAAATCAATTGCACTTTTGTTGAGTAATTACATGGGTTGCTCTACTGCACCAAATGGATCTAGAGCTGACAGACCAACTAACAAGGGCAAGCAATGTATGCAACCTCTCCAGCTTTCATGGAATTGTGGAGAGTGTTCACTGACACAAGGAAGCAATCTGAGGTCCTAGCTGGCTGAGGATGATTATGAATTTCATTCTGTCTGCTCATTGATGTAGACCAAACAGATTCATACCATCTAGAACACCGCATGGAGTAAAGCCAGATACTGGCCAGATATCACGTATTTGAAATTTGCAGCTGGTCATCTATGAAAAAAAATACAAAAATTTGCAAAAAATGCGCATGGAATATTAATTCATTACATTTCATTTATGCATAGATTCCCATAAAATATATGCAAAATATAACCCAAGATGCATACAATATGGACCAAAAATATGATTAAAAAATACAAGCATAACATGGTCATGTGCTATTTTTAAAAACATCAACATGCTTCTGATGCAGAAATTGTATACATGGGATAGATGGGAACTATGACTGGGAAGCAGACCAAAATAGAAATATACTGACCCATATATACTTACAGACAGCCAGAGCAGAAAAGAGTAGTCTTTAGAAATGTGTTTTGCTTCCCTCTGTAAACAACACATCCAGTGGCGTGCAGTCAGTGGACTAGGGGGACTAGGCTAGTCCCTAAAATGTTCCCCTGGTGCCTCCTTCCCAAAGCCTGAGAAGCTTCTGCCTGGCTTAGGCAGGAAGGTGTGATGCTCACATGCATGATGTCACAACAACACCCCCCCCATCGCCCTTGCAACCTGGCAACTCTGGCCCTAACAGTTCCCCTATGAAAAATTTCACTGCACACCACTGAACACATCTGTGCATCTGATAAAGCTGGACTTGAATGTGGCTGCTTCTTCTCCTGCCCCTTCTTCTCCTCCTCCTCCTCCTCCTCCTCCTCCTTCTGTTCATACACTGCTTTTCAGCAACAATGCTCACAAGGTGGTTTATACAGCTATCTGTCCAAAATAATACAGTGAACCCCAACTTCCATCCAGCATTGCCATCATTCCAGGCAGCATGGTCTATGGTCAGGAATGATGAGAGTAGTAGTCCAACAACGTCTGGAGGAACACAGGTTCCCCATCCCTAAATTATGGGAGCTGTATTTCAGGATATAAAAAATAAGATTCTGTGTAGGTGCAGCCAACATTCAGACTGAACTGGTAGCTCCTTACTCCCTATAATTCCTCATTGATCACCATGAAACTACATGAATGACAAAGCTTTACAAGTGCATGTACAAAAGTCTAGTTTAATCTTTCTCCTTTATTCTTGATAAAACTTTAATAGATGGCTGTAAAATTACACGACCAGGCCACACAACTGAGCAGGTTTTTTTTAATATAGAACAGATCCAAAATTTGTCATAATACATTTCCTCTTGAGAAAATGTCTGCAATTTTATTTTACTTTCCTGACGCTAAATGTGCAGAATTGTCCTTTGAATATTCTCCACTATTTTATTATTCCTCACCATGATGTTCCTGGATGGTGATAGGTGCAAGGCACTGTTGAGGGGGTGCATACTGGGGGTCAGGCAGGCTGCACAATCGATGCTGCTGCTAGCACTTGCAGGAACCGGAAGAAATCGGGGGGGGGGGGAGTGAAGAATCTGTGCTATTGCCATAGCTAAAGGTGAGCCTGGCCCATGAGCAACTGTTGGAGAATCATAGAATTGTAGAGTTGGAAGGGACCCCAAGGGTCATCTAGTCCAACTCCCTGCAATGCAGGAATCCTGAGTGCCTTGGTTAACAGAAAAACACACTGACCCATTGTGCTACTGGGGCATTTTCCACTGGAGGAATTTGGTGAAATGCCCCCTCCCCAATTTATGCCTACAAATATGGAGCAAAATTTCAGAAGGTCATTTGCACACTGTTCTAGACCAGCTTTCCCAAACCTGGTATCCTATAGATATACATTGTTTGTTTAGGACTAAAAATCCCATCATACCATAAAGTAATGTGGGAGAAACTCCCACTCCTGTTGTTCAACATCCCTAGTTATTAGGGTCATCAGCAGCCTGGAAGTATACCCCATTTTCTGATATGCACCCATACCCACACTCCATTAGGACTGTGCATGGTGCAAATTCATCATTTGCCCTATTGTCAGAGCAGCTTTGATCCTAGCTGGGAGCCTTGATGCAGGAGCCAAGTGATGATATAATTATATTATCTATCTGGAACAATCTTTCTCTCCCTTGCGTTGAGATCTAGCCTAAGTTCGCAACAGTATCACGTAGCAAGTAATTGAATTCTTCACTCCTGTAAACATCTTTGGCTCACAGGGACCTCTTTGAAAGGTCAGAGAGATTTTCTGAAAACCCTCTTCCCTCCTGCCAGCTTCTTCCCAAAATGAAATACCAGAAGTGGTCCCAAGGTAGAAGAAGATGTTCTGACTGTGTGTCCTGGCAAAGACACACAATACGTTGCAATACAGATTGCTTTATTTACTTTAGGGAAATGGAGACAGAAGTGACAGTTTCTTCAGTTTTCCCCCAAGAAAGCTTTGTTGACTACCATCATCTCACATGATGCCAGCTTAATTTCAACCCTTCATTACTTAGCTTGTGGGTGGGAAACCTCAGTTCTATGGGCCAAATATGACTCCCTATGCATTCCTATCAATCCCCCAAGACTATTGCCAGGTCATGCCCATCGTCAGGCTACCCTCCCTCACCCCAGGGCCACACCTCTTACAAGTTTTGCTTTAAAGCCTTCTCAAGTTCTTTAGCCTGGCTGGAATGTTTTTTTGCACTCTGATAATGTATCTTGCTTGCAAGAATTGAGTAGCACAAAAAGTGTACTTGTGTATGGAATCCTGTATTGAATTCAAAAGTGTGTTGTTGACAAGTAAAGGTAAAGGGACCCCTGAACCAGAGCAGTGCACGGAAACGCCGTTTACCTTCCTGCCAGAGTGGTACCTATTTATCTACTTGCACTTTGACATGCTTTCAAACTGCTAGGTTGGCAGGAGCAGAGACCGAGCAACAGGAGCTCACCCCGTCATGGGGATTCGAACCACCGACCTTCTGATCAGCAAGTCCTAGGCACCGTGGTTTAACCTACAGCGCCACCCATGTCCCTCGTTGTTGACAAGTAGCCTACTGTAAAAAGGCAAGAGCCACATCTATTGCTTCAGCCACTTTTCCCTCTGACCCCTCTCACCACTGGAATGTTGTCCAAAGAAAATTGTCCATGAGTGAACGTGGTCCTTTTAGTCCCATTTCACTTCTGGTTTCCTGTTAAGGCAGGATGGGATGCAGGCCTCCATTGCCATGGTGACCTATTCATCTTGTTGATGTAGATAATAATATTGTGCAGTTTGAAGAGACTGGTTGCATGAAAACTGAGTCCTTTTCAGAAATAAAACATTGTCAAGGCCCGTAAATCACTGGTGCAGGAAGAGGAGTGTGGGGGAGCGCACCGCCCCCAGCAGTGCGATCCAGGTGGGGTTCCATTGCAACTGCCCCCCTACCTGCGCTGGATGCAATGCCCCACAGGTGGTGCACCACGCCCCCAGGACACACGCCACGCCCCTGCAGGCGGCATGCCACACCGCTGGGACATGTGCCAGCCCCACCCCCGCCTGCTCTCCACCCCCTGGTGCCGGAGCTTGAAACTCCACCACTGCCGTGTCATTAAAACTTTACTTGCAGCACTTTCTTCTAAACAAAACAGAAACATCAAATGATAATCCAAACAGTTCCTTAAGACATATACTAGTCCAAGGCATAGGCTTAGCATCTTACAAAATATGAAATAAGCAAGACCTAGAAGCAGAAGGCTGTCTCTCCCCACCGCCTGCATTCCAGCCTGCATCATACCTGAGGCTATTTACCTGGAGACCTTCATTTACATTCTTACTCCCATAGAGTCTGAGAACAAAGACCAAAGGCAACTTCCTTCATAATGATTTACAATTCATTACCTTAATCACCTGATCTAAGGTTAAACACTCACAAGTTAGCTAGCAGAAAACAACATTGATTAATTATTAACTTGGTAAAAGTTCAGGGTCCTTTTTTTTGCTTTTAATTTAGCTTCCGTGGAGTCTTCCAATCAAACCCTTTCACCAATACACATAGCCATTCCCATTGCAGTGTGAATTAAACCAATTATACTGAACACTTGTTCCCCTCTGCCATCTCTGTCCTCACCCATCATTATCATAATGGTGCCAATAATATGAAGTGGCTCTTCCAACAGCTGTTGTGTGTCCTTGCTGAAGAGCTACTAGTTTAGATGTTGCAAGTTGGGCCTCAATTCTCCAAGAGAGTCTATGTGCAATATTTCTGATGAACATTTGCCAAGATATAGGGAAGGTTGAGTAATGACAAATTAGCTTGCCTGAAATATTGCTTGCTTGTACAATGTTCAGCTACAGGAGGGTGCTGGGTGTGTGCCATTAGCCAACTGGTGCTGGTGTTGGAACACCATGATCCTTCCTCAATGTTTTCTCATTCAAGCATTAAGAAAGTGCCACAAAACTGTCCCCCAGTGGCATAGTGTGGGTTGCCAGAGCTGGGGCAATGCGGAAGTGGTGGGTGGGAGGAAGGGAGGAAAACAGACGGTGTATGCATGGACATTCAACTGCCTAATGGCGCCCACATCACCCAGGAGAGTGCTGTTGCAGAAAGGAAGAGTTGTTCTGTTGTCTGGAGAGGTCACTTCCTGGTTCTCATGGAGAAGCTGTTTTCAATGGAGTCCAGTGACAAAAGTGCACAGCTGTATTGAGGCAGCACCCTGTGTTGATATTTTTCACCGCCAACAATTTTGTGCCCAGGGCAACTGCCCTTCTGGCCCTGCCACATACTATGCCATTGTTGTCCCCAGCTAAGAGCTAGAGAAGTGACACAAAGCCTACTGGCATTTATCTCCCCTTCCTCAGTCAGCATTTAAATTCCACCATGCTCACTGCATTACCCCTCTTGACATTGTTTAAGTGCCTTACTTCCTGTGCCTCACCCAGGAACTGTGCAAATCATCCCTGCAATAGCTTACTAACACAGACTCTCTTGTTTTGCAGACCTACAAATAGTGAAGTTGAAATAACCCTCAAAGCCGCTGAATGGCATTCTTCATCTTTTGAAGGCCTTGTCCACAGTGAATCAGTTCACTGTGCACCCAGTGATAATTAGAGCAACTTATTTAAAACTTACGACCTAATTAGTGATTTTAATGGTCATTAATTACACAAAGAGCAACAAAGCCGTAACAGCTTCCAAGTGACCGCCTTCCAATGTAAGGTTCAGGTATTTATCTGGGCCTGTAAAGAAGAGAGGCGAGCTAGCTTAACATCTAATTAAACCAAATTGTCCCCAGTAATTATAAGCAATGTGATTTTATTTATCTGGTTTAATTGCCAGGGCCTTTAAACAGTCTTTGACCTGGCATAGTGGCAGAGAGGACAGAGGGGAGATTAAAAAGCTATCCATCAATGTGGAGAGAGATGGAGAATTATAGACTCTAGTGCCAAGAGGTGACAGAAATCAAGGAGGTGAACGGAAAGGGAAGATTTTCCCAAGAGATGGAACTGATAAAGGAAAGGCATATTTGCCTAAATAGAACCTGCCCTACTACATATGGGCTAGAATGAGTTGGGATTGGAGTGGCAGAATACTAGGGAGATAAAATGGACTGTGCCATTTCAGACTGCAAGTGAGTGGTGATATATTTTACCAAATCAATAACTCCTCCTTTAAAGCAGTAAATTATCACTCTAGATAGGGCAGGGGCCACCAAACTTTTTATGCTCAAGGACATTGAAGGACATAGACCGAGGACATTCCCAGCTCAACCTGGTAATACTGGGAATTGAATCTGGAACCTTCTGCAAGCAAATGAGATTACCACTGTGCGGTGACCCTTCCCCTCCGAATTGCTGTTTGGTGGAAAGGGGGGGGAAAGAAGATATAAAAACAGAATTCCCTGAATGCCAAGATCCAGGTTTGGGACAAGTACTCTTTAGTGAGAAAACCCCAGCAGAGATTTAAAAATCACAAAATATACAGCAAGGTAAAACATGGAAATATAGGCTGTTGGACCTTTAAAATATGTCATTGTCAATTCCAAAACTTCCCTCTTCCCCAGCATAGAAAAAGACCACACATCTAGTAAGTTAAGAAATGATTAACTTATAAACTCTCCAAAGGTCAGATTCATGTGCTTTTCAGTCAGAAAACACAGGCAGTAAAACGTGGATTAGTTATAGTCGTGAAAGTTCCTAAATTATTGGTATAAGAACACAATAAGGGCTTATAAGAGCCATGCAGTCTAAACTTGAAGCAACCAGCTCAGACCTCTTTACACACTGAGCTTCTCAGGTAGACCGAGAGGAGAACAAAATGTTTGATTACTTTTTTTGCTAGGTGAGGGGGAGTGATCCAGCTAAGCCTTGCAGGAGAGCTTACTCTATGGCATTAACCCCTTGATGCATCAATTTGACTTTATAATGTAGGTTATATGAGGTTAATTATACCATATTTTCTGTATGCAAAGCATGTGCTCTGCCATTGAACCATGAAATCTCTCCATCATAGGAGCCAGCTCTGGGGGACTGAGGTCCCTTTGCCCCCACCAATATAATATCTGAGTTATCCCAAAGTTATTTTTTTACCACTTTAAAGTTTAATTTATTTTCAGTACTATCATCATATATGAACAACCAAACATCCATTCTATTTCAAGAATTAAAAAAAAAACAATCAATAAAAATAATTCACCAACTTTTAAATCCTGCCTGAAGACTTAGATTTCAGGCATTAATTAAGTAAACTTCAGCTTCTGTTACCAATCCTTTTTGCAAGAGCAGAAATAAGGCATTGGTAAGCTGAAATGTTTTTGCTCTTAATTGGGGTAGTAAGTCCAGTGCATTATTAAGGGCTGTATATTGTGCTGGCGTGGGGTGGGGCCTGCTGGGGTATCCTCATTGGGCCTCCTTAACCTACAAAAGAAGGAGGCGTGGAGAATGGGAATTGTCTTCTAAAGTCTCTTCCTAAAGTGTCCTATGCAGTGCATTGTTTGGCTACTTAAGGGACCCAGCAAATGCTCAGTCCTACCATTCTCTGAAGTTTCTGCAAGGTTCCTGCATTTTGTGCCTTCTGAGCATCATCTGCTGAAAATCATATGAAGACAGAACTACCAGTAATATATTGCAGAACCCTGTTGCAGTCCTGTTTCAGCATGGTCAATACTCCTCTGCATATGAGGAAGGAATAATTTCAGTTACTATACAGTCAACGGCACCCAGTGAGTGACCCTTTAACTCACAAATATTGGGCAGGACAACACAGGCTGATACTACAGTACCACAATATCATCAACAACTGGAAGTGTCCATGTGAGACAACACCATCATCCATTAAGGCAATCAAATCCTGCATCTGTTAAAATTGCAGCTGAATAGCTCATGGGCATTGCCATTCAAATAGCATATGTGCATCACATTCTGTGATCGATTATGCAGGATGGGGCTTACCTGCCCCCCCCATATTTTATTCAGATTGGCACCCCTGCTTTCAGTGAAACAACGTGTGGGAAGTTTTGGTGTGATCAGATGCTGAGTGATGTGCTTTCAGGTGTGCATCAACCCTAACAATAACCAATTGTTATTACTATCTCTCACCTTGGTCTGATTGTTTATCTACCACTAGGTGCATAGGATTCTGCTTTATAGTGAAGCATATTATTGGTCCCTCTTGCTCACTGGTGTCTACAACACGTGTGGGAATCCTGTGGACCACTAGATGTTGATGGACTTCAACTTCCATTGGGCGTGTTGGATGAGGCTGGTGGGGATTGTTGTGCTGTGACATTTAAAGGGCCGGAAGTTCCCATTCCTAGTGTATGCTGGCGGTGGCTCTCCAGGATTCCAGGCAGGGGTCTCTCCCAACCCTAGTTATAGATGCCAGGGATTTAGCCTGGGGTGTTCTGCATGCAAAGCAGATGTTTTACAACTGAGCAACAGACCTCCCTCGAACTGCCTTCAAAACGTTTGAATCTTTGTTGAATAGCAGGTAACTTTGGCAAACTCCCTAAGGGGCTATGAATCAGTGCGTTGCCACTAAGTACACTCTCCTTGTCACTTGTTCACTTTTTGCAAAAAGTCTGTATCACATTGATAAATGGTCCATTTGGGTTCAGGCTGTGCTTTATCATCAGCACATTTTCATGACTGACCAACTTAATCAACCCAAGACTTTTCAACTGTCTATGCAAGCAAGCTGGATTAGAATATTAAACTGTATTGTTTCCACCCTCATCCTCTGTGACTTCACAAGCAACAAGTCTCATGGTCCATCTCCAGAAGAAATCATTGAGCCAGGCTCTGAAACTTAATCTACACATGCAACAACATGCCCACCAATATTGATTCTAGGCTATAGCATTACCTTCTAGTGTGTTTGACTTTTAATTGCAGAAGGGTATTATAATACAGTGGGTAGGGGAATGGTGTTCCATGTCCCCATGCCTTCCGGGCCAACAATATGAAGTGATATGGCCCACCCTTCCTGCTCAGGATTAGACCATCTCATTCTGCTGCATGTATAGTTCAATCTTGTTGAAGATTGTAAAGTCTTCCTCATTGACAAACAGACAAGAAAGGTGTTGTTAGAGCCACCAGCTACTTCCCCCTCCTTCCCTATCCAAACAGAATCAGAATTCAAAATGACCTTAACAGATTGGAGAATTGGGCACAAGCTAATAAAATGAATCTCAATAGGGACAAATGTAAGGTTCTGCACTTAGGCAGGAAGAATCAGATGCACAAATATAAGATGAGGGACACCTTGCTTACTAGCAGTACATGTGAAAAGGATCTAGGGGTCATAGTAGACCACAAGCTTGAGTATTCTAGGGTGCTTCAACTGAAGAATAGCATCTAGATCAAGGGATGTAATAAATTTTTAAAAAGGTAAATGACCCCTGGACAGTTAAGTCCAGTCAAAGGTGGTTTTGCGGTGCAACACTCATCTCGTTTCAGGCCGAGGGAGCCTGCGTTTGTCCACAGACAGCTTTCTGACTCATGTGGTCAGCATGACTAAATCACTTCTGGCACAACAAAACACTGTGACGGAAGCCAGAACACACGGAAACACCATTTACCTTCCTGCCGCAGCAGTACCTATTTATCTACTTGCACTGGTGTGCTTTCAAACTGCTAGGTTGGCAGAAGCTCGGACACAGCAATGGGAGCTCACCCTGTCACGCGGATTCGAACTATCGACTTTTCGATTGCAAGCCCAAGAGGCTCAGTGGCCACAGCACCATCCGCGTCCCTTCAAGGAAGTAATAGTACCACTCTATTATGCCTTGGTTAGACCACACCTGGAATATTGTGTCCAATTCTGGGCACTACAATTTAGGAAGGATGTTGACAATTTGGAACATGTGCAAAGGAGGACAACCAAGATAACCAAGGGTCTGGAAACCAAGCCTTAAGAGGAGTCATTGAAGAAGCTGGGTATGTTTAGTCTGACAAAGAGGAGACTGAGAGGAGAAATGATAGCCATCTTCAAATATCTGAAGGGTGGTCACATGAAAGAAGGAACAAACTTATTTTCTCCTGCTCTGGGGGGTGGGACTCAAAACAATGGCTTCAAATTACAAGGAAGGAGACTAAACATACCAGGAAAAACTTTCTGACAGTAAGAGCTGTTCGACAGTGAATGGTCTCCCTCGGGAGGTTGTGGACTCTCCTTTCTTGAAGGATTTTAAGCAAAGGTTGGATGGCTATGTGCAATGGATGCTTTAGCTGAGATTCCCTGCAGGAGGTTTGAATAGATGACCCTTTGGGTCCCTTCCAACTCTATGATTCTACCTGTTAAGTTACATCATCCCCTCACTCCATAAGGCCTCTCAAAAGCCTAATATGCCTTCTAACTATCTCATAAATGTAGTGAATACTTCCTGTAGTCACCTCTTCTTTCTCATGGATCATGGGATGGACTGGTAGTCACCATCTGGAAAGTCTATTTCTTTGTTAACAGTGGCCTGGTGGCCATTGCTCCTCCTTTCTCTTGACACAGCAGCTGTGCTGGCAGTAAATTTGAACTGCCTTTGTTTTTCAAAGGGTCAGCTGACCCCACCGTCTGGAGAGTGATGGAGAGCCCTTCGTCTTGTTACGAGGAGCCACCATTCCCCTGTGTTATGGGGAGATTGCTCAGAACTGAGTCAATGCTGTTTTTATGGTTCAGTACCACAAAGCAATTAACGGAGAGTGAGCGAGCTTTCCCAACCTTTTCTAAAAACCGCGGCTGTTTATCAATGTGTCAGGCTGTTGGCAGATTCAAGAAATCTAAATTTAACAGGTGACTGGTTTTGTCATGCCTGAGTGCAGCCAATGGATCTTCCGGATATAGAGTCCCAACCAGACAATCAGAGCCAATAGAACAACAAGCTGTTGAGGAGAAGGAATGAATGGCGTCAGCTGGAGAGTTTGCTCTCTCTCTCTGTGTGTGTGTATATATATATATATATATATGCTTAATGGCTTTTGCAATTGATTTCAGCAGCAGGCCTTTTTCGATTACTGATTCCTGGTCTGCCACTGCACAGGAAAAAATGGCTGCATCAAATAATAAGACTCAGGCCCACTATGTTTAACATTTGCACCAAACACCTAACTCATCATTTCTCAAACTTTTTTGAACTGACCCCCTACTACTAATTTTTCTCTATATTCCAAGCCCTCTAACCCACCACTAACCACTTCTGCAGCACACAACCTTCTTGTACACAGTGTGTGTTTGCATCCCATTTCTCCTTGTGTTTTAGGATCTGTGCACTGGAGTGCCCATTCAACAAGGGCTTTAGGATAGAAATTCATCATGGGATTTCTGTCCCAGTGTTATGGCATACAACCCAGAGAACATGAACTGTGTAACTGACTCAGAGGAGGATGAAGCTACAGTTCTATCCTTGGGGGAGGATCTGTCAGGACCATTTTCAGAACCCTCAGAACCAGAATAGTGTTGTCTCTCTCCTCTGATTCAGAGGAGCCTTTTGCAGTGTCTTTTTCTCTTCAGTCCTGCAAATCCCAAGACAGCAGAATAAGGCAAAGGTGCCTTTAATAGCCAACAAGCTCCTCTGGGGAGGTGGGGCTTACTGCACTATAGTCCTGCCAAAATATATAAGACCTCAGTTGGAGCTAGGTACCTGCTTACATTATCATAGAAGAATCCTGGGAGACTTCCAAGGTCCTACAAGCACGCTGGGTCTTTAAACTCTTGAACCAACACTGCTGGATTTTCCCTGTGAGTCTCAAGCTTGACCTTGATCTTGGATGGAGCTCTCAAGTCAAGTGACCTTCCATGCATACAACCAAACGCATTTCTTCGTATTGTCAAAAGTGATCATTGTCAAAAGTGAACATTAAAACAACAACAAAAATCCCTCCGTGTAGACACTAGCATGTTAGGGAGAAGGGATCCAGTTAGCTTTCTCCATGTCATGCTGGAAGAGTGGATAGTTTTCATTGTATTTTTATGTGTGGTTGTGAAGAAGTATTCAATCATTTAAGGCCCACCGCTAGAAAGTTTAACATAGTGAGCACAATCCAAGTGATCTGGTCAGTATTATTATATATAGCCAAAGGCCTTTATAATGGACAACACAGAATAAAAAGAAATTTTTCCTCTAAGATCATACAATGTAGCCCATGGGTGTCAAACACAAGGGCTACATTGTATGAAAGCCGCCTCTTCAGTGCATACGCGGCAGCCTACAAGCCAGAGAACGTCTGCCCTCTAGCGGCGCCGGCCGTTCTACACAGGAAACCTCCACTTTACATGCATTCAGGAAACCTCCACTTGTTTTTATATTGAGCACATGCCATCCTGTGATGTGACAGATCCAACGGCTGCCTGAACCCTTCTCTCCTGTACTGTAAGTACATATGATGTATGTGGGGGGGAGGGGGTCTGCTTATTAGGGGGGGTCTGGTTATTATTCTGCTTAAAACAGTAATAATTGAATGCAGTGACAATAATTTATGATAATAAAGAGTGGACACATAGTCCTACAGATACAACCAGCCCTTTGAGGGTGACCAAACTGCTGATGTGGCCCCCGATGAATTTGAGTTTGACACCCCTGATGTAGCCCATAGCGTTTACAACATAAAAACAAATTCACAACATTAAATTTTAAAATTGAAGTGCATTCACACAGCTGGAATGGAGCTTCTTGGCTACAACAATCTGAGTGGGATTGAGGGTTTAGAGCAGGCATAGGCAAACTCAGCCCTCCAGATGGGACTACAGTTCCCATCATCCCTGATCACTGTTCCTGTTAGCTAGGGATGATGGGAGTTGTTGTCCCAAAACATCTGGAGGGCCGAGTTTGGGGATGCTTGGTTTAGAGGAGGGCCCTCTCCTTAAAATCATCCAGTCAGGAAAGGAAGTATGGATATTAAAGGAAAATATTATGAAGATGATGTATAGATGGTACTTAACCCCCGTAAAACTAGTAAAGATTTATCGCAACAGTGTTAACCTTTGTTGGAAATGTAAAGAAAAAGAAGGTACCTTTTTTCCATATGTGGTGGACTTGTCCCAAGGTGAAAGACTTCTGGGAGAAGATTTATAATGAACTGAAAAAAATGTTGAAATATACATTTATTAAGAAACCAGAGGCTTTTCTTCTTGAAATAATAGATTTGGAATTG
Organism: Podarcis raffonei; assembly: GCF_027172205.1. Taxonomy (NCBI): domain Eukaryota; kingdom Metazoa; phylum Chordata; class Lepidosauria; order Squamata; family Lacertidae; genus Podarcis; species Podarcis raffonei. The sequence continues at coordinate 6,687,124 of NC_070621.1, forward strand.
CCCAAGAAAGATGTTAAATTATTTTTGTATGCCACAACTGCTGCTCGAATTTTAATAGCCAAGAAATGGAAAACACAAGAATTACCAACTGTGGAAGAATGGCAGATGAAGATGATGGACTTCAAGGAGCTAGGTGACTGCACTGGAAGAATCCTGACCAGAAAGAAGAGGAATATCAAGAAGATTGGAAGAAATTTAAAGAGTATTTGAATAGATATTGTAACATTAAAAATTAGAAGTTACCTGAAAGTATCAATTAGGCCTAGGATTAAATTAGGATTTAATTAAATAAATGAGATTTAGAAGGTTAAGAAAAGTTAAGAAACTTGACTATAATTGGAATATTGTTTTTGAATAATGATATTGGAAAACTGCTACATTTAGTTACAAGGAAATTCAGATGGGAGGGATTAGAGGAAGTCAAGTAATATGTTTATGAGGTTGGAAGTTTAATCAATTATTCATTTGTATTGTATTTATGTATTTATGTGTTTGTTGTTATATCTTTTGTTGTTATTTGCTTTATTTGTTTCATTTCTCTTTTTATTTTATTTTTTATTTGTTTTTCAGTATGTGTTATATTTGCAAGAAACTTAATAAACATTATTGGAAAAAGGGAAGGAAGGAAGGAAGGAAGGAAGGAAGGAAGGAAGGAAGGAAGGAAGAGCATAGGATGCTGCCTTGTACTGTCCATCTAACTTAGTATTACCTGCACTGGCTGGCAGGGGCTTTCCAAGGTTTCAGGTCATCTACATCCACAGCTATACCTGGATATATCAGGAATAGAACATGGGACCTACTGCACGCACAAGACATGCTTTACCACTAAGCTATAGCTCTTCTCCAAAGTAGGAGGGAGCTGGTATTGCTAAAATATCCTGCGTGTTCTTCACCTCCCTTCAGATTTAGCAAACGTATTTGGATGGCCACAGTGCTATGCCTGTAATGCTTGGAGGAAAAATAATTTGCTTTGCTGTAGGATTTTTGGAAGACCATAGCTCACCCTTCAAGTCCCCAAGTGGCCTGAGCTGACTTTAAAGGATGTCATCCTACAGTGTCTTATATTAATTTTTGCTCCCAAAGATGTGCTAGGTCTTATTTTCAGGGGATGTATTATTTTTCCATGAAAAAGAATATGGTACACATTTATTGTCTAATTGTGAGTCTGCCAGACTCCGTCAGGGCAGAGCGAGCAGCAGGCAGGAGCTTGTCCTGGCAGCGGCACAGGCTCTCTGATTTAGAGAGACCTCGCACTGCCTGAACAGCTCTGGCTGTGCTGCGGCCAATCAGTCAGCTGCGTGGCAGCGCCCACCGCTACGGTCTAAAGGAGTCAATCGCCTTACGGTAGCTTCGGGGGCCTTATATTCCAGGGGGGCCTTATATTACATCAAGAGGCAAAACTGGAAGTAGGTCTTATTTTCGGGGGATGTCTTACTTTCAGGGAAAGATGGTACCATCCATGGAGGATAAGTTTATCAGTTACTATTAGTCATTATGGCAATGTTCTAGCTCCACTACCAGAAACAGTATGCCTGGGAATAGCAGTTACTGAGACTGACAAGCAGGGAGATTGCTGTTGCACTCTGGTTCTGCTTTTGGGTTTTCCATGGACATGTGACTTGCCACTGTGAGAAGAGGATGGCATTGGCCTGATCTAGCAGATCCTTTCTTGTGTTCTTAAGTCCTTATCGTCAGGCAACACCTAAAGCTCAGCATGCTTGAAGGGCCAATTGCCACTACTTTGACTGTTCTTCCAGTTTTCACTGCAATTCTCCACTGTCTTCCGCACTACCACCCAGTTTTATATGTTGTGTGTTTTTGCAGTGCCATTTTGAGACATTGGATGACACTAGCTATTTAATGAGTATTCATTCCAATTTGTTTTGAGGAGAGGTTAAATACATACATATATGAATACATACACACACATAATTTTATTTGTATGCCACCTTTCCATAGTTAAAACCATGCTCATGGCAGCTTGTAACATGAACAAATTACATAATTACAAGCATAACAAAAGTAGTCATAAACACTAACTAAAACACATCAAAAAGTACACAACCAAACTGAACAATTTCCACATAAATCTTAATATCTAAAATAAATATATAAAAATTAATATCAATAAATGTAAGAATGCTTCCCTCCCACCCACCAAACAGTACCTCAGCCCAATAGTCTGCTCAACTTTTGCATCAGCTTTTGTAGCTAGAATCAGTCAGGGACCCACCTTCCCAGGCAAGAAGGAAAAGAGCCTGCAAGACATGGAACATGTCTTCCAGGACTTACAGCCAATATGGTCTCAGGACTCACAGTCAAAATGATGTTGCATCAAGCAAATTTTATCTCACACTTTCCAGTGTACCACATTTGACAGAAAATGTGATTTGAAGGTGAGAAGATTTGTTGGCAAGAACACCAGATCAACTTCAATTGTGCAACCTGAATTTGCTGGTACATGATTGAATGCTACCTGCAAGAAGAACCGGCTAGAAGCCCCCAGAAACCCTCATTAAGACCATACAGAAATCAAATGAGGCCTGTGTAGCCTTAAACATCCCAATGAAATGGACTGTATGAATGGGAAGCACCAACATGACCTCCCTGCTCCCCACAGCCCCGCACCCTAGCTCAGTAACTCATTTTTTCTAATCTTAAATTCACATTTACATGTCAGTTTGTGAATTATTTTTATTAAAGCATTTTCATGTAAATTCCTCCCAGCATGTCTACTTTTCTTTTGCAAAGCAATTTCCCCATAAATAATTCATTTTCATATGTTGTTTTCATGTATATATGTATTTTTGTGTACACTTTACCCTTGTGCACATTGCCTAGCTGGAGAACTGCATTGAAAACATTAAAGAAGTGCAAATTTTGAAGGAATGGTTGTGCTTTGGAAAGTGTGAATTAGACAGTTTTTGCCTTGAATTGAATTTCTCCTTCATGAAGTGCTCCTGGAAGCGAGTATTGGCAACACATCTGAAAAGGACTGCTCTTATCCACAGGTCTCTCTGGGACCTAACCAACTGGGGTGTGTGTGTGTGTGTGTGAGAGAGAGAGAGAGAGAGAGAGAGACTGTGCAAGTTTCCCGTCAGGCAGTGCACAGCCAAGAGTTAAATTTATGCTTTCCTTGTTTTCAAGCTCCAGTTCATTTTTGCCCATTGACCTGTTCCATAGTTTAGAACCAGCTGCAAAAAACAGCTGTCATTCTCTGTTACTTTGCCAGCCTTATTCTTAAGGCAGTCATCAAAGTCTGGCAGTGACTAAAAGCAATTCAATTAGGTATGACGGTCAAACCAGAAAGAAGCAGGGGGAGGGATCAACTTAAATCTCTCCAGTTCTCTCTCAGTTTTAAGTCTTAATGCACGGAGAAGAGAGGCAGAGCGCCCCAATTTAAACACGGCAGGATTTTGCTATGGGGTGGGAGGATGAACTTTATTTCAAGGGCACATCAAGGGGGGGGGACCAAACATCTGGGAGAAGCAGGAAACTTCTTCCTGCTTTGCTGACCACAATGTTGCCTCTTCAAGGCCTACAGAGAATTCTGACACGATGCCTCCTCCCTCTGCTACTGCAATATGTTCTCACTAAAAGTAATAGTAGTAATTAATGCTCTTTCCCATTTAGTGTACAGCCTGTTCTGATGTTGCCAAGTTGTCAGCCTGGTGGGATTTTTTCCATACTCAACAGTAGGAGGATTCAGAAAGAGGAAAGGGAAAAGGGACCATGGTGAGCAGAAAACAGGCGTGGGTGCATTTGAAGCTATTTCCTTCTCTCTCTATCTCTCTTGCCAGCACCTTGTGAGTGTGCAAACAGTTATAAAAATAAAGGTCAGCAAGATAATCTTGATAAATATTTAATAGTCACTGGTGGGGTTTTTTTTAAATGTCTCCCTCATTGTTACAGATTGAATGTCTAACGGTGGTGACATCTGGCACACGACGAGCTGAAAGCAATTACTTCAAAACTTGGATTGAAGGGGAGAGGAGGAGGAGGGAGGGAGGGGAGGGGAGGAGGCATCTGAGAGTGAGGGAGAGCCTGTGAAGCTTTTTCAACTCGAAGAAGATACTAAGGCCTTGGCTCTGTCCCATGCAGGGCTGTAGCTCATTGGTAGTATGGCAGTACAGCTGATTTGCATGCAGAAGGTTCCAAGTTCAGTCCATAAAATGTGCAGGTTGTTGTTGCTGTTTAGTCGTTTAGTCATGTCCAACTCTTCATGACCCCATGGACCAGAGCACACCAAGCACTCCTGTCTTCAAAAATGTGCAGGTAGGTCTTGGAAAGACTCCAGTCTGAAACCCCAAGGCAGGACCATAGAAACCTTTTCAGGCCAATGTCTCTGTTCCCTGCAGACAACTTTTCAGGGGCTGCATTCCAGAGGTGGCCAGGGTCTGATATAAAAGCAAGCAGAGTAGCAAATGTGATTCTGAGTCAGCAGTGTGATGCAGCAACCCACAAGGCCAGTGCTATTGTAGACTGCTTTAACAGAAGTAGTGTCCAGATCAAGGGAAGGGATAGTAGTGCTCTATTCTGCTGCTCCTGAGAATAGGGCTTAAGCCAGTGGATTCAAATGACAAGAAAGGAGATTCTGACTAAACGTTAGGAAGATTTTTCTGACAGTAAGAGCTGTTTAACTACCTTGGAAAGTTGTGGACTCTCCTTCGTTGGATGTTTTTAAACAAAGGTTGGGTGACCACCTGTCAGGGATTATTTAGGTGTGATTCCTGCATTGCAGGGGATCGACTTCCAACTCTACAATTCTATGATTGTGTGATTCTATTACAGTTGTACCTCGGGTTAAGTACTTAATTCGTTTTGGAGGTCCATTCTTAACCTGAAACTGTTCTTAACCTGAAGCACCACTTTAGCTAATGGGGCCTCCCACTGCTGCCATGCTGCCACCGCACGATTTCTGTTCTCATCCTGAAGCAAAGTTCTTAACCCGAGGTACTATTTCTGGGTTAGTGGAGTTTGTAACCTGAAGCGTATGGAACCTGAAGTGTATGTAACCTGAGGTACCACTGTATTTAAACAGTTAGGATATAGTCAAAGCATAAGATGGTGCTTCTTTTGTCTTTGTTTTTGGCCACAATATATAGTATAAGTCAGAATACTCTGTTTCTATCCCTATTTTACATCTTTAGGAACTGTTCTGGACTTCTGCAAAACTATCTGCATATCACAGAGGGTTTGGCAATCCCTTCTGCCAATCCAGCAAATTAGGTTTTTAATGCATTTAGTTGTGTGTCTGGGTGTTCAGATTCATACCCAGACCAACCAGGACAAGTGACTGGATTTCCAGTTCTTTATTGGTGAAGTGCTCAGTTACATCACTTCCCAATGTGCAGGTGATATACAACATCACTCCCCACTAACTAGCTATCTAGGCAACCTCTCACCTGACCTGTGTCCTATCTTGGACGGTTGGAGCAACAGCCTAGCTCCACCCACTCCAGACTTCCTTGGCTGACATGATATGCTCAAACACCAGGCAACAATTGAGGGGGTGACCTACGGGATTCCACAGACATGACTCTCTCTTGGAGTTCTCGTGGCCCTGGAACGTCCTACAGTTCTTCTCTTGTTTCCTTCCCCCTGTCTCTGGCCACCTGGTCTCCTGCTTCTAACCCCATTTATCCACTACTGGCAGCTGCTGCACAGGTGGCACAGAACTCCAAAAATTACTGGCCCCATTTCCAAAACACCCTCCTCCCATCCTGTCTCCTCTGCCCACTCCTCAGGCTCCTGCCCATTCCTGACATTGGGGCAACTTACGGGGCGGGGGGAATAGATACAGAAAAAAAATTAGTAACAAAATCCTCTTCCACGGGAGGATTCCACCTAGATGTTGATTCTGTGCTTCTGAAATTGTTTCCTGCTCATATCATGGTGGCGTAGAACGAGAAACAGTACTTTGGAATATTTTACCAAAAAATTATGAAACAAGTTTGTTTTATTTTTATTTTTATTCATTTGCAAAACAGCACACTAGTTCAGTGGTGTGATTCCACTGCCAATGCTGCTAATAACAGAAAAATAAAAAGCTTTCACCTTAAATAAATAATTTTTAAAAAATATTTAAATAGCTTGTGTAGAATTCTACTATTTGACTGCTATCCAACTATATTGAATTAAAGTGCACCATCTAATCCATGTAATTATATAATATTTTAATTTGGAGATTCCCTTAGTATTACGATGTTGGTAATTTTTACAACTTGTCTTAAAGACACATGATCCAGGTTATTCCCTAAACCTAGAAGTTGCTTCACAATTTTTCCTGAGAGGTTCTCAAAAATAAAGTTGTTTTAAACAATTCTTTATTTCTCTTGTCCAGCCTTTGATAGCCTGGTGCCCTTCAGATGTTTCATTTTGCTTTTTCAATACTTTTTTACTAACAGTTTTCAACTTAAAATACAATAAAAGTCACACTAATCTAGAAAATAAAGATAAAAAGAAGGAATAGGGAAATGAAATGAAATGAAGAAGAAAATAAGAGAAGAATAAAAGGAAATTATAAAGCTCTCTATCAGATTTATTAAAACGAAATCTTAACCCTTATTCCACACACAGAAGAGTGAACCTTCCCAGCTCTCACTTGGGAGCTTCCCCCTCTTCCCCCTAGCCTCTCACTCTGGGAGATCCTCTCCGCCCTGCCCCTCACACAGGGGCTTTCATCTTCAATCTAGCACAGGGGTCAGCAAACTTTTTCAGCAGGGGGCCAGTCCACTGTCCCTCACACCTTGTGGGGGCTGGACTATATTTTTTGGGGGGAAATGAACGAATTCCTATGCCCCACAAATAACCCAGAGATGCATTTTAAATAAAAGGGCACATTCTACTCATGTAAAACACACTGATTCCCAGACCTCCCGCAGGCCGGAATTTGAAGGTGATTGGGCTGGAATCCAGGCTCCAGGCCTTAGTTTACCTACCCGTGATCTAGCACTTTCCTATGTGTATCTTCCTTAATCCAAGATAGAGACTTCAAATTACAAAACAAAATGTAAATATAAATAATGAAAAAGGAAAGTCATAGAAAAGCAAGATATAAAAGAACTAAAGAAAAAGAAATAAGAAGGGCTTCCAGTTCTCTGTCTGCCAATTACGTATGTAACAGTTATTCAGAATATTCAGACTATGCACTCCAGGATAACATCTGGCTGTACTACTGTCCAGCTATTTCTCCATCTGCTAGATGATATTTTTTCAATCTTCATTACCAGTCCTCTCGCATTCACCCTTCCCCCCCAAAAAAAAGTCCAATCAAAGCTCTTCAATTTTTATTATCGTTAAATCATAGTCATTTTCCAATCCAGTATGATGAGTTTCTCTCCAAGGGTTCAAACAAATCCCAACAGTATGATAGTCCATAATTATTTGTTATCTCTTCATTGATTCATACCCAATTCCATATATTCCAGTTGGCCATGATTCTGTATTCTGGTTTAAAGAGAAAAGAAAAAGTCACTTTCCTCCCATTTTTTCAATTATTTTCCCAAGTCGATCACCAAAATTTTGGGAGCTTCTTCTGTGTTTACTTTAGCTTGTACACAAGGGCATTTCTCTCTCAGCTTTGCCATCTACAGTTGTTTATTAATGTTTCTGGTTATAATTCCATTCATTTCTTCCAGAGGCACAACAGCATCATTTATGTGTTCTGCCATCTCTGGTTGTTTCTCTTCCAGCACAATGGCATCCTTTGTCTGATCAAATTCTCCAGACAGCTATGTTGATGTCCACTCCATTCCAACATCTGCTGCTGTGCATTTTGACTTTACTTTTTCAGGTTCAAGCAGTCCTGGATCACCATCCTTTTCCACAGGTCCTGTAGATTCTTCAGTCTGATATTTCTCTGATCCAATCTCCTTTAACATGCCACGCATTCCAGCTCTTAATTCTATCAGCTGCTTGTCTAGTAATTTTTACATAATACCAACAATCAAAGAGACATTCAGCGGTGTTTCTGCCATCTTGGGTTTTATTATTCTCCCTCTTGACAGTCTCTGCTTCCAGAAAAATGTACCTGTTTCTTTAAATCAGCATTCCATTCCGACACCAATAACATACAGTTTTGTTTTCCACATTCAACACAGCACAAAAATGATGGAGGCGGTGGATTCCTAAACCCCATTTGAATATACTGCTCAATTACAAATCCCAAATGTAAGTAAGATGAGCAAGTAAAATCTAGCTGGGGCTGGTAGAAGTCATCATCCAAAACATCTAGAGGGGGTTCCTCGGAGGGAAATGGCAGACTAATCACCAGCTGCTGACACTCCTGTCAGCAGAACAGAAAGATTGCTCCTCTGTCTAAACAGCTTGTACTATCAGAAAGATCATCCTACTGTTTTGATGAACATCCTTTTCTTGTAATTTGAGCTTTTTTGTTTGGGACCTTCCCTACAGAGTAAGCGAAAACAAATTTTCTCTCTCACTTATGTGATAGCCATTTGCAAAGGGCTATCAAAGAACCTCTTATAGTCCTTTCCAGACTAAACTACCCAAATTCCTTTATTTTGGAGAAATGTGACAATGCATAATGGATAGTGTGTGGAAATTAGACTGTAGTTCCCATCTGCAGAGTATGCAGAAGGCAGCCCTGGGTTGTTTGACCCTTTAGTTCTCTTTTCCCTCCTATATAAACTACGCAAGACACTCTCATGTAAAGTTTAAAGAGCATATAACTTTTACTTAATATACTTGCACTTTCAGATTAAATACATATACAATGCAGGTGGATGTTTCTTTTAGTTGCTAAGTATTTTACATAGATTAAACTGTTACAGACCAACTAACATTTACAAATTGAAAGAGTGCCCTTCAGCTCTCTATATTGAACAAACAGGCCAAACCCTACGCCAAAGGATAAATGGACATAAATCTGATATCAGGAATCACAAGACAGAGGAACCAGTAGGAGAAAACTTCAATCTCCCAGGACATTCTGCACATTCTGTCTTATTACAAAAGAATTTCAGAAGTAGACTGGAAAGAGAAGTTGCTGAATTGCAACTTATTACCAAACTTAAAACCATGGAGAGACCTGGTCTGAATAGAGACATTGGATTCTTATCTCATTATACATGATAAAGGTATTTTTAGCCATCTCACCCCTTGCTTTTTCCTGTAAGACCAATTGCAGTCGTCAACAGGTTTACCACACCTATCAGCCAATCACCCATTCCCACCTCCCTTCTGAGTAATATCCCTCCCCACCCTCTCACTATATATAAGGGTCTAGGTGACTTTTGTTTCAGTGTATCTGAAGAAGTGTGCATGCACATGAAAGCTCATACCAATAACTAACTTAGTTGGTCTCTAAGGTGCTACTGGAAGGAATTTTTTTCCTTTTATTTCGACTACGGCAGACCAACACGGCTACCTACCTGTAACTATTTACAAATTGACATACTCTGACTTTGAGGCAGACAGCAGCACAACACAACATTCCTGCCACTCTGACTGCTAAGACTCATAAAACTGTTGATAACTGAACCAACTGAAATAACTTTCACAAAGTGTATGACATCACAGGGTTCTACAACCCTTTACATGTGCATTTTGGATGCTAACATCCAACATAATGAACCTTACATTCTAAAGCTAGGAATACGTAACCTGTGGCTCTCCAGAAATTGTTGGACCCCAATTCTTATCAATCAGCCTTGCTAAGGCCTGTTGATCAGGTCTGATGGAGAGTCACCACAGGTTCCTCATAGCACACATGCACACACAGCCATTGATTCTCCATCCTTATTCTTAAATCATAGAAATAATGTAAGCTGAATAGCATTTCTACTAGTTGAAATTTGCATTCTCTCCTTGTTGCACTCAGCTCCTGCATGTATAATTCCCATAAGCATCTGGTTGGTCACTGTGAGAACAGGATTCTGGACTAAATGGACCTGTGACCTGATCCAGCAGGATGGTTCTTATGTTCCTATGCCAAAACATTTACCCTAAAACAACCCACATCCAAACCCTAGAAATGCATCCTTTCCCAAATACTTTGTTGTTCATGGGTTTACCAAGAGGAAAGGTGTAATGTGAAGGAAGTGCTGCTTCTTTCCCCTCCTCCTCCTTGCTGGAGAAAGTCATTGGAGGTAGGGGAGAAAGGCCGTGATTGAATCGGCATCTGTGGCTCCCCAGAGCTTGCTGCCTCTTCACTTATTGAATTAGGATAAATTGGAACTTTCATAAATTGTGATATAAATCATTATCTCAAGTTAGCAGATGCAGTCTCACCAGGGTAGAACTCTGTTAATAACTCTGCTGGATTAGGAGTGATTGGTACAATTTAAACCTTGTTTCTCTCAGCTTGATCAGCCTCGTTGCAACGGTGGCAATTATCCCATTTCACTTTGAATAGCTCAGCATAGAGGAGATGCCACCTCCCATCCATCCATCTTAATGAAGCCACCTCTGAGTCTATTCCCACCTTTTGCCAAATGCATCTCTCCACCCCATTTCCCCAGTCCAATCAAAACCCATCACTTCCTAAACTAAAAAAACACCACAGAAACAAAACCAGCCCTTGACTTAAGTTACTGCTAAGTGGCTGTGTTGTCAAGAATCTTCAGCCATTTGGCTACAGCCCCACTGACACCTTGGTCTCCTTTATTTAATAGCATCATTTACCATTTTTGGCAGACTTCCGGTTGAGGAAATTAGATGAGAAAACAGAAATAAGCCACCAGAGTTCATTGAGCAGAATCTGATGAATGCATTACTCGGGTTGCTTTGAGTAATATACTCAATGAAGAATTATTATTATTATTATTATTATTATTATTATTATTATTATTATCATCATCATCATCATGTTTTTTTGCAGGAGCTGCTCATGACTATTCTGATTAATTCAGCAAAGGTCTTCTGCATACAGAGCTTTACCTCAAGCAAGTTGCTGTCTTTCTGTCTCTCTAGTTGTTATATTGGAGCTTCTGCACAGTTACTCACTGGCAGTTAGTGAAGTACCTCCAAAACACTGCTTAGATTGTGTTTTCCAGTAGGAAGGGCTATAGCTCAGTGGTAAAGCACCAGCTTTGCATGTCCTGAATTCAGTCCCTTGTCACTTCAGTTACAAAGCATCTCAGGTAGCAGGTGGTGAAGAGCTCCTGTCCTAAACAGTGGACTTGAGATGGATAACCTGTGGTCTACTGGATGCTACTGGACTGCCACCATCCCTTACCATTGTCCATACTGGCTGGTGCTGATGGGGACTGGATGCAAACAACATTTGGAGAGCCACTGCTAGATCTGTATAAAGCTGTCCCATGTGGTGAATCGATGAACTGCAGTTTCTTCCAGATTGACCCCAGCACACTAGCTGGCCATTGTGTCCTTGTCAGGAAGGTTTCCTATTCTAGCTGGGCATTCCTTCAGTGATACTGTCTAACTGATCCCTAGGAGTGTGTGTCTCATGTGTCAGAGAATGTTCTGGGAAGAAGCCCTTTATGGGATTCTATTCCACTGCAGCTGTTTGCCTATTATGGCACATTCCCCACCAAACACAGATGATGGAGGAATCTGCCTTAGGTCTGGAAGTCAACCTCATTGCATTCTTGTATGGTGGGGTTCTGTGACTGTGTTCAACCTGAGAAGCCCCCCTCTTGCATTTTGATCCCCCAGCCAGTTCCTCCTGTTTCCCAACTAGTTAGGGACCTTCACACTCACTCTGTGGGGGCCAGGCTGCTCACAAAAGCCACACCACAAGCAATATGTTTCCATTCAAAATAATAGCACTAATTAACACACTTCATTTTACTATTACCATCTGTTCCATGGTGCCAACAAGCACGGGAATGCTTGGCTTTTATCCACCCTGGGGGCTTGTTCCCAGCATATGCTGAACCTTAAAGTAGGAGGTGGCCAGGGGTTGGCAGGATGAGAGGCAGGAAAGGTACATGGCTGGCTTATCAGCTCTAGTCATTTTATCCCTCTTTCTTTGTTCCTTCATATATTTCAAGGTTTGGAGCAAGTCAGTCAGTATTTGAAACGAGAGATATCTCTGAGGTAGGAGCAGGGGAGAAATTCATTTAACTCACATTTTTAATGTGAACATCAACCTATTTAATGTGAACATCAACCCATAATACAGCTATGCTTTGAAATCTGCACTTCTCCAAATTTTGTGGCACAGTTCTCCAACCCAACAATATGCACAAAACTGTGCTTATAAAGTTTGCATAAAATAGATATATTTGTGCAAATAACATGCAAAAGTGCATTATACTAGGAGAAATTGCTTGCAAAGGTATGCATATTATGCAAGGTTGCAAGCAAGAATTCTTTTAAATTTATCACATTTATATTCCACCTTTCCTCCAATAAGCTCGGCAGCATACATGGTTCTCTTCCCACCCATTTTATCCTCACAACCCTTTGGGGCGGGTTAGGCTGAGAAATTGTGACAGGCCCAAGTTCACCACCCAGTGAATTTCAGGGCTGAGCAAAGATTTGAACCCTGGGCTAAACACTGCATCAAACTGGTTCTGTATATAAATGTGAAAATGCTGCAAATTTTGGTTTCACTTCAAAAATGGGGGGAATTTATGGGAAGTTTATGGGGGAGATGCATATAAAATATGTATTTCAGGGAGAAAGCACACATAAATGCATATTTGGGGGTAAAAGGTGTACAAAATGTGTATTTTAAGCAACAGGGCATACAACAATGCATACAATTTAAACACATGTTTTGGTATTTTACACACACACACACACACACACACACACACACACACACATAGATGAGATACAGCTGAGCACATCCAAAACTGACAGAAAATAGAGATTGGCTGACCTGTCCACCCATAATGCAAAGCATGAGCTCTACCTCTAAGCTTATGGATCTTCCCCAATGATGGCCCTCCCCAGAAAGAGCTGGTGGGGAGAATAGCAATTATGTGTGTCACCTTGCCCCTATGAACGAGAGGTCCCAGAGCTGTGTGATGTCAGTGCACTGTGTGTGCACACCTTACAACATGTGCACAACCCTGGGGCATACTGACATTGCACGCACATGCTACAGGACATGCTGCCATCGCTTATGCATGCCGTGGGGTGTGCTGATGCCACATGTGCATGCCTGGCAGTGTGCTGACATTACTTGCACATGCTCAGCAGCATCCATGCACTGCTGCCACAGAAGTTGAGAGGACAGCCCTCTGTTTTAGAATTTTGTGGGAGCCTTGGCCCCCATGGCCCTCCACACTTGGCGCTCCTGCTAGCAACTGTCTTCTCTGCAGCCCTGCTGGTTTTGTTGTCACCCCTCCCCCCCATCACCAGCCTTGCCTTCTGCCTAGGTCTTGAGATCCTGCAAGCAGATTCAAGAAAACACAGCCAGGCAGACAGGGCATTGTGTTGAACAAGCACCGCCACAAAAGGCATCTGTCACAACACATCACCTGCTGTGTTCCCTGAGTCTCTAGCCAAAGCTACTAATCACATGTGTCCCCATTGGAGAATGAAAGGGTGGCTTGTTTTGGCAGCAATGGGAAGAGCATGCCTTGAAATGCATGCACGTGCACTGAAAGAAGAGCAGAAATCATGAGGTTCCATCTTCTACCTTCCAAGCAAGTTCGGATGGTGGTGATTGAGCAGGCAGGCGAGCCACTTAAGAGAGGGGAGAAGCAAACCTGTGACTTCCTTTTCCTTTTGGAAAATTCCTGCCATTGATCTTTCTCTCCACACACACACACCCTCATGTGATCTACACAAAGCTGTGCAAACTGTTTGTATATCATGCAAGAGAGAAGCTGTCACAACAGCCAACCATAGCTCTCTCTGTCTGCTGAATAGCACTTCAGAAGGGAGACCGCTGTTCCCAGCCATGGCTTCCATTTTTCCCACTCAGAGATACAGGCTTTGATTATAGCAAAGGGGAGACAGATGGGGTTTTTATTTGTCTTTGGAGGAAGCAAGGAGGAGAAAAGCAAGAATCTATGGCCGCTCAGAATCCAGAAGCAGATGCTTCCAAATGTACGCATCAATGCAGCACTTTGCTGACTAGAAGGCAAACTGAGCCAGGTGAAATGAGGCAAGGCTGAACCATCTTCTTGTTGCAGATATTAATATTCTGCACTTTGAAGCAACTGGAAGCATAAGAATTGACTCCTTTTGGAATAAATCATTGTCCAAACTTTTACTGACAGAACTCTTAAAAATAAAATAGAATACATCAAATGATACATCCAAAATATCTGTATAATCTCTTGTGCTGCCCAGCACAGACTCAGCATCTTAAAAAAAATATGGGATGATCCAAATAAACCTAAAAGCAAAGGTCTCTCTTTCTCTCCAGCCTGCTCCAAGCCTCCAGGCTGTTGGCTCTCCCTTCAGGAGAGCTCCTTTTTACATTTTCACTCCATTGAATTTGGGGGGAAAGACTCAAAGGCAACTCCCTTCAAAATGGAGATTTTGCAACCCAATACCTCTCACATGATCTAAGGTTACAGCTCTCGCATGTTAGCTACCAGAGAACAACAATCAGTTAGTTAGTCAGTCATTAACTTAGCAAGAGGTCAAACTGCTCTCCTTGCTTTCAATATAGGCTCATGGAAAAAACCTATGCTAAACCTTCTAAAATATACATTCTACCATTTTTAACTTCTATGTCAATTAAACCATTATACTGGATACTTCTGATATCTCCACACATCCCACCATCTGGCTTGGTTTCCCCAGCCACTGTGGGTGGCTCCCAACAGAATATTAAAAACACGATAAAACATCAAACATTAAAAACTTCCCTAAACAGGGCTGCCTTTAGATGTCTTCTAAAAGTCAGATAGTTGTTTATTTCCTTGGCAATTGATGGGAGGGTGTTCCATAGGGTAGGTGCCACTACTGAGAAGGCCCTCTGCCTGGTTCCCTGTAACCTCACTTCTCGCAGTGAGGGAACCACCAGAGGGCCCTCGGAGCTGGATCTCAGTGTCCAGGCTGAACGATGGGGGTAGATGCTCCTTCGGGTATACTTAGTTAAGTGAAATATGCATGTTGAAGTGAAGTTACATTGGAAAATATTCAAACTGGAAGTAGGAAGTATTATCCCCACTCCAGCCTTCTAAAACTAGCTATTGTTTTTGAAGACTAGGAAGCAAAAGGGTAAGGGGACATATCCCTCCTTTAATTTGACTATACCTGGTCCAGGTCAACATTCATCTGCAGTATTTCAGAATCTCAGATTTGAGACAAAATTTAGATTTAATTGCCATACTCCATTTCCAAGTGACTCTGTATTCACTAGTGGAGACCTCACTGTTACATTTTGGTCATTTCAGAGTTCATGAATGGTGTCACCACAAGATCCCATGATCTCTTAGACCATTCTTCTGATTGAAGAAAGCAGCTCAGAGTAAAGTATGAACCAAGAACTATCGGAGTGACTCAGATTTTAGAAACCCAGAAATAGCATATGAACATCAGCTCCAGTTAGCGTAGCCAGTGATTAGGGATCAGTTGTGGCTAGTGGCCATTGGGAATGGTAGGGGGTAAGACAGGGAGCCCAATAGTAGTTGGAGCCAGAGCCAATGACAGACTGAGCCTACTAATTCAAGTTTTATCCCCATCTTTTCCCCTGCTTAGTTCTACAAGAGACAATGCTAAGACTAAGGAGGAGGAATCAGATAGGCAGTGCTACCAGTCTGAATTGGTTTTAAGTAAGAGAGCTGGAAGGTGGGGGCTTGCTGTGAGCACCCAAATTTGGTGGGGCAGTGTCCCACTTGCACAAATGGATCAGCCTCCATTATTAGAGATGATGGGAGTTGTTGTTGTTACTACTACTACTACTAGTAGTAGTAGTAGTGTGTATAGGTAAAAGGTAAAGGTAAAGGACCCCTGGATTGTTAAGTCCAGTCAAAGGAGGGTGTGGCACTCATCCTGCTTTCAGGCCAAGGGAGCTGGTGTTTGTCTACATTTAGCTTTCCGGATCATGTGGTCAGCATGACTAAGCTGCTTCTGGTGCAACAGAACCCCATGATGGAAGCTAGAGCACGTAGAAAGGCTGTTTACCTTCCCACCACAGTGGTACCTATTTATCTACTTGCACTGGCATGCTTTCAAACTGCTAGGTTGGCAGAAGCTGGGACAGAGCAATGGGAGCTCACCACCATTGCAGGAATTCGAACCACCGACCTTCTGATTGGCAAGCCCAAGAGGGTCAGTGGTTTGGACCACAGCACCACACACATCCCTTTTACCTTTTACACACACACACACACACACACAGAGAGAGAGAGAGAGAGAGAGAGAGAGAGAGAGAGAGAGATTGTGGAAAGAAGGAAGGAAGGAAGGAAGGAAGGAAGGAAGGAAGGAAGGAAGGAAGGAACATTGCCAGCTCACATTGGCAGTAAAAATATTCCATCAATTCAAATGTAAACTTATAAATTAATATAAGCAGCCCATGTGTCCTAATAGCCATCTAAATGAAATTAGCAATTATAAGCCATGCCATAAGACTGATTTATTATTACTGAATGCCTGTTTTTAATCTGTTTTCCCCTCCCCAGTAGTATTTTTTAGGTTGTAATCTCTGTTTTTATCATACTGTTTTATTATTTTTCACTTTTCATTTTTGTACACTCCTTGAATATTTTTTTTTAAATTAGCAATTTAAAAATGCTTCTAAATAAATAAATGTCTCTTCGTCTGAATTCAGATTCATAGGAACATACTTACAGCTGGATTGTGGCTCAGATGAATAGGACGATTCCAAATGGATGGCTTTGAATCAGGTACTGCTAAATCTGTTTTGTAAACTGCTTTGAGGGTTTGTTTTTACAATCAAATGGTATCTAAACCTTTAAAATAAATATACGGTAAATAAAAAAAACTGTGTAGAGGTCAATTTTAATGCATCATTATGCAAATTAGTTTATTTCTCTTGGGTGAGAAAGAGAAAGAAAGCATTATGGTATTGGTTATTTATCCCTCCTTAGTTTACTCTGAAGGTTCACCAGCTAACCTATTTTTGTGCTCTGATATGCTGCCCTTTCAAATGGGACAACGCAGCCCTTTGGGATTCTAGGATTCTAGATGTTTCAAAACAAACCAAGTGAATGACTTCTTCACAGTGTGTTTTGTTAAACTATGGAATCCATTTCTACAACATATGGGAAGGCCACCAGCCAAGTGGCGTTGTGTGAGCTCATGACACACATGTATTAGGGAGGAGGGAAGGCGCTCTGGAGGTTGTGCACTTGGGGGATGTGGAGGGTGAAGGAGATCCCCCTTGGCATGCCAGTCCTCACCTCTAACACTGCCAGAATGACCATGCCCCTTACCAGAGCCAAGCAGGGTTGCACTGCACTGCCTGCCCATTCCCACAGAGGGGAGCCTGGCCAGCCAACATTGGGAGAAGAGTGCCGGGCTGCACTGCACTGGAGGCACTTGCATGCGGGTGCCTGTTTCACGCCCCCTCAAAAATCCACTCCTGGGGCCATGGTCCCTCTGCCCCTTCCATGCTATGCCCCTGCACCTGCCTAGGGTGTAATCTAAATCTGCTTTGTGCCAGACTGGGGGATTGGATTGGACAGAGATGTCCTTCTGCCCTGCCCAGCTGGCCTTTGCCTGCAGAGTGCTGCCAGAGGTCCACATTCCAGCCACTAGAGCATCACTACTGGGGCATTCAGGGGATGGGGAGGAACTTAGATTACTGTGATGTTAAAAGGTCTGCCTTGGATTCGTATCGAGATCATTCTATCATTTTTGAGATTGCATCCCAGTACAGCTTTTACCACTCTTTTGTTGACTATGAGGGCCACTCCATTTCTTTTACAGGATTCTTGCCCACAGTAGTAGATATGATGGTCATCCGAATTGAATTCACCTATTCCCGTCCATTTTAGTTCACTGATGCCCAGGATGTCAATATTTATTCTTGCCATCTCGTTTTTGACCACATCCAACTTACCAAGGTTCATGGTTCTTACATTCCAGGTTCCTATGCAATATTTTTCTTTACAGCACTGGACTTTCATTTCGCTTCCAGGCATATCTGCAACTGAGCGTCCTTTCGGCTTTGGCCCAGCCACTTCATCAGCTCTGAATCTACTTGTACTTGTCCTCCGCTCTTCCTCAGTAGCATGTTGGATGCCTTCCAACCTGAGGGGCTCATCTTCCAGCGGCATAACTTTTATATGCCTGTTGTCTTTGTCCATGGAGTTTTCTTGGCAGGGATACTGGAGTGGCTTGCCGGTTCCTGCTCCAGGTGGATCACGTTTGGTCAAAACTCTCCACTATGACCTGTCCATCTTGGGTGCCCTGCTCGGCATAGCTCATAGCTTCTCTGAGTTATTCAAGCCCCTTTGCCACAGCAAGGCAGTGATCCATGAAGGGGACTTTAACAGGAGGCTGCACAAATTAATGGAGCAGATCAGTAGCTGCTATCCATGATGGCCAAAATACTTCCAGCATCAGAGGCAGAAGACCCTGAACACCAGTTGCTGGGGAAAGACAGCAAGAAAGGCATACCCTCCAACATTTCTCTGATGAAATGTCCCTTTCCAGAATGATATTTTTACTATTTACACCCCACACAACTTATTGGGTTGTCCCAGCTACCCTGGGCAGCTTCCAACATATATAAAAACATAATTAAACAATAAAAAAGCTTCTCTATAGAGAATTGCCTTCAAACTCCGTACCCTCCAACATTTCTCTAATGAACATAGGGACATATTAAGGAAAAGTGGGACATTCCAGGATCAAATAAGAAACCTGGATGGCTTCTCTAAATCAGGGAAAATAGGGACACTTGGAGGGTCTGGAAAGGACTGTTGTCTTTGTGGGCTGTTTATGGGATTTCCAGAGGCATCTGGTTGGGCACTATAGGAAACAGATTATTGGACTTGAGAAAGGCTTTTGGTCTGATCCTGAGGGGCTAATCTTATATCCTCATGGTGTTGCTGTAACCATTCTGCAGGAAGGGAAATGGAAACAGGAGGGAAAACATGATGCAATGCACTTCCTTCAGTTTGGCCTCTGTGGCTTCAGTTCAATATAATCCAGCAGAAATGGCTTGAGAGTATCTAAAGAGGGTTTCATCTGTGTTTGTTTTATTCAATTAAAAACCTTCAGCCAGAGCTTTACTCCCCGCAGCTCTGAGAAGGATATTTTTCTATAACACGGCAATGATTTACGATCTACGAGACAGTGTTTAACTGAACGTCATCCCAAAGCTTGAAGGCAGCTTATCAAGGGATTGGTCACTCGAGTTAATGAAAAATGGATCCCTCATGACAGTCTGTAGTGCGGCTATATTTGGATAACAAATGACATGCTGGGCCAGAGGCTTGGCAATTAATACTGTGGTAGGAGACGGTATGCAACAAGAGAGTGAAGCTGATATTTTAGATCAATACAACCTGTGTTGTTCTCATCCCAGAGCTTTGAGACATCTTGCCAGATGGGATCCAGGTGATGGAGTGGGTAAAACAGAAAGGGGATATCCATCTCACATCAACATGGCATTTTCAGGTAGGATACAGAGAGAGCCCCATGTGATACCTTGGAGAGCAGCTGCCAGTTAGTTCCTGAGCTAGATGAACCAGTGTAAGGCAGTTTCCTATGTTCTTTGTGGGAAAGGCTGTAGCTCAATAGTAGAGTGTCTGCTTAGCATGCAAAAGTTCTAAGTGTATCTCCAGATATGGCTGGGAGTGGGAAAGACTCTATCTGAATCCCTGGAGAGACAAAACCAGTCAAGGTAGACCAGAGGTGAACCTGTGTTCCTCCTAATGTTGCTCATCTACTGGCCAATCATCCCTAAATATGGTTTGGAGCTGGGACTGATGGGAATTAAAACCCAACAACACTTGGAGGGTCCCAAGTTCTCCATCTCTTGTGTAGATGTTGGTGTTGTGGGCATCCATCAGTGCACCTCTGGGGATGAATTGAAACCACTGTGTTAGCAGCACTGCAGTGACCTCTGTGGGGCACAAGCCTGGGCAGTATGTATGGAGGTCCTGGGCTGCCCTGATGGCAAGACCCCCTCTCTCAGTCTTGCTGATGTGGTCCAAAGGAGAGTAGAGTAAGATGTTTAGAAATGGCTTGGCTGCAGGAGTTGCCAGAAGGATGTGTACTAGGCTCCATCCAACCATCTTAGGGACTCAACTTTAGACTTGTGTAGGATTTACTCCTTAGCCTTTTCTTCTTCTGCAGATATTCCACAAGGCAGTAGAGGTTTAGGATCAGTCTTCCTTCTTCTAGATGAGCTACCATCCCAGGTTGAGGAGCCCCATCTGCCCCTCTACAGCACATGAAGAAACTGCCTTCTTGCCCCACTATTGGTCTTCTCCACTCAACCCACCTGAGCCTGTCCTTGATGAGTCCCTAACTCATCAAGGGTTTGAGACACATCAGCTACCTTCACTTGGTTTAGGTGGCAGGTCAAAGGCATTTCCTGGGGTGTGGTTCCTGTCACACGCTGGCAGCTTTTCGGAGTCACAAGCGAGAGCTGAGTGCAGGGTGGAGACCAAAGGTGGACAAACTATCCCAGAAGGTGCATGAAGTGTCTCCCACCTACTCTTCCACTAACACCCAGTACACCCCATTTAACTGAGTTAAATGAACCAATGGTCTGCCTTGGTATGCAGAAGCTTTATATCTTCCTGTATTGTAAGCTATTGATTTCTATCTTTTAAAGTATTTTTTTTTATTTAGTTAACCAATGTGAATAGCCCTGTACAGAAAAATGAGAACCAAAACAAGGAACTTCCACATTTTTAAAATTGACACTACAGGGCAGAGATAGGTGAACTCTCCGAAGTTTCTATTTGGAATGCAATCACAATAGTACTTGGAAGATCTGCATCTGCCAAGAGAACTTGGGCTTTGGACCTTAGCACATTGCTACCCAGCATATCAGGGGGACAGAGGTGGAGGAAGGAAAGTGTAATCCTCCATCCTATCAAATCCCCATGTGCCAGCATTGTGACCTATGCTGCTTACAGGTGTTTGCAAGGTGAAGGACTGCCTGAGATAAATTTTTGGCTAGCAATGATGAATAAGACAAAAGAGAGAATCGCCTACAGATTGGAATGTATCTGAGACAGAAAATAATGCAGCCAGCTAGCCATGAATGTCACATTCATTCCAAGGATCTCAAACTGGTGTATGTGGTTATCCTAATCCTCATTTTATTATCAAAACCACTCTGTGAGGAAGGTTAGGCTGAGAAATGTTGACTGGCCCAAGACCACCCAGTGAGTGTCATGACTGACTTAGGTTTAGAACCCTTCTCTCCCAGGTCCTAGTCCAACACTTTAAATGTTACACCACCCTGGCTCTTAATTGACAATTTGGATTGAACACACACACAAAGGGGATGGGATGATTTAATCCTTAGTTGTATGTTATGGTTCTTATCCAGATGAGCCCCATGTTGAGATTTGTGATATAACAACAACACTTGGGCTGACTCGGATGTGAGCTAGAGGCACTATGTTGTGGTGTGTTCAGTCTTATCTCAATGAATGTGATATTAGTGGTTAAAGTTCTGGAGTAGGAACTCTCCTGTCAGGAGGCGGAGTCAGGAAGAGTCAGCACGAGGGTAGATTCCCTGACTTCTTCAGCAGCTTGTCTCCACTCTGCCTCTTGACTCTCTGCCACAGACTCTCCCTTCTCACCAAGCCCTGTTACCTCTTCATCTTTCAACTCCCAAAGCTCACAAAACAGGTAACTGGGATAGACCAATTCAAAAGTTTCCATCTGGCATCCCTTGACCATTGCCTAAAAATTTACTGCACTCAGTGCTGGATAAGGCCTCCCCCTGTCACAAAAGCTGCTTTCTAGAGAGCATGCTTGCCATAGTGGAATTTCTGGTTTTCATTTGCTGGTGAAAGCAATGTCTCAAAGGGGATCCCCAGAGAACTGTGATGGCAGACAGTCCATGGGCTTGATGGTGGGCCAGCAGCCCAGCAACTGGCTTTGCCCTGGCTCCATCCTCCATATGGCTCTCTGTAGCCTTGCAATTTCCAATTGGAATCGCAATGCCACTTCACTCCCTCTTTACCCAGACGCACAAATCCACGCAAACAAAACTAGGGTTTCCTAGTTTTAGCAGACTAGAACATGTGCAGATGATGGCTAGTCAGTCCCAGCAAAGCCCAAGCAGGTTACAAATATACAAGACACATTTTCTTCATTTCCTTCCATGCTTTAAAAAAATGGTGCTCAACTGAAAGTTTCTTTTGCAAAAATAATGTTCTTCCTTGGTTATTCCCATGCTCAAAGGCAGATTGGCTATATATTGACAAGCTGGAAGGTGTGCAGAGGAGAGTGACGAAAATGACCAAGGGTCTGGAAACCAAGCCTTATATGATGAAAAGTTGAGGGAGCTGGGTATGTTTAGCCTGGATAATAGAAGACTTGAAAGGAGATGGAGAAGCCATCTTCATATATCTAAAGGACTGCCTCACAGAAGATGCAGCAAGCTTGTTTTCTGCTGCCCCAGAGGGTAGGAACCAAATTCATGGATTCAAGTTACAAGAAATGGGATTCAGACTAAATATCAGGAAGAACTTTCTGGCAGTAAAAGCTGTTCGGCAGGGGAACAGACTCCCTCAAACAATGGTGGACTCTCCTACCATTGAAGGTTTTTAAGTAGTAGCTGGATGACAATATGTGAGGGATTCTTTTGATGTGAGTCATGCATTGCAGTGGGCCTCAGGGTCCCTTCCGTCTCTACAGTTCTATGATTCTATGATTGAAGAGGTGCAGTTTTGTATCTGGAGATAGATAGAGCTCCTGCCCTTCCAATTATCCTATCCTAGCACATTGCCCTTTGCATCTATCAATATGAAGTGGCAGTACAGTTGTATTCAGTATTAACTGAAACAGCACAACTCGGATTAACCAGATTAGCACACACCCTTGTAAATATTCCCCTTTTAGCCATCCAGAAACTGCTAGAAACACTTCTCTGCCACCTAAGAGCTTATAGGTAGAGCATCAGCTTTTAACACAGAAGACTACAGGTTCATCCTATGGCATCTCCAGGTAGGGCTAGGAGTGTCCCCAGCCTTAAAATGCTGGAGAGCCAGTTAGTACTCAGATGTACCAATGGTCCAATTTGATAGATGCCATCTTCTTACATTCTTCAAATACATTTGCTCAGTCTACATCTTGGGTAAGAGCCATGGCTCAATGTGAGAGCCCCGCCTTTGTAGAAGAGTTTGGATTTGATATCCCGCTTTATCACTACCTCAAGGAGTCTCAAAGCAGCTAACATTCTCCTTTCCCTTCCTCCCCCACAACAAACACTCTGTGAGGTGAGTGGGGCTGAGAGACTTCAGAGAAGTGTTACTGGTTCAAGGTCACCCAGCAGCTGCATGTGGAGGAGCGGGGAATCAAACCCGGTTCACTAGATTACGAGTCTACTGCTCTTAACCACTACACCACACTGTATGCAGAAGACCCCAGTTTCAATCCCAAGCATATCCAGGTAGGTGTGGAAGAGACCCCAGCCTGAAATCCAGCAGAGCCACTGCCAATCACTCTATATAATACTGAGCTAGATTAATCAAATGGCCAAAGTATAAAATGGCTTCCTACATTGTTTCTGCCACTTACACAGACTTTATGGCCCATTTCAAATGTCACATGTGCCAGCTGCCTCACTGGAATCCCTAGCCTTGATCCTCTGTTTGCCACCCTCTAGTAATGGGCCATCAATTCCCCTGTCCTTGCTCTGGGTTGCTTTGGAGAAAAGGAAAATGTATGCTTAGGTAACAACAGAAAGAGAAATTCCCTTCCATCTGCTGCTATAGTGTTGTGCAAACTCTACCCTTGCAAAGATAAAATTGAATTTCTGTAATACGAAAGGGACAAGAAGCTAATCAACTTCTGGTTGGAGGGAAGACAAAATCCATTTCCTAGAGAGGTTTCACTGACCAGATTCTCTCTTTTTTTCTACTTCAGTAACACAATTCTATCTATATAAATAAGAAGGAGCAGTTGGACCTCTGCCAATCTGTATATGGCAGACAAAACAAGAGATCACCACATATTAGAGAAAGATATATCTCCAGGGTAATTCCACAGTCCTATACATCAGAGCTGTTGCACTCCATAGGAACAATAGGACTCATTCAGAGTCAGAACTTTGGTCCACCTAGCTCAGTATTATCTACAATGATGGACAGCAGGTCTCCAAGGGTTTCAGGCTGGAGATATTCCCAAGCCTGGGAACTTCTGCATGCAAAGCAGATGCACTATCACTGAATGCTGGGAGTTCCCTTAAATGCATAGCAATGCAGAAAAAGGGACTAAGGAAGATAGAAACCTGCTTTATATTGAGTCAGATGGTGGACTTCATTGGAGGTTTTTAAGCAGAGGTTGGGTGACCAAGTGTCAGAGATTCTTTAGTTGTGACTCCTGCATTGCAAGGGATTGGACTAGATTGTCTTTGGGTACAATTCTATGATGGGTGCTCATCAAACCAAAAACATTCAGTGGTGATTGGGGATGGTGGAGAAAAGCAATTCACTCCACATTTTAATTACCATTCTTGAAACAGCACAAAACCAAAACATGGCTATCCTTTGAAAGTCACACTTTTTTGAATTTTGCAGTACACTTCTCCAACCAGATATTTCTCTTAGGGGAAGTGTGCATGAAAAGACATATGTTCATGACCATATGATACAGAAATGCATGAACAATATTGGGGAAATTGCTTGCAGAAATGTATTTATTAGGAGAAACCTGCACTAAAATGCTGATGGTGTTTTCTGAATACATAAAAAAGTACAAACTGGTGTGGAAATGTGAGGAACTATTTAAAAGAGAGAGAGAGAGAAATCGAGATAAACTGAAATTATCAGATCAAACCATCCCTAGGTAGTAGATTTTTCTGATGGAGGGGGCCAGGAAAGCCCGTGGAATGTGCTTTTTACAGTGGAGTGGACTCCCTCAGAAAGTGGTAGACTCCCCTTCTTTGGAGGTTTGTAAACTGAGGTTGGATGGTCACCTGCCAGGGATTCCTTTGCTGTGATTCCTGCATTGCAGGGGGTTGGACTAGATGACCCTCAGGATCCCGACTCTACAATTCTATTATTCTATGAAGGACCCTGCAAAACCTGGAAATTACTAGATTTTTGTTTGTTTTGTTTTTAGTACAAACACTTAAAATGATGGTTGAGTGTTACCAGCTTGCACATGTACTCACACAGAGACACACCAGGCTGTTTTAAAACCAGGCTATACAGTGTCGTCCTGGAGTGGCCTGAGGGAGACCATGGAAGTGAAGGATTGGGTCGTGGTGGAGGCAACACTTTACACTGATCTTTTGAGGGACCTGAGTTAGAGTCCTAGAAGCTCTGGTCTTCTGGGGATGGCAATAAGCATCTGGAATATAGTACTTTTGCTGAAATTATACTGAATATGTAATTTTAGTATTTCATATTGTTTTGTTATATACTACAAGCCACTTCGCTTGTTACTTTAATAGCAAAGCAGGGTATAAGTATTCAGTCTAATCTAACCTATTAGAGGCTTTATCCTTTGCCATCTACATCTTTCATAAATTCACACAGGTTTCTGATCACATTTACCTTCTTTTCAATTCAGCTCTTGTATGCTTTCAGCTCTGTCCTGGGAGAGACATGTTCTTGCAGAAAGGAAAATCTTCTAGGACTACAATAGGATTAAGCCTTGAGAGGAGGGTCTTTGGATCAGCTGCTGAACTCAGAAGTGGCCTGTTCCTGTTAAAGGCCTAGTAAAATGCCTTCTAATACTTGCAATGTGTGAATTGGATCTCATTTTCAAGAACTTGAGTCCGATGAGATCTTATTATTTTTTAAAAAACAAAACAAACAACAACAACAGGCAGAACAGAGGAGAAATTGTTTCCCAGTTTCATGAGGTAGTAACAAAAGAACTGGGTTTAATACAGGGATGGCCCACCCATGAGATAAGGTGAGGTAACTGCCTCCGGTGGCAGAATCCATAGGGGCAGCACGTCCTGAAGTAAATCTTTACCCTCCCATTGTTCCTGTTGTAGATCTTCACTCACCTCTTCTTCCCTGGTAGAAAGGAGGACGCCATTTTGTGGTTTACCTCAGTTGCCAAAATGTATTGGGCCAAGCCTGGTTTAATATAGCAAATGCAGACTCATTTACTTCCTTGAATTAATAGAGGTGAGCCAACTCCTAGGAACCAAGGGGGCTTTGCTCCCCCAATAAAATATTTGAGGGAGCAGCCCCCCCAAAGAATTGATGGGCATTCCAATTCAAATAGTGTGCGTTTACCACATCATGTAATCAGTTATGTGGGGTGGGACTTAACTGTCCCCCCCCCCCAATATTTTGTTCAAGTTGGCACACCTGGAAGTAGATCTCCAAGACAACATGGATCCTTTGGATGGTGGTTTGGGAGAGAGGGCAGAATGCAACTAGCTGGAATAACATGCAAAACAGAGAGATTTCCCCCTCTTTTGGTAAAATTGGTCTTAATTCATGCAATCATCTTGCCTAGCAATTGAGCTGAGTATCTCGGAATACATGGAAATTGCTCTCAGCAGGGAACTGCCTCTCTTTCCATTCATCCTATTTCTTAATTCTCCCTCGCAAAAAAATTGCCTGTAAAACTTGTGTGCATGTGTGTGTTCCTTCCCTCTTCCTCAATGACACATTGCTTCTTTTTAAAAGAGATATGCAACTTTTTAAAAAAGAAAGAGAGAGAGAGGAGGAGGAGGATTGATTCTGATGTGACATTGTGTTTCATGGGAGAACAGCTGTTGGAGTGATAGCCTTTAGGGACCCAAACATTGTCAAGAAATGGAGCTGTAGGATTCAGCCTTAGTCCTCATATATACATTGGTACCTCTGGTTGTGAACGGGATCCGTTCCAGAGCCCAATTCGCAACATGAGCAGAATGCAACCCGTGTCTGCGCAGGTTGCGATTCGACGCTTCTGCGCATGCGTGTGACGTCATTTTGAGTATCTGCGCATGTGCAAGCAGCGAAACCCGGAAGTAACCCTTTCCGGTACTTCCAGGTCGCTGCGGAGCGCAACCTGAAAAAATTTAACCTGAAGCAAACGTAACAAGAGGTATGTCTGTAGCATATAATCTTCCATTAACATATGAACCTATGCTACTGAAAGGAAATTTTTTTTTTATATGAACCTAAGGACATTCTGCAAGAAAAGCAGGTGCTCTGCCATTGAGGTATGGCATTTCCCAAAGAGCTAAAAGTCTTCCTGTTGATTCTCTAGGATTGCTTTACAGTACATGCACCATCACAACAGGCACACACAGAGCAGGCCTTCTATACCTACCTTATATCAGGGGTAAGGAGTATTTTTCAACCCAAGGACTGCACACCCTCATGATTAACCTTCCAAAAGGCACATGCCAGTGGTGGACAGGGCCAGAAGCAAAAGAAGGCAAAGCAATGGATATGAGCCTTATCTTTGTAAAATAGGCTACATTGCCAAATGTTTACCACTCTCCTCCCTACCTCATCCTGGTAACCACAGAACATTGTCACAGTTCAATAACACATTCCAGCTACACACATAGGAGCCAATTCCTAAGGACTGTGGGGGCTTCCACCCCCATGATAAAATATTTGAGAGGGTCAGGCCCCCACAAAGTTGATGGGTATTCCCATTCAAATATTGTGTGTGCACTGTGTCATGTGATTGAGTATGCAGGGTGGGACTTACCTGGGCCCCCACAATATTTTATTCAAGTTGGCACCCCTGGCTAGGCAAAAGCACTCTAGGAAGGTGCAGGACAAGGCTGGTGAAAGGTGTAGTCTGAGGAAAAGGGGTAAGGCCTGTAGAAGTGTGGCTAGGAAGAGTGCTGAGGGCCAAGTAAAGAGGCCTGGAGAGCCACATTCAGTGTTTCAGCCCAAGTTTCCCCAACTGTGCTCTAAATCTAGGAACAGGATGCATATTTCAGTGTAAGGAGAGATGTAAAATATCTGCCCCCATTTGTCTGTGCTCAATGAACTTCCACCTAGGCTTTGACATTTACAACTCTCTCTTTCTCTCTCTCTCTCTCTCTCTCTCTCTCTCTCTCTCTCTCTCTCTCTGTGTGTGTGTGTGTGTGTGTGTGAGAGAGAGAGAGAGAGAGAGAGAGAGAGAGAGAGAGATTGATTGTACCCACTTGCTCTCACAGTCCTTCTAAATGAATACATGCAAAACTCTGTAGTCACAGCTCAAGATACTATTATTGACAATCTATATTTCATATAAGGGATGCAGGTGGTGCTGTGGTCTAAACCACTGAGCCTCTTGGGCTTGCCGTTTAGAAGGTCGGCGGTTTGAATCCCCGCGACGGGGTGAGCTCCCGTTGTTCGGTCCCTGCTCCTGCCCACCTAGCAGTTCAAAAGCACGCCAAAAAGTGCAAGTAGATAAATAGGTACCGCTCTGGCGGGAAGGTAAACGGTGTTTCTGTGTCCTGCTCTGGTTGCAAGCTGGACACATGACCCAGAAAATCTGTCTGGGGATAAACGTCGGCTCCCTCGGCCTGTAAAGCAAGATGAGCAGCACAACCCCAGAGTCGTTTGCGACTGAACTTAACTGTCAGCGGTCCTTTACCTTTACCTTTTTATATTTCATATAGGAACCATCTCTGATGGGACATTTTGCTCAAGTTGTCCTAGTTCTGTTTGGCTAGTCCACTTATGATTCCTGTTTGCATCTTATGTTTGTATTTCCCCCCGGATAATAAAAAAGTCCAAAGCATTAATGGGTGCATTCATATACTGTTTACTGCCTGGATAATCTCTCATTTGATTTTAACCTTGCAAAATATACTGTTTGCTTGTTATTTATATGCAAAAGGAAATTACATGATTCTGCGTCATTACTAATAATTTCAAGATACAGAAGGACACAGGTTGCAAAAAAAAATAAGCCTTATATCTAGGAAGTTTTGGTCAAATTATGTGTTTTGAAGGAAATTCATCACTAGATCACCTGACCTAAAAGGGGGGGATAGCCAACTAAGTTCTACTCAGAGTAGAACTACTGAAATGAATGAACCTGTTAGTCACACCCATCAATTTCAATGGCCAAGACTAACATTGGATACAATACACAAACTTTATGGTGGATTAGTGTAAATGTTGTTTAAACTCCCCCCTTTACCTTAATTGTGCACCCATCAGAAGCTGGTATTAGTCCTAGTGAGGGAAAATACAGATACCTTTACTCTTTTCGCAGGTGTGGCCAACTGTGGTTTTGATGCAATCAGTGTAGTGTAGAAGTTAGAATGTTGGACTAGGATCTGGCACACTAGGGGTTCAAATCCTCACTTGGTCATGAAATTCATCTCACAGTCTGACCTACCTCACAAAGTTGTGATGGTAATGCATAAACAAACAAACAAACAAACAAACAAACAATACATAATAGAGTGATCAAGATGGATTGGCAGGTAAGACCCTTCAACTCCAGTGCCATGTTCCAAGTAAAATTAGAAGCTGATTTAAAGTTGCTCATTAAAATTTTTTAAGATGTCCAGTCATGTGATGCTCCTAAGATTCACAGATTGTGAAGCGATAGACATTGGTTCCTCTACTGCTAGAACACCATTTCAGCACTACGGACAGAACTGTTCATTTGAATTTCCCATTCAATGTTATCTTGAAAGAGAGCAGTTTTTCATTGGCATACTGAGTGTTTCCGTTTTCATTCCCAAGTGGAACACTATGCAATTGGCAATGTGTCACAGCCAACAGAATTCCTGACCCTATCCTGTCTCATTGGATCAATTCAATAGACCATGAATGATAGAAGGTTACAGGCTTTGTCAGTACTTATGCTTTCTTGGCCAAGATATGAGCTTGGCCAAGATGTTATAAGGATCTTTATGCAGTTTTCATTGGGCAATCGTCTATAGTTCCAAACAAACATTGGACAATAGATCTCAGTTGACATTGGCATTAAAGTAAAATCACTAGACGTAGATGAGGCACCAATAATTTGTATTTCTCATTCACAAAATCCAACCAATGCTTCATGGGAAAAGCCACATGTGTGGAAGAACTGTGTAACACAGTGGTAGGGAAACTTTTATAGCCTAAGGGATGCATTCCTTTAAGAGAGTTATATTCCAGTGGTGGGCCAGTCCAGAGGCAAAGGTGGGTGGAGCAACTACAGTCATACCTCGGGTTGAAGTAGCTTCGGGTTAAGCATTTTCGGGTTGTGCTCTGCGGCAACCCAGAAGTAACAGAGCACGTTACTTCCGGGTTTCGCCACTCACACATGCACAGACGCTCAAAATGACGTCACGTGAATGCATGGAAAAGGCAAATCGCAACCCGCGCGTGTGCAGATGCGCGGACAGGGGTTGCGTTTGCTTTAGGATGCGAATGGGGCTCCGGAATGGATCCCGTCCGCATCCAGAGGTACCACTGTAATACGAAACTTATCTTTGTACAGTATACTACTTCCAGCATGCACTCCCATGCCCTTCTCTATTCTTCATTGTCAGGGCTGATTCAAATGCAGGTCAGCACTCAAAACACAGAGACAAGCAGAAAAGTTAACTCTTTATTCAAGGAAACAACATACAAGGCAACAATGCCTCCGAACAGAACTGGCCCATATGAAACTGTTGCCAGGACTGATTATTCCTGTCTCCTACTTCCCCCTAAGTCTCCTCTTCCTCAGCCAAATGTTTCCTAAGCAGCCTTAAACTACGTCGGGGGAGGGAAGAACCTGTGCTATTTGTTCTGCTACAAACATAGCTCTTCATGTCCTTGAAGGCAAGCTCAGTGGTTGCTTCTGCAGCCTCTGACCCCTCCTCCTCTGCTTCATCTTCTGAGTCTGAACTGCTTTCTGCATCTGACTCCATTTGCTCACTAAAGCCTGCTGCCTCTTCAGCATCCAACCATTCCTCCCCACCTTCACCCTCTGTCCCACCAGCAATCCCCAGGCTCTGAGACTTTTTCTGGGACTTCCCTGGGGGATTTCCCAGCTGGTGCCTCCCACTACTCCTCGTCATCCAGCCAGTCCCTGACATCCATCCAGACATGCAAAAGTCGTTATCAGAATTCAAGGACATATTCCAGTCAGGAAAAAGCACTCAAGGATGATGTGAAGCAAGAGTTCATCCTGGGGAGGGCTAGAGAGACCTGGAGGATTGCATTTGGCCCCTGAGGTTCCCCACCACAGGCATAGCAGTCAACTCCTAGGGGCCGAGAGGTTTCCGCCCCCCCCAATAAAAAATTTGAGGGGGCTGGGCATTGCCATTCAAATGGTGTGCATGCACCGCATCATGTGATCAGTTATGCGGGGAAGGGCTTACCTGGGCACACCAAATATTTTATTCAAGTTGGCACCCCTGACCACAGGTATAACAAATTCATGTTTAAAGATGCATAGTTGCTTAGATTTTTTTTCTTATATGCCCCCCAGCATTATCTTAGGGCAAGTGCAATATTATTAGGAAAATATTCTGCATGCACAGAAAGTAGCATAGAGCACCTCTCTATGTCCTCGTCTCCTTAATTCAGTTTGATTTCCTTGGGAAGGGTGATGCCCACAAGGAGATTCAGCTCTGGCTGACATGCAGAGAAAGGGTAGATTAGCAGCCATCCCCAGATTGACAGGGGAAGGCAATGGAGGGCACAAAAGCAACCTTGGTCCAACAAACCAGAAGCACTTCCTCCAGGCCGCCTGCCTATCAGAGTGACATAACAGATGACACAGGCAGAACTGAAAATTACTGCTGACACATCCCTGCCAATGCTCTGCCTTCTCTTTCTTCTCTTAGAGAGAGGATACAAGGAAATTGGGCTTTGAAAGCAGTCGTCATGCATGGCTTGCTGTGTTGGATTGAAATTCTTAAAATGTTGCTGCAGCAAACTCCAAGGAGCACAGAGGTAACATGGGAATCACTTTGTGAGTCAATTAAGTTCCAAGGAGTTGCAAATAAAGGATGATGCAGGTCATGTCTCTTCACCTCTGTCCTTCCATTTCCTTCATTCCTTTTGCACAGGGAGCCTGTGGACCTTCAGATGTTGTTGAGCTCTTAATACCCTTCATCCCTGATGCTGGCTAGGGCTGGTGGGAGTTGGAGACCAACAACATATGGAGGGTTGCATCCTTCCCACTCCTATTTTACAGTACACACTTGCACAGCTTCACCCTGTAGTGCCAACATACACCACAAGTCACAGAACCATAGCATTCCCTCAAACACATCCTGTTTGCCATGCTTTGTACAGGATTTGCACAGTTCCTCACTGCCAATGCATGCTGTCTGTCAGGCTAGGTGGGAACAATGATCATAACGTGGGCAGCATATGGGGCAAGGCATGATGGGAGCAGTCACTAAGTTATCCTGGTGGTGACTTTATATCCATTTTAGGCAACCTTGAAGGAGCCAATTATTCAAATTGTGTGTTACTCCTTTCTGATATTCAACTATCACAGACCAGCCCCTTCTTTATTGCTCAGGTCACACAACTGGAAACCAACATCTACTCCCTGAAGCAGCTCCTTCTCTCTCCCTAATGGCAGACTTCAGAGCATTTTAGAGGACAAGTTAGTATCCTTCATTCAATGTAGAGAAAATGTCTAGACAGGCAGGTGAATCTTACTTCAACACTAGCAATTGGGGCAATATCCTCTAGTGAACCTAAGGGCAGTGAGTTAGCAAAGAGGGTGTATGGTAGACCTGCGGTACGTGTAGCTCTGATCTCACTGAGGGTAATGGTTGGAGGGATCAGGAGGAATTGCTGTGATAAGCTGCCACTACTTCCCATCACTCACACCTCAAACATTTGCCACTTAAGGCGACTGCCACTCTGCCTAGTAGTAAGGCCAGCACTGACTTCAACTCCCAGCATGGCCAATGGTGAGGGATGATGGGAGTTGTAGTCCAACAACACCTAGAGGATCATAAGCTCCCCACCACTACTTTTGCATTTTCCAGATCCATGTAAGGCTAGCTGGCTGGCTGCCAGAGCCTTGTATCAGAACACCACAAACATTCCTGGACTTGGTAAGTTCTACTCCCTTCTTTCTTCGAATCCACTTATGGCTTTTAGTCTCTCTCTCTCTCTCTCTCTCTCTCTCTCTCTCTCTCTCTCTCTCCCACCATGCTTCTTTTTCCCCAACACACCATATGCATATCTCATATTTTCCCCTGGGAAAAGGTTTCCTAGCACAGGAACCTTTCATTATCCAAATGTTGTCTATATCCCATCAGCTGCAACCAGCATAGCCAAAGATCAAGGATGATGGGAGTTGCAGTAATAATAATAGTAGTAATACCACCATGAAGAACAACAAAAATAATATCTCTGGGAGGAAGGGCAGGGTAGAAATCAATCAATCTAAATGAATGAATGAATGAATGAATAAATAAATAAATACTACAATTACACCTGAGGCATAGAAGTCATTCCAGTGTGCCAAGCATTTGATGAGCATTGCCATCAATATCACCCTCACCCTGCAGTGAATGATTTGTTCTGAAATATGCCAAACCCCAAATAAATTTCATCTCAAACACAAGAATCCACCTCTCCCCCCCCCCCCATGCCAGTAGCAATTTCTCCATTTTGTGGTTGTTTTTCAGATAAAAGCATAGCAAATTCACAGCACTGTAAAATAGCAGAACAGAAGAAATCTGCCCACCCTTAATCAAACTGGGCCCTGTCGCATTCAGACTCCTTTTCAACTAATCCAAAGACTGCAGGTTGGTTACTGACAGATTCCCCAGCTCCAATTATAGCTCGTTCTCATTTTTCCTCCCCTTTGCAACCTTCCCTTGCCCATGTAATCTGCTCTCATCATGAATACAGTTCAAGAAATATTTTGATGAAGCCCAGTCTTCTCACTGAGCCCACACCCTGAACAAAACCGGCAATGAAAAAGCATCACCTTCCCACAGATCCATCCTCCTCCTAATTAGTGTTATTACCTCACTCTGAACACATTTGGTTTGTTCTGTCAGACCTTTTGAGGGCAATGCGCATAAGAAGGCACAGACTGCATGCAGAAGCCAGACCATTGATTTCTATAAATGTCACCATTTAATAATTCCTTTCTTCTTCCTTAGGCTCTACTTACCTAAAGTTGGGTGCTTTTTTTCCCTGTCCTTTGACAAGCAGTACTTGTTGGGAAAATGTATCCACATATATAAAAATATTCCTCCATCCCTCCCTCTCCTTTCCTGTGATTCCTGCATTTCCAGGAGGTTGGACTAGATGACCCTTTGGGAACCTTCCAACTCTACAATTCTATGACTCTATTATCCTCTCCCTCCCTTTCCCCACCACCCCTTTGGGGAAAAGTTACATATAATTTAGAACCTTCCATTTTAGATCCACACAAAGGGTATTATTCTGTACTTTTTATAAGCCTGGCTCACTTCCATCACTGGCTCCCCCCAACATGCCCACCACTCCTTTAAGTTAACTTCAAAAGTTGTTGAACAAAGGTTGGCATTCTACCATTGACTGCCCATTGGCCATTCCACTGAATAAATGATTCTCAGCTATCTATTCACTATTTTTCCATGCTGAGAACTGGACATTTAGTATTGCTTCGTCACCCCTGCCATATAATTATATATAAATATATATATAAAGAAAGGACTTCACCTCTTGCAGCTTAGCAATCAGCTAGGCTTTCCTTAACAGGTTCTTAGGAGGTACTTTATCAAAAGCTTATTGAAAGGAAATCTAAATAAATCACATCCACTGGTCCACCTTTATCCATTTGTTGTAATGATTTCAAACAAAGCCTGCTCCAAAAGCCTAGCAATTTACTGTGGGAGACCTCCTGCTGGTTGACCTGAGTGTCTGAGGGCAACACAACTCAATGGATTCAACAATTTCCCTATTATCTTTCAGGCCATTGAAGTTCAGCTTTGGCAGCTGATCTAATTCCTTGATCATTTGCCGTAGCTTTTAAAGAAATATGGAGACAGCATTGACCACCCTCCAGCCTACGGAAATCAAAGCAGGTTATAATGAATATAGTTTCTTTTGTTAGTTGTTGTACTTTGTCCTACCATCCTGTTGAACTGTTTCAGACCCAGGAATTGATTGCCTTGTCCTAAAGTGTTTAAATGTGGAAGCAGGTCTGGTCTCCTCATTAGCTTCAAAGGGCAATGTTTATGGAATAATGCTCCATCCTTCTATGCTCCATCACCTTTATTATCTGAAATGTGATTATACACTTCCACATTGTCCCATCTGTGAAGACCATCAGCCTCCTGAGATGTATAGAACCCATGGAATATTTTATCAATTCATTAATTGTATTTATATCTCCATACTTTGTTTTTTGGGAGGATTAAATATTATTTTAGACTGAAATAAAGTTGAAAATAAAAGCAACAAAAAAGATGGCCACCTTACAACAAGAATACTAGAACAATTCTTTTATCTTTTAATTTTTTTTTAAGGGATGGGGAGAAAATAAACTAATCAATTACCACCTTTGCTATATCATAGATGAGCCTGTTGGACAGAGTGAAATAGCACACTAACCCTGCAATTCTATCGTCCCTGGGATAGGCTCCTAAGAACCATAGAATGTTTTGGCTCTTCCTCTCCAAAGCCAGAGTGAGAGTTCTGCCCTCAGAGAGGGAGACACAACTTCGTAAAGTCCCTCCTCACCACCTTGGGAACTTCACACTAGCTCCACTGACATCAAAGCTCCAATATTCATATAGTCTGTAGCGGTATATGATGATGATGTATCAGATGAGAACATGGGAAAGCACAGATCTAAGCTGAAGATTTGTCAACTTCATGAAGGATAAAGCTACCATTGCCTGCTAGCCACAAGTGTTATATTCTACGTCCACAGTCAGAAGTGGTATCCCTGTGGGTACCAGCAGCTGAGAATCACAAATGAGGAGAGCTCTGTTGCACACAGGTCCTGTTTTGGCGGCTTCCTGAAAGCATCTGGTTGGCCAATGTGAGAACAGGATGCTGGACTAGATGGGTCTTTGGCTTGACCCCATCAGTCTCTTCTTAGTGAAAGAGTTAGTGATTTGATGTTGGTTGTGCTGTGACATCACCTTATAGGTCTGATGATCATCAGCCCAGACATGCCAGGTAATCTATGGAACTAGTAGGCACCTTATTGGCTGAATATAACTGTTGGTCCACAGGCTGGTTTCTTCAGTATGTGCAACTTGCTACTCAAGATACCCGAAATATCCCTTGCCTCATCTTCCTTTCTGTTTGATCTGAAACCACTCTCCCAGGAAAGATCCTGTTTGCAGGCTTCCCACAGGCACCTGCAACATCCCAACTATATTATATTTCCCAGTTAACCCAAGACACGAGTTTTTAGTGCACCTCACCATCCCAGAATAATCAAAGAAAGGGCTGTGGCACAGTGATGGAGCTTTTGCTTTGCATGTGGAAGATCCCAGGTTCACTCCTTTGCAATTCCAAGTAGGGCTGGGGAAAAACCCAATCTGAAACTCTGGAGAGCCACTGCCAGGCAGTGTAGATAATACTAAGGTAGATGGACCAATTGTCTAACTTGGTGTGATGCAGCTTCCTATTTTCCTATGTTATTGTGAGGAAGGTTCATAGTTTGGTGATAGAGCTGGTGTTCTTTTGCATACAAAAGGTCCCCTGTTCCATCCCTGGCAGTTCCAGGTAGAGTGGAGAAAGACTCCTGTCTGAAACCTTGGAAAGCTACTGCCACTTGAAATAGACCAGTCTTCCCCAAACTGATGCCCTCCAAGTGCTTTGGATTACAGCTTCCATCAGGTTCAGCCAGCATGACCAGTGGTCCAGCATGATGGGAAGTGGAAGCCCACAATGGGTAAACAGTCAGATTCACTATAAGGCATATTCCTATGTATTAAAGGGAAGGGCTACACCTGTGTGGTGAAGGACATATTTTATATACAGATGAAGCAAGGTTCAATCCCTGGCAACTCCTGGTAGGGGCTGAGAATATCCCCTGCCTGAAATCTTGGAGATTCACTGCCAATTAATGTAGACACTTTTCAGCTAGGTTAGGTTTAAGAAACATATGGTCCTCTGGATGATGCTAGATTACAATTCCAATCATCCATGACCCTTGGTCATGCTTGCTGGGACAGATGGGAGTCCAAAGGATAGTTTCCCCATCCTTGAGCTACTTGGACCAGCAGTCTGATCCTGCATAAGTCAACATCCTATATTTATATACCTATGAGGCCAGGTCTTCCCTCATGGTTGTGTGACATTAACTCCTTGGATTCTGCTCTAATCTGCCACTTCTTCAGTGAACTCTTTGCAAGAAAGACTGCCTCTTAACTGGGTTCTGTTTTATTGACTCTAATAGAGTCTCATTTATCCCCACACCTTTTTTCTTCTTTGCATTAAACACTCCCTGTGATATACAGCACAGCCATTACTGGGGCACATTCCTGGCACATTTCATGGAGCTGGCATAGTAACACTACCTCTTTGAAACCCCAGAAGAAGCAAAATTCTTGCTACTTTATGTCCCTGCTTTTTTAATTCACAACATAAATTTAATGCTAATGCTTGTCCTCAACCACATCAATATCTTCTCTCAACTGGGAGGATAAAAGCAAAACACAAAAGTTGCCACCACAACAAGAAAAAATGGGAAACAAATGTGGGCTGGAGGAGGTAACTGTTGGGTGGATTTGTGGCTATTGAACTAGATCACCCTCAATGTCCCTTCCAATTCTACAATTCTATGATCTTATGAAAGGCAGGATATTCATCCCACTTTTCATTAAATGAGCTCAGGGTAGTGCACAAGGTTCATACACCCATTTTACCTGACAAAAACCATGTGTGGTAGGTTAGACTGAGAGAGGTGGCCCAAGGTCACCTATGTAGCAACATTGCAGAGTGTTCATCATTGCAGACCATGTTCTCCTTGGTCCAACACTCAAACTGCTAGATCACAATGAAATCTGCTCATCTGTAAGTACTGTATATTAATGTAGACAGCATCTGCCAGAGCCACCAATACTGCATGATTAGTTCCCGGATGGTCTTCTGGCCTCTGGGGTAATAGAGTGGGTAACTATGCTTAACAACATAGCCAAAGGCTGCAGATTGGCACCTCCTGAGCATGATTACAGGTGCATCATGGAAAATTTTCAGTGATGCGCTATAGGATAGATGTGTACTGGGTAGTGCAAGATTGTCTATTGCAGTCTGATTAATAAATGCAATTCATGGTTGGGTTCAAGGGCTGATTTTTTCCCCTCTTCAAGAGGAACTTGAAATAGTGGTGACATTTTCTCTTTCATCCTCTATGCCCCACCACCCTGTCCCAAATCCTCAGAGAGCAACAATTTATCAATTCAGCAGAAATCAATTGTGAGGACAGCACAATAGGTACTTTTCTGGAGGCAAAAATGGGTTTGGTATGGTATACATATGTTATTTCCTTGTGGGGGAGGGCAAAGTGGCAGGGGACAGAAAGAGATTCTCTGATGCCATCTAGTGGAGATAGAGAGAAACACTTAGGTTCTCCTAAAGCAGTTGGGTTGGGGGAAGAGATTCTGCTTCCCTTATCTTATAAAGCAGTGGGCTGGGGGGTTGGGAAACACATTCCTTGAGGTGTGCAGTTTCAAAGGGCCTTAAAAGATCAGAAGAACTGTATTATTACACCCAAATAAAACAGATGATCTTTACATAGCATTACTTGAAAAGGGAGATATTTTTCTTGCTTCTAGCATTGTTACTCCATGCTGCCAAAGAGCTGATGATTGCCGAAGGAACAGCAACAACAGCTCTGTGCATAGAAAAATCCATCTGGCACCATAAGAAGTACTTTCCTTTCTGTGCCCTGACTCTAAGGAGAACAGATGAAGAACCCTGCTGGATCAGACCAAAGGTCCATCTAGTCCGGCATCCTGTTGGTCAGCCAGATGGCCTCCAGGAAGCCCACAAGCAGAGCATCATTGTCACATTTGCTTGGCACTTGTATCTCAAACAAATAGTCAAACCTACTTCCATGTTAAGAACATAAGAAGGTCCCTGTTGGATTAGGTGAAAGGGCCATATTGCCCAGTGCACTCTTCTCACATTGGCCAACCAGATGCCTTTGGGTAGCCTGCAAGCAGAACCTGAATGAAACAATGCTCCTCACTTGTGATTCCCAGCAACTGATATTTAGAGGCATACTGCCTCTGATAATTAAATTAGGACATAGAAATGTTTGGGGAGTAAGCCCTTCAGAAAGAGCAGGTTATTGGGGCATCTCCTCTCTGCAGAACTAGATTCTATTCCTGCTGGTCCAGTAGAGCTGCCTTAGAATCTAACACTTTTGCCAACTCAGCAGGAGCACATTTTGAGTAAGTTAGGAACTTTGTTCTAGAGAGTGGAGGGTCCCCATAAGGTTCATGGGAAAAGGAAATGGGGCCAAACTTATATAAGGAGTTTATTCAGAGAATAAGAAACCAAGTCTCCCTGGTTATGGTGCATGGGTTACTGAAGGTTATCCCAGATCAGAAAGAGAGGGAGAGCAACTGTGAGTCAAGGGTAGATACATAGCTGTGGCTAGAAGGAGACAGATCAAAACTAAAATTAAGAGGCCTGGGTCAATAAGAACTTCTGTTCAGTGGCTAGAATTCATTAGGTGCAAGGCCAGGCTACAAAAGCCATGCACCCCTTCTAATTCAGTTTAGTCTCTGTGTTCATTCCATCGTGATATGGGGGTTATGAACAGAAAACTACCCTCCCAATCCAAAAGAAAATTGAAGAGGAAGAATGGAGTGAGTGAGACACACCACTGTGCACTGTGTATAAATACACACATATATATTGGTCCTCTTTTGCTGTCACGCAGATGCTAAATAAAACTGGTTTATTTTGGGTGATGGATTATGGGAGTGTGGCTCATACATCCCAAACATAGCATTTTAAAAATCACATCTTATTTTTATTTGTATGGACTGAAAGGATTTTCATATCTTTGCTCCCCTCGTGATTCATCACTCCCAGAAACTGAGTCACTTATCCACACAAGGTTGATCTACAGCGCCTACAGCTGATAGCAGATTGTCACAGTTTATTAAAAGTCAGGTGTTGCTCATTCTCTGGACCCAATAGGATAGCAAATAGTGACTCAGATCCTGATGTAATTGAGGGACAGCAGGCAAAATGAAGAGTAACAGATGGTTTTATTTATCCCTTGGAAGGCTTCTGAAACCCTTTCAATATCCCATACCATGATAGGCATGAAGTGTGTTTATTTATTTGCTTAAAGCATTTTTTCGGCCAAAAGAAGAGGGGGCTTCCAGAATGCTTACAATGATCAATAATAGGAAAGTCCTCACAATTTAAATGAGACAATACAAAAGGATAAAATAATTGAGATAGAGAAGGAAAAAAGTAAACCCAGGCACTACTTCATTACAACGTTCTTGTAAGTGTTTATTATCATATAGAATGGTGGTGGTGGGAAGATGATGGTGATGATTTGAATGTATATCACTGCAGTTGTTCCTTTTCTGGGCAACAGATGGTGCCATATTGTGTCATGCCATTTAAATTGTAAACTTGAGGACATGGACTTCCCTATTATTGATTACTGCAAGCACTCCTGGAATCCAAGAGGGGATTAGCTAGCTGTCAAATGGAAATCAGTCAATCATATTATAGGCCACATCCCAACAACTTTGGTTCACTGTGACAGAAGCATTGATTCTACCAGTAGTGTCTTCTTCATCCTGGGTTGGGAGCTTTTTCAGTCTAAGGGCCACAGTCCCTTGTGGGCAACCTCTTTGCCAGGGCAAAACTGGGTGGGGCAAAACTGGGTGTGGCCAGACACACTTCACTCTTCATCCAGGCAAGTGAAGGTGTATTAGCACAGTTCAAGTACACATTCCAGCTAGGTAAAAAACACTGGATTAAGCTTCAGAGCAAGCCCATTGAGGAGTGTGACCTGGGGGGAGAGGCATGTCCTGGGCAGAATGCCAAGAGCCAGATGGAGAGGCCTAGAGGAACCTGGCCTTTGTGTGTCCTTTAGGAGGTTCTCCAGGGGTAGAGCACCTGTCTTGCATGTAGAAGTTCCCAAGTTCAGTTCCCAGCATCTCCAGGTAGGACTGGGAAAGAACCACACTGAGCTTGAGGGATGGATGGTTTGTCACAGTATGACAGATTCCAATGTTCCTAGGTTTGGGCTGCAGGCAAAAAATGTTTCCTGTTCTGGCATTATTTTCCCCAAAGACCCAGCCATTAGCTTGAGAACAGGAAAGAGCTAATGCAGTGACAGTTGCATGGTTGTCTCTTGGTGTGCTGTCTCTCACCTCACTGCCTTGTTTCACCTGCCACAGGCAATGGGGCAGCACAGCTGGTTCTGGCAGGAGCAATGAACAAGGAATCACAATGCCACCTAAGATGTCAGTGGTTTTTGTGTGTGGTAAAGAGCTTGGAGAAGCAGCGC
Organism: Podarcis raffonei; assembly: GCF_027172205.1. Taxonomy (NCBI): domain Eukaryota; kingdom Metazoa; phylum Chordata; class Lepidosauria; order Squamata; family Lacertidae; genus Podarcis; species Podarcis raffonei. The sequence goes on from NC_070621.1 coordinate 6,728,494, forward strand.
AGGGGAGGGGTTGTCTCTGTATGCGCCTGTTGTCAGCAGCTAAATCTCCCCTCCAGGCTACAAAGAAAGAATGAGACATTTCTAACACCCAGAGCAGGGATTGTGGCTGGTTAATAAAAGGAATCTTTTGCTCACTTCATCATAAATGTCTGCATATGAAGAAATGCACCTGTCCGGTTCAGTTTTGTTCAAAAGTCTCCAAGATGTTTGTATAAGTGGAAGAGTGGCAGTTGGTTTCACTGACTAAGCTATCCCATAGCCCTCAGTTGCTTTCCCCTAACCTTTGCCAGTAGATCTGTCGCTGCAATGTTGGAAAGACTACTAAGAGATGCTGCCAATGTTCATAATCGCCTTGTTCAGAGTTTATTCAGATTGTAATGCTCAGGGTATTGCTAATCAAACATCATAGGATCATAGGAAGCTGCCTTATACTGAGTCAGGCCATTGGATCAGTTAGCAGTGCATTGCTTGATGGGCAGAAGATTCTCCAGGACTTCAGTCAAGGTTCTCTCCCAGCCCAACCTAGAAATGCCAGGGATTGAATCTGGGGCCTCCAGCAAGCAAAGCAAATACTCTATCACTGAGCTACAGCCCTTCCCAAAAATCTTCAAACAAATCTTAGTGGTTGTGCTGTAGCAACATAAGAAGCTGCCTTAAATCGAGTAATACCACTGGCCCATGTAGGTTCAGTAGTCTTTACACTGACCACCAGCAGCTCTCCAGCTGTTTCAGAGAATATTATCTCCCAAACCCTACCTAGAGATTAAACCAGGAGTCTTATGCATGCAAAGCAGAAACTCTACCATTAAGCCATGACCCACTCCCAACCATGGCCCTGCTGGAACTTGAACCCACAAACTTTGAATGATCTAGCATTAATCTAGAAGTCTAATGCCACAGAGCCTTCTAGCTCATTTCCCCTAGAGGTTGTTTTCCAGTTCAGGGTGTGAACTGATATTTTGTACATGTACAGTCTGTTCTTGGGTTGACTAGACTGCTTTGTGGGTGCATGCAAGAAAATAACAGTCCTGTGTTGTTCACCCCTTGGTCTCAATAAAAATCACTTGGATTGCTCCACACCCTCCCCTGCAAAGACAAACCCCAGGCAGGGTTCATTGCACAAATGAATCTTCAAGCAGCTCTGTACCATGGCTGGTATACAAAGATGATTTCCAGTGGCACCAGAAGCACACATGTATCAACTTCATATTTATCTACTTATTACATTAATATAACAACTTTTCTTCCAAGGACCCCAGGGTGGTATACATGGTTCTCCCTCTCCTCATTTAATTCCAACAACAACCCGGGCGGGGGGGGGGGCGAAACTCAGAGACAGTGACTGGCCCAAGGTCATCCAGTAAGCTTCACAGCTGAGTAGGGATTCGAACCCTGGCTTCCCAGGTCCTAGTTCAACCTCTAACCACTACACCACACTGGTTCTCATTATTGTTCAGAACACCTAGAAAATAGACCATAGAATCATAGACCTCAAGGGTCATCTGGTCCAACCCCCTGCCACATAGGAATCTCAACTAAAATATCCGTGAAGGATGGCCAACCAACCTTTGCTTAAAAACTTCCAATGAAGACAAACCCTCCACCTTCTCAGTGTCCTTCACCCAAACCCCAGGGAACCAGCCAATTTCATCTGCAACACAAATCCACGTATAAGAGGCCCACTCTCCTCTCCCCATGGCAGTCTGGAATCTTCAAACATTTGGCACAGCACACATAGTTCTTTAATTCATGGTGAGTTCAGGCCATTTGCCAAATGAATGGATCAAAATTGGAAAAACATTAAACAAAACACAACAGGGAGCTTGGCTTTCTTTTCAATCTGTCTTCAGATTTATTATTATTATTATTATTATTTTCTTTCAAGTTTGGTTCTCATAAACATTTATTTGATAAGCCCTTTTATCTACTTGCTCCTCCAATATCAGATAGTGACAGGCTATGAATACAAGGAGTTGGGGAGATTTGGCACTTTTTTTCTTTCTTTTTTTCTTTTTTGCATAAAACCTGAAGCATGTTTCAACATTTATTAGCTAAATGCTTACAAGAAAGGGTTTTTAAATACATAAATAAATCTGTACCTCTGCTGTAGCAAGTGTTTCACAGTCAGAGCTGTGGGTGAAGCCAGGAAGTGGATGTACCTCACACTTCCTGTTTCTGTGCCTCACAATAAGATCTATGTGGTATGTGTGCATGTGAGCACATGTTTGCATGTGTGTATGCATATTCACACACAATGAAAAGCAAAAGATCCCATTGAGAAGGCAACTTGAGGGTTGTATCCAATTAAGTTGTAATCAGAGTAGACCCAATGAAAGTGATGTACCTAAGTTGGTCATGTCCCTCTATCTGATTGGTTCTATTCTGACAGGACTAACATTGAATACAGCCCTCTTTGGAAAGCAGGGATTGGAAAGTTCCATTTTGGAAAGTTCCATTTTGGACAAGTGGGAAGTGTAACAACATTCACAGTGTAGAGTGCTTTTGTTCAGAATGCTCCATTCCGACCCTCGACCCCCACATTATCCATCAGCAGTGAAGACTGGTCCATTGGGGCTGATGAGGCACTGCCACACCAATCTCAATCACACACACCATTAGGTACCCCCCCCCAAATATTTTCTGTCTCCTACAAACTGGGGTGAATGGTGTTTTGGTGATATAGAGATTGGTACAGTGGTACCTTGGGTTACGAACTTAATTCGTTCCGGAGGTCCGTTCTTAACCTGAAACTGTTCTTAACCTGAGGTATAACTTTAGCTAATGGGGCTTCCTGCTGCCACCATTGCATGATTTTTGTTCTCATCCTAGGGCAAAGTTCTTAACTCGAGGTACTACTTCCGGGTTAGTGGAGTTTGTAACCTGAAGTGTTTGTAACCCGAGGTGTTTGTAACCCGAGGTACCACTGTACTCAGGGAATTGACTTTCCTGCTTATTGAGTATATGTATGGTATAAAATAGATGTCCAGAAAACAAGAGAGAGCAGGCATTGGAGACTTTCCAGCTTCCTTCCCACTCCCCCACTTTAATCTCCACATATCTAAAATCACCCATTCTCTTTAGTGATGGACTTGATTCAGAATTGGCTTGGCATTAAAAACTTTTGTTGGCAAATATTAAGTTATTATGTTTTAATTGAATGAGTTCAGGGCCCAGATATGTTTCGGGCAGGGGTGGAGGAAGAGGTGTGTGATGGGTGCAGGCTGCCCTGGGTGTCACCACTAAGGGGGGTGACAAAATGCCAGGCGGCACTTACGGGCCTGCAGCGTGCCCGAGCCATGCGTCTCTCCTGCTGCCTCCCTCCCCCCCAGCTGTAGGGCGGCTGAGTGGGAGGAGGCAGTCAAACTCTGGAGGCCCCGCGGTGCACCCGCCCCTATGGATGGTTCGCCCCGCCCCTGGTCACACTGCCCCAGATGCCCGAGTGGCTTCCTCTGCCACTGGTGTCGGGCCAGCCCCAGGTAATTCTGGATTGGTTCGCAGCAGCTCCAAAGTGTCAGGCTAGGCCTTGAAACCTCTGTGTGTGTGTGTGTTTTGCAGTGTTTGATCTATCGTTATAGCAAATACGTATCAGTATTGCAAATGAAGGGGGGGCTGGAAAGGTGTAGCATACTGGGCATGCACAGTGGCAGCTGCAACATTCAGAAAATGAAAAAGGGAGCCATGGATGGTTCCACTTGGTGGTGCCATTCTCCATGTTCTGCATCTTCCAGCACCACCAGAAGAATAGACCAGTATGCTGGGGCTGTGTGGTAGCAGCTGTATGCATGTCACACTCTTATCCACACTGTGGCCATACAAAGAGTGGGTGCAGTCAGTGGCAGACAGAAAGCAGCAGTTTCAAGCCAGAAACTGCACTGGAGGAAGGACAGGATTAGGAACAGGGGCTTTGGCGATAAAAAGCACTACCACACTGGAGACCAAGGGTAGTAAGAGGAACTCCATTTTGGACTGAAACTAGGAGGATCCAGGTGGCTGATTCAGTGGTGAGCTAGTGTCAGCTCAGTCAAAGTTGAGAGGTGAAACTAGAAGGAACAACTGGAGCAAAGAAGGGGAGTCATAGGAACATAAGAAGCTGCCTTAAGCTGAGTCAGACCACTGGTCCATCTGACATTGTCTATGTGAACTGGGAGTGGCTTTCTGGGGCCTCAGGCAGAGAACATTCCCAGCTCTTCCTAGAGATGCCTGGGATTGAACCTGGGAACATCTGTATGCAAAAGCAAAAGCTGAGCCATGTCCTTTCCCCCAAGGATATCTGAGAGTCCAGTATAGGGAAGTTTAACATGGTCTGTAGCCAATATCAGTCCTACTCAGAACAGACCCATTGATAGGTCTATCAATTTCAGTTGGTCTACTTTAACTAGGACTTAGTTGGACAATCCCAATGTATATTAGCTGCTTGAATAGTCCCTGGGATGAGATGGATCCTGGACTCTCAGGTAGGAGGTTAGAAACCTCTTTGTTGTTGTTTAGTCATTTAGTCGTGTCCGACCCTTCGTGACGCCATGGACCAGAGCACACCAGGCACTCCTGTCTTTCACGGCATCCTGTAGCTTGGTCAAACTCAAGAACAAAAAACCTCTAGCTCTAGATTAAACTAAAAGGGGTGAAATGAAGCTTATCATTCCCTGAAGCTCCCTTCTCCTCTTTTTAGTAGGTACCAGGCAGTAGGTAATTAAAACCTGCAAATTCAGCAGGAAATGTCAAGGGGGAGAAACTCTGAAGCAGTGTGAGAGACTGTTTCCACCTTGCCCCCCAAATCCTGGGGTAATATCTCCCATCTGAAAATTGCACCAGCTTTTCAAAGTGCAACTGAACATTGCACATTGTATGTGGATGATACCCAGTGCACAATCGGCTCCCTCTCACTCTGATTCTCTGCAACAATCCTAATTAGGTCATTTATTCTTAAATTAGAAACTATGGAGCTGAAGCCCTTCATAATGCAATCACTCCTACTGTGCAAAGGAGGGGGGGAAATCAGGTTTTGGTGGATAAATGTGATGCTTGCTTGCTCATTAGCTGCCTGTGTGTTAAACATATCAGTCCAACACCGCTGCTTCCTTTGCCCACTAAATGGAAGGACTCGCACATGCCACTCACTGGGACCATTATTCTCTAACAGCCACCTGCATTATACGAATTCCCTCTATTCTTTCCTTCCCTCTTTCCAACTCATGTACAACAATTAACTTAAGTGAACCTCCCAAACCTAAAAAATAAAAAAGAGAGAGAAGCAGTTCCTGCCAGGGATATGGGGGTTGAGAGTGGGTTCAGTGAACATTTTGATGTGTGCCTACCTAATTTGCGTTTCTCAAACAGATATGTGAAATGAGCCTTAGTTATCCTTCCAAATTTGCAGTCCATCAGGTGAGATAAAGCACATCTAAAAAGGAATATACATCAGAGAACAGTGCATATACACACAAAGCGTGCTTTTTAAAAATGCATTAGGTTATGAGAATTGTTTGCAAAAATGTATAAACAAATGCAGAGGAGGTTGGTTGGTTAGGGTGAATGGGGCACCGACCTACCAACCTCATTCTGCCCATGGCTAGCCCCTCTGCCTGCTTGCCCTTTTACTTAAAACTTGCACAGAGGGTGCCACTGAGTGTTAGCTCCCTTCTTCTTATGCTCAGAGTTGCCTTTGTAGAACTTAGCTGGGAGGAGGATGGGTACATAACTAGAATTAGTTGTCTCTGACTATTATTAGCTCCCTGTCTCCACCAACTGCTGGTGTCCCTACCTCCGGCCTGACCAGTCCCAATAAACACCAGCCACCACTGTGCAAAGGGACATATGAAACTGTATGAAAAAATGTATGTTGGGTGGAATATGCACAATAACACACACCAACTTAATTCATGGTTTTGGTTAACTTTAAAAAAATGGAGCAATAACCCTCCATCCTCCATGTCTCAAGAGAGGCTTGCCTGCCAGGGCAAAGCAGCACCAATGGCTTGCTGGAAACAGGTCAGTGATGCTTATCAGGAGGGGGAGGAGGCAAGGCAGTGGTAAGGGCAGGGCATAAGAGAAGCAGTTCTAGGATTGACTCTGCTAGTGCATCTGTGCTCTCCTCACCTGGCTGCCCCCTTGCCCCTTCCAATAAGTGGTAGTGACTACTGGAAGGCTATTACCCCACCGAGTGAGCACCTCCTAGTATTTTTGCATGCATGGGGTGGAGGGGGTGGCCACATTGCACTTTTGGTCACAGCCACCCCTGGCATGTAATCTACGAAGGTTCCCCCCATCCCTGGCTAATAAAGGCTCATAAATCCAGTAGTCCATGAGCAGGGAATGTGAGGCTTAGGGGCCCACTTGTGGCTCTCCATGTCTCTCTGTTGGGCCCTTGAAATTCTTCCCAGGCCACATCCTCTTTCCCCAGCCACACACCATAACAGACCTTCATTACACCCTCATTGAGTGCTTTTGCCTGGCTGGAATGTGCCTTTGATAATGCCTCCTGCTTGCCTGAACGGATGATAGAGATAGGTTTATGAGTACATATAAAAACTAATGTACAGTACAAAGGTAACATTTACATCCACGTCTCCACCTACTTTTGCCTCTGGTCACAGCCATGATTGGCATCTGGCCCTTTGCAGGTTGTCCTGTGCCTCCTTCCTTCCTTCCTTCCTTCCTTGAAAGAAACAAAAGGGGTTTTAAGGACTTGTTGTGGGAAATCAACATTAGATACAATGAAGCTTAGGGCTGTTTCCATGGCGATCAAGGCTTTTGGGCAGTGTGATCAGAGTCGCAAAATGTTAACACTTTTGTCTTTTTCTCCATGCCTCCATATTTCCAAGCCTCAGATCTGCAGAAAAACAATAACAGTGCCTCTTATATGTAACACACAGATACACCACACAATAATATATCTAAGAAACATGCAATGCACAAATGAAAATAATGTGGAACAGTACCAGCATGAAGAGAGTTCATATTGTTCTCTTGGCAACTGGAACCCAAGTGTAAAATAAATATCCTCATCTATGCTTTTTGCCCACATTTAAAAGGCTATTGTGCTTCAGTTGTGACATTTGGCTGGAGGCTTTCTGAACTGGTTTTAGAGACCAAAAGCAAAAGCAAGCAAACTTTCCTTCCCCCACATCAAATATGGTGTGAGAAACTTATCTCCACTATGTTCATATATAGCAAGGGGAAGGGAACCTGTGGCCTCTGAATGTTAGGGCTGTTCCCTGCCTGGTCTATCTGTGGACCGGGATCAGCACTAAGCCAGGGGATACCTCATCTGGATCTAGCTTTGAATAACTGTTGGGGAATGGGCTGACAAGGCTAATGTTTAACCGGGGTTTCCAAAACCCTAAATAAACATACAGTGGGGAGAAGGAAGGAAACATTGCATCTCCTCCCCCTCTTTTGACTCCTCTGCAGAGAGCAGTAGGGTCAATTATTCTGGGTGCTGTTTTGCTGGTGTGCTCCCTGCAGCCAGTAGGATTTAAGGCTCCATTCACTAGCTAGTGAGCCAAGGGCTCAGTTCTGCTCAGTTGGTGCTGTGCATGTGTTCCCTGCTGGGAACAGGTGTGTGCATCCAAAGCTCCTTCTTCCCACCTAAAGCCCAGCTCCTGAACAGCCCCAGATTGCTCCAGAATCCCTGACCCAGGTCTGTTTTCATCCAACTTGTCTGAAACATCGCTTCACCTAGATCAGCCAGATTTGGTTCAGGCACTGACCAATTCCAGCACACAGCCCTACTGCGTATTGCTGGACTACAACTGACATAGTCCCTGATCTCTGGCCATAGTGACTGGGTGTGATCGGAGCAGGGATCCCACAGCAATTCTCAAGTGTTTCACTGATGACGCTAGGGATATCACTATAATATCCTTATTCTCATGTTGCAGATCACTGTCCATGTCCTATCCTCACCAGCACCATTTATTTATTTGTTTACCTCATTTATAAACCATTCAATAGTGAAGATTTGCTGAGCTGCTTACTAATAAAAAGTAAAGCCATATGGTCCATGTCAGGCCACCACTGAGCTTGGCCTGGAAGTTGCAGAAAGTACAAAGCTCAGCAGTTCAACCGCTCACCAGGGCGAAATATCACCATCATGTTATTCTGCTGCTGAAATAATTGAACTGGCTGACAATTAGCTATTGGGCACATGTTATAGTGCTGGTTTAATATACAGTGCAATAGAGGCCAGCCCTATTTGCAGGTTTCTATCCTTGGGAAATTAACCCCCTCCTCCCTCTCGCATAGCACTTGAACTTGGGGACAGTCAATGAAGTTGAATGTTGGGAGATTCTGGACAGGCAAAGTAAAGAACTTATTGACACCACAGTGGTAAAAACTGTGGAATTTGCTCCCACAAGATGTAGTGTGAGCCATGGCTTTTTTTAACGATTTGGAAAATTCATAGAGAATAAAGCTAATGGTTACTAGTGCTGACGGCTACTTCCTCCCTACATTCCTTGGAGGCAGCATGTCCCTGAGCATAGGAGCCAACTCCTAGGGGCTGAGGTCCCTATGCCCCCCCGCCTTAAATATATAAGGGGCTTCCCCCCCAAAAAAAGGTTGCTGGGCATTGCCATTCAAACTGTGTTAATGTGCCACACCTTGTCACTGACTATGTGGGGTGGGCCTTACTGCCCCCCCCCAATATTTTATTAAAGTTGGCACCCCTTTTATGGATGTACGAAGTTAAAATTCACATTTGCCCACTTTGCCTCTAGCTAGTGCCCCTTGCCCTGCCCCAGAAGGGTGAAAAAGTTTCCTCACTCCATCTTAGCCTGGCCTACATTGCTAGGTGATTGTGATCAAATGCAGAGGCGCAACATGCACACTTCCCAAGATATGGGTGTGGCCTAGTGTGCAGGCCTGGTGTGCACACCAGGTGTGGCCTGGTGTGCAGACAATGTCAGGTTACCAAATAGGCAGAGTAGGCACTGGTCTATGGGTCCCATGCCTTTTAGATCAAACAACAGATCAAAATAATAATGATTTGATTTTGAAAGAAAGTTACAATCAAGCTTTCTTAGTTCAATGTTATCCCACTAGAGCTCATGCATGGTGTCTGTGTGAGATTTTGATTGCCTAGGGGCCTGCACATGGTTTAATCAGACACTAGAACCAGAGAAGAACAATGCCTTGGTGTACTGTTAACTAGCAGATATATAGATCATTCAGTCCATCTTATGCTTCCTTTCCAAGTTGTCCTACACTGGATCCATATTTCATTGCATTATATACTCATCTGAATGCTTGTTTCTGGATCCATCTGGCCACTAAGTACGCCCATTTATTAATTATGACACATATGAAATGTATTAGTTTTCCAACTTATTTTACACCACCTGCCACATAGACACCTCCGCCGCCGCTTCCGTTCCAATCATTGTCATCACAAGCACTTGCAAATCCTTCCCTTACACTGCCCCCATCCTCTCTCTAGGGCAACCCCCACAAATCAGATATTCACACATCAGTCCAGATGTTTCCCAATGGATGCTATCTATCCACTAACCTTGGGGGACCATCTTCCGGTTGCCACAAACAAGATGGCCTCACCTTGATCTCATCAATCAAGCAGCTGCATGAGACTGGACAGCATGGACAGTGCTGTGGCCAGGCATCTGGGTCCCTGCAAGGATCTGGCTTGGGGGTGGGAAGTTGACGCCCCCCCTCGTGCCGACCCCAGCTGTGTCATGCCCAGTGTGGCTCAAGAAGAGGGCATGGCCATGGGCCATGGGAAATTTAAACCACAGCGCAGTCAGGGGGCTCTCCTCTTTCGCCCCTGTACCAGATTTCTTCAGTCGCTGACTCCTTCCCTAGCTGTATGGTTTTGTCTAGCAGGATCATCAAGGGCTCTCCCTTTGCAGCCACTGAAGAGTCGGTTCAACGCGGGGCAGCCGAGAAGGGACTCCCTCATCAGCTGTGCAGTGGACGCCTATGCAGTGCCTGCAGCCTCAAAGACAAGGGAGTGTGTGGACGTGGTCGATTGGGGTGAAACCACTTGTCTGTGATTTGGTTCCTATTTATTTTTTGGGATTGCCTGGTGGGTGGGTGTTTTTTTTCAGATGCTTTTGGCAGCAGCTGGGTTGTGAGCTGTGATTGGAACACTGATCAGCTGTGCTACGGCCACCCACTAGGCTTCCCCTGATCATCTTAGCTTCTTAAAAACATTGTAAAGCAGTGTGTGCTAGCTTTCGGTTGTGAATTTTTTATTACAGCTTGGGGAGTCGGTGGCTTTCCCCCTGGTATCGACTTTCCTCTTTGGTGGTTGCCTGGCTCTTAGGTGTGTGTGTTTGTGCATGATTTTTAAATCTCTGTGTGTGTGTTTGATTTGGCTGCTTTGCTTGTGTAACACGGGACAGGCTTCACTGTTTTCTGTTCATTTTATTGTGTGATTTGGCTGTTGGGCTTATGCGTTGGTCATTTAACTGGGCAAAAACAACTTGGTTCTAAGGAGGGGCATTGACCTAACCTGGAACATTAAAGAGGGCTTTGATAAGCTTGCTGCCCTGTACCCAAATTTAACCATAATCTGGTCCCAGCTATTGGAGAGGTGTTGCTGGCGTGATTGCCCTGACCCAGTTGCCATTAAGAGAGCTATAAAGAAAGCTAATTGTGCAGTTGTGCAAAAGGTGCAACATTTGAAAGGCCATGTGATACATCACCCAGCCATCACCTTCAACCAGGAGGCCTTGTTTCATAATGACAGGGTACATATTTCCAATGTTGGCAATGATATCTGGATAAATGGCATTGCAGAGGGCATCAGAGATTGTTTGCAAATGTGATGGTATTGGCGACAAGCTGTTTGGACTTGAGGGGCAGTTAGGCATTGGGTAAGCCTTTTTGTGATGAATGGAAGGTTGCAACCTCCACCTCCATCCCCATTAAGGGTATCCTGTTAAAGAGATCCGGGTGTGGGGATCCTGTGTAATGTCCAGACATGGGCTAGGGCCATGCCACAACCCCAACGGGGACCTCTTGGGTACCCCTATTTGATGGAAGTCATAGGGCTCCCCCTACTGGTGGTTTACCCTTCCGTGGACTCCCTGTAGATGGGCAGGAGTTGAGATATAGCCTGGTTTAACCCAATGCCTAAGCCAAACCACTCACATCTGTAACCAATAGAGTTGTGGCCTGTTTTAGTCCATAATCCAAAACACTTGTGTCCATGTTTATTAATCACTAGGGAACTGCAAGTCATGGGGCCCTGGCACACAACTACAGGTGTATGCCAGTGTCACTGATGTAAACAAACACAATTGGTTGCCAGATCCTAAGTAACTATTTTTTAGCGCTATGTAGGTAAATGTGCTTATAAAACAGAAGAGGCCAATCCATCAGCCTCAAAAGGCTAATCAATATATTCCAATTTTATCTCAGAGTCGTTTTGCCTCTGGGAAGTTTAATTTATTTCAACTCATGCCCACGAAAGAAAAGAAGAGAAAGGAACAGCTGAAGTGGACAAGAAAGTTAGTCAGGGAGAAGGGGAGCAGAAAATGTGTCCATGCTCCTGCTCTATTTCAATTTCCTGTTTTACCCTGAACAAATCACCCTCATGACTTCAGTGACCATGAAACAAACTGATTAAGAGCTCACAAGGGACTGTGAGGCAAGGAGAAAGCAGAAGGGAATAAAATATGGATGGGCAGCTGGGGTGAGAGGCCTGGGAACAAACAACTTCCACAGCTTAAAATCAGGAGATAAATTGGCTTCTATTAGAGTTTGCATCTGTCTCTATGAGCCACCAGAATTATTTTGGAACAACTCTGTCATTATTATTATTGTTAACATATATCTCACCTTTCCTCCAAGAGTGGAATGCATAGTTCTTCTCTCCCCTTTCCTCCCAGTTTTATCCCCTCAACAAACCTAAGAGCCCTGTTAAGCAGAGATATGAACTGAGGCATTGTCATCAGAATCAGCTACATAGAATCATAGAATCATAGAGTTGGAAGAGACCACAAGGGCCATCGAGTCCAACCCCCTGCCAAGCAGGAAACACCATCAGAGCACTCCTGACATATGGTTGTCAAGCCTCTGCTTAAAGACCTCCAAAGAAGGAGACTCCACCACACTCCTTGGCAGCAAATTCCACTGTCGAACAGCTCTTACTGTCAGGAAGTTCTTCCTAATGTTTAGGTGGAATCTTCTTTCTTGTAGTTTGGATCCATTGCTCCGCTTCTCTGGAGCAGCAGAAAACAACCTTTCTCCCTCCTCTATGTGACATCCTTTTATATATTTGAACATGGCTATCATATCACCCCTTAACCTCCTCTTCTCCAGGCTAAACATGCCCAGCTCCCTTAGCCGTTCCTCATAAGGCATCGTTTCCAGGCCTTTGACCATTTTGGTTGCCCTCCTCTGGACACGTTCCAGTTTGTCAGTGTCCTTCTTTGAAGACAATCTTAAGAAGTGAGCAGGTTCATTTCCTAAACCATTTGAGGCAGGGATGGGGATCCTATGATCCTCCAGGTGTTGTTCAGCACTAATTCCCATCAGCTCTCAGCCAATATGGCCAATGGACAGGGATAGTGGGAGTTGGAGTCCAACAATATATGGTGGGCTCCAGATTCTCTGTCTTTGAGACTATAACCAGGATGACCTGGGTTCAAATCTCCAGTCAGCAGGTTTGCTAATCCCTATCTCTTGCTCCATCCTACCCAACAAGGTTGTTATCGTTATGCAAATCCCAAGTACTACAGCACATTTAAAACTTACAGGGGGGGGGGATTTTAGTTTAGAATAATTTTTGGAAACAACTCCAGCTGATATCTCTTTTTCCGTGGTATAATTTTTATGTGATGATGTTTGCCAAATTCTTTCACAGGAGATACTGTGCATCCCTCTTGTTGGATCAGGGCAGATGGAATCCAAAACACACTTCAAAATTTATTTAACTAAATTGCCTTGTAAGATTAACGAAGCATGCCTCTAACTAACCCACCAAGGAATCTCACCAACTGCTCTCTTTCCCACTCCTTTTCTGCCAGTGGTATTTAAAGCAAACAATTACCTTTGTCAATACTATTTTTCTAGAAAAAGGGGTGTCGGAACTCACCATGAATACCTCCCATGTTCTCTTAGAATGGCAATGGCACCCACTTGAAAGGTGCTGGAACCCACCTGAGAGTTCCACCCATTTCTGGATTTTAAAAAAGCCCCCACTTTCCTCAGCTGAGATCTAGATAAAAGCAGGAGAAAGAAAGTAGAGTTCCATATGTCTGGATTTTCCCAGACCTGCTCTTCCAAAGCAACTACTCTATTCTGAACTTTAAAATGGAAAGTGTAACGTTGGTGGTCAACAAAAGAGGTTTAAAGACTGTTTCAAGGCATTTTTTTAAAAAATGTAGTATAAACACCAACAATTGGGAAACACTTGCCTGCGAGCGCTCCAATTGGAGAATAGCTTTTACCAAAGGTGTCATAGGCTTTGAAGACGCTCCAACTCAGGACACAAGGGAGAAATGTGCTAAGAGGAAGGCACACTTGGCAAATCCACACTGTGATCAACTCCCACCCAGAAACCAACGTCCCCACTGTGGAAGGAAGTGTGGATCCAGAATTGGCCTCCACAGTCACTTACGGACTCATTGTTAAAACAGTCTACTTGGCTACGAGTGATCACCAAAGAAGAAGAAGAAGCTTGGTCATGTCCACAGTATGGAAGTTGGCAGGATCCCCAAGAACCTGCTCTACAGAGAGTTGACAACTGTGCATTACAAAGATGTCTGCAAACATGACATGAAGGCTGGCAACATCAACCTCACCATGTAGGAATCCCTTGCAGGTGACTACACTGTCAAGAGACAGTAATGTCATGCATTCCAAACAAGTGACCAGAAGAGGAATGACCTCTGGAAGGAGTGCAGAGAGAAAAAATGCCATGGTGCATCTGCAGCAGCACAACTGGACACCTTTATCTGACTCAGCTGCAACAAAGTATTCTCTCCCATATCAGTCTGTAAGGCCACAGTAGGTGCTGTAACCTCCCAATGGCATCATCATCATTGTATCTTCTGTAGCTTGGGTGAATTCAATTGGAATAATCACTTACAGTTTCGGGAGTTCAAAGGCTTTATTCGTGCAGGAACAGGGCTATCTTAGAAGGAACTATTTACAGGATGAATAGTAATGAGAGAGAGAGAAACAGCAGTCACCTTATCAGAAGTTGGGAGAGAGCAACAAAATGGCTCAGGTTTTAAGGGGTGGAGTTAACTTAGGGAGACTATGAGCAAGGGGTAGCTAGATCACTAGACAAACAGCACCTTCATGTGGTTTAATGAATGCATTAACTAGAAACTCAAAAGAAGGAAATCTATTTGCTTTTCTCCAACAATGGGGATCCTCAGGTCCTCTTTAACTGGATATCACCCTGGGCTCTATCCTTCCTTCTGGCAACTGAATGCTTTTCCCTGGCTGGAATGTGCCCTTGAACTCTAGTAATGCATCTTGCTTTTCTGGATGGATGATAGGCAGTGTGTACATTTGTATAAACTAGCCTATTGTAGAAAGGTAAAATTTACATTAGTGACTCCACCTACTTTTATCTCTGGCCCTACGCCACACAGGCATGTGGCCCCTGGAAGGTTGCCGAGAAGGGAATGTGGCCCTCAGTTTGCAAAAAAATATATATCACCCCTTTTGTGTTAAGTGGAATATAAAGTTGAAATAAATAAGTAAATAAATAAATATTTTTATTATTTATACCCCACCCATCTGGCTGGGTTTCTCCAGCCACTCTGGGCTGCTTCCAGCAGAAAAAAATAAAGTGGGCAGTTGCAGGTCAGTGTCTGTTACGGATGGGGAATTTCAGTGTGAACACCCCAAGTTTGCACTTCCTGAACCAATTTTGTTGTTGTTTAGTTGTTTAGTCGTGTCTGACTCTTCATGACCCCATGGACCAGAGCACGCCAGGCACTCCTGTCTTTCACTGCCTCCCGCAGTTTGGTAAAACTCATGCTGGTAGCTTCGAGAACACTGTCCAACCATCTCGTCCTCTGTCATTCCCTTCTCCTTGTGCCCTCCATCTTTCCCAACATCAGGGTCTTTTCCAGGGAGTCTTCACTTCTCATGTGGTGGCCAAGTATTGGAGCCTCAGCTTCAGGATCTGTCCTTCCAGTGAGCACTCAGGGCTGATTTCCTTAAGAATGGAGAGGTTTGATCTTCTTGCAGTCCATGGGAGTCTCCTCCAGTCAAGAGTCTCCTCCAGCACCATAATTCAAAAGCATCAATTCTTTGGCGATCAGCCTTCTTTATGGTCCAGCTCTCACTTCCATACATCACTACTGGGAAAACCATAGCTTTAACTATACAGACCTTTGTTGGCAAGGTGATGTCTCTGCTCCTGAACCAATACAGATAGCAAAATACCTCTCACCTTGGAAATGTGTACATCTCTGAATGTCACAGATAGTCTTCAACCAAAGAATGTGTGCAGAAATGTGTGTATTAGTGAAAATAACATATATAAGTGAAAGAGGAGAGTGTAAAATATGGTCTGAGGCTCAACATAAAAAAAAACTAAGATCATGGCCACTGGTCCCATCACCTCCTGGCAAATAGAAGGGGAAGAAGCTACCCAAACTGGTGGTTATCACTATATCTCCATACCCTCCAACATTCCTCAGATGAAAATAGGGACATTTCTTGCTGTCCCCAAAATGACCCCCTTGCCCCCCGATTTTTGTTCCCCATCCCCGTAGATCATTTCCTATCAGAGGAAGGGCAAGTGCCACCATCACCACACCAATGGGACACAGCACACCGTCCTGAGAAAACCCCATAATCTATTCCCTATTTTATTTTATTCTTTGGTAGACTTACAAAAAAACAACAACAACAACACATACCAATAAATACATTTTAGAAAGGGGCAAGATTTGATCAGATGCACAAAATAAATAGAGACTGCTGTGCTCCCCCTTTCTTCCCTCCCAGGACAGCCCTGCGCTCTGCCTGCCCCTTAGAGCCAGTGTGTCACATGGGGCTCAGCCTCCACAGAGACAGCCTCTACTCTTCCTTTCCTGCTCTCCAGCAGCCACTACAAGCTGCCCAAGGAAGGAGGCTGGCAGCGGTGGCCATGGAGAAGCAACCGCATGTTCCCTCATCACCGCTGCTGCCGCTGTCATTCAGGACAAGTACTGGCTTATCCTCCTCCCTGAGCTTAGTGGTGGCAATGCTGGCAGAGGAAATAGGGGCATACTTGGATCAAATCAGAAGCTTTCGTAATTCCAGGACTTTCCCTGGAAAATCAGGGTGCTTGGAGGGTATGTATCTTGAAGTAGAGGAGGAGGAGGAAGAAGGAGGAGGAGGGGCAGGAGGCGGCAGAGGAGTTTGGATTTGATATCCTGCCTTCCACTCCCCTTAAGCATGCTTAAAAGGTCAACAACTTGAATCTTTAAAAAGTTCAACGACTTCAATCATATAAAAAGCTTGACAACTTTGGGGTAAAATTGCAAGAAAAGCTCAACAACTTCAATCCTTTAAAAAGGTCAACAACTTTGGTAGGCCCTCACACATGTTCACTTCATCAAAACTGGCCCTCTTTGAAAAAAGTTTGGACACCCCTGAACTGGGGTCTCAAAGAGGCTAACCATCTCCTTTCCCTTCCTCCCCCACAACAAACTCTCTGTGAGGTGAGTGGGGCTGAGAGACTTCAGAGAAGTGTGACTAGCCCAAGCAGGGGCGTACAAAGTGGGGGGCAGAGGGGGCAGGGCAGCCCAGGTGCCACTCTGGGGGGATGACAAGATGGTCCTTGCCTCCCCCCAGCTGTACAGTGGCCAAGGGTGCTCACAGTCAGTATGGGCACCGTTCACATGGCAACCATATGGGCTGCTGCCCTTGCACACCTTTAGCACGGTGACCAATGTGTTGTGCAACAAATTTCTAGTGGCGCAGATGTTGCATTGGATTCCTTTTTTAAAAAAAGTGGAACTCATTGCAAATAAAGGTTTGATGGGAGCCATCTCTGTTCATTTAGATGTCTTCTACAAATGGCATTAGGCCTTTCAAACCTGAGATTCTTGGCTTCCGGTTACAGTTTGCCTTAATGGAGGCAGCTCCCATGACAGCAGGAGATAGTTGGCAAAGGAGAAACAAGGATGATTTGTTGTAATCATCCTTGTAAATTCCCCTCAGGGACAAGGAGAAATGGGCTTCACTTGCAGTTCATCTCGGTACCTGGCTCTCATTCCGGCATAGAATACGGAAGGCAGGGAGGTGCTGAGTGCAAAAGCACTTCGCCTGCCAAAAACTCTCCTACGCCGCCATTAAGAAGCAGAGGTTCTCCTGTTAATTAGAGCTTAATTTCTTAAAATACAGATGCGTACTAGAAGAGATGAGATTACAAACTGCGGAACAGAACCAGCTGCAAGGTCATTAAGGTTTGAACTTGAGAGAAGACTTCATTCAGTGCAAAAGACAGTGCAGGGGGAGGGGGGCCTAGTGTTTCTTTATATAAAGTTTTCTTCTCTACATTTATGATTTGGCAACCTCCCTTTGAATGTTAGTTCAAATGATATATGTACAAGTGAGAAGGGAAGTATAATTGCTCATATATCTTCAGTTGGACAGAAGGATGAAAGGAGTCTGTGAACTTGCTAAGGAACTGATAAGGTTCATTACTGAGTCATCTGCAGTTCGACTCTTCTTCCCAGGCTGAGAGGAAAAATGGTGAAAACAGGTTATTTATTGGGACAGAGTGATTTTTGCAGCTGTTGTTAAAATTACAAAACAATGAAGCACAGGACAGAGTGAGGGAGAAATTTCTAGAACAACAATGGAATATCAGCTCTGCCCAAGTCATGATGAATAACAGCAACAACCAGGGGAAAGAAAGACATAACATCTTACAAGGACAGGAAGAAATACTACAGACAGAATAATTACCACACATAGGAAGAATGAGGATATAGTTTGAGTACCTCATTTGTAGTTTTATAAATCATTTAATGTGTCACAAATAGAAGTTATTAATATTGCAGTTGTTGTATAAGATTATTATTATGATCAGAATGTAATTGAAATTAATAAGATTTTGGAACGCAGAAACAAAGAAAATCATCAAGCCATCAATTCTAGCACATGGTGGGCCACCTAAATTATATAATTCGGTATTTGAATGATTGGTATTAGTAATTGTATGATAAATTAGTATTGTTATAATGAGGCTATTATTGGATTGCAATTGAAAACTAATAAGAAATATTATCAGAAACCTGAGATTCTTTGCCAACAAGCTTTTATTGATGTGTTTGATGTTTTTATTGTAATACAGTGGTACCTCGGGTTACATACGCTTCAGGTTACAGACTCCGCTAAGCCAGAAATAGTACCTCAGGTTAAGAACTTTGCTTCAGGATGAGAACAGAAATCGTGCTCCGGCGGTGCGGTGGCAGCAGGAGGCCCCATTAGCTAAAGTGGTGCTTCAGGTTAAGAACAGTTTCAGGTTAAGAACGGACCTCCAGAACAAATTAAGTTATTAACCTGAGGTACCACTGTACTGTCTTTTTAGTCAGTACACTGCCTTGTGGTATTTTAAATGAAACTGCAGTTTATCAATGTTTAAATGAATGCAAATATGCATTAATAAAAGCTTGCCCTTGTGCTAGGGCAAGAGGCCTTGTGCTGGTGGACAGAGAATGTTAGATACAGCTAGAAAGCTTGACTCATAATGTAGCCCCAGTGGTGGAGCATTTTCTGCTTGTGTACAGGGTGGGCATGCACCAGGGTGCACATCCGTGGGGAT
Source organism: Podarcis raffonei (assembly GCF_027172205.1). Classification (NCBI taxonomy): domain Eukaryota; kingdom Metazoa; phylum Chordata; class Lepidosauria; order Squamata; family Lacertidae; genus Podarcis; species Podarcis raffonei. The sequence continues at coordinate 6,747,239 of NC_070621.1, forward strand.
GTGGATGTGGGTGGGGTGCACTGCAGGAGCAACCCCTGCCCACTGCTGCAAAGCGGGATGTGCTCATGGTGTTCTGCAAGCCCAGAGTTGCTTTGCAAGACCTGCAAAAATGACCATGGGTTTGGGGGGTGCCATGAGCAGGGGGGTGCCCTGGCCCCTGCAAATTAAGCGCTACTTTTGTGAGCAACATTGGGCTCGCAGGAAGGGCGTTTTGAGCTGTTGTGTCCTGCTAACAGCACCCTCTAATTGGAGCTCGCAGGGCCAGGGTGCATACCTGTTGTGTCCTTCTCAGCTGCCCTTAAGCTAAGGGCACTGAGAAGGATGCAACTGTTCATGATGGGGCAGGGTGCTGTGATGTGCACACACACCCATGGCACCTGGGGTGATGGCCCCCTCAGCCCCCCCTTGCTACGCCACTGTGCTCCCCCAACCCTCAGGCTGTGTTAAAATAAGTCACGCTTTCCTGCAATGTTCCTAGCACTTTTGGAAGGACTGTTGGAAAAGGAGCTGAATTTCATGCTAATTTGTGGAAGTAACAAATCCAACCTCCAAACACATGCAAATTGCTTGTTTACACCAATGCCAGGAAAGAGTTTAACAAATCAGAAACAAAATGTGTTGATTTTCTTCTTACCACCACATTTCATCTTAATGCTTTTTGCTTTGATGCTTCCTCCCCACCCCCTCCCCAGGCATATTTGATATGGCAATTGGGCCAACCTCTCTTTCTCTCCCCACCCGCCCTGAAAAGCCTGTGCCACTTGTCAAAAAAGTTAGAGGGAACACGTTTTTAAGTATTTGCCGTGCATTCTGCTGAAAAGAGAACCACTCTTTCTAATGAGCATTCGAGAGTGTAGCATGAAGCAGAAACTGTTTTCTAAGATCTGTCACAAATGATTTAGTCTTATTAGTTTTAATAGCCTTTAGCTACAGGCAAGCAATATAAGTGAAAATTAAGATATTTTTCACAGGACAAAAATGCGGGTTTGATCAGAGAGAGAGAGAGAGATAGGTTTTTTAATCCCCCTCTCACAGTTTCTTCTTTTTTGGTTTTGTTCTTGATGACAGAAACCTTGTATGAGAAAATTGCCATGTGATGCTGCATAGAGGAGACACCCCTCTTTTTTTGCAAAGCATGTGGCCGGCTGATAGCAGAAGCGCTTTTTGCTTATGCACATAATATCATTTTGATTACATTGTTAGCATGATCCCTCTCGAATGGGCCCCATGTATGTTTTATAGGATTTTTTTTCTGAGAGACAGAAAATGCTAACATAGATTCCTATCAGAACATATGTCTCCTCTGGGGAAGGACAGCCTCTAAACTAATGCATATTAGTTCCTGTTCATGAGCTTGTTTTCTGAGCATAATTCCTTGCTGCTCGGTTATCTCAGACACTCTCTCTGTGTGCTGTATCAGGGTCAGATTAACCTGTGTAGATGACCACAGCTTAAAAGACACTTCCAGGTTTAAGATGGCCTAATCAGGTCTAAGTGCTTTTAGTCTACAAAGTTCTCTATCCTATTTGCTGGTGGTAAAGGTGTGAGGCATGGATAATAATAATAATGATGATGATGATGATGATGATGATGATGATGATAATTTATAACCCATACATCTGGCACATCTGGCTGGGTTTCCACAGCCACTGTAGGTGGCTTACAACATATATAAAAACACAACAAAACATCAAACATTTAAAAACATAATATCCTATATAAGCCAGAAACAAACAAACAAACAAATGGAAACCAATAACAATAGAAACAACAATAATAAATATTTTACAATTATACCCTAATTAAAATAACTGCCAACCAGTGGTGAAGCTGCATGCTCTGGCACCGGGGGCGGAGAGCAGGGGTGTGTGCACATCCTGGGGGCATGGCACAGTGCTCGCAGGGGCATGGCATGCATCCCAGGGGCGTGGCATGCCACCCGGGGGGGCATAGCGTGCTCCCAGGGGCATGGCACGCCGCCCACAGGGTTGTGGTGTGCGTCCTGGGGGTGTGGCATGCCACCTGTGGGGGCTTGGTGCCTGGCACGGTGGGGGGGATGTGCGGCATGTGTCTGGGGGGGCGGCCATGATGGTACCCCCCCGATGATGCCAGGGGCAATGCATTCTCCCGGCCACCCCCTGTTCCTCCACCAGAGCTGCCAACCCCAACTAAACATTTAACCAACACCAATCCAACAAAAACAAAACAAAGGAACAAAAATTAGAACCGTTTAAAACATTTTAAAACATTTTAGCCAGCTGCCCCAACCCAAGAGTTGGACAGGGATGGGGCCCAGACTCACCTTGAACAGCTAAAAGAGGCTCCTAGAAGACAGGAGGTATATTGCTAGAACAACTCTTGGGTTGGGGCAGCTGGCTAATGTTTTAAAATGTTTTAAACGGTTCTAATTTTTGTTCCTTTGTTTTGTTTTTGTTGGATTGGTGTTGGTTAAATGTTTAGTTGGTTGCTGCTACCATGAGTGCTGGAAGGAAGACCTGGCCCAGTGGGCGGGGTGGTGTCAAAATCCCACTTCCATAACCAGATAGTCGGGCAGGCCACTGTAGAAGTAGCTAAGAACCATGCATTAATTGTAGAGTGTCCGGGGAAGAATCTGCAGCCAATGCTGAAGGTATCCTTAATAAACTTGGGAATGTCTGCATGTGATTCCATCGCTACAGCTCACATAAACACTGCTTGAGGGAATCTCTGAGGATTTTCTGAGGAAATATTTTGAAATAAGGAAGGCCTCAGAACCAGAGGGGAGTTCCCCATACTCACCCTCACCTGTTCTGGCAGAGAACCTGGAGAATCACCAAAGGCCACTTCCCTGGGGTCTCCAAATGCATAGGCCTCCTCTGTTGTGTGCACATCATGAGGAGAGAGGCTGCCCTGCTGAGGCAAAGTCATCCTATGCACAGATGCAGTGCAAAGGCAGGAAAGGAATGTGACTGAGCATACTGCAGTTGCTGCTCAAACTCCCAGTTAGTGCTGGAACCCAAGGTGCAGCGATAATGCAGCCAATCAAGGCAGGGAAAGAACATAGAGGGTGTGAAAGCCATTAGACCAAAAGGTTCAGTGATCATGTCTCTAGGAGCTGCTGGGGCCTCCCAAGTTGCTAAAACAAAATGACATTCCCGCCTTTTAAAGAAAATAGTGGGAAGTGCAAGCTCCCAGCTCTGTTGCCTTTGTGGACTCCTGCTGTTCCTGTCCAGCAATCGGGTCAGAATCCAGCTTCCCCCTAGACTCTTCCCTTCCTCATACTATGGGGGTGGGGGACACACACGAAGAAAATGAAGGAGAAATGAAGAAGCTGCGGGTGGAGGCAGCCAACAGGAAAACACAGTGGGGGGGAAACTCACTCAGAACAATGATCTAGCAAACAGGATTAAGGAGATGACTAGACAAAGGGAAAATCCACACAAAACAAGCACTCAAGCAAGCGTTTCTCTCCACACAGAGAGACACAAACAAAGACCTAACCATCCCTTTCAGAAGGCAGGGTCTGTCTGTAGACACGGAATGACTCCTGCCCTCTGGAGAGCATGTTGTAAGTTGAAGATGCTGCCTGTCTCCAGTGGGGGGACTTATCCCTATCAGGAATGGCATCCCACAGAGTTCTTGCTGGAAAAAAGCCATGTCTGGGAAAGAACCGAAAGAACATTTCTCAGAAAGATCTTTTCTGATAAATGTCCACCAAGCTCTCTAGAACAAATTCCTTAACTGCCCATGGACATACATGCAAGACCCTTGTGACCACAGGCGGTAGAGGTTAGATGGCCACCTGTTATGGATGCTTTGGAGAAGATTCCTGCATTTCGGGGGTTGGACTAGATGACCTTTGGGTACGTTCTAGCTCTAATATTCTATGACTTTTTGAGCCCCACAAAATACCCACACTAGTAGATAGTGAGGCAACAGATGTGACTCCATCAGGTTACTGTCCAGCTATACAGAAATCAGAGGCTTCTACACATACCTCCCTCCATCTAGGGAGGAAATAAGCACTATTACCTGGCACATTCCAGCCAGGTAAAACCAGAACCCAGAGAAGGGTAGGCAGCAGGGCCAGTGAAGGCTATGACTTGCTGAGAGGGACTGTGGCATAGGGATAAGGCCTTATCCTGATGAAAGACCTGGGGGCCATACAGAGAAGCTGGTAGGGGCACATTTACATAATTCCCTTCTAAAGTAATCCACGTTAGTGGCCATCACCATACCTTGCGGTAGAGAATTCCATAGTTGGGTTACAAGCTGGTTGAATAAATTTTTCTCTGATTTTCAATGATGCATTCCATGTCTGCTCACCTTCCTCTCACCTCCCGCTAAGGATTCCACTGCAGCTGATGTGTTGAAGGAAGACAAAGGATTGTATGAGCAAGACAAGAGGATGCATAAGCAGGTTGCTGGTAACTTTATCTGTTGTGCAACAAATCTGTAAGAGGCAGTTTTAGGGTAGTGTGTACTGGGCACTGTGCTGCAGGGGGTGCAACAACAGTGCTGTAGAATGGAGTGTGAGAGGCGGGCAGCACCAGATTTTAGTGTTGCACACTGAATATCACTTTTTGAGGGGGAGATAATCAATAGTGAAAGGACATGACTTTCACATTTTGTTTGTGAGTGCTGAGCAGCGTGTGGTTGGCTATTTTTGGCATAGTACACCGGACTTAAATGGACCTTAAAATGATCCAGGAAAACAATTATTCTGTGCTGTTCTTTACACCCACTACAAATTTCCAATTTTGCTTCTTTTATTTATTGCGAACAACATTTTGTGCCACCTTTATCTGGAATCTTCTAATCGAATCAGGCTCTCTCTTATATATCATCCTTGGCAATAAAGATTCAGCAATTAGAAGCTAATTGATGGTTTTATTGATGACGCAGAAGGCAAGCTGCCTCCCACCACCACCCACCTCCTCAACTTTATTAGTGTCTCTTGAGATAAAAGTGTTTACCATCTCTTTCACTAACCAGCAGAAATTGCAATGGGGGGAGAGAGAAGAGAGGGAGAAGGAGAGAGAGGGGGAGAGAGAGGGAGAGAAATTATTGTTTTGATTTCATCTTAGTGAAATTAAATCAACTATAACCCTATCAACCTAAAGAGCAATATTTTGGATTTACAATCACATTATGCACCTGCTAGCTCATAGAGGAAAACAATTGTGGAGTCCTCCTGTTTGATGTCCCTTTTCCATGATATTCCATTCCATACCACTGCCCAACAGTCAGAGATCATTCTGTGCCCACTGAACACATGTAGACCTCATTGGGTTATCCTATTGTTCTCCTTTTCGTGTGTTTTTTCTTCTTCTGAACATCTTCCCCACAATGATGCTGAAACCTCTCACCGGATGGGTGCAATTTTGGCTATTGTAAGGGCTGCTCTGGCACTCACACAAATGAGTTCATTATGGGTCCTGCAGCAAAGTGTCACAATGTGATGCCTTGCTGGTTCCAGCTAGTTCCAGCTAACCATGCCTTCTCCCAAGACACCCCATTCTATGTCTGCTCTCCCCAACAGTGAGCATTCTGAACCCACTAAACATGCTTTGTCCTGATGACTTTTTATGGGGGGCAGGTTCTCATCTTAGGAGATTCCCCCCTTCCCAAAGTGCTTTTGTGCTTCTGCAAAGCTTGGTTCCCCTGGATCTACTGACACACCAGTGAAGGCTGGCCCACTAGGACCAACCTCAATTTACTTTCCCCAGCACCCACCTGCCTGCCTTCCTACTTTCAACCAGTCTAGAGGGTGGTTCTGGCTGACAGCTTCTCCTTCTTCTTCTTCTTCTTCTTCTTCTTCTTCTTCTTCTTCTTCTTCTTCTTCTTCCTCCTCTTCCTCTTCTTCTTCTTCTTCTTCTTCTTCTTCTTCTTCTTCTTCTTCTTCCTCTTCTTCTTCTTCCTTAGTCTCAGTGTAGCCCTAGTAGAACTCAGCAGGGAGGGATGAGGACTGCCTGCTGTTGGCTCTGGCACCACCTACTGTTGCTCTCCCTGCCTTCCACCATACCAGTCTCAATGGGCCACAGCCACCAGTTCTTCCTTCTTTTGCATAGATGGTGCTTTTTTGCCTACCTAAGGATCCACACTTGGAGGACAATTCCACTTTTAGTCTACAATGATGAGAGGAACCCTGTTATGTCCTGGCAAGGCCTATTTTATCTCTCTGGGGATCACTGCCTCCAGCCCACTGCCTCCCTTGGCACTGTTGCAAATTACAGAAGGCAATTCTCTGCCTGCTGTGTGCTGGATTCATTTACTCTGCAATAACCTGTTGTGCATGCACTTGCTTCTAAAGGCAGATGGGTTAGTAAACAGAGCATAACCATGTTCATTCTCTTTTCTTTAAATATAGGACTGTTTAATAGAGTAATATCACAATGGATTGGGTGCTACTTAAAATAGAATGATGGTATATCAAAGATATACCGTGGCTGGACATGCAGTTATTGGGTGGGTGGGGGGGAGCAAGCCAGTGCATGTAGCACATTCTGCATCCAAGCATGAACATGGATTTCAAAATTCAACTCAAAGAATCATAGAATGTGACCTCCAAAATCATCTGATTTTACCCCATATTCCAGCGATGTAGGACTGGATCCAGCTGGCAGGCTACTTCCTTCCTTCCTTCCTCCACCCCACCCCATCCACTGATAGGTGGACAGTCCACAGTGACACTGGGACCCATCTGCCTGAGTTGATTGAAATCCAGCCATGGCAGCAAAGTCATGATGTTATGCAAGCCCCAGCAGTCAACTGGCTGATGGCACCTGCCAAAGCCCTGCACCTTTTCAAGTGGAGGAATCTTGCAACTGCACCACTGAACCTCTGCTTAGAAACCTAGCAAAGGAAAACCTGCCACTTTCCAAGAGCTAAATCTTTATTGCTCAGAGCCATAGGCTGCCACAATTCGATACACCCAAAAGTACAAAATATATGTCATGATACAAATCAAGCTATCATATTTCATAAAAAAGCATTAACAATTTAAAAAAGTTAAAGTAGCAGACAGTCAGACAAACAACATAGCATTTGGCAGAAATGAAACTGCAGTGGAATGGAAACACAGCACTGATTGTGAGGAGTACAAGTCAGAATAGAAATCCCTGCCACCACCACCTTCTCCTCCTCCTCCTCCTCCTCCTCCTCCTCCTCCTCCTTCTTCTTCTTCTTCTTCTTCTTCATTTTTAATTTTAGTTAACAAACATACTCACAAAGGGAATACAGAGCTTAACAGTTGTTCAGGGGAAAAAAGAAAAATATCAGCTGGTGGTTGTTGTCTTCAACATTTCAATGTAGGCAGTTAGATGAAGGCACCTCTCCATGAGTCATTGGATGGTGAAAACCATGCTCAATTGTCTTAACAAAATCAATAAAAGGATACTATATTGTATAGAAGGTGTGAGTCCTTTCCCCCCCATATTGATGTTCCTTTCGTGAGATGGTTAATTTGTCCCAGACTTGCAAAATTCAAGCTTCAAAAAGATTTGCCATTGAAAGTTTTCCAGTTCTTTGATATCACTAATCTAATTGCAGTTAATAAATGAAGGATGACATCTTTATTAATTAGATTCTTAATCTGAGGAGTAAAATAAAATAATAGGACTAGTTATGGGGCTGGTCATAGCGACTTTATTTTCTGAAGCGAGTTAAGTATCTGATGAATTTCAAGATATCTAAATGCTGTTTTTGAGTATATTTTTGTCAAGTTTCAAGATATTTCATTTCAAGCTAGTGTTAATATTTTGCTTCTCTTTTTTGCTTCTGCTCCATTCACTGATGAGAGTGCCATGGGTCACAGCTTTAAACATGTCCCAAACCACAGAAGTTGTCTATTCTCCTATATCATCAAACTTTAAAACAAACCACCAGGAATCTCTTTGCAGTTTGGTGTTTTGTTTTGGTTTGGTTTGTAATCCAATGTGGAGTTTGGAACTGACAGGGTCAAAACTCCGTGGTGTCCTGTATCTGGGAGGAGCTCTGGGAGGAGGAGCTTGTCGCAGAGGAGTGAGTCACAGCGTCTGTCTGCCTTCAGACTTGCTCTCACTTCCGACTGAGCAGCAGCTCGGCACAGAGGCTGCGAGTGTGCTTTTGGAGCAAGGCTGAGAATGTCACCAAGTTCCGATGGAGTGTGACTGATTTATGGCTTGTAAATAAACGCTTCTAGAGATAAGAACCGAACTGTCTCTGGACTTGATTTATCCCTCATCTCACACGGACACAGGACCGCTGCTACTCTGCTCTCCTGCCAGGTCAGCTTCCGAGCAGAGCGACGCAGGGAAGCGTGACTGGACGCAGGGGTTTTATTTACACGCAAATCCAAGAGTCTAATTTCCAATAAAAAGATTTAGGCTTATGTACTCTCCAATGTGCTTTAGTAATAACAGGGGCATGACCTGAAATATTACGGAGACTTATGAACCTGGGGGATGAGACTTCTGTTAGACAATTAATTTAGCATAATTTTTGTACCTTGCTGACTAATAATAATAATAATTTATTTGTATCCCGCCCTCCCTGGCCAAAGCCATATGTGTATAGTTTCTAAATTCTGGATTAGCTATACACCAAGCAACAAGGTTGTTGTGTTTATGTAAAATATTGTTGTTGGCATCTGGAAGAGTGTGCCTTTAGGAGTGAAATCAAACTATTGGAGGGTTTCGGTGCCTTTTATGAATATTATTTATTTAATTTGTATACCGCTCTATACCCACAGGTCTCAGAGATGTTCTCAACATAAAATCACAATATACAAAACAAAATACACGATAAAAATAAAAACAAGAACAACCCAATAATCCCCCTTCCCACAACACATTTTAATGGGCATTTGATGTCAATCAGCCAAAGGCCTGGTAAAATAGGAACATTTTTACCTGGCACCTAAAGGTGTATAATGAAGTCACCAGCTGAACTTCCCTCAGGAGAGCATTCTGCAAATAGGGAACCACTGCAGAAAAGGGCCATTCTTGTGTTGCCACCCTCTGGACCACTCAAGGAGGAGGCACACGAAGAAGGGCCTCAGAAGATGATCTCAGGGTCTGGGTAGGTTCACATGGAAAGAGGCGATCCTTGAGGTTTTGCAGTCCTGAGCTGTCTAAGGCTTTATAGGTCAAAATCAGCACTTGGGCCTGGAAACTAATTGGTAGCCAGTGCAGTCGGGCCAGGATTGGTGTAATATGCCCAAACCGTCTTGCTCCGGTAAGCAACCTGGCTGCTGAATTCTGCACCAGCTGAAGTTTCTGAACCGTCTTCAGAGGCAGCCCTATGTATAACACATTGCAGTAATCTAAACTCGAGGTTACCAGAGCATAGACAACAGTAGTTAGGCTATTCCTGTCCAGATAGGGGTGTATTTGGGCCACCAGCTGAAGCTGATGGAAGGCACTCCGGGCCACTGAGGCCACCTGAGCTTGAGCAACAGCAAAGGATCCAGGAGTACCTGCTCCTTTAGAGGAGAATCACCCACTAACAGTGCCTCAGTCTTATCTGGATTGAGTTTCAGGCTCTCATCCAGTCTATTATGAGGCAAGACAATGGTCAAGCACTTCCACTGCCTCACCTGCAGATGTAAAGGAGAAGCAAGGCTGAGTCTCATCAGCATATTGCTGACAATGTACTCCAAACCTCAGGATTACCCCACTCAGCTGTTTCATGTAGATGTTGAATAGCATAGGGAATAGGACTGAACCTTGTGGAACCTGACAGTGAAGGCCTCTAGGGGCTCAAGAGCACTCCCCAAGCAACACCCTCTGGGAACAACCACCCAAGTAGGACTGGAACCATCACAAAGCAGTGTCACCCATCACCTTCTGTAGCTGTAACGACCAATACAAGGAACACATGTTTTGCTGGGGCAGCTGGTGCTTTAAAAGAGGGCAGTTTGCATGGATTGTGAGGGCCTACTCACTTTGCTTTTATCAAAATAATCATTAAATACAAGATTTATGTCACCACCTACCACCACTTCGCCATGTTTAAATGAGTGCAGTAGCATAAAAGTCTCATCCAGAAAGTGTTCGTGATGGGTGTTAGGTACATAAATAGAACCTAGTGTCAGCCAGGAATTATCTAGCAGAAATTTGAGGAAGATAATTCTTCCATTAGGGTCGCTTAGTGTGTCTTTTAACTGCAAATCAAGTTTTGGAGAAATCCAGATGGCTGGCCCTCTAGCTTGAGGTGTACCAATAGCCATCTTCACTTTGAAGTAAATATTGTTTATCAGTATTATGTTTCACCTTTTTTTGATGTGTCTCTTGTAAAAAAGAAAGAAAGAAAGAAAAAAGATCTGGTTATCTCGTTTTAAAGCAAAGCATATACTTCTTTTAACTGGCATACCTAAGCCATTTACGTTCCAAGAAATTGCAGTTAGATGTGGCATAAAATTATTTTAAGGTTGTGTAGCATATGCCAGGCAATAAATCCAATGTATAGCATAATTTCAGTGTTGGTGTCAAATTCCATCAGCACAGAGTAAAGAAGCTCTGAATTCCAAAAGGGATTAACTTTAACATTCACACTCCCCGCTCTCCAATCTATCTGGGTTTCATAACAGAATGATCCCTACCACCTATGACTGAGTGGAGCAGTCCTATTTCTTCATGTCCATACTCTGAAGTGGAACTAGGGAATGTAAACATTAACCCCCTCCCACCAGAAGCAGTGGGTATTTTACCTAACAGTACAGACAACTCCTGACTTACATGGGGGTTATGTTCCAGGCCTGCACACGTAAGCGAAATGCATGTAAGTAGGGAGCTTGCTACAGCTTCCCGCCCACTGCAGCTGCTTAAAGGTTTGGCTAGTTGGTGGCAGGGCTGCTGGGTCTAGAGTCCCAGTGCCCAAGTCTCATGGCAGGGGTGGAGAGATGGGAGTGGAGAGAAAGGGGAAGATATATTCTTGGCTCTTCCTAGCCTTTGTATGGGAGTCAGAGCCGGTGTGTGGCTCGGCTCCCTCTCTGCTCAGTGATCTTTCTTCCTCTTTTTCCTCGCAGAGGATGGGATGTTTTCGTCCCTTCCTTTTTCTGCCTCATGGTTGGCATTTTTGGGGGGTGGTTCCATTTCTGGGGGTCCCAGGATTTGTTGGGTGGTACAGAAGAATATCAGGGCCATCTCTCTTTAGTCTGCTATCTTCCCAGAGGTTCCCGCTACCTAACAACCATTGGGTGGGATAGTGGGTTAGCAGTGAGAGCTCCCACATGCCAGTTTGGAGCCCTTGGAGCCTTTTCTGGACTTTTGGCTCATTGATATCCTCTTCAGGCTCTGGGGAGGGTCTCTCTCCTACCATTTCAGGTTGGAATTTATTTATTTCCCAGAGCCACATACATAAATATAGTCACAAGCAAGTTGATTGTATGCAAATGGGGGGTGTCTATATTGCAAGAAGAAGAAGAAGAAGAAGAAGAAGAAGAAGAAGAAGAAGAAGAAGAAGCCCAGTTCTTGCCCATTCTGGTTGTTGTCTGTACAGTTCTTAACCAAACTTGTGAATGGTGGTTTCTGTGGCACTTTGTTGCTGTTTTTTTTGTTGTTTTTTTTTTGCAGGTGTCCCTGTCTTCTTTTTCTTTTTTCCATATTTACTTCCAGTTTCCTTCAAGTTCTGTGTCTTCCTCTCTTCTAGTTGTGGGGAGGCTGACTTAGTTACTCATTCAGATGTTATTAGGAGTTTGAATGGGTATCACCCATTTGTATCTCATGTAAGCTTCATGGAGCACTGCAGCATAAATTTCAAAATGACATCTGCGTTAAAGCATCCCTGCACAGAGATCCTGGTAGATATTTATAACTGAATCTTTAATATTGATTTTTTTCCAAATTTTCTATTATTATTTTTATATAAGTCATTTTTGATTGGGAAGGAACTAAAGCAAACAATATTGTCTCCTGTTTTTGTTTGCTTTACCGATTTTTGTTTTGGACGGAGTGCTCTGTGTATTCTCTCAATATGTAAAATGGCACTGGGAAACATTTTTTACCCAGGACACAAAGGCCTCCTGTAGGTTGGTGTCCTCAAAGTCCTCCGGACTGGCAATGGTCCAAAATGCCATCTTGCCTTGCTGACATCAACCCCCCCCTCCCAAATCCTTGCCTTTTTACATCCTTACACAGAGGTAATACCCACTGAATGCAAAGGAGCTTAATCCTAGGGACATAACTATATGTTTGCAGATTTAGTTGTTGATGGTTGCATATTGTAAATTTCGGAAACAACTTGGAGCATTGGTTTGGTTTTGTTTTAGGAGGAAAAGTAGCAGGGAGAAGGAGGAGGGAGAGAGAGAGGTTGATTCACTAGAGTACAGCTGAGTACAGATGGCTAAACACACTATCAGGTCTATACACAGAAAAGGTTAGTTAACTGCTGCTGTTGTTTTACGTTTGCTACAAGTTTGTGTATTCCGTAGTTTACCAGACTGAAAAAAAATAGCATGGGGCTGGCCCTCCATCTGGTGCTCATACAAATCTTTCCAAATCCTACCTCAATCCAAACAGAGGGTTTCCAACACACAAACCAGCTTCTGAAAAACAGTAAAAAAGCTAGCCTCTTTCTCACTTAATCCAGACTTGAAACTGTGTATCCCTTGATATTTATTCCTAAAGTACAGAAGTCAATTTCTACCTGGTATATCTAGGCTTTATGTTAAGATATGAAAACTTCATCCTGAAGAGAGCAGGGGTAAAATGTCTAACTGCTTTCTGTTCCTGAAAACAGACGGTCATCATTAACATTAAAGATGGTAATTAAGCAAATGCTTGGCAAACAATGAAATATGAGGTGCCAGATAGCTAATGTTGGCTTTCAAATGAGGCAAAAGAGAACCTCTCACTTCATTCCTGAAGGTCAGCTTAATGCAATGATATTTTCTCCTGCAGCCATTGCCGACTCCTGTCTTTCTGAACACTACTTCAAGACTAAAAAGATTGTCTCACCCCTTATAAACCCATTGATAACCATGTTCCACAAGACAGGATCTTCTGGAGGACTTCCGGGTTAGCACCATCGGCTAATGGCGGATTCCCTCCGAGCTTCGGAGGGAATCGGCTCCGCAGGAGTTGGGTCTTGCCGCGGCGGCGACGCGGGGACCCTCAGAAATCACAGGCAGTGAAGCCTGTGAACTTGGTGACTTGGCGGGCACCATTTGCGCCCCCCCGACCCGTGAAGGAGCCTTTTTAAAGGCTTTGGAACGGGGGACGGGGCGAGCGGTGCGGTGCTGAGAGTTGACTGCTTCTCCTGGGGAGTGAAGCCGCATGCCATGGTCGGAGAGCGCTGACTTCTTCTTGTGAACAATTGGACTTTAAAAGCAACAACCCGTGAGTAGTACGGAAATTGGATTTATAAAGAAAAAATTTTTTTTCTTGAATTAGGCACGATCGGGGAAGGCGCAAACAGGAAGTCCGTCTCCCCATCTTGTAAATAATCTTAAGTAAGGATCAGCTAACTAAGGTCGAGAGAATATTTTCTTGTTTATTGGATAAAAGACATTAATTTCACGATTTGGCAGTATAAGTAATTTTACTGGAGGATAAGAGCTAATTTTGGGAGCTGAAGTGCCACCCCCCCGGACCCGGGAGTGATCCGCGAGAGAGCCTGTTGAAGAGGTATTGAAGAGTTTGACAGCTGTCAAATTAGCTGTCAAAGCTGAAAAAGGGAACTTTGTTTTTGTTGTCTCTGCTGGTTATATTTGTTACAATTTGGTTATAATTTGTTGAAAACAAGGAAGAACTGATACAAACTAACTTGACTTTTGGATTTGAACTGGAAGGAATATTAAGTAACCAAAATCCCTCTAGAGGGGGTTTTGGGACATTACAAGAATGGCTGAAGGAGGGAAAATACAAGCTAAATTGGACAGAGTTTTTGTTCTCTTGGGAAAGTTACAAGGCCAAATTAATGTTTTGGCTACAAATGTTGCAACTCTGGACTTAACAGTAAATAAATTCATTGAATTTGATAAGGACTTGACTCAGGAAGTTTATGCAGCTGGACAAGAAGAGAAACTTGAGAACTTTGAGAGTGTGGAGAAAGAGATATATGTTGTTCCTGAGGAAAAGGAAGGAGGAGCTGTAATGCTGCAGATGACAAAGGAGAGCCAGAGGCCTGACATGATGGCTACAAAGGAAAATAAGAACTTGATGTTGAAAATCTGGTTTGAATTGGAGACTGAAGAATGGAGAGATCTCCTTATGTGGAGATCTGAAGATCCAAGGATTACAAATCTGATTAAGGTGGAAGTTGGAGCTTTGGGGACATTTGGACTTGAAAGGAGTAAGAAACAAGATTCGGGCTCCACTTTTAAGTATGGAGGTCTGGCTGGAAGAAACATGGACCCCATTTGGCTAGAGCTTCTCCGAGATTTGGTGTTTAATATTAAGGACTATCAAAAAAACCGGCAGAGAGGAATTGAGAGAGAATTAAGAGCCTCGGACGTGAGATCTCCAGGCTGATAGTAGATTAAGACTGATGGACATTTGTTGGGGATTGAAACCGGGAAAGGGGGGGGTGGAGTTTGGGGATCCAAAGGGTGCATAATTACTATCTGTTTTTGCTTTTATTTTGTTTTGCTATTTGTATGAAAATTGGGGAAGTCGTGGAAGGGAATTTGGGTCGACTTTAGAAAAAAGTTTTTAAGAATGAGAATTGATGTAAATATTGATGTTTATAAGGTAAAATTGTCTTTTTTAAAATGAACTAAATAGAAAAATTTGAATTGGAATATAAGAAGGGGAGGTGTGGGGAAGTCAGGGAAATATGTTACAGGAAAATAAGGATTGTAAATTGTATGTGTTTTTAATTTTTTTGTTTTTTGATTTTTTTAATGTATTAAAGTGGAAAATTTCAATAAATATCTTATAATAAAAAAAGACAGGATCTTCTGCAGGATCTTCTTCTCATCAGGAGGACCCATTTCTTTAAATGTAGGAACTGGGCCTTCTGTGTATTGGCACCTACCCTTTGTAATACTCTCCCATTACACAGCAGACAGGTGCAATCTCTTTTGTCTTTTTATCACCTTCTAGAGACTTTCCTCATTCGACAACAAACCTTTTAAGTGGAGATCTTTATCCCAGGATGCAACTGTATTGGAACCATATTTAACAGTTTCCCTGAATTGTTTTACAATTGTTTTTATATGTGGGACTGTTTTAAATTATTTTTACACTTTTTTATTTATGGGTGTAACTGCTCATGTATGGGTTATAGTCAACTAAGATATAATGAAAGTTAAACCCACTGAAACTAATGAACTTAAGTTATGGCAATTATTTTCAATGGGTCTAATCTAAGTAGAGCAACACTCAATCAGTCACTTATTTGTATGCCACCTTTATAAAGTTAAAACCATGCTCAAGGCAGCTTCCAACATATAAAAAAATGTATAATAAATGAAAAATCAAAAAAGCACACAACTAAAATGAACCAAATTCACATAAATAATAAGATCCAAAATAAAGACACAAAAAAATAACAGCAACAACAATGTCCTCAACAACCCCACCTAAACAATAGCCCAGCCCAGCCCAAGTTTCTGTTCAGCAGTCTTGGCTTTTGTAGCTGGAGTGAGTCAGGTCTCCACCCTCCAAGGGCAGATGGGAAAAGTCCTGCAAGGCAGGAACCAGGTCTGCCAGGATGCAATGCAACATTGGATGCAATTTACGGTAAAGGGTGTATTGGTGGTACCTCAGTTTTCGAACGTAATCTGCTCCAGAAGACCATTCAAGTTCTGAAATGTTCAAAAACCGAAAACTCAATAGCTGACAGCTAGGCTTCAGGATATTGCACTCAGTGGAAGCCGCGTGGCATGTTCGACTTCCAAGGCATGTTCAAAAACCAAAGCATTTACTTTTGGGTTTACGGCGCTTGAAAACCAAAATTTTTGTCAATAGAGATGTTCAAAAACCGAGGTACCACTGCATAACTAAATGAAACCTATACAGTGGTGCCTTGCAAGACGAAATTAATTCGTTCCGCGAGGCTCTTCGTATAGCGGTTTTTTTGTCTTGCGAAGCAAGCCCATCGACAGCTTAGCGGATTAGCGCTATTAGCGGTTTAGCGGCTTTTAGCAATCAGCTGTTAAGCGGCTTATCAGCGGATCAGCTGATAAGCGGCTTAGCAGCTTAGGAAAAGGGGGGGGGGAAACCCGAAGGAACTCGCAAGACTTTTTCGTCTTGCGAAGCAAGCCCATAGGGAAATTCGTTTTGCGAAGCGCCTCCAAAACGGAAAACCCTTTCGTCTAGCGGGTTTTCTGTCTTGCGAGGCGTTCGTCTTGCGGGGCACCACTGTACACTAAAGGAAAATTATTTGAAGATGATCCTTAGGTGGTATTTAACACCAAACAGATTAGCAAAGTTGTATAAATCAGAAACAGGTAAATGTTGGAAGCGTAAAAGGTTAAAGGGTCATTCTACCACATGTGGTGGTCATGCAGTGTAATTAAATATTATTGGGAAGTGATATATAATGAACTTACAAAAATGTTTAAAAGAACATTTCCCCAAAATGCCAAAGCTTTCCTCTTGGGTATAATAATGTCAGAAGTCCAAAAAATTCAGAACCTGTTCATGTATGTGACTATGGCCAGAAGGATGCTATTAACGCAAAAATTGAGAACAGATATAGTACCAACAAAAGATGAGTGGCACTGTAGAATGTTGGAATATGAAGAATTAGCAGAAATAGGATTGGATAATATATAGAAAGTATATGAAAAATTATTATAAACAGGCAATTAACTTAGCAGGTTATTAGCAGCTTCAGCAGTGTAAGTAAGAACAAGACATAAGGAAAGTAAAAGAGAAAGTATTGAAATGACTGCTCACCTGCTTTGTTTGGGGGGCGGCATTTGCGACCTGCCGCGGGCTTCCTGGGCCCCTGGAGACACGCCTTAATTGGCTGGTCATTGCCCTGTCCCCTGGGATGGCTGCCAAGGCTGCAGGGTTCCCACCTGGCCCTGGTTTGAATTAGCCAATTGGCAGCGGCCGGGGGCCAGGTAAGGAGGCTCCCACCGATGCAACTCTCGGGCACCTCGGGAGAGCTTTCTGTGCTCACTTAGCATGGCTCACCACCAGGGGAGGGGATTACCCCACATCATCATATTAGGGTGTCGCACAACTGACTGACCACAGAGCACTCATTAAAGGTTCCTCATCATCCTGGGAAAAAATGACAAGTGGAGTGCCGCAGGGTTCTGTCTTGGACCCCTTGTTATTCAACATCTTTATAAATGACTTGGATGAAGGAACTGAGGGTGGTGCTCATCAAATTTGAAGATGACACCAAACAGGCAGGGGTAGCTGCAGAAGACTGAATCAGAATTCAAAATGACCTTAACAAAAAGGGCCGAAGCTAACAAGATGTATTTCACTAGGGACAAATGTAAGGTTCTGCGCCTAGGCAGAAAGACCCAGATGCACAAATATAAGATGGGGGATACCTGGCTTACCATCAGGATATGTGAAAAGAAGCTTTGGGTCTTGGTGGACCACAAGTTTAACATGAGTCAACAGTGTGATGCAGCAGGAAAAAAATCTAATACTATTCTAGGCTGCATCAACAGAAATATAGTATCCAGATCAAGGGAAGTAATAGTACCACTCAGTTCTGCCTTGGTCAGACCACACTTTGAAAAGTGTGCCCAATTCTGAGCAGGAAAGATATTGACAAGCCAGAATGTGTGCAGAGGAAGGCAACAAGATAATCAAGGGCCTGGAAACTAAGCCTTATGAGGAGCACTTGAAGGAGCTGGATATATTTAGCCTGGTAAAGAGGGGACTGAGAGGAGATATGAATATCTTAAGGGTTGTCACATGGAAGAAGGAGGGAGCTTGCTGTGCAGGATAGGACTCAAGGCAATGGCTTCAAGATACAAAAAAGGAGATTCCAACTAAACATCAGAAAAAACATTCTGACAGTAAGAGCTGTTTGACAATGGAACAGACTCCTTTGGGAGGTTGTGGACTTTCCTTCCTTGGAGGTTTTGAAGCAGTGGTTGGATGGCCATCTGTCATGGATGCTTTAGTTGATATTCCTGCATCACAGGGGGTTGAACTAGATGACCCTTGGGGTCCCTTCCAACTCAACAATTCTATGATTCCATGATTTGCCCCATGTATGGAATGGGGGAGAGAGAGACTTTTTTTCTCAACTGATAGTAAACCTATGCATTAGGAATCAAAGTTGGATTTCTCCTGGATTTCTCGTGCCTGCACCTTTCTCTTTGTCAGGTTTTTATTGTTGTTTCATTTCTGTAGAATCCCAAAGAGACAAATTAGAAGAAACTGTCTTTGCCAGCAAGCTTTTGTTAGATCAGCGCTAATAACTTCTTTCAGGCAGTGTCATGTGTCGTGTCTGACATCACAGCTCAAGCTTGTCTGAGTGCTAATTATTCTTCCTGATATAAAACAAAGGTTTGGCATCAAGGTCCCATAATGTGACACTGCATTTATGTCAGATGCATTTATTTGCCAAATAAATCAGCTGTGTCAGGGCAAGGATTTGCAGGAGAAATGACAGTAAATGACAGCTTGACTCAACAAGGCCTGCATGTGATTCAGACCTGCGCTGGGCAGTACATTTGCAAGGGAGAACACAGGAAGCTGTGTTATTGGTCTATGCCGCTTAGTGCTGTCTATGCTGATTGACAGTGGCTCTTGGGACTGTGTACAAGAGTTCTTCCCAGGCATACCTCATATTATTTGTATGCCACCTTTCCATAGTTGAAACCATGCTCAATACAGCCTACAACAGGGCTTTCCAAACTGTGTGTTGCAA
Organism: Podarcis raffonei; assembly: GCF_027172205.1. Taxonomy (NCBI): domain Eukaryota; kingdom Metazoa; phylum Chordata; class Lepidosauria; order Squamata; family Lacertidae; genus Podarcis; species Podarcis raffonei. The sequence goes on from NC_070621.1 coordinate 6,765,995, forward strand.
CATGTTATTATGTCGGCTGAAGTGTGTAGGTCTCCACACTCCCCACGCTACTCCCGGGGCTGGAAAGGGGTTAGTTTCACCTCTGGTTTGCCAGTAAAACTGAATTACTGTGTCACGAAATGATGCAAACCTAAATTACTGTGCTGCAAATGATGCATGTCTAAAAAGTGTGTCACCAAGCTGAAAAGTTTGGAAAGCTCTGGCTTAACACATTTTTTAAAAAACTTGCATGATTGCAAACATAGCAAAAGTAGACATAAGCAATAAATGAAACACATCAAAAAAGTACACAAGCAAACTGAACAATTTCCACATGAATCAGAATAAGACCCAAAACAAAGATAAAAGAAAACGTCAACAGTGTCAACCACCCCCAGCTTGACAAACTCTAGGCAATTCTACAGCCCAAGAGTCTGTTCAGCAGCAGCAGCTTTTGTAGTTGGAATCAGTCAGGGCCCTGTCCTTCTAGGCCAGATAGGGAAAGACATGCAAGGCCATGAGCAGGCATTCTAGGACTCACTGTCAAGTTGATCTTTGGTCAGAGAATGCTTCTTCACCTTGTTGTTGCTTCTCTTCGTCTCTTCCTTGCTACCAGTGCTTTTTCTTCTTCTTCCAGGGGGTACTCAGGGGCACACAGTATCGGCACCTCTTTATGTTCCCAGGCACAGCCCCCCCCCCCGGGAGCCAGACTTCATGATCAAGGAATAGACATGACAACATATTTGGGATTAAAATGGCCACAACTTTGTTAAATTTCAGATATAGGAAACCTTGGCTTAGGCATTGGGCTTGTATCGCTCTCAGCCCCCTGCTGGGTGTCTGAGGCAAGAAAGGGTCAATTGGGAATATGGGGGCACTGCAAAACATGTGTTTACATAGCTTGCCCCCTCCTGTATTGCTGAGGGGAGTTCTATGGCCCGCTTGTTGTGTGCTTGTAGTCGAAGACTCCCCTCAAGACCCCTCTAACGGGGTATCCTGATATTGTTGCCACAATGCACACACAGAGAGAGAGATACATGTGTACTATATTCACATGCATACAGCACACATATTGTATACTATACATACACACATGCATGCATACACACACACACACACAGAGCGCACATAGTGTTTATACTATCTGTGTCCTTCGATAGAACTATAGAATTAGAGCTGGAAGGAGCCCCCTTGTCATCTAGCCCAATGCTGTCCTGAATGGGGATCAAAACCTGCAACCTCGGCATTATCAGCAGCACGCCCTAATTACTGACCTATTTCTGCCTGTAGCGCAGGAAATGAGTCATTATACTATATAGGTATCAGTAATACCCTGCATGTTCTCTTTGTCCATGGAGTTTTCTTGGCAGGGATACTGGAGTGGCTTGCCGGTTCCTCCTGAAGGGGGAACACGTTTGCTCTAAACTCTCCACTATGATCTGTCCATCCTGGGTGCCCTGCTCGGCATAGTTCATAGCTTCTCTGAGTTATTCAAGCCCCTTCGCCACGGCAAGGCAGTGATCCATGAAGAGAAGACTCCCTGGAAAAGACCCTGATGTTGGGAAAGATGGAGAGCACAAGGAGAAGGGGACGACAGAGGACGAGATGGTTGGATAGTGTTGTCGAAGCTACCAGCATGAGTCTGACCAAACTGTAGGAGGAGGTGGAAGACAGGAGTGCCTGGCGTGCTCTGGTCCGTGGGGTCACGAAGAGTCGGACACAACTAAACGACTAAACAACAACAAGAATACCCTGCATATTGACATAATTAGTACTATTCTCTAACCACTGAGATATCCAGCCTGTAATGCGGGAATGTGTAGTTGTTCCATATGGGGAACCACCTACCTGCATCTTGGAAAATAATAGATTTGAAGAGTTGAAAGGAACTTGAAGATCATCTAAAACCAACCGCCCATAATGGGACAGAGGCTGCAACCTTGGCCTTATCGACCTCTCTTTTGCACCAACTGGGCTATCCAGACTAGGACAATAATAACACCACACTCTAATTGTGGTGGGGCTACCCATCCCATGCTATCACCAAACAGGGATCCGCCACTGCTCCAAGCCCCATGCAGGGAATGAATCAGCACACCTGGCTTTGACCATTGAGCTATGCTGGCTAAATGGAGCGCCTTCTATACCAGCCAATAAACTCATGCAAATCCTATTTGTGCTTAAATGCAAAGGAAGGTTAAATGACTCCAGTGACTCCGCTGCACCTGGGAGCTTCAGCTGACTCCAAAGCGTGGCTGACTCTGGCGCTCAGCTCAGGTGAGCTGCACCTTTCCGTTGGTGCTCTGCTGCACTTGGGAGGCTCAGCTGACTCTGACACTTGTGCCCAGTGTCCCACAATGCTCCTCTCTCTGAGTCTTCTTCCGAAGTTGTCCCTTGACGCTCTGGGGCTGACTCTGCTGCTGGCGTCAGCTCCAGCCCCCTTGTTTACTTTTGGAGCAGAATTGAATTTTGGGTTGTGGGACCCAACAAGCACCCATGGCTTCGAGAGGACAGCGGGGCTGCATGCTGGGCTGCAAACCTCACCCACTGCTGGACCTAGTAAGCGGTCATTTTTTTCTTGTTAAAAAGTGTGGCACTTACTGTAACAACTTCATGATGAGTACCGGCACCTCTTTTTCTAGAAAAAAAGACACTTCTTGCTACCCTAAAGCAACACAGTCTGAAGTCTTCTTGGGAAAGTCCACTGTCAGGAGGAGACACAGACTGGGGCGGAAAAGGTTGGGAAGTGCAAATTTGGTAGTTTGGCTTCAAAGGAGACCTGAATCAATTTTCTCCCTCCATCCCTCTCTGCAGGGGCCTCCTTCAGATACCATCTTATCAGGAGGCCCATTCCACACAATATAGAAATGGGCCTTTAGTGTTGTGGCATCTGCCCTTTGGAATGCCCTCCCCTTGAATAACAGGATTCTGTCTTCTTAGTGCCTACTGAAGACCTTCCTTTTCCTACGAGGCTTTTAAGTAGATATCTTTCCCAGTATGCATTTGTATTGGAATTGTTTTTGGGATGTTCTGTTTTATCATTTGTGTTTGCCGCCCTGGCCTTCTTTGAGAGCAGGGGTAGGAAATAAATAATTCAAATCCTTTTTGTCCTCACCTGCAATGGGCCCCAAACCATAATCATCAGAAGGGATGATCCTGTTCACCTTCTGGAAACAGGACAAGGTTTTTTGGGGGGTGGGGGGGATCATGTTGACTCCTCACCCAACAACGCTCCCTGTTCCCAGCAGGCTGCACTGAGATTAGAACCTGTCCTTTTCCTTTATTTCTTTTTTAAATATTCAACCCACTTTGCACATTATTTCCCTGAGCTTTGAAAGAAACTGTAAGTAAGACTGCTCTGAGGTTGGCAACAGGTAATTAAAACCCACTCTGTTCCCGGGTAAGAATTTACCTTTCATGCCTTCATCTCATTTCTCTTCATGATCACCGTCTTGTTGTTGCTTTTAATTCCTTGAGCTTTTGACCTCTCTTTTTCTTCTCCTTAATTTGTTTTCGCCATCCCCTGCTTTTATCTCCATACATCTGAGTCTATATCCATCCTTTAATTTCTGCTCGGTGCCTCTTTGAACTTGGTCAGTTCAATCCTCTCTTCCATATTAATATTGTCTGTACTCTACATTCTTCTCACTTTTTCTCACACCTTTTCCTTTCAATCCCAAGGTTTGTTTCCTTGGTTTTTATCTTGGTGTTTTCTCTTTCTGTGGCTAAGAAATTATCCAATTTGTGATGCCTGGTCCCCCTCCCCCCTTTTTTGTTATTCTGTTCTCATTCACTTTATTGAGTTATTTTCTTTGCCACAATCAGTCTCTAAATACCACCTGGTAAAAAGATAAGGCAGCAATTTTTGACAAGCTGACCATCCTCGGTTTCCTTAGACATCTTTAATTAGGTCCTACATGCAGTCGTGACTTGAACTATACAGAGTCCCCCCGCCCTGCTTTCCTCATGCCCTTCCACCAGTACAAAATAAAATAAAAACTGCATATAAAATAAAACCCAATCAAACAGAAGAAACAATAATGTCAAAAGAAGGTCAGTTTTGGCAGCCTGGCTGGCAGCTCAGAAAGTGACACTTGGAGATTGGGCCAAGGAGTGCTTAGTTAATTGTGGTATTATAGAGACAGCTTTGCTTTACTGCCAAAGCACTGAACACTAATGAACAAGCTTCCAGGAGGGTGTTTAGATTTCATCCCTACCTGATCCCAAAGAGTCAGGGCATATTATGCTAGAGCCATTATCTCATTTTCTTCTCACACTGTTTGAGAGAGGTTAGGCTTTCCCCTTTTACAGTTAGCAGGGATTGGAAGCTTTGACTGGTGCAAAACATGGTCAGGGGATCATTTTATGGGCCACAATACTTTAGTTTTGTTGCATCTACATTGGTTACTTACTGGTATGTTTCCAGGCACAATCAGAAAGCCCTTTCCTATAAAGTCTTAATTGGTTTGGGATGCTTAAAGGACCACCTTCTCCTACATCAACTGGAGCATACACTGGATTAGACACTTGAAGGCAAGGTCACATTTCAATTCACATTACCACTAGAAGCCCAGTTGGCTAAGAACCCAGATTCCAGGTCTGGATAAGATTGAATCCTGATACAATGAAACAATGGAGAATAAGATTATGAATGACAACTAGTCACAATGGCTATGGTGGAAGCAGTATTTTTCTAAACACCAGTTGCTGGGAATCATATTTTGCTACCCTCATTGCATCCTCATTTTGCTGTCCTGTAGAGCGTTTCTGCTTAGTGTTTTACAATCTGACCCAATGGAGGTGACAGAACTGATGGTAGCTTGTTATGACTTGTTTGTGAAGCATTTTGAGGATAAAATCAACCCACTGGTATCTTGACTCTGCTGTTACAGCATATGAAACTCAAGAGGTATCCAGAGCACTGTCTAGTCCTTTTATGTTGGATGAGTTTCCGTTAGTAAGGCACAAGGATGAAAACAAAGTGCTTGGATTGGTCAGTGTGACCACTTGTGCTCTGGATCCTTACCCCTCTTGGCTGATAAAAACTAGCAAGGAGGAGATAGATGCCTGGGCCAGAGAGGTAATGAATGTCTCCTTGCAAGAGTGGATGGTCCCTAGCAGCTTGAAGGAGGCAGTGGTAAGAAGCCCTCATTGGATTTGAATAATCTAAGCAAGTACCAGCCAGTTGCCAATCTCCCCTTCCTGGGCAATGTTCTTTCGTGGGTGGTCACCAGATCCAGGGACTTTTGAAGGAAACTGATTTCCTACATCCAGTTTGATTGGCGTTTGGGCCTGGTTTTGGCATAGAAACTGCTTTAGTTCCCTGCATGGTGACCTCTGTCGGGAGCAGGGACGGAGAAAGGTGTGTGTAGTAGGGGCAATTTGCCCTGGGTGCTCTCACTGAGGGGGGGTGACATTTGGCGCACCGCCCGCCTGTGACTCCCAAGCCTACCCCGAGCCAATGGGGTAAGGGGGGAGCTGTGCCGCTTTGCCGGCAGCATTCCCCCTTCATTTTGACAGCTGGGGGGGGGCTTCTTGGGAGGCTTACGAGTCGTGGGCAGGTGGCGCACCAAATGTCCACCATGCACGGCTCGCTCCATCCTCGTGGGCAGCTCGCTCCACCTCCAGCTGCAGGGCATGCGCACTGCTCCATGCACCCGAGCGGCTATCCTGTGCCTGGGAGGGCATCCTCTGTACCCCACCCCCCTTGGGAGTGCACCCGCCCTGGGCAGTGCAGACATATGCTCCGTCGCTGGTCAGGAGAGAGACAGGGGAAATGTGTCCCTGTTAATTCTCCCAGGCCTCTCAGCATCTTTTGATAAGATCAATCATGGTATCCTTCTGGGGTGACTGTCCAAGTTGGTCATGGGGGGCTTTGCTTTACAGTGGTTCCAGTCCTATTTGGAGAGTCATTTCCAGAGGGATATGCTTGAGAAGTGCCCTTCAGCACCACGGAGCCTTCAATGAGGAGGGTTCAATTTTATCCCCTATTTATTTAACATCTAAATGAAATTAGAAGTTAGTCGGGTCATCCAGAGCTTTGGAGTACATTGTCAGTAATATGGTGATGACACACAGCTCTAATTCTCCTTTACATCTTCAGGGATGTGCTGGACCATTGTAATGGACTAGAAGACAGCCAACAACCTGAAGCTCAATCCAGTTAAGACTGAAGCACCTCTGAATCCTTTGCTGCCACTAGAGGCTCAGGTGGCCTCAGTGAAGTGCAGTGCCTTCCATCAACTTCAGCTGGTGGCCCAGCTGCATCCCTATCTGTTGTCTATTCTCTGATAACCTTTAGGTTAGATTACTTCAATGTTTTATATATGGGGCTGCCTCTGAAGAAGGTTCAGAAAATTCAGCTGGTGCAGAATTCAGCAGCCAAGTTGTTCACTGGGGCAAGACGATTTGAGCATGTAACACCAATGCTGGCCTGACTACACTGGCTGCCAATTAGTTAAGTTTCTGGGCCAAAGTCAAAGTGCTGGACAGCCCTAAACAGCTCAGGACTGCAATACTTCAAAGACCACATCTCGCCATGTGGATCAACCTGGACCCCATGCCTCCTCCATGAGAGGGTCAGAGAATGGCAACATAAGAATGGGCCTTTTCTGTGGTGGCTCCAGATTTATCGAATGCTCTCCTCAGGGAGGCTCACCTGGTGTCTTCATTTCATATCTTTAGTCATTAAACAAAAATGTTCCTTTTCTCTCAGGCCTTTGGCTAATTAAACAATATATTGCCTTTTAAATGTGTTTGTGAGAGAGGTGTTATTGGTTTGCGTTTGGATTTTTTGTTATGTATTTTGTGTTCTCATTTGGGATTTTTATGTTATGAACCACCCTGTGATCTTCTGATGGGTGGTGTACAAATTAAAAAATAATGACAAATAATTATATTATAAATAAAATTCACAAGTGGATAGAGTGCTGCTGCACTCAGGTCATGCTTGTGGGCTTTGCACAAGTGTCTGGTTAGTTACTGTAAGACCAGTATGCTTGATTAGATGGGCCTTTGGCCTGATCCACCAGGACTCTTCATATTCATAACCACCACCAGCCCAACCATTGCAACAAAACTGGATGCCCTGTATTAGGTTGTAACATATGCTATGCATCTCAGGCCCTCAAGATTCCCTCCAACTCCACCAAGCTTCTTGTTGCTTGCAGGAATACAATATACCCATTTACACCCGGGTGACTATATTACTCATGTTCAGTTATGGGTATTATTTAAGCAGAAGGGACATGACAAAGAACCCAGCACACTTGATTAATACATGCCCCTAGGGAAAAGGCAGGCATGAGGTGACGTTAAATACCTTCATCATGCATTAATCAACACCACGACGCCAGCCAAAATTGTCTCATTGTGGGTAAAAAATGGATTCCCTTTTTCTAAGTAGCATTTTTAATGTTTCACATTAATTTTTCTCATGGAATGTCATACCATGAGGGGTTTTCCCCCTCCCTCTATCCAGTAGAAAGCTATATTGCTCATTTTAAACATTCTTCTCCCCATCTCTTGAAGAGGCTTACTGAACTTTTGACAGGGTGACAAATTCTTCCAAAGGCATCACTCCACACACACACACACACACACACACACACACACACACACCGTCGCAGAAAGATTTAACTTTCCTGCTCTCATGCTTTTAGTATATTCTCAAAAACAGAATGCCCCAGAATAGTTTTCTATTCCCAAATATTTCTGGGCTACTACAACTTGAATCATCCACTGGCCAGCTTAGCCAACTGTTAGGAAGGTGGCAATTCCAGCCCAACAAAATATGGAGACCCAAGGTAAAAACAAAAACAAAAAAAACCCACTTGTCTAGAAGGTATATATTCTCATTGGTCTTTGAAAGAGATCACTTAAAAATGAAAGCCCTTCTCATCATGGATCATTATGTCCTATTTATGCCTTTTTTTACATTTCTTACTTCTTTTATATGACCTTCATTTATTGCCAATCAGTTTAATGGGGTGCCTGTGTGAGAGTGGTAGGACCACATACCAGCTTTAAACTGGGAGAGGTGACAGCTGCCAGAAGTCAGGGGCAAGCTAGTTTTCCTGTGCAGTAGCTGGATAACATCAGCTCCTCTGGCAGATGCCTGGGAGAACCAGATTGCCCATGAAAATTGAATCTGATTTGGCCTATCATCGCCAAGTAAAGGGTGGTCTTTTCCAGGGCACAAAACCCAGCTGCACTTCTCCCCGGCAGCACATTGCAACATATGTCTGTGTCCAGACTGACACTGTTTTGTGGGAAGGATTCAATCACATTCTGGGAATTTCAGTATCTACAATTAAAGTTTCTGAAATTAATCCAACAACAACATTTACTTTTGCAGTTAGGAAAGTGACAGGAAAATCCACTGAAAAGTCGTCGTCTTCTTCTTCTTCTTCTTCTTCTTCTTCTTCTTCTTCTTCTTCTTCTTCTTCTTCTTCCTGCAGCAGAGTATTAATCAGCCTTATAAAACAAAAAACTACAAATACAACTAAAACACTTAATTTCAAACCACTCCCCCAATAGACAACACTCCCCCCAAGTTAAAACACTATCCCCATCAAACCTTCATTCCACCCCCGAAGTGCCCAGAGGGAAAACCTCCTTAGTGCCATCTCCACTGGGGGCAGCCCTGCCCCCAATGCAGGCAAGCTTTATAGAGCTGCCCCAGCAACTGGTGCACACTTAGCTGGAGCAGCAGGTGTTTCCAATGCTTTCTGCTTGCCCAGGATTCTGGTTCCTGCCCTACTTGCACTGCTGCAGGCAGGTCCTGGTCTGGAGATCCAGTAGAGGCCGCAGATCCAGCAGGTGGGGGCAGGCAGCAGCTGCAGGCAGGTGTAGAATAAATGAATGAATGAATGAATGAATGACAGAAGGATGCACCCCACAAGCAAATCAGGGTGAATGTTCATTGCTGTATAACCTCCCTGCAAAGAAATCAGAATGAATGCTGAATGAAAACCAAGCATAGTCTAACCTCCAAATAAGCTTTGTGCAAGCAAATCAGGATGAATACTCACTCTGGAAGAATTCAATGAATCCGCCTTGCAAGGATCTGCATTGTAAGGAGCCATTGAAGAAGTAGATGTGGCCTCTGTTGTTCAACTCAATAGCTCATGGTACTGTTTCTCTAGTGCTAAAATTTGGCTTACATAAAATACACACAGCAGTCAATTGTTTAGTTGGACCACATTCAATATCTGCATAATGAAAATGTTTAAAAAGCCTAGTGAAGCTTTGTTAGACAAATGGTACCCAAGTAGCAGACCATCTTTCTTCTCCTTCTAAATTTATTTTTATAAAGATTTATGGTGACGAAAAAGATCAAAGATTTAATACATGGAAATAAAACAACCTCCCTGGTGGTTGTGTTCTCAGCACATGCCAGATATGACTATCGCCCCATTCATCCTCTCCACACAAAGATCCATACATCGATAACAACAGCAGAGCCATTCATAATGGGTTGGCCCTCCAAAGACCAAAGGAGATAAATATAGGGAACAATTTTTTAAAAAGGAAATGTCTCCTTTTGAGATTTATCCCCTGAAAACTCTAGTGGATGATGAAACAGTAACATTTTCCCCAGGAAGAAAATGAATTTGAATTATAGATGTGTGTGACAAAAAAGAGGCTTTATAAGTGTGAGAGCTGGTTCCTTCATGAAAGCTGAGTCCCAAGAGACACTGGATGCGGAGCATGACCAACAGGGAACTTGACACACAGTGAAAGGTGGCTTGATGGAACACCACTAACAATTGAATCAACTAGAAGATGAAGAATGATTCCAGGACTGAAAGTGGACAGCCTAAACAAATAGCAGGTAATGGCTTTGATGCAGTAATGCCCTATTGATATCTTGTGTTCTTCAAGAATTATCAGATAATTGACATGATAAGACCTTAGTGAAATAACCTATAGATGAGTCACTCAGATTAGCTGTCCACAAAGATGTGGGCAGTAGCTGTAGATGAGTTGCCAATATGCAGCTGACACCCAGCTCTATCCGTCTGTTCCATCTGAATCAGGAGAGGTAGTTGAGGCGTTAGACCAGTGCTTAGAGGCATTGATGGGTTGTAGGCCAATAAACTGAAGCTGAATCCTCAAAAGATAGAGGTGCTATGTGTCCCAGGTTCTCTATCCTAGAGGAAGGGAAGCAGCCTGCCCTGAATGGATTTGCACTCCCCTGGATGAGCAGGTTCACAGATCTGGGGTGTTCCTGGATTCAACACCTTCACTGGAGACCCAGGTTGCTTGGTGGCTAGGAGTGTTTTTTTCACCTTTGACTGGTGCACCAGCTACAACCCCTTTTGGACAGAAGTGATTTGGCCATTGTACTCCATGCTCTGCAAACTTCCAGACTGGATTGTGTGGGGGTGCCCTTGAAAACAATGCAGAAACTTAAGGTACTTTCCAATATATATATTTTTAATCACTGACGTTCAAACCATATGAGAAGATACCTCAATTTCTCTCATGCAAACCAGTCAAGTTACACCATGAAGAAAGTGTAACTTTGTTGACAAACATAAAAACTTCCTTCATGTGGTGATTGTCAACTAAGGACTAGGGAAACTGTGGGGTAAATATGTTGTAGAACATCCAGGCTGTCAGGGCAGCAATTTGAAGTGAGGCAGGAGTTGGGACAAAGAACTTAGAAAGCTGTCTTCTGCTGAATCAGACCATTGCTCCATCCGGCTCAGTATTGCCTACACAAGTGCCTCTCCAGAATTGTGGATAGAAGTTTTCATTAACCCTATCTGGAGACTGAACCTGGGACCTTCTGCATGCAAAGAAAATGCTCTGCCACTGAGTTATGTGGAATTATACACTAGTTGGGATTAAAGATCAAGAAAGAACTGGAGAATAAACCAGGCTGAGATATGGATAAAGTCAGAAGTCAGGACCAAAGGGCAAGTTAGCACTGGAGGAGAAACCAAAAATACAGAAACACACCAGAGCTCAGGAAGACCATATTGCTCAAGCAAGGCATAACTGGAAAAGGAAACCCTCTTAATCCTCTGTCCTCTTAATTGAGTGGGTGGAGTTCAAGATCTGAAGATGCTTGCTGAGAAAGTGGTGCCATACCACAAAACCATCCCATATCAAATCTGCCCTCTCAGCAGTGGTTGATACAGAAGCAGAAATGGGGCACTGCTCTCAGTCTGGAACATGCTTACAACCTGTCAACAACCTGTTGTGTCATGGCCCAGGGCTCAAACTTGCCCTTCTTAAGGACACTGATCAGCTCTCAAACTAGGAAGAGGATTTGCCTTTGGAAATGGATTCTGATGCCACTACCTTCTCAGAGTGCCATTATCAGAAAAGACCACAAGGCCAGCCCATGTTAGCAGATCCTTACACTTCAAGATTTCCAGTTATGAAGCTACAGTGATGCTGCGGTTGCCTTTGTGTCAGTGTAATAAAAAACACATGAAACAAGCTGGGTTACTTTAAAAGTGAGGGCCTCATTCACTGCATGGGGAGGAGCCAACGGCCTAAAGGAAAACAAATCCCCAATTAGATCATTGGAACAAATTAATTTATTCAGGCTGCAAGCCCAGCTTGGGGGATAAGCTATGAGCCATAATGGCCGTGTTCTACTTCCAGTGTTGGGGACTGTATGCCTCTGAAAACCAGTTGCTAGAAATCAGAGGAGAGCAGAGTTGTTGCTGCACCCACGTTCAGCTTACAAACTTCCCACAACCTTCAGGGTGACCACTATGAGAACTGGATGCTGAATTAGATGGGCCTTTGTTCTGATCTAGCAGGGCTCTTATTATGTGTTTAGGAGTAACAGTAACAGTGGACTGTTGCCATCATGTCCTGCCTGTGTGCTTTCTGGAGCCATCTGACTTGCCATTATGACAACAGAGTGCTGGTCTATATGGACCTTTGGCCTTATCCAAAAGGAGTTCTCCAAAGTGTTACCTGCTTCCTTGTTTCCCCTTTTCCAAAGATTGATTGACACTTTGCCTGACAATGTTTTTGGAACCTCCTCCTTCCTGGCCATAATAGAGCCCAACACTTTGTTGCATCTGATCATGCATATTTAAATCTACCTCCTGAAATCCATCACTGATTTATCTTGACGCCATTCATAGACCATGGATGTGCACTTAATTGCAAGTTTGCTTCTCTGGAATCAGAACCCAGCAGAAACTATCTCTTCACAATTTGGTGTGAAGCCCAAACATCATGTCCAAACATGATCATTTTGTAAGTAGAGTGAACTAAAGACACACACAAGTTTTTCAAATAAAATACCCCCACTTTTTGGTTGACCAGCCATCATAAGCACTCTTGTTGAGCACCTCATTAATTCTGGATGGTAGTGAAAAGAAATATTCTGTTTGGCTGGGAAGAGGCTCAGCAGCCTTGTAGCACTATTATATCATGATCAAACGAACACTCACAGGCAGGTTTTCAAGGTCTGCCGGCACCGGGGCAACATATCTGAAAATGATTAAGTTACTCCAGTAATTATTAAATTGGATAGCACTCAGATCTGTTCTGCTCTTTATTACACACAATGATTCACCGTTTATAGGGTCATAAATCCATTTGGAAGAGGAGTAGTGACTCCCTGCAGGGGACAGGCTGTGACCGTTTGGAAACAGAGCCAAATCTCAGATGTCTCATGCTTCTTGTTGAGGTGGGGGAAGGATGAAAAAATGATGGCTCTTGACCTCTTGATGGTGGCTGATGATTTGTAATGCAACAAGACAAGTTGGAGGGGGGGGCACCACAGCTGGCAAATGTGCCTTGAGGAAGGGAGATGTTAAGCAAAGGGAAAGTAAAAGGCTTCTGTCTGAGGCTGGATCAGCAATGCAATGCTACAACTGTATACAGTGTGGAGTGTACCTTATAGCAACACAGCTACAACTACTTGCTATAAAGCTCAGACATGATGCCGCCTCCCGTTTCTCCACTGTTTGTAAGCTGAAAAGTAAGAAGATAAAGATAGCAATAAGTAGCAGGACCTGTTTCCCCAGCTGCCAGAGGGTCCCCCTTCTGTATCCCTATGATTCTAGAGCAGTGGTGGGAATTTCATCTCACATGCCCAATTAACCTCCCAATTTGTCTCAAGGACATTTCAGCCAAGCTGCACCCTCTTGCTCTGTACCTGATGTCATATGTGGCTGATTAACATCCTTTATCATTTTAAATTTGTTTGTGGGAGTGGGGAATAATTGGTTTGTTTTTGTTTTTATTATTTTATGTTTTTATCTTGTATTTTTATGCTGTGAACCACACTGAGATCTTCAGATGAAGGGCAGTATACAAATTTAATAAATATATATATAAAATGTGGGGCAGGTAAAGACCTGCTCAGCTTAAGTAAAGCCAAGTACAGATGTGGCTCAGATTAGCTAATCAACTGATTGTTGGGTCTTGTGGAACACTTTGAAAGTCACTTTGCAGATTGCATATTTGCCCACATTGACATCTAGTTCCCCAACCTTTCTTTACAGTAAGAGCAGGAAGTATTGCAGTGTGTGGACAGGAAGCATGATGAACTGCTCTACTATGAAACCAAATCAGAAGAAGAAGAAGAAGAGTTTGGATTTGATAACCTGCTTTATCACTACCCGGAGGAGTCTCAAAGAGGCTAACAATCTCCTTTCCCTTCCTCCCCCACAACAAACACTCTGTGAGGTGAGTGGGACTGAAAGACTTCAAAGAAGTGTGACTAGCCCAAGGTCACCCAGCAGCTACATGTGGAGGAGCAGGGAATCGAACCCGGTTCACCAGATTGCAAGTCCACCGCTCTTAACCACTACACCTATTGCATCCTAAGGAAGAAGTTCCCACAGGAGGTAAATAATGCAGTGAGCACTCCTAGGAAGGTGGATTGAATAGGAACTGGCAAGGCAGGCAGAGTCCCATCTACATTCCAGGTTCCAGAGAAGAGATGCAGAAGCCACAAGATGCAATTCTACAAGCAAGCACAGACAAATACAGTGTTTTCAGGACCCTGGACAACCTCCCTCACCACTGGTTACTCCTTTGCAAAAGGGAGGGAGTGTCATAGTCCTGGGCTGCCAGCCATGGCAGAGTTCAGTGGAGGGAGAAGACAGCCATCCAGCCAAGCCTCAGGGGAGTATTTGCCTGGGGGCAGAGTCCATACACAAGGTCCAATTCAGTCCTAAAGTCAGGAATATCTCAGTTAATGTAGTCAGATGATCCAGAGGTCAAGAAAGCCAAGGGTCCAAGGTCTCAAGAAGCAGCAGGGTCTGGCCAGGAATGGCGAATGTAGTTTCCAGCAACTGACAGAGGCTGGAAAACCTGCTAAAGAAAGCTGGAGCCAGCTGGTTCTCCTCAGGAGCAAAAAGGCTGATCAGCAGCAGGTGGAGTCACTTCGCATTCTTTTCCTTCAGGCTGCTGCTCAGCAGGTGAAGCTGACTCCTGGCCCATGACAGGGAGCAGTGACTGCATAGGGCAGAGGAAAGCCTGCTTAATTAATACCTTTCCTTTTACAAAAGTAAGGGGTCTTCTTTGCAGAGGACTCCTTGCAAACCTAGTCCAGGGAGCCATGGTGTAGCTACTCCTCCCTTCCTTTGCAATAGGAAGTGAGGATTGTTTTCAAGTTAGTATTATACAGTATTAGACAGGAATACTTGCAAAACCTATATGGCCTTTTGAGGCAAGCTGGGCCGCAAGTGTGTGTTTGCATATCATGAATGCAAAGCAATTACTTGTACCTTTTCCACTGGCGCCAACGCCAGGTAGCCCTGGGGGCCCAAGCACCCACAATTTTTTTCTTGTGAGTGCCTGGCCTCTGCCCCCCCACTGCTGCCCCCACCACCCGACCCCCCCAACCATGCACCACCAACGTGCACTGCTGCTGCCTCCCAACTTTCGTCTTATCTCTGATGCTCAGCCGCCCTGGTGGCGACTGGACTGGGGCCTGTGCCTCTGCAGTGAGGCCTCTATTGGCACTGCAGCCATGAAGAGAGGCTGTGCAGTGGACAGAGGCCCCATGGCAGAGTTTCAGGCTACGGTCCAGGCGCCACTGCAGCATGCATGCATGCGCCATGCTATGCTCGCATCATATCACAGTGATGTGATGTCATGCAATCATGTGGCTGCAATGTCATCGTGTCACAGCATGGTGCGTGCATGCTTAGCACTCACAGTGGGGGACCCAGGTCAGTATTGCTGACCTTGTCGGTGGGGTAATGCAATGCTTAGAATCTCTTCTTAGCCCTCAGAGGCATGTTTTCCCCTGGGTTTGCCTCCAGAAAAGACTTACTTACTTACTTTCTTTCTTTCTTTCTTTCTTTCTTTCTTTCCTCACTGTTTTCCATGTTCCAAATGCTGCACATTTAAAGCATTGTTGCCACCCATGTAGAAGCCCACGCCAAAACCACTACACATTTCTTATTTAAAAAAGAAAGTCACTAGAATGAAAGCAATTTGCCTTTCACCACAAGAATATGCATTAGTAGCTGGTTATTATGTCCGTATTTTAAATAGCTCATTTTCTGCAAATGGGTTGGGCCCACAGAAGCACTGGGGTTCAAGTTCTCCTGAGTCATTCTTTTAAGCTCTGTTCCCCCTCCTTTGCCACCTATTTTCATTCCCCCTGCCCACAAGCTCCATCCTCCCACTAATTGAACAAAGTGGACTTAATTTGAATTAAACTGTCAAGAAATCTTCCACTTAAATTGATTTATCTGCTTCTTCAGCTGGAATGGATTCATTTCAGCACAATGTATAAGAAGCCTGTGTTGATGGATTACATCTCGTGGAATGGAAACATTTTTTAATGCAACTCCATTAAATTCTACTCAGGTATGAAAAGGAACAAGAAGAAAGGGAGGATATGAACATGTAGGGAACAGAACATTGAGGGGGGGTGTCGGGGGGGGGAAGCCTGACAATATATGAAGAACCTTCAGACGTAGATTCTCACTGTCAAAAAATCATTATTTTTTGATTAGTAAACCCAAGACTTCCAGAGCTTCCTTAAATTATTCTCCTCATTTCTAGCATGACTCATATGCTTCTAATAAAACTGATGTCCTCATTATGACCCTCCTAAGTACTTTACCCTATAATGGTGCTGCACTATTTTGCCTTGATCAGACCTCTGGGCACCATGGTTTAAGAAGGATATTGACAAACTGGAATGTGTCCAGAAATGGGTGACAAAGAGGTGTCTGGAGGGTAAGCTAAAAGACGGAAAATGTTGGTTATGTTTAACCTGGAGGTGAAACCCATGGGAGGTAATACATCAGCCATATTCAAATATTGAAAGGCTGTACCACAGCTGATGAAGAAAATATGCTGCCTGTGGCACCAAGATATAGGGCCCAAAACAATGGCTTCAAGTTGGGGGGGGGGGATTTTGATGAAAAGATAAGATGAACTCCCTCACAGTATGAGGTAGTGTGTGATTAATCAACTCCCGCCCGGGAACCAATGTTCCCACTGTGGAAGGACGTGTGGGTCCAGAATTGGCCTCCACAGTCACTTACGGACTCATTGTTAAAACCGTGTTTATGGAAGACAATCTTACTTGGCTACAAGTGATCGCCAGAGGAGAAGAAATGAGGTAGTCTTCACTGGGACATCCTGTACGTTGAGAAGTTCTGAAGAGGCTGGATAGTCACCCATCAGTGGCAGATTTCTTGAATCAAAGGGAAGCTGAAATTTGCCATTATGGCTGGGGCTGATAGGAGATGAGTCCAACAATATCTGCTTGGGCAGAAAAACAAAGCAAAAAAGCTTATCAGTCGAAGACCAAACCTATAAACTAGGGCTCCTTGCAGATGACCAGATGGTCACAACACCAGACTCCATAAAGGCAGCAATCACTCTAACTCAGAGGTTTTCAAACTTTTTGAGTCCACAGCTCCCTTAACCAAGTACATTCTTTCTGTAGCACCCCTGTGGGGCTCAGGAGCCCAGTTATGCCCCCGTTGCTTGCAGAACTGGCAGCCTCTCATTCTTTTTTGAACACCCTCCCTTGTAGAGTGCTGCCTCAGTCTCCTCTCCTCTCCCCTCACCTTGGGAGTCCTCCGGGCAGCTGCTTCTGCTTCCCCTGGTCTCTGAGCTGCACCACCCCCCCAAGAGAGGTGCCTCCCAGAGGCACCATTCGCCTGCAAAGTTTATAGCCAGGGCTGCTGCAATAAACAGCTGCACAAGCCTTTGGGAGGCAGAGACATGAGAGGGAATCAGAGAAGGGAGGGAAGGAAAAAAGGACAGGGGCCTGTGGTACCCCTGACCATCATTCGAGGCACTCCAGGGTGCCACAGGAAACTGGTTGAAAACCACTGCCCTAACCAAATAACTCAATACATTTGCAATGGTGTCAAACCTACAAGTGAATCTTTGTGAAATCTGAGACTATGTGTTTCAACAACATGCCCACCCCCGCCCCATATTCAAAAAGTATTTACCAACATCATGAAGATAAAACTTTGCTGCACCAAATTCAGAGACTTAGGGGCACAAATAACCAGAAACCTCAACAAACTATACTTCCACAACTACAACCTCCTGTGGCAAGAAATTAACAAAGACTTGAAGAAATGGAACAAATCCAATTTACCCTCTCAGACAAAATGATCACCCTCCATAAACGGCAGAAAAAAACTACATTTTATTGATGGATGGATTGATTGAATTCTTGAGTTATATACCACCCTATACCTGCAGGTCTCAGAGCGGTTCACAAAATAAAATGAAAATATAAAACCACAAAATACATAATTCAAATAAAAGTAACAGCAACACACACACACACAACAAAAAAAACACATTTTAAAAGGGGATAGGATGTCAATCAAATCAACCAATGGCCTGGTTAAAAAGAAACATCCCTGCCACAGCATACCCATTCCTTCAAAACAAACTAAGGAAAATCCCCACAACACTAAACAGCTTCACACAGCCCATGCTTGAAGCATGGAAGGAAAAGGTAGGAAAACTGTCCCCAACTACACCCCCATCAACCCCCCTGGTCCACCACCCACTATTCCATTACGTAGTCCAAAACTTCCAAATAAAAAGTTGGCAAGCCAAAGATTTACACTACCTAGCAGATTTCTATAAATATAACAAACCCATACCGACACAAGAAATACAAGGCAAACTAGGGGACACCCAAGCACCCTGGCTAACACGCCACCAATTACATGCCTTCTTAAACAACCCAGCAGTAAAAGCAGCAGCCACTAGGCCCCTGACCACCTTCGAAAACCTTCTCCTGACAGCAATGGGACATGGCAAGGGGATAGTATCCCGATATACAAAATACTACTTCAGATCCCACAAATCCTACAAACCCCCTCATCTCAATCAAAAAGACAATGGGAGCACAGGATATGTTACAAAATAAACCCTCCCCAATGGACTAAACTGGACTAAACAGTGGACTTTAAACCCATCTCAGCCAAAAGAAGAGAACTCCCCCTGAAACCTATCTCTAATGGTACCTAACACCATAGAAACTGGCAATGATACATCCAGGAACCTTGCCAAAATGAGGAGAGGTTCCACCTCTACAGGCACATACTTCCACATGTGCTGGGACTGACCCAAAATCCAACCCTTTGGGACATCATTCCTACAAGAAATATGCAAAGTAACTAAACAGGTCTTAGAAGCTACCCAAGAACGGGCCTTATTGAATATTCTCCAAGACTAAAACACACACTTGCACTACAAAGAGGTCATAAGCCACCTACACTCAGCAGCCAGAAACATCATAGCTAGACACTGTGCCAGGAGTGAACATGGACCACTGGTGCCAAACTGTATGGGAAACAGCTCTACTAGGAAAGCTAACCAACAAACAAACTGAATAAGCACGGGAACCAATAAAAGATTATGCCTTTACCCTGGTGTGGCTCAACAAGGCAACAACACGAACACACCGACAGCATATGAATGAATAAGGCTAACTTGACCCAACAACCCCTCCCCATCACTCACACAAACAAAACTCACTGCAGTCAACTGAAAGAAACCAACCAGACCCTGGACCCCACAACCTCTTTCACTGCCAAGGAAAACTAATAAATGAATAGAAAGAGAACCTAGCCATTTGATGCTGACTCAAAAACCTTGCACATACACTGTGTAAGAGAACGAAAATTTACTACCTCCCTCTCTCCCCTCGCTTTCTCTCCCCACCTCTCTTCTTCCTCAATCTTATACTGTATGCAACAGTAATGCCTCACATCAAATATAACTGATCTGTACAAAGGCCTTTATGATATGAAAACAGAGACAAATTTTTGTAACCCAAACATCTTTAATAAAAACAATTTGCCTGTTGGAATATTTGTAAATATGCTGTTTATGGTACATTTCAGCTGCTACCTAGAGTGGGAATTACAAGATGACAACAAATGGCAACTAATCTTTAACCATTATATTCCACGATCAGGTAACAG
Source organism: Podarcis raffonei (assembly GCF_027172205.1). Classification (NCBI taxonomy): domain Eukaryota; kingdom Metazoa; phylum Chordata; class Lepidosauria; order Squamata; family Lacertidae; genus Podarcis; species Podarcis raffonei. Next base: position 6,785,395 of record NC_070621.1, read on the forward strand.
AGTAAACTGCATCACAATCCAGGCTATCAGAAATTTATACTACCCCTCTGAAGCCTCCATTGCAAAATGGAGGAGGTTTGAACAAATGTGGTAAGCAATTTTGTTTACGGAAACAAGAGGATCAAAATTTAGAAGAAACCAACTTATTGCTATAGACAATCTCTTTTTATAGATTATTTGCTTTGTTTGTCTACATAATGAAGCCATCTGTGCCAAGTGAGGGAGAAACAGAGGAATATCTATATCTATAGCCTTTACAATATATGAAAACATAACAGGAATATCAGAGCTGACTTTGAAGATTTTACAACCATGAGCACAAATTACTATAAAAACCAGTGCATTCACACTTGAAATTCCAACTGGTAAAAATATGATAAGTACCGTAATTGCTTAGAAACCGTTGCTCAAATCCTATCACGTAAGCTTAAAAAGCAATGTTTTGGTTTCCTGATTCCAGTAAAATTATTTTTTTTTTAAAAAATATTTATTAAAGTTTTCAAATTTAATACAAATAAAAAGCAAAAAAGTTTAAAAACACATAAAGTTCACAATGCTTATTTTTCAATGACATATTTCCCTGACCTCCTCATACCTCCCCTTCTTGTATTCCAATTCAAATACAATAAAATCCTTATCCTTAATTTTTAACCTATTTCTATACTTAATTTAAGATATTATTATTTTACTTTTTCTCTTTCATCCATTTCCTCAATTTATTTTTGCTAACCTTATTTTCATTTAATTTAATTCATTTTAAAAAACCAATTTTACCTTATCCAAACTTAAACATCAATACTTATACATCAATACTCATTCTTAAAACATTTTTTCTAAAGTCGATCCAACTTCCCTTCCACGAATTTCCCAAATTTTCATGCACATAGGAAAAACAAAATAAAAACAGAACAAATTATAATTATGTACCCTTTGGATTCCCAAACTCCACCCCCCCCTTTCCCGGTTTCAGTCCCCGACCAATGTCCATCAGTCTTAATCTACTATTAGCCTGGAGATCTCACATCCGAGGCTCTTAATTCTCTCTCAGTTCCTCTCTGCCGGTTTTTTTCATAGTCCTTGATATTAAACACCAAATCTCGGAGAAGCTCTGGCTCTACAGGATCCATGTTTCTTCCAGCCAGACCTCCATACTTAAAAGTGGAGCCCAAATCTTGTTTCTTACTCCTTTCAAGTCCAAATGTCCCCAAAGCTCCAACTTCCACCTTAAGCAAATTTGTAATCCTTAGGTCTTCAGATCTCCACAAAAGGAGATCTCTCCATTTTTCAATCTCCAATTCAGGCCAGATTTTCCACATCAAATTTTTATTTTCCTTTGTTGCCATCATGTCAGGCCTCAAGCTCTCCTTTGTCATCTGCAAAATTACAGCTCCTCCTTCCTTTTCTTCAGGGACAGCATATATCTCCTTCTCCAAATTCTCCAAACTCTCAAGTTTCTCTTTTTGTCCAGTTGAATAGACTTCCTGATTCAAGTCTTTATCAACTTCAATGATGCTGTTTACAGTTGAGTCCAGAGTTGTAACATTTGTAGCCAAAACATCAATTTGGCCTTGTAACTTTCCCAAGAGAACAAATGCTCTGTCCAATTCAGCCTGAATTTTCCCTCCTCCAGCCATTCTTGTAATGTCCCAAAACCCCCTCTAGAGGGATTTTGGTTCCTTGTTATTCATTCCAGTTCAAGTCTTTAAGACCAACTTAGTTGGTCTTTAAGGTGCTACTGGAAGGAAAAAAAAATTTTGTTTTGACTATGGCAGACCAACACGGCTACCTATCTGTATCCAAAAATCAAGTTAGTTTGTATCAGCTCTTCCTTGTTTTCAACAAATTATAACAAAGTTGTAGCAAATATAACCAGCAGAAACAACAGAAACAAAGTTCTCTTTTTCCGTCTTGACAGCTAATTTGACAGCTGTCAAACTCTTCAATACCTTATCAACAGGCTCTCTCGCGAAGCACTCCCGGGTCCGGGAGGGAGGCACTTCAGCTCCCAAATTTAGCTTTTTATCCTCCAGTAAGATTTCTTATACTGCCAAACCGTGAAATTAAAGTCTTTTACCAAAAAAGGAGAAAGAAGGGTTCTCTCGACCTTAGTTAGCAGGTCCTTGCTTTAAATTATTTACAAGGAGGGGAGGCAGACTTCCTGTTTACACCTTCCCTGATCGTACCTAATTCATAAAAATTTTCTTTGCAATCCAATTTCCGTATTACTCACGGGTTGTTACTTTAAAGTCCAATTGCTCACAAGAAGAAGTCAGCGCTGTCCAACAACGGCAGTGCGGCTTCACTCCGCAGGAGAAGCAGTCGACTCTCAGCACCGCGCCGCTCACCCCGTCTCCGTTCCGAAGCCTTTAAAAAGGCTCCTTCGCAGCTCGGGGGGGCGCAAATGGTTCCCGCCGAGTCACCACGCTCACAGGCTTCAGCGCCTGTGATTTTTAAGGGTCCCCACATCGCCGCAGCGGCAAGACCCGATCCTGCGGAGCCGATTCCCTCCGGAGCTCAGAGGGAATCCGCCATTAGTCGATGGCGCTAACCCGGAAGTCCCAGTAAAATTGTTTAAAGGATGCTGCATATGACTCCAAGGACTAAGAGCACGTTCTCTCCCCCACCCTACACCCAGCTATTCTCCATCAATAATGTGAAAAGAATTAGCATTTGAAAACTATTGAAGGAGAGAGAGGAAAAGGTGAAATTCTCTAGGGTGGGATGTTGGTTGTTATTATTGTGCTTACATTGCCTTGGAGGTGGTCGGTGGTTTTTGTGAATGCTGTTGCTCTCATTCAACACATTGTCACTCCATTTCCTTTAGCTCCTCAGGTGCCTGCACTTTGTGAAAAACCTAGGTCATCCTTGGTTGGATTTTTCTATAAGTGTGGGAAGGGGTGGAGGCTGCCTACCATGCCCCTAGCAACTGTTCATTTTTTAAAAAATGATGTCTTTTTGCTTTTAAAGAAATAAATAAAATAATAAAATAATCCAAACTACTACCCCACTCAGTGGGACTTTGTAGAATGGTAAGGCTACTGCTGGATCTGCTGCCCTTCTGCTCATAAATGCCATGGTGGGGGCTCAGACCCATAGTTGGGCCAATGACTACGTCATATAACAGCAATGAGACTACTCAGGATCCAGTGGATCCACAAATGATATGTAATTATGTTTTTTCCTCCCTATTTGCATATTGTTTCCCTTGCATTGAAATGAATGGGGTAGAATTATGTCATAACAATGGTAATTTAAGTAATTAGTTACAAAACTTACAAAAGTGTGCCTCTGTGGACAGTGAGAGAAATAGTGTTGTTTTGTGGAAGGCGAACTTCAGTGGAATGGGACCAGTGCTGTGTGTGACAAATACAGGGTAGGACAGAAAAAGATGCCTTCTTAAATCCCTTACACCCCAGGGGAGATACCCCTGGCTGAAACTCTGCAGAGCTGCTTCCAGTCAGAGTAGACAAATAATGAGCTAGATGTATAAGACAGCTTACTATGCTGAAATCAGTTGGGACTTATGTCCAAACCCAATGGCACTAACTCCAGGGGGTGCTGGGGGCCTGGTCACCCACAAAATTTTCACTGTGGGGACCCGGCCTCTGCCCACCACCTGCTTTACCTCCAGCTCTGTGGTGGTGACTGGGCCAGGGACACTATGGGGCCCCTGTTGAGGCCCACCTCGGACGTGCATCTGGGGGTGTCTGTGGCCACAGCGGGCCTCGGTGTAGGCCTCACAGCGGAGGCCTTGGCCTGGTCACCGTGGTGGCAGCAGGGGTGGGGCAACAGAGCACCATTTCCATGGGGCTGTGGGCACCCACGCTCTGCTGCTCCACCCCTGCTGCCACCACAGAGGCATGTCTGTGGCTACAGTGGGCCCTAACAGAGGCCCAGCAGCGGAGGTGGAAGCCCTGGTGCCGAAGAGCGGTGGTGGTCAGCTGTGACATGACCTGACATTGTAATGTCACATTGCGCATGTGAGCTGCTGGGCACCACAGTCTGGGGCCCGAGTTGGCTCCTATGTCCAAACCTGAGTAGTCACATATAGGATTGTGTGGTTTTTAACATTAAGTCCTGACCCTGAGCTCCTCTTTAATTTGCTCTCTGCTTTTCCATGTTGTGCTTCTATATAAATGCCTGCTATGCCTCCGCTGGTGGTTGTTCTCCTCACAAACAAATGTTGAACACAGACTGTGCCAATGTTTTCAAGCTGCCTCTGATCTGTCATTCAGTGCAGAAGCTTCTCCGTAGCTGCCTATGTAAATATTTCCTCAAAATTACAAATATTCAAAACGTCAGAAGCGTAGGAGAACCTTTGTTAAAGCACCTTGTTTTATGGGATTAACAACAGCCTAGGATGTGTGGTGATGCTGACATGCTATTTGTACAAGGCTAAAGGAAAACAATGGACCAGCCGGGGGGGGGGGGAGAAAGATTGCAATAGTAATGCAACAAAGCTTCAGTGCAAGCCATAAATACAGTATAAGGCCTAAATATATAGACATGGATATTTAAGTGCAGCACTGAAAACAGGGAGGAAAGTAACTATTTTTCAAGAGGGTAGTGCCTGCCTCTATCTGTTTCCTTTGCAGGTGGGTGGGAAGAGGTGGAATTAATTCTGAGGCGCAGACACCGGATTGGCACATTTGGAAACAAAATGTACCTCAGTATCTAAAAATCAAAGCACCATGAATATTTAACAGGGGAAAGAAAAGAATGATTTTTGTCATCTGGTAAAAGCATCTCTGAGAGGCTTACGCCCTGCTTGCCTCCTGTAAAATGGCTTTCTTTGTACACAGTGTGCCAGAGATGAGATTGCAGCCCTTAATTTTGAGCTAGGGAATGACAGTATCAGGACCCCAGAAGATGCTGCTTCAGAAATAGACACAAGGCTCTGGATTCCTCATTATACCTCTGGCAAATATATATAATGACAGAATCATAGAGCTGGAAAGGGGCTTAGAGGCCATCCAGTCCAACTCCCTGCTGACGGTAGAATCTGCAATGTAGCCTGCAGCGACAGCATCCCTGACATTTGGCTTCACAGCAAGGGTGGGGAGCCCCCAAGTGACTTTGCCTGGACCCTGGGACTCTGCCAAGGCGACACACCACAGGCCACATCCCTCCCTGGCCCTGCTTGTTGTGGGAGATTTATGCAGTCAAACTCTGATTGGTAATTGTAGATTCAGGTAGGTAGCTGTGTTGGTCTGACAGTTGAAATAAATTAAAAAATTAAAAAATTGTCCAGTAGCACCTTATAGACCAACTAAGTTTGTTCTGAGTATAAGCTTTCGTGTGCATGTACGCTTCTTCTGCATGCAAGGGAGGTCCCTAACTCACCACAGGTTTGAAACCCATCGGCTACCCTCACCTGGTTTAGTCGGCCAGTCAAAGCTGTTTCCTGGGGTGTGGCTGCTGTTGCATACTTACAGCTTCTACAAGCCACAGGCAACACCTGAGTGGGGACCAAAAGTGGACAAAGTAGGTTTTTGGCTACATCACGAACTCAATGGCGGTAGCTCCTCGCTACCCTCTGCCGGCAGTGAGGAGGTTCAGGCAAGGGAAGGCCAGGACTTAAGAGGCAAAAATCCTTGCAATGTTCCCCAATGGGGTCTGGGGAGCTCACTGCATCCTGCTGAGCCGCTCAAGCCCATGTCTGCCAACTTGAAAGGCACAGCAGGTGTGAGACTGTCCCTGGGGGTGTGTCCCTGCCATGGAGAAGCCTCTGTCTCCAGCATGATTTGTGGTTGGTTCCTCCATAATTTGGACAATTGGCATTAATAAAGAGGCACTCCTGGACCGACACATGCTAATGGGCTGCAATCAGTCAGCTGCCAAAAGGACTGGGCTTGGCACTTTGAAGGTATCAGAATGTTTTCTTTAAAGCTTGAGAACCCCTACAAAAGCCAGGAAAGGAAGGGGGAGGACAAGGTGCTTTATGCTTCCATATGATTTTCAAATGGTCTCCTTTCTTCTTGTCCTCCCCTGCAAAATGAAAGAGACATGTGTAGCCTCTGTTATGTTATTCTGTCTAGTGGACTCCGAATAAGAAATAATGCAGCTATGTGAGGAAATGATGGTGATCGTATGTTTGGAACAGGAGCAGGAAACCTGGTTTTAAGAAATTTGATTTGTAATAATTTGGAAAATTAATAAAAATAATTTGAAAAAAGTGGACAAACTACCCCAGAAGAAGCATGATGTGTACCCCCACCAGAGGTGGTACCACTCCCCTAACATCCCATACACTCAAAGTACTCCCATTGAAATTAATAGTAATGTCCAATCATTTCTGTGGATCTACTCTATGACTACCATTGGATGCAAGCCATTGGTTGTACCCAGCATTAGTTCTATTCATAGTATACCTATTGAAAATAATGGACACGACTGATCTCCGCCCATTAGTATAAGTATAAATTAATTTGATACAACCCTATGCATCTGAGCAAGTATAGCTAATTTTCATGTGCATTTTTTTAATACCTAAAAGTTTGTCCTTACCCATTGTATAACCAACTGATCACTGCAGGAGAGGGCTGCTGCAAATGCCATCCCATCAGGAGGGATGTTTCTTATGATATGGGTATGAAACCTCCAATGTGGTGGCACATACTCTTTGAAACTCCCTCCCATTACATACCATGCACCCACCATTTCTAGTGTCTGTCTCCTGCTGGACTCTCCTTTCCCAATAAGCCTTTTAAGTAGCAGTTCTTCTCTCTGTCTGTATTTGTATTGAATCTGAAATTGATTTTAATATTAGTTTTTATTGTTAATCATTTCCTGAAGTTTCATGGGAAGCAATTTGTCAAAATTGTGCTCCTTAGGGTTCCCAGGACCCTGGTTATCTCTTTCTATCTGGTGGGTCCTTTTTCTTCTGGGCTTAGGTATTCTTTTCATTTCAGGATACATTTCAGGACAGCCTTACTTGCTTCCTTGTGGGACAGCTTCAGGAGAAGGAAAGGCTAAGGTGTGAACCCTACACAAATCCAGAGCACAGTGGTTGCATGGCATCTTATATGCCTCCTTCTGACAACTCCTGCATCAAAGCTGGTGCCAAATTTATTGCTTTCCTTTGCACTGGACCACATCAGCGATGCTGGGCGGGGGAGGGCTTGTTGTCTGGGCAGCCCAGGACCTCCATACACACTGTCCAGGCTTGTGCCACAGAGATGTCACTTGATGCTGCAAATGCAGCAAAAACAACATGGGAGGTAGCCGTTGTGAGTTACAGGTGTTGTGATTCTCTACCAGTTTGACTTCACCCTCGGAGGTGCAATCTATTGTCTCTTGAGACAGATGAATGCAAACAAAACTAGCCTATTTTCAATGGACCCACACTCCCTATCTACAGCCCCATAGATTTTTTTTTAATTTTTTGTAACTTAGTGGTTCCCTTCTTCCATTATGTTGAATGGCTCACTGCTGGGTGTACTAACCTAGATATGCTTCCTTACCTTCACTGTATGAAAATCCAGCCATCTAATTGAGCTCCTTTCTCTCCTAGGTACTCTGGCTCAGTTTACTTGCTCTGAAACCCATAGCGTGGTCTGTAAACCCTTCAGATTCTCTCTGTCTTTCTCTTTCTTTCTATACCCCTGAGGGTTCTCTCTGCTGCTGCCAAGTCCAGCCTTATATTCTGATGCTGGGAGCACCTGGAGAGTTTACAAGCATTTCTGCCATCCTGTCTCATCACTTCTGGCCCACCCACACCTTTATCTGGTCAGCCCAGAATGTAAGCAACTTGGAAAGGAGAAACAACCACTCCACCCTCCCAATATGATTCATAAATGAAATGAAATGAATAAACAGCAGTTGCAGATTAATGTCAAAAGGGCTGTTACAGATTTACAAGCAAACATGTGTGTAAGTGACAGGAAACAATTATACAGATTCATCTATCTCTATTGTGTTGAAGGAAAGGCAGTTTAGTTGCCATTTGACAGTCTTCTTCTTGGATACTGCTTCATGTTTTTCTAGTTCAAAGAGGTTCCAGGGCTCAGCTTCAGAGACATTGGCCCAAATTATGCCCTGCATGCCATTGCTGGGAATATTTTTCTCTTCATGAACCTGGTGGCTAGAGATAAGAGTGCCTCTGAGCACATGGAGAGTGGACCTTCTTCCTTCCTTCTAGGGGTGAGCAGGTTTCTCCCTGCGTACATTATTTGTTGCCCCTGAATTCCTATTTTAGGAGAATTTGGACAAAAAAACCCTTCTGTCTAAGGGTTTTATGTCTATACGAAATCCATTATGCTGAGTTAGCTTTGTGAAAGAGGAGCCTATTGCTCCTGTACACTGCTAATATATTCTGGGAAGACCCTGTCCTTCCCCTTTGCAAAGAGAGCTGTATTAGAATAAACAAACAGTTGACGGTTCTTCTCCATTGACAAGTTCCCTTCTGCTTTGAAGAGGTTGAGACCTCAAAGACTTTTTGGGCTGAAACCCAGAGAAGTGTGTGTGAAACCTGCAGAGGGAATGTCATTTTGAAAGCTGTTTTCCTGGCTGTGATCCGGATTTCCAGGGAAAATGGGCCAGACTGTCATTGGCTTCAGATGCCTTATTTAAACATTAACATATGCTATTCTCACATATGTGTCCTGAACAAGTTTGTGCATGTATTCCTTCATCGTAGTCACACTGCATCTTGGGGCTATTTAAGCAGTACCCCTTCACAATTCACTTATGGTGAACTGAAGCACTGCCAAGCAGAAACTGACCTAAGAGCCATGACTTTACATAAATATTATAAAAAGATAAAGAAATGACAAAGAGATAATTTGATTACATAACTGTAAACATATACAACTACAGTGGTACCTCACGATTTCTGTTCTCATCCTGAAGCAAAGTTCTTAACCCGAGGTACTATTTCTGGGTTAGCGGAGTCTGTAACCTGAAGCATATGTAACCCGAGGTACCACTGTATCTGTATCTAGATGTGTGGCTACAGTCATGTACAACAGCCAGTGAAGACATCATTCCTCAAAACAGAGTTGATGCCCAGGATGAAATAATTTTAGAGTTCCTCCCAATATGTGTGAGTGGCAGTTCCACAGGTTAATGAACAGAGATGGGAAGTGAATGATCTTTTTAAAAAAGAATAAACTATGTTTGTGTGTGTTTCCCAGCTGCATTTTATCATAACATATAAATAAACCAGAGTAGCTCTGAAGTAGCTCTTGCTAGTTATTAGAGAAGAATGATGAATAATTGTAATAGGGCCAAGCTAAGAGAGGCCAACTGATTGCTGTGGGGAGGGGAGGGGTAAATGCATGCAACTTAAGAACAAAAAAGCCTGTCATTATCAAGAAGCAGTCATTCTTAAGCAGAAAAGGGCAGCAGGGCAACTCATATTTGCTCTCTCCAAAAGCCATCACCATCAGACTTTCCCTTAAGTGTCATGAAACAGCAGCCCTTCCAGCAGGCTGCCACAGAGGGAGAGGAAAGGTTGTTGGCATCCATCTGCCTCAGGAGACAATGGAGGGACCTTTGAGGATGAAGTTAAACTGTTGGAAAGTTGCAGTGTCTGCTGTGGCTGTAGAGGCTGATGCGGGATAGACATGTTTTGTTGAAGCTGGAGCAGATGAAGGTGTCCAGTTGTGCTGCTGCAGATGCACCATGGCGCTTCTTCTCTCTTTTCCCCTCCCAATGATTACCTTTTCTGGTAACTGCTGTGGATATATGTCCTGACTTTCTCCAGGCACTGCAGTCTTCTGCAAGGTATTCCCACACGGTGGGGTTAATGTTGCTAGCCTTCATGTCATGTTTACAGACATCTCTGTAACACAGAGTCGATTTGCCAATGGGCCTGGTGCCTGAAGCCAGCTCCCCGTAGAGCACATCCTCAGGGATCCTGCCATCTTCCATTCTGTGGACATGACCAAGTCAGCATAAACAACACTGAGAGAAGAGTGTGAACATGCTGGGAAGGTGAGCTTTGCTTGCAACTCTGTCCTGCCATGTGATACCCCAAATCCTTCTGATACAGCACATGTGGCAGACATCGGACATCATGCCTAATGGTTGTTGGTTTTCCACAACACTTCCATAAAAAGTAAAGGTAAGGGACCCCCGGGTGGTTAAGTCCAGTCAAAGGCAACTATGGGGTGCAGCTCTCATCTCGCTTTCAGGCCAAGGGAGTCGGTGTTTGTCCACAGACAGCTTTCCAGGTCATGTGGCCAGCAGAACTAAACCACTATTTATGTACCTATTTATGTACTTGCACTAGTATGCTTTCGAATTGCTAGATTGGCAGAAGCTGGGACAGAGCAACGGAGCTCACCCCATCATGCAGATTTGAACTGCTGACCTTCTGATCAACAAGCCCAAGAGGCTCAGTGGTTTAGACCACAGCGCCACCTGTTCCATAAAGCAGAGTGCTCAACACACAAGCCTGGTAGACCTTCATCTTGGTTGTAGACATTAGCATCACATTCTGCTCTGCTGAAGTCTTCACCATCACACTTTCCCTCTCCCTCAACTATTATTCAGCAATTGTCATCCTATCAAATTTCACTAGAGGGAAAGAAGGAGGGCAGTGCTACTCCATCGACTCTGCTGAAGGATTAACAAACTTTAGCTGCTCCCCTCCAACTTTTTCTGTTTAGTTGGTCATTCTAAGGGCTTTGTAACTATGAAGTAGTGCCTGTGGGAAAAGTTATAGTTCAGTGGTAGAACATCTGTTATGCATGCTTAAGATCCCAGGTTCAATCCCCAACATCTCCAGATAGTGCTCAGAGAGACCCCTGCCTGAAACCCTGGAGAGCTTCTGCCAATGTATATAACACTGAGCTAGATCGACCAATGGTCTGACTCAGTGTAAAGCAAGTTCCTACATACCTTTCCCAGTTCTGTCTACACAAACTATACAAATTCTGCCTTGGGGAAGAAGGTTACAAGGCTACCATGTTCCATACTTCCCTATGCATTATTGACATTGACACTCACTATGTGCAGAACAGCATGGAAAAATTCCTCTTCTTATTCATAAAACATCAGATGTGTTTTGAGACCGTTATTTTCCACATGACACTTTGCCAGAAATGAAGGCAGGCAAAGCACCAGTGAAATGACTCAAGAGCAGCACAGAGGAGGGAGAAAGGAGATAGCTGTCATGTAAGATGGGAACTCCGGGGTGTGCTAAACCAAGTAAAAGGTGTGTCAGTCTTCCAAGCATCTGCATATGGGAAGGGGTGTTATGCATGAGTACATGGCAGCTTCTTTTCCCTCCCTCCCAGTTAATTAACCTCCTTCACCTTTATGCTGTTAGAGACAGACATTGTCCTTAGTCCTGTATCTTTTTTAAAAAAATGATATTTATTAAAGTTTAACAATTACAGAAAAAAGAAAAGCAGACAATAATAATAAAAAAGATTACAATACTTCAAAAAAAATACAATACTAAGAAGCAAAAAGAAAAAGAAAAAAACCCAAAAAACAGTACAGCTAAACAATAACATTTAAAAACACTAACATCCAGTATTTTCATATCTTTATCTTTCATTTACTTGTTTCCTTGACTTCCTCACACCTCCCTTTTTGTATTCTAATTCAATTAGTTGTTTCAGCAAGTCCTTTCCCTCTTTCTCAGATTTTGTTCCATAATTTATCTTAACGCAATTTAAGCTTAAAATTTTACACTTTAACCCATTAACAATCCATTTTTGCTTAATTCTTTATAACCTTTCTGCTAAAACCATGTAAATTCATTCTAACATTCATTAATTTTACAATGTTTTTTTAAATATACTTTAAATTTTTTCCAATCTTCTTCCATCGACTCTTCTCCCTGGTCTCGGATTCTGCCAGTCATTTCCGCCAGTTCCATGTAGTCCATCAGTTTCATCTGCCATTCTTCCCTGGTGAGTAAATCTTGCGTCTTCCAGTACTTTGCAATAAGTATTCTTGCTGCTGTTGTGGCATACATTAAAAAGTTCTATCTTTCTTTGGCACCAATTTGCCAACCATGCCCAGAAGCAAGGCCTCTGGTTTCTTCAGAAAGGTATATTTAAATACCTTTTTCATTTCATTATAGATCATCTCCCAGAATGCCTTAATCTTTGGGCATGTCCACCAAAGGTGAAAGAAAGTACCTTCTGTCTCCTTACATTTCCAGCATTTATTATCAGGCAAATGGTAAATTTTTGCAAGCTTGACTGGTGTTATGTACCACCTATAAATCATTTTCATTAAATTCTCTTTTAAGGCATTGCATGCCGTAAATTTCATACCAGTGGTCCATAACTGTTCCCAGTCAGCCATCATAATATTATGTCCAACATCTTGTGCCCATTTAATCATAGCAGATTTCACCGTTTCATCTTGAGTATTCCATTTCAACAGCAAGTTATACATTCTTGACAAATTCTTAACTTTAGAGTCTAGCAGTTCTGTTTCCAATTTTGATTTTTCCACTTGGAAGCCTATTTTTTTGTCCAAATTATATGCCTCCATTATTTGATAATAATGGAGCCAGTCTCGCACTCTGTTTTTTAATTTTTCAAAACTCTGCAATTTTAGTCTGTCTCCCTGTCCTTAGTCCTGTATCAAGGTCATGATGAGCACAGGCCAAGCAAGTCTTGCAAGCTGAGTAATTTCAGGATGAACAAAAGCTATAGCAATGAGGACCCCACAGATTTAGGGAGACTTAGGCCAGGGGTGGGAACCATTTTTCAACCAAAGGGCCACATTCAATTCTGGGCGACCTTTCAAGGGTCGTGAATCAGTACTGGGTGAGGCCAAAGGCAAAACTGGACAAAGCAACAAATGACCATATAATATTTGTACGGTAGGCTAGTTCTTAGACAACACAGCCATCTTTATTTTCCATCCAGGTAAGCAAGAGGCATTTATCAGAGTTGAAGAATGCATTCCAACCAGGCAAAAACACTTGGACCAGTATAGGGTGTGGTTTATGGAAAGGGTTCACCTAGGGAGAATTTTGAGGGCCAGATAGAAATGAGTCATTCGGCCTCTGGACTTGAGGTTTCTGACCTCTGGTTTAGACAACGGGTTAGCAACAAGATCAAATGAGGTGGGCTGTGCCTCAACTCCTTCACCAGTACTTTGTATGCCGCAAGTAGGTGTTACTCAGAGTAGACCAATCAAAATCAATGGACCCAAGTTAGTCATGTCCATTATCTTTAGTGAGTCTACTCTGAATAGGATTAGCAATGAACATAACCCAATGGATGAAATCCACTCAAACTCTGAAATCTGAATGGGTCAGTCCAGTGTCCCCAAGCAGCTGGTGACTCATTGTGTGTTTGTATTGCACTGAGACATATCTCCCATGTCATATCTGCTTTCAGCCCCAAAGCCTTACTTTTCAGCTCTCGTTAAATATTTGCAAGCCATCATGTCCCCTCTCCATCTCTAGACAAAACATACCGGTATCTGTTTCTGACTAGCCTTTTCATAACTCTTCCATTACTAAGTCCTTTCCAGTTTTGTTAGCATTCTCCCTGGACCACAACAAACAGGACTAAGCTCAGTAATTTAGATGTGGCTACACCAGTGGAATTTAGCCCTTTGCTGCCAATTCAACAACTGGGGGTCAATTTTATGATAATGTTTGTTTAGGATTTTGTTTTTAATTGCATATCCTTTTAAAGGTAAAGGTAAAGGTACCCCTGCCTGTACGGGCCAGTCTTAACAGACTCTAGGGTTGTGCGCCCATCTCACTCAAGAGGCCGGGGGCCAGCGCTGTCCGGAGACACTTCTGGGTCACGTGGCCAGCGTGACATCGCCGCTCTGGCGAGCCAGAGCCGCACACGGAAACGTCGTTTACCTTCCCGCTAGTAAGCGGTCCCTATTTATCTACTTGCACCCGGGGGTGCTTTCAAACTGCTAGGTTGGCAGGCGCTGGGATCGAGCAACAGGAGCGCACCCCGCTGCGCGGATTCAAACCGCCGACCTTTCGATCGGCAAGCCCTAGGCGCTGAGGCTTTTACCCACAGCGCCACCCATGTCCCGCATATGCTTTTACATCATGTTTAAGCAATCTCATGGATCTCAAGGGTAGAAATATGGATGCAAATGGCTTCAATAAACAAATGACATCTAGTACTGCCTGCAAGTCATAACACCAGTCAGCGCCTGCCTCCAACCACTCCCCTCATTATATATATTTCATTGTTTTGAATGCTACAGTTTCTGAGAAAAAGCTGCGGACACTCTAGCTGCAAGCAGTAAATCATCCAGTCCTTTTCTCCTGGATGTGTGCTGAAGAAGGGAAGCGGATGATGAATGGGGCTGTCCGTATTTACATTGAGAGCGGAACAGCTGTGAGAATCTCCCCGCACCACGAGTATCCCTTGCAAACACCCCCCTTTCTTTCCTTCTCTGCTACTGCTTGCTGACAGTGATGGATTGTCTACTTCTGTACAGATCTACCCAGTTGCATAAACTCCCTACCAGTGCTTGATATGATTGGGAACAAATTCCATTCCTTCTGGGTGCCATGGAATTCTTTTAGAAGATATTGGTATATGCCATGGCTTGGGCAACAAAGGCTGGAACATAGGAAGCTGCTTTATACTAAGTCAGACAACTGATCCGCCTAGCTTTGTATTGCCTGCACTGACTGGCAGGGTTACAGGCAGGGGACACTGCCAGCCCTACTTTAAGATGCCAGGGATGGAACCTGAGACCTACTTGCAAAACAAACACTCTACCACCGAGCCATCGCTGCTCCTCTAACTAAGATTGTGATCCTCATGGTTCTGAATAAAGGACTGATTGAAATAAGAACATACAGAGGTGCCAAATACCATCAGACCATTTTCATCTAGCCCAATACTTTCTGCACTAATTGGCAGTGGCTCCCCATTATTTCAAACATGGGACATCCTGCCTAGCTCTGCCTGGAGATTCTGTGAATTGAAGCTGGGACCTTCTGCACTCAAAGCAGGTGCTCCACCACTGAGCTATGGCCCTTCCCGTAATACAAATATGGCAACCCTAACATAGAGCAGTCAAGTCCAGCATTCTCTGTTTTCCTAGAATGGACACACAGAGGAATGTGGCTCCAAACTTCCTGCCATACCTGTTGGGAGCCACCTCCCCCTGAGTGTGACCAGGTAGATGGGCATGACTTAAGTAAAGCCCTAATAAAAGGGTTGGGCACACAGTCATCTCCCTCTCTCCCTCTCTTGCTCCTTTTGGATATATTGATCCTGCTGTTCATATTCAGCCTCATCCATAACAAAGGATGTAGGCAAGGGCATAGGAAGGGGAGGCGGGGAGAGGTCCGCCCCGGGTGCCATCATGGAGGGGGGTGACAAATTATCAAGGAACAATTACTTTTTTTAAAAAAAAAAGATATTTATTAGAATTTTCAATATTAATACAAAAAAGGAATCAAAAAGAAAAAAAGAAAAAAGAAATAACAAAAATACAAGAATAAGAAAAAAAAGTTAAAAACACACAAAATTTCTAATGCTTATTTTTCATTAACATGTTTCCTCGACCTCCTCATACCTCCCTTTTATGTATTCCAATTCCAATTATTAATTCAACAAATCCTTATGTTCCAGTTCAAATTGTTAGTTCAACAAGTCCTTATCACAAAGACCTTAATTTTACCATATTTTTTCTTTATATAAACCACTTTTTTTACTTTATCCAGACTTAATTCTCGTCCAAATCTATATAACGGTGCTTATTCTTAAAACATTTCCTTAAGGTCGGAAGAAAGTTCCCTTCCACAAATTTCCAATTCTCCTAAAAATAAGACAAAAAAAAAAAAGATTAAACAAAAGAGCAGCTTGTATTATGTACACTTTAAATTCCCATTTTTCATTCCACCCATCCCCCTTCCCGGTTTCAGTCCCCAACAGATCTCAGAATAAAACCATCTAACCCGGTGATCTTATGTCCGAGGCTCTTAAGTCTCTCTCATGGCCCCTCTGCCAGTCTCTTTGATAGTCTTTAATATTCAAGACCAAATCTCGATGGAACTCCCGCCCTGCAGCATCCAGGTTTCTTCCAGCCAGGCCTACGTACTTGAAAGTAAGGCCTATAGGGTATTCCACATCTTGTTTCATTCTCCTTAGGATTCCAAATGTCCCTATAGCTCCAACTTCCAACTGAATCAAATTTATAATCCAAGTGTCATATGATCCCCAGATAAGGAGATCTCTCCATCTTTCATTTTCCAATTCAGGCCAGGGTTCCATCTTCAAAGGTTTGTTTCTTCTTGTTACCATCGTGTCCAGCCTCAGGTTACAGCTCACCTTTTGCGTCTGCAGGGTTGGGTCCCCCCCTTTTTTCTCTTCAAAGGCAACATTATTCTCCTTCTCAATTTCCTCTGTTTGTTCAGTTAAGTAGAATTCCTGTACCAAGTTCTTATCAAGTTCATTGCTAGTACTGGCTCTTGTGCCCAAAGTTGTAACATTTGTAGTCAAAACACCTATTTGACCTTGCAGCTTTCCCAAGAGAAAGAAAGTCTTGTTCAGTTCAGACTGTATTTCTTTACCAACTGCCATTCTTAAACATATCAAGGTCAGAAAACAATTTCTCAGCTGGTTCTTGATGCAATGTCCCAAAACTCCCTCTAGGGGGGTTTAAGTTTCTTTTTACTCCTTTCAGCACAAAACCAAAAGTTCCATACGTTAAATTGTAGCAATCCTTCCTTCTTTTAAAACATAAATTTGTAACCAATATAAGCAGCAGAGACAAAGTCCTCTTTTTATATCTTGACAGCTAACTTGACAGCTGTCAAATTGTTCAATTACTCCTCAACCGGCTCTCACAGACCACTCCCGGGTCCGGGGGGGGGGTGGCACGTCAGTTTTTAAATTTAGTTCTTCTCCCGCAGGTTCCCCTGCTTCCAAATAAGTTTTCTTGTAATCTGAATCGGTAGAATTAAAATCTTTTATAAAAAGTAAAGTTCTCCACGACCTTAGTTGGAGGTTCTTTGCTTTAAAATATTTACAGAAAGGGGAGGCAGACTTCCTGTTTGGACCTTCCCCGATCAGTGCCGAATTTAAGAATATTTAAAAGATCCAATTTCTGTACTACTCACGGGTTGTTGTTTTAAAGTCCCAATTATTCCAGGAAAAAGGCAGCGCTCTCCGGCAACAGCAATGCGGCTTCGCTCCACGGAAATAGCCGGTGACTCTCAGCACCGCGCTGCTTCCCCCTCTTCACTTCGGAGCCCGTTGGTGGGTTCCTTAGTGGGTTGGGGGGCGCTAAAGGTGCCCGCCGAGTCCCATGGTCACAGGCTTCATCCGCCTGTGATTTTTGAGAGGGTCCCCGCTTCGCCGCAGCGGATACGACCCGTTTCGCGCGGAGCTGGTCCCTCCAGTTCAGAGGGAGGCAGCCATTGCCGAAGGCGCCACCCCGGAAGTCTATCACGGAACAATTACTGCCCTACTAGGGCGGTTCATAAAAAACTTTTTTAAAAAATGCCTGCTCCAAAGGTCTTATCTTACTACACTAGGGATTATATAGCTATATATGAAATTTCATGCATATCAGTTAATATCTTGACCCACCTCCACGAAAATAGCTTTTTACTTGGCCGTTTTCCTATGTTGTGAAGGCTGAAATGTCAATTCACTGGAGCACTTACTGTTCCCAACCCTAACCCTGCGGAAAGCTATCTAATTAGACTTTAATTTGATTTTGACATGTTTTTAGGAGGTAATTTAAATATTGTTTGATTTTATACCAATGTTTATATCTGATGTTAGCCGCCCTGAGCCCGACTTCGGCCAGGGAGGGCAGGATATAAATAAAAGATGATGATGAAGATGATTTCCTTTGTAAGAAGATATGAAATAACGTAAAACCATTTTTGCAGGCAAAAAAAATTAAATCAATGGGGGGGGGTGACAAGAAATTTTCCGCACCAGATAGCACCTGACCTTCCTACGCCTCTGGATGTAGGCCCATGTGGTAAGTCTGAGACTAAGTTCAGATGATAGTTTACTTTTCTACATTTTATTATACAAGTGAAACTGCAACTGCAGCTAAAGCCTGACGTCAGATTGCTACTGAATGTGAACTAACTGTGAATAAACTTTATTCTTATTTTTAAAAAGATTGCTTTGTCTTATTATTATTTTAAGCAGGAAATAAAAGGGAAATTACCAGGAAGAACCCATAATTACCAGGAAGATTGCTTAATTAAAAGGTTGACACCAGCCATCAACAGTTTCCTGCTACTATTTGCCGCAAGGAATGTGCTCTGCTCTATGTGCTTACTAACATGAATGAGGAAGGGTTGTATATAATTAATAGATCTCTAATCTTCCTCAACATTCCTACAAGATCCCCTTTAATCAGCTTGATTCAGTTTGGAAACCAAGCTTTAATTGAATCTGGGTCACAGCCCTAATATTCATGGTTCTTGCCCTCCCTGTTCATCACGCTATGCACTCTTCCATGTATCCCAAAGGAAGGTGGTATATAAATGGATTGGTGGATGGATTGAAAGAATGGCTGCTAAGTGCATAATGATACCCCAACTCTGTCAGATGTAGGGCTTAATCTCTTTTACTGTGTGTATTTTAAAGCCCATCCTCCCTCTAAATGGGGTTTTGAGCACTAATTACATCAAAGGCAAGAAGGGGATTTAACAAGGTGCACCTTAGCCAACCAATATGGGGGGAGAGAGCACAGATAGCACTGGCTCTGATCAGAGTCACAGGAAGCTAGGAGAAGGCCCTAGCAAGTTTTGAGAACCCAAACATGGTTAGGATAGAATCTGCAACCCCCTCAAAGAGGACCAAATATCCCATCAGCTAGGACATTTTATATCCTTATGAGGAGAGAATTGGGTGAGATGCTTGAAGTCAATCAACCCTACCAACCTCAATTTCATGACTGTCTTTGGGGGCGCTTGAACATTCTTGACATCTCTAAGTCTTCTCCTCTGCCTTCAGAATTCAACCTTCCTTGCTTCTGTTGTCACTGTTTCTTTGAAAATACAATCTCCTGCGCTCCTCCACCATTCCTCTCTCTTCATTGTTTCCCTTCTTGTCTCCATTCTTTCTCCATTTCATGAAACCGTTGACATCTTGTTTACTTCTGATGTCGAAATAAAGAAATTTCATTTCTGAAGCACATTTTCTTCTGCTGTCAATGTAGCTGGGGAGGTGGGGGGAAACAAGATATGATGCTTCAAAGGCACCAATCAACTTAAAAACAACAACAAAAACTAGACAAAAGGAAGTTCAAAGTAGATGCCTCCTCCCTTCTTCCAGCAAATATGAGACTGCTATGCCAGTTTCATGATTGCCAGGCTGTTTAGCTTAGTAAAAGCATCTCCAGCAAATCTTAGAGATCGTATTCCATACACGAAGAAAAAATGCATTTACATTATGTCCCAAATAGCTGACAGACTGCCTCCTTTCATATAGACCTATCCAGAAGTTAATATTAGCAGAGGGGATTTTTTTTTTTTTGTAGTTCAGCACCCTCCAAAGTTTTTTGGAAAGTGGAAGCCTGGGAGAAGCCATTTTCTGTGGAAGCCCCTAAGCTTTGGGATGCTCACCTCACAGATGCGTGTCTGGCACCTTCATTATACAACTTTCATCATATGCTGAAGACTGCCTTTGTACCCTTGCTGTGGAAGAGAGATATCCCTCCCTAGTCTTCTGATTTAAAACTGTTCTAACTAATTTTAGTTTTGCATTTTTATATTGCTGTACCTTCCCTGTGTCCTTACGGTGAAGGGCAGGTAAGAAATGCACAGCCCTAATATATGCCACGTTGACCTTCTGAGGAAAGGTGGGGTATTAATGAATGCATTCATGGATAAATGAACAAATAAATGCAAAAATTACTATTGGGAGCATAAAAGGAGTCCTGCTAGATCAGACCTAAGGCCAATCTCTTTCAATGGGCCTAAGGCTTGCCCTCTTACATCATACTCCATTGCATTCCTCTCTCTCCTACTGTTCCATTCCAGCCCCTCGTGTTTTCCTTCTGAGTGTCTCCTCCTCTTCCTTCTTCATGTGTGTACATCATCAAACCTTGGGGTGCTCCTGACCTGGTGATAGCTCGCTTTTATGGGTAGATGGTGTTTCGTTGGCTGCATAAGGATTGGCACTCAGAGAATTGTGTTTTCTATTAGTGGTGATGGTGATGAGAGGATGAAGCTAAGTGGCCTTTTTAGGGTCAGACATGCTTCTCTTGAAGTGTAACACTGACATCTTTCCCAACAGTACCCCGACCCCAGCCCTCATTTCTGAAAGGAGACAGAAAGAATAAATGAAAACCCAAGGGATGGGATGGCGTCACCCTTTGAAGTTTCCTCTCTTTTCTCCTTTTGCCTTGCTGAGTGATCAAGGAGCCCCCTCTCTCTTTCTTTACCCCTTTCCAGTCACACACAAACATTTCCTGGGTTAATTCTCTTCTTGCTGAGACTGGAAATTAGATAGATTGGAGATTTATAGCTAGTGAAAACAACAACAACAATCTACTCCTATCAAGGATTCAAATGATTAAATATCACACCCAGGAAATACTTTTAACTTCACTTAGAATCTCAGTACAGTACAATCAGTACAGTACAATCTCACTTACACACCAAGGCAAGCAAAAGAAAATCAACCTGTGTAATAAGGATCTGGAGAGGGAAGGAGGGTGAGGGCAATCGGGGTGGGGAGAGACAGAGATGAGGAGAAAAGATGGAAGGGACAAAGAGACAAATGAAGAGATAACCTAGAAAGAGAAGTGACTCCCCCCCCCCAGCTGCAGCTTTAAAGACTATTAAGACCATCTCAATGCATTGATGGGAATCAATTGTCTTTGGGCACATACATTATGGGCTGCTGGTTCTCCAAGAAAGAAATCCCAGGCAGAAGTGAACAGGGTCAGTGTGTGTAACACACTTTATGTCAGGGATGGAGAAGCTATGTGTAACAAACTTTATGTCAGGGATGGAGAAGCTGTGGTTCTCTGTTTCTGTTTGGATAAAAACTCTCATCAGTCCCAGCCAGCATGACCAATGTCAAGGATGAAGGGTGCTGTTATCCAATAGTATCTGAGGAATCAATTCCCCCTCAGTGGACCAGTCTCCATTGTACAGACAACTAACTAAAATACTGAGATTTATACCTGGACAATGTTGCTTGCTATTTTCCATGTCTGTGAACACTCCTCTAACCAGAGGAACACATGACCAGCATCCAGCACTGAATCAATTCAGGGACGAATTAGGAATTTTAAAAGCATGTACATTGTGAGGGGAGGAGAATCTGTGTCTTCTTCCCTGCTTCCAACTACACTGGAAGGTTGCCCAGATGGGAATGTGACTCTCAGGCTAAAAAATGTTCCCTAGTCCTGCACTATCATAATCACTCAAGAAAGTCAAGATTTCTCAGCATGCTAGCCTCTCCTCACCACACGAAGCCACGTGACCTGAAGAATTTGGAGCAAATGATTCAGCAGAGGAAACACAGCCCAGAATAACTAAGGAGATAGTACAAGAATACTTGGCTAGTCTAGATGTATTCAAGTCTCCAGGGCCAGATGAACTGCATCCAAGAGTATTAAAAGAACTGGCAGATGTGATTTCAGAACCACTGGCAGTCATCTTTGAGAATTCCTGGAGAACAGGCGAAGTCCCGGCAGACTGGAGGAGGGCAAATGTTGTCCCTATTTTCAAAAAGGGGAAAAGAGAGGACCCAAATAATTACCGCCCAGTCAGTCTGACATCAATACCAGGGAAGATTCTGGAGCAGATCATTAAGCAAACAGTCTGTGAGCACCTAGAAAGGAATGCTGTGATCACCAATAGTCAGCATGGATTTCTGAAAAATAAGTCATGTCAGACTAACCTGATCTCGTTTTTTGACAGAATTACAAGCCTGGTAGATGAAGGGAACGCAGTGGATGTAGCCTACCTTGATTTCAGCAAGGCATTTGACAAGGTGCCCCATGATATTCTTGTAAAGAAGCTGGAAAATGCGGTCTTGACTATGCTACCACTCAGTGGATTTGTAACTGGCTGACTGACCGAACCCAAAGGGTGCTCATCAATGGTTCCTCTTCATCCTGGAGAAGAGTGACTAGTGGGGTGCCACAGGGTTCTGTCTTGGGCCCGGTCTTATTCAACATCTTTATCAACGACTTGGATGATGGACTCAAGGGCATCCTGATCAAATTTGCAGATGACACCAAACTGGGAGGGGTGGCTAACACCCCAGAGGACAGGATCACACTTCAAAATGACCTTGACAGATTAGAGAACTGGGCCAAAACAAACAAGATGAATTTTAACAGGGAGAAATGTAAAGTATTGCACTTGGGCAAAAAAAATGAGAGGCACAAATACAAGATGGGTGACACCTGGCTTGAGAGCACTACATGTGAAAAGGATCTAGGAGTCTTGGTTGACCACAAACTTGACATGAGCCAACAGTGTGATGCGGCAGCTAAAAAAGCCAATGCAATTCTGGGCTGCATCAATAGGAGTATAGCATCTAGATCAAGGGAAGTAATAGTGCCACTGTATTCTGCTCTGGTCAGACCTCACCTGGAGTACTGTGTCCAGTTCTGGGCGCCACAGTTCAAGAAGGACACTGACAAACTGGAACGTGTCCAGAGGAGGGCAACCAAAATGGTCAAAGGCCTGGAAATGATGCCTTATGAGGAACGGCTAAGGGAGCTGGGCATGTTTAGCCTGGAGAAGAGGAGGTTAAGGGGTGATATGATAGCCATGTTCAAATATATAAAAGGATGTCACATAGAGGAGGGAGAAAGGTTGTTTTCTGCTGCTCCAGAGAAGCGGACACGGAGCAGTGGATCCAAACTACAAGAAAGAAGATTCCACCTAAACATTAGGAAGAACTTGCTGACAGTAAGAGCTGTTCGACAGTGGAATTTGCTGCCAAGGAGTGTGGTGGAGTCTCCTTCTTTGGAGGTCTTTAAGCAGAGGCTTGACAACCATATGTCAGGAGTGCTCTGATGGTGTTTCCTGCTTGGCAGGGGGTTGGACTCAATGGCCCTTGTGGTCTCTTCCAACTCTATGATTCTATGATTCTATGTGTTCTAATCTAAATTTCCTCTAAAGAAACTACTCTTGGTAATGGTGGTTACAGACGGTCTCAGTGGCTCTCATTATGAAGTTTGATGCTGCATAAAATCACCATTGTATAAGACAAGAGAAAAACAGGTGTATAAATAATTCATGGAAGCAAGGAGCAGGGCATAATAGGGGGCCCCATTCCTTCTCCTTCCCCATCTCTCCATCCCTCTCGTTAACATGGCGCAGCATGTGCCACAATTAAGGTCCAGAGTTGAAGCCCATACATCAGGCTTGCTAACTTTAGCTCCACAAAGACACTTGACAGAAAGAAGCTGCTCACTTTTCACCCCCTGCACAGCACCTTGCCATGGCAACTACCCAATCTTGGTCAAATTGGCACTGCATTATTAACAGTACATTTGTATGCTGTCTTATGCCTCCTGGAAGTACCCCGATCCAGAACAACTCCTGTGAGAAAAGTGTTGGAAAGCAAGACTGTACAGATGAGGGATGGCAACTTTTGGGGGTTGAATGCAACCTTCCAGGCCTCTTTATCTGGTCACCATAATTCTTCCCAGCCACACATCCTCCCCAGTCACATCCCATACTAGCTCTGATTCATACTTTGAGTGCTTTTACCTGGCTGGAACAACTCATTCAGCTCTGATGTCTGAATGGAGGAGAAAGAAGGGGACATGTGTGTGTATATACTAGTCAACTGTACAAAAGCTAAAAGTTATGCTAGTTGTTCTGCCCACCTTTGCTTCTGACTCTCTGGAGCATTACCCAGAAGAGAATGTGTCCCTCAGGCTGAAAAAAGGGATCCATACAGCAGGTGTAGCTGCTGCAGAGATGCAAACACATGCATGACTTGGAAGCATAACCTTAAGCAAGCCTACCCGTCGTAACAGCTACTTAGTTTTACATGCCCAGGATGTTCTGTACAGCCTACAAGGATAGCCACACAATCTTATTTCCCACCTTGGGTTGCTTGGTCTTCTGTCATGTGAAGCTTCTTGCAGGTTCTTTCACATGTGATTTTGGGTATGCATATGCACTGTTAACAAAGCCTTTTATTCTTATAGGAGCTGCTCAAATAAGGTGCGGCTATTATTTGTAATTTTCTGATAGATTAAAAAAAAATACCCTACTCTCTCCAAGTAAAAACCTATTGTAGAAGACAGTGGGAATAGGCTAGCACCTGCATCTGAGAAGCACTAGGGCAACGGGTGCCAGCCCTTTTAGGCTTCTGGGTACATCTGGAAGAAATTGTTGAGAAATTGTTGTAGGCACCATTGGAGTGTTGTATAACAAAAATGGCTGCCTCATGTAAAATAGTTTTTCATTAAAAAAACAAAACCAAACAGCAGAGAACCTCAATATAGTGGAGGCGGGTTTTCCATCAGTCCCATATCAATGGGAAAAGGCACCTACTCAGCCACCACTGTATTCACTCACAGAGAGAGTCTCCTAGCAGAATGGATGGGAGGGTTGGGTCTAGTCCTGACATCCAATGAAATGTGGGCATAATTAAGAGGACATGCTCAATATAGGAAAAGTGAGGTCAGTGCAAACAGGAACTGAGCAGGAATAGCAAGCATTGTATTGTGCACCATACATTTAAAGTCCCTTTATACTATTATACTATATTCCATTATATCTTGGGAACCATCGTTTGTTAAAGGTGCTGAGATTCATTAGGAGACCCTCTATTCCCCTCACAGAGCTACAATTCCCAGGGGTCTCCTAACAGTTCTCAGCACGCTTAGCAAAATACAGCTCCCAGTGTCCTGACCCTCACTGCTGGATAAATAACTCAAGCTCAGGTTTCAGTTTATGCCAAAATCTTTACTGTGTAGATATAGTGGTACATAGGCTAGGAGAGGGTTAAAGGTTCAGCGGGTGAACTACATGGCTAAGAGCAAACTGATACATTTATCCAACAAGTGGCATGCCCCTGCCACTTCCTTTGGGAGAGTAGTGTGGGCATGGGCATCTCAGGACTGGGCAAGCAAATGGGCACTCCCGTGAGTGAGTTGGACCTCTGAGGTTTCTTCGCACTGGTATCTTCATGTCATTGGAGACAGAGGTGGAGTATTTGCCGGCTCAGTATCCAACTTACTATCAGGCAGTTCCCCATAAGGAGGAGGTTCCTTATTGACAGGAGGAGAAGGAAGCAGTGCCTGACTAGAAGCATCCAATAACAAAGAGCATCTGATAACAAATAACATCTCTTTGTCAACCCACTTTGACCCTTCCTGGTATCCAGCTCCTGACTCCCTTGAATACTGGCCCCCTCTCCTAGCTCAGATGTTTCTTGGGACCCTAATTTTGACTTGTCCATCCCACTATAACCCTCCCTTGGGTTGTCTCACTCCAACTCCCTAACCCCCTGCCACTCGTCCTCAGGATCTGACCATCCACTCCATGGCATCTCCATGGGGCTTCTGACACCCATGACCCTTTGGGGAAATCCAGGACTGTTTATAGTCACATGGTACTGCTTTAGATGCATTGTGTAGCTGGGGCCTAACTGCTAGCTTGAATTAGTGGGCCTGCCATCCATCCCTGCAAGGGCCCACCTCTTCCCAAGCTTCCAAGTATCTCCATCTCCCGACTATGACAAGAAGCATTGTACAGGAATTGACAATATCTTTTAGCCCCAAGATCACAGCTTGCTACTAATTACAGGAATAAATAACCAGTGACTCAAGCCATCTGTTCATTACTTGGCAGTGTGTCGGCTTCTCCATAAAATTTCTGCCACCTGCACAAGGCCCTCTGAGAGACGGTCACTCTGCCCTCTAAATTCACAGATGTGTCGTACAAGCACCGTCTGCAGGGGCAGCCCCAGGAGCTCTTTCCCCGTTCATCCCTCTCATTTCTCCATCCCAGTGGGGAAATAATTAATGCAGTCAATTTACTTTCATTTGTTATTCAGGTTGAAGGGGGAAATGGCAGATAGGAAAATGGTTATTACAGAACCTGACTTTATGCTCTCATATTACCAATTTGGATTGGTATGCTGCATCCAAACAATGCATCTAAAGCCATCCAGTCCCCCCCCCCTCTTCCACCTGCCCTTTATCCTTAAGACCCTGACTCCTCTACCCTCCTGTGGGTGTGGGGAAGAGAGCATGGTCTGGGGAGGAGTCATGGACTGGGGAGAGTCCTGGGGAATGAATCGAAGCACTTAAAAGAGTTGCTTTTGGCTCCCAAGTGTGAAAATTCCCACCTCTGCTTTAAATCTAAATGTTGTTGGCCACCATCACACTTTCGTCCAGCTCTGATCTTACTTTCTGTTAGGATGGCCCTGTCTGATTCTACTTTTTTTCTTTCCTCCTGTCTTTGAAGGTATCTTCCAAGTCCACTTTGAAGATAAAGAATCATTGGACCTTGATGTTGCCCATGTGTAGTCATCATCTGGCATATAGCAGGATGAGCAGCCAAGCAGGTCACCTGATAACAGGCTTCCCAGCTATGGTGAGCTGCATTGCACTTTTATTTAAATTGCACTAATTAATTCTAAATTTGCTAATGGCAAGCAGAGCCAACTACTTCTAATTTTCTCCCCATCTTCCCCCCTGCTGAGTTCTATAAGGGCAACACTGAGAGGAGGAGGAGGAGGAAACTGACAACCAGTGACACCCTGTGGGCTGGTTGTAAATAAGAAAGGCAGGTGGAGACTGGCTGAGGACAGACTGAAGTTGGAGGGGGAGTGTCCCACTCATGCTAGTGGTTCATCTTCCACTGATTTATTGACTTGCAGTCTCACCTGGAAATATGGCTCACCTACCTAGAGACAAAGGCTGGCTCAAAATCTGGGTGGAAATTTGACCCCAGTGCTGACCCACAAGGATCTATCACTGGGTGTCCTCCTCTAGCTCTTTCCCACCATCAGAAAGAACCAGGCTGTTTCAAGAGAGATTTGATGCCCTGGGTTGCCTCATCATTTCCCTATCTAGTTTTTAATGAAAAGAAATTGGATTTATGACCAGTTAAAGAACCAGGCATGGTGGGGAGATCTCTAATGAGGAGAGAGAGAGAGAGAGAGAGAGAGAGAGAGAGAGAGAGCGCCCTGCAGCAGAGATGGTTTGTTCAGTGGCACTAACTAAAATATTTACTAATGAGAAGAAGTAAAGTAATTTAAGGATTTAAAATAGTTGTGTTGCCATCCCCCCATGCCTTGTTGCCCCCCACTTCCCCTCTGCCTGCTGACTTCCCCTTTCATTATGCATTTCAATATTTGCCTATCTTTCTGGAGAGAGATTTATTTTGAGTGTCTACAATTTGTTTTAGCGTGTGGCTAAAGAAAATAGTCTCATTATTGCTCTAAAGACCTCCAAATATTTTGCAGCTTAAGCTAAAAGTCAAATGTATTGGAATCAAGGTTGTGGGAGTAATAATCTTGTTTAAATTCATCAGTATGCCTGCAAGCAAATGAGAAGGTTTATGCAAGGGAGAGGTGTGTGTGTTTTTTTTAAGAATACAAAGATTGCTCCCTCACTGCATGTAAAAACAAACAAACACTTCCTTGCCTATGAATAGCCAGAATGACTGAGAAAGGAATTCTTCCAGGGGTCATTGTTAGAGAATGGCACAGTGGCCTGAACCTCAGATCTTTTACCCTTTTACCCTTTCCCTTGCTTAAAACACACAAACACACACTTCCTTTTTACTTTTCTTACAGGGCAGTTGGGTACACTGCAAAGTGAGGTAATGCAAGCACTGTCTTGATTTGAACATAGGCATCTCTACATCAGGAATGAGGGAGAAATTTGATTCAGTTTGTATTGAAAGGTGAACCGGCCTCATTGGTGTTTTCCAAAATTCACACATCTCTGAATTTTGCAATTTTTGAAAACTCTCCAGCCAACCAATGTTTACAAAAAACACATATATTCACGTTTGCTCCATCTTCCATGGGGCAGCCTTCTAGATATTTGAAGATGGCTATCATATCTGGAAGGACAGATCCTGAAGCTGAGGCTCTAATACTTTGGCCACCTCATGAGAAGAGAAGACTCCCTGGAA
Organism: Podarcis raffonei; assembly: GCF_027172205.1. Taxonomy (NCBI): domain Eukaryota; kingdom Metazoa; phylum Chordata; class Lepidosauria; order Squamata; family Lacertidae; genus Podarcis; species Podarcis raffonei. The sequence continues at coordinate 6,813,416 of NC_070621.1, forward strand.
AAGACCCTGATGTTGGGAAAGATTGAGAGCACAAGGAGAAGGGGACGACAGAGGACAAGATGGTTGGACAGTGTTCTCGAAGCTACCAGCATGAGTTTGACCAAACTGCTGGAGGCAGTGGAAGACAGGAGTGCCTGGTGTGCTCTGGTCCATGGGGTCACGAAGAGTCGGACATGACTAAACGACTAAACAACAACAACAAATCATATCTCTTCTCAGTCCCCTCTTTCCTAGGCTAAACGTACTCAGTTCCCTCAAATGTTCCTCATAAGGCTTGGTTTCCAGACCCTTGATCATCTTTGTTGCCCTCCTCTGCACACGTTCCAGCTTGTAAACATCCTTCTTAAATTGTGGTGCCCAGAACTGGACACAGTATTCAAGGTGTGGTCTGAACAAGGCAGAACAGAGTGGTACTATTACTTCCATTGACCTGAACACTATACTGCTGTTGATGCAGCCTAGAATAGCATATTTATATTCCTCTTTTTTCTCCAAGGAGTTCAAAGTGGCCTACCTTCCCTTCCTCATTTAATCTCCACAACAACCCTATTAAGTAGTTTAGGCTGAAAGGCAGTGACTGCCCTATGTCTGCCATGAATCAAAAGCCCATCGATTTAATTGGGTGACCCCAACTGATGATGCAGCAGGGAGGGGGATGAGCGTGGGGAATGCTGGTGGACACTGTGAACTGAGCTGAGCTTTTGATGATCCCCTGGGGGAGTAGTTCCTTGGACAGTGCTAAGTCAACAAGTGATGCCTAAGCCTGCGCGACCCTCTCTCATAAAAATAAATAAATATGAGAATGCAAGAAGTGCCCTGCTGAATCAGACCAGAACAATGTGGCCTGGAGGACAGGGCTCGTGCACCTTAAACAGCTGTGTGGCAGAGGTAAATTCAGCAGGCATTCCTTGCATGAGAATCAGAGTAGCATAAGCCTTCTATGGAAATATTAAAGCTGTATGAGACCTATCCTCTCTTTCAACTTGGCACCCTAGACCACATATCTATTGGCTAGTCCAGCATCCTGGGGACCAACCAGAAAGGCATTTTCTCTAATCCAAGTGCAGGTGAGAGGAACTGTGAGACATAGAGCACATCTTTAAAACTGTATTTTCAGGTAAGGATCATTCCCCTCTTTTCAGAAAAAAAACTCACGAGAAAAGAGAAATATGGAATAATTTCCCCATGACAGAGTAGTAATCAGAAAATTCAATTTACAAACATCATTATTATTATTATTATTATTATTATTATTATTATTATTATTAAGCTCTCTGAGGCTGCCTTCTCTTACAAATAGTGAAGACACATTTCATTCTGGTGCAAGTAGATAAGGGAAATGCCAGAAGTTATTTGAAATGTAAAATACTGGGTTGAGTAGTGGGGTGGTTTTTTAAGCTTCTCCCCCCTCCCAGCTCTCCCCACTTTGATTGTACTGAAAGCAGAGTTCTGTGAGCTCAGGTAAGAACTGGGGAGGGGGGAGACACCAAAGCTACAAAAACCTGCTACTTAAATGTAGAATATGCTATCCTGACCATCCCCACTCTCCTCCCAAAAAACCCTCAGCTTTTTGCGTTTCAAATATTGTTTCCTTATGAGAATTTTAATGACAACATGGAAATAGCTTTGGCTCTGTATTGTGGGGGGAGGGGGGCATTGTGCAAACCACTCTCTCAGGGAGCCCTCAGCGAATTTTTCCCTTCATTGTCATTCTCGAGAGCTGCTACCCTTTCCTCAATAGCTAGCAGGTCAATGAACAAGCCAGCAGTGGCATCTACTGCTTTTCCTTCTTACGACCACCACTGGCTGGGCCAGAAGCTCCCCCTATCTCTTTCCCACCCCATCTCTGTCAACCATGAGCCACAGGTTCCCCACCCTGAGCTAAAGGAGCTAACAGTTCTGCTTCATCTAATTGTAGAATTAATTTTGAGAAATCAGTTTAAATCAAAATTTGGGCCAACTGGGATATAGAGCACAGTGAGCTCATTGAGAAAGGCACCTGCTTCCCATGCAGCAGGTTACAGGTTCAAATTCTGGCATCTCTAGGTGTGGCAGGGAGAGAACATATCTAAAAATCATAGAGAGCCACTGCTTTTCAGTGAATACAGTGAATATTAAGCCAAGCAGAGAATTGGCTCAGTATAATAAAGCTTTTTGTGTCCCTATAGCAATAAAGGAACACCACTGGGGATAACTGTTTGTTGCTGTGTTTGTCCACATTTTTTCCAGCAAGGGGTCTCCTTCAACATCAGCAGCAGAGGCCTTATGCTGGCACTATGTGACCTCCCCTCCTTCTGCCATTCGTACATGAACTAGCCATTTGGAAGTCAATTCTAGGGAATTCCCATCTTCTGCAAAGCAAGATCCTTCTCTCACTTCCCCAGACCCTCCTCACCCCAACATATTGGGGGCAGAAATTTTCTACTAGCTTCAACCAGGAAACTGTCAGTTCCATAGGTGCACTGAGGAAATAGCTTCATTCAGTGATATTTATTTATTGTTCCTCACATCCTGACCTTTTCAGAAATAATCCTTCTGTCAAAAGGAAGGGGGGGCAGAAATTCTTTCTCTGCTTCTCTGAGATATTCTGCTACTCCACTTTAAAGGTTTATTGGATACACGGATAATCATATCAAGTTGATATTCTGCACCATATCTGGAGTGAACTGTCTCCCTCACACTGCAATGAGTGCCTACTAATAGGGTTCAGGCAGGAATTCAGTTCGTGGGTGCATGCTGATTAAGTAGCAGCAGCAGCCCAGGGAGAATTGGGCAAAACTCCAGAGAGAACATTTATGATATCAGTGTAGAAAGCCACTATTGTTATCCCCAAGCTTTCAAACCTATCTCCAAATCCCTCATTAAAGCTCCCATTTTCCATAAATATCTTTGGTACAGCCCTGTAATCTATAGTCATCCAGATGTCGGTGGGTGCCAGCTCCCATCAATTCTGACTTTTGGCCATCCTGTATGAGCAGTGGAGGTAAACAGTGCTAATGGGACACTGCCCCATCATAGCTGTCAACGTTTCCCTTTTTTAAAGGGAAATTCCCTTATTCCGAATAGGATTCCTCGCAAGAAAAGGGAAAAGTTGACAGCTATGTGCCCCATCAACCTCAGTCTACTCTTAACCAGCTCCCAACTGCCTGTCTTCTCATTTGTGTCTAGTCCAGGAGAGAGCTACACCTGTCAACTGCCTTCATAGTCTATCATTGGCTCAGGCTACACTGTTTCCCTGCCTTTTGAATCACCAGTCCCAATGAACCACAGCTACCACTGGGGCTGGGGCTGTTGGGAGTTGTAATCCAACAATGTCTAGAAGGCCACTGGTTCCCCATCCCCATCTCAACCAGTGCTATTCAGCCTTGAATAGTTCCTCACCATTGGCCATGTGAGCTGGGGCTGATGGGAGTTGTACTACAACTGGACAGTGCTCTCGAAGCTACGAACATGAGTTTAACCAGACTGCAGGAGGCAGTGGAAGACAGGAGTGCCTGGTGTGCTCTGGTCCATGGGGTCACAAAGAGTCGGACACGACTAAACAACTAAACAACAACAACTACAACATCTGGAGGACCACAAGTTCTCCAACCCTGCCCAACAATGCTAAAACTTCAGTAAGAAGGCTGGAATATGCTTCTCATTGACATACTAGTTTTCTATTTGCAGGGTAATTTTTGATCATTTGAGTGTAGGAGGGTTTCATTGTGTGTATCTCCAATTTTAAAAAAAACAGAAAGAGAAGGGGGAGGAAGGAAGAAAGAAAGAAAATAAAGAAATAGAAATAGAAAAGAGAGAGAGAGAGAAATAAATTCAGAAGGTAAGGGACTTCCAATTCTTCATCTGTTCGCTACATAAAACAATATTCACTTCATCCACTCCAATATAACACCCAAGAAAGCCACTTTCTATAAACAAACATTATCTTCAGTCCTCAAATCCAGACGTCATTATTTCTGTTTCTTTTTCATGTGTCATGCAAAATCTATGAGTGGTTTCCAATCCTTAACAAATGTTAACAATGACTTTTCTTTGATTAAACTTGTCAATTTTGCCATCTCATCTCTTTGTTTTAACAGCATTCTTCCATTGTTGGTAATAATGGATCCTTCCATCATTGTGCATATAAATGTCTCACAGCCACAATCATATAATGTAACAAAGTTCCATACTCCTTTTCTAACTGTATATCCAGAAGTACCAGCAGGAAGAGCTCTGGCTTAGGCTGAAAGTCAGTATTCAATATTCTCTGTATCAATGTATATATTTGTATCCAATTTCCCCCCCACTTTTTTAGATGTCCACCAAACATAATGAAATGTCCCTTCATGTTCATTACATTTCTAACACATATTTGGAACATTGTTATACATTCTAAATAGTTTCTCAGGAGTTAAGTACCAACGATACACCATTTTATTAAAATATTACTTAAAGTCACAACTCAGTGTATATTTTAACCCTTTAATCCACATATGTTCCCACCGTGCCATCTGTATAATATTCTCTAAATTTCTTGCCCATTTATTCATGCATTCTTTAATTTGTTTTTTTTAAAATGATATTTATTAGAGGTTTAAAGATTACAGAGAAAAGAAGAAGAGAAAACAACAAAAAATTTAACAAAACATACATTACAATACATAAAAATACATAAAAATATATAAAAAATAAAAAATAAAAATACAACAATAACCATAAAAAACACACATCCAATATTCCATATCTTTATCTTTCATTTACTTGTTTCATTGACCTCCTCACACCTCCCTTTTTGTATTCTAGTTTAGTTATTTGTTTCAGCAAATTCTTTACATCTTTCTCAATTTTTATTGGGTAATTTATCTTCGCAGTCTAACTTATTAATTAACTCAGCAAATCCTTTCCATCTTTCACTATATTCTGTCGTTCAGTTTACCTTAATTTATTTTAACCTTATCTTACCATAAAATACCTTAAAGCTTAAAATTTAGTACTTATTTATACATAACTCCTTATATAATTTCTACTAAAGCCAAATAGTTTCATTCCAACATTTTTCCTAATACTCATTAATTTTACACTAATTCCCAAAATATTTTTTTTAAACTTTCTTCCAATCTTCCTCCAACGTCTCTTCTTCCTGGTCTCGGGTTGTGTCAGTCCTTACTGTCCATTCCATCTAGTCCATCAACCTGGTAATCTTATGTCCGAGGCTCTTAAGTCTTTTCCATGTCCCTTCTGCAGATCTTCTTCTTGTTTATACCTGCACTTTACCTTGTCTTTTGTTGATCTCTTTCTTAGTTTCTTTCCTTTCTCATTGAGGAGTAGGTCTCGGGGAAACTCCAACCCAAAGATATCTCCATCTCCCCTCGGCAGATCAGCCCATTCCTCACAGTCCCATTCGCCACAGTCAGCAGTGTAGTCCAGAAAGTATGTAAAAGCATGTTTCAAAGTCCCTCCAAAATTAAGAGCCACCACGACTCCAGACCCCCCCGGCCCGCTCCAGATTCAATCTTCAAGGACAGCGGCTTATGCTCCTGCAGGGCCTCGGGTCTCTCCATTTGTGTTACTTGAGGTTCAGCAGCAACCTCCTCCATTGTCTTCTGCATTTGCACTTGCCCTGTCAAAACAGGTTCCTGGGTTGGTTCCTGAGTGGTTTCTATATAAGTATTTGCTGTTTGTCCAAAGTTTTTGACTGCAACAGTCATCAAATCCATCTTCTCATGCATCTGCTCCAACAAAGCACTTGTCTTGCAGAAAGCAAGCACCAAAACTTCTTCTAAACACATTTTTATTCAAGGTCAGAGTCTGGTCCCACGATCCCAATCTCCACAGCTGTGAAATCCCCAGATCGACTCCAGCAGCAATTTAACAAGCTCCCTCTAGAGGAGACAATTTCTATTTGTATCCATCTTTTGAAAGCAGGTCCAACAAAAGAAAATTACTTTCATTTTTCAACTTTTTTGTTTCTTTTAAATGCAAAAGGCAACATTGGGATCAATTTGTTTCTCTTCTTCAGCTATCTGTCAAAAGACTTTCCGTTCACAGTCAATGAACTTCCACAAAAATGTCTGTCTCTGACACCCTGTTCCCAGGTTTGAGACGGTGGAAATTTATCTTTCTTTACTCTCTCTCTGCAGGCTTAAACAATCAAAATTCCCCCTCTTTTCTCCTGCTTCCAAGAGGGGTTTTGGTGGTTAAAACTGAAGGAAATTTAGACCTTTATATACAACTTTCCAGGCTTTAGCTTGCACAATTTTTGCTTTAGTCTATTTACAAAAGCGGAAGGCGGACTTCCTGTTTAGACCTTCCCACTTCGATACCAAATTAAAATGTTTCTTAATCCAATTTTCCGTTCTACTCACGGGTACTTGTTTAGAGTCCAATTGTCCACAGGAAAAAGTCAGCGCCCTCCGGCAACGGCTGTGCGGCTTCACTCCATAAAAGTAGCGGTCGATTCAAAACACCGCGCCGCTCGCCCCACGTTGCTTCGGATCCCCAAAAAAGGGGTTCCCTGCGAGTAGGGGAGGCGCTCCTGGTGTCAGCCGAATCCCACGTTCCCAGGCTTCCTCCGCCTGGGATTTTTGAGGAGTCTCCGCCTTCGCCGCAGCAGCAAGACCCGATATTTGCGAGACTTCCGGGTTAGCGCCATCGACTAATGGCGGATTCCCTCTGAGCTCCGGAGGGAATCGGCTCTGCAGGATCGGGTCTTGCCACTGCGGCGACGCAGGGACCCATAAAAATCACAGGCGGTGAAGCCTGTGAACCTGGTGACTCGGCGGGCACCATTTGCGACCCCGACCTGCGAAGGAGCCTTTTTAAAGGCTTCGGAACGGGGGACGGGGTGAGCGGCGCGGTGCGGAGAGTCGACTGCTTCTCCTGCAGAGTGAAGCCGCATTGCCATGGTCGGAGAGCGCTGACTTCTTCTTTTGAACAATTGGACTCTAAAAGTAACAACCCGTGAGTACTACGGAAATTGGTACTGTAAAGAAAATTTTGCTTTTAAGAATTAGGCACGATCGGGGAAGGTGTAAAAAGGAAGTCTGCCTCCCCGTCTTGTAAACAAGTTAAAGCAAAGACCTGCTAACTAAGGTCGAGAGAACCTTTTCTTCTTTCCTTCTTTGGTAAAAGACTTTAATTTCACGATTTGGCAGTATAAGAAATTTTGCTGGAGGATAAAGAGCTAATTTTGGGAACCGAAGTGCCACCCTCCCGGACCCGGGAGTGTTCCGCGAGAGAGCCTGTCAATGAGGTACTAAAGAGTTTGACAGCTGTCAAATTAGCTGTCAAAACGGAAAAAGAAAACTTTGTTTCTGTTGCTTCTGCTGGTTATATATGTTACAATTTTTGTTACAATTTGTTGAAAACAAGGAAGAACTGATACAAACTAGCTGGATTTTTGGACTTGGATTGGAATGAACACTAAGAAACCAAAATCCCTCTAGAGGGGGATTTGGGACATTACAAGAATGGCTGGAGAAGGGAGAATTCAGGCTGAATTGGACAGAGTCTTTGTTCTCTTGGGAAAGTTGCAAGGCCAAATTGATGTTTTGGCTATAAATGTTACAACTCTGGACTCAACTGTAAACAATATCATTGAAACTGATAAGGAGTTCAAACCTTTATTGCATTAGCATACAGCCATAGCAAAATAAGACAAAAAAGCAAGAGAGAAATAACCTGATAAAACAGAATTCAGACGATATTACGGGCATTGTAACATTTAAATTACCCTAAAACAATAATATAAAAAATTAGTTGCCAGCACCTTGAATCTAAAATGCAGATGTATATAAAACATATAATGGCCCCAAAATAGGCTCGGCACATTAGGTTAAAAAGGTAATACAAAGAATTAAAACAGGTCCAGGTCTGGGACACACTACCCAGTCAGTGTAGCCCTAAGTTTCAAAGCCTGCACTATAAAGATTGCCACCCCACGTGAAATTTGGGGATTTGCGTCCACAAGAAGGAATTTCAAACAGTCTTCCTTAGATGTGATGGTGGGCGGGATCAAGAGGAGGAGCTTAGTTCTTATTAGCTCATAAATAGGGCAGTAGAAAAAGAAGTGTATGAAGTCCTCTACTTCATTCATTGTGCATGGACAAAGACGCTGAGTAATGGGGGTCTTAAAGTAAATCCCCTGCAAGAAGGCCGTGGGTATAGAATGGAAACGGGCCATGGTAAACGCTCTTCTCAAGTTGGGCTCCGTCAGGTCTATCAAGTAGTTGGCAAGTGATCTTACCACTTTCACTTTAGGGAGCCACTTGGAGAGGCGAGCTGTGGCGGACTGTGCCCGGTCCATGGCCTCGTCTCTTGTAAGAATCCAGGCCCGGATATTGTGATGGTCCCAAGATGACAGCGTGTCAAGATCTGGGAGGGAGTAGCGTGCCGTGATAATCTCCATGGCCTTGGACCATTTGTTGTTAAAAGCACGAGTTAAAAAGGCTTGCCTGGCTAGTAGGGAGCCTGGGGCTTTGATTAATTTACAATAAAAACTAATTATTCTAATGTGGGCTCTCGCAACAATAGAGGGGAGGCCCAGTTCTGTTCTTAACTGTGCAGCAACCGAGCCCCTGGGGAGGCCCGGTAACTTTCGTGCAAAAGAGTTTTGTAGAATCTCGAGCCGTTGTAGTGTTTTTAAATTCCACCCCCAGATTTCAACCCCATACAGTAACATCGGGAGTTACTGGGCCTCCCCAGGGGCTCGGTTGCTGCACAGTTAAGAACAGAACTGGGGAGGACTTTGCTGATAAATGCTTTTCTGATTGGAGGAACCAACTGGCCGCCTTTTGCATAGAAGAATTTCTCCAAGGCTTTGATGGTTCTACGGGCAGCCAGGATGGTCATATTTAGGTGAGCTGACCAACTAAGCCCATGCTGAAAAGTGATGCCCAAATACTTGAATGCTGAACAATATTCAATAGAGTGGCCCTCAAAATTCCAGAATGGCTTCCGAGTTTTCGTGCCAAAAGTAAGAATTTTGGTTTTGGCGAAATTGATTTTGAGGGAGTTGGCATCACAATATGTCATGAGTCCTCTGAGCATGTCGTTCAAGCCCTGCTTGGTTAAAGACAGTATCACCATGTCGTCCGCATAGAGTAATATGGGGATCTTGCGCTGTTGTAAACAGGGGGCAGATTGGTTTAGGGCCTTCATGGTTGTAACGATGTCATTAATGTAGAAATTAAATAGAAAAGGGGCCAAGAGGCAGCCCTGTTTGACCCCTTTATTCAGAGGGAAAGAATCAGAAAGAGCTCCCAGGAGTTGGATAAGGAGTTGGATCTGGAAGTTTATTCAACTGAACAGAAAGAGAAACTTGACAACTTTGAGAATTTGGAGAAGGAGACATATGTTGTCCGTGAAGAGCTGCAGATGATGAAGGAGGACTTGAGGCCTGACATGATGGTAATGAAGGAAAATAAGAATTTGATGTGGAAAATCTGGCCTGAATTGGAGATTGAAGAAAGGAAAGATCTCCTTATGTGGAGATCCGAAGACCTAAGGATTATAAATTTGCTCAAGGTGGAGGTCGGAGCCTTGGGGACATTTGGACTTGAAAGGAGTAAGAAACAAGATTTGGGTTCCACCTTTAAGTATGGAGGACTGGTTGAAAGAAACATGGATCCTGAAGGGCCAGAGCTTCTCCGAGAGTTGGTGTTTAATTTTAAGGACTATAAAAAAAAACCAGCAGAGAGGAATTGAGAGAGAATTAAGAGCCTCGGATGTGAGATCTCCAGGCTAAATATTAGATTAAGACTGATGGACATTTGTTGGGGACTGGAACCGGGAAAAGGGGGGTGGGGTTTGGGAATCCAAAGGGTACATAAGTATAATGTGTTTTGCTTTTATTTTTGTTTTTGTAATGTTTATGAAATTTGGGAAATTCGTGGAAGGGAATTTGGGTCGACTTTAGAAAGAATGTTTTAAGAATATGTATTGATGTATAAGTATTGATGTTTAAGTTGGGATAAGGTAAAATTGTTTTTTTAAAAAAATGAACTAAATTAAAGGAAAATAAGGTTAGCAAAAATAAATTGAGGAAATGGGTGAAAGAGTAAAAGTAAAATAATAACATGTTAATTTATTAGGTTAGGAATTATGGTTAATGATTTGCTGAATCAATAATTTGAATTGGAATACAAAAAGGGGAGGTATGAGGAGGTCGGGAAAATATGTCAATGAAAGTAAATTTTGGTGAACTTAATGTGTTTTTAATTTTTATGTATCCTTTTTCTGTTTTTTCATATATTTTTTCCTTTTTCTTTTTGACTTTTTATATTCTTAATGTATTAATTTTGAAAATTTTAATAAATATCTTTTTTTTAAAAAAAAAAAAAGACCCGATATTCGCGGAGCGGGTTCCTCTCAGTCAGAGGAACTCCGCCATTGCCAATGGCGCTAACCCGGAAGTCTTCCACGCATTCTTTAATTTGTTCATGCATTTCACAATTCAGCAGTAATGTATACATTTTTTTCAATAATATGTTCATTATCTATATATAACTTTACTTTAAAATGTGTCTTTTTTATTCTATACCAAAGTCTTCATCCACAGTTAGTTGTAAATGAGCAAACACTGGGGACTGTAACCTTTTCTTGTTAGTTGTTCCCTTATTTTAATTTTACCATCTCTTTGGCTCCACTCTAATAATTCCTGATAAGTTGACCATTTCTCATTACCTATCATATCTCTTCTATGAAACACTTCTTGTGTTGAAATCCGTAAAGGTATCTACATATATAACCTAGGTTTATATCTGTTCCAGACTCTCAGTCTTGTATGTCTAACAAAATGATTTTTAAATTCCACAGATTATCTGCAGCTTTAATATACCACAGATGTCTATGCCATCCAAACCTTAAATCATGACCTTCTAGTTCCAAAATCCTCCTATTTTTTAGGGTCACCCACTCCTGCTAAGGGTGCTAAGGGATGCGGGTGCTGCTGTGGTCTAAACCACAGAGCCTAGGGCTTGCTGATCAGAAGGTCAGCGGTTTGAATCCCTGCAATGGGGTGAGCTCCCGTTGCTCGGTCCCAGCTCCTGGCAACCCTAGCAGTTCTAAAGCACAAAGTGCAAGTAGATAAATAGGTACCGCTCCGGCATGAAGGGCAGGAAGGTAAATGGCGTTTCCGTGGGCTGCTCTGGTTCGCCAGAAGTGGCTTAGTCATGCTGGCCACATGACCCAGAAGCTGTACGCCGGCTCCCTCGGCCAGTAAAGAGAGATCAGCGCCACAACCCCAAAGTCGTCTGCGACTGGACCTAACAGTCAGGGTTCCCTTTACCTTACTCCCGCATCCAAACTAAGCAACAGACTGCAAAATATAATTTGAAATCAGGCAGTCCCAATCCTACCCTTTCCTTCAGATCTTGCAATACTTTCATTTTAACTAGTGGTTTTGTTTTTGTTTTTTTACCTTGCCAGGAAAACTTAGATAAATCTTTTTGCCAGTATTTCAAAAAACAACTATTGTGAATAATGCCTTACTGTTTAAATACATTATTCACAATAGGTATTGTTTGAAATAAAAACATCATTCTCGGCAAAACATTCCTTTTTATCACTGAAATTCTACCAAACAATGATAGTTTTAGCTTCTCCCATCCTGACATATATTCTTTACTTCAGCCCATGTTTTAACAGTTATTTTCAAACAATGTATATATTTGTCATAGGATACCCAAGTAACTTTTTAAAAAATTTGAAACCCGGTTTTCTCCATCAAATCCTTCTGACCATCTGTTGTCATATTCTTTGTTAACTTTTTTGTTTCCTGATGATTATTCTTAAAACCTGCTAACATACCAAACTCATTTAGTTTGCTCATTAAGTACTCCTACTTCGTGCAGTGGGTTTTCTAAAGTTATCATCAATTCTCCCCTTTTTTGTTTTCAAATGCTCTTAGTTAATATGCTTCTTTTTAAATATTTATTCCCATAATTCTCTGATTTTGTCTAATGTCTCCAAGCAACACTTAGAGACCAAGTGCTTAGATACTTAAAACAATGTGAAAAGTAATGGGGATAATGGGCATCCTTGTCTTGTCCTCTTGTGTATATCACAGGGTTTAGTCAAATCTGCATTTACCACTACCCATGCTGTCTGTGATGTATAAATTGATTTTACACATTTAGTAAAATTGTTTGCAAAGTTCATATCTTGAAGTACTTTAAACAGAAATACCTAATTCAGGTTGTCAAAAGCCTTTTCTTCATCCAGGAAGATCAGGACAGCTTGCTTTTCATTATGATGATTCAAATATTCCAAAATATCTAATGCATTACTAACATTGTCTCTTAACTGTCTTTTAGGCAAAAATCCACATTGATCATAGTAAATAACACCCTGTAGAATCGTTGTTGTTGTTGATGATGATGTTGTCTTTCTGCCAATATCAATGTAAATAGTTTATAGTCATTATTCAGCAAGGAGATAGGTCATTAATCTTTTGCTAAAGTCACATCTTGAGTCTCTTTTTGTATAAGTGCAATATATGGCCACTCTCCATCTGGTATTTTAGCACTATAGAATATCATTTATTTTAAAACTGGCAATGAGAATCTAGCCTCTTTCCTTAACATCCAATAGTATTTTAAATTTGATCCTTGGTCTTTCCCCCAGATAGATGATTTTTGATCATTCTTTTTTCCATTGCTTGTTTGAAGCAGTCCATATTACCTTTTACCAGAATTGTCTGGAAGAAATGACATCTTAGGCAAAATATTCATTTCTCTTACTGAGATTTTTCCCAAAAGAGAAAAATTCATTCTACATCTCTCCATATCTTGTTTAATATTACTCCATACATTTAGATAATTATTTAGAAACAAATTTGCATTATTTTTTGTTATCTAGTTACTCAGATATTCCACCTTCTCTACCTTAATACAAGTTATTTTTTGCAGTTATTTCTTGCAGTTTCACAATTCAGCAGTAATTTCTGCATCTTCACAATAATATGTCCATCATTATATATAACTGGACTTCATTTTCTTTCTTTCCTTGTTCTATACCAAAAGTCTTTTTATTCAACTTAAATGAGCAAACATTGGAGACTGTAACTATGCCCATCCATATTTTTTTGTTATCATTTTAGTTTTATTATTATTCATGTAAAATCCTGCTAAATCACCAAACTGCTTTATTACTTTCAGTACCTTAACCACATTTTCCATCGGGTTTTCCAGGAACTCTATCACATCAGCTGCAAATGCCCTCAGTTTGTAACTTTGAAGGTTTACCTGTAGGCCTCGCATACCATTACAGTGGTACCTTGGGTTAAGTGATTAATCTGTTCCGGAGGTCCGTTCTTAACCTGAAACTGTTCTTAACCTGAAGCACCACTTTAGCTAATGGGGGCCTTCTGCTGCCGCCGCGCCGCCGGAGCCCGATTTCTGTTCTCATCCTGAAGCAAAGTTCTTAACCCGAGGTACTATTTCTGGGTTAGCGGAGTCTGTAACCTGAAGCATATGTAACCTGAAGCATCTGTAACCCAAGGTACCACTGTATTTTCTCTAATATCCCTGCACAACACTTCTAAAACCAGAATAAACAATAACAGTGAAAGTGGGCAATGTTGTCTTGTTCCCTTAGCAATAAAACATTTTTCTGATTGAACACCGCTTACTATTATATTTGTGAATTGTTCTATATATAATGCCTTTATTCCTCATACAAATCTCCCCCCAAACCCCATTAAATTCGGTAGTTTACCCCCAAAAAACCTTCCAAGAAACATTATCAAATGCTTTCTCCATGTCTAAAAAAAAACAATATAGCTAATTTCTTAACACTTTTTGCAATGTATTCAATAGCATTCAATGCAATTCTCACGTTTTAACTACCTATTTGGCAAAAATCCTGTCTTAAGTTTCTTAAGACTTGTTTAAGTCTGCTCGCTAATATTGCTGCAAACTATTTGTAATCACACTTAAACAAAGAGATAGGTCTATAGTTCTTAACTTGGGTTGGGACTTGATCTTGTTTTGCTCTCAATGTAAATACTTTCAAGTGTTCTGTATCAAAGCATTGTCCATTATCTTTTATAAGCATTGGATTAAACGGTCCTGAAATACTTTCTAATAATAAGGAGTTAGGCCATGGGTAGGCAAATTAACGCCTGAGGGCCGAATGCGGCCCAATCGCCTTCTAAATCCAGCCTGCAGAAGGTCCAGGAATCTGCATGTTTTTACATGAGTAGAATGTGTCCTTTTATTTAAAATGCATCTCTGGGTTATTTGTGGGGCATAGGAATTTGTTCTCCCCCCTCAAAAAATATAGTCCAGCCCCCACAAGGTCTGAGGGACAGTGGACCGGCCCCCTGATGAAAAAGTTTGCTGACCCTTGTCCAGCCCTGGCACTTTATTAATCTTTGCTTCACTTATTGCCTGTTCTGCTTCCATTGTTGAAATAGGGGTCTCCAACATTGCAATTTATTCTCTTCTCAAGATTTGTAGCTTTCGTCCTTTTAAATATCTACAGTATATATTCCATAGCTGTTGGTTTTTTCTTTATACGTTATTCCTCCATCTGTATTATTTTATTTTTGACATTAGACTTCCTATCTTTTTTTCAATTGCCAAGTCATCAGTCTTCCTGGCTTATTTGCAAATCCAAAATGTTTCTGCTTGAGAAATTTTAACTTTTGTTTCATATATTGACTGATCAACATAGAAAGTTGAACTTGTAGCATTTCAGATTGTTGTCACCAGCTTATCAATTGGGGACTTTTCATACAGTGCTTTCTCCTATAATATCTCTTGCTTTTTTGCTCTTTAACATTTTTGAAAAGCACTTTGTTGTATTAAAAACCTCTTATGACAGCTTTCTCAGTCTCCCAAACTATATTGTAGAGGGAGAGGAAGAGTACAAAGCAGAACACATTCTAGACTCCAGGATGCGAAGAAAGAAGTTGCAATACCTGATTGCGTGGAAGGGGTTTGGCCCTGAAGAAAAATCATGGGGATACGCAGAACATGTCCATGCATGAGACTTGCAAAGGACGTTCCATACACACCATCCCAACTAACCGAAACCACCTGGCTGGGGGGAGGAGGAGGGCACTGAAGAGGGGGGTGATGTCAGGGACTGGGCAGAAGAGGAGGAAGAATGCCTCCCTATCCTGACCCTTCTAAGGAGGAAGAAGAGGAAGATTTACAACAGGGGTTGTGGGAGGTTACAGCTCAGAGGCAGATGAGGGGAATAGATGGAAAATAATGGGAAAACAGACAACAAAATGATCTGGACTCCTTGGCAGGGTTTGAATAAACATCCACAAATTTATTAGTTGAACACATGATAGATAAAGCAAGGATATGTACAATTTTATAATATGCAGAGAACAATATGTGCAAAGAAATCAGAGAGGCAAGCTGAGGGATGTCCTTGGTGGGGGGAGGGATGGGGAAAAGGGGGGAAATAATGTGATTGATTATGTGGATTGATATTTTATTATGCTGAAATTGTTTAATAAAAATACTTTAAAAAGAAGAAAAAAGAGAAAATAATGGGAGAGCCAGAGCCAACAGCTGACTGACACATTGTCATTTGAAAGTATTCCAGACCCACCATCTCCCAGAACCCAGCTAGCCTTAAAAGTAGGAGAGCAAAGAGCTCGAAGACAAAGGGCACATAGCAGCACCTGTGGAGGGGTGATGATGATGACAAATGAAGAAGTGGGAGAAATGGGGGTTGGAGATTCATTCGGGACAGCACCATTATCCAAACAGGCTGGGTTCTATAGCCTCTTTCTGTAAAAACTGAAATAAAAAAGGGCTCTAAGAAACTTTTCTTTGTCTTTACATTTCCTGGGCAACCAGCCAGGAGCCGCTGACAGCATCCTGACATTAGCTTGGAAAAAAGGAGACTGAGAGGAGATATGAGAGCCATCTTCAAATATCTTAAGGGCTGTCACATAAAAGAGAGAGCATGCTTGTTTCTCTTGCTCTGGAGGGCAGGACTCAAGACAATGGCTTCATGTTACAAGAAAGGAGATTCCAAATAAACATTTGGAAAATCTTTGTGACAGTATGAGCTGTTTGGCAGTAGAACAGACTCCACTGAGAGGTGGTGGACTCTCCTTCCTTGGAGGTTTTTAAGCAGATCTTAGATGGCCATCTGTCATGGATGCTTTTATGTACTGAGCTGATTGGTCCGCAGGACCCACCCAATCCAGCTCCAGGTGGAAGTGAATCAACGGCCTGCAGGAGCAGCCAATCAGGCTCCTGGATGAAGTGAATCCACAACCTGATTGGCCTACAGGAGCAGCCTGGAATTAGCCAATCACGTGGGGCCCATTGTGCAAATAATGTCTATATAGCTAGACGTTTTGGAGAAAGTTTCATTCATTGCTACTATGAGCTGAATAAAGAACATGAAATTCACACTCGACTCTGAGTATATTTCAAATGCTTTAGCTGGGACTCCTGCACTGCAGGGGGTTGGACTAGATGACCCTTGGGTCCCCTCCAACTCTAAGATTATACAATTCTATAAAAAGAAACTGGAAGCTTTTCTCTTAGAGGTTATAGGGACAGAAGTTCCAAAAAAGATGTTTGAGTTGTTTATGTATGTAACAACAGTGGCTAGGATTCTATACGCAAAAAAATGGAAGGAAGAAGAAGTTTCCACCAAAGAAGAATGGATAAGTGAGGTGATGGACTCAAAACTGGCAAAGATAACAGCTAAAATAAGATAATCTGATTGGAGAGAGAAAAATATAAGCCACCCCTCCAAGCTGCATTCCCAGTAAGGATTCCATCCACCTCAGACAGATGAGCTACATGCTTTACATTGTGCAACATGCTGTTGTTGTTTAGTCGTTTAGTCATGTACAGCTCTTTGTGACCCCCTGGACCAGAGCACGCCAGGCACTCCTGTCTTCCACTGCCTCTCACAGTTTGGTCAAACTCATGTTAGTAGCTTCAAGAACACTGTCCAACCATCTCATCCTCTGTCGTCCCCTTCTCCCTGTGCTCTCAATCTTTCCCAACATCAGGGTCTTTTCCAGGGAGTCTTCTCTTCTCATGAGGTGGCCAAAGTCTTGGAGCCTCATCTTCATGATCTGTCCTTCCAGTGAGCGCTCAGGGCTGATTTCCTTGATAGGTTTGATCTTCTTGCAGTCCATGGGACTCTCAAGAGTCTCCTCCAGCACCATAATTCAAAAGCATCAATTCTTTGGTGATCAGCCTTCTTTATGGTCCAGCTCTCACTTCCATGCATCACTACTGGGAAAACCATAGCTTTTACTATATGGACCTTTGTTGGCAAGGTGATGTATCTGCTTTTTAAGATGCTGTCTAGGTTTGCCATCGCTTTTCTCCCAAGAAGCAGGCGTCTTTTAATTTCGTGGCTGCTGTCACCATCTGCAGTGATCATGGAGCCCAAGAAAGTAAAATCTCTCACTGCCTCCATTTCTTCCCCTTCTATTTGCCAGGAGGTGATGGGACCAGTGGCCATGATCTTCGTTTTTTTGATGTTGAGCTTCAGACCATATTTTGTGCTCTCCTCTTTCACCCTCAATAAAAGTTTCTTTAATTCCTCCTCATTCCTTCTCATTGTGCAACATGCACTTTGGATAACTGAAGATGTGGCAGAGACTGTTGTGGCTTTAAAAAATATGGTTTATTCACCTATTTACACCTTCAATCTGCATGGAGGGAGTCCATATCTTTCTGCATGGTCATTTTGAGAGGAGTTTGTATCCCACAGCAGCACAGCCCTGGAGCCAGCCTCCCCCATTGATGGATCTCAGCTCCTCTTCCTGTTTTTTCCTCCTAGCAACCCTTGCTCCCAGACTCACCTTTCCTGTCACCTAAAGCACAGTTACTCTGGTAATCTTTCAAACCCCTGTCTCTGTTCACACCTCAGGGCAAGGGGGAAGGAGTTCTCTTGTATTGTTAATGGCCCTCTGTTGTTCTTTTGATAGCAGTAGCTCAGCCAGGTTGGTTTGCATAAGCCAGCCCAGGAACTCCCTGTCTGGTACAGTTTAGCAGCTTGTACTGTACTTTAATCCATATCCCAATTTATCAAAATCCTAGCATTTATTAATTTCTAGGGTTTAGGGAGGTTCCCCCTAAATCTGTAACAATATGGACCATGAATGCTGATCTATTTAAAGACTAGAAATGCTGATTAATTTTATTAGGGCTTTTTAAAAAATCAAACTTATATTGAAATATTAATAACTGAATTTAAGATTGGAAATATGAGAAGCTGAAATTGACAGTATAGTCCATCCTTGGTACTAAGATTACACAATACTGGCCTGTAAGGATTATCATTGTCTAACTCTCTCTCTCTATGTAATTTCACATGTTCTTCCAATGAAATGAACAGAACTACAAAGTACATGCCTAAGGCATCATTGTACACACAATACTTAAGTGCAAACATTTAAAGTTGGATTTCTACTTCCAAATTTGATTTTGTCTGGGCTGGCCCGTTCACTGGTGAATCTGAGAAGGATCAGCCCCTTCAAAATTCATGTCACCTCTAAGGGGAGGGAGGAGATCTGCTTAACAAACTGCCAAGTCATTATTTTGGAAGGCTGGTTCGTGGCTTTTCACATCTTGGATTTACAGTACAAGGAACACTGTGTTGGAGGATGGGTTCATTCACCAGCTGTTGCTTGGCACTGTCCACTTCTGTGAGAGCACAATTCTAATTAAAGGCACCACACACATCCACTGTGTGCAAATTAGCTGCAGTCCTGTGCTGTTCTCTGAAGCACTCCCCTGGGTGACCCTTGCTGTGCAACAAGCTGGCCCTCTGCTAGATCAAAACAAAACTTTGGCCTAGCAACATTGTAATAATAAAAACAGAGTATATTTCCTTTTCCCAGCCTACGTTTGTAAAATATACTCAGAGTCGCAAAGTGATTTCATGCTCTTTATTCAGCTCATAGTGGTGAGGAGGAATGAATGAAAGTCCCCTCAAAGTATTTGCTTTATATACATTATTTACACAATGGGCTGCACATGATTGGCTAATTCCGGAATTCTACTGTAAGCCAATCAGGTTGTGGATTCACTTCTATCTGGAGCATGATTGGGTAGTTCCTGCCAACCAATCATACTGCTGCATTGTTCTAGGACCAATCAGACTGCTGCATTCTGAATCCTATTGTTCTAGGACCAATCAGACTGCTGCCTTTTGGATCCTATTGTTCTAGGACCAATCAGGCTGCTGCAGTTTGGATCCTATTCAACTCAGTACATAACACCCCTCCCCTCTAAGTTCCAGTCCTGCCCGGGAGGTCGCATTCATAGTCCTCGAGGTACGCCGGCGGCCTACGTGTGTGTTGCGGCCTGGGGTGTTCCCTGGTCCGGGGTTCAGGTTCTGGCTCGTGTTCCAAGGATGCTGGCTGTGATGGGGCTGTTTGGTCTGGCGCAACCGGCTCACTCAGTCGTGGTTCTGGTTCCGGTGTCCTTTCGGCCTCGCAGGTCCTCTCTGTATTTACTGATTCTGCCTCTCCTGCTGGCCCCTCGTGCTCTATGGGCCTCACTGCCCCTCTGTTCCCTTGTGACTCCTCTGCCCTTTCCTCCTCCTGGTTTTCTCCCAGGAATCGTCGCTGTATCTGGTCACAGTGGCGGCGCCAGCATTGCCCCCCATCCGTTAGCACCTCATACGACACGGGGCCAGTGATCCTGGTGACTGTGGCGGGTACCCATGCTGGGCCTGCCCCAAAATTCTTTGCGTACACTGGGTCCTGAGCCTTGAAGGTCCGGGGGTTCTTGCCTTCCCCCACCACTACCTCATCCTGAGCTCTATCGGGGTGAAGGCGGTCCAATCTGATTGCAAGGCGCCGACCCATTAGTAGTTCAGCGGGGCTCCGGCCAGTCGTTGAGCTGGGGGTGCTGTGCTGTGCTAGAAGGAATGTGGTAAGGCGGTACTCCCAATCCCCTTGCGTCATGCGGCGAAGGGTGTCCTTGGTGGTCCGCACCATGCGTTCTGCTTGGCCATTGGTGGCAGGGTGGAATGGCGCCGAACGGATGTGGCGGATGGTGTTCTGTGCTGTGAAGGTTTGGAATTCTCCTGATGTAAATGCAGTCCCATTGTCTGAGACGAGAGTGTCAGGGAGCCCATGGGTTGCAAACAGCCTGCGTAGTACCCGAATGGCTGCGGACGTAGAAGTGGACAGTACCAGTGCAACTTCCAGACATTTGGTGTAGGAGTCCACCACTATGAAGAATGATTTCCCCTGAAAGGGGCCAGCGAAGTCCACATGCAGGCGTGACCATGGTGCTCAGGCGGACTCCCAGGACTGGACTGGAGCCCTTGGGGGATCTGGGCGGGATTCTTGGCAGGCCTGGCAGTGTTTGACCCAGGCCTCTATCTCTCCGTCGATCCCCGGCCACCACACATAACTCCTGGCAAGGGCCTTCATTCTTACTACCCCTGGGTGTGTCTCGTGTAGGGCTGTGAGGACCCTTTTGCGGAGGGGCTGGGGAACAATGACCCTGCTTCCCCATAACAGGCACCCCTTGTGGGCCGACAGTTCATGTTTGCGGGTTGTGTAGCCGGCGAATTCTGGCCCGGGGCTGCTGCTGGGCCATCCCCTCCACACCCAGTCCAGGACCCGGGAGATGACCCTATCTTTCTTGGAATGGTGTGCAACTTCTTGTGCCTGAATGAGGCGGTCGGGAAGCAGCTCCAGGCTCATAACCTCTTGTGCAGGTGCTGGGTCGGGGCCTGTTTCCGGTAGTGGTAGCCTGCTGAGGGCGTCCGCATGGCCCATCGCCTTCCCCGGACGGTGAATCAGTGCATACTGGTAGCTGGCAAGGAAAATTGACCACCTGAGGACGCGAGGAGACAGCACTTGGGGGGTCTGCCTTTCAGGGGCAAACAAGCCAAGCAACGGCTTGTGGTCAGTCACCACGGTGAAGGGCCGCCCGTACAAGAAATCATGGAATTTTTTTACTCCCTTCACAATTGCCAGACCCTCCTTGTCAGTTTGCGAGTAGTTCCGCTCGGTTGCGTTGAGTGTCTGGGAAAAGTATGCCACTGGTACCTCTCTTCCATCCGGGAGTTGGTGTCCCAGGACAGCGCCAATTCCATAGGGCGAGGCGTCGCATGCTAGCACCACCGGCAGCCTCTCGTCGAAGTGTGCCAAGACCGAGTTTGAGACAAGCAAGTCCTTGACTGCCTGGAATGTGGCCTCCTGGCGCTGGCCCCACACCCAAGGGGCCCGCTTGTCCAGGAGTCTGTGTAGGGGCTCCGCTACTGCCGCCTTGTGGGGAAGGAAGGAATGGTAAAAGTTCAATAGTCCCAAGAAGGCCTGAAGTTCAGTCTTGTTCTTGGGCGCTGGGGCATCACAAAACGCCCGTACCTTGTCCCCAGTCGGGTGGACCCCTTCTGTGTCCACCATAAATTCCAGAAAGTCCACCTGAGGCACTCCTAGTAGACATTTTTCCCGCTTCACCTTGAGACCCGCCGTCTGGAAACGGTGCAGAACGGTGCGGAGGCGGTCCTCAAACTCCTCTGGTGTGGGCCCGGCAATCAACACATCATTGAAGAAGGGGGTGACGCCAGGAATCCCTTTAAGTAGAGAGTCCATTAGATTCTGGAATATGCCTGTTGCCATGCTGACACCGAATTGCAGCCGCTTTACCCTGAATGCTCCTCTGTGCGTCACAATCGTCTGTGCCTCTGCTGTGGCCTCATCTACTGGCAGCTGTTGATATGCTTGGGCCAAGTCCAGCTTGCCAAAAATTTTCGACCCAGCCAGGGTGGCAAGAACATGGCTGACCACTGGCACTGGGTATGCATGGGCCGTGAGGGCCTTGTTTATGGTACATTTGTAGTCTGCGCAGATGCGGACCGAACCATTAGGCTTGACGGGTGTGACGATTGGGGTTTCCCAGGGGGCATTAGGCACCGGCTCCAGCACTCCTTGCACAACGAGCCGGTCCAATTCCTCGTCTATACGGGGTTTCAGGGCGAACGGGACCCGGCGGGCCTTGAGCCTGACCGGTCGTACTGCAGGGTCAAGCTGTAGAGCAATGGGGGGGCCCGTATACTGTCCCAATTTCCCATCGAAAACCCCCGGAAATTCCTTGCATATGGCGTCCACGTCCACTTGTAAGCTAGTGTGGTTCACCCCGGTGACGGCTAGCCCCAGTGGTCCAAACCATGCCAATCCCAGTAAGCTAATGTAGGGGCCCTTGACCACCAGCAATTCCAGTTGCCGCGTCCGCCCTCGGTATTGCACCCTGAAGGTCCCCACCCCCATTGTGGGGACCTTACGTTCCTGGAAGTCCCGGAGGGTGAATGGGGTCGGCCTGAGTTTGGGACCCCCAGTAGGACACAGTTTCCTTAAGGTCTTTGCCGAGATTATGGATAGAGTTGAACCCGTGTCAAGCTCCATGCGGCATGGGGCCCCTTCTATCTGTACGTCAACATAAATTTTCTCTACGTTGGGGTGGGGCAACTGGTATACCTGGAAGTCCGTAAGCTCTGTCGAGTTGCCTTGCTGCGTTGGGCCCCGGGACCTGGGGCTCTTGGATTGGTCATCTGATGCCTGGCGTCGGGTGGGCCGAGCCCGACACACCCGGGCGATGTGTCCCGATTTTCTGCACTGCCTGCACTCTGCGTTGCGGAAACTGCAGGTCCTCCTCTCGTGACTTTCTCCACAGCTTGTGCAGTTCCCTCCTTCTCGTCGAGGCAGCTGTGGTGTGTGGGCTGCTTGAGTGCGCTGCTGTGGACCCTCGGTTGGGACGGCTGGCTTGGCCGTGCCTCTTTGGTCGACCTCTCGGCAGCTTCCGTTGCCAGGGCCTCCTCCAGAGCGACCTGGAACGTTAGGTCCTTCTTAGCGTAGAGGCGTCGTTGCAGCTTCTCATCCTTCAGGCCACCGACGAGGCGGTCACGAAGCATGTTCTCCAGCTCTGAGAAGTTGCAGAACTGGGCGGCTTGGCGGAGAGAGGTCACAAACCCAGTTATGGTTTCCCCAGGGGCTTGCTGCTTTGCGTAGAAGGCATTTCGACGAGCCACCACTGAGGGCTGTGGTGAAAAGTGCCCCTTCAGCTGTTCCATTATTGTTTCGTATGGAACAGTAGCGATGTCTTCAGGCGCAAGGAGAGCCCGGGCAATTTCAAACGTCTCCTCTCCGCAGACGCTGAAGAATATTGCCCTCTTCTTGGCGTCTTCTTCGTCGGTGACCCCTTTGGCTTCTAGGAGGAAGGTGAAACGGGAGGCATACGCTTCCCAGTCTCCAGATGCTGTCGGTTGCCATTCTGAGTTCCTTCTGCCCCGGAGCTGAAGCCTGGATACACGGTGCGAGGCAGCGGTGTGGCAGGTGGCGGTGCTGCGGTGCTGTGTGTGGCAGTCAGCTCAGCGGGATCCCACCTTCGTCGCCAGTGAAATATACTCAGAGTCGCAAAGTGATTTCATGCTCTTTATTCAGCTCATAGTGGTGAGGAGGAATGAATGAAAGTCCCCTCAAAGTATTTGCTTTATATACATTATTTACATAATGGGCTGCACATGATTGGCTAATTCTGGAATTCTACTGTAAGCCAATCAGGTTGTGGATTCACTTCTATCTGGAGCATGATTGGGTAGTTCCTGCCAACCAATCATACTGCTGCATTGTTCTAGGACCAATCAGACTGCTGCATTCTGAATCCTATTGTTCTAGGACCAATCAGACTGCTGCCTTTTGGATCCTATTGTTCTAGGACCAATCAGACTGCTGCAGTTTGGATCCTATTCAACTCAGTACATAACAGTTTGTAAAAAAAGGGAAGCAATAACCGAACCATTGAAGTGCTCGGGGAACTGAAATTCACTCACAGCATCTGTGCCATTTTGCATGTGCATGTGGGCGTGTGTTTTAAAAATTAGCTTTCCCTTTAAATACATGTTCCAGCAAGCCACATAATTGGATTTTCTTTTCTTAAAAGAAGGGAACATAAATTACTCCTGTTGGGTGCAGATTAGGTTACTGGATTTCTTTTCTTCTGTCATCGTCGATGCCCCGGTGTCAGAGAGCTTTAATATTTAATGCATTCCTAATTAGTCTCTCTTGGTTTAAGGCACTTAGCAAAACCTGACACCAGCCGTAGAGTCAAGTTCATTTAGGGAAGCAAAATTAGCCAGACATCATTTCCACATCACAGCCAGCACACACCCACAAAGGTCTCTCTTGCCCCCTCCCTCTCTCAAAGACACATGTGCTTGACAACCATAAAGTAATGCTTGGCTGAGAGGCGAGTGGCTTGATTTACAGCGACAGTTGCCCCAAATTATCTCCTGTACCCAGGGCACTGGCATTTTTGAATTCCCTTTAATTGCTATGAAAGCACATCATTTTCAACCATGTTTACCAAAGAAATTTGTCCCTGGTGTTGTTTGGCCAGGAGACCCATGTTTCATGCTCGGGAAACTGAAGGTTCTCACTCTCTCAGAAATGCAAGCTTTGCTGGGTCAATCTGCACCCCAAACCTGTGGCTGTGTTTACTCATAAGTAAACCCTCCCTAACTTTTCTACTGCAAGAGAAAGCCTTTTAGATATTTGAAGATGGCTATAATATTTCCTCTCCATCACCTCTTCTCCAGGTTAAACATGCCCAACTCCCTCAACCATTCCTCATAAGGCTTGGTTTCCAGATCCTTGGTCATCTTGGTCTCCCCTCTAAACACCTTCCAGCTTGTCAGTATCCTTCATGAATGCCCTCTCAACACCCCTGTTTACAAATCATGGTCACAGGACTGCTGGATATCTTCCTGTAGTGATTTCAGCCTTCACTGATGGATAAAGGTGGTGTTACTGCCTCTGCTCCTGATAGAAGTTTATAAAATTAAACATGGCAGAAAGAAAGTGGGAGGGAAAAAAACCTTTTCCTTCCTCTTTTAGGACCATAGAACTCATGGACATACAATGAAGCTGAATTTTGGAATATTCAGGGCAGGCACATAGTTAAACTATGGAACTTGCTCTCAAAGTAGGCAGTGATGGCCACCAATGTAGATGTCTTTAAAAGAGGATTGGACACCTTGCCAGATTTGAAAATTTATTTTGAAGCAGCTGCGCTCTGCTGGATTAAAGAGTGGATACAATTAGAAGATACTGATGTCTTAGACCTGGAGGGATTTGACAATGTGTTTGGATGGCACGCATATTTATAGTATGATAAAGTAAAGGCCCATAATGCATTTAAAAAGCATGTAATTAGGAAATCTTTGTACAACGTTTGGACAAAATATAAAGATCTTTTAGAAAGGAAGATGCCCAGATGGCTTTCACCAATGGAGGTGAAGGCCCAGAAAAAGTTAAACAGGAAAACCAAATGGTTGAGATATTCAGATGTATTATTGGAGCATAAAGAAGGATACAAACTAAAACCATTTGATCAAGTTAAAGATAAGTTAAATTGGTCACATTACCACCAGATTAATGAATTGTATAAACTAGATAAGAAAAATGGTTTTGCTTCTGAAAAATCTAAGTTGGAGACGGAGTTGTTGGATTCTAAAGTTAAAAATCTGTTTAAAATATATAAGTTACTGTTGGAGTGGCATACAAAGGATGAACAAGTTAAATCAGTGATGATAGATTGGGCAAGAGATGTAGGACATAACATAATGTTCGAGGATTGAGAAAGATTGTGGAAGAAAGGGGTTAAGTTCACTGCATGTACAATGTTAAAGGAAAATATAATGAAAATGATGTATAGATGGTATTTGACCCCTGTCAAACTAGCAAAGATTTATCATAACTGTGATAATCTTTGTTGGAAATGTAAAGAAAAAGAAGGTACTTTCTATCACATGTGGTGGACCTGCCCCAAGGTGAAAGACTTCTGGGAAAAGATTTATAATGAATTGAAAAAAATATTGAAATATATATTTATAAAGAAACCAGAGGCCTTTCTTCTTGGAATAACAGGTTTGGAATTGCCCAAGAAAGATGTTAAATTATTTTTGTATGCCACAACTGCTGCTCAAATTTTACTAGCTAAGAAGTGGAAAATGCAAGAAGTACCAACTGTGGAAGAATAGCAGATGAAGATGATGGATTTTTCGGAGCTAGCTGACCTGACGAGAAGAGTCCATGAGCAGAAGGAGGAGGAGTATCAGGAAGAATAGATGAAATTTAATTATTATTTAGTTAAATATACTAAGTTAAATTAATTGGAAAAAGCTTGCAATTACCAGATAGACTTAGGATTTAAATATGTAATGTGGTGAATTAATATGTGTAATGCTGAATTGGTAAGAAAGAAAGATGTTAAGTGATTAAGTTTATAAGAATTTTGATTTGGAAAACCGTTAAAATGATTTGCATTGAAATTCAAGTCGGGGGATACGAGGAAGTCACTTAACAATGTTAATAAGATTAGTTTTAATAAGGTTATGATTTATGTTTGTTTGTTTATTTGTTTGTGTGTTTATAATTTTGTGAAAATCAATTAAAAAATGGGGGGGGGGAGAGATGATTGGACAAATTCATGGAGGAAAAGCCATAATGTCTGTGCTCGGCCTCCATTGTCAGAGGCAGTAATGCTTCTGAATACAAAGTGATGGAAGCCACAGAGGGGGGAAGTGCTCTTGCGTTTGGTTCCTGGCTGCAGGTTTCCCATAGGCTTCTGTTTGGCCACCATGAGAACAGCATACTGGCCATTGGCCTTATCTAGGATGCTCTTGTTATGTTTGTATATTGCTTCCATCTGCCTTTCTCTGCCTTCAGAACCTACAGCTTGAACTCATTTCACACTAGAGCATGGAATTGCTATGACACATTTCAGATAGCCCTGACTTCACCGGCACAGTTAATGCAGAGTAAGTGACCAAAGTCAGCCCATATTGCAAACCATCTTTTTCCATTTCTGATATCATCCCCTCCAGTGTGACAGTCAACAGAGGGTTAATTCCAATTCTTACACCATGCCCCAGGGCAATGTTGAAGCTTAAACCGCCAACAGTTAATTAAAAATAAACTGACACTTTACATTAAGGATAGTTTTAATAACCATTTATAAATGTTACATTAAAAATTCATGCCCTGTTATCAACCCCTGCTAAGGATTTACAGCACAATGGAAGTGTTATGAATGTTTTATAGATGCTGCAGAACAAGAAAAAAAAAATCTCTTCCTGAAGAGATATTTTCAGGGGCCTATTTGTCTTCCCTGGGCCACATTTTAAGTGTCTGAGACAACAGCAGCAAATACATATGGTGTGTGAGATGCTTAGAGACTAAATTTAGACTCTGTGCTGGCGAGAAGGGACCACCCACTTCCAAGTTTCATATCTCCATCCAGGCCCCATGTCTAAGAGTGACTCCAGAGAAATGCCAGAACTTAAGAAATGCTTTCAGATTCCATTTTGGGTTTGGGATCCATTGCAAATCTAGAAACCAAGCCATACAAGGAACAGTTGAAGGAGCTGGGTATGTGTAGCCTAGAGAAGAGAAAACTGAGAGGTAATATGATAGCCACCTTCAAATATCACATGGAAGATGGAGCAAACTTGTTTTCTGTTGCTCAAGAGGGCTGGACCTGAACCAGTGAATTCAAATTACAAGAAATGAGATTCCAGCCTAACATTGGGAAGAACTTCCTAATGGTGAGAGTTATTAGAAAGTAGAATGGACTACCCTGGAGAGTGGTAGACACTTCTTCATTGGATGTTTTTAAAGAGAGGTAGGTTAGCCATCTGCCAGGGATTCTTTAACTGTGATTCTTGCATTGCAAGGGGGTTGGACTAGATGACACATTGGTTCCCTTCCAACTTTAAAATTCTATAATTCTTAAGCAGAATTGCAGCTAGTGAGTGAAATCCAAGGAGGCTGAGCTAAATCACCTCAAAACTGGGAAATTGGTTTGCCCCACACCTGGAATGAAAACTCAACATCAGGCCTTGGTAGTACGATTGAAAAAAACCCTACTCCGAAGGCCAGCCAAGAAGTCCCCCCCCAAAAAAAAGTTATATCCACAGGCCAATCAAGATGTAACCCCTGCCCCAATCCTGCTCAGTCAAGTATGGTGCTGAAGCTGCTGAACGAAATGCTCAAGCTGTATTTTAAAGGATACCTGCTCCTCCAAGCCTATTGGCCACTCAAGCACCCTGGGGTGAGACTCTCACCACCCAACCTCAGAAGTCATGTGGAGCAAACTTGTTTTCTCCTGCTCTGGAGGGTAGGACCCGAACCAATGGATTCAAGTTACAAGAAAGAAGATTCAGACTAAACATGAGGAAGAACTTTCTGATGGTAAGATCTGTTTGACAATGCAACAGACTCCAATGCCACCAAGGCCTGTTTTTGATATTTTATAGTCATTGGAGTAGCAACTGGCTTACAATTTCCCATGCCAAGCAGAGCTTGGATTCTACCTCTTTGGCTGATCAGAAAGGAGCCTGATTCTTCTCTATTTGCATACCTAGTAATTTTTCATTGCTCCTCAATCTTTAATTTCAAAATGTGTTTTCAAACCTCCCTCAAACTTGTTTTTCTGTTTGTTTGAATCAAATATCAGCAGAAGATCATTAACATACACCACCAAACAATTCCATTGTCATCATTAACAGCATACAATGAGCAGCTTTGCTTCACTCAAATCCAAGATTTCTTAATATGCTAATTTCTTGTTCCAACATCTAGCTGCCTGTTTCAAACCATAAATGGACCTTTTTAGTTTGCATACTAAACTTGGATCTTCCACAAAACCCTGTGGTTGAACCATGAATATCTCTTCTCCCAGTGCACCATATAGAAATGAAGTTTGGATGTCAAAATGTGAAACCTTCACTATCTTTTCTGCTGCTACTTTCAACAATAGTCTAACACTGGAATATTTTTTTGTAGGAGCGAAAACTGATTCATAGTCCACATTGTATTTTTGTGCATAACCCCTTGAAACTAATTGAGTTCTGAATCTCTCTACTTGACCTTGTTCATTTCACTTAATCTTAAACACCTATTTGGAACTGGTAGGTTTTCTCCCTTTAGGTAAAGGCACAAGATCCCAAGTTCCATTTTTATGCATTGCTTCCATCTCTTCTGACATAGCATCAAACCAGCATTTGGCTAATTCTGGCTCCATACTATTAATTTACAGCAAGTAGGACAGGAAGATGTTAACAGAGAGCCCTGACACTTAATAAATCTAGTCTGTAGGGTGAAAAGAGACCTCAAGGAGTTTGGAAGAAGAGAAAAAGAACATTTTTTCTAGAAAGGATTACAAAATTTTCCAATATGCAGTGACAGCGGCAAGAATACTACTGGCCCAGAAATGGAAACAAGAACAAATACCAACGTTGGAGGAATGGAGAACGAAGCTGATGGACTATGCAGAACTTGATAAACTGACTGGGAAGATTAGATATCAACGAGACCAAAAATTCATCGAGGACTGGAGAAAATTAGTAGAATACTGGGAATGTATAAGTGATAACGGAATAACGTTAGTGGCATTTAAAGAAGCTCTGTAACAGAATGAGAAATATTGTAAAAAAGCAAAATATAAGAGGGGGGATGGTATAAAGGCAGTACTAAAATTTGGAAATGTGTATTTTAAAAAATCAGAATTTGAATGATTGGCAGAGAAGCCGAAGGAAGTCAAAAAACCGAAAAGTTTAATGCAAATTGTTAATGTGGTATAAATGTATGGAAAATTAATAAAATATATTTTTTTTATAAAAAGAACATTTTTTTCTAGCTCTGAGCTATTCTAGCTCCTAAGGTTTTCTATGGGACTTTCAAACCACTAAGCAGTCTTCTGAAGGCAAACACAGGACTTAAACCCAAACTTGCCTGCTCAATACAGGCAAAACCACTCCTTTCATATGGAGAGGTCCTATAATGCTGTCTTTTGCATTTATTAGTTATCACTGATTTTTTCTCCTCTGATGGATAGGTCTAAGCTGAGATAACAGACCAGCATAATACAATTCTTCCTGAACAATTGGTTAGTTTTAATTTAAATTTTAGGTATAGCAATTGAGTGTGTGTGTGTGTGTTTTAACTGTTAACTGACACTTAAATCAAATGGGCTTCAGAAAGTTATCTCGAAACAATTCCAACCATGCCTCCCTCCACCCTTTTGATAGGTCAATACCAGATGATAGTAAACCTACAATTCCTATCTTTAATAGATTTGGTGTTTTAGAAACGGAAAGTCCAGAGCCCCAACAATTATATGACCGGAGTACTAATAACACTAATAATAAAATCAATCATACAAGTGTAAGTGGGCAGGAAGATTTCTTTTTAAAAAACAACAACCCCCACAACCCACCTCTTCTCCAAGTTATAGGGTACTTATAGAATCATAGAATCATAGAATCATAGAGTTGGAAGAGACCACAAGGGCCATTGAGTCCAACCCCCTGCCAAGCAGGAAACACCATCAGAGCACTCCTGACATATGGTTGTCAAGCCTCTGCTTAAAGACCTCCAAAGAAGGAGACTCCACCACACTCCTTGGCAGCAAATTCCACTGTCCAACAGCTCTTACTGTCAGGAAGTTCTTCCTAATGTTTAGGTGGAATCTTCTTTCTTGTAGTTTGGATCCATTGCTCCGTGTCCGCTTCTCTGGAGCAGCAGAAAACAACCTTTCTCCCTCCTCTATGTGACATCCTTTTATATATTTGAACATGGCTATCATATCACCCCTTAGCCTCCTCTTCTCCAGGCTAAACATGCCCAGCTCCCTTAGCCGTTCCTCATAAGGCATCATTTCCAGGCCTTTGACCATTTTGGTTGCCCTCCTCTGGACACGTTCCAGTTTGTCAGTGTCCTTCTTGAACTGTGGTGCCCAGAACTGGACACAGTACTCCAGGTGAGGCACTATTACTTCCCTTGATCTAGATGCTATACTCCTATTGATGCAGCCCAGAATTGCATTGGCTTTTTTAGCTGCCGCGTCACACTGTTGGCTCATGTCAAGTTTGTGGTCAACCAAGACTCCTAGATCCTTTTCACATGTAGTGCTCTCAAGCCAGGTGTCACCCATCTTGTATTTGTGCCTCTCATTTTTTTTGCCCAAGTGCAATACTTTACATTTCTCCCTGTTAAAATTCATCTTGTTTGTTTTGGCCCAGTTCTCTAATCTGTCAAGGTCGTTTTGAAGTGTGATCCTGTCCTCTGGGGTGTTAGCCACCCCTCCCAGTTTGGTGTCATCTGCAAATTTGATCAGGATGCCCTTGAGTCCATCATCCAAGTCGTTGATAAAGATGTTGAATAAGACCGGGCCCAAGACAGAACCCTGTGGCACCCCACTAGTCACTCTTCTCCAGGATGAAGAGGAACCATTGATGAGCACCCTTTGGGTTCGGTCAATGTATTGCCGAACAATGTAATTTGGTGGCTGCAACAGTAAAAAATATTTTTAAAGAACTCAGAAACATCTCAAATAACGTAAACAGCCTGCTATCTGTGATAAAAAGGATAAGCTCTACATTCCCTCCCTATTACTGAGAAGTGGGATAGTACTGAAACATCAAATAATAATGCAGTTGGTCAAACTTCCCAACTCCCAATAGTCAAGAATTTTTCATTGGATCCAAACCTACTTTTCCAGGCTAACAATGTAGCCCTAACCATTTACCCTCACAGGAAATACACCTTCCAGAGGAATACGAAAACCTATGCCTTGAAACATCTTAGCACTTTATTACAATTACCAATGAGGGAGATTGAGCTATCGTTCATCAAAGACCCTCCTTTAATACAAAAATGCATTATAACATTCTGATCGGATAGAATCCCATCTCTGCCTTTAAAGAAGAAATACAGGGTGAGTCTTTTAAAAGAGGCCCCATGGGACATGTGCACTCTGTATCCACAGGGCCTCTTTTAAAGGACTCACCCTGTATTTCCTGGCTGGATCAGGTGTACTACTCAACAGAGGGTTTTGTTTTGTTTTTGATACAGTGGTACCTCTGGTTACGAACTGGTTCTGGAGGTCTGTTCTTAACCTGAAACTGTTCTTTTAACCTGAGGTACCACTTTAGTTAATAGGGCTTCCCAATGCTGCCGCCACGCAATTTCAGTTCTCATCCTGAAGCAAAGTTCTTAACTCGAGGTACTGTTTCTGGGTTAGCAGAGTCTGTAACCTGAAGCGTCTGTAACCTGAAGTATCTGTAACCCAAGGTACCACTGTACAGTGAATAAACCTCTCCTGATCCTAAAGAACTCCCAGGTCCTGGAGGGATTCTACTCAGGGCCATCCCCCACAACTGAAAGTCAAATTTTAAAAGAAATGCCCTTGAAATCCTTCCGCAATGAACATCAGTGTTCCAAGTCACATCTCAAACTTGTGAATACTCCCGTGAAGTACTTTCAAGACCTGTCTAGCTGAGGAGGGCTCTTCTTGTGCTCCTATGTTCTTAGGAATCATTTAGACATGCTCTTCCCCTCCAGTCTTTAGCTCCCCCCAAGGCTTTAGCTTCCCTTTCTGTCAAATAGGGAGGTATGTGTGTGTTTAATGTTTCACAGGAGCAACATTCAGCTAAGTTCATTAATGCCTATCACCTAACAGCATGACAAAGCACAGATAAAAGTTTATAAAAAAATTAATGTGACAAATTTTATTAGACTCATTTCTAAACAAGATTTCATGCCTATGCTTGTAAATATTTGAATGGTTGGGTCCTTTCAGCAAGCATGATCCCGGAAGGCAAAGATGAACAGATCTATATCAGGCAAGATATATTTCATGTGGAATGAAAAACTGGGTTTAAACAGCTGGAAAGCAAGTTTGGGTGAGCAGTGAGAGCAAAACCTTTGGGAACAAGTCAGGTCATAAATAGAGATGCCACAGTTGTGATGGGCATCTGCCTAGTGCATTGAAGGGGGTGTGAATGGGGGAATATCCTAGCTCAGTCGTACAGCACATGTTCTGCATGCAGAAGGGTCCACGTTCCAACTCTGGCATCTCCACTTGAAAGGAACAGGAGGCAGGTGATGGAAAAGATAAAGGATAATGACTGCCAGAGCTGAACAAAATGGACTGGTAACCTGACTGCGTATAAGGGAATTTCCTATGTTCACAATTCTGGCAATAATACGTCCAAATTACATGAAATGAGAGAGAGGCATGATTGCTTCTCCCGCAACCAACCGTTGTTGTTGTTGTTGTTGTTGTTGTTGTTGTTGTTGTTGTTGTTGTTGTTGTTGTAAGCTTTATAGTTTAAAGCCATAGGCTGCAACAATGTACATACAACAAACTAGCATTTTTGACACACAGCCAGACAGCTATATATGAAAGAAAACAGAAAAATAATGCTCCTCTCATGTAAATCACTGATGACAATAAGCTAGAAACGCATTAAAATACAATA
This sequence comes from Podarcis raffonei, assembly GCF_027172205.1. Taxonomy (NCBI): domain Eukaryota; kingdom Metazoa; phylum Chordata; class Lepidosauria; order Squamata; family Lacertidae; genus Podarcis; species Podarcis raffonei. The sequence goes on from NC_070621.1 coordinate 6,846,683, forward strand.
TATCAGCAGCATATTTCAATCCCACCCCAAATATTATTATTATTTTACTTATGGGCAGAGCCAGAGACAAAAGTGGTCAGAGCAATATATGTAAATGTTGCCTTCGTACAGTAGGCTAGTTTATACACACACACACACACACACACACACACACACACACACACACACTTTATGCTCCTTCTAAGCAGACTGAGTTCAAGGGCACATTCCAACTATGCAATCCCTTGGCCCAGTGTTCATACTATTAACAGGGTTCACTATCAATTATGCAACATTTATTAAAGAACATGGGGCCAAGTTCAAATCATAAACTCCCCATTCCTTTCTCTGCCTCTCATTTGCCTTCCTAAAGCTAATTTGGGGGTAAATGGCTTTTCCTTCCCCCACTTTCTGTTGAGGCTGGTTGTCAGCTTTCTTCAGAAGTGAGTTGCAAGGTGCGCTAAATGCAGCAAGGGGCTCTATCGGCAACGACTTCAAAAAGCTCATTTCACACGCTTTTGTTCCTTTCATCCTTTATTGTCCCTTGTTATGTTAGACTCCCACCGCTAACTGGCCTTATCTGCTCAAATTCCTGACAAGGATTTTGGAACCAGCACAGACAAGAAAGAACACACACACACACACACACACACACACACACACACACTTGCAATACCCACCATTGAGAACTGCTGCTTTCAAGCCTGCAGATTTCAGCATGTATAGTGAAAGGCACCTTGTCTGCATAGGCACACCTGAGGAAACAGCAGGTCCAGGATGACATGCTTTGCTTTCACATACAGAACTAGTTCTACATCTCAGATAGCACACTGCTGCAGGGAAGGGCCTTAATTCAGTGGTAAGAGCAACTGTTTTTCATGCAGAAGGTCTCAGGTTTAATCCCTGCTATAGGTCTGGGGAAATGTTCCATCTGAAACCCTGGAGAAATACTGCCAGTTAGAGTGGTAGACAATATGAAACTAGATGGAGGAATGGTCTGACTCAGTAAAAGGCAACTTCCTATGTATGGACCGGCCCTGTCATTGTGCAGAGGTAGAAGGGCAGTAACCTCAGGCAGATGATTCTGGGTGTCATGGAAAAGCAGCAAATTGTTTATGTTTATTACATTTTTGCTATCATAGACAGAGAGGAGCACTTGTAGGATTTTCTGCCTCAGATCCAAAATCTAGCATTGGGTAGTATAAACCTGAAGGGACACCATCTGCTCTCCTGCCACAGAGAGCAAGATGCTTTCATATTTAGGAACCCTTAGACTCTGTACCAAAAGATAGTTGCCAGCACACCAGGAAGAAGAGTCAAGACAACCAAACGTGGACAAATAGGTTATATTGATTAAATATAATGACTTGGAGATTGGCAAAACAAACTAATTAGTCATATTTAACCAATGTTACCCATTTGAATTAAGTCCAGGCAGGTGCTCATTAATTTCTAATCCAATCCCCTGGGCAAGTTAACAGCCACACACTATGTGCACATAGAAAGGTTTCCTAAGATTCCTCCTTCTCCACTGCATGGACTTTGGTGTAAGAACCCAACAGGCACATCATGCCCCCATTGGCCAACATTCACCCTGATGTGTCCATCAGGTACACCAGTTCAACAGCCAAACATAATCCAACAGTGTGGAGTGGGTGAAAAAGAGAAGACCAGAACCAATTTGGGTCTGCAAAAATTGTTGTTGTTGTTGTTGTTGTTGTTGTTGTTATTATTATTATTATTATTATTATTATTATTATCATCATCATCATCATCATCATCATCATCATCATCAATAATAATATCCTACTCAGGCCCTGGAAAATAGTCTGTAGATCCACAGTGCAAAAGGGTGTGCCAAATAAAGAAGAGGGGAGACTGTGGGATGGAACACGCTTAAATAGCCTGTCATCACCTCTCCCCATTGGGCAAAACCACCCCCAGGCCATAATATTCTCCCCCAGGGAGGCACCACCCTTCCTCTTCTTGGAAAGGAGGGGTGGGACAAATTTGTGCCCCTCCCATAAATTGGATTTCTGATTCTGACTATGCCATTCCCCCCATTTATGGGAGGGGCACAAATTTGTCCCACCCCTCCTTTCCAAGAAGAGGAAGGGTGGTGCCTCCCTGGGGGAGAATATTATGGCCTGGGGGTGGTTTTGCCCAATGGGGAGAGGTGATGACAGGCTATTTAAGCGTGTTCCATCCCACAGTCTCCCCTCTTCTTTATTTGGCACACCCTTTTGCACTGTGGATCTACAGACTATTTTCCAGGGCCTGAGTAGGATATTATTATTGATGATGATGATGATGATGATGATGATGATAATAATAATAATAATAATAATAATAACAATTTTTGCAGACCCAAATTGGTTCTGGTCTTCTCTTTTTCACCCACTCCACACTGTTGGATTATGTTTGGCTATATCTATTATGCATATTGAGTAAATTTGTATATATTCTATAGGCACACACCCGTAACTTTCCCCTATTGGCTGGGAACAGTCTTTGAAACACCACCCCACTGTTTTACTTTTGGGGATTTGTTATTAAATGGTTGGTATGAATAATTCAATGTGCTGTTCTTCAGGGTTTAGCTCCCTCTCTCAATCCCTTAGAGCAGTTTCCTCCAAGTCTGAGTCTCCATATATTGTTGAACTTCATTTCCCACCATCCCTCACTACTGATTGGCCAGGCTGGCTGGTGAAGATGGGGAATGTAGTCCAACAATATTTGAGAGCTAAGCTTAGGGAAGGCTACCAACTTGGATCATTTTAAAAGAGGATTAGACAAATTCATTGAGGAGAAGGCTATCAATTGGTACTAGTCGTGATAGCTATGTTCTAGCTCCAGGACTGAAGACAGCACATATCTGAACTCCAGTTACTGGGGATCATGAATGGGAGTGGGCTGTTGCCTTCATGTCATGCTTGTGGGGTTGTCATAGGCATATGACTGGTCACTGTGAGAATAGAACGCTGGACTACATAGGCCTTTGCTCAGATCTAGCAGGGCTTTGCTTATGTTGTTCTGAGGTTCTTCGCCTCTAGCATGCATATAGCTGAATTCACGCACATGGTTGCTAAGGCAGCGTGTGACACAGAGCTTGCCATTTCACACACTGCAGCGGCTGGTATATATATTTTGAGCAGTTGAGAATGATAACATTGTAAGGCAATTATGCTTTTCTAATGCAGCTTTAATCAAAATGAAATGAAACAAAACGAAACACTGCCTTAGCTTTTAAATTAGTATGGGGCAGGTGATGGCAGGGTAAATGAATACAGCAACTGGGGGAGAAGTGTTCAGCAATGTGAAACAGTTTACTTGCGGGGTGCATAGTGTGTTATACAATGCTCCTTTGTACGGGAATAGGAGCGGTGAATGTAGGTAAGGATGAGCAAATCTGTTTTGGTTTCTATCAGTTTCTTGCTTTTACAATATTAATTTCTACAATCTCAAATTCAGTTCTCAATATTTCCACGTCAGTTTCCAAATTGCTTTTCAAAAAGCCTCCATCCATGCTCATCAGCATCTTAGTGGGGATCTGTTTAATATATGCATTTTTGCATGCAATTTTCTCCAATACACACATTTCTGCAAGCACTTTTCACTCATGCATTGTATTTTGGTATGCAGTTTTTACTTTTAAAAAATCATTTGTTAATGCACATGTCCTAATATATCATTTCTTTCACACAAACAGCATTGCAAAACTCAGAGAAGTGTGAATTTTGAAGGATGGCTGTGTTTCAGTTCATGTACAATTTTAGAAAGGGAAAATTAGATAGGTTCACATTTAAATGTGAATTGGATCCAATCCCACCCACCCACCCAATCCCTAGGTGCATTTCCTGATTTCCACGTCTGAAAATTAAATTATGGTGACATTCCCTTTCCACAATTTAGCCTTCATCACTCCAGGCCCCTGAATCCCATTCTTTGGTGACAATAATATGTTTTTCTGAGCTCCTACCTCACCCTAAATCAGGGGCAGATCTGCTATGAAATTAATGAAGCTTAAGCTTCAGGGGGGATGCGGGTGGCGCTGTGGGTGAAACCACAGAGCCTAGGACTTGCCGATCAGAAGGTTGGCGGCTCGAATCCCCACAACAGGGTGAGCGCCCATTGCTCGGTCCCAGCTCCTGCCAACCTAGCAGTTTGAAAGCACGTCAAAGTGCAAGTAGATAAATAGGTACCGCTCTGGCAGGAAGGTAAACAGCATTTCCGTGTGCTGCTCTGGTTCGCCAGAAGCAGCTTAGTCATGCTGGCCACATGACCCGGAAGCTGTACGCCAGCTCCCTTGGCCAATAAGGCAATATGAGCGCCGCAACCCCAGAGTCGGCCACTATTGGACCTAATGATCAGGGGTCCCTTTACCTTTAAGCTTCGGGGCCTCAATTCTCAGAGGAGCCCCAGAAGTGACTTTAATCCACATTGCTTAAATTTTATTTATTATGAATTTTGCAGCACAGTATTCCAGCCAAGCAATGTGCACAAAAATGCACACAGTAGGGTAAAGTGTACATAAGAATGCACTTACAGTGGTACCTCGGATTAAGAACTTAATTCGTTCCAGAGGTCCGTTCTTAACCTGAAACTGTTCTTAACCTCCCACTGCCGCTGTGCCGCCACCGCACGATTTCTGTTCTCATCCTGAAGCAAAGTTCTTAACCTGAGGTACTATTTCTGGGTTAGCAGAGTCTGTAACTTGAAGTGTCTGTAACCTGAAGCGTCTGTAACCTGAGGTACCACTGGACTACGTTCTGCAAAAGTGGGATTATTAGGAGAAATCTGAACAATAGTGCTGTTGAATGTTCATGAGGACCCCTTTTAAAAAAGAATTCACAAAGCATTGGGGAAATGTGAAGACCTGAAGACTGAAAAAATGGGAAGCTGCACGAAACTGAAATGGATAGAATCAAACCATCCCTAATTAGTGTTCATCAAAATGCAGGGATTTGAACTACCACGGCCTGATGCTATCTTGGCTGTGCTCCATGCTCAGAACCAGCAGCTCAGAACCTCTTGCATAATGCACACCTCACTCAGAGTTAGCCACCCACACATCTTCTCCTCCAAGAGGCTGCTTTTAAAATCCTTTATTCAACTCCATCTGCTCACACAAGGACACAGGGAAGTGCAGCACACACAAGGAGCCATTTAACTATCCTTTTTTTTGACTCATGCAATTCAGTTCCAAATTGTTTTGATTTGCACCGATCTACGCTGTGCTTCAGACTGATTCCCTCCCTCTCCCTCTCTGTAGGCGCCATGAGGCATTTATGCAGCATTCAGATATAAGCCTTACATGGCAACGATATGGTGTGAAACCTGCAGCCTCTTTTTCAGATGGCATGTGCGTAGGCCCATATAGTGGTACCTCAGGTTACAGACGCTTCAGGTTACAGACTCCACTAAGCACCCAGAAGAGGCTGCTCTCCGCAAGCCGTGGGAGCCCTCCCGGGGCTTGTGCAGAGCTACCCGAAGCCCCGGCGGGACTGCTCAGCGCACCGGGGCTTCGGGATAAGAGACAGCACTGTGCAAGCCGGGGGAGGGCTCCTGCGGCTTGCGCAGAGCTACCCGAAGCCCCGGCGCAACTGCTCAGTGCGCCGGGGCTTCGGGGTGCAGGCAGCTCTGCGCAAGCCATGGGAGCCCGGCGGGAACTCCTGTGGCTTGCACAGAGCTTCCTGAAGCCTGCATTTGCCCCATAGGACGCACACACATTTCCCCTTCATTTTTGGAGGGGAAAAAATGCGTCCTATAGGGCGAAAAATACGGTAAATATTAACTTATTGTTTTATAGATCAAATTCCCTGTACACTGTGAAAACAGGATGCACATAGCCCAAATGCATTGAATGAATAATGCGCTAAAACTTTAAATCCAAAATTTTCTTCAGGAAGATCTCCTAACAACATGGAGGGTAGGGGCTGGAATTTGTGGTGTGTGAATAACATACTTCAAAAATGGTTAGCACCAGGGTTGGGGGTTTTTTGCAGCTGGAACACTCCAAAACAGTGTTCCGGTGTTCCGGCACCTCTCGGGGCCAAGGAAGTGTATATGTGAAGGGGTGTGTGGAGAGACCTGAACAACCTCAGCAAAACCCTGCTGTGCCCCGGCTCATGAGGAGACTCTCTCTGGATCCTGGAGCCAATATCCTCCACAACTCTGGAGAGGGTCTCATTGAGGTGCAGTGGGGTTTGGCTGCAGCTCTCTGAAATATACTCAGAGTCATGTAGTGATTTCATGCTCTTTATTGCAGCTTGTAAAACAGTGGTTGAATTGCCCCCCAAACCTCAGGCTTTTATATACATTATTTACACAATGAGTCCCGTCTGAATAGCTGATTCTGCTTCCCTCCTGGAGCCTGATTGGTCTTTTCCTGCAGGCCAATTAGTTGTTGCATTCTATGATCCTACCAGCCTAATAGGCTGATTAACTTCCTCATGGAGCCTGATTGGTCTTCTCCTGCAAGCCAATCAGTTGTTGCATTCTACAATCCTACTTGCCTATTGTTCTATGATCCAAGCTTAGTACATAACACTCTCCCACCTAACAGCTGATGCACAGAAAGAAACCTCCCTGTGTGTCAGTCTTGCAAACTGCCCTGTCTCTCCTGCTTGCTGTTGAAAGGGAGAGTGTTACACTACAGTGGTACCTCGGGTTAAGAACTTAATTCGTTCTGGAGGTCCATTCTTAACCTGAATCTGTTCTTAACCTGAAGCACCACTTTAGCTAATGCAGCCTCCTGCTGCTGCCGCATGATTTCTGTTCTTATCCTGAAGCAAAGTTCTTAACCCGAGGCACTATTTCTGGGTTAGCGGAGCCCGTAACCTGAAGTGCCTGTAACCTGAAGTGCCTGTAACCCGAGGTACCACTGTATAACAAAGCAAAACAAACAAACAAAAACAGCACCAAGGAAAGAGTCCCATTTCTAGTCATTAAAGGAAGGCACCCAATTTATTTATTTATTTATTTATTTATTTATTTATTTATTTATTTATTTATGGGTGCAATACTATACTCATTCAGGAGCAATCTCCATTGAACAGTGGGAGTCAGACCATTGGTCCAACATTGCCTGAAAGCAGAGCTTTTTTGGGGTCGGTACTGATTGGTGTACCGCCACCTCTTTTTCTCCTGCCACCATCTCACTGCCACTGCTGGCCCACCCCCCTCGCTGCCCCCAGCACCTTTGCCGCTTCCTCCTCCCCCATCACTGCTGCTTCCTGCAGCTGCAGGCACAGCCTCCTGGAGGTGCTTTGCTGTGACCCTTACAATCGCCAAAGTGCCTTCGGGGAGTGCCTGACACTCATAAGCTCTGGTGCAACATTTTTACAATTGTCAGGCACTTCCCAGAAGATGCCTTGGCTATCATAATGGCCACACCAGACAGTGGAGGGGACAGTGAGTTTGCGGAGTGGGCAGCCAAGAACCGGTGGGGGACATGGTGAGTACTGGCACCTATTTTTCTTCAAAGAAACAACTACTGCCTGAAACTGGCAGTGGCTCTCCAGAGTCTCAGATAAAGGTGGAGATGTCAGGTATTGAACTGGGACCTTCTGCATGCTTGACCATTGAGCTACAGCCCTTCCAGGTCAAGCCATGGCTGTCTCCATGGCTTCTGGCACATATGAGAATGTGGTGGATACTCCAGTCCTAAATAGTAAACCTCTCTATTGATGTACTATCCATGCCTGTAGGTCACTCCTTTGACCAGATATTTGCACATATCAAGGCCAACTCAGCTCTCACTGTCTCTAAAATGGAGGAAGCGCACACACACACACACACACACACACACACACACACAGTCTACTTGATTTTCTGTCCCAGTTTCATTCCACCCTCTCCATAAGTGGATTGTTCCTTCACCCAAATCTCCCTGAAGTATTTTTAATCTAATCTTCTCTGTAGCGGAGAGGTCCAGGTCACTGATGAACATTTCTTTCCTAAAGCAAAACCCCAAAAGATAATAATGCAAAAAAAGGCAACACAAACACACTTATAAGAATAGAACATGCACCTGAGACTTACTGTAGAGGTGAAGAGAAAATGTCAATATTGAGAGCAAACAAAATTGAGCAAACAAACTCAGGGGCATGTCTCCCCCTGCTGGAGTCTTTCCAGGTGAGCTCTACAGCGATGTTTTCCTGCCAAAACTATATTGGAAAAAATTACTGGTCTACCCTCCCATGCCATTGAGTTTGTCCTCCAAAAACCAGCAAATGGGAACAGAATGGAATATTCCTTAAGAACCAATGAGGCAGCCTTATTGGTCTGTCTAGCTCAGGACTGGTGATTGACTCTCCGTGTTTTTAGAGAAAGAGTCATCTGTCCCTCTCCCCTCAACACTACCTAGGGAATCTGGGAATTGAGCCTAGGGCATTCTGCAAACAAAACACTACCACTAGGGATGAGGGAACAATTTGATTTGGTTCATATTTAAAGGTGAGCCTACCTAATTTGCACTTAGGTGGACTAAAGCACAGACATGCTTTGGAATTTGTGCTTCTCTGAATTTTGCAATGCAATTCTCTAGTCAACCAATGTATTTTTAAAAAGGAAAGACTGGGTGAAGTTTGCATAAAAATGCAAAGGCTTGAATTCAGTGTTTCATTATTATAATAGTCCCGACAACACAAGGATTTTTGCTTGCCAGAAGGAAGAATCTCCCTGCACCTCCTCCCATGGTTCCCATTAACCTCCAGAGCAGACTGAGGAGGAGGCAAGTGGGGGGGGGGGTTGAAGGGAAAGTCCTGTTGTGCTAGCAGCACTCATTGCACTGGCTCCCACTTAGTGCAACAGTTTAGGTGAATGCAGCCCGCATAGGCATGAAAAAACATATACAAAAATACATTAAATTAGGGGAAAATGTTTTGCAAAAATGTGTAGATATAGGAAAAATTGCATGCCAATGTGTTTATAGTTCTGTCTGCAGAATGTGGAGGGCTAAAAGTTTCCCTCTTGGCTTAATGTAAGTGGTATTGTTCTGAACTGCAGACCCAAAGCAGGGCTCATGGGAGTTGTTGGGTGCAGGGATGCAGAGGGGTGTCCAAATGTCAGAGTGATCAGTTCTAGTGCTTCATTAAATAAGGTCTAGACTTACAGCAAAGCAGCCTGCCAGGTCTCCAAGCCTTTTCAGATGTGGGACAGACACCACAGCAAAGAAATGGCTTGTCTGTACCCAAGCAAACGTGCCTACATTCTTTATACACAAAGCAGCATACGTCACTTTGGCCAGGCAATCTGAACAACTTTGAAGATATCACCACCCCATTTGATGGGAATTTACCAAATTTGAATTCCAACTGAATGAATTTGGATAGCTATCATTGTCCTATTTGGCAGGACAATTCTAATCAATACCAGTTTGGATGCCTCTGAATATATCATAACCCAACTTGGCACAAGGACTTCCCAAGATGGAGGAGATGGTCTTCATCTACGTTTGGATGCTAGATGCCAACTTGAATTGAGATGGTGGACCAAATTAACCCTAATTAAACATTAGATCTCTCACCCACAAATTGAGTCAGGCCAGGCTCAGGTGCACCCTGGGTCGAGTTGGAACCATGGGTTGGCTTGTGTTGTGCACGCGCTCACACACAAAGCCTCAAAACTCACAAATTACACTACCCCTTTAAAAATCACATTTTTTGTTCCTTTGAATTCTCTAGCAGCAACAGGCATATCCTGTTTGATTTAGTTAAAACAGCACATCTAACTCTCAGGTCTCCACCATGGTGCCATAGGCACTTTGGCACCCTTAGTCACCAAAGTGCCCCCAGACACCTACTCCTTGGCACCCACCAAAGCCCACGACCCCTCCTATTTTTTATTCTAATAAATCACTGTACCATGTGGGTGGGTGGGGTGGTTGCCTTAATATTAGAAATGTACATTCCATCCTCTTCAACACCCCCCCAATGTTCTTGCTTACCCTGACCTGCCTAACACAAGAGCCCTTATAGAGTCCTTTGTAGGTTCTCCATTGGTAGGAGAAAATAACAGAGGCCAACCAGAGAATACTGAGAAGCAAAGCAGCTAGTAAGCCTGATCTTTATTAAAGCTGTTGCAACAGGGTTCTCCCCTCACAGGCAGGAGAGAGGAGGAGGACCCAGAACAAAGGTGTGCAAGCCCTTACATAAACTTTTGAACTGCCCACCCTGGAGCCCAGACTACCCCCCAGTACATCATACATACATCAGAGAAGGGGCGGACTACAACAGAAATCTGAGTGCATTGTTTTTATCCTGTCTGTCAGGTTACCTGATTGGATTACCTGGGCATCCTGGCCACTCTTTTGTTATGATAACTACTCAATTATTGAATCCAGGTCACAGGTTACAGGCTCACCCTATTCATATATTAACTGTGCCCTTGAGACAGGATTTGTGAGCAAAGAGACAATGGGGAGGCTCCCCATTTCCTTCCACCTTGCAGAGAAATATTTGAGGTCAATTTGGAAGAGACAAATGGTTTCAGGACTTTTCTGTGGGTCTCAGACATGTGGTCTATACATTTATGTATGTGTTTGCTTGGTACATCTATGAACATTTATTTTATATATATAAGACCTTAAAATTCTTATAACTGTACATTTTGCTGAATGGGTTTAAATGGATGTGCTTTTTAAGCAGTTGGTGGGACTTTCACCCATCTTCTATGCACCTATCTTCCTTTTGCAGTACCTCCTAGTGCTCCAGAGGGTAATAAACACCACAAGATATAGACAACAGCCTCCTAAATCAGGACTTGGATTCATCAGTTCTCCCAGAAGCAGCTCCTGCCTTACTTTTAATCTTGCCCAGCCTAGCTTGTGAAACACACAGTGAAATTGTCGCCTGAGGGGCTATGGCAGCTGCTGCAGGCTATTAGCCCACCATTGCCCTCCTTAACTTGCACCACTGGGCTTTCTTCCCCTCTTGTATCTTTTTTCTTTTTCTTTCATGATTCCTGACACACCAGCAGGAAGCTTAAGTGTCAGGCTTAATTTTAACATTTCCTGGCACTTTGCTGCTTGCATGGCTCACAATTCGTGCCTTATTTTGGAGACAATTTGTGTATTTATAATTAATATGGATTAGATATTATTATCCAGGCAATATGGCAGGCAAGCAGTTAGAGGGGAGAACAGCTGTTCAATAATGCAAATGATGCACACATAAATTACATTTTAGCAATGGGATATTATTACCCAGACGGACAAAAGTTCAGAACCCTGGGGCGGCTGAATTAAAATAGCCCCTGTGTGGAAAGTCGCCATAGAGACAGAGAGGGGGATTGCCAGCCTGGTGAGCGACAACAGCAATGCTGTTCTTGGGGGTTAGCTGGGCTTGTCAGGCAAGGGATTCAGTGTTGACACTGGTGACCTGGGTTCAAAGAGCTAGAATCTAGTTGGCTGATCAATGATTACAGCAACCGCCTTTCAACTTTGATGTCACTATGACAACAGGCAATTGACTGGTCAGTTGTTGGCTCACAGAGCTGGGTGTGGCAGATGATCTAGTATGCTGTCTGGTCTGATAAAGGTTTTCTTAGAACAACAGAGAAGGGCAAGATACAGGCTTGCCACTCTCCTGTGTGGTGATACAGACTCCAGAATGGAAGGTGATCATGAGAGGGAGAGGCCACAGGTCAGTGGAAGAGCACATGATCTGTATGAAGTGGGTCCCAGGTTTGTTTGTTTATTTATTAAAATATTTATATACTGCTAAACTGTAAAAAAATATGCAACATTAAAAAGATTTAAAACATACAATAAAAGCATAATGTTTAAAATGATTTTAAAACAGAGAAGTTAAAAACAAGCATCAATAAGCCATTGTGGAAGGATGGACTATTAATTACTTGCCTAGGCCTGGTGGAATAAAAAAGTTTCAGCAGGCATTTAAAAGTTCAACAGTTGGCACAGAAATCATCTGCTGAATCTACATTGGCAGAGTATTCCACAGAACCTCTAACTCTCAGGTCTCAAACTAAAGGCTTGATTTCTCATTGTTATCCAGCGAGTCTCACCAACTTGCAGGGATGAGGCTGGGGGTGATACAAAGTGCACAAGAATCTTCAGTGGAAGAATCAGTGGAGGGAGTGACCGGAGGGGAGGAACAGCAACAGCGAACTGACTGGAAGGGTCCTACGTGGTAAGTGAACGAGCGGGAAGAGCACGCATGCTTGTGTGTTTGTAACGTCACCTCTGCCCTCCCCCAACCTCACCTCACCTGCTATTGGTTGGGACAGATGGTGAGGTCACACACAGTCCTGAGAAGGAACCTGGAGCAGTGAATCTGCTTGCAATATCTGCGGATCCCAACTGAGTCGCAGCCGTGTGTGAGTTAACTGCTGCACCAGAGAAGGCAGGGTGTCGTTGGCATTTTGAGAAAACCCTGGACATTTTGCCCAATTTAAAAAATCCACCCGGACAGAAATTTCACCATTAAAAAAGAGGACATTTCCAGGAAAAGGAGGATGTATGGCAACCCTCGCTATATGGACGCTTTGTGCCTCTTATGCAGCAGATCCAGGTATTGGGTGAAAGGTCTCTCTAGTCCAACTTTCTGCTTCCCATGTTGACCAGTCAGATTCCTAGTGCTCAGATCAGAAGTCCAGAAGCAAGACATGAATGCAATAGCTGTCTCCCATAGTTGTCCCCCAGTGAGTGGTATTCAGAGTCACACTACCTCTGATCCTGAATGCAACCAGCCAATGTGGCTAGTAGCCATTCATAAGCTTCTCCTTCATGAATTTGTCTAATCCCCTTTTAAAGCCGCCCAAGGAATGCAGCTGTAGCAAGGAAGTGACCCATGTAGTTTCACCAGGCTGCTTTTATTCAACAGATTCCCTTCCATTTGTTTCAGATCCACTCTAAAGACACCTTCCCTCTCCCCATGCTATATTTCTGCCAAGCTGACATTCTGAATGCTAGAGGAGAAGGCACAGCTTCTCACACGCACAGTAAGTAAGGCTGAGATTACCGGTAGTGTGGAATGGGACTGACTATTGCAATATTTAATCTGCTGGGTGGGCATATCATTAAAATGGATATCCAGGGCTTTAATCATGATGCCAAGCTGCCATCTGCCTCCTCCATGCTCCCTCTTGGCTTAGGCCGGGGCTCAATATACGAGGGGACAGCTTGCAAGAGCACCGTCGTCATAATTCATCTTCTGAGCACGATGGCACAAGCTGTTTTGGCTTGATGAATCCCTGCCATATAAACATGCGTTCCCCATTAAAGCTGCTCAAGCAGGCAATTAGACCTTGGATGAGGTTAGGGGCAGAGGACCAAGCTGCCACTTGTTCTTCGGTGCTCGACGAATGGGGTGCTGCATCCCCTAAGAAGCTTTCAGGAGCACCTTAGATAATTTAATCAAACATGGTGTTCACTAGTGAAATGATGTGAGAGGTGAATATTTCTCCTGAGAGCTTGGCTTGCTTTTCTTTCACTGTACAAGGCACAAATATGGAAGGCATGCAGGTTTCATGTTTCCATAGAATTCCACCAAACCCCAACAAAATATGAGTTCAACATAGGTTGCTCAAGAGACTGAACTGCAGGCAGCTATTGGAGATGAGCGCTGGGATCAATGCCAGAGAACTGGGAATGCATTGAAATACATCAGAGTCAGAAATATTTTTTATTTTGCTTTGGGTACATCTCCACCCAAACAGAAAGACTTTAATACCCATTCTTTTCCCAGATCAGTGGGGAACCTCAGAACTGGGAAGTCTCCCTACTTGTCCTTCAGAACTCCCCCCAGGTCACATCCCCTCCCGAGCCACATCCTCCCCAAGCCACACCCCTCACTATCCTTGCTTGGCACCCTCATGAGTGTTTTTGCCAGGCTAGAATGTGTCCTTGGACTCTGGGAATGCCTCTTGCTTGGCTGGATGAAAGAGAGAAAAGGTGTGTGTGTGTGTGTGTGTGTGTGTGTTGGCCTGCTATACAAAGCCAAGATTTAGATGCATTGCTGCACACACTGCTACTCTAGCCATGCCCACAACTGATACATGTGCTCTGAGTGGTTACCCAGCAGACAATAAGACCTCTGAAAAGGTGGCAGAAAAATAAACATGAATTTTGCCTTTGTTTAGTATGCTAGTTTCTTTACACTCACACACCACTATCATCCATCAAGGTAGCATTTGGCCCCTGGGTCCTGAGGTTCTTCTTATGTTCTTAATAGTTTCAGAGTTGCAAAATGCAGTATCCTTCAACCACCCAAGGCCTTGAATAGTAACATTTTTTAATTTCCCCTGTACAGTGGTACCTCGGGTTACATACGCTTCAGGTTACATACACTTCAGGTTACATACTCTGCTAACCCAGAAATATTACCTCAGGTTAAGAACTTTGCTTCAGGATGAGAACAGAAATCATGCAGCGGTGGCGCAGCAGCAGCAGGAGGCCCCATTAGCTAAAGTGGTGCTTCAGGTAAAGAACAGTTTCAGGTTAAGAACAGACCTCCGGAACGAATTAAGTTCTTAACCTGAGGCACCACTGTATACACTAATAATGAGGGGGACAGGCACAACTCAACAAAGAGGGGTTCACATAACCAGGGGACTGGTTCTGAGAAAACCCTGCCATAAGTCCCCACCAACCAGGACGCTTAGGACCATTATTCTCAATTAAGGTGATTGCCTTTCCCACAGCTGGTTACTTCCTACGCCCCTTCTCAAAGCTAAGTTTGGGCTTACCGTGTTTTCTGTTGTGATTGAAATTAGGGTGTAGGGAGAGGGTGGGAACTTAGTGAGAGAAGGACTGGATTCCATTTTGTGCCAAACCTAAATGCAGAAGGAGGTAGGAAATGATATATGAAGACAGTAATTCCCATTCCAACCACTGCTCATTGTATGCAGCACTGTATCCATTCCCAATGCAGTTTGAGTTCTGACCAAAATTGCATTTTTTGTTTCACTGTTTGCTGTGGCAGAATTCTGCATAATTAATCACATTATCATTACGTTTTCCCACACCATTCATTTCATGCAAATAAGAGGGAAGGAGTCATCATTGACTTGTTGTTTGTTGACCAAAAACAACAACAGCAAATACTAAGCATACTTGCTGATCGATTTCTGCTTCGGACTTGGAACGAATAAGCAATTATTGGCAATTTCTGTTCACATTTTCATTTCTGTCAGAATTCTCAGCATCCTTAGTTTGTAGGCAAGGATGCAAGAAGACAAGGATTTGACCTTTGTCACAACCAGTGCTTTTTCCATTCAACTGCAGTCCTGTTTCCACCAAATGCTATTTTGTTTGTCATGCTATCCACTATTTGATGTAATTTATGCAAGTTACATAACTTACACTCATTTCTATGCAAAAGATATAGCAAAACAATGTTCTGAAATGTCAGTAATTATATATCATTTGCAGGCTTGGAAAAGAACAATGATGTGACCAATTTTATTCAATAACCTGATTTATGTCTCTGATTGCAGGGGAATGCACAAACTGCAACAATTTCCGCTTTCTTTGAATCACCTGTTCAGGTTTACCCACAACTGACATTACTGAACATGTGGATGGACAACAGGAAAGCTTATTGCTGTAAAGAGCTTTTGACATGGATGTCAGCTGCAGATAGGACTTCAATAGCCAGCCTAGCAATGGAACCTTGAAAAATCTGCATTTGTCTGTGTGGTATAAGAACTTACGGACTTTGGCTATTGTGGAAAAAATAAACATATACTATTTGTTTTCAGGGTGAGGGGGTGAAGGATCCTTCTGGTGGGATTTTATTTTTTACGCTTTGGACTTAGATGCTCAGCATTCATTATCCATGGCAGCTTGGTGTGTCAGCATTTCTTTCTCTTATTATTTATATTTCATTTGCTTTGTATATGGTGTGATGTGCCATCCTGCTACCACACTTTCAGGTTGTTAATGCCAATAAAGTTACAAAAGAAAGCCCCACTTCCTTTTTTGTTCTCATCAAAAGTCTCCAATATCCCCGGTTGTGGGCCTTGCTTGAAATGGGGGAGAGGCTTTACAAACTCAAGCTACCAAACTTCTCTCAGGCTTTGGTACTGGAATAATTTTTTAAAGGTTGTTTTCACACCCTCCCCACCCTTTTTATATTAAAAAAAATGCATTTCACGCTTATTTCATAGAGACACACTTGAAGAAAAGTGAGTCAAATGTGACTGAGTTCAGGTTTAGAATTAAAAAGCCTGCCAAATTGGAGCCATCCCCTCTGATGTTCAAGAAGGGAGGGTGCGGCCATATGTTGCAGAAACCAGAGTGTATAAATATCACACAATAGGGCTCAGACACTCAAGTTCCAGGGAGATGGGCTGAAAAGTGAGGAAGAAGAGAGGGGCTATCAGAGTGGTGCTGACAAAATGGGGGTCTTGCGCACTGCTGTAGGCAGGATGAAAATAATCAGTGCCACAGGAGAGGAGATGGAAAAGGCAGCCTTTCTGAAAAAGTAGACATTTAAGAAATTAAAATAAAGGCCACTGCTCTGAATGGTATCATCTTTATTCAGCGAAAAGAAAGATACTATTTGACACACAATCTGGACAGAGAAGAATATTTCCCTACCCTTCATTTCCTTCCCAGCCTTTCAATGCTTGGTCAGATTATACCCTCCTTGAGTGGTCATACCTCCTACTGTATAGATGATAATCCACTATTTCAGGGGTGCAGAACCTTTGGCTTGGGCACCAGATGTAGCCGTCCAAGCCTCTCTGTATGTCCCTCAAGACTCCCCAGGCTGCACGCATCACATCAGCCCCACTTCTTAACCTCTTTGAGTTGTTTTAGCCTGGCTGGAAATCTAATATGGGGCAGATAGGTGTTCATCCTGTATTTTCAAACCTTCCATTCTGTCTGCCATTGTTGTTGTTACGCTTGTGAAGGCCCTGAGCTGATGTCAGGTGGGCACAAACAATACAGCATTCTGGCTGAACTTGTAACAAGTCTGAGCTTGTAACCCCACCACTTGGCCTTCCATCATACATGTCATCTCTTTCATCAGTACCACACCGACTCGCATTTATTCGTGCAAGGTTCAATGTTTTTCCATCGAACCTGCTGAGCCACAGATTTTCCAAGGGTTTGGTGTCTCCGCTATGCGTGTGTGACGGGAAAACTGTTGAATCTCTTCCACATATAATGTTCAACTGTCCCCTACATAGCATAGCCAGGACTAAATTCCTGGGTCCTGCTTTACTGCGCTTGGTTGGCAGGCCTGTTGAGTTACACACCGCACTGCTTTTGCAGGATACAGATCCTTCTGTAACTCTGCAGGTGGCGAGATTCCTGAATGCGGTTATCTCACACACAAAAACCACCAAAAAACAACAAAAACACCAAAACTAATTGGACTGTTATGATGAGAGTGCATGTCAGATCTCGTCTTCAGTTTTTCTTTTTCTGTGAACCATCCCTTGGAGCTCTCCTGGCCCCAAGCTGTCATTTGGCTCTGCTCAAGGACCCACCCTTGCATCGTGGTGTTCACCTTCTGTTGTCGGATATATCGGTCTTTATGTCTCTGTGTTTTTATGTTTGTACATACTTTATGGGCTAATAGCCATAAATAAATAAATAAATAAATAAATAAATAAATAAATAAATAAATAAAATAGTCTGAGCTTGCTGCTTCATCATGGCAGCCCTCAGATTCTTCCTGGGCCAAACCCTCTTTCCCCAAGCCACACCTACCAGTGGCCTTATTTCATACCCTCCTCAAGCATCTTTGCCTGGCTGGAAGGTACCATTGAGTGCTGATAATGCATCTTGCTTGCCTGGAGGCTAGAGATACATGGAAACTGCCCTGCTGTGCTGAGGCAACCATTATATTAATTGCCCCACCCTTCCCCCCTCTGACCACACCCACTACTGGAATGTGCTATCACCACCACCCAAAACTACATCTGAAGAGGAAGATGGGTGTGACTGGCAGTTAGTGGAGGCAGAAGCAATGCTGAGCAAGAACCCTAATGGGGGCAGCAGCAGAGGTGCCAATAGGCCTTCTGAGCACTAGGGCCAATTGCTAGTACCCAGTCCTGCAGACCCCCTGCCCTGCATGTAGCATAGGAAAAGGTAAGAGAGTGTTCAGCTGTGGCAGTTTCCCAGTGCATAGGTTGAACGACTGTGTTTGATCATCACAGATGTGAAGATTAAGAAAACATTTGGCAACCCAGGAAAGGTTGTTGTCCCAGCAAGAAGTCTGCTTTTAAACAGCTGGGGTTTCCAGACTAATTTGTCCGAGACACTGAATGCTTTTGCAATTGTAAGTGAGTCTTGTAAATGGAGGTCACAGCAGGGTCCTTGTGCTTTTACTCCTAACAGGAGTGAGGTTCCGAGTGTCTTGCATGCCACTCTGCATTCCAAACCAATCGTGACAGTTAGAGGGGCTTTAATTGAAGCTGATGGATTTCAGGTTGGCTGAGGGCTTTTGCCAAACCGGGAGGCCAGCTTCTCTCTGGTTTGAATGACAAAAAGGTTCATCGGGCTTCCTGCTGAAATGGCTCCACACAAGTGAGTAGGACATCATCATGAGCCCTGGGTTAGCAGTTGATCCGGCAAAGTTGCTAGGTGAATCTGCTCCAAATTAATGCCTCTTCTCATACACTCCAGTGATGGGAGAGATTTTCAATGGTGCATGTCACAGCCGAGAGTGCTGAACTCAATATGGCATTTGCCTGCAGCATTAAAATGAAGTTTTCTTAAGCAGTGCTGCTGAAGTTCTCAAGTGCTTGGATGCCACTTAATTCGGGACTGAGCCAGTGAAATACAGTGAGGGACCTCAAATAGGAATTCTCAAATGCCGAGTCATCCTATAACAGTAGTCCAATAAAGAAGATGGATCCACTGGCATTTCTTCCATTGAACCCTGAGGAGACACCTCTATCTATGCCCAGACTCCAGTGACTGGCCCACAGACCAGTCCTGAGGATCAGGAGAACCCAGAGGTGCTTCTTTCTCCACTTAAAAAATTAAAATAAAAAATATATCTGCAGCTTGAAACTCCACTGTCTAGAGAGCCTCCATACGCAGTAGGACTCCAGCTCCCATCACCCCTGACTACTGACTGTGATAGTTGGGGCTGATGGGAATCCAACTACAGCTAGAAGGCCACAAGTCATCCCACCCCCCAGTCTAGAAGAAGCCAACAGCTGGAGGAAAAGGCACCAGATGCAGTATGCAAGGGGTGAGGTTTTAATCTTGGACACAGCTGAAACAACTTGCCTTTTCTGCCTCCATTCCATTACAGGGCTGCTAACTCTTGTCCTGAACTGGTACTGTGGTCCTTGTTCAAAATGCTAACCTGGCCTGACATTAGCTTCTTGTCTCTTCCAGTACTTATGGGTCTTTCTGTCATGCCAGATGAATCTTGCTTCTTTATTCTTTTTTTTTTTTTTTGTTAGAGTTACAAGCTTGGTGGATCAGAGGAATACTGTGGATGTAGTGTATCTTGATTTCAGTAAGGCTTTTGACAAACTCCCCCATGATCTTCTTGCAGAGAAGCTGGTAAAATTCTGGTTGGATGGCATTACTGTTAGGTGGATTTGTAGCTGGTTGACTGACCAAACCCAAAGAGTGCTCACTAATGGTTCCTCACAATCCTGGAAAAAGTGACAAGTGGGGTGCTATAGGGTTCTGTTCTGGGCCTGTTGTTGTTCAATGTCTTTATAAATGACTCGCATGGAAGAATTTAGGGGATGCTCATCAAATTTTCAGATGACACCAAACTGGAAGGGGTAGCTAATGCAGCAGAACACAGAATTGGAATTCAAGATGATCTTAATAGATTGGAAAACTGGGAACAAACTAACAAAATGAATTTCAATAGGGACAAATATAAGGTTTGATACTTAGGCAGGAAGAACCAGCTGCGGGTTGGGTAGATGTGGAAAACCTGGTTTGCCAGTAGTACATTTGAAAAGGATCTAGGGGTCTTAGTAG
The DNA here is from genome assembly GCF_027172205.1 of Podarcis raffonei. Lineage (NCBI taxonomy): Eukaryota > Metazoa > Chordata > Lepidosauria > Squamata > Lacertidae > Podarcis > Podarcis raffonei. The sequence continues at coordinate 6,866,595 of NC_070621.1, forward strand.
ACCACAAGCTTAACATGAGTCATCAGTGTGATGCAGCAGCAACAAAAGCAAAAAAATAATAAAACAGAAAACTAATGCTATTTCAGTCTGCATCAGCAGAGTACTGGGTCCACTTCTGGGTATCACAATTTAAGAAGAATATTGACAAGCTGGAACATGTGCATGTTGCATGCATTTAGACAAGTAGGAGAGGGTATTTTCTTTAGTAATTATCCTTCCTCTTCCCCACTTGTGTAAGAAGACATACATCTGTTTCAGCAGAGTTAAACTCACAATCTATGTGTGTGGTGGACCTATAAGAAAGCAAGGTAATTTTGGGAAATGATATATGAGAAATGATATATGATGAGAAATGATATATGATGGGAAACCATCAGAACAGCAACAGATGGACTCCTAGAGCAGCCAGAACATTGCACCTTCACTGGTCTTGGTGTATGCTGAGGTTGAAGGAGAGTTTTCAAGCCCTCTTTATTTCTTGCAAACATAAACATTCTCAGAGACTATGTGACTAAACTCCAGTACTCCTTTAAAGAGGTGGCTGCTCATGAAGCCCTGCCAAGAGTTGCCCTTGGCAAAGCAGCAGTTAGGACATTAACCACCTCATGAGCAGCTGTCATAACACAATATAAGTAGTAGTTACAGGTAGGTAGCCATGTTGGTCTGCTGTAAAAGTAAAGGTAAAGGGACCCCTGACCATTAGGTCCAGTCGTGACCGACTCTGGGGTTGCGGTGCTCATCTCACTTTATTGGCCGAGGGAGCTGGTGTACAGCTTCCGGGTCATGTGGCCAGCATGACTAAGCCGCTTCTGGCAAACCAGAGCAGTGCACGGAAACGCCATATACCTTCCCACCAGAGTGGTACCTATTTATGTACTTGCACTTTGACATGCTTTCGAACTGCTAGGTTGGCAGGAGCAGGGACCGAGCAACGGGAGCTCACCACATCATGGGGATTCGAACCGCCGACCTTCTGATTGGCAAGTCCTAGGCTCTGTGATTTAACCCACAGTGCCACCTGTGTTCCGTTGGTCTGCTGTAGTCAAAACAAAATAAAAAAATTCTTTCCAGTAGCACCTTAGAGACCAACTAAGTTTGTTATTGGTATGAGCTTTCGTGTGCATCTAAAGGTATCTGAAGAAGTGTGCATGCACAAGATGCCTGGAGTTCTTCTGCTTTCAGTACTGCTACCAATCCTCACCTAAACCCCAGGAAACCTTGAAGGGGAGCATGGTGGTACTGGGAGACCCCAGAGGGCATTTTCCTAAGGGTGCCCTTGAACCTGGCATCCATCCTTGCTCTTCTGTCAGAAGTCAAATGAGGAGATGACTTGATGCTGGTGTTGCTGCTGCTGCCACCATGGGAATGGTCGCATAGCTGTCAACTTTTTCACTTTTTTAAGGGAAATTCCCTTATTCCGAATAGGATTCTTAGCAAGAAAAGGGAAAAGTTGACAGCTATGGGAATGGGATGTCCATGCTTGCCCATGATTGGCCAGGCTGCACTAAGCAGTAATAATGATGTCCCAGCATTACTCTCAAGATCAATCCCTGTAAATGCTAGACTCCACCTCACACCATCCGTGCAGTTTGGCCACGTCAGCTGGGGCTGATGGGAGTTAAATAAATAAATAAATTTTTATTTATACCCCACCCTCCCCGGCCAGGGCCAGGCTCAGGGTGGCTAACACCAAATATAAATTAAAATAGAACATAATAGGGAAAAGGGAAAAGGGGGAAAAAACAAAAACCAGTTAATTAAGATGCGGCTTAAAATGCGGCTTAAAATGCAGCCTCATTTTAGTAAAGGTAAAGGTAAAGGTACCCCTGCCCGTACGGGCCAGTCTTGACAGACTCTAGGGTTGTGCACTCATCTCACTCTAGAGGCCGGGAGCCAGCGCTGTCCGCAGACACTTCCGGGTCACGTGGCCAGCGTGACGAAGCTGCTCCAGCGAACTGGCACCAGAGCAGCACACGGAAACGCCGCTTACCTTCCTGCTATGCAGCGGTACCTATTTATCTACTTGCACTTAAGGGTGCTTTCGAACTGCTAGGTGGGCAGGAGCTGGGACCAAACGATGGGAGTTCACCCCGCTGCGGGGATTCGAACTGCCGATCATGCAATCGGCAAGTGCTTGGCGCTGAGGTTTTACCCACAGCACCACCTGCGTCCCCTCTCATTTTAGTAGTAGTCCATAAATCAAGACCATAAAAGAAGGAAACATCAGATATTCACCCAAGCCAGCTATCCATGCTGGTCCTACATGGACCAGCAAAAAAGACAAGGGAAAATTTATATGCCAAATCCCATATAAGGGGTCAGAGTGAGTCCAAGCCAAAGGCCAGGCAGAACAGCTCCATTTTGCAGGCCCTGCGGAAAGATGACAAATCCCACAGGCCCCTGGTCTCTTGTGGCAGAGCGTTCCACCAAGTGCTGAAAAGGCCCTGGCCCTAGTTGAGACCAATCTGACCTCCTTGAGGCTCAGGACCTCCAAAGTGTTGTCATTTGTGGACCTTAAGGTCCTCCTCGGGGCATACCAGGGAGGCGGTCCCATAGGTACAAGGGTCCTAAGCCACATAGGGCTTTAAGGGTCAAAACCAGCACCTTAAGCCTGACCCTGTACTCCAGGTTCAACACCACTTAAAGGGCCAACCGTCCACCACCTCTGCTCTAAGGACTGTAGGCAGAATTGCCTATTTGTAAAAGGCTGGAGAGCAAGGGTGTTGCCAAAGTGGAAATGGATCGCAGAACTATAGAACCAAATGGTTATCTAGTCCAAACCCCTGCAATGCAACAGTCACAGCTAAGCAGAGGCACAGATGTGGCAGAGATGAGCATCAGCTGTGCTCCAATCCTCACTGAAACTGTGCATTCTGTATGATGCGATTTATCTTCCTAAAGTTATGGGCTGTTGGGTTTGTAGTGGGGTAAGGGTAAAATGAAGTAGGGGAATTGGAGAAGAGGAAGCGTGAAGCACAGCTTAGCAGGGGGGAAGATGGACAATTAAGGAAGAATTTAATTGACAATTATTTAGATAAAGTCAAGAGATGTTTCTATTCTCAGCCCAAGTGTGGATAAGTGGCACAGGGACTAAGCATACAAATTAAAATAATAACTGTTCAAAGCTTTAGAGGAGAAAATCTTCTTTTCTTTTCTTTTTTTGTTGTGCAGAGAATTGAGACTATAGGAAGTGGGGTGGAAATCAGCAGGGGGGAATTCTCAAGAGCTTACACTAGGGGCAGTCAGGAAATAATTAACTGGCTTCCTGAGGGGTGAATGTGTGTATTAAAAAAGAGGGATTTGGAGGTTTGAGGGGGGAAGGAAGAAAAGATAAGATTCTAATGCAAGGGAAGTCTGTGATGAGCTCACGGGCTTGTAATTCATTTCTCCATCATATAAAGGTTAAAATAATAATGGTTGCATACAAACAATTTCATTTGAAAAAATCCACTCAGTTCCTAATTTATTAATTTGTAAGCTTTTTTGTAATCCACTCTTCAGCCCGGAAGAGTCCCAGATCAATAAAAATATACCCTCAGGCATATGATCTCATAGAAAAGTGCCCAAGGCAAACCTGTGCTGGCCAAAATGCATAGGACATTAATAAGAAGAGCACCACCGTTCTTCAGCATCTTGAGTTTCGCTCTGGTTTTTTGTCTTCTACAATCTAAAAGACACAATGCAAAAGGGGGAAACAATGGGGAGGGAAAAGGAAAACAATCAAACTCAGGGGCTAGTTAGTGTTGTGTACAGTGGTACCTCGGGTTACATACACTTCAGGTTACATACGCTTCAGGTTACAGATTCCACTAACCCAGAAATAGTACTTTGGGTTAAGAACATTGCTTCAGGATGAGAACAGAAATTGTGCTCCGGCGGCACAGCGGCAGCAGGAGGCCCCATTAGCTAAAGTGGTGCTTCAGGTTAAGAACAGTTTCAGGTTAAGAACGGACCTCCGGAATGAATTAAGTACTTAACACAAGATACCACTGTATTGCCTTTTTATGTTCCCTGCTTTACAGAGTGAACTGAGATCATTTAGGAACAGCTCTCACATTTTCAAATCAGATCACACCATTTACAAGGCAGATTATTAATATTACCATAATTAATCAATTAATTAACTTTGTGTAACATCCTATACCTGCAAGTCTCACAACATAAAATCACAATATAAAAAAAACACACACACAAAAACAAGAATAACCCAATAACCCACCCCCAACACATTTTAAAAGGGCATTAGATGTCAATCAGCCAAAGGCCTGGTTAAAGAATTATGTTTTTGTCTGGTGCCTAAAGGTGTAACGAAGGCGCCAGCTGAACTTCCCTGGGAAGAGCATTCCATAAACAGGGAGCCACTGCAGAAAAGGCCTGTTCTCGTGTTGCCATCCTCCGGACCTCTCATGCAGGAAGCACACAAAGAAGCACCTCAAAAGATGATCTCAGGGTTCAGGTAGATTCATATGGAGAGACACAGTCCTCAGTGGTGCCATCTCCCGGAGACACTGGGAGCCCAGGCTGCCCTGGCCTGCCCTGGCCCCTTGCCCCTGCCCCCACTATGCTACCCCCCCACTGCTACTGCCGCTACCGCCACTGCAACTGCTGTGCCGCCGCCATGTGCTGCCACTACCCCCGCGCTACCCCGCCGCTGCTGCACACTACCTTACCATGAAACATCATCTGCCTTTGGGCCTCAGAGGAAGCACAGGTCCTAGGGAAGCTCAGCCTGGAACCACAGGCCCACGCAGCGGATGCTGTTTCATGGTAAGGTGCTGCACGGTGGCGGCGGTGGCATGGTGGTAGCAGAAGTGCGCCACTGTAGTGGCGGCATGCAGTGGTGGAGGTGGAACAGCGGTAGCATCATCAGGGGTGGCAGTGATGGTACACAGAGGTGGGGGCATAGTGGTTCTAGGGGTAGCGGCAGCATACAGTGAAGGGGTGGCACAGTGGTAACTGTGGCAGGGGGTAGCAACAGTGGCATGCAATGGGGTGGCAGTGTGTGTGTGTGTGTGTGTGGCATGTGGCAGTGCAGTGTGGGAGCCCCAGAAAATATGTGCCATAAAAAACTGGGCTTGTGGAGGCCTAGGCTCTCTTGAGGCAGTGACATATCATGGGTTGCTGGTGCCCCTGGTGGATTACTTATTATTGTTGATTACTCTAAGAAACTCATTTTCCCATGAGTGCTTGGTGGAATCCTGCTACAGTCTGAACAATTTAAAGCTAAAGGTAAAGGGACACCTGACCATTAGGTCCAGTAGCGGACAACTGTAGGGTTGTGGCGCTCATCTCGCTTTATTGGCCAAGGGAGCCGGCGTACAGCTTCCGGGTCATGTGGCCAGCATGACTAAGCTGCTTCCAACGCCATTTACCTTCCCACCGGAGCGGTACCTATTTATCTGCTTGCACTTTGGCGTGCTTTTGAACTGCTAGGTTGGCAGGAGCAGGGACCGAGCAACAGGAGCTCACCCCGTCGCGGGGATTCGAACTGCCAACCTTCTGATTGACAAGTCCTAGGCACCTGCGTCCCTGAACAATTTATGTATTCAATAAACATTTGCCATATGTTATAAAAGGAATATGGATTGTGTTTGCCCTTTACCACTCCCACATGCTATGCCTCTGTCTGGAGGAGACCTCTGAACAAAGATAGCAGCTAGGAGTCAGCTGGGGTCAGGGTGTGGTTCCCGCACAAAAGCGGACTGGGTAGAAAACCAAATCATCTTAGGAAACTTTCTGAGCATAGGCAACCGTCCTGTCTTCACACAGACACAATTAATCTATATGGTTTTGTTTTGAGTGTTGTCATCTTCACTGGTGATCCATAGGGATTTCTTTTCTTCTCCTTCCTCATCTTAATATTTTAGTTGCTACCAAGGCATTCCAAGAATGGGGCCATGGAGGGTTTGCTGCTGGGGAAAAAAATTAATTTAAGGCGCATCAACCAATTTGTCACTTTTGTAATGAGAAAATGAACAAACTTGTGCCCTAATATAAATAATAATTTATAGCTGGGGCTTAAAAAGGAATACACAAGTCTTTTGCCACCTTCTTTATTTGACATGTGTGTGTACACACACACACACACACACACACACAAAGATGAAAACCTCAAAAGATAGCTTGGGGAATACTTTGAATATAGGAAGTGGTCTTGGAGACAAGAGGATTCATGGCCAAGAATTTGCACTAATTGCCTCTGTGCTCTGATAGAACAAAAATAAGTTGGCTGGAGTATTCTCAGCATATGCCATGTCCTTGGCCGCTTTAGGCAAGATTGCTTTTCACTGCAATTAGGGGTGCCACAAGAATTCAAGCAGGAGTGCCCATGTGTGGCTGGTGCCTTTTGGGACTGGTAAGATGGAAGGCAAGGAGCTAAGCAGGGTCCAGTAAGGTTCCAAATTGGATGTGGGAGTGCTTGCTGAGATTTCTGCATTGCAGGGGGTTGGACTAGATGACCCTCGAGGTCCCTTCCAACTCTGCAGTTCTATCATTCTAATTCATTCTAGCTTCATCCTCTTCCTCCTCCTTTCTACAGGGGCAACCCTGAGCCTAATGAGGAGGCAACTGACAAGCAGTCCCACCTGCTGGACTGGTTGCAAGAAAGATATCAAGGAAATGGGGGCTGGATGAGGCAGGGCCAGCTCAAGACTTTGTGCTGCCTGAGGCGAATGACAAGATGGCACTTTCCCCAAGGCACATAAATAAGCCAATTGCACTGGCAGTTATTCCAATACTGGTAAAAGGGCAGTGTCTTCCATTGCCCTTGAGGGCAGCAGTCTAGCATAGGGTGTATACAGGCAGGCCACTTGGCACTCATAGCTCTAGCTGCTCTCCCCACTTCAAAATCTGCTGCCTGAGGCAGCTGCCTCACTCTGCCTCACAGTAGGGCTGGTGCTGGGCAGTGGGTAGGCTGAGGTTGGAGGGACAGTGGCACATCTATCCTAGCATATTACCCTGCACAAGTGAGTCCCCCTGCTCAGATCCTTGCAAGCATTATCAATGTGACTGTAGCCTTAGTTCTGAATGAACCTCTCTTCCACTATTGATGCAGATGCCACAGCTTACACCATTATGTAGGGGATCCCACCACTCTGTCACCATTTGAGGGGAATCCCCCACATTTACCCTCTAACAACTACAAGTTATCTTATGGGTTTTTGCCTGAGGTAAGGCTTTGATACTTGGTGACTCAGGCAGAAGCTGAACAAATAAGATTTATTTTACAGGAAGAAAGTTGGTAAAACAAATGAAGTGTCAGGAGATAAAGTTATTTAAAGGAAACAACAAATTAATCATTATTCTAAATCTAGTGGATGTTAAGGCTTCTAAACAAGGTAGGAATAACACAGCTTCTTTTAAACTTTTATTGCTTATTTTCAGTTAGATGTTACAGGTTTCTAGACTAGATGGTAAATGGTAGATGCTTAGCTTGTTTCGAGTTAATTCACTTCAGTTTATTAACATAGTTGTTGCACAGGCATTACAGCTTAATACTTTGGTTCTTAAACAAGGTGGCACTTTTTGTCAGTTTTCCAACTTTTTAACAATCACACCCCTTCAAATAGTATAACTGATCCAGGTGATCACCACACCCCTCTTAATTGGTTCGGGAATCTTCTCTTTCTAGACCCCTCTCCTCCTGGCAGGAATGAGACTTAAGTAAACTGCTTACAGCTCTACTTATCCTTGCTTAAACTCAGCTAGGGTTGCCATATTTCAAAAAGTGAAAAGTTGTTGAGCTATTCTTGAAAAATCACAAATAAATTGGATGTTTTTGAGCTATTTTTGAGGATAATTGGCAAAAATGACACTGCCATTTCCCTGGAAATTTAGCTGATTTCTGCCCGGACACTGCAGTATTCTGGATATGTCTGGGAAATTCTGGTTGTATGGCGACCCTAAACTCAGCCCTCCAGATAACTCCTGTCTGAATACTCTCCCAAGACACTAAACACTGTCTTTCTATCCCAGAGACTCCTTTCTGTGTTTTCTTCATAGTGGATGTTACACACAGATCAGAGCCAACTCTCTCTCACACACCCTCCTCAAACCATCTCAGACTATCTGAACAGTCTCTCAGAAAGATACAGTGGTACCTTGGTTTACAACCATAATCCGTTCCGGAGATCCATTTGTAAACCAAAACAGGTTGTAACCCAAGGTGCGCTTTTGCCAATGGGGCCTCCCAAAAAAATAATTGTTCATAATCCCCCCCCAAAAAAAGGTTGTAATCCAAAAAAAGGTTGCAAATCGGGACACACACTTCTGGGTTTGACATGTTTGTAATCCAAAACGTATGCAAACCAAGGTACCAATGTACTCCCAAAGTGCTGTATCTACCCATCCACCCCAGCTAGCTGTCTTGGTAGCTAATCAGAGACAGGCTCCAGCCCTCTGGTGGAATTCTGTTTTTGTTTTGTTTTTTAATTTTTATTTATGATTTTCAGTTATATACATCTCAATAGTTATACAATCATTTTAACATTTCAAAACTCAACTTCCTTCCCCCTCTTTCTGCAGTTCCTTAAGCCTACTTATTATATTTCCTGCATATACCAAATTAACTTAACTTATTCATTTATTCATCTACTTTAGATGAATCTACTCTTATAAAACTGCAGGTTATTACAATAATCCTGCCAATGTTTACAGCTCGTTTGCAAATATTCAATAAACCATTTCCATTCTTTTATAAAAAGTTTGTTACCTTGATTTCTTATTTTTCCAGTAAGTTTTGCCATTTCTGCATATTCCATAAGTTTTTGTATCCATTCTTCTTTCATCGGGACTTCTTCTTTCCATTTGTGGGCAAATAACATTCTTGCCACTGTAGTCACAAACATGAAAACATTTCTATACAGTTTGGGTAGTCCTGCCCCTATAATTTGTGGGATGTAAAGGTACAGTCAAGTGCAACATTCCTTCATGTTCTAACCGGTTGCTGTAACAACCAGTTTGTTGGTTGCTGGTAGTTTTGAAAGATTACCAGTAACTGCTCAGTTGCAGTCACCTCAGAACCAACTTCCCTCTGGTATAGTTTATTTGCTTGTTATGTAACCTAAGCCTGCCTTCAGGTACAGTTCTGTAAACCTGAATGAATCTGAGAGTAAAATAGTTCTATATTAACATGAATCAGATTCGTGTGTGTATTCTTTAAGAGGGATTCAAGTGGATTTTTAACCAGGAAGTCATCTTTATTAGTAGAACTCAGACAAGTCAGCAACAAGCTGATCGCTGCATAAACATATAAAGGGGATTGTTTAACTCTGCTAAAATAAACCTTCTCACATAATTCCCAAAAGGAAAGCTTCTGGGTTTGTTTGTTTTTTGTTTTTTAAAACAAATGTTATTTTGAACATCTTTTTCATTTCATTATATATCATTTTGCAGTAAGCTTTAACCTTGCTACAAGACCACCACATATGATGAAAAGTACCTTCTTTCTCTTTGCATTTACAACACTTATTTTATTTATACATTTTTACCAATTTACTCGGCGTTACATAGATACCATCAATATAACATTTTCATATAGTTTTCGTTTAAACCAAAGCATGCTGTGAAATTTATATCCATATTCCACAATCATTCCTATGCTTCCATATCTATATTACAACCAATATCTATTGCCCAGTGTATCATTGAGGATTTTACTTGCTTATCCTTTCTCTCCCATTCCAATAATATCTTATACATTTTAGTGCTTTAACATTACATTCCAACAGATCTCTCTCCAATTGTGATGTTTGTTCCCCAAACCCTCGTATCCTATCTTATTATTAGCTGCCTTCTGCCACGTCAATCCACTGGTCCATGTAGCTCTATATTGTCAACATCAATATAGTGCTCCAAGATTTCAGACTGGGGTGTTTCCCAGCCCTGCACAGAGTTCTGGAGATTGAAGCTGTGGCCTTCTGAATGCAAAGCACATGTTCTTCCACTGTGTTCTGGCTCTTCTCCTTAAATGCAACCTTTGGCTACCAGTGATGGGTAGAGGGTATATGTTACCTCCAGGATCAGAGGCAAATGTCTCTAAATACCAGTTGCTGGGGAATATCAAATGCTAGGGATTGAAGCTGGGCACTTCTATATGCAAAGCGTTTAAAATCTATACTGAGGAGCCATTAGCTGGAAAGCCCCAAATTATGGCTGCTACAAGCCCCTGCCAAGCCTGTCCCCGTCTCCACCACTGCAAAACGAGCAAGAAGTGCAAAAGTCAAGTCTCTTATTTGCTCCTGCCCGCTTGTCCATTTTCATCCATTGCAGCTCACAACATAGGAGACAAAATGCAGCCTGGATACAAACACAGCTAGCAAAAGGGTCAAAAGCATCACTTGGTGGAGTCAATACAAAAGGGAACTGCATTTGACATGTCAGAGAAGGGGGGAAGAGAGATCAGGATAGTAATAAAGGCCTAGGAAGCTCCCCCCCCACACATTGCTTCAGCCCTTTTGAGTCCCCTGAAACAGGGCAAATTAATGAGGAATTCAAAGACAAGAGATTACAGCTGAAGGTGATGTGTCAGGAATAGGCAGGAGGCAGATCAACAAGGGAGGCTGCATTTTAAAAAGCTTTAATCTGGCCGACATGTGTTGTCAGGGTGGCGTGCTGCAACCTGCTCTGTGATATGGTGGATTGTGTTAGACTTTGTGCCGGTTTAATTAGAGCTTTGCAGCTGCCCTTGGTCACAGCTAATTGTCTTAATTGAAATAGTGGGGCCATGGGCCTCTAAACCCCCGGACTCAGTGTTTCAAGGCATTGTCTGGCGTGCTCGGAATTTGGTCAACAACAGCAGATGCTTGCTGTGCTTTTCAGAAGCTGGTGCGGGAGAGGAGTGTGGGGAGGCTGTGGCCTGTTTGGAAAACAAACAGGTGGAGAGCTTGCTGCTTGAACTGAGTGATATTTATAAGGCAAGAGAAGGGTATAAGCAAAATGGCATTGGGAAAAAATGCTTCCATGCTACTTCTGAACTAGTGCACAAGTGCTCAGCATGGTGGTAATAATTAATAATTAATGATAAATAAATATATCTATTAATGAGTGGCTATATAAATTTAACAATAACAGGATATAACAGTTGAATCCCACTCAGAATAGACCCATTGAAATCAATGGACAAGACTAACTTGGGTTCATTAATGTCAATGGGTCTACTCTGACTCCAACCCCTTGCAATATGGGAATCGCAACTAAAGCATCCGTGATAGATGTCCATCCAACCTCTGCTTAAAAACATTCAAGGAAAGAGTCCACCACCTTCAAAGAGAGTCCATCCCATTCTCAAACAGCTCTTACCATCAGGAATAGCTCAGTCAGTAGAGCATGAGACTTATTCTCAGGGTTGTGGGTTTGAGTCACACGTTAGACAAAAAGATTCCTTCCTTGCAGGGGGTTTGACTAGATGACCCTCATGGTCCATTCCAATTCTACAATTCATTGATTCTATGATATCACACCTCAATCTCCTTTTTACCAGGCTAAACATACACATCTCCCTCAACCGTTTCTTATAAGGCTTGGTTTCCAGACCTTTGATCATCTTGGTTGCCCTCCTCTGCACACCTTCCAGCATGTCAATATCCTTCTTAAATTGAGGTGCCCAGAAGTGGACACAGTAATAGAATAGATCAGCACTATTTCTTCCCTTGATAGTGACACTATTCTTCTGCTGAACTCAGGTGCAATTCAATATTATTATTCCTATTAAATTCACATAACCATCCATTAATATGAATCAGTTTTATATAGGCAGCCATTAATAGATATTCCCCAGATGGCTCACCAAATAGTATGAAAATACAATTTATAATAATTTTTTATATCAGCAGTAAATAAGCAATAAGAGTGCTGCTTTTGTTGCTGCTTTTTCTTGACATTTTCTGTAACCTGCCCCAGGGGTTGTATGACACAGGTTATGTTCTCAGTTAAAAAAAAACCAAAATAAGTAAAAATAAAGTTAGAGTTACAGACTAGGACCTGGGAGTCCAGGGTTCAAATCGCTACTTGACCATGAAGTTCACTGGGTGAGCTTGGATCTGTTGCTGCCACTGAGAGCCAGTGTGGTGTAGTGGTTAAGAGTAGTGGACTCGTAATCTGGTGAACCGGGTTCATGTCTCCGCTCCTCCACATGCAGCTGCTGGGTGACCTTGGGCCAGTCACACTTCTCTGAAGTCTCTCAGCCCCACTCACCTCACAGAGTGTTTGTTGTGGGGGAGGAAGGGAAGGAGAATGTTAGCCGCTTTGAGACTCCTTCGGGTAGTGATAAAGCGGGATATCAAATCCAAACTACTACTACTACTACTACTACTCTTCTTCTTCTTCTTCTTCTTCTTCTTCTTCTTCTTCTTCTCCTTCTTCTTCTTCTTCTTCTTCTTCTTCTTCTTCTTCTTCTCATCTCCTTCCACCAGCCTCAGCCAGCATGGCAGGTGATCAGGGATGATTAGAGTTTTAGACCAACATCTGGAGGGCAACAGGTTCACTGCCCAGCTACAAGCATACAAGTTTCTGACAGTATGAGCTGTTAGACAGTGGAATTGACTCCAGCAGAGGTGGAGGGATGATCTAGTTGAGATTCCTGCATTATAGGAGGTTGGATTAGATGATCTTATGGATCCCTTCCAACTCTGCAGTTCTATGAACCTATGCAAAAGAACCTATGCAAAAGCTGCTCTGCCACTGAACTCCAGCTGTTCCACTAGACAGGGAGGTAATTTATAGTGGTGTGGCAATAGGGAGGGGAATGGTTAAGCACCCCTATATTCAGTTGTTTCTTCAGTTGCAATCAACCTCAGTTGCGATCAACCACAGGAAAAGTGGCTTTTCCTGCTCATCAAAGGCTGTTGGCTATAAAATGATGACATTAAATGGCTATTTTAGTTATTAACAAAAAGCACTCTATAAAATTATCACTATCATCTGTGCTATTTTCCAGGAAAAAGAGTTGTTTTTCTCTTTTCCCTCTTTCTCTTAGAATGGCAATGGCAGCCACCTGAGAGGTGCTGGAACTGAGGTCTTGTGAATTTTCCCTGAGAAAAAGCCCTGACTATCATTATTTACAATAGTTGCTCTGGCTACTACTTCTTGCTTTTGCTGGATGCAGTTCTTAAATAATTCACAGTGTAAGCAGATTTATTTATATATTTTGTTTGTTTGTTTAAGGCATTTTTAACAGCAATATTCAGCCCCAAAAAGGCTCTCAGAGCTGCTTACAGATCAATAAGACAAGACAGCTCCCAGGTTCAGGATTACAATCTAAAAGACACAAGACACAAGGAAAAGGGAATGGAGAGGGAGGAAGAAAACAACAAACTTATACAACAGTTCTTAAAGTGGCCAGGTTATTGTATAGTTATCATCTGGGAAGAAACAGTCAAAGGGGGAGGGGGACCAGAAGGAGCTGTTCTCTCTAGAGAGCCAATGGTGTCACTTCTGGTCTGCACATGGCACCATGAGCAGTGATTCCCCTCTCCTGTGAGTGCTAATTGTCTTTGGGATAACTTGAATAACAAACTGTGTGAGCAAAAAATGTTACTAATTGGGTAAATACTCTCTCTGCTTTTCTACACTACTTTTAATCTTGAAGTGGTTTTATCATGAATAACATGAATAATGCAAGGAAACAGGGGGAGCTGCTGCGAGCCCAACTACACTAGTAATGGCTGAGCCAAAAAAGATGACGGGGGAGACTGAAACAGTCCTGAGCCCTAGTACCTTACAAGAGATTTTATCTGTTCTCAAACCAATACAGAAAGATCTGGCTTAGATTAAATCTGACACAGATGATGTTAAAAATGCACTTTCAGAGATGTATTAAAAATAGATGAATTTGAACAGTGTTTGAACATGCACAAGTGTGTCACAGCATTGCAGGTGAACATATCACCCTCCTGGAATCTCAACTATGGAGATTCTCTTCTTATATTCTGCATCACAACAAGGCTCTACTATTATGATCAAGCTCGGCACAAATGAAGAAAGCAAAAAGAAAGTGAAAGAAGACTTCCGGCACGGCGAACTGCTGCTACAACAAAGGATTAAGATCGGAATTGTGGAACTTGGACTAATTAAGAGAACTGGTGCGGGATCAAGGAATAACATCAACTCCTGATAGTCGGAACATGGGAAGTCATCCAAAAATGTTTGATTCAGAACTGTTTAATTCGCTCTTTTTATTGTATTGTGATTTGGCATGATTTGGCATTGTATTAATGTGGCTTTCATTGGATTGCTATTAATGAAATTTTTTAAAAAGAAAATTAAAAGAAGAAAGTGAAAGTGAAAGTAAACACTTTGAGTTCTGCCATTACTGTATGAGCTTATCAGTCCATCAGGGAAGAATGCCGGACTGAGCCTTGCGTACTAATTTTGAAGAACAGCACCTATACATTACTTGAACTATTTCCAGCTAAAGAACTTTTCCTGAAGACTCAGAAATGCTTTTAATATCCTGGCAGTGTCTGGATTTTGTGAATGACACCACCACATTCTGAAAGTCATCTTTTAAATAATAATAATAAAATGATTGCACTACCTACTGTATTTAGTTTAGTTTTGTTTGTTTTTCCCTCTTTTACTGTTTCATACAATAAAGAGTCCCCCCATTTTTTTGAAAAAAACATTTGCATTTCCCCCATACCTTCCCTTTTTATTGATATCCTTTGTTTTTACTTTTCTATTTTTTCTTTCTCTTCCCAATAACCGAGGTGCATTCAATAAATATATTGCCATGTTTCTTATTTGTGAGTATTTTTCGGAAGCCGGTTGTCCAACACAGCTTCTGCTTGAGTTCAGGGAGCTCCTGCAACCAACTGGAAGCCATGCCTTGGTTTTCGAACAGACTCCCAGAATGGATTAAGTTCGAGAACCAAGTTTCCACATTATATGGACATGAATTCTCCTGATATGTTCCATGACAGCTTTCCAAAGCTGAATCAATGTACTTATGACTATCTGATAATCAGTGGTGATTTAAATGAAATATTGGATCCTAAGTTAAATAGAAATATTTAGTTAAATAGAAATATTCTGATAAGGAAGAAAACATCTTTAGTGAAGCAATCAAAAATATGTGCAAGAATTTAATAGACCCATGGAGATTAATGTATCATACCAAAAGAGAGTACACATTTATATCAGTTCTTCATAAAAAAAAATTTCGATTAGATTACTTCTTAACATAACCCTTGCTGTATCATCAAATTCAGGATTGTAGAATTGGCATTAGCTATATATCTGATCACAATGCAGTTATCTTGAATATCGTAAGTAAGAAAAAATGGTATTTTAATGTTTCCCTACTTCATGATAAAGAATTTATACAACAAATGTGGACAGAGACTGCACAATATTTTGAACTCTGGGACATCATCTGCCCAACTATTTGAATGGGAAGCATATAAAGCATATATTCATGGTTGAATTATTACATACACATCATATAAAAATAAAAGAATAAAAAGGAAAAGCTGTTGAAAGAAGAACTTAAAGACCTTTGGGTGCACATGGTTAGGAATCCAACCACTATGGTATATTAGGAAATACGAAAAAGGAAATTTAAACTAAATAATATGTTGTCTCAGTAAATAGAATTTATGCTCACCTGTGTAAGTCAGAAATACCAGGAAAAGTTTGGCAAATAATTTGAAACAAATGAATAAACATTTATCTCAGGTATTAAAGGTGATAAAGGTGAAGTCTATAAAAACTCAAAAGATATTAATGACCATTAAAAATTTTTTTTACTTGGAATTATATACTAAACCAGAAAAGAAAATGTTATCAATGGACCCCTCATTGAATGGTATAAGACATACTTAAATCTATTAGTACCAAAACTTCATTAATTGTATGATGAGATAGTTGATAAAGATATCTTATTAACAATATTTAATCAAGCTTATATTACAGTTATTCCCAAACCAGTAAGAAACATACACAATGTGCAAATCCTATATCCTTGATTAATGTTGAAACAAAGATTTTAACAGTGATCCTAGCAAACAGAATTCAGCAAGCATAGGAGCCAACTACTAGGGGCTGTGGGGGCTTCAGCCCCCACAATAAAATATTTGAGGGAGCGAGGCCCCCACAAAATTGATGGGTATATCAGGAGGTCCTGCACAAGCGTAGGAGTCTGGTAGAGACACATGCCCTCCTGGTGGTTTGTTCGGAGATTCAAAACCTTTGTCCAGCTCGAACATCACAGCAACTGATACCTAAGAGGCATCAGCACACTTCAGGATCCGCAGAGTATAGGCAGTCAGCGTTCAGACTCAGTAGCGCAGCAATTTGGCTAAACTACGTTTATTTACATATACACACTCGGAGCATCGTAACTCAGCTCCTTCCTCTTCAACATCAGACAACAAAGAGAGAGAACAAAAGGACAAATGTCCTACATCATGGAAACACAGTAATATAAACATCCTGTCTCCATCACTTCCCACAATGTGGAATGAAAACATACACCGTCATGTGATAAAACCAATCCCATGACTGCAACACGGGGAATGAATCCTAACAGGGTATTCCCATCCAAATGGTGTTTGTTCACTGCATCATGTGCTTTATTATGTAGGGTGGGGCTTACCTGGGCCCCCACAGTATTTTATTCAAGTTGGCACCCCTGTCAGCAAGTAATAGTGGTGATTATCAAGAGGTTTAAACCAGCTTTATAAAGACAAGACATGCTGCAGATAATATTAGATTAGTGGTGGATTTGGTAGATTTAAATAAAAATAAAGAAATAAAGTTTGTAATCATATCACTAGACACTGAAAAGGCAATTAACAAAATTTATAAACAGTTTGTGGTGGTCAAAATCTGATTACACATTGATTCAAGGAATCTCAATTCTAGATTTGTTCTGATTCTATTAGATATCTAGGTATGTTAATACCAAGAGATAGAACATGGCTAGTCACAGTCAATATTTTTATATTTATATGCCACCTATCTAACTGGGTTGCCATAGCCACTCTGGGTGGCTCCCAACAAAATATTAAAAACACAATACAACATCACCCATTAAAAACTTCCCTGAACAGGGCTGCCTTCAGATGTCTTCTTAACGTCAAACATTTGTTTATCTCTTTGACATCTGATGGGAGGGCATTCCACAGGGTGGGGGGGCCACAACCAAGAACGCCCTCTGCCTGGTTCCCTGTAGCTTCACATCTCGCAGTGAGGAAACAGCCAAAAGGCCCTCGGAGCTGAACCTCAGTGAGCCGCTGATGGGTGAATGCTCTTGTGCTGGGCAGGTGTGGGGCACAATGCATGATCTTCACCCTCTATGCATCCCACCCCCATCCAGCAGGCAGCACTCACCTGATGGCGGTTGGGGATAGAGAGCACAGAGGGTGATTTTCACCTTTTGTGTATTCTGTACCTCTCCTTGCCTGTTGGTGGAAGGGGCTAGGGAGTGCAGAGGCATCCACTTCACCTTGCCTCAAGGATGGATCAGGTCTGTGGTGGAATAACCACACTTGCCTTCTCTTCCTCTCTTGCAATCTTAATTTCCTGAAGTTTGTCTCTAACTTTAAGCATATATGAGTTGATCTTCAACTAAAATTTCACATTCACATCTTAGTGGGTTTTATTACACTAACAAGTCAATACATGTTGATTTGGGTTGCCAGTAGCGTGGATGCAAAGCAGTACCCTGGACGTTGCATGTGGCTTATTCCTTGGTCCAGTTTCAGCCAGGCAAATATTGGTCGTAAAACTAGATTGGGCTTGCAGGCTTCCCTTCTCCTACTTGATGCTGTTGGCAACATACATTTATTTTGGGGAGGGGCTGCAAAAGATTTGGCAGTCTTCAGGAGATGCATGGCTTTGAGTTAATTTATAAGATCCTGGACAGCAAGGGAGTTCATTTAATTGAAAGATGTAATTATCAGGTGTTGGAGGCGAAGGGGCTCATTAATTTCACAGACATTCTGTAGACTGAACTGTCCTCATTTCAATTTTTCACTCCACATCAAGGCTGAAGCTGTGCATCAAAGATAGACCAAAGGGAAACAAGAGATCTCTTTTGCCTCCCCTCTGAGCAGAGACCACACCAGTCTGTAACCCAACACAGGAGCCATATCTCAGGTCAGGTTCCCTGGAGAACTCAGCTCTTAATGGAAATTTCCAAAACTGTAAAAACACCACTTCTGTAGAAAGGAGCAGGAGTAGAAAGGAACAAATGCTGGTGTTCACCCATAAAGGGAGCATAAAGGAATTCCTACTGCAGGAAGAAGGATTTCTTTTTGAAGGAAGGGAAAACGTTTCTTTCTGAATCTGTTGGGGTCCGATGCTAACCTTAGGTGGACCCATGGCTATAGGCAAATTTGGATGGGGGCTCTTTCCTCGCTTCCCATCACCACCTTCTCTCTCTCTCCCTCTCTCTCTCTTCCCCCTCCCTCCCTCCCCCACTGTCTGCTATACTTCCTTCTCTCTGCCATACCTCTCTCCCTCCACATCCTTCTTTCTTTCTTTTGTCTTCCTCCCCAGCCACTGGGTTGCTGGGAAATGGAAAACAGAGCTGCAGCTCAGTGGCAAAGCATCTGCTTTGCAAGCAGAAGTTCCCTGGTTCAATCTCTGGTACCAGCTGCGGAGCATATGCCCATGCTGCCCAGGGTGGGCATGCAGGGTGCCCCCCCCCAGGGAAGCGTGCCATAGTTCAGTGTAGAAGAGGGGCTGCTACAGCTAGGCCAAAAAGAGTGCCCACTCTGCCCCTTCTCTCCGCCACTGGGCCAGGCCTGACCTGGCAGTTGAGGCAGAGCTGATGTGGCCAGGCACGCCTTGCCACAGTCGAGGTAGGCTGCTCTCCACCGCCAGGTCAGATGTGACCCAGCAGCAGAACTACCAAAGCTGAGCACAAGGTGCCTCACAGCCAAGGAGGGCAGCACCATGACTGCTGACTCTCCTGCTCTCCACCGCAGGGTCAGACCTGACATGGCAACGGAGCTGCTGTGGTCTGCCATGCCTCGCCATGGCTGAGGAGGGCTGCTCTCCACTGCTAGATCAAACGTGCCCCGGCAGGAGAGATGCTGTGGCCAAGTGTGAGGTGCACAATGTCCCCTCCCCCAGGTCAGTCTTGACCCAGGGGTGGAGCTGCACCAGGCACAAGTGCCGCAACCAAGGCACAGCTCCTTCTTGCATGGAGCCCAGCTCCAGTGAAGGAGCCTGCTGTGGGGGTGCCTGTTTAAACCCGGGGCCCCGGCCCCCCATGACCCCCATGCTATGCCTCTGCATAGGATTCAGAGACACCCTTGCCTCAATCCCTTGGAAGTCATTGCCACTTAGTGTAGACAAAGCTAAGTTGATGAACCAAGGGTGTTTCAATATAAAGCAGCTTCCTGTGTTCCTGTGACCTTCCCAGAGGTCTGAACTTCTACAGGACTTTTGAACATAGAAGCCAACTCATAGGGACTGAGGTGCCTTAAGTCCTCCTCCTAATAAAATATCTGAAGGAGCTGCCTCCCAAAAGTTGATGGGCATTGCCCTTCAAATGGTGTGCATGTGCTGGATCATGTGCTTGATTATGCAGGGTGGAGCTTACCTTGGCCCCAGTATTTTATTCAGGTTGGTGCCCCTACTTTTGAAAATAAACTAAGGGCCAATTAAATTAGGCCATGGGCTGCATGTAGCTCTAGGCCCAAGTTGCCTAGAGCTACATGCAACCCATGGCCTACCGTAATTTGCTTCATGCCAGTGTGCTAGATTTGAACTGTGAGTACCTGAATTGAAATCACTGGTTCTCTGGAGGAGGAGAAATTCAATTTGTATTTAAAGGCAAACCTACCAAATCTGCACTTTCTGAAGCAATGCATGAACTGGAGCTGTAGCCATTCTTTGAAATCCACACTTCTCATAATTTTGCATTGCAGGTCTCCAGTCAAACAATGTGCAAAAAAGAGAAAGAAATAGATATACTAGTACCAAGTGTGCATGAAATGCACATATTATTGAAAATAGCAAAGATACAGGATGATAATTTTGTAAAAATGTGTATATTATAATTGAATATCAGGAGAATATTTGGAGAAATTTGCACTCAAATTCTCATGCATTTTCATGAGGACTTTTTTAAAAAAACAGAAAAGGAAAAAGAATCACAAACTGGTGTGGAAATGTCAACTGAACTTAAGTTTGGAAAAGTGAAAAGCAGAGACACCAGAATGGACAGATGCAACCATCCCTACTCCCAGCCCAAAATCACAGGTAAAGTGATGGACATGAGGCAGGAGTTGATAATGCAGGTGAGCTGCGCACAGGTGGGCTGCATACAAGCTGCCGGCCAGCCCTGTGGAGCCTCCTTTTATTGACACAAATATGCAAACTCAGGCAGATACATTTTGGGCTGTGACCTTTACACATCTTCCAGTCCCGAGATCGAGGGGTGGTACAAAGTTATTTTGACACCTGTTTCCACCACGTCATTTTCCCCTTGCACAGTGTATAACAAAGGAGACAAAAGGTCTCACAGACAAAGGTTACAGACAGGACACCACAGAATACCGAGACCGCAAAAGGTTAGACAGAGGGTACGATGTTCAGACAGCTGTGGCTTTGCCCCGCCCCCCAAGGTCATGCGTGCAGGCAGACTGTGGCTGCTCCCTCCAGACCCCACTCTCCACTCCGCGATCATCCCTACACACAGGATCAGGACTCTTAGGAAACCACAAGTTCCCTGAGCCTAGGCAGTAAATAAGCGGGCAATAAGGCCTTCCGCATCTCCTCACCCGTCTCCAGTGAACCCTCAACACTGACACATTTGTTTCTTTGTTTCATAAAATTTATGCACTGCCTTTAAAACTGGTCCCAAGCTCTTAAGGCCTTTATATACTAATAGAAGCACATTGAACCCTGGCCTGTAGCAAATCGGCAACAAGTACAAATCTCTGTTATATCCTGACAAGGCCTCACAACTGTCAACAAGCATGCTCCAGCATTCTGTACTAACTGCAGTTTCAGGATCAAGCTCAGGGGAAACCTCGCATAAAGCGCATTGAAGTAATCCAGTCTTGAAGTAACCAACACATGAACTACTGTAGCAAGACTTTCTCAGTTAAGCTGTTGAACCAGTTGCAGTTCGTTAAAGGCATTTCTAGCCACTGAGGCTACCTGAGACTGCAGTGACAGAGCTGGATCCAGAAGCACCCCGATAGTGCAATCCTGCTCCTTCAGGGTGACCGCAAGCTTGTCTGTGGTAGGCAACTGACCAATTTCTTGAATGTGGTAGCTACTCACTCACAGTGCCTTTGTCTTGTCAGGATTCAATCTCAGCTTGTTTTTCCTCATCCATTTCACCACTGCATCCAGGCAATGGCCCAGGGACTGCACAGCATCTCCTGATTCAACTGTTATGAAGAAACAGAGATGAGTGTCATCAGCATACTGAAGGCTCCTCAGCTTGAAACTGCTTATGGCCACTCCCAATGGCTTCATGTAGATATGAAACAGCACTGAAGATAAGGTAGTCCCTTGTGGCACATCACAGTGTTGCTGCCAAGGAGTCAAAAGGTGCTGCTGAAGTTAGCATTGGAACAGCCACAAGACCATACCTCCAATTCTCATTTCCTAGAGCTGGTCCAGGAAGATACCATTGTCAATGGTATCAAATACTGACAAGAGATCAGGAAGCAGGAGCAAGGTGGCCCGCCCCTTGTCCCACTCTCTGCAAAAATCATCCATCGCGGACACCAAGGGTCTCTCAGTTCTCTGGCCAGACATGGACCCAGATTGGAATGGATTTTAATAATCTGTGTTCTCCAAAGATGCCTGCAGCTGATCAATCAAGGCCATCTTCCAACATCTGATTTAGGGTTGTGTTGCTGGTTCCTACGCACAGGGTGCCAAGATGAGGAGGCAAAACAACAGCAACAGCAACAACAGCAACAATAATCCTATCTTTATACAGGTATCTAGTGAGAAGATCCATAAAAAAGCAACTATGCCAGAAAGAATTATTGTGAAAATAATAAATATTTCATTGGGGGAGGGGAAATATTGTCGTCACTCAGGGCACCATATTACCAAGAAATGGTCCTATGTTGCCTCTTACTGTGAGTCAGTAACCTCTGGATCGTCCAAGATCACTCCACCAGACAACTACTAGAGGATACAATATGAGCTGTAAAATGAACCTTTTTCACAGCCTACACTGCCACTTGATAGGCACAATTATGTGTTCATTCCAGTATTTGCTCAGCTTCAGAGCAGACTTGCACCTCTTGTGTTCAAGTCTTCATCTGACTTGTTTCATTGTCCAAAGTTCCTCAGAGTGCCAAGGAGCTACTTGAGCTCCAAAACACTGGAGAGGATGGTCAGGAGTGATCATGTCAACTACCCATTTCATCTTGCCATTCCATTGTGAGACCACGGCTTTGACAGCATCACTAGCTTTCTCCATTCAAAAATTCCCCAGAGCAGTGATTTTCAACCAGTGTGCCATGACAACCTGGGGTGTCTTGAATGGTGGTCAAGGGTGCCGCGGGCAACACTGACCTCCATCACTCTTTCCTTCCCTCCCTTTTCTGATGCCCTCTTGTGTGTCTGCCTCCCAAAGGCTTGCTTGGCTACAAGATTCCCAAGCGAATGGTGCCTCTGGGGCTGGCTAGGGGGTGCTGGTTGCCAGGAGCTGAGGCAGCCTCAGAGTAAGCAAGCAAGTGGATAAGGGAACCCGGCCAGCCAGTCTGTCTGTTGGGAATGGATGGACAAGTGGGAGACTGGCCAGGCAGGCAGGCACTGCACTGACCTTTCTTGTGCTTGTTGTGTGCAATGCCTGCCTGGGAGCTGAGTGTCTGGTGCTGAAGGCAAGCTTTTTTACCATGCAGGCCCAGCAGCATCCGCTGCTGCCACTGCTGCTACCTCCCAAGGTGACTACCATCTTCAGCCAGTCTCCATCAGGCCACTAAGGCTGGGGGCATTCTCTTTCCAGGCCCCTGTAGGATGGCTTGAGGAGGCACCTCTCTTTGGAGGGGGGGTGAGGAGGCTCAGAGAAACAGGGACGGCTGCGCAAAGGACTCACAAGGAGAAGGGAGAAGAGAGAAGGCTGAGGGAACACTCCACATGGGAGGGTGTTTGAAAAAAGGTGAAGGGCTGCCAGCTGCCGGCAAGGAGTGACATAAATTGGCTTCTGAGGTTCAGAGCGCACTTCCCCACAGGGGAGCCACAGAAAGAATGTAGTTGGTCAAGGGAGCCATGGACTCAAAAAAGTTGCAAACCTTTGCCTCAGAGCATTCGGGGGGACATCTGGTTTCATCAGTCTCTGAGGGTGGGCCATCCAAATTGGCCCACCACCCTTACTCTGTAAGGAGGAACTGCCACTTCCAGTCCAAACTTACCAGGTAATGTTCTCACCATCCAAGGGAGTACACTGCACTCCCCCTATCTTTGTTCCATCCCTCGTATCACAAGGGGCCAGGATTACATCAAGAGTGTGCCCTTCCTGGTGTGTTGAACCAATGACCATCTGAAAGAGACCCATAATTGTCAAGGAGGCCATGAAGTCTTGGGCTAGTCCCACAGCAGCCTCGGCATGGATAATTAAGTCACCCATGAATATCATTTTAATTTTTTAATATGATTTTTATTAAATTTTCTGTTTTACAATTTCAGATAAACATTTTACATATTTAAGATGTCAATGACTTCCCTTTTTCTCTTTCCATAGTTCATTTTACATATCTTATATCCCTGCATATTTTACAAAAACTATACTAATCAGTTTTCCATTATTACATCCATCAAAACTTACTTACACTGTTGAATTTATCTTAATGCTGCCAGAGTTTCTAGCTGTACACCATTATTTTCCATATATTCAATAAACGTTTTCCAATCTTCTTCAAATGTATGTTCTTCTTTTTCTCTTATTCTATATGTTAAGTCTGCAAGTTGACAGGAATATCATTTTGGGATCCACCAACAATACCCCAGAGACTACATCAGCCAGCCTGGTCAGGAATACTGCCAGGCAACAGGGTGGTCAGTAGACCAGCAGCATCCCTGATTTGTATCTCTGGCCCAGCAGCAGGTGAAGGTCTTCTAAGCCCATCCCAAGATCAATAGACTTCCTGGTCAATGAGATGGTATTCCTATAGAAAATAACAGTACCCCCACCTCAACCCCCTGGTCTAGCCTAGTATGGTACTGAAAAACCATCTCTGCAGAGCAGGGAAAGGTCAGGCCCATCCAGCTCACTCACCCATGTCTTGGAAATGCAAGCCAGATCAGCCCATTCACCCACAATCAAATCGTGAATGAGCATGATTTTATTATGGATTGATCTGTCATTCAACAACAACAGCACCAGACTAGAGGACTCAGTGGATATGCTATACGAGTAATGTCTAGTGGAGTGAGAGGACAAGAACAAAGAACAGAAACAAAACACTTAGGCCTATCTCTCATGGGTGTTCCTCAAGCCCTACTCCCACTGTGCTTTCCTCTGCCTACCACCACTGGAATTGGTGCACCATCTTGACCGCTCCCTGTTACCTGCCCACCCAGAAACATTAACACACCACCATTCAATTTATAAGCAGCTGGGGAAAACAAAGGCCCAGTACTATATTAACCCATACCAGCAGAGGTTAAATCCCCTAGCTCCTCTCCTCCCCATGCCTTTCACTCAAGGGAAGTTCCACAAAACCAAACTTCCCTACAAGCAAGCTCTCACCCTGGCTAAGGTTCACAGGCCTGTCTCATGCAGTGTCTGGCCTATACTTCTATTTCTTGACTGACAGTGTGTGTGGCAACCCTGCCTTTGCATCATCCTGAAGTGGCAACATGACCAACCCCATCACGGCTGCCCCCACCACCTGTGCTGGGGCCTGCTGTTATAGTAAGGCAGGTCCTGCACCATATCCCAACCTCTGTTACATTCACTCAACCAGCAATCAAACCGTAACCCACACTACAAGCAGCACAGGTTCCTGGAGCCAGATAGTCCATAGGTCAAACAACTGCTGCAATGAAAAGCACACACACTTACTGGCTGGGAAAGCAAACCAGGCAAGAACCAGGATGGTGCAGAGCCCACCCCTCCCTGTTTCTCTGTAGGTCTGTTCTCAAGAGTGAAGAGTTTGATTAGAAGGGGAGATTGGCAGGGGGGGGTGGAATAAAAGAAAAGAACCCGTTCAGAGACTTTGGATCATAATGAAGCATGGACATCCAAACTGGATGAGTTTAGATTTTGAAGCTGAATTTCCAAAATCTGCCTTCCCCAGCCTCATGCACTACAGATATCTTGGACCACAGCATCCTTCATCTCCAGCCAGCTAATAGCAAGGGGCAACAAGATTTGTAGTTCAGCATCTGTAGCACCACAGATTCTCCTTCTTCCTGCTAGAACCACAAGAGTAGGCATCAGAGTAGGCAATACTGGCTACATTCATATGTCATATGAGAGGAATGGTGGAAGTTGTAGCACATAGTTAAATAATGAAATTTGCTCAAGCAAAATGAAGTGATGGCCACCAACTTGAGTAGCTTTGAAAGGAGATTAGCTAAATTCCTAGAGTATAACACTATCAGCGGCTACCACCAGGGCTTTTCCTTGCCTTGTTTCGTTCTTATGTTAGTCCAACAACATCTGGAGGACCACATGTTCCCTGATCTTTAACTAGGTAGGCCTTTGGTATGATCCAAATGGATATGCTGAAGATTTGGAACTGATAAAAGGAACGCCTAACTAACACTTGAAATATGCTGATACAGGATGTAAAGCTGAAACAGGCTTTCACGAGTTTATGGAGGAGCTTAGATTTATTGCTGATGGTTGGCTAGGATAGTGAAATGGAAGCTCCCTTTAAAGGAGCTGTACACCTCTAAATTTAGGGACACGGGTGGCGCTGTGGGTTAAACCACAGAGCCTAGGACTTGCCGATCAGAAGGTTGGTGGTTCGAATCCCCGCAACGGGGTGAGCTCCCGTTGCTCGGTCTCTGTTCCTGCCAACCTAACAGTTTGAAATGCAAGTAGATAAATAGGTACCGCTCCGGCGGGAAGGAAAACGGCATTTCCGTGCGCTGCTCTGGTTTGCCAGAAGCGGCTTAGTCATGCTGGCCACATGACCCGGAAGCTGTACGCTGGCTCCCTTGGCCAATAAAGCAAGATGAGCATCACAACCCCAGATTCGGTCATGACTGGACATAATGGTCAGGGGTCCCTTTACCTTTACACCTCCAAATAATATCATCTTGTGTATGGGAATGCTGAAGGGTTATTGCAGTGATGGGGGAACTGAGGCCCTCCAGGTGTTGCTTGACCATAACTCCCATCACCCCAGACAACGGACTATGCCTATGCTGTTTCAGGCTGATGGAAGGCAGAGTTCTTCAGCATCTGGAGAGCTAAAAGTTTCCTACCCCTGAACTATTGCCCTTCTGCCCTATTTCTTTGTTTCCCGGGAGCAGGTGGTTCATTTCCCAAAATGCCTCTATTTAGTGTTTCTTGAGTATTTTTGGACATTAAAATGGCAACACCCAGCCCCCCAGTTCTGCTGCTGCCAACTGCTTCCAGATAAGCCCAATGCTGCCTTCTGAAAGAGAAGAGATGCCATCAGAGACTCCTTTGCACAGGAGCTTAGCAGACCTAGAACTGGTACCCTGGAGAACTCAATTCCTCCTCTACCAGCCTACTGCATTTCTATGCTCCATGTGGAAGATGTGATTGCCCTCTTTCTTTCCAGATTAGGGACAGAGAGTGCCCCCTCTTTCTTCTACCAGCCCACTCACTCCCCTGCATGGAATTCCTGGTTATGTAGTTTTACTAGGCTAGGACTTGCTTTAGTTTCTCTGTACATTAGGTGTGCTTATAGACCAGAGATTCCTCAGCCCCCTGAGGGCCTCTCTCTCTGGCCCTCTGAACTAACTTTAGGTTACACCCCTTCTCTCCAGACCACACCTCTCAACACACCTGGTGTTCAATATCCTTGAATATTTCTAATTTGGTAGAATGTGTCATTGACCTCTGCAAATGCCTATTGTTTGCCTGGATGGAGGAAGGAGAGGGGTATGTGAGCATGTGCTGAAACAAATCTCCTACACAATGGTAAAATAAACATTTGATGATGCAGCCACTTTTGTTTCTGGCCTTGCCCGTCACATGCAGCCCCTGGTATGCTGCCCGGAAGAGCAAAAGATCCCCCACTCCTGTTATAGACATTGTTACTAATAGAATCCAAAGTCTCACATGCCATGAAGGCTTTAACTGTCCTGCTGAGTTCTATGTGCCTGTTTATATGGCCTCACTTTGGTGTTCTCTCTATCACTCCCTTGTTCCTGACAGATGCTACCCCAAAGCCACTGTCTCCACATTGTTATGCTCTTTGGTGTGCCAGCCTGCATTTATGATTTATTTAGAACTGGATTGTATTGCCTCTCAAGGCCAGCGCTCCTTAATCTGTCACTGTTCCCACCACGGCCATACACAAACATTTGTTTTCGCTGCATCAGCATCTCTGTTTGCTGAAGAAAGATGCCCATTGTTAATCACTATAGCAACTGCAATTTGGTACTTGGTAGTTGGTGGAGGAAGGGGGGGCGGGTTGTACGTGAGTTTCTGGGTATTTTTATTCTCCTTTTAATATTAACACACACCCTTGTTGACTGAAAAGTTCTTGCTTTCATCAAGCAAAAGTATTTATAATTTAGCAGAAATGGTAGCAGGCCCTACGCTTTGCACTTGAAATGCATCACAGCCAGTGTTGTTCTGCTGTGTGTATGCATGTGTGCCTGGAATAGCAACTAGAGCTTGTAAGTGATTCAGCTCAGGGGCTTTGTCTGGATGTCGACAACATGGAATGGCTCAAGTGCATTCTCTGAATGCACACAAAGAAGCATGTTTGTCGCTCCAAGCAACTCTGGGTCTGGCATGGGGCTGGATAGGAGGTCACTTAGGAACCTTAATATATATATCACCTCCATGATGGAAGAAAGGAGAATTCAGAATTTGAGAGTTGGGAGTGACTTTTGAGGTCATCTAGTCCAACCTGCTGCTCTATGCAAGAATCTTGTAACTTTGGCACCTCTAGCAGATGGTCACCCAACCTCTGTTTAAATACCACTAGCAAAGAAGAGCCCACCGCCTCCTCTGCCAGCCTGTTCCACTGCTGAACAGCTGTTAATGTCAGGAAGTTTACCCTAATCTGTTTCCTTGATGTTTCCATTCATTGGTTCTAGCCCTGCTCTCTGAAACAACAGAAAACAAATTTGTTCCATCTTGTGCAGTGCTTTTTTTCTTTAAAAAAAATGTTTAGGAGTACTCTCATTCCGTCAGAGACTTAGGAAACACCGTGACAGGAAATGAGGCTGCCATCAGGGATAGCAGTGGAACTGACAATTCACCATGTTAGAGAAGAAACTAAAAAAAATAATATTTTAAGTTTCTTCTCCCGTTAGATTCACAAAATGTTTAGGGTTATGCGTACCCCTGCATCCCCCCCAGAACCCCCTCCCCCCGCTGATCTTGTGCATGACCAACTCTCATGAGCCCCATGGGGGAGGGTGTTGACAGGCCAGGAGAGGAGGCTGGACAGAAAGAGGAGGGGCCAGATGAGCTGCCCTCTGTCTCATCACTGAGAACTAGGTACCACCTCCACCATTGGGAACCGACCCATGTCACCATTTGGAGAAGCACACCAGTATGTAAGGCAAGAGAGTCTTGCAAGTGAACATGCCATGTCTTGAGAGTAAGGGCTGCAGTACAGAGCATCTTCCTAGCATGCAGAAGGTCCAGGTTCAAGCCCCAGTATTTCCAGGTCAAGCTGGAAAAGAATCCTGACTGAAATCCTGGAGAGCCTTCAATTAGTGTAGACAGTACTGAACTGGATGGACCAAAGGTCTGACTCAGTGTAAGGCAGCTCCCTGTGCTCCTGTCTCACCTTTAAAAGCTGATGGAAGGGGTGTGCTTGTTGAAGCAGCTTCATAGCATAGCTTTTGTCCAGTTGTAGACTGTGTCATTATTGAACTCTCTCTAGTCATAGCTGTGGCAATCTGTACCCATAGCTTTTCCCAAACCATTGCAAGCCTTGAAGAGTGTTTTCTTTCTTATTTTCACAAAAGACCCTGTCATTGCCTGTGGAACAGAAGCCTGGACACTGACAGTCCTTCAGCTGTTTGAAGACCACTATCATGTCTCCCATTCTTCCTCTTTTCTCCAAAGTAAACAGCATACGCTGGGATATAACCATAACAAACAAGCATAGCACTGAGACCCTGATGTTTTGTGAAGGATTGTTGACATCACTGAGGCCTTGATGAGCTAGGATATAATTGAGGGGGCAGTTCTCCATCTGGTATGGATGTCAGGTGTGAATATCTCTGCTAATGGATGCAGATACAACTGTGCTTCAGATCTGAAGGGCAGCACTAGGTCAGGATGTTGCAGAAGGTCAAATTCAATATAGAGTGAGTTACCACATGCATACAGTGGGGTTCATGCTTCTTATATTCTCCCAATGCATGGATAATGGGGCAGAGGCAGCATGGATGAACACAACACCGCTCTCCCACCCAAAGGATTCTTAATTGTGTGGAGAACAATTGAATAGTTTTATGAAAGCCCTCTGCCATACCTTGTTGGCAAAACTGGGCTAGATCAGGTATGGGGAAGCTGTGAACATCCAGAGGTTGTTGAACTCCAAGTTCCATCATTCCTGAACATTAGCCATGCTGGAGCCTATGGGAATCTAGCCACATCTGAAGGACCACATTCCCTTCTAGGCAACCTTCTGAGGCCCATATGGTGGTGGTAGGCATGGCCAGAGCAATAAATACATTATTTTCTTTGTACAGTAGGCTTTTTACATTAGGCTGATTCCTACACACACTCCCATGCCCCTTTCTATTTTCCATCCAGGCAAGCCAAAGGCATTCTCAGAGCTGAAGGAGACATTCTAGCCAGGTAGAAACTCTCAAGGAGGGTGTGAAGCAGAGCTGGTTAGTGGGTTGGTCTGGTGAGAAGGGGAGTGGTTGCCATAGGACCCAACAGAGAGGCTTGGGGAGCAACAGATCCAGAATAAGGCAGAAGCCCCAGACTGTGGGTCCCCAGTGCTGTGATGTGACATCATCATGGCATGGCATGGCGTGAGCACAGCCGTCACTCTCCAGCACCGCTTCTGCCCTTCTGAAGTGGCAGGAGGGGGGCAGCAGAGCATGGGTGCATGTTTGCAGCTGCAGAGGGCCCCAACAGAGGCCCTGCAGGTGAGGCAGAGGCCCTGGCCCAGTAGTTGCTGTGGTGCTAGAGAGCTGGAGGTAAGGCAGCAGACAACAGCGGCAGTGGGCAGAGGCTGGGCACCCACAGTCACCATTTTTTGGGTGCCCAGGCACCCAGGTTCCGATGGAGATGGCACCAGTGGTATAAGGCAGGATCAAAGATTCCCAAGAGGCATGGTGTATTGTGGAACTGCGCCCTTGTGGAACATCTGCTACCCACCTTTATATAATCATCCCCGTTCCCAACCACTCCTGCCATGTCTCCAAACTGGGTTCTTTTTTCCCCACTTGCATTTTGCCTTGAGATTGTCCCCTCTCCATCTGCTCTTCCTCCTACCAAAGCCCACACAGCAAACTGTCCTCCTGCTCAGCTCTCCTCAACTAGGCAGGCCCTTTTCCTCACCTGACTATGCCTGGACACATTCTCCCCCTCTGCTTCTGCCTCATTTGTTACACAACCACCCCTGCATTCTTTCTACAGAGATAGGAGGAGAGACAGCATCTTCGCATGAGCCCCCACACAAGATTCCTGCCTCACTAGAGCCGAACTGCTTAGCAACGGCATTCAGTGCTGTCATGAGACTCTATGGAAGCTCCAGCACAGCTCACTCACTGGGCATGACCTAGAAGAGCACCCACCACTATTCAAGTTCAAAAAGCTGCACACAGCCCAAATGACTGCCTGCAAGAGGCTCCCATACAGCTTCAGAGCCTCTCTGGAGCACAGAATTCCAGTAATTGCACTGAATTACAACCATTATTATCTCTTGTGCAGACTACTATCCACTAGGGGATTAAATGAAGACTGGAGATTAGTCTAGGAGCTTGTTTAAAGAAAGTTCTCTATTCCTTTTCTTCTTCCACTCCTGTTCGCTCTTGGAAAGAAGAGGGGAGTGAGAGCCTGTACCTTTATCTTACAAAGGGGTTCCATTCCAAGGGTTCCACATTTACTAAAAAATTGTATACACCCAAAGCCTTGGAGCTACCCCTGTAATAATGCCTATTGCACACCTGCATGGAGAGATGTGAGTGTAGAAACCCCTTACTTCTGTGCAGACTGAAGATGTAGCCTACTGCACAAGGGTCTCACACACTGCTTCATTTACTTTCTTCTCTGATTCCTGTTTATCACTGACATGTGGCCCCTGAAAGGTTATTCACGAGGGAATGCAACCCTCATGCTGACCAGGGATCCTC
This sequence comes from Podarcis raffonei, assembly GCF_027172205.1. Lineage (NCBI taxonomy): Eukaryota > Metazoa > Chordata > Lepidosauria > Squamata > Lacertidae > Podarcis > Podarcis raffonei. Next base: position 6,898,002 of record NC_070621.1, read on the forward strand.
ACCCTGTGTTAGCAAGTTAGACTAGGACTAGGAGAACCTGAGTTCAAATTCCTACTTGGCTATGAAGATCACTCTGTGACTTTGAGCCAGCTGCTATAAACTTGGAGCATAACCCTACCTCACAGGTTTGTTGTGGGGATGAATGGTGAGGTGAAGAATTGTGTAGAGTACAGTAGACCGACAGCCTCCACACTTTTAACTTGTGCACATTCAACTTCATGCATTGGGCAATTAAAACAAAACCAAAAGGGGCAGAAGGATGTTGACAAGTTGGAACATGTGCAGAGGAGGGCAACCTAGATGATCAAGCATCTGGAAACCAAGCTTTATGAGGAACGGTTGAAGGAGCTGGGTATGTTTAGTCTGGAAAAGAAGAGACTGAGATGAGACATGCTAGCCATCTTCAAATATTTCAAGGTCTGTCCCATGGAAGATGGTGCAAGCTTGTTTTCTCCTGTTCTGGAGAGTAGGACCTGAACCAATGACTTCAAGTTACAAGAAAGTAGATTCTGAGTAAACATCAGGAAAAACTTTCTGGTTGGCTGACAGTGGAGTGGAAGGAGGCAGTGGACTCTCCTTCCTTGGAGATTTTTAAGCAGAGGTTGGATGGCTATCTGTCATGGATCCTTTAGCTGAGATTCCTACATTGCGGAGGGTTGGACTAGATGACCCTTGGGGTCCCTTCCAACTCTACATTTTTGTGATTCTATGAAAGGGAACAGACATCCAGGAAAAGACTTTCACACCTGCCCTGCCCCCAATGTGTTTTTTGGCTATATGCGATTTGGGCTTCATGTGCTACTCCTGGAATATACCCACACATAAGCTGTGGGTCTACTGTATACTATGCTGAGCTCCTTAGGATAAAGCATAATAAGTAAATTGAATAAACAAAATGCAGAACTAGGTGGATCTTCAGAGTAATCCAGCAGGCTTGTATACCGTTACCTACTAAATAGGTCAGGGCTGGGGAACATGGAGTCTCCCAGTGTCATTGGACTTCAGTTCCCATCAGCATCAGCCAGAAAGACCAGTGGTCAGGAATGGTAGGAGTTGTAGCCCAGCAATATCTGGAAGGCCACAGGTTGCTCATCCATGATCTAAAAGAAGTACATGCATACTGCAGCAAATAGTCACAGGAGCCATGGAGTTGAGAATTGCAGTTCATTGTGCAATAGAATACTTAAAGAACACAGAGGGTTTTGTTGTTGTTGTTCTACAGCGCCCTGTTGAAGATCTTCACCAAACCCCCATGAATTGCATTTCAGTAAAAGCACAGATGGAGAATGTGTGGCCCTTCAGCTGTTGCTGGACTGGAACTCCCATAATATCTGACCATTTGCCATGCTGACTAGTGATAGTGGGATTTGGAGTTCAACAACATCTGGTAGGGCACAGGTTCCCCGCCCCTGAAATAGACTGGTAAGTTGGTTATAATTATGCAAGTTTCCAAAAGGTCTCTCTCTCTCTCTCTCTCCCTCTCTCTCTCTCTCTCTCTCTCTCTCTCTCTCCTACACCCACCCACCCACACCCACAGCCATACATCCCTGATAAGTCTTTGCCAAGTAACATTACTGCAAGCTGTTCATATATTATAGAATATGGAGAGAAGAAGGGGAGAAAGGGGGCATTATTTTACAACCACATGTGGGCACCTCCCCCAAGCCTTTGATTTGCTTTCTGGGAATGCTTTGTGGCTCAACAAACAATTGAAAACTACATGGTTGCAAGGTGGAATCAACAAAAACAACAACAAAAACCCCAGGGGCATTAATTATATATAGAGAGAGATTTCCTTTTTCTTCGCTTCCTCTTTTTATTTTTATTTTTTAAAAGACGCTATTGCTTAATTATTGTTTGCAAATCTCCGGTATTTAAATTGACTTATTTGCAAATGTCTGTTTAGAAATTGACTTTGTAATTATAAAGTCCGTGCAGGCATATCGCAGGCCCTGGAGGGGTCTCTAACGAGGAATGATAATGTACCAAGCAATGTGAGCCTCCTGCATTGCATTCTAATAGCAGAGAGATGGTTACGAGCTGAGGCAGAGGGTTCTGTTGGCAAATCCCACAACCTAACAGAGGAAAGAGTGCGGAGTGGAGAAGAGATGGATATCCAGACAGAAATTGAACCCATAGGGAACCCAGGGGGCTTCAGGGTGTGTGTGTGTGTGTGTGTGTGTGTGTGTGTGAGAGAGAGAGAGAGAGAGAGAGAGAGAGAGAGAGAGAGAGAGAGAGAATCGCTTTCCCTTCCAGCTCCAGCAATCGGATTGAGCTCAGTTTGAGCATAGAATGAGAATGAGGCTGCCTCTTGGCCTAAAACAGCTGCTCAGCACTCTGCTGCACAGAAATACCAGCTTTCAGTGTGTAGCAGGTGATGCCTTAACAGGCAGCTTGTCTTGCAAGTGGACTTTGAAGCAGCTATGCACTGTTGTGATGCTAGTTATGATGCTGCTGGCTGCTGAGAATAGGTGACTTTTGAGTTCTTTGTAGTGTGAGTGTGCATTATTATCATGGAAAATAATAGGGCCAGTTCCGGAATGGCTTCTCATACCTGTTTTGTTATTTTGCATAATACTTCTTGTTGTTTTTGTTATTTTACTTATACTCCACCCATCGGGCTGGGTTTCCACAGCCACTCTGGGCAGCTAACAGCATATCTGAAAACATGATACGTAAAAGCATCAAGCATTAAAAACCTCCCAATACAGGGCTGCCTTCAGATGACTTCTAAAAGTTGTGCAATACTTTATCTCAACATCTGAAGAGAGGGAGTTCCACAGGACCCACTACTGAGAAGGCCCTCTGCCTGGTTCCTTGTTACTTTGCTTCTCGCAGTGAGGGAACCAGCAGAAGATCTTCAGAGGAGGACCTTAGTGTCTGGGCTGAGGGATGGAGATGCTCCTTCAGGTATACTGGGCTGAGACCGTTTAGGGCTTTCAAGGTCAGCACCAACTTTCTGAAGTGCTCAGAAACATACTGGGAGCCAGTGTAGTTCTTTTAGTACCAGTATTCTATGGTCTCGGCAGCCACTCCCAGTCACCAGTCTAGCTGCCGCATTCTGGATTAGTTGTAGTTTCTGGGTCACCTTCAAATGTAGCCCCACGTAGAGCTCATTGCAGTAGTCCAAGCAGGCAATAACTAGAGCGTGCACCACTCTAGCGAGAAAGTCTGTGGGCAGGTGGGTCTCAGCCTGCGTACCAGCTGGAGCTAGTAGACAGCTTCCCTGGACACAGAATTGACCTGCGCCTCCATGGACAGCTGTGAGTCCAAAGTGACTCCCAGGCTGCACACCTGGTCCTTCAGGGGCATGGTTACCCCATTCAGGATCAGGGAGTCCCCCACAACTGCCTGCCCCCCAAAAACTGTACTTCTCTCTTATCAAGATTCAACCTTAATCTGTTAGCCGCCATCCATCCTCCAACTGCCTCCAGACACTCACACAGGACTTCACTGGTTCTAGTACGGGATTGGCTTCATTATTATCAAATAATGGAGGTTTATAATTTGGATAAGAAAATTGGGTTTCAGGTGGAGAAATCGAAATTGGAAACAGAATTGTTAGATCCCAAAACTAAGAATCTGTCAAGAATGTATAACTTGCTGTTGAAATGGAATACTCAAGATGAAACGGTGAAATCAGCTATGTTTAAATGGGCTCAAGATGTTGGACATAACATTATGATGGCTGACTGGGAACAGTTATGGACCACAGGTATTAAGTTTACGGCATGTAATGCCTTAAGAGAGAATATAATGAAAATGATATACAGGTGGTACATAACACCAGTCAAGCTTGCAAAAATCTATCATTTGCCCAATAATAAATGTTGGAAATGTAAAGAGACTGAAGGTACATTCTTTCACCTTTGGTGGACGTGCCCAAGGATTAAGACCTTTTGGGAGATGATCTATAATGAAATGAAAAAGGTACTTAAATATACCTTTCAGAAGAAACCAGAGGCCTTTCTCCTGAGCATGGTCGGCCAATTGGTGCCAAAGAAGGACAGAACTTTTTTTATGTATGCAATAACAGCAGCAAGAATACTCATTGCAAAATATTGGAAGACACAAGATTTACCCACCCGGGAAGAATGGCAGATGAAAGTGATGGACTATATGGAACTGGCGGAGATGACTGGCAGAATCCGAGACCAAGGTGAAGAGTTGGTGGAAGAAGATTGGAAAAAAATTAAAGTTTATCTACAGAAACATTGTAAGATCCAGGAATGTTAGAAGGAGGTTGGAATGAATGTAATGTGGTTTTAGCAGAAACGATATAAAAGATTAGGTAAAAATTGATTTTTTAATTGGTGAAACGAGAAGGTAAAATTATAGTACATTAAGATAAATTATTAGGATAAAAACCAAGCTGGAAAGGATTTGCTGAAATATTTAATTGAACTAGAATACAAAAAAAGGGAGGTGTGAGGAGGTCAGGGAAACAAGTAAATGAAAGACAAGATATGGAAAGATGGAAATGTTTTTAATTGTTTTTACTTTTCTGTATTTTGTATTTTCTGTTCTCTTTTTTATTTTTTATTTTTTTCTTCCTTCTTTTCTCATTTTTGTAACTTTTTTGAAACTTTAATAAATATTATTTTTTTAAAAAGGACTTCACTGGTTCTGACTTAAAAGAGAGGTATCATCTGCATACTGATGAACACCCAGCCCAAACTCTCTGATGATCTCTCCCAGCAGCTTCATATAAATGTTGAAAATTATGAGAGAGAGGACAGAGCCCTGAGGCACCCCACAGGTGAGAGCCCAGGGGTCTGAACACTCACCCCCCAACACACACTTTCTGGACATAACCCAGGAGGAAGGAGCAGAACCACTGCATAACAGTGCCCCCAGCTCTCAACTCGTCTAGACAGTCCAGAAGGATATCATGATCAATGTCATCAAAAGCAGCTGAGAGATCCAGCAGAACTAGGAGACACCTTTCACCTCTGTCCCTAGCCTGCCAGAGATCATTTAGCAGCACGACCAAGGCAGTTTCAGTCCCATGATGAGGCCTGAATTCCTGACTGGGATTGATCTAAATGGTCCAGAGCCTTCAGGGGTGCCTGGAGTTGTTCAGCGACCAACCATCCAGCGACCAACTGGGCAATAGTTGGCCATATTGGCCGGGTCCAAATATGTTTTTTTAAAAGCGGTTTAATAACTGCCTCTTTCAGTGGGTCTGGAAAGGATCCTTCACAGAGGTTAGCATTCACCACCCCACATAGCCCATTGCCCAGCCCTTCCTGGCTTACTTTTATGAGCCAGGATGGGCAAGGATCAAGGAGAGAGGTTGTAGGACTGATGTCCAAAAAGGTTGAATTTGGGGACAATCCCATCACATGTGGAGGTAAGTGCCTGTAGAGGAGCAACCTCTCCAGCATTTTGATGAGGTTCCTGGATGTATCACTGCCAGCTTCCATGGTGTTAGGTACCGTTATAGATAAGTTTCAGGGTGTGTTCCCTTCTTTTGGCTGAGATTGATTTAAAGGGTGGTTTTGATCACAGTGTAGACCACTGGGTAACATTTATTTCATAGCCTATGCCATGTGCCCATTGCTTTTGGATTGAGATGAGGGGGTTTGTGGGATTCTGGAGTAGTATTTTATATATTGTGGACAGAATCCCTTTACCATGTCCCTCTGCTGTCAGGAGGTCTTCGAAGGTGGTCAAAGGCCTAGTGGCTGCTGTTTTTATTGCTGGGTTGTTTAAGATGTGCAGTTGGTAGTGTGCTTGCCAGGGTATTTGGGTGTCCCCTAGTTTTTCTTGTATTTCTTGTGTTGGTATGTGTTGATTATTTTTGTAGAAGTCTGTTAGGTGGTATAATAAGCCTTTGGTTTGCCAAATTTTTATTTGGAAGTTTTGGGCGGCATGATGAAATAGTGGATGGTGGGCCAGGTAGGGACAGTTTTCATGCTTTTTCCTTCTATGCTTTAAGCATGGACTATGTGAACCTGTTTGGTGTTATGGGGATTTTTCTTAGTTTGTTTTGGAGGAACAGGTATGCTGTGGTTGATGTGTTTTTGATTGTGTCTATATCTATATTTGCTTGTTTTGCTGTGTTCAATCAGAATCAGTAATTTCTTCATGGAATCTGTTATGTTGAGACCAGGGACAAAGCCATCCTGGTTTGGTGCTATTAGTTTGTGTAAGAAAAGGTTTAGAACATTAGTCAAGATTGATGTGAATGTCTTGTAGTCTTGATTTATCAGTGAGATTGGGCAGTATGATTCTACTTTGAGACTATCTGAGTGGCTTTGGGATAGAGATTATTTTGGAGGAGGTCTAAGTTTTAGGAATGAAGGCCCTTTTTATGTTGTTAAACAGGCAGATTATAGGGAAACTGGATTTCTTTGAATTTCTTGAGAATTCTGCTGTAAAGCCATCAGGCTCTGGAACTTTGTGTGGTTTTGATTTTTGAAGAACCTCTCTATTTTCTCTGGGTCCATGAATTCTTGTTCCTCTGCAGTTAAGATTGGCATGGTCTGTCCTCTGCAGTTAAGATCGGTATGGTCTGTCCTACTAGGAAATTTCTAATTTCCTTTTTGGATGGATTAAAATTCAGCAAATTCTGAGGTTATTTCTTTGGAGGAGAATGTAATATTGCCATCTTTTTGGTGATGCAATGTATTCTTTTTTTGAGTGCTTTTTTCCAGCACCTGTTTGCTAATAGTCTGGAGCTTCCTCCTCCATGCTCATAAAGCATTGTTTCAAGTCTAGTGATTGCCATATTGGTGGAAGGTCAAGTCCAAGGTCTTTCAGTAGTTGCAGGGCTTCAGATTTGTTGGTGGCCTTGTGTTGTGTTGTGTCAGTGGTTATACTGAGGCACCAGTATTTGTGTCCTGCAGTGTTGAAGCACATGGGCATAGATTTTTTTTTATTTGGTTTATGGTCTGCTGTGATCGGGACACGGGTGGCGCTGTGGGTTAAACCACAGAGCCTAGGACTTGCTGATCAGAAGGTCAGCAGTTTGAATCCCCACGACGGGGTGAGCTCCCGTTGCCCGGTCCCAGCTCCTGCCAACCTAGCAGTTCAAAAGCACGTCAAAAGTGCAAGTAGATAAATAGGTACCGCTCCGGCAGGAAGGTAAACGGCATTTCCGTGCGCTGCTCTGGTTCACCAGAAGTGGCTTAGTCATGCTGGCCACATGACCCGGAAGCTGTACGCCGGCTCCCTCGGCCAATAAAGCGAGATGAGTGCCGCAACCCCAGAGTCATCTGCGACTGGACCTAATGGTCAGGCGTCCCTTTACCTTTACCTGCTGTGATAGATCCTGTAGGAGTCATGATGGCGTTATATTGGAGATTAGTTGACTTTCTGAGGTTGTTCCATATTTCTTCTTTCTTTCTGTAGTCGGCAAAGTGCACAATTATGTTTTGTGGAGGGGCACTGGCTTTCGGCATGGGTCTCAGAGCTCTGTGTGCCCTTTTCAGGTCACCTACTTTGAGTTCCAGATTTGGGAACAGGGCTAGGAAGGTATTCTCTGAAGACCAGAGTTCATAGGAGAGTGAGGAGGTGTCAGGGACTGGCTAGATGAGGAGTGGAAACTGCCTGACCAAGATCCCCCCAGGGAAAGCACAAAGAAAGAGGATTTGTATCCTGGATCCTGGTGGTGGAGAACTGGACATTTCCCCAGAGGAGGGGAAGAGCTGGGAAGTACTGAAGACTGGGATCTTGGAGGAGTAGAAGGAAGAAACAACCAGCTGTCCCAGTACAAGAGCAAAGACAGGAATCAAACTTACCAGCTTTTCTGCTGACAGCCTGCAAGCCCCTGCCCCACTCCCAAAACAAGGTGTTTGATGAATATTCAAGAGCAGAGAGCCAGGCAGAAAGAGGATCCCTTGGGGTTCACTGTAGACAGAGGGAGGGGCCTGACACAGAGGGAATGGAGTGGGAGGTACAAGTCAGCCTGAGCAACTGCTTGCCTAGGTGGAACATATCTCAGAGGTCTCCGTATGTTCCCCATTCTGCTTCCTTAATAAAGTTAGCTGGTGTTTCCCTAGCTTTTTCTGATCTGTGATTGAACTGTTCTCCTTGTCAGCTCCACTGACAGGAGCTGATGCTTTAGATCAGAAGTGAGGAGTCTGTTGCTCTCCAGGTGTCCTTAAACCACATCAGCCCCAGCCAGCATGGCCAATGGTCAGGGACATTGGAGTTGTAGTCCAGGAACAACTGCAGAACATCACATTGGCTGCCCTTGGATTGTGCCCTGGGACTTCTCATTCAGAATTCATGCATCTCATCTAAGATTCATGAATGAGTGAAAACTTCTAGTGATAATCTGTAGTAGTAATTTCCCCCACGTTACACGGTACACACATTGTTCCAGACCAACAGGAAGGACTGGAAATATGTGGCCCTCCAAATGGACACTAACGCCCATCATCACTGACCCTTGATCATGCTGGCTGCAGCTGATGGGGGTTGGAACATCTGGAGAGCTGCAGATTCTCCAGCTCTGATGAAGGCTTTGAAAGTCGCAACCAGCACTTTGAACTGGACCCAGAAACCCATTGGAAGCTGGTTTAGCACACACACAGACACAAAATGTATTGGCATTCTATACACAGTAAATTATGTGCCCACAAGCAGTTTAGCTGTTGCATTCTGCACCAGTAGAAGTTTTTTTAGATCGGGGCTTGGGAACCCATGGCTTTCCAGATTTTGTTGGATTCCAGCTTCCATCAGCCCCAGCCAGAATAGCCAATGGGCACAGATTATGGGAGTTGGAGTCCAGCAACGTCTAGAAGGGTACAGTTCCACCATCTGTGTTATAGGCCCACTTGAATGGCAACACCTGAGTTCATGACAGGTATGTGTGACCAACTAGTTTGGTGTAACCAAGGTACCACATCCCTTTGGTGGCCTTCTCCAGGAAAGGCCAGAGTGGGCATACTGTTGAAAGTTCTGCAAATGCATTCAGAGCTTTCAGTGAACAAGCTGGCACTCAACTGCAGATGGGGACCTAAGCATAGCTAAGACTTTGATGAGGATGGGCCCTCCTTGAGCTTTCTCTTTGCTTTTCTCTCTGCCTTGGAGAACAAAAGGCCCTGATGAGATAATGAGATGTACAGATAATAATATACTAAAGGCTAGATTATATATCCCCACTTGGATATATTGCGAGGCATATTCCCCCGTGGGTGGCTTGTGGACAGAGGTTGGCAGTATCGTATTTCTTCCTTTTTGCACTCTTTAATTTCAAGTGGTTCAGCTAAGACAATAATTGTTCAGAGGAGAAGCCCATTACAGACATATGCGTGCATTAATTAAAGCCATCAAGGAATCTGCAACGTTTGCTATTGATTCAGAGACCCGCAGATAATTAATGGCTCTCGATGACACTTTCAGGGAGGGGGAAATGTTTTTCTGGCAGTGCTTCACATATGTGGGATAGACTTCTCTTCTCTTCTGAAAGTCTGCTGTGACTCCTAAAGGCACACAAAAAGAAGACAGCAGGGAGCTTTTGAAAGCCGCTAAACATTTTTGTATCTGGAAAAAAAGGCATTTAGAATAGGGAACACTGATGCCTCTAAAGGTGCAAATAAACAGCAGCAGCCCAATTTATTACAGTGGTTACAGATGCTTCAGGTTACAGACTCCGCTAACCCAGAAATAGCACCTCAGGTTAAGAACTTTGCTTCAGGATGAGAACAGAAATCGTGCTCCAGCAGCACAGCGGAAGCGGGAGGCCCCATTAGCTAAAGTGGTGCTTCAGGTTAAGACCAGTTTCAGGTTAAGAACGGACCTCCGGAACGAATTAAGTTCTTAACATGAGGTACCACTGTATTTTGCTGTTTATTATATGCCAATCTTCCCCAACTGGTGCTCCTCCCAACTCCAATCAGTCCCAGTCAGTATGGGCAGTGGTCAGGGATAATGGAACATGGATTCCAGAAACATATGGACAGCTACAGGAACCAAAATGATCAAGTAGCTGGAGCAGAGGCACTGACTTGTACCCAAGATTGAGGGGGCCTGGCATGCAGCATGTGTGTGTAACATCATGTGAGTTTCGTGCATCACATGCACATGACATTACAGTGGTACCTCGGGTTACAGATGCTTCAGGTTACAGACGCTCCAGGTTACAGACTCCTCTAACCCAGAAATAGTACCTCGGGTTAAGAACTTTGCCTCAGGATGAGAACAGAAATCATGTGGTGGTGGTGCAGCGGCAGCAGGAGGCCTCATTAGCTAAAGTGGTACCTCAGGTTAAGAATAGTTTCAGTTAAGAACGGACCTCCAGAATGAATTAAGTTCTTAACCCGAGGTACCACTGTATATGTGTGGCATATGTGTGTGACATCAAAACATCGGAAGGAGGCCAAGCACAAAGCCCAGCATGGCACAGCTTCAATGGCTGGTGGCTCCCCCTCTCTCATGCTCAGGAGGAGTTAGCTACTGAAGCTGTGCCGTGCTCAACTCTGCGCTTGGCATCCTCCACCCCTTAACACTGATGGGGCCTGGCCCCCTCCCAGCAGATTTTTTTGGGGGTGGACACCTCAGCCCCATAGAGTTGACTCGCATGGATCTGGAGCAACTCCCCCACTGAGAAAAGCTCACAACATTGGAGGCTTTCTAGCACTATTGCTTAATACAAGTTTGTCATGATCAAGGTGTCTCCCCTCCCTCTACTTACCTGGCAGGGGAGATACCATGATCACAATACAAGTTTGTCATGGCCTTTGGCTAGAACAATAAACTTATGAACTGAACTGAAAGCTTACAGAAAAGGTGAGAAAGGGAGATGATAGAAGTGTATAAAATTATGCATGCTGTGGACAAAACAAACAGAGAAAAGAAATGACTTCTTCACCTAGAGAATACTTAAATTACGGAATTCACTCCCACAAGACCTAGACATGGTCACTTGGATGGCTTTAAAAGAGGATCAGACAAATTCATGGAGGTTAAGGCTATCAGTGATTAATAGTCATAATGGCCATGTTCTAACTATACTGTTAGAGACAGGATGCCTCTGAATGCCAGTTATGGGGATTCCAAATGGGGAGAGAACTGTTACTGTTAATTAGTCTTTGGCCTGATCCAGGAGACTATTCTTCCATTTTTAGTTTTCACAACCACAACCTAGCCTAGTTTTGCCAACTCTGCCTGGGTGCCTCTTCAGGGTGTTACAGAACACTAGTTTATTATCCTTTCATTATCTGGAACATCTCAAGGGCACGAGATTGGGAAATGCTGTTATAGATATTTCAGCCCAGCCTTTAAGCAAGTTCCCAGGGTACCAAACGAAAAGCAAGGTATAACTTCTAGCCCATTTTGTTTCAACTGAATTTAAAGTGCAGGCTCCTTCCTCACTTGGCGGAAACCCCTTTTGGCTCCATCTCCCCTCTTTTCTAGCCCCTCCCATACATGCAGCCATCTTAAGGACATCCCTGCAGATTTTTCTTTTTCTCAGCATGCAAGCAAGCAATCTGCACAAAATGGCTGATGTGACATTTACTCGCTGGAAATTGGAGCTGGGAGCAGCAAAAGGGAATACAAAAGAACCTGTGACTCCTGACAAGTAGGATTCTTGTGGGACTAATTGTTCAGGGCCAACCATAACCATCCCCCCTCCAAGTGGTTTCATAAAATGAAATAAATTTATCAGGGTCAGAGGCAGTGTTTTTTTCTGGGGGTACTCAAGGGTACACAATACCAGCACCTAAGAGTTGATGCGTCTGCTACAGCATCTCTGATAGACAGCCACTCCACATTATCTCAAAATCCTCTTAATGAAGAAGAATCCACTACCTTACAGGGCAGTCTGTTCCACTGTTGAACCATTCAAACTGTCAGGAAGCTCCACCAAATGTTGAGTCAAAATCCCCTTTCTTGTAATTTGAGCTCACGGGTTCAGGTCCTACTCGCTTGACAGTGGTGGCTGGTGCTCAATGACTGATGGGGCAGAAGGCAAGGAGCCCAAATAGTAAGTTGAGCCAGAGCCTAATTCTAGCTTTGTCCCCACCCTCCTCCTTTCTGCTGAGTTCTGCAAGAGTAAGACGAATGCTAAGGAAGAGGAAACTGGCAAGTAGTGCTGCCATTTCCTGGAGTGGTTGTAAGAAAGCAAGCAGGTGAATGCTGGGTGTGAGCAGACTGCTGTTGGTCATACAGTCTCCCACTTGTCCTAGTGGACCAGACTTCACTTCCTCTTGGGCAGGGACGGGGAACCTGCGGACCTGACAAGGTTGTTTGGACTACAACTCCCACCATCCCTGACTATTAGCTGTGATTATTGGAACTGATAGGAACTGGAGTCTGAAAACATTTGGAGGGCCACAGGTTTCCCATGACTGCTCTGGGACAACAGAAAAGATTTTGTATATCAACCCTTCAAATATGTGAAGTTGGCTACCTTATCACTACTACGGCTGAATTCACACAGTGGATTATTCCATTCTCCCAACCTAACTATAAATTTCTGCATTATACTTGAGCTTCCACATGACATAAAAGAGAAAGAGATGAGATTGACAGGTTAACAGGTAAGCAACTATTACCCCCAGCAACAAGTTCACCAAAGCAGATTTGAGTTACAGAAGTCTCACACACTTTTACTGACTGTGATGAAGATGTAACCATGGTCTGTTCCTTTTTTTATTCTTATTTCTTGTTTCAGGAGAGCCTCAAAGAGTGAGCAACACTTTTGTCATGCCCAACAGCAATCTGCACATTCTAATATGTTCCACAAATGGATTCCAGATCACATAATAGTCCAAAGCTTTTTTTACTTCCCTTTAACTAGCTTAATGTTGCTGTTGTTGATGCTGTTCTTGCTGGGGTGTGTGTTTATCTTTAACACCTATAAATCTTGTTCTCTGTGTGTGCACCATGGAAGCTTCAGTAAAGCTGGTAAGCTTAGCAAGACGAAACAGTTGTTTTAAGCAGAGTTGTTTTACTTGGCACACACAAGGCACTCACTCTGTATTTACACACCACATACAGCTTACACTAAGGCTTTTCTCCTTCTGATTCCAGAAGGGTTTCTGTACTTCAAATACCTTGCTGAACAAAGTCCACAAGCAAGTTCCAAGAAATTTGCACAGAGTCCTACAACAGCTCAGAGTTCTCTGAGTCCTGAAGTCTGGCAATTATACAAGTCTTCTTCTCAAATAGGATCTTCTAAAAACTCCACAGATCTTCTAAAAACTCCACAGTTCTGCACCAATCCACTCCTTCCTGATAACAACCCACAACCCATGCAGTAATCCGATCCCTTTTAGAAACAAAGTTACATGTCTAATCTGCTCAGTAAGACTGATAAGGAAGTCACCAGATTCAGCCAGGTTGCCTCAGGAATGAGACCTATTAATTGCATTCCTTAACAGTTGTTACCCACCATTCTGCTTGCTCTTCTTAAAGAAGTGGGAATTAGACAGAAATCCTGGCTGATCTACTGCAAATCATCCACAGACCTACTAACAGATCCTAATTTTTCTTCTGCAAGCTAGGTATATTATATGTTTCTCCCATAATGTGACTCAAGATGCCACACTCAGGTTCCCAGCAGGGCCGTCTTAACCGTTGGCGCTAGGGGTGCATGGCACCCGGGTGCCGGGCTCTTAGGGGCTCCAGGCCAAGAGTACGGGGCTAAGCGTTGGAGTCCGGGGAAGAGCCGCCAACAGCTGAGCGAAGCAGAGCCCTTCAGAGTGCTGCGGGCTCTTCTGCTGCAGGCGGCTCTTCCCTGGACTCCAACGCTTGCCCCCAAACTCATGCTGAGCCACCCGCAACAGAAGAGCCCGCTCTGCTCAAACAGGCTCTGCTCTGCTCAGCTGTTGGCTCTTGCCCCAGCTGCATGGCTGCTAACTGTTTCAGCGCCACACCCGGAGTGCCATGTAACATTGTGGGCACTGCGCGACGCATCCTGTTGCATGTGTCAAGCTGCGGGTTCCTTTGCTGGCTTTTCCACTGTTGGCACATGCTCCCAGTGCCACCCAACGTGGGGTGCCAGCACAGAACGATGGGGAATGCAAGTGGCAGCGGAGGAAACATCTCCGGATGGGATCCATTGCGCGCCGACAGCAGCAATAAAACCCGCTGAATAGGAGCTTGCCGATCCTGTCCATGTGCTGACTAGATCAAGTCTGACAAAGTTATTCACTATATTCACCCTAAAGTGGCACAGTCCACTCCAACCTTGGGATTCTAGCATTTCATTCTGCTGTACATGTAAATAAGACTGAATTTATCCAGTGCTGAAGCCTTTATTCTGTATCTGTTGTTTAACACACACAAACACACACACACACCCCATTCAAATTTATTGCAATTCCAGTTTTTCTTTCCATGCTTCTTTTATTGACATTCTCTCTTTAATGAGGGAAATATGACCACCTCTCACTACCCATAATTCATATATGCATCCTAATTAGGCTGACATGTCATGAGGTAATGAACTATGCCAATCACAGAAGCACTTTGCAGCAAAATGCAACAGATAGAACAAGATGGTTAAGAAAATGCAGGGGAAATCTTTGTTTTGACACTTTGGTTGCTGTCACTTCCATCCTCAGAAATGGAGGAGATGGGGATGAGAGATCCTCTCTCACATATGAAATTGATGCTCAAGGCCCAGTCCCACAGTGAAGAAATTAATCCCTCAATGAAATTAGATAAAATGCCCAAGGCCTAGGTCTTCAACCAGTGTGCCATGGTGCCCTGGGGTGACTTGAATGATGGTCAGGGCACTGCGAGCAGCACTAGTCTCTGTCTCTCCTTCCTTGGTCTTAGCATAACTCCTCCTCCTGCCCATGATCACTGAGACTGGATGTCCTATGTGGAACCTGCCCCAGCCATTCTGTTGGCTGGGGCCCACTCCCAGGCAGCCCTGACCCTCTCCCCTTAAGAACTAGACAAACTATACAAAACTATACCAACTATACAATAAAATAAAATAAAAATAGAAACTAATAATAATAAAAACAATTTACAACTATACTAAAATTAAACCGATCCCCAACCCAACACCCATCCTACCCCCCCAACAGAGAAATAAACAACAACATCACAAAAAGCCCACCATTTAAAACACCACAGATAAAATGTAATTTAAAAACAATCAAAAGAGGAGCCCTCTCTGCCGAGTAGCAGCTGCAGTCCTTTTGAAGCCTGTAAGGCCCTGCCCCAAGCCAGATGGAGACAGGCAGGGCAGAGCCCTTCAGGCACACCTCAGGCAGTCCTGGGTGTCAGCAGCAATCCTTTATAAGGCCTGTCAGGCCCCGCCCCAAGCCAAATGGGCCCCACCCCAAGCCAAATCCCAGCAGGCAGTCCTGGGCAGCAGGTCACGGTCTTCCTCACTATACAGTCATACTGGGTTAAAGTCGCTTCAGTTGAGCATTTTCGGGTTGCGCTCCGCAGCGACCCGGAAGTAATGGAACGTGTTGCTTCTGGGTTTAGCCACTCGCGCACGCGCAGACACTCAAAATGACGTCACACGCATGTGCAGAAGTGGCGACCCGTGCATGTGCAGACGCGCAGACGCGGGTTGCATTCTGCTCTGGATGTGAACAGGGCTCCGGAATGGATCCTGTTTGCATCCAGAGGTACCACTGTAGTAAAATGCATTACATTTCAGTTTCAGCTATAGCAGTTATTTCTAAATTGGTACCTATACATTTAAATTAGCCTAAGCAGATTTCATGCAGATTGGTGGTCTCTTTTGCTGAAGCATCCCACCCCCCCTCTCTTTGGCAGTAGATATATGACCAACCCTATACAGAAAGTTTGCATTTCAGTATTCTTGTCACCCTTATTTATTTGTTTATTTATTTATTTATTTTATTTCAATGGCACCCACTTTGAGTCCTTGACCCTAGGAGTGAATTAATACAGGACTGAGATTCACTCCATGCATTTTGCGGCTGTCAGGTGCAGCGCTTGGGGGACCCAGGAGAGAATCAATGCAACGACTGGGATTCACCCCACCCCCAGCTCTCTGCTGAGTGCACACAACTGTGAGATTGTCGGTGGGGCCAAGGGAGTGAATTACCACAGGGCTGTAATTCACTCCCAGTCAGCAGCTGCCTCAACACACAAGACTGAGTGATGCTGGGGTGTGAATTGACTCCCAGACAACCTTGACAGAGAACGGAGGGGGATTTTGCAAGCCCTGCAAGGCAGAAAGCTTCTTTGAGTCTCTGCCAGGGAGGGGAAACAAGGCCTCTAAGATGCTTTTTAAAAGTTTTAATTGGTCAGAAAACAACTATTTCTACTAACACTGGGTTGCTGTACAGCACATACAGGGGCATTCAATATATGGTGGATGGGCCAGATTTGAGTGGGGAAGCCAGGGAATGGATGGCAGACATAGTGAATAATCAGGATGTTTATTGCAATGAGAAGGAGGGCAGGGAATCCAGTCAAGAGAGAACTATTTATTTCAAGATTTCTACTTCATCCCTTCTAATACCAGTGGAGGCTAGTCCATTAGGGCTGTAGCAGGGAGTTCCCCAGGCTCGAGTTGGATGGTCAAACAAAAGGCTCCAGCCAAGATAAGAAGCAATACAGGGCTCAGGAGGCCTGTTCTTTATTGTTGCAACAAGACTTCAAACTACAATATAAAGGAAGCAGAGAAAAGCCCTGAACAAAGGGGTGCTTTTAATAGTTCCCCATAGTTACTCACAACACCCTTGGAAAAATGTCATGCACTTGTCATAAACATATCATAAATCAGACATGGCATCTGAACTGAAATCTGAGTCTCAGACCTGTCCTGTCAATCAAACTTATTCTATATTCCTATTTGCTTGTTCACACTTTCACTGATACCCAGAGGGGGTCCTCTGCAAATCTAGCAGAGCTGGTTTTGCAAAGCAGGCTTTGACAGCTACAGTTCCCATGGAGCCTTTCTTAGGGGGCGCTATTGTATAACCGCATCGGTGTTGCTGTCAAAAAGGGACTCTTCTGATTGGTTGCCAGTTTGACAGCTATTTGAATAATGGTTCTGGATTAGCTAGGCGTCTTGTGGATGGGAAATAATGAATGGGTATGGCAAATGGTCTACCCTTATCTATGAGCACACCATGGATGTGAAGGAGAAGGAAATAAAGGAGAGAGAGCAGGCAAGGCGAAGTCTGGTGACTCTGGTCATGGGAAGGGCTGAGTGCCCCTCCCCCCAGATTCCTGGCAACAGGGCAAATGGGGCATTGTTCTACCAACTCCAGCCTGCTCTTAGCTAGCCCCTTCTGGCCTGCTTCCCACTTAAAACCAGTTGAGGGGTGGTACTGCCTGACCAGAGCTGTAGCTAGGTGATCTTGCACCCCTGGCAGAACCATCCAGATTGTGCCCATCAGCCATGGACAAATTAGCTCTTCTTTCTGCCTCTCCTCCAACCACCACCCCTCTTATAAAGACCCTCTATTTAAAACCTTTTCTTATGAGGCAAAATTTGATATTTTTATTTATAGACATATTAAACGTTTATTTATAGACATATTTCTATATGTTTGTTTATAGACATATAAACGGCCTCCGCCCAGTATACCTGAAGGAGCATCTCCACCCCCATCGTTCTGCCCAGACGCTGAGGTCCAGCTCCGAGGGCCTTCTGGCGAGAGCCTTCTGGCAGTTCCCTCATTGCGAGAAGCAAAGCTACAGGGAACCAGGCAGAGGGCCTTCTCGGTAGTGGCGCCCGCCCTGTGGAACGCCCTTCCAGCAGATGTCAAGGAAATAAACAACTTACCTGACATTTAGAAGACATCTGAAGGCAGCCCTGTTCAGGGAAGTTTTTAATGTGTGACATTTTAATGTATTTTTAATCTTTGTTGGAAGCCGTCCAGAGTGGCTTGGGAAACCCAGCCAGATGGGCGGGGTACAAATAATAAATTATTATTATTATTATTATTATTATTATTATTATTATTATTGACATATTTTTAGCTGATTTTGTGGGGCCTTTCTCACCCCCCCTAGCTACAGCCCTGTGCCTGCCAAATTCCTCCTCCTTTGCCTCAGAGTTGCTCTAACAAAACCGAGCAGGCATGGAGGTGGAGACAAAGCAAGGGTTAATATGTGGTGCCTGCTGTTGGCTCTGTCTTCCCTTACTGTTGGTGCCCCTGCCTTCTGCCTCACTGGTTCCACTGGTCACCACCCAGCAGTGCCCAGGCCAGCCTTTTAGAAGTAGAACTGGCCTGTTCAGTCACTCCCAGCTGCTCATTACTCCTCTCGTCTAAGAACTATTCCATCAGACTACAGCAGAAAGGAGAGGAAAGATGGGACTTTGGAGCCTCTCTGTCAACTCCACTGAGAGACCAGCAACCTTTGGCTTTTCCTCTTGAACTTTTTCTGATCTGGTTGAAAATGATCAGAGCTTTGTAACTGAAAATTTGTGCCCAAGTTTGCATTTCCCCCGAACACAAAGCTTGTCTCATTGCTAATGTTTGCATACTTCTCTGAGAGCCTTTTTCTCAGAATGAAGACTGGGGGTAAAAAGATTGCATCAAATAAATAAGCAATACAGTAACTAAACAAAGCATTTCCAGCACATTATTGTTCTGGGATTCCCACACCTGGTTAGTTCCCTCATTCACTGTTTCACAATTGCACAACTTCACAACTCATTTATTCATTAAAATGATTTTTTAAAGATTATTTAAAAGTAGTTTCATGTTGTGCTTTGTACGAGCGGGACTTGCAAAAGAATGTTGCAGTGTGGAATGCTCTTGTTAACTGTTCCAATCAGCCAGCCATGAGCTCCCTCGGCGTAATCTATTCCATTTCTCCTTGCCACCCACCCTACTTTTCCAATTTTCTTACTTCAGCACTCAGTCCCAACACTAGTTGGAGCCAAAGCCAATGTTTGACAGACACGTAATTCTTGTTTTGCTTGTGTATTCCTCTCTGCTGAGGACAAGGGAAAGATAGAGACTAAGGAAGAGGAGGCTGGCAGGGAGTGTCAACCCCTGAGCTGGTTGTAAACAGGAAAACAGGCAGCTGGAAGCTGGCTGAGGGCACACTGAGCTTGGTGGGGGAGTGTCCCTCTTGCCCTAATAGAGCAGCCTTCCCTAATCATACATTGCCACTTACGGTAGCACATTCAGTTCTCATTTGATCATTTTTGTGCGCCTGCTGGTAACTAGTCAGAATTCATATATTCTACCTCCAACACCAGAGGCAGTATGCCTCTGAACACCAGTTGTTGGAAATTGCATGTGGGAATAGTAATGGACTAGATGGGCATTTGGCCTAATCCAGTTTCAGGATTCTACACACACACACACACACACAGAGTTTGGGCACTACAAGTTCTTTTGCCTGGCAAGAATACATCCTTCTTTGTTGCTTATCTGGATGGACGACTGAGATCAGTATGCATATGTAGAAACTAGCTTACTGTACTGTATAAAAAGTGAAACTGGTGTTGATTGCTCCACTCACATTTGCCTCTGGGTCCACCCACCACTGGCATGTGGCACTTAGAAGCTTAGCCAGAAGGGAATGTGGCCCTTAGGCTGAAAACACTTCCCTACCCCTACTTTAGGAAAAGGTCCCTTAAATAAATGGCTCTCCATAGTCCATTTGAAAGACTGAATTGATGGGACATACATACATTAGTTGGAGGTTGGAGGCAGATCACAGATTTGGGGCCACAACTGAAAGCTCCCTGTCTATTGAACTAGCCAATCTGGTTTATCACATCAGTCAGGGTTGCCAACTTGAATAAAATATGGGGGGGCAAGTAAGCCCTGCCCTGCATAACTGATCACATGACACGGTGCACAGACACTATTTTATTGGGGGGGAGACCCCTCAGCCCCTAGAAGTTGGCTCCTTTGACACCAGTAGGCTCTGGAGCAGGACTCCGAAACTGATGTGGGGGAGTTACAAGCTTGGTGGATCAGGGGAATACTGTGGACATTGTGTATTTTTATCTCAGGAAGGCTTTTGACTAAGTCCCCTGTGATATTCTTGCAAGGAAGCTGATAAAATGTGGGTTGAATGATGTAACCATTACGTGGATTTGTGGCTGGTTGACTGATTGAACCCAAATGGATTCCTGTCATCCTGGGAAGAAGGGACAAGTGGGGTGCCACAGGGTTCTATCCTGGGCCCAGTGCTTTTTTTCAGGGGGTACTCAAGGCTATGCAGTACCAGCGCCTCTTTGTTGTTGTTAAGAAGTGTGGTACTTACTGTAACAACTTCATGGTGAGTATTGACACCTATTTTTCTAGGGGGGAAAGCACTGCCTGAGCCCATTATTGTTTAACATCTTTATAAATGACTTGCATGAAGGAATTGAGGGGATGCTTATCAAATTTAAAGATGACACCATACTGGGAGGGGTAGCTAATGTCGCAAGAGACAGAATCAGGATCCACGATGACCTTAACAGATTGGAGAGCTGGGCCCAAGCTAGCAAGATGAATTTCAGTAGGGAAAAATGTCAGATTCTGCTCTTAGGCAGGAAGAAACAGATGCACAAATATAAGATGGGGGACACCTGGTTTACACAGGAATGAAAAGGATCTAGGACTTAGTGATCTAGAATTTGGTGGACCGCAAGCCTTTTTTATTCTTTGTTGAACAATAATAAGTACATAATTACAAGTGCACAGAATAAGATAAGACCCAAAAAGAAGAAGAAAAGAAAAGAAATAGCAACCAATATGATCAAAGGTCTGGAAGCCAAGCCTTATGAGAAACAGTTGAAGGAGCTGGGTATGTTTAGCCTGGAAAAAAGAGTGAGAGATTTAACAGCCATCTTCACATATCTTAAGGCCTATCCCATGAAAGATGGAGCAATTTTCATGTTCTGGAAGGTGCCAATTGTTTCAAGTTACAAGAAAGGAGATTCCGACTAAACATCAGGAAGAACTTTCTGACAGTAAGAGCTGTTCAGCCATAGAACAGTCTCCCTCGGGAGGTTGTGGACTCTCCTTCCTTGGAGGTTTTTAAGCAGAGGTTGGGTGGATACCTGTCATGTATAATCTGGCTGAGATTTCTGCATTGCAGGAGGTTGGACTAGATGACCCTTGGGCCCCCTTTGAACTCTACAATTCTATGATTTTTAACTCCATGGGGAACTGGTAAGATCTCTTTAAATTGGAAATGCAATTTCTGGGAAAGCTCATGAATACCAAATTAGTTCCAGATTGAGCTGCAGGGAGTTCACCACTATTCCACAGCTATCATCCATCCTCAATCCTGCGTATACGTGCTTGTATGCAGTACTGGGGGAAAGCCAGAAATTACCCATGTCTTTTAGTGGGCTAGACAGCAAAAAAACTCATTTAGAACACTTTGCACTTCCATCAGCCTAATCCAGCATGGCTAATGGTTTGGAATGACGGGAGTCAGGGCCATGCCAGTAAGTTTTGCTGTTTCAGGCAAAACAGAAAATGCTGGGGGTGGTGCTGCTGCCTCTGCACCCACCTGCTACTGCCAGTTGTGGAGGAGGCAAAGGAGTCTGTTATGTACTGAAGTTCTCACCCTGGGCCAGCAGGGGGGTACTGTAGATAGTTATGCAAATAAGGGATTGAAAGTGATGTTTAGTGATTGGATAGTTTTAGAAAGTTGCTACAGTAACGTTGTACTGGAGCTGTATATAAGCAGGCTGACTGAACCCTTCAGTTCAGTTCTGTCCTGGCCTCTGAATAAACAAGAGCTGTTTGAAGAATCGCTGTGTCATCTGATATGTTCACCCACAACTTAACAGAGTCAGTCTCAGTGGCAGGAAGGTTTAAAGGGAGCAAGGGCAGCAAAGGGGGCATCGCAGCACATATGAGTTAGCCACAGCAGTGGGTGGGTGCAGAGGAGGAAGTGGCTGGAGTTGGGCCAGTGAAGATAAGGAGGGGCCAGCAAGAGGCAGAGGAGGCTGGATCTGCCACCTGAGGTGACTGGGCCCTGATGGGTGTTGTAGTCAACTAATGGAGGGGGCACAGTTTCCACTCTGAGCTAAGTTTCATTTTGTGTCAATGCCTGTCCATTTCTCCTGGCCTATGTTTACCTAATTGCACTCTGTGGGAGTCGTCATCATTTGGTATGCCTGCAGCCTTCCTCTTTGCAGCTCTTTGTTTTGGTGGCCTGCCTGGCTAGTGCTTGGGAGGAGGCTGAATCTCTCTGGCTCCTCAGAGACGGTGACATTAAAAGTTCATCACTGGAGTGGTGAGATAGGAATAACATCAGGGTTATAAAACACATTTCCCTCACAGATAAAAATGAGCAATGGAGGGAACAGAGGCACCGTACTGGGCCCTTGCGCCATTGTTCCTGTTACTGAGATGGCAGCTGCAGCAGCGAGGTGAACTTGGCTTGATGGAGTGTTTAATGAAGGCGACCTATTTGTAATGCTTCTTAGCCCAAGACGCCTTCGTTTATCCATTGCCAGCTACTTCCTCGGTTTATTTATTTGCTTTCCCCTTTCTCCTGTTGCACATTTTCTTAGGGGGGGTTAGCTTTAAAGCTTTCCTTTCCCTTCCCTTCCCTTACTAGTGCTTGATTTAATACTGGAATGTCTTGATAAGGGGTTATATCTATCTATATCTATCTATCTATCATCTATCTATATCTAAGCCTTACAGTTGTTAGGGTCTTAGGCTGCTTAGAAGACAGTTTATATCTTAGCAACAGCTGCAGCCTTTCCTTTGCTCCTAACCTGAGGGGAGGCTTCTTAGATTCAAACTAGTTCTGAATAATAATAATAATAATAATAATAATAATAATAATAATAATAATTTATTATTTGTACCCCGCCCATCTGGCTGGGTTTCCCCAGCCACTCTGGGCGGCTTCCAACAAAGATGAAAGATACACTAAAATGTCACATATTAAAAACTTCCCTGAACAGGGCTGCCTTCAGATGTCTTCTGAATGTCAAGTAGATTTTTATCGCTTTGACATCTGATGGGAGGGCATTCCACAGGGCGGGCGCCACTACCGAGAGGGCCCTCTGCCTGGTTCCCTGTAACTTAGCCTCTTGCAGTGAGGGAACCGCCAGAAGGCCCTCGGAGCTGGACCTCAATGTCCGGGCAGAACGATGGGGGAGGAGACGCTCCTTCAGATATACTGGACCGAGGCCATTTAGGGCTTTAAAGGTCAGCACCAACACTTTGAATTGTGCTCGGAAACGTACTGGGAGCCAATGTAGGTCTTTCAAGACCGGTGTTATATGGTCTCGGCGGCCGCTCCCAGTCACCAGTCTAGCTGCCGCATTCTGGATTAGTTGTAGTTTCCGGGTCACCTTCAAAGGTAGCCCCACGTAGAGCACATTGCAGTAGTCCAAGCGGGAGATAACCAGAGCATGTACCACTCTGGCGAGACAGTCTGCAGGCAGATAGGGTCTCAGCCTACGTACCAGATGGAGCTGGTAAACAGCTGCCCTGGATACAGATTTGACCTGTGCCTCCATGGACAGCTGTGAGTCCAAAATGCCTGTCCACATCCTCGGAGGTAACAGATTGGAATTGATCCCACACAACTTGACTAGACAGGACTCTAGCACTCTCCCGCCCTGGCCCTGCTCCCATGGTGGAGTCTACTTCTTCCTGAATCTGAGCGATTTTATCTGCAAAAAACTTTGCAAAATCATTGCAGGAGATCATGTGGCCCGTACTGGGCCCCGATGTCGCAGGTGGTTCCGCTAAATTGTGAACCACCTGAAAAAGTCTCCTGCTGCTGTTTTCTGCAGATGCAATAGAATCTAAGCACTTTTCTTTCTCTAGTGGAGTAGTGGTCAGCAACTTCATGGAGGGTAGGGTTATCAATAGCTACAAGCTATGATGGCTTTATTACCAGGCTTCCTCAACTTTGACCCTCCAGATGTTTTTGGCCTACAACTCCCATGATCCCTAGCTAGCTGGACCAGTGGTCAGGGATGCTGGGAATTGTAATCTCAAAACATCTGGAGGGCCAAGGTTGAGGATGCCTGCTCTGTTACTCTCAGGAGCAGAGGCAGTGTGCCTCTGAATACCAGTTACTGGGGAGTTACAAGCAGTGCTACTGTGTTTATTCATTTAATTAATTTATTTTTTTTACCAATCTATAAACCACAACTAACTAAGATAAAAAAGATTACAACTCAATAAACTAAAAGTTATAAAACAATTTATTCAACTGTATAATTATTATTCCATAAAATGACTGGGTCACACCTCAGAGAAAACCTTATTAAATTTTAAACAATGTCTTCAATAGCAGCCTAAACATCAGAATGCTAGGCACTTGATTAAGTTCAGCTTGAGAGTGATTCCAGACAATTGGAGCTACAAGACTCAATTGGAGCCCAGTCTCAAGTATGTACTAAATGCACTTCTGGGACATGGCACTTTCACTAGTGTCCCCATCTGAGGAGCACAGCTGCTGGGTAGAGGAAGTGAGTTGGTCTCTTAGGTCACTTTGTGCCAAGTTGTTTAAGGCTCTAAATGCTGAACACAGAACGTTTAACTGTGCCAAGTCCTATTTGTGAGCTTCCCAGAAGAGGCATCATGGTTGGTCACAATGGCAAAAGAATGCTGGATTAGATGGGACTTTGGCAGTGCTTTTAACTAGAAAGATAGTTGTCAGTACTCGCCATGAAGTTGTTACACTAAGTGCCACACTTTTTAACAAAACAAAACAAAAAAAAACAAAAAGGTGCCGGTACTGCATACCCATGAGTACCCCCTGGAAAAACACACACAACTGCACTGGACTTTGGTCTGATCCAGTGCTCTTCTTATGTTTATCAGTTTCAGGAGTTGGGGTGACAATAGCATAAGAATGTGGGGAAGACTGGAATCAGTGGGCAGTGGTGGGGAGAGGTATGGGCATAGCCAGGATTTTTGTTAGAGGGGTCAGGCTTTTGTTAGGGGGGGCTGGCTTTTGTGGTGGGGCAGAACCCCAGTTTTGTATTGATTTAGGGAGGCAGTTGCCCCCCCAAGCCCTCCATTCACTATGCTCATGGAGAGAGGTTACATACCAAATGAGGATAAAAGGGGATCTAAGCAAAAGTGCCTTACTGTTTGGCATAATTTTATTATGCCTGCTACTGGTTCTGATGTGACTATATACCTCATCACCAGGGATTCTTCAAATGTGGACATCTGATCCCTGCTGGTTGTTTCTCACTTACTAAATGGTTTGGTAACTCATTAATGCACATATTCTGGTAAGATCCTCCTCTAATGAAAGTTAGAATTAGACATTATTTAAGTATTATTAATATATATGAGGGTGACTTCTCTAAGAACATATTTAGTAGTGGTCTTTACTTTGTATGCATTCTTATTTTATTTTATTTTTGTTTTGAATCTAAATAAAATTGTAAAAAGAAGAAAAAGAAAAAGAAAAATAATATTTGAAGGCTTGATGGTTTATAACATTTTATTTTATTTATCCATATGGTGTATGCAGGTACAGTAAGTTACTGGTACACAATACAATGAGCATACAAGTTAATAGATGTAACAGTGTCCAATCAAGCGATAAAAAGCAAAAGTCAACAATCCTTATGCTCCCCTAGAGTTCAGTTAGATAAGCTAAAGAAACTACAGGTACTCATTTTGAAATGGTCAGACCTGAGTATTACAGATGCACTCAAACAATATTCCTTTTCCGTCACTTGCTCATGCAGGTGAGCTTTAATCACAGACCCAAAGTTTGGAAAATGCAACTGACTGAGGCAAAGAAGTGTAATTTTCCCAAACATACATCACAAGCATATGTTTCGGGGGTGTTGGTGGCATATCATGATTGGAGGCCATGAGGCCAAGGGGTAGGAGAGGAAAAGTTTAAATCTAAGACTGCTAAATGTCCAGGACATATCAGTAAAAAAAAAAAATGTCTGGGAAAACCGAGACGTATGACAACCCATAGCTCAAGAAAGCTCAACAACTTTCCCCCAAAAAAGCTCAACAACTTTTGTGTCTGGATATTCACTTTTCGAAATATGGCAACCCTATTTTTATCAGGGTACCCATTTTCAAGATCTTATCCTTGGTGAAATGGGCACTGTTGAGTTGACCTCAGCAAACTATGTTGAGAAAAGCCCAGTACATTATGAAAACAAATCAGCTGCCTCCAGGGATGAAAGTCATCTGCTGTCAATTTATTCCCCTTAGGTGATCAGTATTGAAATGAAATGGTTTAGGGATCAGTTTAAAATAGGATAATTGAGGAGTGCTTGGCGAGAATGAAGAATGACTTTTTGAGGGGTGTTTGTGTTGGTTATATGGCAGGGTTGTGTGAGAATGAGCTGTGTGCAATGTTAGTCCTACTCAGAGTAGATCCATTTAAATTAATGGATGTGATTATCTTAGGTATCGTACTTTACATGGGTCTGCTCTGTGTTGTAGTTAGTTGGATGCAGTTCAATGCATAGTACAAAATTATGTAAGCAAGTACATTTGGCCTGTATAGCAATATATTTAATGGTCTATCGACTTCTTTAAAAAAAAAAATACTTTCCATTCCCAAGCAAAAGGAAGTTCTCTGCAGCCTTTTCATCATTTCTATCTTAAAATATTTCAAGGCCAGCTTTCCAGACACTGCTTGTCTAAGGGCAGCTTACAACAATTAAAAAAACATAAAGATTGATTTTCCTTAACACAGGGCTGAAGAACTTACGGTTCTCTAGATGTTACTGGACTCCAAACCCCACCATCCCTGACTATTGGCTATGCTGGCTGCGGCTGATGTGAATTGGAGTCCAACAACATCTGGAGGGCAACATGTTCCCCTGTTACCCTAGAAAGGAGGGTGGAATAAAAACTCTGACCCTTCAGCCAACAAAAGACAAACTCAGTGCATGGGAAGAATTCAGATTTAATGCTCCAGAGTAAATCTAGAGATCCCAGTGTATATCTCCGAAAAGCTGGGACCCCTCAACAAAGGCTGCACAAAGCTTTTATAATATTACAGAATGGAAGCTTAGATTATCCTAGTTGGCTATCTCTGCACATGCTAAAGATATGTGCGCCTATGTACTACACAAAGGGTAAGGTAAAGGACCCCTGGACAGTTAAGTCCAGTCAAAGGTGACTATGGGGTTGCAGCGCTCATCTCGCTTTCAGGCCGAGGGAGCCAGCATTTGTCCAATACCAAAGCAGCAGATATCTTTAAGCAAAGTTATAAATTTGTCCCATACAGAATCTTACACTTCTCTGCCAGTGTCACTACATAAAGAATGCCAGAGTCCAATGAAATTATTGTCCTCCTGACTTTGAAGTTTCTCGTCCGGAAGGTCAGGAAGCTCTTGGCACACTTTGCTAAGCTGATAAGGTGAAGTGAGAGGCCCATGATGAGTGCTCTGCTAGCAAAAAGACAGAAATGCTGCTTCTAATTCTCTAATTGGGGGTTCAGGGACACCAAAAAAATAATGGAATTCTCAATTCTTAAATGAGCACTCCCTGCATCAAGTGTGAAAAACAAATATATAAACATTTCCCAACTAACTAACACACCCGAATCTGGTTCTGTTCAAGGTTTTAATTAGCAAGCTGACAGTTCAAGGCTATTCGACCACTGCTTGCACCTCTAGCGTCTGACAGCAGTATATTCATTGCAAAACAAGCTCCTAGATGAAAAACAAGGTCAAAGAGACATAGGATATAATCATAGGTTTGTGTGTGCTGTGGATTCTGACATACTTCCTGGACTACGACATCCACCTGGGTCATGACACCCAGGTATCACCCCACTCTCTGCTTTAGCAGAAGGAATAGTGGAGGATGTGAAGAACTGAATCTTAACAAGATCTATTTATTTATCCAATCTACAGACTGAGGACCAGCCCATTCCATATTTTTTGTATGATGATTTCAACTTATTAATGCAAAAGGCTCCTCCCGGTATGTAAGAATCTGCAACACCTAAATCAGTCTCAGAGTTTAAAGCCTATATGGCACTTATGAATTATCTTCATCCATGAGTTTTTGTCCAAATTGTCCATAGTACTCATCTTCAACCCAAGAAGCACTTTTAACTCAAACATGCATTTGGGGATCCATTTTAATCATTTTAACCCATCTTAATCTTTCACCATATATTCGCCTGGTTGTAGCACTCCTGTTGCCACCCACCTTGGATCAGGCTGCACCCCACTAGTGGGTCCTGATCCTGAACCACTAGTTAAAGACCAGTGGCCTACAGCATTAGCATCATTGCATGAATTGTTATGGGAGGAGGTTCAAGAGAGGATATTTCAAATCTAAAAAAATATTCCCAAGGTGTTTTGGAAACTTCCAAGGCTCTGACACAGTTTGACTCCAGATTACCATCAGTGCTGGCTTGTGGTGTATCCCAGTGCGGGAGGTGGGAAATTTTTCACTCATGTATATCCAAATGGCTCTGAACAAGCAATTGGACTTGCATCCCATGTCATGGCTCCAGCTGAAAAGAAATATTTTCCATGTATTCTCTTCCAGTTTTCAGTGCTAGTACATGTATCCACACACCTTTTGACAACAAATGTTACTGTTTAGAACCTCAGCACCACCTTCTGAAACAGGTGAACAGGCAATGTGTTCCTGCTTAGATTTATCTAAATCAAATCCAGTTCTGTAGGACACTTCATGAAAACAAGCTGTCCCTCAATGTTCACCAAGGGGAGCATATCATAGGCAAGGCAACTCCTACCACCGCTAGTTCCAACGGCTTGAGAATATGCTGGATCAGATCTTTATTGTCCTTAAACTTCCCAGACAGCATCTTCAGAACTTAATTTGATTTTGATTGATTTCTCAAAACTTGAAACACTTCTAAACTAATTTTCAGTATATTACTCTTGTCAACTCTTAAAGATTTTGTCAGGAGGAATTTGCTGAACAGACACAGTAATTTCAATTCTTCTTTTGGCATATCACCCCTGAAAGAGGAATAGCGGGTGGAAGGAAGAGGGTGAAGGGGGTGGGCAGATGGTTATTATAGCAGCCATTATTAGAATATACATTGTAATCATTTGGCTGTTATTTATGGGGCATTTGGTTTCTTTGGGGGAGCATGGGCAGCTGGCTAGAAACTGTCATAAGGAGAAAATAAGAGCATTTTTACTGGATCAGATCAATTCAGTCTCAGTGTTTCCATTACAGCCATAAAAGGATTCTCTGTTCCTGTAGTCATATTAATGGTTTAACCAACTCAATACCCAACCTCTAAAGGTGGTCAACTTTACAAACAATAGAGGAAACACAGAATCAGCAGTGAAAGAGATGTAATTCCAAGTGCATGGAGTTGGCTTCAGTGAGGGAAAGGCACTCAGCACATTTTCAGAAACACTCTTCTTTGCTGAGCTTCACATTATCCAGAGCTGAGTCTCAGCACTGAAAACACCACATACAGAGGTGGACTTTGCAGCCTGAAATGAAAATCTTTCAAAGTCCAAATGAAAGGCTGCATGTCTGAATCTAGCTCCATGTTTAAAAAACAAACTTAGAATGCTAGGGTTCCTAACTGAGCTTTCTTTCTGGCACACTATCCACATTCAGGGAATTTTAACATATTGGAATACTTAGGTATGGGTTTTGTTTGTTTGTTTTTTAACTGGGCTGGACTTTGAGCAGCAGTCTCAGCTGATCCAGGAACACAACACCAGGAGCTGTGAGACAACCCAAGAGCAGCCAGCTTGGGTAGCTTCACAAGAAGTGCTATAGATTGGGGGCAGGGGGCGCTAAACCTTAGGAATGAATAAATGCTAGTATTTTGATTAATTGGGGTATGGATTAAAGCAATGGTTTTCAACCTTTTTGAGTCCATGGCTCTCTTGACCAACCACATTCTTTCTGTGGTGTCATTGATTTCCAGTGAAGCCAGTCAGGGGTTAGAACATAGCAAGTTGAAGTTCCTCAGCGACCTTCAAAACCATGTAAGGAAGGGAGGTGGGAATCTCCACTTACACAGGAGTTACAACCGAGGCCACTATGTGCATCCTGTGTAAGTGGAGACCCCACCCCCTTCCTTGCATGGTTTTGAAGATCTCTGAGGAGCTTCAACTTGCAATGTTCTAACCCCTGACTGGCTTCACTGGAAATCAATGACACCATCAGTCATATCCATCAATTTCAATGGGCCTACACTGAATAAGATTAACTCTGGCTACCACCTAATATAAATGGGTTTTATCCTACTCAGGGAAGACCCATTGGAGGCCAGTGACCGCTTAGTAAGCAACACCCATCATTTTCATTGGATATTATGATTATTATTATTATTTCTATTACTTTTCATTGCCTGTCTATTACCCACCTATTTCCTCTTGAGCTGGACTCAACACTGCCTACAACCCAATAATGATGAAGATGAAGATGGGCTTCACCCAGAAAAATCCTACTCAAGACTCACTAGGGTCAACTGGTCGAGGCTACCCCACTATCTTCCAGTGGGTCTCCTGTCAAGTAGGGCTTACATTGGTCACGGCCCTGGCAGGAAGAAGTTGCCTTGCCGGGTTCAATCATCACCTCACTCTCACTCCACCGACCCCATGAAGCATCTACTTTCCTCCTCTCCTTTCCCTCCTCTCCTCCTTGCAGGCTCCCCTCACGTCCCCACTCAGGATCTGGGATCAGAGAGATGGGCTAGAGGGACTCACACTTGGGCAGTGCCCTTTCGAAAGTGACTGCATCACATAGCACAGTCATACATGAAAAAAGAAAGGAACGCATCTCATTTCTGTTTGAGCAAGGAGTTTCCAGCTTTGTTTCAGAAGCCATGTTTTTTTCATCGGAGGAGAGAAGTAAGGAGGAAGGGATGGAGGCTAGCGCTGCTCATGGTGCCCCTGACCATCATTCAGGTCACACCAGGGCACCAGGGCACACTGTTTGAAAACCTAGGGATTAAAGTACAAGCTGCAGAGTTGTGCCAGACAGGGAATTCCTGGGCTGGTTTATGCAAACCAGGCTGGCTGGCTTAGTGCAGAACAAACCTGTTAACATGACAAAAGGTGTTGATGGGGCATTGGGGGAGGAATCCTTTAGCTCGGGGACTGAGCTGTTACCAAGGTGATGGAGTGTATTTGAGAGAACTGGAAAATGCAGTTTTGAGGAAGGGTTGCTGGGAAAGAGAAGCAGGAAAAGGAGCTGGGATCCATCTTTGGGAGAGGCTGGCTAAAGGGCTGGCTGCAGAGATACCTTGAACTTCAGTTGTCTCAGGCCCTGCTTATGGGTGCATTGGTGCATCTGGTTGGTCACTGTGAAAAAACGATGCTGGACTAAGTCCTTTGGTCTAAGGGGCTCTTCTTAAGTTCTTAACAAGAAAGCAACAGAAAATTGCCTCCCTTCACAGGGAAATAATAGTTTGGGGAAATTTGGGCAGGTTTCAGACCACCCTCATTGTATGACACCAGGTTCAGAGCAAGTGGGTGTGGCTTGCCCAAAATGGCATCCTGAACCAAGTGGGGAGACCTGTTGGGGCAGATTAGGCCCACTAGTCAGAGGTTCCCCACCACTACTTCAGATCATAGGTGATGCAGATCTGCTTGGTATGGTGTAAAGCAGGGTTGGGGAGCCTGTGTCCCTCCAGATGTTGCTGGATTCCACTTCTCATTAGTCCCACCCAAAATGGTTAATGGTCAGAGATCATGGTTGTTGGAGTCTCATAACCTATCAACACAGAAAGCTGCCCGATATTGAGTCAGACTCTTGGGCCATTTAGCTAAGTATTGCCTACTATTGACTGGCAGTGGCTCTCCAGGGTTTCAGGCAGAGGTCTCCCCCAGTTCTGCCTAGAGCTCAACCTAGAGATGCCAGGGATCAGCGGCAGAGCAAGCCGATCAGGCACCTAGGGTGGCATGTGTGCCCTGTGCCCAGGGGTGGGGCTAGCTAACCACAGGGCAAGGTGAGCCACGGCAGCTCCGTGGGGCCTCCAAGGAGTCTGCTTGCCTCCTCCCACTCAGCCACCCTACAGCTGAGGGGGAGGCAGCGGGCGGACATTTGGGGGAGCGTGGAGTCTGCGTGTGCCAAAGCCAACACATCACTCCCAGGAGAGACACATGGCTCGGGCGCGCTGCAGGTCTCACGGTGAGTGCCGCCCGGCATTTCGGCACCCCCTCTCAGTGGTGACACCCAGGGCAGCCTACATCCACCATGCACCCCTTCCTCCGACCCTGCCAGGAATTGCTCTGGGGACCTTTGGAATGCAAAAGAGATGCTCTACCACTGGGCTACATCTCTTCATCTGCATCTGGATGTCCAGTCTCCCCATCCTTGCTTTAGATCATACCTAGAAGAATGTGTTTCACCAGGCTTAGATAATGTGCAGTATGATAATGAAAATTATGCCTTGGAATCACATACATAGTGGCTTTCTCTTGAATCCATTTTCAGGTATATTCTGAATGAGCTGCTCCTTCCTTTACACCCTTCTTTGGGAAATTAATTAAGCACTCTTGTTAACAGAGAAGATCATTATGCCATGTCAGGGAGCAATTTTTGAGCTCCGAGTTCTTTTCTTCTGCCCTTTATCACTACTCCTGCTCGTCTCGTCCCCCCCAAAAAATCCCCTGCTATGTCATCATCTCCATTTTAACTTCTTTATATGGGTCTATTTGTTTCTTGAACAAAGTTTTTGAGAAGATGGTGCAACATAAACGTTTAGAGCAAAAAATGTTAATAGTAATAACCAACCATATTTCAACAGGGAATTTATCTCTGCACAACTTCTCCAAGCTTCCAGCACTTATCATCCCAGGCATATCAAGGCACTTTCCTAAAGGTACACAACAATAATATATTAAGAGTTATAAGCTGCCTTTCAAGCGCTCCAAGTACTTCATATAAATATAATAAACCCATTAATCCAAGGGAAAAATTAGCTGACTTCAAAGAAACAACTTTGACACTTCATATAAATAGGCACTGTCCATTCCCACTTTGCAAGCTGAAGCTCTAAAGCAACGGGGGGATGCAAAATTAAGGCTAATAATAAAAATAATAATAATATTTATACCCCACCCATCTGGCTGGGCCTCCCCATGGATTTGGTCAAGTGTTATTAATTGTTATGAATTGAGAGGCAGATGACCAGATTGCCCAGACTGTTCTCTGTAGGGCTGAGCCAAAATAAGAGGAGAAAATTTCATGGGGTAGAGGGAGGGTAAGGTAAAGGGACCCCTGACCATTAGGTCCAGTCGCGGACGACTCTGGGGTTGCGGTGCTCATCTTGCTTTATTGGCCAAGGGAGCCGGCATACAGCTTCCGGGTCATGTGGCCAGCATGACTAAGCCACTTCTGGCGAACCAGAGCAGTGCACGGAAATGCCGTTTACCTTCCTGCCGGAGCGGTACCTATTTATCTACTTGCACTTTGACGTGCTTTCGAACTGCTAGGTTGGCAGGAGCAGGGACTGAGTAACAGGAGCTCACCCCGTCACGGGGATTCGAACCACCAACCTTCTGATCAGCAAGCTCTAGGCTCTGTGGTTTAACCCACAGTGCCACCTGCGTCCCAGAGGGAGGATAGTAGTCGTCTATAAAATATGCCTTTCCCACTTCAGTAATAAATAAGGAGAGAATTCTGCAAATTCTTTGAATTCTTTCTTCAGAAAGCATTGCCCTCACTCTGATTAGGCTTTCTCAAGTCACCATGTAGCCAAATCTGATTGACAGTGTGGTTTTGAAAAAATTCAACAAGGTATGTAAATGTTCCTTGATCAGCTGGTTCACATCAGAATCCAAAGAACACACTTTTTAAAAATAAAAATATGCCAATAAACATAAGGTGGGGGGGGGGGACAAATCTGAGGACTCAGGGCCAAATGGCCCACCAAGTCTCTCTATCAGTCCCTTAGGACTCTCCCCCTCGCCAGGCTGGGAAATGTCCCTGAAATCTGATAATGTTTTTTTGCCTGCCTGGATAGATGATAGAGAGGAGTGTGTAAGTGGGTGTAGAAACTAGACTAATGTAGAAAGGTAATATTGCTTCACTCATTATGGTATCTGGCCCTGCAGCATAGCTAGCTATTCAGGCACCTGGAGCAGTGCACATGTCATGCACCCAGGGGAGGCTGTGCCACCCATGGGGCAAGGCAGGCCACCCACAGGGGCAATCGGCGCAGTGATCCCTGCCCACAGGGACAATTGGCAAGGCGATCCCCACCCATGGGGGTGATCAGCAAGGCGATCCGCAGCAATCCCCGCCCAGAAGGGAGGTCAGTGTGGTGATCCCCACCCATGGGGACAATCAGAGAGACGATCCGCGGCAATCCCCACCCAGGGGGGAAATCAGCATGCCGATCCCCGCCCAGGGAAGAGATTGGTGCGGCGATTCGTGGCGATCCACACACCACACAATTAAACTAAGGAATTCGCAGCCACAAGAGATAGTGATGGCCACTAACTCGGATGGCTTTGAAAGAAAATTAGACAAACTCATGGAGGATAAAACCACTAGCCACAATTGCTATGTTCTGCCTCCACCATCCAAGGCAGTATTTGGCTCTGCATATCTGCTGATGGGAACTGCAGATGGCGAAAGTTGCTGTTGCGCTCTGGTACTGTTTGTGGTATTCCCACTGAAGTATCTGGGTGGCCACTGTGAGAACAAGAGGCTGGACTAGATGAATCTTTGGACTACTCAAGCAGGCAGGCTCTTCTTATGTTCTTATGGATACACACAACTTCTGATTACTAGAACCAGGAGATGAAAAATTCCTTCACGCCTCACTTGTGAGCTTCCCTGACTATGGGCTGTTTGTGGTATTCCCACTGAAGTATCTGGGTGGCCACTGTGAGAACAAGACTACTCAAGCAGGCAGGCTCTTCTTATGTTCTTATGGATACACACAACTTCTGATTACTAAAATTCCACCACGCCTCACTTGTGAGCTTCCCTGACTATGGGCAGAAGTTAGAATGACAAGTCAAATGGATCATTTGGTTGAGCCCAGCAGGACCATTTTGATTTTCTTATGTTTCCTTTTGTTTCCTCTTTCTTTCAGCTCAGCTATGGAACCTTCGTGTCCTTGGATTCTGCTCTGCCCCCCACCTCCCTCCCCAGTTTTTATCATGTTCAGCATTCTCTGTTCTTCCAGCTCAGCTTTTATCATCAAAAATCACTTTGGCACCTTTGGTGTCAGCAAACAGCTGTTTATCTGCTATATCTTTCTAAAGCCTGGCTTTGAAATGGCCCCTTTATATTTGATTCAGGATCATCTGTAAAGCAGAGAGAAAAAGCAATGAGAATATGTTTTCCTGCTGTGGATCAATAAAAGTTTAACCTTCCTCCACTCCCATGCCAGAAATTGCTCCCCTTCTCTCATTCTTCTCCCTACAGCTACATCTGCATGTTTTCTTCCCAATGCTTGTAGTGTTTACTCATAAGTAAGCCCTGCTAAATTCAATACAACTTACTTTCAACTTTGTATGACTTTTTCTGAATTGCAACCTTGGCTCTGTGATTCAACCTGTGCTTGGACAATTGAAATCTGTCATGAAGGGGCAGGGAACCTCAGGACTAGGGCCAAATGTGGCTCTCCACATGGTGCTGACAATGCCAAGGTTGCAGGTTCAATCCCCATATGGGACAGCTGCATATTCCTACATTGTGGGGGACTGGACTAGAAGATCATCAGGGTCCCTTCCAACTCTACAATTTTATGATTCTATGATTCCAGGCTTTTCTACCTGCCCCCTTGAACTCTCCCAAAGCCACACCCCTTATCCCCAAGTGACACACCTCACCATTCCTGCTTCGTACTCCAAATGTATTTACACACATTGCTCCAGTCACTTTTGTCTCTGGTACTGCCTGCCATTGGCACATGGTCCCTGGAAAGCTGTGCCGAAGAGAATGTGGGCCCTGGACCAAAAATTTCCCCCACCCCTGCCTTAAAGAATGACTGCCACACAATTTTGGAGCCAGCCCTCTGTCTACAATAGGGGATAATCAGAGTGGTCTAAGAGAGCTTTTGTAAGGAATTCTTCAGATACTTGAAAAGTGCTATATATAGGGATGGACAACTCTGCCCCATTGTTGTTGTTTAGTCGTTTAGTCGTGTCTGACTCTTCGTGACCCCATGGACCAGAGCATGCCAGGCACTCCTGTTTTCCACTGCCTCCCGCAGTTTGGTCAAACTCATGCTGGTAGCTTCGAGAACACTGTCCAACCATCTCGTCCTCTGTCGTCCCCTTCTCCTTGTGCCCTCCATCTTTCCCAACATCAGGGTCTTTTCCAAGGAGTTTTCTCTTCTCATGAGGTAGTCAAAGTATTGGTGCCTCAGCTTCAGGATCTGTCCTTCCAGTGAGCACTCAGGGCTGATTTCCTTAAGAATAGATAGGTTTGATCTTCTGCCCATTAGATCCCATCAAATTTCTGCATGGGGGTTCTGTAGGATAATTCCTGGAAATATTTTTAATCCACTATTTAAAATAATGTGCAGTAAGATAATGTGTGGGAGTTCTTAGGAAATGGTCTAAAAGTTTCTTTCCTCCACATACACATAAACACCTTTAACAGTGTAAATATGCTCAGAGCTGTTTCAAAAGTACTTCAGCTTTGCCACACTGGGGGGAAAATGCTTTTAAAAGCAGGTACAAGCACACTCTTGAATTACGTGTCTGTAGTGTGGGAACAGTTGATCTACGAAAATGGACATTGCAAAAAGACTTACACTGCTTGGCTGGAAGAATAAACACCCACCATCGGCTACATAGTGGACTGAACATATCTCTAACCTAGAAGTTTGAACATATAGCTTATTTATAGCCAATCTTGTTTGAATACCTATTTGGACATGCCTTAATTAATTTCTATGCTTAGGATTGATGGGACAGTTTTATTGTTAATGTCAGCTAAGGATGTTTATTTTGTTTCTATATTTATATTTGCAAAAATATCTATTTTTAAAAAGGGGTACAGGGAGAAGATGTTGATTTTGCTATGTATTTGTATGTACAATTTTACATTCAAAGGGCTATAGCAGGGGGGGAAGATTATTGCCTAATGTGGGCAGCCATATTTTTCTGCAGAAAAAACAACAGGATGCTTTCAGAGAAGTATTCATCTTACAGAACTCATCAGACAGGTTCATAGCTGTCAAGTGTCCCTTATTTGAGGGGACAGTCCCTTATTCCAGTGCCATGTCCCGCTGCTGTCCCTTATTGATGGATGTCCCTTAAATGTCCCTTAAATGATGTCCCTTAAATTTCAAAGGAAGCAGCTCCTCTCCCGCCCTCCCTGCCGGCCAGGGAGGAGGGAGGCTTCAAATGTGTTGCTTGGCTGTGTTGCTCACCCAATAAGAAGTCTAAGAACGACTGGGGGGGTGGAGCATGCATGCCTTGTGTGTGGCTAGTTAATGCAAGCTGAGGGATTTTTTGAATGCTGGACGCCATTTTGTTGCACGTGCTGCTGCAAACTTCGCAGTGCAAAGCCAGGCCGGGGAGCCATCTTAAGTTGAGGCTGCATAGGCCTTGTGGTTCATGTGATTCAGATTCTATTCAGTTGAACCTCTGGTTACAAAGTTGGCTGGACAGTGTTCTCGAAGCTACCAGCATGAGTTTGACCAGACTGCAGGAGGACAGGAAGACTGGAGTGCCTGGAACAGGTGAGGCTGCAGGTCCCTTATTTTGGATGCTGGTCCCTTATTTTCAAGGCTGCTGGTCCCTTATTTTCAAATCTGTAAGTTGACAGCTATGGACAGGTTGCTCACCAGGGCAAGACAGTTTGAGCATATTAGACTGATCCTGGTCCAACCGCAGTCTACCAATTAGTTTCTAGACCCAATTCAAAGTGCTGGTTTTGACCTATAAAGGATTAAATGGCTCAGGACTGCAAAACCCATACCTTCCAATATTTCTCTGATGAAAATAGGGACATCCCATTCCATAATTTATACCCCACACAACCTATTCGGTTGTCCCAGCACTCTGGGCAGCTTCCAACATATATTCCAACATAATTAAACATTAAACATTAAAGAACACTTCCCTATGCAGGATTGCCTTCAGACGGCTTGGAGGTTGGATAACTCTGTACCCTCCAACATTTTTTCCAATAAAAATGGGGACATCCTAAGGAAAAGCAGGAGATTCAAACAAAAAATTGTAATGGCTTCTCTAAATCAGGGGCATCCTTGGAAAATAGGGACACGGAGGGTCTGCAATACCTCAAAGACAGCCTCTCTCCATATGAACCCAACCAGACCCTGAGATCAGCCTCTAAGTCCCTTCTTTGTGTTCCTTCATGAGAGGTCCAGAGGGTGGCAATCTAATTTCTTTCATTTCCACTTTCAAATCACTTTCCTTATGACAAAAAAGTCTGAATTTCTGGGAAAGTGTGTTTGTTGCACAAGATCTCCCAATTGGCTATAATTGCACAACCTGAATTTGCTGGGATGTGATTGAATCCTTCCCAAAAATAGCAACGGTCTGGAAGCAGCCAGTCTCTCATGAGCGTGGCAATAAAAACAACAAAAATGCAAGCACTTAACAATCCTCTCATCTTTCATTGCTAACTTTCACAAAAGAAACCCTAGAAATCCTGTTTCAGATTCATCCCTCTAAGCTTGCTTCAGCATTACAATATCTTAAATTTAATTTCTAGGTGTTCTGAACCAGTGAATAAATCGCTGCGTATTAGCCCACTGAGACTGTAGCGGAACCACAGGAGAAAATGTCTTATAAGGCACTAGCGAGACACTCATTGATAGATCTGATTTCATTCTCCTCCTTTTCCCACCACAACTCATTTGTCTCTGTGTGTTTTTCTGCTGGTCAAGGAAAAGACAGGAAGACCCTTCTCTAAAGAGTCTTTTCCAAGTGGCAGATTTACTCCACTTGAGCTTCCTTACAGCTGTTGCAGCTGCCATGTTGAAGAAGCAGAAACAGAACACTCATATTCATTCATTCTGGCTATTTCAACATTTCCCTCTTTAAACCACTTGAGACTTTGTGAGAAAGTCTGGAGGATACAAGGGGTCAAAAGATCAGGAGGGATGGACCTGCTGCTGGCACTCCAAAGCCTATCGTGTCGTCTCTGACATTAGATGAAAATGAGGACTGGTGTGTAATTTGTAAAAATAAAAAAGTGATCATGCTTGGAGCAACTGCTTTACATGCAGAAGGTCCCAGGCTTAATGCCCAGCATCTCCATGAAGAGCTGTGATAGGGTCATGGTCTGAAACCCTGGAGAACCACTGTCAATCAGTGTAGACAATCCTGAGCTAGTCGGACCAGCAACTTCCTGTGTCCCTAATGCAAAGCCTTGGAGAAGTGATAGCTCAGTGGTAAAACAGGTGCTTTGCATGCAGAAGGTCCCAGGTTCAACCCCCAGCATCTCCAGGTTGGGCTGTAAAAGGATTCCTGCATGAAATCCCAGAGAATCACTGCCAGTCAGTGTTGACATTGCCAGGCTACATGGACCAGTGGTCTAACTCAGGCTTCCTCAACCTCGGCCCTCCAAATGTTTTGAAACTACAATTCCCAGCATCCCTGACCATTGGTCCTGCTAGCTAGAGATCATGGGAGTTGTAGGCCAAAAACATCTGGAGGGCTGAGGTTGAGGAAGCCTGGTCTAACTCAATATACGTAATGCCCCTTCCTGTGCTTCTATCTCTAGCTCATCTTTGGGAACAAAATGTTTGTTTGAACAAAAAAGTTGAAGCTTTTCTTCTCTTCTGTCACCTATTAATGTGTTTCTGATGTTTATTTCTTAGTCCCACACCACCTGCAAAAAGAAGTAAGTAAATCTGATGGAAAGGAAGAGGTCCTGGGTGTTTATAGCCTTGGCTTCAAAAATAAGACTTTAAAAAAGGGATCACACTGATGTGTTTTGTCCATGTTCTGTCAAATGCCAGCTGTTGTCAGCGATTAGATGTTTTTTGCAGATCAAAGCAAGTAATAGGCCTTTCTAGATAAGGATCATAATAAGCCAAAACTACAAGGGAAGGAAGGGGATGGGGAGGGGGAAGAGATGGAAACAAAGTGAAATAACTATTATCAACAGCTCTAGGTATCTGCAAATCAATTAGACCAAGGAAGTCACTTAGGGGTCTAGAATGCTTCATGGCTAATATTCAGGCTTGCTAATGGAAAATCCAGCTGTTCTTTCAAAATTGAAAAACAAAAACAAAACAAAATCCTGCACACTTTTATTGTGGAGTGGAGCTAGATCATCCATGCATCCCTGGCTTACTTTAATTATTAGCAGAGCAGTGGTGGCAGGAAGAGAAAGAGGTAAGTAAGTCAAGAGTGGGGAATCTGTTGCCCTCTAGATGTTGCTGAACTCCAGTGCCCCCTGACCACTGGCAGAGTCTGGCAAGAGCTCAGTCCTGCCATTGAGGCTCCTAGTGGCACCCAAGGCCTCATTTGTCTCCAGCCTGCAGTCTTTAACACAGGGCTGGGGCAGTGCCCCTTTGTGGGCAAACTTCTAGGGACAAAATGCTGGTGATGGGCATGGTGAGAATAATGAGAGGGTGAAGCAATGATTGCAACTCTTACCTTTGTACAGAATCAGAGGTCCATAGGCAAGCACACGTCTCAACATGCAGGGAAGCAAGTGCCATCGTCACAGTCCAACAGTGTGTAAGGGCCAGGTAAAACATCCAAGAAATGTGTGAGTAGTATGGCCTGGGGAGGGAAGGACTTATAGCATGAGAGCCAACGCCTAGGGGCCAAGGGGGCTTCAGCCTCCTTAATAAAATATTTGTTGGAGCTGCCCCCCCCCAAATTGGTGGGCATTGCTATTCAAATGGTATGTGTGCACTGCATCATGTGATTGATTACATGGGGCAGGGATTACG
The DNA here is from genome assembly GCF_027172205.1 of Podarcis raffonei. Classification (NCBI taxonomy): domain Eukaryota; kingdom Metazoa; phylum Chordata; class Lepidosauria; order Squamata; family Lacertidae; genus Podarcis; species Podarcis raffonei. The sequence continues at coordinate 6,938,649 of NC_070621.1, forward strand.
TTGTCCCCCCCACCATATTTTATTCAAGTTGGCACCCTTGGCCCGGAGAAAGTTCTCAGGGTAGAGAGAGAGTTCTCAAGATAAAGAAGGCTAGAGGGCACATTTGCCCACCCCCACCCCACACCTGAGTTCCCCAATCCATGTTTCAACAGTTGGGACAGCAGCCAGAGACCACCCTGAAATATACGGTAAGCCTAAAGCTGCATTAATGCTGCACTCAAGGAAAATAATGTTAGGTGGGGCTGTGCACCAGATTTGGCTGAAGCCTGATTATGGAGAAACTGGGCTTGGGCTGAGTACTGTCAAGACAACCCTGCACCGTTTTGGATCAGAAAGTAGAGATAGATTGTGGAGGCCTGTCATCTCAACTGGAATGCTGTTCCATGGAACAGGGGCAGCCACATTGAAGCCCTGCTCCAATTTATACTGGAGTAGACTTCTAATATTTAATATATTTAATTAAATTTATATATTTAATATATATATTTTAAAAGGGAAGAAGAAGAAGAAGAAGAAGAAGAAGAAGAAGAAATACATTCTCCCTCTAATGTGGAGCGCACTGACCTGAAGGTGGCCTCAGGAGGAAGCCACCATCATTTTGGGTTTCCCTCCTGGGTGCCACTGTTTTCCACCATGCTCTGCTTGTTCCCCATTGAGCCCACACCCGCCACCAACACCCTTCGGTTGGCAGGGGAAGGACCCCCATGGCGGCTACCTTACTGCCAAGCACAGCTTGCCGCACGGTCTCCCAGGGGATTTCTGTGTTCCTCCTCAGCAGGTTGGTCCCAAGATGAGCACTATTCCCAGCAACAGGCCTTCATGTGCCTTCTCCACACTTCCAATGCGTCTTGGCCTCTCCTTTGCAGAGGCGGCAGTAGCGGCAGTGCCCGTCCTGCCACACAGTTCCCCTGGGCTGCCAGGTTCCCCTAGGCTGCCAGTTGGGTCAGTCTCCATCCTGGGACAAGAAGCACCCAGGGAGATGCTCTTCTCTGTGACTTCTCCAGTTGCATCACTCCTGTTGGGTTCTGCTCTGCCTGCAGTAGCAGCTGCTGTTTGCAGTGATGGCTTCAGTGGTGAAAGGACCAGCTAGATGCTCCTGCAGGTATTGTGCTTTTCCTAGCAGCCCACTTGCAGATTTGTCTACTGCTCATGCAATTTCTTTTCTCTTTTCTGAGCTTCAGCCTACCCAAACCCACCATGGTGCCAAACAAAAAAACCCTGGATATTTTGCCAAAATCTGCCCGGACATAAAATTTAAGCCTGAAAAACAAGGCATGTCGGGGGGAAACCAGACATATAGCAACCCTAGTACCAAAGCCTTTTTATCCAACTTAAATCTCTCAGCTAATTGCAGGTGAGGAAACCACTGGAGACTGTAGCCTTCCTTTGTGAGTTTTCTCCTTGTTTTAATTTTACAGCCCCTTTGACTCCACGCTAATGCCTCTTCATAAGTTAACCATTTGTCCTTGCCTGTTGCCTCTTTTCTGTGAAACGCTTCTTGTGTTGAGATCCATAAGAGTATCTTTGCATATAACCTAGGTTTATATCTATTCCAGACTCTCAAAATAATATATCTAACAAAATGATCCACATTAACTTTGCCCTTTCTGACAGTAAGAGCTGTTCAGCAGTGGAACAGACTCTCTCTGAAAGTGGGAGGTCATTGGAGGTTTTTAAGCAGAGGTTGAATGGCCACCTGTCATGGATGCTGTAGGTTTTTCCTGAAAGTCCCCAAAGTATTAGAAGTCTACTCCAGTATAAATTGGAGCAGGATTTCAATGTGGCTGCCCCTGTTCCAAGGAACAGCATTCCAGCTGAGATGACAGGCCCCCACAATCTATCTCTACTTTCTGGTAGCAACTGAAAACATTTTCATTTTGACAAGCTTTTCCAGCTGAATGAAAAGGTCTTCTGCCTTAGGCATTCATTTTGTATTGTTTTTAAACCTATCTTCAGCTAGTGGAAGCCAGCATAAGGAGTCTTGCTAGCAAAACAGAGCTCCCCCCCCCCCGCACCCTGCACAACCCTGAGAACTCAAAAACAGCTTGGGGGAAGGGGAGGATCAGAGTATTCCTCACAACAGTCAGAATGGGACAGAGACTGAATGCCTAGCAGCTATATTTAGCTCTTTTATGGTATGTCTATTAGTCAACATGATACATATATGTAAAAGACAAATCATAAATTAATGCAATAACAATAATAGTTCCATTCTGTTTATGCACTGATCAGCATTTTTAACAAAAAAAATCTTCATGCAAAATTGTGTGCGTGTGCATGCATGCTTCCCTCCACAATATACAGTTTTAAAGTTAATGCCTCTCAAAATACATATTTATAGATTTATTTATTTTAAAAAATCATTTTATATACATTTTCAGCTGAAAGCTACATTGCAAAATTCAGGGAATTGTGAAAACCTAAGGATGACTGGCTCCCGAGCTGCACATTAGCTTGGGAGATGCAGATTAGGTCAATTCATACTGGAAATTACAACAACAACAAAACAATAACCTACTGCTCAACCTTTGCTATGACTATGAGACTGCTACTCTCTGTGGGTACATGTTGTACGGATACAGATGGAACGATTAAAGCAGTGTTCTCAGTAGATCTGATAAATCACTTAGATGCTTATTAGAAGAAGCAATCAGCAAAATCTTCAGGGCATATTTGAAGAGACTCAACTCCTTTCCTTATCCAAGCTGGAATGAGGGATGACATGGAGACATGGAGAGGAACAGAGGGCCAAATATATAGTCCTGGAAACAACAGCTGTCTGGGACATCTTCAGCTCCCCGGAACCATTTTCACCACCTGCTTTATGCAATGAGCAATGGAGAATCGGCACGGAGGAAGAAAGGAAGAAAAGAGAACTGGCACATGACATGTGTTCCCAGAGATAAAGCGAGCCTAGTTCAGAGGTTACTAATTGGGTTTCTGCTTCACGTTCATATTTAGCACAACTCAAAATAAGAACACGCATTTTAACTCACACCTTAGCTGCCCGATCTCCCCATCTCCAAATGGGTCTTTCTTTTCCTGTCCCTGCCTACCCAGCACATCCACACACACAACCCCCAAACTGGAGAGCCTGGAAGAAAAAATAGCCATGCTTTTGAAAAATTTGCATAGCATTGGAATGAGCGAGAAAGCTCAAAGCGGTCAAGGCTGTCTCCAAGGCTGAACGGTATTCCTACGAATCCTACTGTTCAAACAAACCTTCTCAACACAAGCCAGGGCTGATTCGAAACTGCTGACTGAGTGACTTATCTGCAGCACACAGAATGTAGCCAAGTGACCCAAGTTGGGGAAAGTCTTAGAGGTACATTAAGAAACAACTGGATAGCTCAGCTGGTTAGAGCATGATGCTGCTAATGCCAATGTTGCAGGTTTGATCTCCATATGGGACAGCTGCATATTCCTGCATTGAAGGGGGGTTAGACTAGATGGTCCTCTGGGAATGGCTCCAAAGATTCGAAAGGTAGAAATCTGCCCCAAAACTTGCTCTGACCATAACCCTGTGAAACTGGAAATGAAACTAACACTGACTGGCTCCTTCAGATGGAGGATGAATGACACCTTGTTTAGAGATCCAGAAATTATTAGGAAGGCCCAAAAAATGGTGAAAGACTATTTTGAGATAAATTTGAAGACATCAGTGGAAAAAAGGGTAATCTGGGACGCAAGTAAAGCCGTTATGAGAGGATTCTTGATTCGGCAGAATGCAATAAAAAAGAGAACTCAAGAAGAAAAAAAGGGAAAGATCTTGGAAAAATAAAAGAAGGAGAGAAGAAGCTTAGAGTTAAACCAAAGTTGCAGGAAATCTTGAGAGAGATCAAATTTTACCAAGCACAATATATGAAAATGACAAATCAGGAGATAGAATGGAAAATTAAACAGATGAGACAGAAGACTTTTGAATCTGCTAACAAATGTGGGAAATTGCTAGCATGGCAATTGAAGAAAAGACATAAGTTAAATACTGTGACTAACCTTGAAGTGAATGGAAAGAACATACAAAACCCACAGGAGATTAGAAACTGCTTCCAGAGATATTTCAAACAACTTTATACACAAGGGCCACAGACAGAGACTAAAATTGATCAATTTCTGAAAACCAATGGATTACAAAAAAATTCTCAAGAAAATAAATTATTGTTGAACTCTAAAATATCAGAACAAGAGGTTGAAGGTGCCATACAGACTATGCAACTGGGAAAATCTCCAGGGCCTGATGGATTAACCTCCAAATACTACAGAACTTTGAAGGACTATTTGATTCAACCACTAAAGGAGGTTTGCAACGAAATCATGGAGGGGGGAAAGGCGCCGGAGTCGTGGAAAGAAGCCTTCATCACACTTATACCTTAAACTGAGTCTGAGAAGACACAACTCAAGAACTATCGCCCCATATCCCTGCTTAATGTGGATTACAAAATTTTTGCTGATATTTTGGCTAAAAGACTTTAAAAAGTTTTAGCAGAAATGATACATAAAGACCAGGCTGGTTTTCTCCCTGGTAGACATTTATCTGATAATATGAGAAATGTAATTAACATTTTGGAAAAGTTACAAATGAATATTAATACAAAAGCGGTTTTGATATTCGTAGATGCGGAGAAAGCCTTTGACAACATCTCTTGGATTTTTATGAAGAAAAATCTGCAGGGGATGGGGGTTGGACAAAATTTTGAAAATGGTATAGGTGCGATTTATTCTGAACAAAAGGCTAAACTTATAGTTAATAACATAGTGACAGAAGAATTTAAAATTGAGAAAGGGACACGACAAGGCTGCCCAATTTCCCCACAGCTCTTTATTTCGGTCCTGGAGGTTTTGCTAAATATGATAAGAAGGGACCAGCTGATTCATGGTATTCAGGTCGGAGCAAAACAATATAAACTTAAAGCCTTTGCAGATGATCTTGTATTGACATTACAAGAGCCAGTACCTAGTACCAAGAGGGCTTTAGAATTAATCCAGGAGTTTGGTCATGTGGCAGGCTTTAAGTTAAACAAGTTAAAAACTAAAGTTTTGGAGAAAAACTTGACGCCGATGGAGAGAGAGAGGTTTCAGAAAGAGACAGATCTGACATTAGTAAAGAAGGTAAAATACTTGGGGGTGAATATGACTGCTAAGAATGCAAATTTATTCAAAGATAATAATGAGAAATGTTGGTCAGAAGTGAAGAAAGATTTAGAGATTTGGTCGAATTTGAAGCTTTCCTTGCTGGGTCGGATTGCTGTCATTAAGATGAATGTACTGCCGAGAATGTTGTTTTTGTTTCATTCATTACAAATCATTGACAAGATGGACTGTTTCAAGAGGTGGCAAAGAGATATCTCTAGATTTGTCTGGCAGGGCAAAAAGCCCAGAATAAAATTTAAGATACTTACTGATGCTAAATACAGAGGGGGGTTTGCCCTGCCGGACTTTAAACTTTATTATGAATCAGCAGCTTTTTGCTGGTTGAAGGAATGGCTACTTCTTGAGAACACTGACATCCTAGATCTTGAAGGTTATGATAATGTATTTGGGTGGCATGCATATTTGTGGTATGGCAAGGTTAAATCGCATAAAGCATTCAAAAACCATATTGTCAGGAAAGCACTATTTAATGTCTGGACAAGATATAAAGATTTTTTAGAGAACAAAACCCCAAGGTGGTTATCACCTATGGAAGCGAAAGCTATGAAAGAACTTAATATGGAGGCAAAATGGCCAGAGTATTGTGAAATTTTGGAACAGGAAGGTGACAAGCTGAAATTGCAGAGTTATGAGAAGCTCAAAGGGAAGGTGCGAGACTGGTTACATTATTTTCAAATAAGAGAGGTTTATAATCAAGATAAAAAAATTGGTTTTCAGGTGGAAAAATCAAAGTTGGAAACAGAATTGTTAGAACCCAATGCTAAGATATTATCAAGAATGTATAATTTGCTGTTGAAATGGAGTACTGAGGAAGAAATGGTAAAATCTGCTATGATTAAATGGGCACAAGATATAGGACACAATATCATGTTTGCTGACTGGGAGCAGTTGTGGACCACTGGGATTAAATTTACAGCATGTAATGCCCTAAGAGAGAATATTATGAAAATGATGTATAGGTGGTACATGACCCCAGTCAAGCTTGCAAAAATATACCACTTGCCCAATAATAAATGTTGGAAATGTAAAAGAAATTGAAGGTACATTCTTTCACCTTTGGTGGACGTGCCCGAGGATTAAGGCTTTCTGGGAGACGATTTATAATGAAATAAAAAAGGTACTTAAATACACTTTTGTGAAGAAACCAGAGGCCTTTCTCCTGGGCATAGTTGGCCAATTGGTGCCAAAGAAGGATAGAACTTTCTTTATGTATGCTACAGCAGCAGCAAGAATACTCATCACAAAGCATTGGAAGACACAAGAATTACCCACCTTGGAAGAATGGCAGATGCAAGTAATTGACTATATGGAAATGGCTGAGATGACTGGCAGAATCCGAGATCAGGGAGAAGAGTTGGTGGAAGAAGATTGGAGGAAATTTAAAATTTATTTACAGAAGTACTGTAAAATGTATGAATGCTGATGACATTGAAATAAAATGAAGGGGTTCTAGTAACAAGAGATAAAAATTATAAATTATAAATTTGGGAGGTAAAATATATAAGGACAAAGTAGTAGGATATGAATTTGCTGAACTAACTGTTAAAAAGGGATATAAAAAAGGGAGGCGTGAGGAAGTCAGGAAAATAAGTTAACAAAAGATGAACAATTAGAAAAGAGTGATTTGTGTTTTTTCCTATTCTATTTTTTGTGTGTTGACTGATTTTTTTCCCCTCCTTGTTAGGTTAAATGTTTGTATTTTATGTATTGTGAAAGCTTGTATTGTTGTGTCTTATATTTTTCCTGTGTTTTTACTGTTCTATGTTTGGTTGTATCTTTTTACTGTTAAACTTAATAAAATATTATTATAAAAAAAATAGACTAGATGGTCCTCTGGGTCCCTTCCAACTCTACAATTCTATGATTCTGTGATAGAAATGTGTGTAGGAACTGTCTTTTTTAGAATGTTCATTCACTATATCATGCAGGCTCAAGATGCAGAAAGGAAACATAAACCAGTTCTGCTAGTTTGAAGCAGAAAGAGTTGTGGAGAACACACTGGCTGGGCATCACTAGTGACTTCTGGTTAATTACAAATGATTGGATTACTTCATAGGTGAGAAACCTCAGGCCTAGAGGTGAAATGCAGTTATACAAGCCTCTGTATCTGGCCTTTGGGAGTCTCCACACTCCATCCTTGATTCCAAGACACAAACCTAGGCCATGTCTGTCACTGACTCTGCTTTGCATCCTCATGGGTCCTTTTGCCTGGTTGGAATGTGTCCTGGAACCCTGATAATGCCTCTTGCTTGTCCAAATGGAGGATGGAGAGGGTCTCATGAGTGTGTGTAGGCACAGGCCTATTGTACAAAAGTAAAATTCACACCTGTTGCTCCACTGACCTTTGCCTCTGGTCCTAGAATCATACAGCTGTACAGTTGGAAGTAACCATGAGGGTCATCACATCCAAACCCCTGCAATGCAGGAATATTTTGTCCAAAGTATCCCTCTGAGAAAGTCCTGCTTCTGTGGCTGGTGTAACTGCATCCTTTATTTCACAGGTAGCCAGTGTGTCATTGCATTGCAGCTCCCATAATCCCTGACCACTGGCAAGCTGGATCTGGTTCCTAGATCCTAAAATCCTAGAATTGTAGGAATTGGAAGAGATCCTGAGGGTTATTTAGTCCAACCCCTGAAATGCAAGAATCACAGTGAAAGCCTTAATGACAGGTGGCTTTCCACAGATGGGGAAAGTGCTGTAGAGTTCAAGTCCAACTTGCGGGCCTCCCAAAGTCATCTGGTCGGCCACTGTGAGAACAGAGCATAAGTAGAGTCTGACGGATCAGGCCAAAGGGTCTCCTTCTAGGCCAGCATCCTGTTCTCACAGTGGCTGGCCAGATGCACCCAATGTGAAACCCACAAGCAAGACCTGAGCATGAGCACAACTCTTTCCACCTGAGGTTTCCAGCAACTGCTTACTCAAAAGAATTCCCACCTCCAACCAAGGATGAAGAACATAGCCATCATGGCTAGCAATCCACAATAGCTGTCTCCTCCTCCATGGTTTCATCTCATCCTCTTCTAAAGCCATCCAGATTGGTGGCCACTACTACTTCCTATGGGAATAAGTGCCACATTTAATTCTGTGCTGCCTGAAGGAAGGCTTATGATTCTTATGTTCAGAAAGAGCTTCTTTGCATGGGCACCTAGAGGCCCCAAAGCAGAGGTTGGAGGGCTGTCTGTCATGGATGCCTGAGTGGAGACCCCCACCCTGCAGCAGGCCATGACCCACAGGGTCCCCTCCCATACTACCATTTAATGAGAATTGGCATGCAATAACTTCTGGAGGGCACCATGTTGGCTACCACTGACTTAAATATGTAGGCTTCTTTACAAAGAAGCAAAGCAGAGTTTTTAGGAGTGCAAAGGGGGAAGGGAAGCCATTCCTTTACAAAGCAATAACAAAACAACGAAATATAAGCACTTCTATACCACCCCACATTCCTCTCTGTCTTAATCCTGACTGTGATTTATGATGTTACCCATCACCCTTTTAGTGACGGACAAGTCTACAGCATTGCATTCATTCAGTTACAGACCAGTTGGCACTGTAATAGAGTTCTAGGACAATATCTAGACACAGATGAACTTTGAGGCTCAACTTCTCAAGTTGGTACCAGTAATGATCCAATAACAAAGGTGAAAAACATCAGTGAAAGATCTAGCAATGAAGAGCTGCAAAGTTAGCAGTCAAGTTGGGACTCAGTTCATAATTGAGGCATATACCATGCTGTAGAGATCTGTAGTCTGCACTGAAGAATTGTGATGCTCAGCAACTCTTTCTGGTTCTTAAATTCCTCAAGAAAGAGTTTGTACTCAGGATCGGTGATTGCAGATCAGTTGCGTCTTTGGTCACCTTCAGAATGTCAATATTTTGAGGGAATGATTCAAGCACATAGTGGAGATTTAGCTTTGTGCAATTAAAGTGGATTAAACACTCTGGGCATATCCACATTTACCTTCTGCCCAACACTTTCAAGGTACAGGTCTGTGTTTCTCGGTCTGCGTCTGAACACTTGTTTTTTCCCTTCACTTTTCCCCAGGAAAACCTGATCTTTACTGTTGAATCAGAGCAAATGGAAATGCTGTTTGCTGTTTGCTCCGATTCAGCAGTAAAAAGCTAGTTTTGAACTCTCTGGACCCCCCCCCCGCCCCAAAAAAAGTGTGCTCAGGCATGGAGCTTTAAAGCACAGACCATGCCTGGAAAGCGCAGAGGAAAGGTAAGTGCCATAAGCCCTCTGTCATATCCTAGAACAAAAATCCACTTTTAAAAATTAAAAAAATGGTTAGGAACATTACAGAGAAACACACTGAAAAGTGTGAGACGAACACAAGCTTAACAAGAAGACAAGCAACTCAGGATCAGAGGCACCCGCTTGTGAATGAGATTGGGGGCAACTGTCACAGCTGCAATGTCATGACATCGTGTCAAGATGTTGGATGTGCGACGATGTCACGTCAAGATGTCGTATGCAGTCTGAGAAGCCAGGAACACAGCAGCAGCACAGCTTTAATGGCAAGTGCTGCTCCTCCTCTTCCTCCTGCCACTGTGTTCCAGGGGGAGGAGGAGGAAAGCAGTCCCCGGCCCATGGTAGTGGCAGGAGGAGGCAGAGGAGCCACCCACCATTAAAACCATGCTCCAACTGTGTTCCTGGCACAGCAATGCTGCTGCCCACCCTCAACTGCGGTGTGCCAGCCGCAGCAGCTCCATCCCCTGGTCAGGCCTGACCCAGGGGTGCAGTAGGCTCCCTCCGCACCCTGCCCCCCTCGGGGGCTTGCCTGGAGCACCCACCCCAGCAGCACTAGCCTAAGCTCCATTGCTGCCTGAGTGTAGACTCCTTGCTTTGCAAATTCAGGAGACATCAGGACACCATGGCTGACTCTAATTTGGGTTTGTCTGTTTTGCAAGCAAACTATGCAAGGCTGAAGTCTGTTGGTCACTCCTCCCCTTCTAGAATCGGCATTCAAAGAACACTTGACCTTGTAGTGAGGCATCTGATCATAGCCTGCATTTTAATCAAAGCTTATATTTTGATCAGATTCCTGTATTCTAAAAATGAGCTTAAATTCACAAATGTTTCTTTCGAGACAGGAAACCAGCAGGCAAGGTCTTTGTCAGAGGCCCCTTTGGTTTATTGCGGTCATAAAACAGGCTGGGAGCAAAAGGTCACACTGACCATACAAATTATAGAATACAATCAAGGTTGCAAAAACACAATTAAATAGTAATAATTATTGTGCCTCCCATTAAACTTGAGCCACATCTTCCTAAGGTTAAAAGGGCAAGAGCTAATACAAACAGCAACTGCACTAGGCGAAACTGCTTTGAATCTTTAGAATTTAGAATTTAGCTTAGCTTTTGCTAAGTTCCCTTTCTTCTAAAAAAAAACTATGTTATGAAATATATTGGCTTAAATGTAATTATGCAAAGGATTTAGAAAGTAAGAAATCATAGAATCATAGAAGAGTTGGAATAGACCACGAGGGCCATTGAGTCCAGACCCCTGCCAAGCAAGAAAAACACCATCAGAGCACTCCTGACATATGGTTGTCGGGCCTCTGCTTGATGACCTCCAAAGAAGGAGATCTTTCATTGATAATGTGTGGGAAGGTGAACAAAAAGATCTGTTCAGATAAAATTAGCCACCATCTGTTTTGGAGTGAATAGGGCAAAAGATGAAATGTTAGTTAAGGCGCCTAGTCTAGGGCAAAAGGTTATCTGGTAATTAAGGTGCCTGGTCGAGGTAAATGTAAGATATATGACTACTTATTTGCCAATTATAAATAGAAGGAAATATAGCTCTTTGTCTCCCATAAAAGGTAATAGGAAATGGGTGTATCTTTTATGATTGGTTCTAGCAAACAGCCAATAGGAATTTCAACCAGGCTGATTGGACAGAGGCAGCCAAAGGGAGGAGAAAGGGGGCTGGATTGAGGAAATATAAGTGCTGGCCATAATGGCAGGAGGCCAGGCCAGAGCTTGGTAACCATATACCACTGTGCCTCTTATTTATTTGTCCGACAAATAAATTATTATTTTAATTTCTCTATTGCTGCGTTGAATATTTCATTCCAGCTAAGCGTTAACCACAAGCAGGGTGCTACATTTTATGGTGCCTCTGTGACTCGGATAAGTGGTCTGCTGGAACGCAGCCCCTTCGCCTTACTGGGCAGGGTACAAGAGGGAGGACCACTGACTGCTTACCCAGCGCGCACTGGAACATTTTTCCAGGGGAACGCAGAAGTCTCGTCTGTCTGATACCCTGCCCACCGACGGCGACGGACCGGGGGGAACCAGAGAAATAAACTGGGAACCAGCTAAGGGTAAGTGCACAAAGGGTTTTGGCCCTCCAATTAATTAGGAGGAAGAGAAGTCCTGATCAAACTTCTGCGTCTCAGTAAGGGGAAACTGAGTACGCTACATGGCTGGGTACATCAGATGGTGATCTGGTGTAGGGAAAAGGGAAAAGGTTGGGAGGTAGAGTGTGGTGAAGTATCCAGCGCATTGTATGTGTGAGAAAGTACAATCTGTAAGTGTGGAGTGGGTACTACTTCGTTTCCCAGTAAGGCGAGTGTGTGAGTGACTGAGTGGATACTTCACAGGCCCATATAATGGGAGTTGGAGGTTCAAAGGGGGGAAATACACCTCTTGAATGTATGTTAAATAATTTTAAGAAAGCCTTCTCAGGGGCATATGGAGTCAAAATGACGCCAGAGCGCTTGAGAACGTTATGTGAATTAGAGTGGCCGAAACAAAATACTGAATGGCCATCTCAGGGAACCTTTGATATAAATTTAGTAAGCAAACTTTGGTCTAATATCGCCAAAGAAACGGGAGGGTGCCCAGAACAATTTTCATATATAGATTCTTGGCTGAGCACATTAAATAATAATCCTCCATGGATAAGGGAATGCAAAGTCCAACAATGCAAATTATTGGCTGTAAAAGCCGAAGCTAGGAAAGGAATCTTGCCAAATAAACTCAAACCCATTTTTGAGGGACCAGAGGAAGAGGTGCTTCCACCTCCACCCTATGCTCCACATCGAGGGGAGCCTAATCCAAATACTCCACCAGTTGTAACCCCAAGGCAAGAAAGTGGAATGAATAATGGGGGTGGAGTCACAGAACTTGATTCCTTGATAGATTATGATAAATATCTTCAGGAGGCCTTGGAGTCCTATAATAAAGCCCAAGCAGAAGTGGTTATTCCACCTGTGAGTCCCAGTAGAACTCCATCTACAGTCTCCTTTAGTGGAACAACCAATTGCCCACCCCAAACCCCTGTACATCCAAATCCTAGAGAACTATTACAGGAGTTACAGGGAGACCTTGATCGGTCAGCAAGCAATACAGCAAGGCGTATAAAGCTGCTAAAAGAACGCCTTGGGACAGATACCATCCCCTATGATTTGAGGCCCCTAGAGCAAAGCGAAGAGAAAGGTCACGTAGTAGCCCCTCTTAGAAGAGTATTTGATGCACTTGAGGAGCCTGTGCTGGTTAACGGGCAACCCGGACCACGGCCACCTCGAACTTCGACCCTCCAGTACATTCCATTCACAACTACGGATCTGATGAATTGGAAAAAACACACCCCGTCTTTCGCAGAAAAACCTCAGGCTATGATGGACTTGGTGACTTCAATAGTAAATACTCATAGTCCTACTTGGACAGATTGTCACCAACTCCTGAATACTCTGTTCACCACTGAGGAAAGGAGAGACATAATTGAAAAGGCACAGATATATTTGCGTGAGCAGGCCAGAGTGGGAAATATTTTTAATATTGACCGTCATCTCCAGGATAACTTTCCCTTGGAAGATCCTAATTGGGATCCAAACAATGCAATTCACCTGGCCAGGCTTACCACCTACCGCCAGACGCTTGTGCAAGGTATCCGCAGGGCATGCCAGAAGCCCACTAATATGTCTAAAGTCTCAGAAGTAGAACAGAAACCAAATGAGAGTCCGGGAGACTTTTTAGAGAGGCTGCAGGAAGCCTATCGTATATGGACTCCTTTTGACCCTGAAGCCCCTGAAAACAGCAGAATGATTACTGCTACTTTTGTGGCCCAGTGTGCTTCTGACATTCGTAAGAAAATTCAGAAATCAGAAGGATGGGAAGGGATGCTGATGAGCCAAATTATGGCCATTGCACGCCGAGTTTATCGGAATAGGGATGAGGCTGAGAAACAAGAGAAGAAGAAGTGGCAGAAGGAAAAGATGGTAATGCTGGCCACAGCAGTGATGTGTTACCCATAACACTGTTTCGTGTTCAGTGTGCACCCACAAAAGACTTAAGTTGTCACCTTTTGAGCTCCTGTATGGGAGGCCACCCTCCTTTGTTCAGGATATTCCAGCTGACCTCAAACAAATAGGAGACCATGTGACACAGGGACAAGTGCAATCTCTCTCCCGTGTTTTTGTCTCTCTCCCGAGTTTTTTGTTGCTGTTTATCTTAACAGGTGGGCCCTCAAGCACACGCCTTGCAGCATTGCCGAGCCGATTCATCCGTTCCAGGCTGGCATAGTGTATGGGTGAAAGAGTGGAAACGCGATCCACTTGCACCTAAGTGGCGTGGACCTTACACCGTCTTGCTCTCTACTCCAACAGCGGTGAAGGTAGCTGAGGTGACCCCCTGGATTCATCACTCCCGTTTGAAGAAGTCCGAAGGCAGTTGGACGTGCAAAGGTGACCCCTCTAATCCTTTTAAACTGACTCTCTCCAAAAAAACCCTGTATCTAGCCCTACGGGGAACGGGCTAGGTCACGGGCAACATTAGACGACTGGCCTGCTGCAGCCACAACCTGGAAGCTGGCTGACCTGCGCACGCCTGAAGCTTGAGGAGCGTCTGAACCAGCGATTGTGAACGGGAAGATTCTCTTATACAATTGATTGACTGCCCCCCCCCCCGTGGAACAATTATCAGAGATATTACTCATTGGGGATCCTTGGGATATATGTTTTGGTCTTGGTGGTTCCCCATTTCTGTCACTGGAGGAATTATATTGGGGCTAATATTTTTTTGTTATCACAATAAGGTAATCTTTTGTGGAAGGAATGCATATACTAGACATCAACATGATTTTATTATTAATCCTGATCCCTTGGGAAGGGGAAGGGTCCTTGAATTTGAGCAAATTTGCTAAATATGGATTCCGCCATGACCACAATATGTGGGTAGGCTTAGCTGAGATGGTAGCCAATGTTACAAATAGGACCAATTGCCTTGTTTGCTCTCTTGGGCCAGATGATTCAGAGGGAGGTATGCCCTTATTACCAATACCATTAAATGCCATTGGTATGGTAAGCGAAATGCCACACCAAACAGAAGTACAGAATTTCCCCGGATGGAACTCAACTAAACCAATACGAGTTATACCTGTACAAGGGGAATTCTGTGTACATAAATCATCAGAGGCAGCTGATTCTACCATGATAGGCTCTTCTCATTGCCACTATACTTGGGATTATATTAAGAATAGTCAAACCTGGGCAAACGGTACTACCTATCGAACTCGGAATACCTTGCCCTGTGCACCTCCTTTTATTCATGCATGGAAAATGGTGTGGAACATAACTGTGACAGAAAAAGGCAATCTAACATACTGCACTGTGAGCTCTATGCCCCTTTTGATATTTCGCCTTATGCACTCCACGTACCAAAAACCTCAGACCCGATGGTTGTGGTGGATATGTGGAGAATGGGCATACAAGAAACTCCCTTCCAAATGGAGTGGGACTTGTTTCCTGGGATGGGTATTACCACCAATGTGGATTATGCCCACTAGTTCAGCCAAGCGTACACGAAGAAACGCTGATATTTCTCATATAGCAGGAGGAAGTACCCAAAGTTGGAGCGATACTGATGATTGGCCACCAGAGCGCATTATAGCCTATTATGAACCTGCCTCCTGGAATCCTGATGAGCTCATACAAGGGGCTCGGGATCCTATTTATAATCTAAACAGAATAATTCGATTGCAAGCAGTAGTGGAACTTGTAACCAATGCAACGGCCCAGAGTTTGAGACTTATTGCACAACAGTTGGGTGAAAGTAGAGCCGCCATTTTGCAGCTGAAAATGGGAATGGATTATGTACTTGCCAGGCAGGGAGGCCTATGTGGAGTCTTGAACTTGACAGGGAATGCCTGTTGCTTTAACATTTCTGATAATGGTGAGGCAATCTGTGTGTTGGCCACAAAGATGGAGAATATAGCACATGTCCCAGTACAAACATGGGAAGGATGGGATATGGGATGGCTCACCAACTGGTTACCAAATGTCGCAGGACTCAAAGGGATACTATTGTCTTGCTTGTTTTTCTTGACGGTAGTAGTAATGGTTTTGTGTATGGTGCCATGTATCATTTCATGTTTTAGAAGTACAATTAGCAAGATGATTTCAAATGAAACTCTACCTCATATCATGGCCCTATACAGAGCTTTACCTCAGGAATATGATGAAGGTCAAGCTATCAAGGACACTTGGGAAGGTCCTTGAGCTTGAAAGGGGGGAATGAGGCATCTGATCATAGCCTGCATTTTAATCAAAGCTTATATTTTGATCAGATTCCTGTATTCTAAAAATGAGCTTAAATTCACAAATGTTTCTTTCGAGACAGGAAACCAGCAGGCAAGGTCTTTGTCAGAGGCCCCTTTGGTTTATTGCGGTCATAAAACAGGCTGGGAGCAAAAGGTCACACTGACCATACAAATTATAGAATACAATCAAGGTTGCAAAAACACAATTAAATAGTAATAATTATTGTGCCTCCCATTAAACTTGAGCCACATCTTCCTAAGGTTAAAAGGGCAAGAGCTAATACAAACAGCAACTGCACTAGGCGAAACTGCTTTGAATCTTTAGAATTTAGAATTTAGCTTAGCTTTTGCTAAGTTCCCTTTCTTCTAAAAAAAAACTATGTTATGAAATATATTGGCTTAAATGTAATTATGCAAAGGATTTAGAAAGTAAGAAATCATAGAATCATAGAAGAGTTGGAATAGACCACGAGGGCCATTGAGTCCAGACCCCTGCCAAGCAAGAAAAACACCATCAGAGCACTCCTGACATATGGTTGTCGGGCCTCTGCTTGATGACCTCCAAAGAAGGAGATCTTTCATTGATAATGTGTGGGAAGGTGAACAAAAAGATCTGTTCAGATAAAATTAGCCACCATCTGTTTTGGAGTGAATAGGGCAAAAGATGAAATGTTAGTTAAGGCGCCTAGTCTAGGGCAAAAGGTTATCTGGTAATTAAGGTGCCTGGTCGAGGTAAATGTAAGATATATGACTACTTATTTGCCAATTATAAATAGAAGGAAATATAGCTCTTTGTCTCCCATAAAAGGTAATAGGAAATGGGTGTATCTTTTATGATTGGTTCTAGCAAACAGCCAATAGGAATTTCAACCAGGCTGATTGGACAGAGGCAGCCAAAGGGAGGAGAAAGGGGGCTGGATTGAGGAAATATAAGTGCTGGCCATAATGGCAGGAGGCCAGGCCAGAGCTTGGTAACCATATACCACTGTGCCTCTTATTTATTTGTCCGACAAATAAATTATTATTTTAATTTCTCTATTGCTGCGTTGAATATTTCATTCCAGCTAAGCGTTAACCACAAGCAGGGTGCTACAGTAGTAGTACCTGATAATTTATCTACCCTTTTGGGGGGGGGGGTTAGCATGTTGGTTTAGAGCAGGGGTGGAGAAACTCTGGCCTGTAACCCTCTGAGCCCTTGGAATTCCCACTAGGCCTAACCCCCTCCCTAGGCCACACACCACAGCAACCCTGCTTTGCACACTCGTTGTGTTTTTGTGTGGCTGATATGCATCCTTGAACTCTGATAATGCTTGCCTGGATGGAGGATAGAGAGGGGGGAGGTGAGGGCCACTGCAGACTGTCTGTTGGCGGGTGCATTCTGCCATGTGTAACTGATGCAATAACAGTGCATTAGTGCTGGATTCATACTGGACCATCCATATATCGCAATGCTGCTTTGTGGTACTTCCTAGCGTCACTGCATTATTGCCCCCGGACGGGCACTCTTGCACTAAAGTACAGCAAAGGTAAGACGATGCACACAAACTCTGTAACATTCATGGTAAAGTTACAGGATTTCAGGGGAAAGTTATGGGATATGCACTGATTGGAAACAAAACATTAAATCTATACCAAAATGCAGGGCTGTCTTAAGCATATCTGGTGCTGTGGTGCAAAGATCCCTCCGGCACCACATCCCCATTTTGCAGAGTTGTCTACCTTTTCCCAAGCCTCTGCAGGGATCGTTCTCCTCCCTCGGGGGCTTGGGAAGGAAGCTGCATGCCCGCCAGCCATATGGTTCATGGGGCACAGCTGGCGGGCGTGCAGGAGGGAAAGGGGAGGCCACCGGCAAAGCCGCGTAGCTCCCCCACTCGCTGGGGCGCCCCTGAGAGGCCGGCATCCTGGCACAATGCACCAGTAAACCCAATGGGAAAGACAGCTCTGCCAAAACGTTTCAAGACACAAGCAACACTGAAATCAGAACTACCCTGGTACCACTATGTCAGGGAACTGCCATCAGGGCCGGAGGGAGAGAGCGGGCTCCAGAGGGACTCCAGAGAGCGCCCCGGGATGGGGAGAGGCAGCCCATCTTCTGGGGAAGGGGATCAGCATAGCACCAGTGGAGAAGGGGGGCAGATGAGGGAATCGGCGAGGTGGTCCCATGACTCCCTGCCTGGGACCAGCGGGGAGAGTAAGGGTCCTCCGCTGCCCACACCCTCCTTGCGCAAAAGGCTTCCGCGCAGGGAGAGTAGGTGGAGACTAGGCGTCAAAGAGCTTCTTTGCTGGAAGAAGTTCAAGAAATGCCCACTGACGGATTCTGCCAGCGATTGAGACAGCCACGGGCGAGTGGCTGTCCGGACAGAAAAGGTTCACTCAGGCAACCCAGCCAGGTGTGGCGCCGGTTTACGCACGAGCAACCCCTAGAACCATTACACACTATAAGTACAAGTTATGACATATGCAAAATAAAAATGATGTCTGGAGGGGCTCTGTGTGTATGTAGAAACTACTTTATTGTACCACGGTAAAATCTGTCTTCATTGCTCCACCTACTTTTGCCCTGCCCACTGACGTGTGGCCCCTGGAAAGTTGCATGAAAGGGAATGTGGCCCCCAGGCGGAAAATGGTTTAGAATGCACAGTAGACAAAAAGGGGAAGTAAGGACATCTTTTTGAAATATTTGTTTTCCTCTGGCTTGTTATTTGGGTTTGGGGTTGTTGTTATTCTAAATATATATATAAAAAATCATTGGATGAAATTGCGTTGGTAGCTTGTCTTTTCCACTCGCTTTTCCCTTCACCTGGGCAGCTGCCCCAGACATATATCACTGTCTCCCAGGATAAATGGAGGTCCGTAAGTGCCGCAAACACTAATGACAACATTCATCAAAAAGCCGAACGGTTCCATATTGTGGCAGTTGCTGGGGCACCTGAAGCCTTACGGATGAAGGTCTCTCCTATTCTGCTGCCTGCTGCTCCCACCACCCCAAGCTTCCCATGCTTTGGAAATGTCTTCTTTTGCCTTCATTCTGACTTGACAAATACCTGCTCATACTTTAATAAAGCTTTGGTTCCTTGGATGACTGGATTCCCTTTTGGAAAACAGCTTGATGGCTCACTGGAAGTTTGTGGTGGCTTCTTTTTGGGCACATCTCAGTTCTCAGCCCCAAAGGTTTAGCCTTTGTAATACCCATTTCACAGATGCAAATACCAAGGTATCTGCTCTCAGGTGCAGTTGTGGCTGAGCTAGGTGCCTGTTGGCATATCCTGCTGTGCGTGGTGTGGGTCACTTGCTCATCTGCAACTATTTAATTCTGTTCAGTCCTTCCTTTCTTTGATGCACCTCATCTCTGTTTGTAGCATACTGTAGTCTGGATCACATGGATTGAAAATACCCCATCTCCCCCCTGCCACCACCATTGGACAATCTCAAATGTATATGAAAGAAATGCACTTTGCACGTACTCAGGGACACTCACTTCTCATACTGTCCAGGGCTGTGATTTGCTGTGGAGACACACATAGGCATAGCCATGAGGGTGCCGCGAGGGATGCACCCCTTAAATCAAGTAAATAAACTTAGCTGACCAATTGCCTTGCAGATAACTCGGTTCTGCCCCCCCCAACATGAAGCCTGCCCCCCCCCCAAATAAAGAAATCCTGGCCATGCCCATGGAGACACAGCTCTCCCTGCTAAGTCTTTTCAATACTGGAAGACATGAAAGGCCTCAGCCCTTTTCCAGGCAAATGGAAGGGCAATTGTTCATTCCTAGTGTTTAATGCAAGGGTGGAGAGCCATGGCTCTATCCAGGGGGGGATCTCCTTAGGGTAAATCTGTTGGGGGCAATATACCAGGGGTCAGAGCCAGCGGAGGGTGGGGTCAGAGCCAAAAGTTGCAGGTGCCTCATAAGGATGAGTGAATCTGTCATTTTTTGTTTTTCTCCATTTCTCATTTCTTGCTCTGGAAACTAAGCCTTATGAGGAAGAGTTAAGGGAATTGGGGATGTTTAGCTTGGAAAAGAGGAGACTGAGAGGAGATATGATAGCCTTCTTCAAATTTCTTAAGGGCTGTCACATGGAGGATGGAGCAAGCTTGTTTTCTCCTGCTTTGGAGGGTAGGACCCAAACCTATGACTTCAAGTTACAAGAAAGGGGATTCTGACCAAACATTGAGAAGAGATTTCTGAAAGTAAGAACTAATCAACAGTGAAACACACACACAAGAGATTGTGGACTCTCCTTCCTCGGAGGTTTTTAAGTAGAGATTAGATGGTAATCTGTCATGGGTTCTGTTATGTACTGAGTTGAATAGGATCCAAAACACAGCAGTCTGATTGGTCCTAGAACAATAGGATTCAGAATGCAGCAGTCTGATTGGTCCTAGAACAATAGGATCCAGAATGAAGCAGTCCGATTGGTCCACAGGAGAATCCCCGAATTAGCCAATCATGTGGGGCCCATTGTGTAAATAATGTATATAAAGCAGACATTCTGGGGGAACTTCCATTCCTCCTCACCACTATGAGATGAATAAAGAGCATGAAATCCACTCTTGACTCCGAGTATATTTCAGTTCTGTAGCTGAGATTCCTGCATTGCAGGGGGTTGGACTAGATGACCCTGGGATTAATTCCAAAACAACAATGCTATGATCCTATGCTCTTCCATGTCATAGCTCTTTAGGTATTTGAAGATCAGCTCTCTGTCTTTTTTACCTTCAGGATCATACAGGAGAAGTTTCTGGAGAAGCAGACCTTAGCTCGTGAGCAGAGGATTCAGTTTTGCTGGGGTCTCCTATTAGATCATGTTCCCTGTGGATTTAGGGAGCAGAGGTGGGGGGGCTGTGGACAGCCCTGTTCTTACATAGAGAGGGTCCCCAGGTGATTTTATGTAAATATATACACTTGTCAGGAGCGGGTGTCAGAAGCAGAGGTTGGATGGCCATCTGTCATGGATGCTTGAGTTGAGATTCCCACATTGCATGGGGTTGGACTAGATAGCCCTTTGGATCCCTTCCAACTCTACAATTATATGATTCTAACAACATATCTGGAATAGCATTGGAGAAGGAAGGAGGTGAAGAGTGCCAGGTTTCTGCCGTGCCTGCATAAAATAAAACCGCAGAAAATTATGCTTCTTTTATTTTCATGAGCAAGAAGATTCCCTCCTAAATGGAGATAAATAAAAGTTTATTGAAATATGAAAGCACAAATAGAAATGGCTGCTTTGGGCCCATTGCGGCAATTAGGCAGGAGGCATTCATTTCGGTGTTTTTATAAGCAACTAAAAAGATATTTTGGAGTAATGGTGAAATTTATTCATCCCGGGCAAGAGCAGTCCAAATTGCAGTATCTGTTTTCCCTTCGAGACTCTTTGCTGAATTGTGTGTGTGGATTTAACTCACCTGTTTTTCGAGGCCGGGTGACTAGATGTCTAGTCTCACCCATTTTGCATTGTTCATCCCAAAGCAGTGCCAGATTTTCTTTACAGCAGGGGAGGGTGGTGGGTAGGTGAGGCCAGAGGAAAAGCGGTCAGAGCAACAACTGTAGATTTTACCTTTGTACAGCAGGCTAATTTATCTCTCCTTCACCCCTCTTGCACAATGCAGAACCACATCAGGGAGTGGCAAGAGAACTTTGACCCATCTGGAACTTCTGGAACAGTCCTAAGGGTGGACTGGTAACCTGAAGTGTCAATTACTGCAACGTGCTCTATGGGTTACCAGTCCACAAATCACCATGGCCAGGCTATCCCTGTCCAAGAAAGGCTTTTAGTTGGCTTACCATTCATAGCTGGTAAATTATGGCAGCAGAAGGAATATGGCAGCATAAACAATACTCTCCCTTTCTCCTCCTTTTATTTACTTACTGAATTTTAATACTTCCACCACTCTGGGCAACAGAAAAGGCAATGGAATAGTAACACTATGCATTCAAAGAACAATGCATCACCATTAAAATATCATAAGGAATAACAAGCCAGCCATAAAGATGCAGATGAGACTCAGGCCATTAGGAAATCCTGCTTGCCCAATTAAAAGTCATCCTGAACTTAGAAGGCTTGATTCCATACTTCTTAAAACTGGAGGACCAGTGTGATCCCATTGTAATCATGTTAGTTGAGGGCTGGGGAGATCCAGGTTCATATCCCACCCACCTTTAGCCATAAAGTTCATTGAGTGAACTTGGGCCAGTCACTATACCCCAGCCTAACCTACCTCATAGAGTTGTTGGGAAAATAAAATGGGGACAAAGCATGTCCGCTTTGATCAATGGAATGATTGTCATAAGAACAGGAGAAGAGCCAGCAAGAATAGGCTATTGGCTCATTTAGTTCCGTGTCCTGTTCTTACAGTGGCCAAGCAGAGTGTTACTATGGGAGACCTGCAGGCAGGACTTACCGGTAAGCCCCAGAGCGCTCTCCCACTCTGGCAGTTTTCAGAAACTGGTATTCAGAAGCACTACCGCCTCTGATCTTGGAGGCAAAGCATTGTCTCTGGATTATTCTCCTTGCTTCTGAGAGATGCCCCTGTTCTCCTCACCTAGTTATGCCCGAGTTCTTATTCTCTGTTCCATGCAATTATGTTATGAAATAAATGCCAGGATGTGAGACTATATTTCTTGTCTATCTAGATTGATAGATCTAGATACCTGTCTAGGCACTCTCCAAATAAATTCCAAACAAACAGCCTTTCAAACTCAATAATATTTCAGGGGCCATTAATCACCAGTGCTGCCTTGTTTGCTGAACCAGGTGACTACAAGTTAATAAAGAGGAGATTGAAGAAGACACTTTTACGGGGGAGGGGGGATAAAAGGAGAAAGATAATTCCTCCATTTGCTGTGAACAGACATTCTGATCTCATCAGGAAGCCTTAAGGAAATATAATCCTAACCACACCTACTGCAAGAAGAAGAAGAAAGGCAAAAGAAAGATAGCAGTTCCTGGGCTCCATCAAAAAGCAGAGGGGCATTTGTACCAGCACTGGTTAAGTAGAAATGCTGAAAATAAAATAGAGGATTATCTTGTCCCTCCACTGTCAGAGGCATTATGCCTCTGAATACAAGCTGCTGGGAGTCACAGGTTGGCAGAGTGCTGTCCCTCATTCCAAAAAACTGAACCCGGGTAAACGCCTGGAACCCCTGGAATCTCGCACCGCTTGGAAATTGGGGTGGCGTTCAACAATATATAAAATATAGACAGTGGTGCACTGTGCCAATGTTTTGGCACAATGATGGCTTCATTATAAGTTGCTTTGAGTCCTTTCCATTAGTAAAGCTAATAAATCATCATCATGACAATCAATGGGTAACCATCATAGCAAAACTGCACCGTGGGGTGTATTCAATGCTAGTTTGACTCAGGGCTTATCCACACTTACCTTTTGCCCCACTCTTTCCTGGCACAGGGCCACACTTTAAATCTCCATGTCAGAGTGTACATTTTCTTTTGCCCTGGGGCACTCCCCATGAAAACTCGCTCTTTAAAGCTGAAGCACAACAAACAGCAATGTGGGTTTTCTGTGAATTGCTGTTTTCTCCAATTCAGCTTTAAAGAGTGGATTTTCACAGGGAAAGCTTTAGGGCAAAGGGAGCTTAGACACAGGTTTAAGGTGCAGACTGTGCCTGGAAAGCGCAGAGGAAAGGCAAGTGTAGATAAGCCCTAAGAGCAGACCCATTGACTTTAACGGACACAACTAACTTAGATCCATTAATTTAAATGGGTCTGCCCTGAGTAGGACTTAGTTCAATACATGTCCATGTGAACTGGCTTTAAGACAGGGATGAGGGAACTCATGCCTCTCCCTTTTTTGTTGGACTCCAAATCCAATCAGCCTTGACTAGCACAGCCAATGATCAGAGATCATGGGAGTTGGAGTCCAACAACACTTGAAGGGCCACAAGTCCTGCAACCTTGTCTTACAACAACCCTGTAGGGTAAAAGAGGGGAACCTGTTGGTCCAACTCTCCTCATCCATGCAGGCATCAAGTCTGAAACCAATTCTCAGATTTCTGTCAACTTTTTCATTATATATACATTTCCAGAAAACACAATATGTCTCTATAAGTACTCCAATTCTCCTGCATGTTTAGTTTCTTTAGTGCACAGGCTTCGACAGGAGATTGCTATAAAGTTGTTCTCCTTTCAAGTAAGTCTTGGTCCTGATCCACATTCCATATAAACATCTCCTTATACAATGATTTAAAAATTCTCTATGTACATTTACCTTATGGTACCACAGGTAAACATACCACCCATACCGATTCCTGTATCCTTTTTAGGAGACTTCATATTGGCAGTGCTCAGACACTTTCAAGCCTGACATTTAAAACCTAAAGGACTAGAAACTTGATTTTCTTCATGCAGTACTCACATGCTTTCTAGCCCACGTTGAATGTGTTAAGGACGAGAAAGTTTTTTTTTTTAAAGAATACTTTTCGCAGGATCTTTAATTTTTTTTGCTTCTTATCAGGAATGGGCATACTCCCTTTGGCTTGGCTTGAAGCCTTTTATTTATCCCGGATTTCTTTTTTTAATTAGTCTTTATTCAAGTTTTTTGTGTTACAAAACAAACAGATAAACAGGGAAAGGTACATCTATTGTCTCCCCTTTCTGTAGCTTTCCAGGAAAGCACTGTGAGTGGCTGTTTCCTTTTGTGAAATAGCTTGGGGGGAAATGTGTGAAGTGGACCTTTGCAGTTCCCCTCCATTTTCTCTCCTCCCCCCCCCCCCGCAACCTTACATTTGAAAAAGGAGAGTGGGAATAAGCAGCACTGGAAAGGCTTAAAGCAGGGATAGAGAATCTTCTTCAACCCTCCGGTCACGTGCCAGTGGTAAAATTGGGAGGAACAACAATTTTAACTTTTAACTTTATGCAGTGCAATATTTGCTCTGCACTTGTAAGAAATCAATCTTTTAGTGTGGCAGCACTTGCACCTTGGAACTTTGACATCAGGGAGGCAACTTCATTGTATTCTATTTTGCACCCCTTTGGTTCTGTGCGCTCTTTGCACCACCCTAAATCCAGCACTGACTTCAGGACTGTTGTGCAGCAGTGGGGCAAGGCGTGAGGAGACTCTCCTGAGCTTCCCTGCTAGTCCTAATAGGCCAAAGGAGGGCAGTAGTTTTTTTTGGAAACAGGTTCCTGAAAACAGGGAGGGAGGAAGTGGAGTGCTCTTCCTAAAACAGACAGATTAGCTAACACACACACACACACACAGAGAGAGAGAGAGAGAGAGAGAGAGAGAGAGAGAGAGAGAGAGAGAGAGAAACGACATAGGTATTAGAAAGATGTCCCAAATGGGGAAATTTGGGTGTATTTCCCCCTGACCCAGATGGAAAAGTTACCAATGATCTCCTGTGAAAGAGAAAAAGAAATTGTCTAGCAGGAAAGTTGTCCAGCCTGTGAAAAGTTCCCCCTCATGCGCTGAGATTCTGTGTTATTTGCATACTGCTGTGAGCGATTATTGCTTTTTTCCCCCCACCAGCCCAAGCAGCCTCCCTGATAATAATCGTAAAAAAATTTAAGCTGGAGGGTATTAGGGAACAGACCTTCATTTGCTTGATTTTCAAGGGCCTTCCTATCTCCCGCCGGCAGTCTCAGAGCCTCGTGACTCCTTCAAAGAGCCGCTTTCCAGGAAGGCTGAGGCGTCCCTTTCCCCGTCCTTATCGGAGTCCCTCAGACTGGCTCATTTGCCTAATGGCAGCTCTGTATCTGACACGTGGCGGCGCGCACCTGAAGCTGACGACCAGGGGTGACCTTTCCAAATTGAACTTTTTGTCGTCGTCGTTGTTGTTAGTTCTGCGCGCACCAGAAAACCCTCACAGCATCATTGCGCCACCAGCTTCCCGGTCTCTCACCTGCAACAAGTGCAACTCATCAACCAACAATTTTTTTCAAGGGGTGGGAGGGGAAGGTAGGCTCAGAGAAGATTCATTTATCCACAGCGTTGGCCTTGACAGCAAAACCACAGGAGGCAAACCGCCACAGAGACCATCTTTACAAACATACCATTTAAAAAAAACCTAGCAACCAGAAGTGTCATTTCCAATATATTAAAAACCCATGATTGGATGATCTACCCACCCACCCCCAAAAATCCAAATATTGTATGTTGTTGTTACCATCACCAGTAGCATCTTCATTATTAATTTCATTTGTGTTTCGCTTCCTACAAAGCAGTCCAAAGCAATTCCAGAGTGCTATAAAAGCCACATGCAAAACAACTGCATACATGTAAAAAGTTAAAGCAATTGCACATGTACAAAACAATATCATATATTTTAAAAGATGCTGACTGATATAATGGGGTGGCGGTGGTCATCATCAATTAATTAATTACAGTCAACAGAACAAAAATAAAACCAAAGGATTGTTTCATTAATTTCAGTGGATCTACTATTGAGTAGGACTTAGTTGGCTACAACTCAAAACCTTGTATCTGGAATAAGACAAGTTAGATTTGTCTTTTATCTCTTCATTATTTCTAAACTGCCTTTCAGGTTAAGTCCAACCAGGGTAGCTCGCACAGAAAATTAAAGGTATAAAATGCACATGAAATAATATATTTACCCCTACAAAACTAAGGGCTCCTCCCACTGACCTGTTTATTGTGCCTTTGCCCTAATTTGCTTGTGCAAAGCTTCCACATAGATTAGACTATGCCCAATATTTATTGAGAATTAGTTTTGATTTCTTTACAGAGCAGTTTTAAGACAATCAGCATTCATCCTGATTTGCTTGTGGCGCATTTGTACACCTTCCAAGTAATCATTCAACCATTCCCCACTTTTCAGTGGGTTTCCCCATTGCTTTCCTAGCTTGCAAAAAGTCTCCTTTAAAAAAAAGTTTTGTTATGCTAGGACAAGGATAACCAACACAGTGCCCTTCAGATGTTGTTGAACTCCAACTGCTACTGACTCCAGCCAATGACACATAGTCAAAGATGATGGGGGCTGTAGTCCAACAACATTTGAAGGGCACTGTCTTAGTTGTTTCTGTACTAGAGCAACAGAGCCTTTTCATCTACTAATTCCATAATAAGTCCATGCCTCCTCTCAATGTGGATTGTGAACTTGTGCTGCCTTTAATCCCATCCTGGTCTATACAACTTTCTCCTCCAGCTACTAATGGCCCACACTTTCTCTTCCCTAAATCTGAAGACTGCCTATGCAACTGATGTAGCTCTCTTAGTCAGATTTTCAAAGCATAGAGCATAATAATAATAATAATAATAATAATAATAATAATAATAATAATTTATTATTTATACCCCGCCCATCTGGCTGGGTTTCCACAGCCACTCTGGGAGGCTTCCAACAAAACATTAAAATACAATAACCTATTAAACATTAAAAGCTCCCCTAAACAGGGCTGCCTTCAGATGTCTTCTAAAAGTTTGGTAGTTGTTTTTCTCTTTGACATCTGGTGGGAGGGCCTTCCACAGGGCAGGTGCCACTACAGAGAAGGCCCTCTGCCTGGTTCCCTGTGGCTTCTTGCAGCAAGGCTTCTCACAGTGAGGGAACCACCAGAAGGCCCTCGGCGCTGGACCTAAGTGTCTGAGCAGAATGATGGAGGTGGAGACGCTCCTTCAGGTATACTGGACCGAGGCCACTTAGGGCTTTTAAGATCAACACCAGCACTTTGAATTGTGCTCGGAAACATACTGGGAGCCAGTGTAGGTCTTTCAAGACCGGTGCTATATGGTCTTGGCGGCCGCTCCCAGTCACCAGTCTAGCTGCTGCATTCTGGATTAGTTGTAGTTTCTGGGTCACCTTCAAAGGTAGCCCCACGTAGAACACATTGCAGTAGTCCAAGCGAGAGATAACTAGAGCATGCACCACTCTGGCGAGACAGTCTGCGGGCAGGTAGGGTCTCAGCCTGCATACCAGATGGAGCTGATAAACAGCTGCCCTGGACACAGAATTGACCTGCACCTCCATGGACAGCTGTGAGTCCAGAATGACTCCCAAGCTGTGCACCTGGTCCTTCAGGGGCACAGTTACCCCATTCAGGACCAGGGAGTCCTCCACACCCACCCATCTCCTGTCCCCAAAAAACAGTACTTCTGTCTTGTCAGGATTCAACCTCAATCTGTTAGCCGCCATCCATCCTCCAACAGCCTCCAGACACTCACACAGGACCTTCACCACCTTCACTGGTTCCAATTTGAAAGAGAGGTAGAGGTAGAGAGGTAGAATACTGTGGTAGAATACTGTGGAGAGGTAGAGAGGTAGAATACTGTGGTTGTAGTGGGAGTGATAATTGGGGAAACCAACCATGGACAGAGTGAATGGCGGGTGGAACCATAGCCAGTGATGTGCTCTTGTCCCCATCCTCCTCCCTGCTGAGTTCTACAAGGACAATATTAATACCAAGAAGGAGGAAGCTAACAGTGAGTGCCACCACTCAGACTATCTGTAAAAAGGCAGGCAGTTGGGGACTGGTTGAGGACAGACCAAGGTTGATGGGGAAGTTCCCCATTCACTCTACTGGATGAACCTTCACTGGTTCTTATGAACCCACAGGCTACAAGGCTGGAGGTCCCGTACCCTATACATGCAGCCACCATGCCTCAACAGAAATAAAATAAAGACACTTACGCATCTATCAGTCTGTCTGATTTCGACAGGTCTATCCAAATACATTTGCACTTTAGCCTTGCTGCTTTCTGCTTGTCTCCTCACAGTGGAGCTCTGACACCCCCTGCTGTTTGCTGCAATCTGAAAAGCTGCCAGTCTCAGTCCTCACTGCTGCTTTTTCAGCAATCGCTGGGGAAATCCAGCTCTGGATTTTAGCCAGTTTCCACTCTGGACACATGCACAGAGATACACACACACACACTTTCCTTTCAGCAGTGATGCCATATGCCAAAGAAGTACTTGGGAACAGAAGCAAAGAAAGCTTCAGCAAATCTGAGGCCAGTCGAGTGGAATCTTGCAACCTATGTCTTTTGGGTTATTGCTTTTTCGAATTGCAATAACACGATCTTCAGTTAATGCTTTCTGGGTGCTTCACTGTACAAGACGAAGGGACTGACAGGGAGGGAGCTCTGGTGCAATTTGTCAGCACTTCAGATCCCCAATTTTGCTCTGACCTTCCATCCATATATGGACACAGTTCCAAGTGCTAAACTGATGTATTTGAATAAGGGAAGGGCATTAGCCCAGTGGTGGAGCATCTTCTTAGCATGAAGTAGGTGCCATCTTGGATCCTCGGCATCTCTAGGTAGGGCTAAGAAAGATGCTGAATCTGAAATCCTGGAGAGTTGTTGCCAGTCAGAGCAGGCAATATGGAGCTAGATAGACCATTGGTCAGACTTGGTGTAGGGCAGTCCTCTGTCTTCTTTTTAAAAATTAGCACTTCATTCAGAACCCCAAAGAGTGGAGCATTAGTTTGTTGTTAGGAAAAGGGTTGTAACTCAGTGACAGAGCAGTTCCTTTGCATGCCAAAGGTACTGGGTTCAATCCTGGGCAGGGATGGGAGAGATCCCTGTCTGAAACCCTGGAGAGCCACTGTTAGTATATCACACTGAGCTACAATAAGGCAGCTTGCTATGTTTCTTCCTATGCTCCCACATGGCCATAGGCACCAACTCTATGGGACTGAGGACATCTCAGGCCTCCCAATATATTGGGATGGGGCTGAGCCCCTCCACAATCTTGAGGGGCTGGGCTTTATTGGGCCTCACTTCAACAGTCCCATCGGGCCTCACCAGGCCCACCCACAGCTGTGACAGGCCCTACTGGGCCTCCCCTTCCCTCCTCCTGCTGTCGTTGCATGTGCATTGTGGGCCCCCCAAAGTTTGACAGAACCCAGCGCCTATGCACATGGCACTGAAGGATGCACACACATAGTGGGGTCCACAAGTGAAATGCCATTTTCCAATGCATTTCCTGTCACAAGCCTAGCCATTAAAAGCTTGCAAGCAAAAACAGGATCTGGCAGATTGAGTGGACAAGGCCAGCAGTGGGTCCAACAGTCAAGAAGGCAGTTTCTGCACATGCTTTAGATCATTGGAGCCAACTCCTAGGCGCCAAAGTCCCTTCAGCCTCTCCCAACACAATATTTGAGGGGGCCAACACACACCCTTTCTATTCAAATGATGTGCATGTGCCACCTCATGTGACTGATTATGTGGGTGGGGCTTACCTGCCCCCCCCATATTTTATTCAAGTTGGCACCCTGCTGTAGATGGAAGTGAGGGGCAGATGGGGTTCATCCACCTGAGAAGGTAGCCCATCTAGAACAAGGAAAACTGGTCCTAAACCTCTGCTCCCTTGCAAGATATATTCAGGCAAAGAAAAGGCTAAGGAGCAAGCCCCACACAAATCTGGAGTAGAGTTCCTAAGACAGTTGGATGGTACCTTGTATTCCTCCTTCTGGCAACTCCTGCAGCCAAG
The DNA here is from genome assembly GCF_027172205.1 of Podarcis raffonei. Taxonomy (NCBI): domain Eukaryota; kingdom Metazoa; phylum Chordata; class Lepidosauria; order Squamata; family Lacertidae; genus Podarcis; species Podarcis raffonei. The sequence goes on from NC_070621.1 coordinate 6,968,742, forward strand.
CTGGTGCCAAACACATTGCTCCACTTTCCTTTGGAAAGTATCAGCCTGGCCAGGAGGAGGGTCTTGTTGTCTGAGCAGCCAAAGCGCTCCATACACACTGCCCAGGCTTGTGCCCTGTAGAGGTCACTTTGGCACTGCTTGACTTAACCGCTGGAGACACACTCTTGAGACATATGGATGCCATCAAAAAAACGTGGATGAACCCATTCAATGCATAGGCCACGAATGCAAAATAATCATCAGAAGTTCTAAAATCAAAATCAAAACAGCTATTTTAAAATGTAGCAAACCGAAAATAATTTTAACAGCAGCATAAAATGGGAAGGCTGAAAACAAGCTGATGAGGGTGGTTTACAAGCCTATTTTAAAATTTGTTTTGAAAGAGCCAATTGTACCACAGCGGGCAAAGTGTTTCATAAACTTGGGACCAGCACTGAGAAGGCACTGCCTTTCATGCCAGTCCAGTGCCAATCTGATTGATCTTACTTCTGTGCAGGGGTGCCAACTCATGGGAGCCGAGCCCTTTTGGGGGGCCCCAATATTTTTGGGTGAACTTGAATTGAACTGTGAATTGAATGCAAACCAAACTAGTTTAACTGGAATTAATGCCATTTAAAAATGAACTTTCCAAGATCATAAGAGAAGAGTTAGTGATGGTTGTATCCAACTATGTCCAGCTAAGGGGCCAGTTAATAGGTCAGTGGTAGGACATCTGTTTTGCATGCAGAAGATCCCAGGATCAATGCCTGGTTTTCCCAGATACAGTTGGAAGGGACTCTTGTCTGAAACACTGGAGAGCTACTGCCAGTCCATGTAAACCAGAGGTTTTCAACCTTTTTGAGTCCACAGTTCCCTTGACCAACTACATTCTTTCTGCAGCACCCCTGTGGGCCTCAGAAGCCTAGTTATGTCACCCCCTTACCTGCAGAGCTGACAGCCTCTCACTCTTTCTCATACACCCTCCCTTATGGAGTGTTCCCACAGCCTCCTCTTCTCTCCCCTCTCCTTGGGAGTCCTCTGGGCGGTCACAGCTGCCACCCCTGGTCTCTGAGCTGCCCCTGCAAAAGAGAGGTGCCTCCTCACATTGACCCACAGAGGAGGGAGGGAAGGAAAGAGGGTCAGAGGCCAGTGTTGCCTGCGACACTCCTGGCCAACCTTCAAGACACTCCAGGGTGCCACTGAAAACCACTGGTGTAAATGATACCAAGCTAGATGAACCAGTGGTCTGACGCAGTAGAAGGCTGTTTCCTATGTTCCTAAGTCCTACTTGGAGAAGACCCACTGAAATTAATGGGCCTAAGTTAGCCATGCCCATTCATTTCAATGCGTCTATTCTGGAAGTTCACTAGCATTGGATACAAACCTGAGGTTTCCCAGCATTGCTAGCTACCGACACCACAATTCTGACCCTTTGGATGAGGTCAACTGGAAGCCCCAAGTCGTCCTGATCTTGAAGATGGAATAGCTGGAGAGAAACGTTAAACTCATAATTACTACACTCCCACCCTCTGCATGCCTTTTGATACTATTTGACATCCAGCAAAAGAATTGATGATTTAATGAAGAACCAAGGGACTGGTTGTTGTTTTTAACCAGACTCAGCCTTCTTCCTGCCTACTTGCTCAGCGTCTCCACCTCCCCAATGAATTCTCTTGTTCCTCCTCCATCTCTCCAACCCCAAGGATCCACCAGCTGCTTCATAGGCCCAGCAGTGGGGATAGCAGGGAGCAATCGGATGACTGTGATACTGGCAACACATACAACCTGAGTTTGCTATTATGAGTAATGGTTAGCAGAGTAAGATTCCAATCTTAGGTCAGTGATGGCTTTGAAGGTTTTGAAGGGCCTTTGAGCAAGACACACTCCATGGTAGACTCCCCGTCCCCATAGAGTGTACTTTCTAATTTCAACAGGGGCAACAAACATTTTTTCAGTGGGCCCTCTGCTGCAGTTTGGTCCCTCAGGAGATGGCCAATCATACTGATGTTTACCACCAGCCCTGTAGAAGGTTGTGGAGAAATCTGTTTGAGAAACAGCAATTGGATGCTTTGAACACACACACACACACAGAGAGAGAGAGAGAGAGCGCACTGAAGTATTGAACAGAATGTGCTATTCTAGTTTGGGTGGGTGGGTGCGTGTGTGTTTTCCAGGGACATCTGTAGTTCTCCTGATGCTGCTGGACTCCAACTTCCAGCAGCCCCATTAGCAGCTTGGTCAACAGTCAGGGGTGGTGGGAGTTGTACCCCAACAACAACTGGAAGGCCACAGGCTCCACACTTATGCTTTGCTCTCTAACCATGAGAGCTAGCACCTTGTTCCTTTTGTTAACAACAACAAAAGCAACAGTAGTCACTCTCAGAGCCTGTCCAATTTGTTTGGCTCTCACTATGAAGGGGAGAGGAACAGTGATATTTTTCTAGAAAAGAAGTGCTGGAACTCACCATGAATGCCTCCTTTGTTCTCTTATAATGGCAATGGCACACACCTGAGAGTTCTGGGTGAAAAAAAGCCCTGGAGAGAAAGCTGATTCAATTTACATTTAAAGGCAAACCTGCCAGATTTGCATTTTCTGTAACAGTAAACGAACCAAAACACAACCATCCTTCAAAATTTGCATTTCTCTTAATTTTGCAATATGGTTCTCCAGCCAAGCAATGTGTGCAAAAAATGCATATACCAGACTAAAGTGTGCATAAAAATGCACATATTCATGAATACAACATACAAAAAATGCATTGTATTAGGGAAAATTGCTTTGGGGCGGCGGGGGGGGGGGAAGGATATATCAGGAAAATTGTATACCAATATCTATAACTTAACTCTCACCAAAATGTTGGTGAGGACTTAAAAAAATAATCACAAACTAATGTGGAAATGAGGAGCACTGGACTTAATTTGGGGTGAAGGGAGAGGAATGGAGAGAATCTGAAATGGACAGATCTCCCTATCCCTAGCTCCTGCATGTTAGTGTTGGGGCCACCAAGCTGTGCCACTTCTGTAAATTGTCCCTGTGTGATGCTGTGGGCCTGATACAAGCAGCAGATTTCACAGGGACACCACAATGAGACAGATGGAATTGCAAATGCTTGCTGGGTCTCAGGTGGCTGCATTAGAATAGGGGTGGGGGCAAAGAGCAACTCTCTGGCATGGACTGCTCATTCAGTTGCTGTCTTGTGCTTTGTGTGGCTCTGCTAAAACAGATGCAGGCACAAACTGCTTGCAGGGGAAACAGTGCAAAATAAATTGAAGCCGCACACAAACATGATCCTGGACTGAAATTGGGATTTGGCACCAGTTTTGCATAGGGTAGAATAAGAGAAACTCCCAAACCCAGTGTGAGGAGGTGTGTGTGGATCTGAATTCAGGATATGGTTTATCTCTATAGATCATGGCCTAAGTATAAGATTGACATAACTGTAATATGACATGAGACCTTCCATGATGAGCTTGGAACAAGCTATATTCCAGCCTCCTGTAGAAAGGCATTTGGGCAAATGCCGAGTTCACCAACCTCTGACCTGAAAGATTAACATACACAAATATAGTTTCTAAGTACAGGGTACTCAGTTCCTCAATTAGATCCATTCCCACAATGGTAAGGTGATGTGACCACAGACAGAGATGACCAGTCTTACTATCACAAGTCTTTCACCCTTTTGCAAGTAGCTATGGAAATTGGAGAAATCACTCATTTCACAGCCCCCTCCCCTCTCCACTGGCATGCCTTGCCAAAAGGGTATAAAAAACCCATTAGATTCAAAGGTTAGCTGGCTCTCATAGCTCCAATGGGGCAGCAATTATCCAGCACTCCCCGGGACTCTGCACACTTCTGCTTTACTCTAAGGACGGGTATAGTTTCCTTCCCTCCCTTCTCTCCACCTGTAGTTTATGCCCATGCTTCTGTAGGCCTCTTGGAATAGTTAGGGGATGTTTTACTCTTTAATTAAGGTGTGTATGTATTGTAATTTGCTACCTGCTTATACTGTAACTTTGCTGTCAAAAGCAGCATTTTTATGTTCTGTCCCTTCTATTTCTACAATAAACCAAGCTTTCTTTCTTTCTTTCTTTCTTTCTTTCTTTCTTTCTTTCTTTGTGGGAGAGTTTCTTGTGAGCATAAGGTTATGGCTTAACACACATCCATAACAAGTGCACATCATAACTCCAGGAAAAGATCCTAAAGCTCTCAGCAGTGTGTATGTAAACATGCATGAGAGCTGGTTGCACACATGCGAGTCCAGGTACACACTTGTAACAAATTCCAGCTTCACATGGGGAAGATCCAATCTTTACAACTGAACTCAGTTCCCCTCTCCCCCACAACTGACTACTGTCACGAAGCAATGTGTTTCAGATTGGAAGTTTAGTTGCTGTCTCCCACAGGCCTGAATCAGATTGGCCCTAAATTTCTGCAAGTCACCACTTAGATTGAATTTTCCCATTGGGGTGTGTTTATTACCCCAGCCAATGTAGTGTGTTGGTTAGACTATTGGATTAGGAACTGGGAGACAAGGGTTTGGATCGCCTTTGGCCAGTTGCACTGCCTCTCAGACTACCCTACCCTCCTTTTGCCTGCACAAATTTTCCTGCTGCTCAATTTGTGCCCAGTGGGAAGCTTGGCTAATATAAGTAATTCTGCAACATCTTGGAAGCAAATGCTCTCCCACCCATCTTTCTCCATCCTACTCACCCTGCACTCCCGGGCTTCCAGCATGCTCTACTCTCTGGCTGTTATAATTGCCTTCAGCAATTCTGCTCAATACTAGCTGGCCCAGATCTATATTTCCTTTGCATCCCCTGGTGGATTTGCTGTCTCTGAGGAATTCCTTTTCAGCTTTTCTCCTCAGCAGAAAAAATGTATTAAGCTCATCAGCTGTTCCTCTCCTTCTCTCACAAGATTCTACCCTTTTAAAAGAAAAAAAGAAAAAAAGAACTACCAGTAACTGTCGCAGAGCCATTTACAGCAGGGGTAATGGAATTCTTGTGAATTTGCAAACTATTAGTAAAAAGGGGAGCAAATGCAGCTATTTATTTACAAGCACAGTAGTTGGAGGGGGAGTCTTTTTAATTGCATTTGGAATCTATTGCAATGATTTCCCCATCTGAATGCAACGTTGCCAACCGAAGCTTCAGTACATGCAATAGATTTGGGGGGGGAGGGAATCTAGGTCAAGATGAGTAAATGTGCTAAATGGACCATTACTTTACAACATAATTAGAAACGAGCACTTCCTCTCCCCCCCCACCACACCCCAGTAGAGAATTGGGACAGTCAGGAATAGACCTAAAAATAAGCATGCATAAAAATGTAAGGAGAGCCCTGCTGGATCAGGCCAAAGGCCTGCCTCATCCTGCATCCTGTTTACACAATGCCAACCAGATGCCTGTGGAAAACCTGCAAGCAGGTGTGCAACCTGAGTGCAACAATTCTCTCCCTACCAATAACTGGTAGTCAGAGGCAGAGAAGTTGGGACATAGTCATTGTAGCTAGTAGCCATTAATAAGGTAAAGGTAAAGGGGCCCCTGACCATTAGGTCCAGTCGTGACCGACTCTGGGGTTGCGGTGCTCATCTCACTTTACTGGCCGAAGGAGCCGGTCATGTGGCCAGCATGACTAAGCCACTTCTGGCGAACCAGAGCAGCACACAGAAATGCCGTTTACCTTCCTGCAGGAGCGGTACCTATTTATCTACTTGCACTTTGATGTGCTTTCAAACTGCTAGGTGGGCAGGAGCAGGAACCGAGCAATGGGAGCTCACCCCATCACAGGGATTCGAACCGCTGACCTTCTGATCGGCAAGTCCTAGGCTCTGTGGTTTAACCCACAGCACCACCCACATCCCTTAGTATTAATGGTATCTTGGGAGAGTGCAGAGAAACTCATACAGTCATTATAATTTATAATCTAATGCAATGGGGTTTAAAGAGCCTGGTGGGCACACTAGTAGATCTCCTAGGAACATAAGAAGAACCCTGTTAAGCCAATGTAGTCCAGCATCCTGTTCTTACAGTGGATCTGAGTGCAACAGTGTTGTCACCACAATAGAAGTTGTATTGGAAGAAGGAAACAATTGTAAAAATAGTAGACAAATATTGTGAAAAAATGTATCACATATTCCCAAAGAGGTCACAGAGACCTCAATTCTGTTGATGGAAAACTGCTGGCCTGCTCATTAGAATGGTCATCAAATTCTGGGTATACTTGGAAATCTGTTGTTTAGCCTGTTGTGTTAGAGAGGAGTCTGGTCACTATAGGGCAGAGCTTTCCAAGCGGTGTGTCGTGACACATTAGTGTGTCAGCTGCAGTGTGTAAGTGTGTTGCACAAACACTCCCCATGCTCCTCCCAAGGCTGGAAAGGGTTAGTAAAACTGAATTACTGTCGCAAAATGATGCACATCTAAAAAGTGTTTCACCAACATGGAAAGTTTGGAAAGCTCTGCTGTAGAGATATTAGGGGTTGCTGTCTACTCAAAGAAGACCCGTTGAAATTATTGTGCTTGAGCTCGTCATGCCTGTTAATTTCACTGCATCTGCACTAAGTAGGATTAACATTAGATACAACCCCAAGACTCTACTGCAGGTCTAAAAAGGGGCCCAGAATTCACGGCCACAGAAGCCATAGAGGTCTGGGTATCAATAAGGGCCAGTGATGTCACTGTGCTATTCATCACAACCACCAGTGGCAACGTTGATGGCTAAACTCAAAAGTGAAGCCCATCAAAATGATGTCTACTGAGAGTATCAGTGATCCATGTCAGTTTATTACAACTTGACACAGGTTTAATGAGAGTTCTGAGGACTCAGAATGGGATTTTGTGTGGCTATTCATTAGGAATTGAAGGATTTGTCCGTTTCAGTTCTCTCTGGCTTCTCATTTTTCCAGTCTTAAATTCACTTCTTCACATTTTTTTGCAGCAATTTGCAGTTTGTTTTGTTTGTTTTTTAAAAAGTTTATCATGAAAAATCACCAGCATTTTATTGTGAATTTCTCCTAACGAACACGTTTTTGTAGCAATATTTACATTTTTGGTTATCAATTTCCCCTAATATAATGCATGTTTGTATTGTTTTCATGAATATATACATTTTAATACACTGTTTTCTAATACTTTCATTTGTTTGGATGGAAACTGCACTGCAAAATTTAAATAAATGCAGCCTGTTAAGGATAGCTGTGTTTTGGTTTGCATATTTAAATGTTTACTGAACTGAATTTCTTCCTCATCCCTACTTACTACTTAGGCAAGGCACAGACATGTATTTGCTTCCAAAGTATCCGGACTGGTCAATGGACTCTCTTTGTCTTCCTGAGCTTTGGCATGTCCCTGTATTCTTTGGTTTTCCTTTGGTCATGACTTATGGTGTGCATGATAATGATAATGATAATGATAACAACTCTGGGAGGCTCCCAATAGAATATTAAAAACAAGATAAAACACGATAAAACGTCAAACATTAAAAACTTCCCTAAACAGGGCTGCCTTCAGAAGGTCAAGTAGTCTTTTATTTCCTTGACATCTGCTGGGAGGCCATTCCACAGGGCAGGCACCACTACCGAGAAGGCCCTTCCTGGTTCCCTGTAACCTCACTTCTCACAGTGAGGGAACCACCAGAAGGCCCTTGGCGCTGGACCTTAGTGTCTGGGCTGAATGATGGGGGGTGGAGATGCTCCTTCAGGTATCCTGGGCTGAGGCTGTTTAGGGCTTTAAAGGTCAACACCAACACTTTGAATTGTGCTCAGAAATGTACTGGGAGCCAATGTAGGTCTTTCAGGACCAGTGTTATATGGTCTCGGCGGCCACTCCCAGTCACCAGTCTAGCTGCTTCTCCATCTTGAACTCTGGGTTGTTGTTTTTTGGCTTTGGCCTCTGACTAGCAAGGAAGCATAGGAGTAGCAAGCATTTGAGAAAGAAAATGTTATTCTTCGTTTAAGTCAAGAGTAGGAAGTAGAGCTGGGTGAACTCCTTTGTTGGGGAAAGCCCTGAAAGTATTTTGAAAGTACAGAATTATCTTTGACCCAATATGATGCAAGGGCCAAAGCTTCGTGGAGGATTCAACATGGTGGCCAATAAATACGCAATACAGCTGAGCACTGATTCATAATGAAGTCTACTGATAAAAACGCAACAACATAACAGCAAAAAAATGCCTCTCCAGAACTACATCCTCACCACAGAAACAACCCCTAACCCAGGCATGGTGAACCTGCCATAGAATCATAGAATTGTAGAGTTGGAACAGACTATGAGGGTCAACTAGTCCCTCATGTACGAATCTTTTGCCCAATGTGAGGCTTAAGCCCATTAACATCCTTCCTTTCTTCCCCGATTTAGCTGGAGGGATTGAGCAGAGCGGTAAACACCCAGCCATTAAAAAATATAATATAAAAGCCCAATGCACAGCCATCGATTCCAGTGAATCTTCAGAGGTTTGCTAGTCAAACAGAACAAAACAGAGTCTTTAAAACCCTAAATGCCAAGGTCATAAATAGCTAGCCTCTCAAGGCCAGAGAATGTACAGGAAAGGGAATAGACCCCAGCGTTGTACAAGCCTTGCAAACTAAACCATTAAACTGAACCATTGGGATATCCACCCCATTACATGATTTCAGCACACTAGATGGTAAAGTACCTTTTGTTCCTACTCCCCAAAGTTCAACCGCACTGTTCACCCCACACTGGGGAATGTGGCAAGTTATTATTTGCAGGTAAGTTGTATATCTTCTCTTTATTACATTTTATTATGTTGTTTCAACAGACTCTTAAAGCTGAAACAGCAACCGATAGCAGCTTTAAATCTCGGCCCATATTATTCCCCCCTTCTTTGAAGTTTTTCTCACTTTCATACACACACAAATATACTGTACCTTCCCCTTCATGAGACAAATTTTATAGGTCCTTTGGCAAGGGCTGCAATAGTGAAGAATCACTGGAAAGCAGTGATAGAGTGGGAGGAATGGAGAAAATGGGAGGCAGACATAGAGGTGGTGTTCAATAGTGATCGGTCAGTCCAATGCATTTGTTTATAGCCAAAGCTCAACCTTTGCAAAAGAAGATTCTGCTATGAACACAAAGGAGGGTGTGGGAGAAACTGCCACATTAACAATACAAACCACATAGCCATAAACATAAGTGCCAGATCCCTGCTTGAGCAGTGTAAGTAAGTAAATAAGCTTTATTGTACTAGCAAAAGGCCATGACATGGTTGAGCAGTGGATTCAACTAAATAGCTTCCAAAATCCTTTCCATCTTCTACAATTCTGTGAAAAGAATGCAGCCATTAATTTACTGAAGTTTATATCCTGCCCCTCCACAGTAGAAACAGCACTCAGTGTGTTTTACATCCTTTGAAAACAAAATAATAATAATGGGATGTATAATAAAACAAATTTAAACAACCATAAAAGCAGTGCCAGATTATCAAGTAGACAGAGTAAGCACTGACCTATGGGCCCCATGCCTTTTAGGGGGCCCGTGACAACAGATCAAAATAATATTGATTTGATCTTGAAAGAAAATTGCAATCAAGTTTTCTTAGTTCAATGTTTTTCCACTAGAGGGCACGAAGGGGGGTGAGATTTCCACTGCCTGGGGCCTCCAAAGGGTTTAAACTGGCACTGAATAAAAGAGAAAAGAGTAGAAGATTTAAAAAATCAACTTTAAAATTGCAGGACTGGCCATTAAAAATCCTAACAAAGCAAACTGAAAACATCTGAATAATAATATATCTTGTAGCTAGGTGGTAGAAGACAGAGAAAGGGATGAATATGCTTCTTGTGGAGTTTCACTTTCGCTGTGTCCAGAGGCAAAGCTCTTGCACAATTCCTGACAAATATAGCTTCAAGCATAGTCCAAACACAGAGAAGAGCATCTATATAACATCTATGAGACTTCTGGGTGAAGATGGTGACAAGAAAAGCTCCCTGCCTTTGAGCTCTGTGGTCTGTCCTAGTTTTAGTTTGTTTTTATTTTGAATAGTTTAAAATCAGTTGGCTCAGCAGATGTTAACTGCAGCATACAGACAAGGAGCCTATCTGTTGTCTGTAAGATCTCAGGGAATAGGCAGGATGGGATTGAAAGCAGACCTGGCCATAACATTAGGCGAAGGGATGCAGCTGCCTTAGATGGCAAATGTTGAGAAGTGGGCAAAACCAGTGAGGTTTTATCGAGCCAGAGTTTGTGCTAGGCAGCCTATTCTGCACCCTCTAAGGTAGGCTGCTGCACTCAGATGTGACAGAGGATGCGGCCCCCATCACCAGTGTTGATAGAAGATTCAACTACCAGCCTGGTTGGCTTCAGTACATGGAAGGAGCGGTGCGAGCACAGCTAGTAGTTGCATCAGAGTGCTCTTTCTGGGTGGCAGCAAGAGAAGAGTGAAGTACCTGGTGCTTCTCCTTCACTGGTCAATGTATGTCACCAAATACAGTGGTACCTCTGGTTAAGAACATAATTCGTTCTGGAGGTCTGTTCTTAACTTGAAACTGTTCTTAACCTGAAGCACCACTTTAGCTAATAGGGCCTCCTGCTGCCGCGCTGCTGTCGCTGCACAATTTCTGTTCTCATCCTGAAGCAAAGTTCTTAACCCAAGGTAATATTTCTGGGTTAGCGGAATCTGTAACCTGAAGCGTATGTAACCCAAGTGTAATGGCTTTAGGGGTTGCTTGTGCGTAAGTTACCGTCGCTCTGGGCTAGGTTGCCTGGTTAAACCATTTCTCTCTGGACAGCCATCCACTCCGTGGCTGTTCAGTCGCTGGCAGAATCCATCAGTGGGCGTTTCTTGAACCTCTTCCAGCAAAGAAGTTCTTTGATGCCAAGTCACCGCCTACTTTCCCTGCGTGGAAGTCTTCTGTGCAGGGTGGGTGTGGGCAGCGGAGGACCTGTGCTCTCCCCGCTGGTCTCCTGCGAAGAGTCCTGGAGCCTCCTCTCTGCTTCCCCCATCGGCCCCCCTCTATCCCTGGTGTTGCGCTGATTTTCTTCCCCAGCCGGAGACCTGCCTCTCTCCCTGCTTGGCCCCTCTCCAGCATCGCTGTGGAGCCTCGCCTCCTCCTCTAGTTCCGATGGCAGTTCCCTGACATCCATCTCTCCCCCATAACCCCCTCCACCCCCGGCCCGACCTTTGGATCCAGCTTCGTCCCTGTCCTCGGCCGACGATGCAGGGAATCCCTGGAAGGAGCTGTCGCCATCCTCAGAGGATTCAAAACCCGCTTCCCACCCGCTCTGATCTCTCCCCACGGGGTGGGCCTCCCAGTCTGAATCCTCCCTCTCCGACGCTTCTCCTCCCTCCTCTTCGGAGGCCGAAAAACCCTCAAAGTCCTCCTTGTCGTCAGTGGTGCCAAATTGCTCCTCCCAGAATCTCGCTGGTGGTTTTGGTTTGTGTGGGAACCGACTGTGGAACTCTTCCACTAGATACCCGCCATTGATTGCCTTCTGACCGGGGTTCTCCCTCCCAAGCTACCAACTACTCTACCTTGCGCCCTCGCCACCTGGAATCGAGTATTTCCGTGGCTTGGTTGTGGTGTTCCCTCTCTTCTACCTGCGGGTGTGTGGTGACTTCTCCCTCCCGTCCCGGGAATTCCCGCCCCTCCCTGTACGGAGAGAGTAGGGACCTATGGAACACCGGGTGTAACTTCATGCTGTCAGGCAGCTTGAGCCTGAATGCCACGGGGTTCACCTGCTGTGTTACCTCAAAAGGTCCCAGCCGCCTCAGCTGCAACTTCTTGCACCCTCCCTTGAAGGGTAACCCTCGGGTTGACAACCACACCCGGTCTCCCACCCTTATGGTCTCCCCTTCCCGACGGTGCTTGTCTGCCTGCCTCTTGTAAATTTCCTTGGCCCTCTCCAAATTCATTTGGAGTTGCTCGTGCAAGGCCTCCATTTCTTCCACAAACTGCTCCCCCCTCCCCGGGAAGGCCCTGGGGTGACACCCATAATTGGCCATGAACGGGCTCATTCCCGTGGACACGTGTTCAGCGTTATTGTATGCAAATTCAGCCAGCGCTAGTTTCTCTATCCAATCGTTCTGTCTTTCGCTGACGTAGCAGCGTAGGTATTGCTGGAGTATGCTGTTCGCTCGTTCCACTTGCCCGTTGGTTTCCGGGTGTCTCGCCGTCGAGAAGCCCACCTCGACCTGCAGCAAGCTCATGAGCTTCCTCCAGAACCTTGAAGTAAATTGTTTCCCGCGATCTGAGATGACCCTCGAGGGAGCCCCATGCAACCTGAAGATGTGATCCACAAACAATCTGGCCGTTTCCTCTGCCGTCACCACATGTGAGCAAGCTACGAAGTGGCACATTTTTGTCAGTAGATCGACTACTACCATGACTGCTGTCTTTCCCCTTGATTTGGGCAAATCTGTCATAAAATCTATGGATACCACCTCCCAGGGTCTTCCCGGCGTGGGTAAGGGTTCCAGTAACCCTGCCGGGGCCGCCCTCTCCCCCTTTGCCCTCTGGCAGTGGTCACACCCCCGTACATACTCCCGTACATCTTCCCTTACCCTTGGCCACCAGAACTGCCTGGTGACAAGCAGCATGGTCTTGTGCTGACCAAAGTGCCCCGCTGTTGGGTTGTCGTGGAGTTGTTTGAGTACCCTTCCCCTCAAGGTCTCCCCCGGTACGTACAGCACTCCCTTATAGTACAGTACCCCTTCCTTTTCCTCAAACTCTCCATGGTTTTCCCTTCCTTCCCGTAGTTCCCTGATTTTAGTTTGGGCGAACTCGTCATCCCTGGTGAGACCGGCTAGTTCTCATTTCCCAACCAACACTCCCCCACACACCCATCTGTCCTCCGATGACAGTTCCCTGACACCAAGGTACCACTGTATGGTATTCCCTTGATGGTATTTCTGGGAGGTAGAGGGGTGGCCCTAGATCCTGTGGCCTGTGGTAAAAGTCAAGGTGTGCTTTCTTTCTGCAATGATATGGAGTGGAGGATGGCAAAGAAAGGCTCTGGCTTCAGTTTCCCTCTTCCCCCTTGCCCCGCACCCACTACAGAGACGTAGCTGGTGAGAGGTACAAAATGGATTTGCCAGCCTTGCTATTAAAGAGACATATCCCAGGCACTTAGAGGGGGAGGGGAACCATTTTCTCCCCACTTGTGTCATAAAAAGCTTGCATCAAAAATACAATAAAGGCAGATTTACACAATCAAAGGCCCCTGTGGGCTTCTTTCCATCTGTATTCCACATGGGCCTTTGATCGATTGAGTTAAAACCCAAGCGGGTTGTTTTTCCTCCTACCATTCTTTCCTCCTATCATTCCTCTTCTTTTTTGCTGATTCTATTAGACTGCATTTTCTGGCTTATTTATTTCTTTTTTAAAAAAAAAGAAAGAAAAGAATCTTGCCTCTCCTCCAAAGTGCTCTTGACAGAATAAATAATTCCTGTCTCATCCCTGCACCAACACATGCACACATTTTATCATTACAAACCCTGTGAGTTTTGTTAAGCTGAGAAATAGCCACTGGCTCAAGATCATCCAGAGATGCTACATAACTGGGTGGAGATTAAAACATGGTTCTTCCTATTCTACTCAAAGCTCTAGCCCAGTCTTCCCAAACCACATGCCCTCCAGAATCTTTGGGCTATAACTCCCATAATCCCAGACCATTGGACATGCTGGTTGGGGCTGATGGAAGATGGAATCCAGCATAACAGGCAAGCACCAAGTTGGTGAAGGCTGCTTCAGCCTTTAATACTATACTGCTTTCTCTTATGATTTCTTGTTAGGATATGATACATTCTGCATTCTTGTACCATAGACATGGAGACATCTGCAGGTAGCGTGAAGATGAGTAGTCGTTTGGAAGCTATATATTTTTATCTTGTTTAGTTTTACTTGTACGAAGGCTAATGCTGTGTAGTGTAATGTTGTAGTCCAGGCATGTCCAACTTCAAGTAGCCTGTGATCTACGATCCAATATCAAAAACAGGCAGTGATCTAACACCCAGGGATGGGTGCAAGGTGGGCGGGCAGGCGCTGGTTGCTTACCCTGATGGTGCAGGGTGGGTGGGTGCCCAGCTCTCTCTCCCTCCCAAGCCAGCCCTTTCTCCCGCTCCCCCCCAGCAGCTCTCTCCCCCAAGCCAACCCCCCTCTCCCCCCAAACAGCTCTCTCTCTCCCCCTCAAAGCAGCTGGGCTGCAGAGCTGTCCAGGGGGATGCTGCCTCCCCCCCAATCTCTCTCTCCCCACACCCTTCAAACCAGCTGGGCTGAGGATAGGCCCCTCTTACCCATAGAGGCTAGTGGCGCGGGGTATCAGGGCATCAGACAAGAGTCTGGGGAACACTGAAGTGCGCCGAGTGAGCGAGAGTGCATGCGCCGCTTCCGCCAAGCGTCGGCTCAGTTTTTTCCATTTTAGCCTGCAGGCGCCGAATTCTGCGGGGACCCAGGAGGCTAAAAGAGGAAAAAAACAAGCCCACGCTTGGCTGCAGCGGCACACGCACCCTTGGTGCAGGTCCGCTCACTTGGTGTGCTGCTTGCTGTGGCTACTGCGGCATGAAGCAGCCAGCTGAGCCGGGAGGTGCCACATGCAGCAGGCTCCGCCTCTTCCCTGCCAGAGGAGCTGCCCTTCAGCTGCTGCCCACCTCCTCCAGCCCTAAAAAAAGATCGACAACTTTGGGAAAGGGGGGACGCCGGAGGAATCTTTGCACCATGCACCAGATATGCTTAAGACGGCCCTGGCTGTTCCTCCCTCCCACCCGTCAAAGGAAGCCTCGCAGCTGGTGTGAATCCCAATAGCTCCTGCCCTTCCCCCTTCCTCTTTCCCCCCTGTCAAAGGGGGCCATACAGCTGGTCCTGATCCTGATCCCTCCTTCCCTTCTTCCTTCCCTCCATGCAGCTCCTCCTCATGCTTCCCTCCATCTCCAGCAGCTGCCCCCTTCCCTGATTGGGAAAGCCATGATAAGCCCACCTCCCCTCTTCCAGCAGCATCACGCAGACCTCTCCCAGCTCCCTCGTGCCTTCCTCCGTCCCCCCACGTGCACACTGCTCAGAGTTGTTGCATCTCTGTGGAGACTGGCAGCGGCGGCGGCTGCTGCATCTGAGGTTTCAGAGAAAGGCCCTGAGGTCGACCAGAAAAAAACCCACGGTTGACTGGGAGCTCACAATCAACATGTCGTCTACCACTAGGTGCCACACTTGGTGTATTCTGCTCTCCAAGGTTATTGCTGTTTTCAACTACACTACATACTCTAGGGATAGCTAAGCTGTGTGCCTCCAGATGTCCCTAGACTCCAGCTCCCATTAGTCCTAGCTACCACTGGATTATGGAAGTTGTTTTTTTAAAAAAATATTTTTCATTAATTTTTCATTAATAACATTCCAATTAATAACATATCAATTCTTGCCATATCGTAACACAAATAATAAAGCCAATTATACATTCCAAATTAAATAATTTAATGGGACTTACCATGTTCTGGCTAGTAGGAGAAGGTCTTTAATTCTTGTTAATTTTCCACTGTTTATTCCCAATATCATAGGTCCGATCTTAACCCTTCATCATGACAATCACTGGTATGCAACTTTCAATCGTATTTAACAAATCTATATGTGTGTTGGCATGCAAGAGGAATTTTATTCATTCAGTTGTTTTACAATTTTTTTTGGTGCCGTCCCCCCTCAGAGGGCCTCCTTTTAATCCATGCTCTGAACTCTAAAACTCTGGGCTGGCTTCCAGCTTTCCTTTGTTTAATAAAATTCAAAGCAGTCTTTCAAGTCTCTTAACGAGCTGATGTTTCCCAAATCCAAATAAAGGTCTTCCATAGAAGGCAATGACGTCAGGTATAAAGGTAAAGGTAAAGGGACCCCTGACCATTAGGTCCAGTTGTGGCCGACTCTGGGGTTGCGGCGCTCATCTCGCTTTATTGGCCGAGGGAGCCGGTGTACAGCTTCTGGGTCATGTGGCCAGCACGACTAAGCCGCTTCTGGCGAACCAGAGCAGCACACGGAAACGGCGTCTACCTTCCCACCGGAGCGGTACTGAAATATACTCAGAGTCGCAAAGTGATTTCATGCTCTTTATTCAGCTCATGGTGGTGAGGAGGAATGAATGAATGTCCCCTCAAAGTACCTGCTTTATATACATTATTTACACAATGGGCTGCACATGATTGGCTAATTCCGGAATTCTACTGTAAGCCAATCAGGTTGTGGATTCACTTCTATCTGGAGCATGATTGGGTAGTTCCTGCCAACCAATCATACTGCTGCATTGTTCTAGGACCAATCAGACTGCTGCATTCTGAATCCTATTGTTCTAGGACCAATCAGACTGCTGCCTTTTGGATCCTATTGTTCTAGGACCAATCAGACTGCTGCCTTTTGGATCCTATTCAACTCAGTACATAACAGGTACCTATTTATCTACTTGCACTTTGACGTGCTTTCGAACTGCTAGATTGGCAGGAGCAGGGACCGAGCAATGGGAGCTCACCCCGTCGCGGGGATTCAAACCGCCAACCTTCTGATCAGCAAGCCCTAGGCTCTGTGGTTTAACCCACAGCGCCACCCGCGTCCTGCCATCAGGTATATTCCATAGTTAATAATTGTTTGGTTCCTCTAGAATCCAAGCTTGCTCCCCCGCCGCCCGGGCCCTACGGGAAGCTTGCAGAGATTCACTTTCACATGGACAAAAATCCATGTGAGCAGATGCAGTTTTTGTGTGAAATATTCCCCAGTTTTAGTCCATCAGCTGTCTTCCACCCCTCATGGAGGCTCCTTTCGTTTTTGGTGGCACCACAGTTTATGCCATTTTATCGTCCCAAGCTAAAAGCACATCTAATCTTGTTTTTGTCAGTTCTAATTAGAGCCCTCCACAAGGGACCGCGCCATAAAATATCAAATTCCAAAGTTTTTATACCGTTCCTCCTGCATTCCATTTAATTAATTAGATCTTTCTTTGTGAGGCTTGCCAAATCATGAAGTAACAAATATAGAGAAGAAACAGAAGAAACAGCCACTCACCTCACATAAAATGTAGCGAAATGTCAAGAGTCAAATCTTTGGCACTCAGTGACTGAATTATTTAGCAGGTCCTCTTTTTGTGCCTCCTTCTTTCCAGAACAAGCCTGTTTCAAAGTCCGAATTCAAATATTTTCTGAAGAACAGGGATCCTCCTGCTCATGGCGATGGCCCTGGAGAGTTTCCAGTTCATGCGATACTCAGCACCCAGCATCCCTACCCTCACATTCTGTAGCAAGCAGGAGTTTTTGGATGACGGCAAGCCCCCCCTACCCTGAGGGGGGTCAGCAGGGATAATTACCCCCATATTATCCCTGAATAATTGCACAATTGGAGTCTGGTGCTATGGGAAAGCAGCCAAAGCCATGGCGATCAGATCAGATCAGAAGTGGGATTTGGAAGTTGTAATCCAACAAAATATAGAAAGCCACAGATTAGCCATCCTTGGACAGTCAGAGATGCTGTAGCTGCAAACTTCCTGCTCTGAGTTTGACTAGATGACCTACAAGGTTACCTTTGAACACTATTGTGCTCAATATTGTTCAATAGTATGAGAATAGTTTATCACTCAGTTCAGAAGGAAGGATGGGAATAAATTGAAAGCAACTTTTGAAAAAGATATAAAAAGCAGAGGGTTTGAAATTAAAATATCAAAGTTAAATAAAGAAGTCTTACAAAGTAAACAAAAATACTTACAAAAATGTATAAATTATTAAATAATATACAAATAGATCAAAAAATTAAAAGTAAGAATATGTTAAGGTGGGAACAAGATTTAGGTTATGAAACTGAATACAAAGATTGGTTTATATTTTGGACAAAAAAATTAAATTTTACGGCTTCATATCAATTGAAAGAAAATTTCATGAAGATGCATCATAGATGGTATATGTTGCCAGATAGGTTGGCAAAAATGAAAAAACCGGGTGATAATAAGTGCTGGAGGTGTAATAGAATGATTGGAACCTTATACCATATGTGGTGGTCATGTCCGGAACATAAGAAATATTGGAATATGATAGATGAGGAAATTAAAAAGCTAATAAAAACATCACATAATAAAAGAGCAGAGTCATATTTATTAGGAATTTTGAATGGTGACATCTCGAACGACAAAATTAATATTTTCTTGTATGCAACAACAGCAGCGAGAATGTTAATAGCCAATAATTGGAAAGGGAATTACGTTCCAACCAAAGAAGAATGGCTGAATAATACTTGGAATTAGCAAAGCTGACTGATTTGATAAGACAAAAACCAAAAAATATAATCCAGAAACAATGGAAATGTTTAAATGATTATTTATGTAGACAAAGATTAAATGTAAAGTATTGGTTGTGTTTAGAATAGATTTATGAAAGATTTAGAAAACTTATTGATTAGAATATTTGTATGAAATTGTATGGGGAAAATATGGAATAACAGATAAAATTTTGCTTAAAATGTATATAGGAAGTGCAGTGTAAGCGATGGAAGTCAACCAATGAAATTTTATTACAGTATTGAAATATCTGTAGAATAAATTTGGAAGAAATTCTTCCAACTTTTCTCCTTTTTCTCCTTATTTTTTCTTTTTCTTTTTTCTTTTCTTCCTTTTTTCTGTTCTTTTTTTATACATGTGTGCTTATCTGAAATATGTATGTATGTATGTATTTGCAATATTTTGCTTATATTTTGTAATAATTACGTTAAATAAAAAATTTTTTAAAAAGGAAATGCTTCTGGTTCTCCAGCAGGGAGGGAGGAAGTCAAACACTGAAATGTTAAAATTCTTGTAAAATAAATGAAATGTATAAATTTGAAAAGTATAAATTAAAACCTAGAAAAAAGGAGAAGAAAAAGGATGACTTCTCGGTCTAGCAAGGTGCCCCTTTGTGGTCCACTGGGATGTGTCCTAAAGAATTGGTTCATTGTGGTGGGAGGGCTGGGGGGGCAACTTGACCAAGCAAAACTTAAGGCAATTTTGCCAGCAGCAATGGCCCCTTAATGACCTTGGTGAACTTGTTGTTTGGCCTGAATTCGGATTGATAGATTGTGCTATTATTTTGAAATTGTTGGAGTTCCTTAGGAACACTGGAAAATGGAATGAACATGATCATGGATAATTGTTTGATGATTTGACGTTGAAACCTGCTTTGATGAAGCCTTGTAAGTTTCTGCCAGTCTTAGAAAAGGCTCCTCTGCCCCCGCCCCAGGTACTTTCTGATCCTGAAGAATATGACCCTCCCCTTTATGTGTCTCACCCCAATCCTGTCCCTGTTGATGGCACTCTTGTTCACCCTGACCTGGCGCCATCTCCAATTCAAGACAGAATGTCTCAATACCAGACTTACAGAGTCTTTACCCTCTGAGCCAAATACAGTCATACCTCATGTTACGTTTGCTTCATGTTATGTTCTTTCAGGTTACGTCCTGCAGCGACCCAGAAGTACTGGAAAGGGTTACTTCCGGGTTTCGCCGCTCGCACATATGCACAAGCGCCAAATCGTGCCGTGCACCTGCTCAGATACGGCGCTTCAGGTTACACTCTTTTCATGTTGTGAACAGGCCTCCGCAAAGGATCCCGTTCACAACCAAAGGTACCACTGTACCTGCAGGTCTCCAGGCACAACTAACCTGGGTTCACATCCCATTCTCCAGCATGGACTGTTTCAGTTGGAAGAATCAAATGCCCAGTTTTTTCAGCTGACCCAGATCAAATGAATAGTCTAATGAAATCAATCATGTCCACCCAAAGCCCACTTGGGTAGACCATAAGCAGTTGGTGGACCCTCTTTTGACTCGTGAAGAGCTGAGGCTGCAGCTAAGGGAGCCCCCACCCTACCCCCAGATCAAGGGGACCCTCAGGCATACGCAGTAACTGCTGTCCCCTCTCAGGACCCGACTTGGAAAATAGATGATGGGTGTTGGGAGTCAGACTGCCTTACAGAAGCCAGATACAGACACAAACAATTTTACTAATTTTACTACCCCACTCAGTGGTGTAGCTATAGGGGCGTGGGCAGGATGGATTGCCCCGAGCAGCATTGGACCTGCAGGGCGCCCGAGCTGCAGCCTTCCGTCCTGGGCGCCCCCCAGCTGGTGGGCACTCTGGTGGGATGCAGAGGCTCGGGTGCCCTGCAGGTCAAGCGCTGCCCAAAAAGGGGAGGTGAGAAGGTGTTTTGTGTCATTTTTACAGTTCTGATTTTTACTGCATTTTAAAAGATCACCCGTGCACATCAGGAGAGCTGAATTGGAAGGCAGAATTATTTCCTGAAAATCTCTTCCAATCAAAAAGGTGTACAAAAAGCATCTATTCGGAACCATGTGCACAAAAAGTGTATATTAGTGAGAATCATGTACAAAAATACCTTAGATAACAGAGAATTGCTTGCAAAAAAAAATTTGCACAGAGATATCTACCAAGTTTCATGTAGGTTTTTCATTTATATTTCCTAATGCAAATTGATGTGGAAATGAGGTGAGCTGAATTTAAGACTGAGATAGGAGGTAAAAACTGAAAAATGAGAAATTGAGTCTAAGAGATGCATCCATTCCTACCAGTGTGGTAGTCTGTAACACAACAAAGATAATATGCAGACTTTGCAGCTGAATTATTCACAGTAGGAGCAGGGGAAGAAGGGGGGGGGGTGAGTCTAGATTGAAACCCATACAGCCAAAGAAGTGTGGTGTATCAGCTAAGCAGGCATCTAATAACATTTTGATCTCTAAAAAGCTAGCATTTTGAGTATCTTTCTGGACAATGGGGCCGATACGAAAAAGGAGCAATGCAGAAGCGAGCTCCAGATGGCTGGAATGGTAAACAGGAAGCTGTTGTTTTGGGACTGTACCGTGGGAACAAGGGACAGTGTACTGAGCACCGGATGTTAGCTCAGAGTGTCACATGACCCTGTACTGGAAGTACATGGGTGGAGTTATTTCTCTCTCTGCAGTTGAGATGAGAGGGTACAGACATGTTTTCTCTGTACTGCTGGAAAGACAGGAATAAAAGTATGTAAATATATTTCTGTCTGTCTCTTTCCCCCCCCAGGCTATGGGAGGGGGAGGAGTGGTGTGTTCTTCTTCACGTTGGGAAGAATCGCCGAGGGAGACCTCCCTTGATCCTGCCGGGAGTCGCTGGCAGGGGAGGTCAACAAGGATTCAAGCCGGGCACCTGGAGGGTGGCCAATTTCCTCTGGACTTCGCTGGCTCTGCTGGCTTGAATTCGACAGGTCACACTCATATCACAGGGGCTAAAATAACATAATTGTTATGTTGTTATGTTACATTGGGTTCCTTCCAATTCTACAGATCTTTGATTCTAATTATTAGAGTCCTAAAGCAAACAATTCTGGCCTCCATCTTCATCAGCTGCTCTTGTGGGCATCAAAGGGTGGAATATTCAGAAATGTGGCATTTGCTGTATCTGAGTGATGCCTCCAGGTTAAGGCCATGTAGTGTTAATATATAAGGTCCATGGACCCAGCCATTTCTCTTGTTTCCCAATCTTTTGCTTAAAGACTTGAATATATTCATCTCTATTTTAGAATCCACTGTAATAAATATGTTTTAATGATTAACTGCATTTCTGGATCCTGGAAGAAGGATAATAATCCTTAGTCTGAAAATATTTTTTTCGTTATACTAACAAAATAGAGATTGGGAAGGCCAGTGTCTTCAGATAAGTAGCTTGCAACTCCACTCTTCCCATGGTTTATTTAGGGAAGGGCACTTCCCCCCCCACAATTTATGAAGATGATAAACTGGAAATAGAAATAAAGCTGCAATCCTAAGCATGCTTATTTGGAAGTTAGCTCCATCCAAATCAATCAGACTTACATAAAAGAAAATACACTTTACTGGGAGGGGTAGCTAATACCCCAAAATACAGAATGAGAATTGAAGATAATCTTAACAGATTGGAGAACTGTGCCCAAACTAACAAAATAAATTTCAATAGAGACAAATGTAAGGTTCTCCACTTGGGCAGGAATAACCAGATTCACAAATATAGGATAAAGGGGCATCTGGGTTGCCAGCAGTACAGATGAAAAAGATCTAGGGATCTTAGAAAGCTAACATGAATCAATGGTATGATGCAGCAGCAAAAAGGGGAAAAAAGAAAAAAGCTAATGCTATTCTAGACCACATCAACAGAAGTATACTGTCCAGATCAAGGGTAGGCAAACTAAGGCCCAGGGGCTGAATCTGGCCCAATCGCCTTCTCAATCTGGCCCATGGACGGTCCAGGAATCAGCGTGTTTTTACATAAGCAGAATGTGTCCTTTTATTTAAAATGCATCTCTGGGTTATTTGTGGGGCCTGCCTGGTGTTTTTACATGAGCAGAATGTGTGCTTTTATTTAAAATGCATCTGTGGGTTATTCGTGGGGCATAGGAATTCGTTCATTTTTTTCTTCAAAATATAGTCCGGCCCCCCACAAGGTCTGAGGGACAGTGGACCGGGCCACTGCTGAAAAAGTTTGCTGACCCCTGGTCGAGATCAAGGGAAATCATAGTTCCATTCTATTCTGCCTTGCTCAAGCTACATCAAGAGTACTGTGTCCACCTACCCTCTGATTCTGGATTTCTGTGGTTCTTATGCTAATTTCTGTTTCTGTGTGTGATGTGATGGATTTTCAGAGCACAAATTGATTTGGGTCATTTACAAATATTCTCCACCTGTTCTAGGACCTTTTTTTTAATGTTACCATTCAGCATCCTTCCTGACATCTAGGGTTATTCACCTTTTCTGAGAGGGTATGGTTGGTTGGAACGTTCTGTATTATTCACGGGATTCTTGCACATTTCTGTGTTTCTCCCTGCTCCCACATGTCTATATGTTTATTTAAGATTTTAAAACCTTAATTAATCATTAACCTTGCCTCTGAACTTACTCAATAGTGTATCCAGAGCATGGCAGAGTGATGGTCCCCAATTAGATCCAGGGCAGAACAACCTGATGCCCCACAAATCTCAGCCACGACCTAGCTTGTACTAAAAACCTTCATTTTAGTGTATCCATATAGCATATTTCCCAGATTTATTTGTAACAGCATTTTTTTTTAAAAGAAAAGTGATTGGCAGACATATATGCCACCAACCTACCATCCCTTTCGGCTTTTAGCAACCACTTTAGGCCCACTAAGCAATGCTGGGTCAAAAGCAGAGAATCAATGCCACCACCTAATCTGAAAAGGCTAGCACATATGTTCTCCTTGTTAATGTTCCCTTCCCATTAATGAGAATAATAGCACAGGCCTAGAATGTTGCCTTCATTTAACAGCTAAGGAAGAAAGAAAATGCTTCCCTCAGCACATGGCACAGTTCCAAGAACCACCTGGAGAATGCAGATAAGGTTGAAAGGGGTGGGGGAAAGTTGGCATTACAACAAAGAAAAAGAATTTTAGCTCAAGACACTGGTAAAGAAAAGGCATCACTATTTTAAAAAGGAGGTAACACTGAGAGCCACTGCCATACCCTGGGCAGCCAATAGCAAGTGGGGGAGAAAAAGGTGGCCCAAATGATCAAGCGATTAGCGCATCTTTCCTTTCAGCCCTGGGGCCACATGCCAGTTTGAGCTATGGAGCTATGGAGTTCTTGCATTGTGGGTGAAGTAACTGTGTGCATGTCTCAATCCACGTTCTTCACACTATGCACCACATATCTCTATTCTGCCCCTCCTTAGGCTGCACTCCTAACCTGGCTGGGTGGGGCCAGAAGTAGGCAGAGCAACAAATGTGAATTTTTAGTTATGTACAGTAGGATAGTTTCTACACACTCTACCCTCCATCCAGGCAAATAAGAGGCATTGTTCGAGTGCAAGGACACATTCCAGCCAAGTTAAGGCATTCAAGGAGGGTACAAAGCTGGGCTGGAGATGGGCATGGCCTGATGAGGGTGGGTGGCTGGAGAGAGTTCTGGTTGCCAAATAGACTTGGGGTGGGCACTTGAGGCTTTTGAGTTTAGAAACAAGGTGAAAAACAATGCCATCCTAACCATGTCGACTCAGAAGAAGTAAGTCCTACTGAATTCAACAGAACTTAAGGTAAAGGTAAAGGGGCCCCTGACCATCAGGTCCAGTCGTGACCGACTCTGGGGTTGCGGCGCTCATCTCGCTTTATTGGCTGAGGGAGCCAATGTACAGCTTCTGGGTCATGTGCCCAGCATGACTAAGCCGCTTCTGGTGAACCAGAGCAGCGCACAGAAACGCCATTTACCTTCCCACTGGAGTGGTACCTATTTATCTACTTGCACTTTGACGTACTTTCAAACTGCTAGGTTGGCAGGAGCAGGGACCGAGCAACGGGAGCTCACCCTGTCACAGGGATTCGAACCGCCGACCTTCTGATCGGCAAGTCCCAGGCTCTGTGGTTTAACCCACAGTGCCACCCGCATCATCAGAACTTATTCTTAGGTAAATAGGCTTAGAAGTGCAGCCTAAGAAGCGGCAGAATAGAGGTAGGTGGTGCATAGTGTGGAGAACGTGGATTGAGACATACACACAGTTACTTCACCCACAATGCAAGAACTCCATAGTGGTAACTTCCATTTTGGGTTCAGCTCCATCATACAGACCCCATTCTCCTTCCCTCCAGAAGAGCTGTCAAACTCTTCCTTTGGTCTCTGTTTTGCTTTGAGCCCCAATGGAAATTTAGCTAGCATGCTCCAAACTGGCTTCTTCTCCTTTTTAAAGCCACACAGTACAAAACCAGCCAATACTACAGCTTTTTAAGCATCAGCCTTCAATCTTCCTCTGCTCCCAGCAGCCCAAGGCACTGACATCAGCCCCAGAGATACTTTTTGTAAATAGAACAGATGATAAAATAGCCTTTAGGCTTTTAGGATTGCCCCCCCCATTTGTCATGAAAGAAGGAAAGAAAGAAAGAAAGAAAGAAAGAAAGAAAGAAAGAAAGAAAGAAAAGAAAAGAAAGAAAAGAAAGAAAAGTATTTTATAACCAATTTTCTAAAAGGCACTAAGGCACCAGAGAGCCAAGGGAGATTGAGTTTTTCAAAGTCCTGTTGTGAAAGCGACTGGTGGCTTGAAAGCCCATCTCAAATGTAATTTGCTGGTATAGGGTGGTTACACAATGAGGTGTGTAAATGCTACCCTCCCTACAGAGTTTCCTTCAGCTCTTCTTATGATTATGTGATGTTCCGGGAAAACCAACGCAATGTGGAGCCTGACTCCAAGTCCCAGCTGCTATTTGCACATCAATGCCAGAAAGGGCGGGCAGACAATTCTTATCAGATCTTTAAAACTTCCCATTTCCTATTTCTTTCTTTCTTTTCCTTAAAAAAAAACCACCACTGTTGCTAGTCTTATTTTCATTATTGAGAATTTTGCTATTGAAGATTGGCGTGCATCCCAAGGCAATTTCTAACGCCAATTCACCATATGATTGTAGGTGAGTGGGTTTGTGTCACACACTCAGAAGATTATCCCCCGTGGTTGTTGAATTTGTCCTTCATAAACTCTTGGAACTGAATCACACAACAAGTTTTATTTATTTATTTCATGAAATGAGGCAATACAATTCAGGCGGGTGGGAAATGGAAGAGAGAGTTACATTTAACCAAATTTTCATTGTTAGGAGCATAAGAAGAGCCCCACTGGAACAATCCAAAGGAGCACCTAGTCCAACATCTGGTTCTCATGGTTGTCAGCCAGATGCCCACATGCAGCACCCCAAGCAGAACCTGAGTGCAATCGTGCTTTCTCTCCACTTGTGAATGGAAGCAGAGGTGCACTTGTCTGAGTATTTGTTTGGGTGAGGTGAGGTAGAGGAACAAATATGTGGCAATCACATCAATTTCAGACCAATTTAAATTTTATGTTTGAGATGTGCCTTCAGGTTCTCCATTCTCCTATGCCTAAGAATGGACGATTCTGCATTTTGATTTCTCTCTATTACTAATTTTTCCAAGTTCCCCATTTCTGCATCATTTTGTGGCTTTTGAAAAAGGTGCACTGTCCACAAGAAAATTCATAGGCCTTTTCATGCATGATTCTCCTAATATTATATGCATTTTGTATGCAATTTTGCCTTATTTAAACATATTTGCATGCCATTTCCTTGTGCTTTTCTAGGCATTTGTAAAAAGAAATAAACTGGAGAACTACATCACAAAATTCAGTGAAGTGTGAATTTTAAATAGGAGATGGTTTACATATTAGTTTGAGAAGAAAAATATCAGCTTCACAATATCAGTTTCGCAATGAAAACTATCAACAATAAAAACAGACCACTTCATAAATAAAAACATGTACAAAGTTTTTTGAAAAAACAACAGCATCAGCAACACTTCCATGTTTATCTTCTTCTTTTTTAAAGATATTTATTAAAGTTTTCAAAGTTGATACAGTAAAAATAAAAGAATCAAAAAGAAAAAAGAAACAATAACAAAAAATAGAAAAATACAAAAAAAACACATGAAGTTCACAATAGTTATTTTTCATTAACATATTTCCCCGACCTCCTCATACCTCCCTTTTTTGTATTCCAGTTCAGATTATTAGTTCAGCAAATCCTTATCAGTAGTTTTTAGCCTATTTCCGCACCTTTTTTTCCATATCACTCAAAACATTGCAGCTGGAAACCACTTAAATTCTATCCGACATCATTCTAGCATTCATTAATTTTACAATATTTCTGTAAATAGTCCTTAAATTTCTTCCAATCTTCTCCCTGGTCACGGATTCTGCCAGTCATTTCTGCCAATTCCATATAGTCAATCATCTTCATCTGCCATTCTTGCAGAGTGGGTAAATCCTGTGTCTTCCAGTACTTTGCGATAAGTATTCTTGCTGCTGTTGTAGCATACATAAAAAAAGTTCTATCCTTCTTTGACACCAATTGGCCGACTATGCCCAGAAGAAAGGCCTCTGGTTTCTTCAGGAAGGTATATTTAAATACCTTTTTCAATTCATTATAAATCATTTCCCAGAAAGCCTTAATCCTTGGGCACGTCCACCAAAGGTGAAAGAATGTACCTTCATTTTCTTTGCATTTCCAACATTTATTGTCGGGCAAGTGATAAATTTTTGCCAGCTTGACTGGGGTCATGTACCACCTGTATATCATTTTCATAATATTCTCTCTTAAGGCATTACATGCCGTAAATTTCATACCTGTGGTCCACAACTGTTCCCAGTCAGCAAACATAATGTTATGTCCAACATCTTGTGCCCATTTAATCATAGCAGATTTAACCGTCTCATCCTGAGTGTTCCATTTCAACAGCAAGTTATACATCTTTGACAAAATCTTAGTTTTAGGTTCTAACAGTTCTGTTTCCAATTTTGATTTTTCCACCTGGAAGCCGATTTTCTTATCCAAATTATATGCCTCCATTATCTGATAATAATGAAGCCAATCTCGCACTTTGTTTTTTAGTTTCTCAAAACTCTGCAATTTCAGTCTATGTCCTTCTTGTTCCAAAATTTCCCAATATTTCGGCCATTTGGCCTCCATATTGAGCTTTTTCTGTGCTTTCGCTTCCATTGGTGACAACCACCTTGGGGTTTTATTTTCCAATAAATCCTTATATCTTATCCAGACATTAAATAATGCTTTCCTGACAATATGATTTTTAAATGCTTTATGTGCTTTGACCTTATCATACCACAAATATGCATGCCAACCAAATACATTGTTAAAACCTTCTAAATCCAAAATGTCTGTATTCTCAAGAAGCAGCCAGACTTTCAACCAGCAGAATGCTGCTGATTCATAATAAAGTTTAAAGTCTGGCAGGGCAAATCCACCCCTTCCTTTACATCAGTTAATATCTTAAAATTTATTCTAGGCTTCTTGCCCTGCCAGACAAATCTAGAAATATCTTTCTGCCACTTCTTGAAAGAGTCCATCTTGTCCACAATTTGCAATGTTTGAAACAAAAACAATATTCTAGGCAATACATTCATCTTTATAGCTGCGATTCGGCCCAACAAGGAAAGCTTCAAATTTGACCAAATTTCTAAATCTTTTTTCACTTCCGTCCAACATTTTTCATAGTTATCTTTAAACAAATTCCCATTTTTAGCTGTCATATTAATCCCCAGGTATTTCGCTTTCTTAACCACAGTCAAACCTGTTTCATTCTGAAACCTCTCTCTTTCAATCAATGTTAAGTTTTTCTCTAAAACCTTAGTTTTTGACTTGTTCAATTTGAATCCTGCCACCTGACCAAACTCTTGAATTAGTTCCAAAACCCTTTTAGTACTAGATTCTGGCTCCTGTAACGTCAAGACTAAGTCATCTGCAAATGCTCTCAATTTGTACTGTTTGGCTCCAACCTGTATACCTTTAACCAACCGGTCCCTTCTAATCATGTTCAGCAGGACCTCCAGGACCGATATAAAAAGCAATGGGGAAATTGGGCACCCCTGTCATATCCCTTTTTCTATCTTAAATTCTTCCGTAACCACGTTATTTACAATTAATTTGGCCTTTTGTTCAGAGTATATTGCACCTATACCATTTTCAAAACCTTGGCCTACCCCCATACCCTGTAGGTTCTTTTTCATAAAACTCCAAGAGATGTTGTCAAAAGCTTTCTCCACATCCACAAATATCAGAACTGCTTTAGTGTTTATATTCACTTCTAACTTTTCCAAAATGTCAATTATCTTCCTCAAGTTGTCAGATAGGTGTCTTCCCGGGAGAAAGCCCGCTTGATCCTTATGAATCTCTTCCATCAATACTTTTTTCAGTCTCTTAGCCAAAATGTCAGCAAAAATTTTGTAATCCACATTTAATAAGGATATGGGACGGTAGTTCTTAAGTTGAGTCTTTTCAGTCTCTGTTTTCGGTATAAGTGTAATATAAGCCTCTTTCCACGACTCTGGTGCCCTTTTCCCTTCCAAAATTTCATTGCAGACTTCCTTCAAAGGTTGTAATAGCCACTCCTTCAAAGATCTGTAATATCTGGAAGTCAGCCCATCCGGTCCTGGAGACTTGCCTAGTTGCATATTTTGGATGGCACCTTCTATCTCCTGGTCAGATATTTTGCAATTCAACATTAATTTACTTTCTTGTGAAATTTTTTGTAATCCATTTATCTTCAAAAATCGGTCAATGTCCATTTCATTCTGTGGCCCTTGTGCATATAGTTGTTTAAAATACTTCTGGAAGCAATTCCTAATCAATTGGATTATGTACATCTTTTCCTTCTACTTCTAAATTTGTGATGGTATTTAATTTTTGTCTTTTTTTCAATTGCCAAGCCAATAGTTTCCCACATTTGTTCGCTGATTCAAATGTCTTTTGTCTCATTTGTTTAATTTTCCATTCTATTTCCTGATTCATCAATTCCATATATTGTACTTGATATAATTTTATTTCTCTCAGGATCTCCTGCGACTTTGGCTTTACTCTCAATTTTTTCTCCCCTTCTTTTATTTTCTCCAAAATTTTATCTTTTTTCTCATTTTGACTTCTCTTCTTTATTGCGTTCTGTTGTATCAAAAACCCTCTCATCACAGCTTTACTTGCGTCCCAGATTACTCTTTTTTCAACGTTGGTAGTCATATTTATTTCAAAATAGTCTCTCAAAGTTTTTGGGCCTTTTTATATACTTCTTCATCTCTAAGTAAGGTGTCATTCATCCTCCATCTAAAGGAGCCGGTTGTTATTTGCTTCATCTCCATCTTTACCGCATTATGGTCGGAGCAAGTTTTGGGGCAGATTTCCACTTTCTTTATCTTTGGTGCCATTCCTCTAGTAATCCATATTTGGTCAATTTTAGTCCATGTCATCTTGGCTTCAGAGAAAAAGGTTCCCTCTCTCCCCAGGGGGTTCTTAGTTCTCCAAATGTCAATCAAGTCCATATTGTCAGTCAATTCAAAAAAAGTTTTTGGTAGTCTACCATCTTTGGTGACTACCTGTTTTTGTGCCTTGTCCATATTTGTAGATACTACTCCATTCATATCCCCCATCAAAATTATGTTGTAGTCCATATAATCCAGCAGAGTCTCATGCAACTTCTTAAAAAATTCAGATTTCCCCTAATTTGGTGCATAAATTCCTACAATCAAGAATTTCTCTCCTTGAACTTGTATTTCAATTGCTAAAAATCTTCCTTGTTCATCTTTAAAAAATAATTTCGGTGATAATCTCTCCTTTGCATATATCACAACTCCTCTCTTTTTAACTTTGTCAGATGAAATAAATTATTGTCCCAATCTCTTATTAATAAGTATTTTCCTGTGTAGCCTCGTTACATGTGTTTCTCGTAAACAAATCAAGTCCAATTGTTCTTTTTTCAATATATGAAAGACATTTTTTCTCTTTCGAGGCAAATTCAAACCATTACAATTCCAATTTAGAAGTTGCAAAGCCATGGTGATGG
Source organism: Podarcis raffonei (assembly GCF_027172205.1). Classification (NCBI taxonomy): domain Eukaryota; kingdom Metazoa; phylum Chordata; class Lepidosauria; order Squamata; family Lacertidae; genus Podarcis; species Podarcis raffonei. The sequence continues at coordinate 6,999,031 of NC_070621.1, forward strand.
AGTTACTTCGCTTTACCTCCTACTGCTCCAAGTAACTGTTCTTGTTCTGTTGGTGGTGTCTCTTTCCCTGGACTGTGCAGTCCAAAAGATAAGTTTGCTATGTCAATTGTTTCTCTTACCAGTGCTCCTGGTTCTTCTCCGGATTCTACTTCTTTTTGCAAGTCTTCTCCGTAGTCTTTCAAAAATCGGTCTTTATCACTAACTGTTCTAATTCTTGTTTTTCTTCCTTTATACTTAAACGATAGGCCTTGAGGAAATTCCCACCTAAAAAGTATTCCGTTTCTTCTCAGCAGGGCGACTAGATCTCCGTATTTTATTCTTAAGTCCAGAAGTTGTTTTGGTATGTCCTTAAAAATTTCCACTCTCGAATCTTCAATTTCCAAAGCTCTTTGATAGTGCAAATTCAAAATTTTATGTCTCTCCTCCTTTGTTCGAAAGATGATCAAACAGTCTCTTACTTTGTTCTTCCTCTGTCTTTTGCCAAATCTAAATGCAGTCACTATCTTGAATTCTTCTTTCTTTAATTCCTGTTGTCAAAAATCTGTAAATTCCTGTGTTAAAAAATCAGCCAAATTGTCTTTCTCCCTTTCTGGTACCGCCCTGATTCTTAAATTCCTTTCTTTATCTCTTAATTCAATCATAGAAAGTGTCAGGTCATGTTCCTCTAATTTCCTGTATACTGGTGGTATCTTCTCTTGAGTAACCGTCGCAATTTCCCTTGCTTCCTCCGCTACCTTTCGGGTCGAGGCAGATTCTTCTAGTAATTTTTCGATAGACTGTGTGTTAGAGTTCACCTTCTGTCCCAAATTATTAATACTTGTGGTATTCACATCAATTTTAGCAGATGCTTCAGTCACTTGTTTATTTGTCTCAGCTACTTGCTTGGCCAAATTTTCCAAAGATGCATTAATTTTCCCAAGTGCCTGTGTCAAGACGTCTTCAGACATAACTTTTATTTTAGCCTGTGAAGGTGCAACCCCTGAAGTACCAGATGCTCCAGATGTTGAAGCCCTACGCTGGTGTGTAGTGTCAGCTCGGTACAGTCTGCCAGACCTCGTTGTCTTTTCTTGTGTCAGCTCTAATTTTCCTTTATCATTTGCCATAACACTCTCATGAAAATCCAAGGTCGCTCCCACGGCTGGTGGAGATTGTTTTGAATGGAAAATTTCCTAAAGCCCAGTTGTTGTTGCAACAAGAACAATGTTCCTCTAGGGGGACACAGTTACCGTCCAAAGTTTGCTACTTTCTTGAAACAAATTTAGCTCTTTAAAGTCCCCCAACTCCCTTATAAAACACAGCAGTTTCAATGTAATTCAAAGTTACTTTAAAAATCAGGAGAAGTCCAGAAACACTGTATCCGTTTCGCAGAGTCAATTCTCAAGTTCATAAATTGCCGACAGGCTTTTCCACTAGCCGGCTTGTCCTATCTGGGGGCAACCCGTTCCCAGGGCTTAAGCAGCGGATTTAACTTTCTTTCCCCCCTTTTTCTTGCAGATAAGTATTCTCAACTCTTTTCCCCCTCCACTCCTGCAATCTGGAGGGGAATCAACCTTCTTAGATGTCAAGATCAATGTCTTTTAAACAGTCTTTTACAGTTTCCGCTTTACTGTCTCTTTGCTTTGATCTATTTACAAGTCTGGAAGGCAGACTTCCTGTTTATACCTTCCGTTTCGGCATCCAATTTGCTCAAAGAATTTCTCTAGATTTCTCCAATTAAATCAATAAGCCTACTCACGAGTAGTTACTTTTTAAGTCCAAATGTTCCAAGAAGAAGGCAGCGCTCTCCGGCAACGGCTTCGCGGCTTCACTCCACGGAAAAAGCAGACGACTCACAGCACAGCGCCACTTCCCCGCTCCGCTCCGGAGCCCAAAACTGAGCTCCTTCGCCGATTTGGGGGGGGGCGCAAAAGGTGCCCACTGAGTCCCATGGTCACAGGCTTCACCCTCCTGTGATTTTTAAAGGGTCCCCGCTGCGCCGTAGCGGTGTAGACCCAGTTTCCGCGGAGCTAGTCCCTCCAAATTAGAGGGAATCAGCCATTTTCCGATGGCGCCACCCCGGAAGTCTACTTGCATGTTTATCTTCAAGGTTTATTTGTTGTTGCAGCCATCATGGTTATTTCAGCTATCACTACAAAGAAATATACATCCTATCCATACTATACAGAATGCACACAGATAAACCATTAAAAGACAGTATTAGCCAATTTATACATACAGTCGTACCTCAGAAGTCGACAGAATCTGTTCTGGAAGTCCGTTCAACTTCCAAAACATTCAACTTCCAAAGCGCAGCTTCTGATTTGCTGCAGGAAGCTCCTGCAGCCAATTGGAAGCCGTGGAAGCCCTGTGGGACTTTTGGCTTCCAAAAGAACATTAAAAAACTGGAACACTCACTTCTGGTTTTCAATCATTCAGAAGTCGGAACGTTCGATTCCCAAGTCATTTGGGAGCCAAGGTACGACTGTATATATTTGCCAAAAAACCTAGGGTACACTGCTGGACTATAGAGGAACATAAAGTAGAAAAGGTCTCCTGCTATAAATACCTGTGTATAGTCTTTAATGCCTCAGGAAGCAGGGGACTATGTTACTATCAAGGCTCAGAGGGGCTCATTGACTATACAAAATTGTATAGATCCAAAGAAGGCTATTATATACCGGCAGCATTGAAATTATTTGAAGTAAAGTCTATAGCCCAACTCTTATATGGTGCCCAGCTATGTAGGTTTCTTTCCAAATTTGACATCACTAAAGTTAGGTCCCTAAAGGTATCATCAATGCCATCTTGGGGCTGGAGGCAGGTCTCTCGAGCATAGAGGCCAGTGTATGGAAGTTTATCCTCAACTATTGAGTAAGATTATTGTTTTTTTTCCTACTGAGCTTCCTCCCCTTGTTCTCAAGGATGAATTCCAATCTGCATGGTATCAAACAATTATGACCAAAATTCTAGCTCTGGGCTTTTTCCTTTGAGCATCTGCTCAGAATGAGCTTTGAGCAGGCTAAATCAGCCATCAAACAACATATCACAGACACAGAAAGCCAAACAGATTTGGATAGGTCCCTCTCCTTTATTGTCAGTGATTACAGTAGGTATCTTTGAACTCCTAAGGAGTATTTAAGCAATCTGGATTTGCCTAAACATCATAGGGCATTCACCCTGGCTCGATACCCCTCTGCTGTTCTTGAAGGTCACTATAGAAAAATCCCCTATTTGGAGAGATGCTGTCCCTGTGACTCTGGCCAAATTGAAATTGTAGAACACGTGCTTCTCCAGTCCTTGTTTTACAGAGATTTATGCTCTGACCTTATCTTGCCTATATGCCAGAAATAAACTGGGAGTTCTGAACAGTTTCTTGCCACTCTGCGGCTCCTAAATAATAATCCCAGTATAATATACAAAGTGGCTAATTTTGTGCAGCAGCAATTAAAATACGACATATTGAATTGCATTGAATTACAAGAGGATCTGTCCTGGAGTGTCAACACAAGGGGGCTTGTGAAGAAGGCACAGCAGAGACTGTACTTTTTGAGAATTCCAAGGAAAAACCATCTTCCGCAGAAACTGCTGCTTGCCTTCTATCACTGTGCCATTGAGAGCGTGCTCACTTATGGCTTATGTGTGTGGTACGGAAGCTGTACTACCCAGGACAGGATGGGGTTGTGCAGAGTTGTTAAGGCAGCAGAGAGCATTGTTGGCTGCCCACTCTCCACCTTAGAGCAGATTTATGCCACAAGGTGCCATAGGAAGGCACTGGACATAGTAAAAGATCCATCGCATCCTGGTCACTGTCTCTTCGAGCTCCTGCCGTCGGGACGGAGATACAGGACGATGAAGACAAGAACGAGCCGTCTTAAGAACAGCTTCTTCTCCAGAGCGATCTCGGCCCTGAATGGGATACCTGGACTTTGAAAGTCATCTAATCTTCCTTGCTGTACTATACTGTATTGTTTAATTAGTGTTTTTATGGAGCAGTCAAGTAATTTCGTTGTCCCCGAGAGGGGGCAATGACAATAAAGATATTATTATTATTATTATTATTATTATTATTATTATTATTATTATATAATGACTAGCACCTAGGAGTAGTATAATCCAGTGTTTCTCAACCTTTTTCTGACCGTGGCCCCCTTCTGACCTTGTTTCCTTCCTGTGGCCCCTCTGTCCTACCAGTAGAAAGGTAGCTATTTTGTTTGTAAATAGATCATGTCTTATTTATAATTTTTATAATTATATAAATTATATAATTTCACCTGCGGCCACTTGAAATATCCCAGTTGAGGAAACACTGGTATAATATACTGACAGTCATCCTGGTCATCCCTAGGTCAGAAGGGTTCTCTTCTGACAAGTAAATGAACAACTAGAACTGCTTTTTAATGTATATGTGATTTTAAACTTTTTAATTGTGTTCTGGGCTTTTAAATTTTGCAAAAAGGCAAAATGGACTAATTTCTCCCCCATCTCTAGTTGTGCCTGCATTTTAGTCCTGCACCATCACTCAGCCTTCTCCCATCTTGTTTATCATCGAGCTGATTGGCCTAATGGCAGGATTAAGTGTTATTTGCTGATTCTTACCACCCCTTTAACTCAAACGAACTCTCCAATGAACTACCCTAAATAATTCTGCCTCCATCTTTCATGCTGACACCCTCCAAGTATTTACAGGAGATTATAAAACCACCTCTTTAGTCATTCTTTATCTGAGTGGTGTATAATTAGTTCCTTTAATCCTTCCACATAGGTCAACCCCTTCTCTAAGCCCTTAAATCATTTTTATCACCTTTTCCTGGATCCATTCCAGTGGACTGGTGACTCCCCACCACTCTCCATTTTTCTCATCTGCCCATCTTCCTAAGACATGCAGAGTCACACTTTTCAAACCAGTTACATGAATCAAAACAAAGCTATCCTTTGGAATTTGCATTTCTATGCATTTTATGATACAGTTCATGAATCAACTTGTACAAAAATGTGCACAAAATCTGTACGTTAGTGAAGTTAACATACATATTAGTGGAAGATGTGTACTTGCCAAAATAGTATACATAAATGTGTATTTTCAGAGAAATTCAAACTAAAATGCTGGTGAATTTTCATGAGGATTTTCTTTGAAAATTGCTGAGGAAATGTGGACTGAATTTAAAATTGGGAGAAAAATAAGAAGCTGAGAGGAATCAAAACTGGCATATTCATCTATCCCTGCTCAGAAACTAGGGAGCTACAAAACAGAATTGGATGGAAAGGACCCAGAAGAAGCAGAGGTATACAAGTTGCCTCCTATACTGTACACAGAATGGAACTTTGGCTCTGTCAGTAGAGCATGAGACTGTTAATCTCAGGGTCATAGGTTTGAACCCCATTCTGGGCAAAATATTCCTGCATTATGGGGGATTGGACTACATTACTCTTGTGATTCCTTCCAGCTCTAGAGTTCTATGATTCTGTGATTCTCAGTCGCCAAGAAACACTGGAGCCAGAAAAAGAAACCAAGCCCTGGATCCCAGGGAGGGGCCAAGTGGGTTGTCAGAGGGAAAGAATTACTTCAATGTTACTGGACATTTTCAGTCATGCCTCTCCTGCAGTGGGGCAGCCCTCCAGCATTTCCTCCAGCCAGCAAGCCTCCACCCTGGGGGAAATTGCCCGATGACAAGCTAGGTGTTGTTGGCCCTGTCTTCCACGCCATGCCTTAGGTCATGTAGATGCCAGCACTAGTGTGAAGAGACCACTCATCCAATGCAGAGGCTCCTCACTTGCCTCATTAAAGCCGTGTCTGCCCTGCTCTTCAAAAGGAAGAAGCAGAGGGCATGTCACTTGGATCAGCATCTTAGTTTGCACCCAGCCATGCAATTCACCTGCTGCACCTTTTAAATTTGCCTTTCTGATCTACAGCACTGATTTAAGCATTAAAGATTTTGGCAAAAACCTGAAATCTGAGTTCATTCTTCATCAAGTGAGAGTTAGGCCATGGCAAACAAAGGAGAATAGCTGGTGAGTTGAGGAGGAGGAAGAGTCAGGAAGCTTCCACTGCTGACCAGTATCTGCTGCCTGAGGTGGCCACCTCACTATCCCTAATAGTAGAGATAAATCAGGCCCACTCACTTTTCTCTCCATTCCTCACCTTTTCACTTTGGATAGCTTTAGATAGCTCAAGTGCCAAGGACTTTAGGGTTGCCATATGTCCAGGAATTCCGAACATGTCCTCTTTTTGGGGTACTAGATACCAACCCGGGGGTAATTTTACATTTTAAAGCAAATGTCCTGGATTATGGGGTTGTTGGGTTTTTTTAAGTGTGCAGGTGGCTCTGGTTCAGGCTCTGGAATGGGTGGCCCAAGCTCTGGCTCCGACTCTGACTGGTGTGGGCAGCTTGGGCTTGGACTCTGGTGCAGGCAAACCGGGCTCTGGCACTGCCGAGGGCAGCCTGGGTTCTGGCTCTGGTGTGGACAGCTTGGGCTTGGGCTCTGGCATGGGCAGCTCAGGCTCGGCAGGGGCGGAGAGGCCATTGGGCAATTGTTCTAAAAAGGTTCAGCAACTTTATGTGTCCAGATTTTTACCTCTTGAAATATGGCAACACTAAATGACTTTAGCTGCCGATTTCAGTTCTCTCTGTTTCTAATTCTTCCAGTCTTAAGTTCTGCACACTTTTGCAGTCATCTGCATTAAAAAAAAAAAGAAATCCTTGTCAAAATTCACCAGCATGTTAGTGTGAATCTCTATGAATAAACACAATTTTGTGCTCAGTTTTGGTTAATGTATACATTTTTGGAATAAATTTTCCCTAACATATTGCAGCTTTGTTCATTATTTTCACTAATGTCATCTTTTTAGGCACATTTTCTCCCACACATGCATTTGTGTAAAACGTTTGGTTAGAAAACTGCAATGGAAAATACAGCTAAAAGTGTATTTCAAAGTATAGTTGTGTTTTGGTTTTGCATATTGTTTCTGAAAGTGTGAACTGAATAGATTTGGCTTTTAAAGCATCCTGAATCCAATTTCTTCTCCACCCCTAGAAGCAAACATTGCATAATCCATAGGTACTACCTCCCTGGGGCCCTGGGGCCCTATAAAATTCCCCATGAACAGGCCGGGTACCCACAAATTTTGGTTCCAGGGCCATGCACTGCATAGCACCCACGATCCTGGGCACCCATGGTTGCAGGGCCAAGCTGGCACTCCTGACATACTCCCTCCTCCCATTCTGATGATGCATATCCTCATGTATCCCATATGACTATATCAGTCCCATTAAGCCAGGGAATGAGAACCTGTGGTTGTTCATGCTTCGACTCCAACTCCCATCAGTCCCACCTAGCATGACCACTGTAGAGCGATGATGGGAGCTGCAGTCCAACAACATCTGGTGAGCAAGAGATTTTCCAGCATCTGCCTTAAGCCAGCCAGAACTTGGTTTATTATAACCTGTCCCTACCTCACCCCGTTGCCCAACGTCACAGAGATTACTACCGGTAATTTCATTAGAAGCTCTTCTCTTCCTACACCTTTTCCAGATTTGGGCAGCAAACATTTTAGAGAGCCAGGATACTTTAGAGGGAAGGAAAGTAAAGTTCAACAATGTTAAGAAGTAGTTAATGCAGAATAAATTACAGTGAAAAGATGCCCCTTTTCATGAGAAAATTTGATGTTGCAAGAAAAGAGTAAATACCTGTTACATGAGTATTTTATTACCATAGTTACAGGACCTGTGGCTGTCATTTCCAATACTCTGTGATAATGATGGCTGTTATGATGATGGGGGCCAGGGCCGGCAAAGACTTGGGACAGGCAACTGATTTCCCCTAAGTATCATCTGGGCAAATATTGCAGAGACAATTTCTATTAAACCACAAAAATACTACAGTTTAAACAAACAAACAAATGAATGAATGAATAAACAAATGAATGAATGAATGCAAATAATTGCCTAAAAAATCACTATATCTCGAGAGATGAAGTTTTTTTAACCTTTTGCTGCTTCTCACTCTGCCCCCAACCAAAAACCCATTTGAAGAGGAGGAAAATCAATAAGCACATAAATAAGTTCACACACACACAGGCTTTATTGCGGTCCATAAATAAATGGTTGGAGTTACTAGGGAAACAGTAAGAGACAACCTGCAAAAGTTATTTAGGAGAAGTTAGAGTGTGTGTGCATTTCTTAAAATAATTATTATTATAATTATAATCATTATAATAGAGCAAGCTTATTTTCTGCTGCCTCAGAAGGTAGGACCCAAACCAATGGATTGCTTAACAACGGAGCGGACTACCTTGGAAGGTAGTAGAGTCCTTCGTTGGAGGTTTTCAGACAGAGGCTGGATGTCAGGAGTTCTCTGGCTGTGCTCCTCTACAGTTCTATGATTCTATGATTCTACTGTTGTTACTCTTATATTGGACTTTTTGCAAACATCTTCCATTTTGTCCAGCCCCTCTTTAATCAGGTCTGAAGAAGCTTGATTGTAGGATTGGATTTTTAGGGGAGTAGAGTTTCTCACCTGCTTTGCTTGCAAACTGGGAGGTGCTGTTTTCCTCCAACTCAAAGAATGCAGCTCTACTCGCTGACAGCACACCGAGCATTTCTGCTGCACAAACCTTTCCCAATGAACAAGAACAGAGGGAGAGAGAAATCCCTGCCAGGCATGCAAGCCTTTACAATGCTCAAGGTGACTTGAACATGATTGCCATAGCACAATCTGACTGCTTCCAAATCAGCCTGAAGGAACAGTAATGGACTGCATGAGAATTAACGAAGAGATACTCAATCCAAAGGTCATTTTCATGACCCAGGCACGTTGCTTTCTGCCTACTTGGCAGATGCAGACGAGACAAAATGTCACATAAGAAGAACCCTGTTGAGTCAGCCCAGGTGCCCAGCCAGTTCAACATCCTGTTCTCACACTGACCTACAAGATGCCCCCAGGAAGCCCACAAGTGGGACCTGAGTGCAACATCACTCTCTCCCACTTGTGATTTCTAGCAATTGGTATTCAGAGGCACAATGCCTCCCACAGTTGAGGTAGAACATAGCCATTGATAGCATTACCCTCCATCCATGAATTGTGTAATGCTTTTTTAACCCAAGTTGTTGGTCATCACTGCATCTTGTGGGAGTGCATTTTTTACAAAATAACGTGGCTTGAGTAACCCCTGAAAACTATTAATCAAGCTTCATATCCTTCCTGGCAGATAATCCTTTTATGTTTCCATTTTAACTACTGAACCAGTCTCTTTCTTTGATTGTTTCACATTGTTGCATTTTAATAAATGACAAGTTTAAAAATGTAGTGTGCTTTTGCTCCAGAAAGGATAGGCAGATTAATTAATAATTGGGCATCTGTTGGCTATTCTTTGCCAGAGTATCTGGTAGGGCTGAGCATGGTCACCAAATCCAATTTGAGGCCCAATCTAGCACTTACCGGTAAAAGCAGCCCCTATCCAACCTGAAATGATTCAGTGCAACCCAACCTGGATCCAGAGCCTGAACTCAATTGGCAGCATGGCACAGCCTTTAATTAGGGTTTGTATGTCTAATTAAGCATGTGGGCAGGAGGTGAGCAACAGGTGAGCAACATCATGGGAGGGGTGTTTCCAGTTACCCCGCCCTTTGCTCTTAGAAGCCTTATAAGAAATCCAGGATAAGGACTGTGAGCAACATCATGGGAGAGGTGTTTCCAGTGGCAGAGCAAGCTGGGTGTGCCCTGCGCCCAGGGGCGGGGCCAACCGCCTGTGGGGGCGGGGCCAGCCAGAGCAGGATGCTGTGAGGGGCCTCTGAGGAGTCTGCCTGCCTCCTCCCTCTCAGCTGCCCTACAGCTGAGGGGGAGGCGGCGGGAAGACCATTTGGGGCAGTGTGGCGCCTGTGGGTGCACTGCAGGCCCCACGGTGAGTGCTGCCCAGCATTTTGTCACCCCCCTCAGTGGTGACACCCGGGGCAGCTGCCCCCACCGCCCCCCTTTCCTCCACCCCTGGGTGTTTCTAGGACTATGGTGAAATTGTGAAGTTCCCTTGTAATTTTTGCTAAAGGATGCTGCAAGTTTTTAAGTAATTTTCTTATATTTATAGTACAGTGGTACCTCGGGTTAAGAACTTAATTCGTTCTGGAGGTCCATACTTGACCTGAAACTGTTCTTAACCTGAGGTACCACTTTAGCTAAGGGGGCCTCTTGCTGCTACTGCGCCGCCGCATTGTGATTTCTGTTCTCATCCTGGAGCAAAGTTCTTAACCCAAGGTACTATTGCTGGGTTAGCGGAGTCTGTAACCTGAAGCCTCAGTAACCTGAAGCATCTGTAACTGAAACGTCTGTAACCCGAGGTATTGGAATGTGTTTTTTTGGTATGTTATTATATTTGCTATTTGAAATGAATCCTTTGTGCATGATTTTTTTTGTGGTATAAATAAAAAGAATGAATGAATGAAATGCATGCAGGCTGCCTGTGCATACCAAAATGTACATTATAGAGGAAATTAGCACTAAAATGCTGATTTTTTTTCACTTTTTTAAAATGTTCAAATAACTGCAGAAATATGGAGAGTTAAATTTAAGACTGAAAACAATTAGAAACTGGGCTGGACAAATTCACTCATTCTTACCTATTAAACTATTATTTGGTGTGGATGGGGTGGGAGTACCTCCTAAGGGTTTGGGATTATTTTACTTCTGCAAAGCATGGTGGTTCCTCTCTCTTGTGTGTGGATGGTAGTATTTGGGCTATGTAAGGATCAGAGAACTGGAGAATTGAGATTGCTACTATTAGCATAGACTCTGTGGATCTCTAGATACATATACATGTGGATAAAAATAACGACAAGCCTTACTGAAGGTTGAAGCCACCTTGAGTGCAATCTTGGCACAGCTAAAGAAGAAGCACAGAGGTTGCTCAACTCCCCTGCCAGCTTCACTTTACATCAAAACCTGCTTTCGATGCCACAGACTTATTAAAGATGGGGATTGTGGCGCTGAGTGTGTGTATTTACAAAAACTGGGTCAGCAACATAAGCTCTCCAGATTTTATTTTTTATTTTTTTAAACCCACCCTCAAATAAAAGCCTGCCAGTGTTAACATCACTCTTTGGAGAGGAGGTTGTTTTTTTAAAATGCTGCCTTTCTTTTGACTGGTCTTTAGAATATGGAGTTTGGTGGCTTCTGTCCCAAGGTAATTTACCCTGTAGGATCTGGGGGACCAATTATATCATTGTATTTGGTATCCATACAGTGAGGAGGATTTTCTCTCTCTTTTTTTTAAGGTATCATGTCAGCAGATGAATGTGACAAAAATATATTTTATCAGACTGTCTGGGTGCTACCACAGCACAAAAAACAAAGAGGAGAACAATACTGGAGTACCCCAGTATTCTGGAGTGCTTTCAGACCATTGCTATGTTCAAGCACATTCTAACAAATTCAGGTTGCACAATTAAAGTTTGTTTATAGCTCTTGTACAACACACTCACTTCCCCATCCAAAATTGGGTCACATCTACACCATACATTTAAAGCATGCTTAAAGCTTTCCTCCAAAGAATCCTAGGAGTTGCTCTGTTTGTCACAGAGTAACAATTCCCAGCACCCTTGTCAGTACATTTCCCAGGATTCTTTGGGGGGAGCTGTGACTATGGAAGTTGTGCTTTAAACTATGGTGTAGATGTGACCAATGCTTTAAAAAAATATTTAGGGGTACTCTCATTTTGACTCAAGAAAGTCACCATTTTATATTTCTAATTTGGAAAAATAAATACAGTAAATGGACAAAAGTACAGTCATACCTTGCGTTACAGATGCTTCAGGTTGCATTTTTTCAGGTTGTGGACTGCTGAAACCCAGAAGTACCAGAAGGGGTTACTTCCAGGTTTCAGCAGTCGTGCATGCTCAGAAGCGCCGAATCGCAACCCTGCACATGCGCAGACGCGCAGACACAGGTTCCAAATGCTGCAGGTTGAGAACGTGCATCCCGCACGGATCACGTTCGCAACCCGAGCGTCCACTGTACAAAGATTCAGAAAATGTTTAGGGGTATGCGTACCCCTGCATACCCCCAGAAAAAAAGCACTGGATGTTACCTTGGACTTGTTTCAGTAAGGCATAGGATGGTGAAAAGCACTGGGAAGTGTAGCATAATGCTTGCTTGATGCAACAGCTTGTCCCATGCCTAGAAAGCACAGGTCCAACTGGTTTTCTGTTTGTCCTGAACACTCTAGGCATGGACTGCATTTGCCCCCCAGTTTTCCCCTGGAAAAGGAGACCTGTCGCTTCCAGGTCATCAGGAAGTGACACTGGTGCCCCATTCCTTTACCATCTGAAATGAGATGGCCAGGTGTGGTGGGCTGCCAGGCCTCACCAGCTCCTTTGCTGACACCTGGCCCTTTAAGTAGACCCTGATCCAGGACACACCTGGAATACTGTGTCCAGTTCTGGGCACCACAGTTTAAAAAGGATAGTGACAAGCTAGATCATGTGAAGAGGAGGGCAACAAATATGATCAAGGGTCTGGAAACCTTATGAAGAATGGCTACGGGAGTTGGGTATGTTTAGCCTGGAAAAGAGGAGACTGAGAGGAGATATGATATCCATCTTCAAATATCTCAAGGGCTGTCCCAAGCAAAATGGAGCAAGCTTGTTTTCTCCGACTCTGGATAGTAGGACTCAAGCCAATGGCTTCAAGTTACAAGAAAGGAGGTTCTGACTAAACCTAAATTCTTGCATTGCAGGGGGTTGAACTAAATGGTTGTTGGGGTTCTATGATCCTATGAGTATTGAACCTAGGACTTTTCAGCCAAAGCTTGTACTGTACCACTGAGTTACAAGGCACGGTTTCTGACCCACCCCCACCCCCATAGTCCAGGGGTGGGGAGCCTGTGGCCTTCCAGATGTTTTTGGACTACAACTCCTGTCATCCCATTGGTCATGGTGTTGTCCAACAAGATCTAGAGGGCTACATGTTTCCCATTCCAAGACAACACAGCATTGAGACAAAACTAGTGTTAGCAGGGGTTAATATATCCAAACTGGCAGAATGGAGGTTAGATCGGGTCATGCTCCATGGGGCATCAGTGGCCAGATAGTATAATAATTTGCTATCCAGTTGTTCCTTAAAGCCAATCCTGTCCTTCACTGCCCCCATTTCTGGTTGACAAGGAAGGAGGAAATACACATTGGCCATTGTTCCATGTGATTACATTGAACTGAATATCCAGCTGCTAGAAAATCCACCTGCTTCTCTCCCATCCTAATTGGTACCCATCCCTTGTCCTCTGTCTAATATATTCAGCCATGAGTTTAGGGGATCTCTGAAGGCATAAGTTGTCAGCTAGTCAGAAGCAAGCATTGACAGGGGAATTATGTCTAATCTCCTACATTCAGGGCAGATCATTCCAAAGGGCTTAAAGAATATTTGAAATAAAGAAAGGAACCTTCTCTTTCATAACTGATGGAGAAAAACCATGGCTTGCTTCTCAACAGCTGAAAAGGTTTACCCCTGCATAGCTAGCTAGCACCGCAAAGGCTATCTATATCTCTCCCACAACCACCTGCATCCTTTTCTCTGGGTCAGTGAGTCCCAGCAAAACTTATTTTATCTACTATGTATTTTGGGAAATGGTTTGTCTGCATGTTCTCTGCAGGTTAATCCACCTCTTGATATATTGTCATCAAACTCAGTACAAGGATTTCTTCATAGACAATTTGGATGCCAGGTGCCATTTTGAATCAAGATGATGGACTAAAAACATGACTTTAGTGTGTGTCTTTGCCCATTTTTGGAATAGGTTCAGCCACCTCTTGAGCTATCATCACCAAACTTGACCTGAGGACTCATGTGGTGTTTGGGGGTGGGTGGGTTCTTAGGTTGATGTTTTGAATCAAGATGCCACACCAAAATGTGACTTTGGCATGACTTCACCCAATCCTTGGGGTGACAGGTCCAAATTAACAAATTACACTAACCGTTTAAAAAAATCAGATTTATTTTTGTTGTTTGTTTGTTTCTAAAAGTTCCCAAGACGTGCTAGGCCCTCCCTGCTAGTTTAGAATAGTTACATATTGCTTTTCTTAGGGGGAAAAAAGTTCATAAGTTTCATAGTAATCTTTTATTACAAAACAAATGTGACCAAGATCTCAACATGTAAAGGGCTGCTATTATTGTTGTTAGTATTATTTAATTTTGTTTCCAGTCTTTCGCCATAAAATCCCAAGGGGAGTAACAGCATAAGAAGAGTCTGCAGGATTATGCCAATGCCCCTTTTAGTCCAGAATCCTGTTTTTACCAACCAGATGCCAACCAGATTCCTATGGGAAACCTACTAGCAGGACCCAACAGCTCTCTGACCACTTGTGAGTCCCAGCAACTGGTATTCAGAGAAATAATGCCCCTCATGGCAGAGCTTCATGCTCTGGCACCGGGGACAGAAAGCAGGCGGGGGCATGGCTGGCGCACATCCTGGGGCATAGTGCACCACCCACAGGGGCATGGTGCGTGTTCCAGGGGCACGGCACACCGCAGGGGCATGGTGCACATCCTGGGGGTGTGGTGCCCAGTGCAGGGGGGCAGCCACAATGGCACACCATGGCGATTGTGGTGCCGGGGGCAATGCACTCCCTCACCCCCCTCTTCCTCTGCCAGTGGTGCCCCTGACATTGGAGGCAGAACATAGACATCATGCTAGTTTCATCCTCCATGAATCTGTCTTTTAAAGCCATCCAAGCTGTTGGCCAATGCAACTGAAAAATATCAAAATCAGTTAACACAATCTACAGTAGAAAGAAGAGGGTGGGTCCTAAAACATGTATTTTCCAACCTCAAAGAAAAGAGTAGACATCTACTCTGACTGCCCAGGCTTTGGCAATGGGGCTAATTGCAAGTGAGCTCTGGAAGTACCCGTGCACAGAGACACTTAGACAGAACCTAGGGAATCAATGTATTGGTCAGGAGGGGAGAGGCAATGTCTGACAAGCAGTTCTCACCTCCAGACAAATTGTTTAATGACAGATAGAATCCTTGCTGACATATTTTCATACAGGCATTTTTTTAAAAGTACAAAACCTGGAGCACTGAATTTAGGATCTGAAAAATTAGAAATCGAGAGGAACCAAAACTGATGGATTGATCTGTCCCTAGAAAAGAACCAATCTCCCTAGCTTTGTAGCTTCTCATTGGCAGAAGATTTTTTATTTGTGGAGCATTCAGTCATGCATGTGTTGTCAATTTGCTGCCAAGCCAGGTATGAGTTAATCTGCAAAAAGCCAAAACAATTTAAGCCTAAAGTACTTTAAGGACTACCTGAATCCTTTTGTGCCACCTCAATTCCCGAGAGCCTTCGATGGGGCACTTAGAATCATAAAATGGTAGAGTTGGAAGGCACCCCAAAGGTCAAGTAGCCCAACCGCCTGCAATGAAGGAACCACAGCCAAAGAACCCCAGACAAATGGCCACCCAACCTCTCTTTAAAAACCTCCAATGAAGGAGAGCCTACCACCTCCTGAGGCAGTCCATTCCACTGTCAAACAAAGTGGGTGATACCACCCCCTGGAGGGCACTGGAACAGTCCAGGGGTACTGTAGTAGCCTTAGGTACAATTGGGGGGTGCTGAATAAAAATAAGGGGGCCTAGGCCACCTCCTTGCCCAGTTTTGAAAAACCATTTATACATGTTACATCTGTTGTGTAATGGCACTTACTGATGTGTCTGATTTACATCATCTTTCTTTAATGTGTTGTAGGACATAGATACAAGTAAAGAAACATAAAAGAGTGTAAATTTGTCACTGCATCATTCTGTTTGTTTGCTTAAATAAGGTGGATTTCCAGGGGGCACTGAGTATTTTTTTTTTCCTGAAAAGGGGGTGGTAGACAAAATAAGTTTGGGAGCCTCTGCTTTAGTTAGAATATCCTTTATCATCTTGGTCACCCCTATCTGTACATGTTCCCATTTGTCAATATGCTTCGTAAACTGTGGTGCCCAGAACTGGATACAACACTCCATGTGGGGTCTGACAAAGGCAGAATAGCATGGAACCTTTGATATGGATGCTAAACTTATGTTGATGCAGCCTAGAACTGTAACTAGCCTATTTTGCTCCTGCATCACACTGTTTGCTCACATTAAGTTTGTCAACTACTTATTGTGGTTCCCAATATGGCAGAGGTTTGGTTGGCCTTTACTAGGAATTGAGCCTACAGTGGCAGGCCCTGCCCTGCGGATCTCCCTGCCAGTAGAGGTTCAGCAGGAATAAAAAACAGCATTATTCCAGACAGGCCTTTGAGATGTGAATTTCTTTTTACAAACTTGTATTTATTGATGGTTGTTTTCTTTTCTTTTGTTTTTAATGTTTTATTGATTGTTTTATCTTACTGCAATTTTGTGTGCTGCATAACGTCTTGCTGTATTTTTATGAAATGGAGATCTATAACAAATGAAACAAACAAACATTCCCCTGTCCCTACCCCCAACTCTCCAGCTTGGTCTTCCGTATGTGCTGATCTGCCTTTCGCTGTGTATTCCAATACACAATATGGTCCCAAGCGACTTACTGTAGCCTGGTTCTGTATTCAGCAAACACTTACCCTATAAACAACACATCCATCGTAAACTCTTATTATCATTCTCCCAGCTGCTCTCAGGCTTTCAGAACCCCATTATGATTATGATAATGATAATACAAAAAAGGAAGAAGAATCTTAGGACAGTGTGATTTGAGGCAGAAGTATATTTACACTGTGAATTGTTTGTCAAGGACCCACAGAGAGAAGAAGGGGAGGGAGGGAGGGAGAGAAAGATGCCTGTGCAGTCATTTTCAGGAGCAAACTGATTCTCCCCTACCTTTTGTTCCTTAATTTAAAGCTGTAGCTTCTGAAATCCAGGCTAATATTGACATTGTCCTAAGCTTTCTCTTCTTTCCTCAGTCATAAGGACCTTGAGCAATGTCCTTGTTTACTTCACTTTAAGCAGAAAAGAAGATCAGCCACTGGATCAGATCAAAGACCCATTTAGAGCAGCAACATGTCCTCAGAGCACCCCAGCAGATGCATCTTACTGGGACGCCCACAAACAGACCATGGATGCCACAGCACTAAATACCAGATGATGAGGGCTGAGGTGTTGAGCTGGTTAATTCATTGGATTATTCCACTGAACACATTTTGATTAACTTGATTAGCAGATTAGAAGGTGATTAATAATATTATTAATAATAATAGTACTTATTAAAGGGGGAAGGCTGTGGGTGGCAACAGTCATTTTGGAAGAATTCTACATTTTAGAAGAGGCATTCTCCTTTTCTAATTCATTATGTTATGTTATTTATTTATTTAACAAATTAATACAGCGCTGGAGTATAATAAAACCTCAGAGTTGCTTACAAAAAGAATATCAGTTACAAGCATTATAAAATAACTATTTAAAACATTCAAAACTATTTAAAATCAACAATAAGTTAAAAAGCAGATCAAAACACAGTAAAACACTTCTTTTCAAAAACCTATTTGCTGTAATGAACAAATAAACACTGCCCTTGGGGAAAGTCATATATTTTTGTTTGTTTGTTGTTTATTTCCTGTACAATGTCTCAGGAGGCAACTCTGTTTCCACAAAGCACCTGAATAGGGAACCATTGGTTACCTCCCATGAAACAGGAGTGTGACAGCCATATTGTTGGTAGGGAGGGGGGCCACGTCTGCTCCAGGCCTATGGCTACATACCCCTCACCCAAAAATAATAATAATCTTATTCCCTCTTCCTTTTACTAGGCATAGACAATATAGAACCTTGAATAAATAAAGGAGCCTGTCTTACTCTCTCTCTGCTTCCCATTTATTATTGTTAGTAATACACAATTCAACTCATTTTTGTTTCATTTTCAGCAAGTCATGGATTGACCCAGAAGAGGGGGGCAGTTATGGGGTTTTGCACCACCCATGAGGCAGGAACCAGGGCAGAGGAAAGGTCAGAGCCCTCAGAGATGGAGAAGGGGACACAGGTCATATCAGAGGTGGAGGAAGAGACTGTTCAGGTAAGGAATGGGTCAGTGGATGTAGCTTCTGAAATGCTATCCTTATGGAAGGGAAAGGGAACCTCTGGACCTCCAGGTGCTGTTGCACTAAAATTCCCATCATACTTGTCCACTAGCCATGCTGACTGGGGCTGATGGGAGGCAAAGTGAAGGGCACCATGTTCCTCTTCCCCCTCTTAAAGATCCCTCACCACATACACCACATACACATTTCCCCAAGGATAAAGGCTAAATTCTTTTATTTGGGTCATCCAACCAGAACATTCCCCTGTCCCCCACCCTGCACATCCTCCAGAATTTTACTGATCAGAATAGTGACACCTTGGTAGCATCCCTATTACCATGCCAAGGTCTCTACCCTGCACCCTGAAATATCATTATACACATTGCTGAAGGCTCTACTCTGCCTTGTGCATTGATATACTCAGCAATAGGCTGCATCCCATGAATTTATAAGCCGAAAGTGTGTTTGTTCATCAGAGTAAAGATATACTATGGAGGAGTGAGTGATAATATGGTATCAACAGTTCAAAAATATACCTCAGCAGCTGGGTGTGCAAAACAGTAGCTTCCCACTAAAAGTTCATGTTCACGTTTTTATATCCATGCTAGAAACAGCAAGCCATTCCCCTCCACACACACACACACATACTAGGAATTATGGGGAGGGTGCTGAGCCATGGAGGATAAGCAACAGCAGGAGGTAGTGCCCACTGGACTGGTGGGGCAGAAAGCATCTCTAGATAAAGCCAGAGCATATGACAGGCAGATGGCTCTGCCTATCCTCTCCATCCTCCTCCCTGCTGAGTTCTGCAAGTGGGACAACACAGAGACTGAGGAGGAGGAAGCTGGCAGGCAGTGCTCCCCCCTGGACAGGTTGTAAACCAGAAAGCAGGCAAGTGGGGTCAAGTTGAAGGCTCACAGAGGTTGGTGGGGCCATGCTCCATTTGCCCAAATGGACTAGCCCCCACTGAAAACTTATAAATGGCATCCCCAAAGGCAAAGAAATGGGGAGGGAAAGAAACATAAATTCAACCGAGTCAAGGAATAGAGACTGCCCCCAGTAAATAAGGACATTTGTAGTGCATCACATTGCTTCCCAGATGGAAATTATTCAAGGCTCAATAAAGTAACCCTTCATAACATTTGTTCTCAAACATTGCCTTCACTTGGTGCAGGGAGGGCCCTTCAATGAGGCAGAGTGAGGCACTGCCTTGTACACTTTATGTTTTCCTGCTGCCCTCAACTGCAGTGGAAGTCACTGTCCTTTCACCAGTATTGGAGTACAATTCCACTACCTATCCAGTTGCTTTCTGCATGTGCCTTGGTGGAGCGTACCATCTTGTCCTTTGCCTCAGCCAGCAAAGCGTCGGCCCTGACTTGGTGGCTGGCTCACGGCAACAGAAAAATTGAGATATGGCCCTAGCCTGCTAACATTAACCTACTAACATTAGCTTCAGTTCTTCCTTGTCCATGTTTAGCCATTAAGCAAGGCTGACCGCAGCTGTCTCAGGAATATATGCCGGTTCAACTCAGAGTCCCTCCACACCAAATAGGTGTTCCTCCGCAAGTAGCGGAACAGGCCCAACTTCCGCTGCAGAACTGCTTTGTCCGTCCCATCTAGGACAACCCAGATCATACTGGCTTTGCTGTCCAGCAGCTGCCAAGACAGAGCTACCTCGAGCTCAAAGTTACACCATCGGCTCTCCAGGAAGTGACTAGAGACAACAGTGATGACTTTCCGGCTGCTCTGGAAGCCTTGTTTGATAATGTTGGTGATGACAGGCACTCCAGGGAGGAAATCGCGATAGAAGAAGCAGAGGCGGAAGCTAGGCACTCCCATTTCTAGAGTTTCCTCCAGCTCCCGTCTCACCCACTCCTGGTCTCTGCTGGAGTAAATGACAAAGGCATCGTAGACATTGTCCTCCTCAGCAGAGCTACGGCGTCCACCAAGCAACACTGCCAAATAATACAGGTGAAAATAGTACTTATAAACCAGAATCAAAGATAAGACTAGAACCACAGAAATGGTCATTGAGATAGCCACTGTGGCTGTACTGACACGGCAAGAAGCTAGGTCAAAATTCATCAGACGGGCGTCTCTTAAGTGCTTGGGGCTGTGGCAGATCATGTTTTCAACATGCTGGAGGAGGTTCCTGTTCTCTTTGGCCCACTGCAAGAAATGCAAGTTCTCACAGGAGCAATCAAAAAGATTCTGAGAGAGGTCCAGATTCTTCAGGCTGCTGGGCAAATTCTGTAGATCCTTCTCTGTTAAAACAGACAACTGGTTGCTATGGAAATCCAGGATAGTGAGGGCTTGGAGGTGGACATAGGCCTCTGGATGGAGGCCCAGGAGCTTGTTATGACTGATGTTCAGTTCGCGGAGCTCATGGAGGCTGGCTAGGCTGTTAAGGGAGAGATATTGCAGCCGACAATTGGAAATGTCCAAGATTCGCAGACTGCTGAGGTTCTTTAAGGTGTTAAGCAACTTATTGTTTTCAAAGGTGTTGCCAGCCATTTTCAGCACTTGCAGACTTTTCAACCCACAAAATGTACATTCTGACTGAATATTTGTGTGGGTGTGTGAAATATCAAGGTAGATGAGATTTGGAAGGCACAGAAAAACAGGGACCTCTCCTGCTCCACTGAGTGTGGTATGTTGTAAATCCATCATTTCCAGTTTGGGGAGGCCATAGCACTCAGGCTCTAAATTGATTCTAACATTGAAGCTAAGATTCAAATACTTCAAATTTGGAACCCCTTTTCTGAGGCAGAGCCAGCAAAGGTCAGCAGTAAGCGCATTCTGACTGAGATCCAGGGTCTCAAGCTTCTGCAGTCCCTGAAAGTCCTCCTCAAATTCAACAAGCTGTTTGGTGTGGGTGATGTGAAGTGATCTTAGCTCCTTCAAGGAAGACAACCTCACTGAAGGCACCTGTCTAAATCTGGAGTCCTTGAATTCAAGATGGTGTATGCTTGAGTTTTCTGGGAACTTTGACACATCTTTTATGTAGGTATCTACCAGTCGTATAGTGGAGAAGTTGTTCAAGCAAAGAGAGAGGTCATCTGTATTTTCAACATCACCATTAGTGCAGATGAGAGTTATCTCCTGCAAGCGCATATGACATAGGGCATCCAAGATACCTTTACTGAAAGTCTGCAGCTTCTTAATGTTCCTATATTCTCCTAACACTAAACTGTTGGCATATAAGCCAGTCAGATTCTGAAGGCTGGCTTGCATAATGGTGCTACTCTCAAAGCAGCCTCTCAAAGATAGTTTCTGAAGGTGAAGTCCTGCAATGGCATTTACCTCAATATGTTTTATGTCATTCTTAGATAGCACAAGTGTGAGGTTCTGGCTTGACAGTGCATCCAAATCTCCTACCGAAATGGAAGATATCTTGTTTGCTTGGAGGTTCAAAAACTTTAGAAATTGTAGGCGGGAAAAATATTCAGGAAGCTTCAATGAATCAATGTAGTTGTTTCCCAGATTCAGTTCTTGGAGAGATGTCAATTGTCCAATGGGCAGGTTGTCCAGGGAGTATAGTTCAGTTTGTACAGCTACCAGTCTTTTCAAGGATGTCAAATCATGAAAAGCTCTTGCACCCAGGAAATGGAGAGGATTGGCAGTCAGGATCAAGACAGAAAGGTTACAGAGACCAGCAAAGGCATTGTCTTCGATATTCTGGATGTTGCATCTATTGTTGGGAAAAAAGGAGAGAATCTGAAAACAGGGGGCTGTTCATGGGCTCCATGCAGCCATCAACCTCTTTAAGCTCATGGGCACATTTGGACTTTTTGGGAAATGTTGAGGCTGTCATTCCCTCTGGTTCCATCTCTTACCCTTCCACAAACAGAGAAAATCTGTATGTGCATGTGTACATCCCCCCTTCACTATTCCAAAGTATGTGGGTAAAATGCAGATCCATCAGAATTAATCTGAACCTTGAAAAACTCATAGAGCTGAAAGAGCAACTGGGAAATTATGTCACTCTTCCAAATTCATTTCTTTGTACTTTTCAAGGGAGATAAGGGTAATCCCTGTCACTACTTATGACCAAGGAGGCAGTGACTGGAGGTGGGGGTGTAAAATATTCTGCAACAACAGAAGTATAATGTCCAGATCAGCTGACATCATAGTCCCGCTCTATTCAGCCTTGGTCAGAACAAGCTGGAATACTGTGTACAGTTTTGGGTGCCACTGTTTAAGAAGGATATTGATAAGCTGAAACGTCTGCAGAGGAGGGCAACCAAGATGGTCAAGGGTCTGGAAACTGAGCCTTATGAAGGAGAAGAGTGAGAGGAGATATGATAGCCATCTTCAAAAATCTAAAGAGCTGTCCCAAGGAAGATGGAGCACAAAATGAGGATTGTCTGTACAAGCAGGCCACCATTTTATTGCCCCATTTTATTTTATGCAGGGTTGGGCGGGACCCCCAGGATCATCTAGTGACTAGTCCAAACCCTTGCATTTCAGGAAAACTCCAAAGGGAACTCCTTTGGATCACTGCCTTTTCCTCTGCGAGGCCATGCATGGGATTAGTCCAGAGGCTGCAGCTGCAGGGAAACCAACTGCCAACATTTAACACCTGGCTTGGGGGATTTGCACTGGCTGCCATTTGGCTACAGGGCCAAGTTCAAGGTGTTGGTAGTAATGTATGATGCCTTATACAGCCCAGGACCAGGTCACTTGAGAGGTTGCCTTATCCCTTATCTGCCCAGCAGATCAGGACTGTCTGTGGGATAATTTAGCTTTCAAACTCAAAAAATCTCAGAAGCCCCCTCAAACAATAAGTTTTGTTGGTTGAAGCAGTACTCATAATGATGTAGCATTATTCCAGATGCATTGTTGTGGTGGGGAGTGGGATTATTAGTAATAATAATACCCACCAATCTGGTTGGATTTTCCCAGCCACTCTGGGTGGCTTACAGCATATATTGAAACATAGCAAGCTGGTTCCCACTGGCCTGTGGGAGCATCCAATTTTTCCCTTCTATTATGCTCCAGAGATTGAAACACCGTTGAGGTGTGTCATTGTTCTCTTTGAGTTGATGGTTGAAAATTAGCCACGGCTTCTAGTAGTAGCAAATACAGGATCTTGGAGGAGGTTGAATTCCTGTGCCACCACCAGGATTATATACTTCCACACACACCAGAAATTAGTGGAATTTACCCTCACCACAAAGATAAGGAACCCCTTGTTTGTCCTGCTCACATACACCCCAACCAACTGTAAGGAGGAGCCCAGTTAGATAGGCAGGGTAGGTAAAGATAAAGGTACTCTTGACCATTAGGTCCAGTTGCGGACAACTTTGGGGTTGCGTGCTTAACTCGCTCTGTAGGCCGAGGGAGCTGGCGTACAGCTTCCGGGTCATGTGGCCAGCATGACTAAGCTGCTTCTGGCAAAACCAGAGCAGAGCATGGAAACGCTGTTTACCTTCCCACCAGAGTGGTACCTATTTATCTACTTGCACTTTGACGTGATTACGAACTGCTAGGTTGGCAGGAGCAGGGACTGAGCAATGGGAGCTCACCCCGTCGCGGGGATTCGAACCACCAACCTTCTGATCAGCAAGCCGTAGGCTCTGTGGTTTAGACCACAGCACCACCTGCATCATATGCAGTATAAAGCGGGACTATTACTTCCCTTGATTGGGACACTGCACTTCTGCAGATGCAGCCTAAAATAGTATTCCCTTTTTTTGCTACTGCATCACACTGTTAAGCTTGTGGTATGCTAGCACCCCTAGAGCATTTCCACATGTACTACTAGCAACCCATAAAGCGTGTGGTGTGGGTATCTACCTGCCAAGCAGGTCCTCCAGCATTGAGCCATGGACCTCTCCATAGCGACAGAACTTGGAAAATAGGGGGCGTTCCAGTGAAATTGGAACAGTTGGAACTCATAAATGATGATCTTGCCCCCCACCAAACGTATTTGAACTGCTAGGTTGGCAGGATCAGGGAACAAGCAATGAGAGCTCACCCCGTCGTGGGGATTCAAACCGCCAACTTTCTGATTGGCAAGCCCTAGGCTCTGTGGTTTATTATATCATAAATCATAACTCATAATTCATAAAAGCAATTCACAATTCATAATTTATAAATTATAAATCATGAATATCATAAATACCATGATTCATGAATCAGGAATCAGGAATCAGGAACCATAAATAAACCACAATTCATAATTCATAATTCATAAATATCATGAATCATAAGTCATAAAATAATTCATAATTCATAAATATCAGTAATAGTACATCATGATTCATGATTCATGATTCATGATTCATAATTCATAATGCATAATGCATAATGCATAATGCATAAATGCAATAAGTCATGGATCATGGTTCATAATTCATAATTCATAAATCATAAATCATAAATATAATAAATCATGGGTCATGATTCATAATTCATAATTCATAAATATCATTAATCTTAAATCATGAATCGTGATTCGTAATTCATAATTCATAAATATCGTGAATCCTAAATCAGGAATCGTTATTCATAATTCATAAATATCGTGAATCCTAAATCACGAATCGTGATTCATAATTCATAATTCATAAATATCGTGAATCCTAAATCACGAATCGTGATTCTTAATTCATAATTCATAAATATCATGAATCCTAAATCACGAATCGTGATTTGTAATTCACAATTCATAAATATCATGAATCCTAAATCATGAATCCTGATTCATAATTCATAAATATCGTGAATCCTAAATCATGAATCGTGATTCGTAATTCGTAATTCATAAATATCGTGAATCCTAAATCACGAATGGTGATTCATAATTCATAATTCATAAATATCATGAATCCTAAATCATGAATCGTGATTCTTAATTCATAATTCATAAATATCATGAATCCTAAATCATGAATTGTGATTCACGATTCACGATTCATGAATATCATGAATCCTAAATCATGAATCGTGATTCGTAATTCATAATTCATAAATATCATGAATCCTAAATCATGAATCGTGATTCTTAATTCATCATTCATAAATATCATGAATCCTAAATCACGAATCGTGATTTGTAATTCACAATTCATAAATATCATGAATCCTAAATCATGAATCCTGATTCATAATTCATAAATATCGTGAATCCTAAATCATGAATCGTGATTCGTAATTCATAATTCATAAATATCGTGAATCCTAAATCACGAATCGTGATTCATAATTCATAATTCATAAATATCGTGAATCCTAAATCACGAATCGTGATTCTTAATTCATAATTCATAAATATCATGAATCCTAAATCACGAATCGTGATTTGTGATTCACAATTCATAAATATCATGAATCCTAAATCATGAATCCTGATTCATAATTCATAAATATCGTGAATCCTAAATCATGAATCGTGATTCGTAATTCGTAATTCATAAATATCGTGAATCCTAAATCACGAATGGTGATTCATAATTCATAATTCATAAATATCATGAATCCTAAATCATGAATCGTGATTCTTAATTCATAATTCATAAATATCATGAATCCTAAATCATGAATTGTGATTCACGATTCACGATTCATGAATATCATGAATCCTAAATCATGAATCGTGATTCGTAATTCATAATTCATAAATATCATGAATCCTAAATCATGAATCGTGATTCTTAATTCATCATTCATAAATATCATGAATCCTAAATCACGAATCGTGATTTGTAATTCACAATTCATAAATATCATGAATCCTAAATCATGAATCCTGATTCATAATTCATAAATATCGTGAATCCTAAATCATGAATCGTGATTCGTAATTCATAATTCATAAATATCGTGAATCCTAAATCATGAATTGTGATTCATAATTCATAATTCATAAATATCGTGAATCCTAAATCATGAATCATGATTCTTAATTCATAATTCATAAATATCATGAATCCTAAATCATGAATTGTGATTCACGATTCATGATTCATGAATATCATGAATCCTAAATCATGAATCATGATTCGTAATTCATAATTCATAAATATCATGAATCAAAAATCATGAATCGTAATTCATGATTCATAATTCATAAATATCAGGAATCCTAAATCATAAGTATCTTGAATTGCAAATCATGATTCATGATTCGTAATTCATAAATAATATAAATATCGTGTTTTTCTGGCCGAGGGCCATATTCCTTTCCAAGCAACCTTCAAGCGGTGGATTAAGTGGTGAATGCAGAAGGAGAGCAAAAGAATGTAAATTTTACCTTCTGCACAGCAGGCCTGTTTCTATACATTCACGTGCCTCTTGCCTCCATCCAAGCAAGCAAGAAGCATTATCAAAGCTTAAGCACACATTGCAGCTATGCAAAAAACTTCTGGAGGGTGGAAAGCAGGGTCATGGGAAGAGTCCCAAGAACCATACAGACATACCTGGAGACCCCCATCCCAGTAGCTTTATGTAGCAGATGCTGTAATGTTTGCACCAACTGTTACATTTCCACCAGCTTTGCATCTGTTGTCGTTGGCTCTCAACATGACATGAAGCCAATTGGGCCAGTGGTCTCAGCAATAAAAATACACTACTTTACCTAGTGAGGTCCAGAAACTTTAGTGCGAAGAGTGGTGAGAAATAATTTGAGGTCAGGATTCCCAGTGGGTTGAAGCTGATATCCAGGCTCTGGGCGGAATTTGGAATATCCGGTGGAATAGCACTGAGGTTCAGCTCCATGCATTTGTAAATGATACCTGGGATCACCTGAAACAAGAACAGGTCATTTTGATAAAACTGTGTTTATAAAGATGCTACAGAGAATGAGGAAGACATGCCTAATTGTTAGGAGTGACCAAGCAACAATCTGCACAACAGTGGTCAGTGGTACAAGACTTACTTTACCTTCTGTCACAGCCATCACAATGACTTAACCAAGAGGGAGAGTGGGAAGGGCAAGGCAGGAAAGCACTGGGGCAGAAGGAGTGCTACAAACACATCATAGATTTAAACACATTTAAAGCACATGACTTCCCCTGGAAAATTCTGGGGAATATAGTTTAGCCTTCACAGAGCTACAATTCCCACCACCCTTAACAAACTAGTGTTCTGCAGGGGAGGTCATGTGCTTCAGCATCAAGCGCGCTGAGCTGGGCCCCACATGGGGGAGCTGTCGTGTATGCATGATGTCACATGCACAAGACAATACCCCCCATCAGGCCACACCTGCTAGGACGTGTGGGTGCCTGCCAGGATGCTCTGGTGATTGAGGCGGGTGTGTGTGGAGGGCATAAATCACCCATCACCCCCACCCAGTGCTCACCCAAGAGTGACAGGGGATGGTATCCCCCTCAATATTGAAGGGGGGGTTCTGCCCCCGCCTCAAAATATTGAGGGGGCTGAAGCCCCATACCCTGCGCCCCAGCTTGGAATGTACTTTAACTGTTGTATGCACAGCCTTGCTATTTCACTACAACCAGAATGAATCTGTGCTTTATTTGGCCCCTTAGAATCCTCACTGATGGGCACCAGGAGAAACTGGGTACAAGAAGGCTTTAATATTTGCATAAACACACACACCCCTGTTTCCAACCACTTTGGTTTACAAAAGAAAAAAACCCTAGCACTCTGAGTCAAGAGATTCAGAGATATCGGCAGGAGGAGAGAAAAGGTTCCAGAGGAAGGCTCAGTGGCAAAATACCTGCTTTGCATTCATGGAATCATAGAAATACAGAGTTAGAAAGAACTCAAAGTGCCATCTAGTCCAATCCCCAAGCAATGCAGAAAGTTCTAAATTCAATCCCTGGCATCTCCAGGTAGGACTGGGCAAGATTCCTTCCCCGAAATCCCGGAGACCTCCTGCCAGTCAATGTGGAAATTACTGAGTTACAGAGGCAAACCAGTACATTATGCCTTTGTGCATGCACACCCCAAGTCATGGTGCCTAGAGTATCTAAGCGCAGCTGTGTTGTTCCGACAGCTGAGGCTGAAAATCCTACAGGTGCTTATCTCTCTTCTAATCGCAGTAAGAACACTAGGACAATTGACATTAAAAATCAGCTGCTTCACTCTGCCTAATGGCTGGCACTGTCCAGAGGAAACATCAGCTCATATTTCAAAAGCACACCTACCTCCAAGCAGGGGTTGAGGCTTCTGATTATCATCTGGGACTGGAAAAACACAGCCAAAGAGAATGTGATGATCAGTGAAGGGCAGAGGCAACCATTCCTGGGCATCTTCCAGTGGAAAGAAAGAAACACACAGTTTGAAGAGGGGAAAAACAACATTAACAAAAGGAGAGTTGCATCGCCACATGAGGCCTAGTAAGAGCTATGAAGGGTAGAGAGCTGTGTCTAGAGAGACGCACTGGAAGAAGGAAGTGAAATTGAAAACAGAACAGCTCGGTGGCGTTCTCTTAGGCAGGGTTCGTGTTGCTGGTAAATGAAGTTAGGAAGGCATGATGGCCACAGAATGCCAAGAGGAAGTTGCGTTTTACCATGTGATTTCCCCTTAGCTGATTAGACCGTGGGTTAAGCTACACATTCTATGGAGTTCTGTCATTCTGTCCTCCACAGTTGTAGGCGGTGCTTCTGAATACCAGGAAAGGAGTGAGCTCTTGTGCTTGAATGCTGTTTGCCCACAGACTTGGCCTCTTGTCAGAACAGGATGCTGGACTAGATCACTCGTGACCCTGATCCAGCAGTTCTTATGTTCTTTCATTATGTACTTTCTTCCCTTCCTTTTGATGTATTCTTTAATAAATTTATGTGATGTATTATTTAACAAATTACATTTTTAATTCCACATAATTACAAACATACATGAACAAGCATGCAACATACAATGCACTCATCATATTATTCAAATATATTATGTGATTTGTAGATCGCTTCTCAAGGGATTTACAAGACAATAAAACCTCTACAGAACAGTGGGGGGGGGGCACACGCACACACATAACACATTTGTATATATGAGATCAATTATATAGATATAAATAGTGCTTGAAAGGAGCTAATTCAGATTAACTAACTCACTGAATTGATTAAAAAATCTTTGAATTACACCTGAAGTGGGTGAAGTAAACATGAATTTTGCAATGAAAGTTTTTTTTTGGGGGGTATTAATTTCAGTTTTAGTTCAGTAATGTATGTATAGGGCATTCATTATACTTAGCTCTGTGTTTGACTGTGGCCATAGCAGTCAGCATTTTTACCAATCTGAAAAGTGATGTTGCTGTTTAAGCTGAAAGATCATAATTGTTAGAAAAATGAAACCATTTTTCACATTAGACTGTCTCTGTGTTTTGACATTTTTTGGGTTTTTTAAATAGTAAATTTTATTAGTATTTTTCACACAACAACAACAAAAGAAAAATAACAATACACAAAACACAAAAACAAGCATATGAAAAGCAATTCCAAATCTTACAAATTAATAATATAAACACTAAAAAGGAAAACAAACATTGACTTCCACCAATCCCACAACACCTCCTTTACCTCTCATTGTATCCTCCTGTTTTCCTGTTTTAATTATCATCTCTATCCTAGCATCTAGATATAAATCCCTCTTTCTTATCCTTTCACTTCAAAAGGTTATTCCAGACTCAGCCAGATTTCTGTCCTCGAACCTTGACTTTTAAGGTATTCCTCTAGGCACTCCCATTCCTTTTTCACTTAACTTTTTGGTTTTTGTCATTATATCTGTCAATTTGACTAATTCTAAATATTCTGAAAGCTTACAAAAACATTCTCCTCTAGTGGGTAACTGATTCCCTTTCCAATACTTAGCCACCAGGATTCTTGCTGCAGGTGTCATGTATAAGAAAAATTAAGTTTTGTCTTTTGGAATATCGTCATTTAAAATTCCTAAAAGGAATGCCTCTGGCCTTTTACTATATGATATTCTTAGCATTTTCTTTATTTCTTCATGGATCATGCTCCAAAATTTCCCAATTTTAGGGCATGTCCACCATATATGGTAAAAGGTTCCTTTTTGTTTCTTACATCTCCAGCACTTATTATTATATGTTTTATTCATTTTTGCCAGCCTTTCTGGTGCCAGATACCCCCTATGATGCATTTTCATATAGTTCTCTCTTATTAGGTAACATGCTGTGAAATGTATAATTTTTTGTCCACAGTCTTTCCCATTCATTATATACTGAGTGACATTTTTGTTAGTCTTCTTAAGTATATTTTAAACTTTAGAAGAGCAGCTTGTAAAATTTTGAAGGCTGAGGAGAAGATGCTAAGAACCAGGGGAATGAATTGTGAATTTAACTGGAACAAAATTTGTTGTTTTTATTGTTTATTAAATTTGTATACCATCATTTATTCACAGATGAAGCTGAGTTTAGTCCTTTTTTGGAGAGCGCAAGTTTGACCAAGAACTAAATCCTTTTTGGAGGGGGCAAACTGAAACTGGAACTAATTTCTTATTAAAATTAACTTTCCAAGCACCGAGATAAACAAAAGCACAATTTAGAGTAACAAAAGCAGCAACAGCTGCTGCAGGAGCAAAAGCAACAACAGCAAGGCCAGCTCAAGACTCCTGATGTCTTGATGGTGATTCCTGCCCTCATCAGGTAAGAAGAGATGAACATCAGGAACATAGGGAAAATTAAGATCTTCATTGGAAACAAGGGTGAATATCAAATTGACCGTACCCAGCAGTTGAAGTGGGAATCAAAGGTAGTCACCAGGGATGGGGAATTACACCAGGTGAGTGCAGACCCCAGGAGACCCCAGAGGGCAGCCCCCACCATTTCTTCCATAATGGTTGAAGGTGACCAGCAGCACCTTCTATTCACCAAGTGGTGGGCAATGCATTCATTGCAGGCTGGATCTGGTGTCCCAGTGGATGCTGACACTTGAGGTGGTCACCTCACTTTGTCTCATGGGTGGGCCAGCCATATCTATCTAAAACAAAACAGTAATATAATTTTTGCAGTCCAGTTGAGATCAAACCACAAAAGCAGCAAAGGAGAAAGTGGGGTATTAAAAACCCACTTTAAAATGTGTAGGACTGGAGCTTGCCCATTCTCACATGGAATTGAATCCCACAAATAAGGGGCCACCCCTAAATAGGCCAACTTTCTGCACTCCATCTGAGCAGAAATAAAGGCAGACAAGGAGAATCTGCTAGACACTTTCCCATATTGTTTTTCCAGCCCAATATTTGCTTCTTTTGTCTATTAAGACAATTTCTAATCCCACCTTTCTGCTTTAAAAAAGAACACTCTACGCAGCTGACAGCAGAATGCTCAAATGAAAACAATCCTAAATATAGAAACAAATGCAAAGCTAGAACTGTTAAAAACAGAAAGAGCATATAAAAACATTGTGTTCGAACATTCCCAGAGGGAGGATGCAAGGCAAGTGGTGGCTATTGCTCAGTCTCCTCAATTTTGACATTGCTTGCATACTCAAAGAGAGCAGGCAAAGTTACTAAGTTCTTATAACATCCAATAGCGATGGAAGCAGTTCAGAAAGCTTGATTGAATTGCTGCTGCTAGGTGACTGATGAGAGCAAACCAAAGGCAGCTGCTCTCTTTGGAGAACCAATGGAATAACCCTGCTTCCCTTCCCTCCCTCTACCCTGCAGCCTGATGAATTAGGACTTGCTGATCAGAAGGTCGGCAGTTTGAATCCCCATGACGGGGTGAGCTCCGGTTGCTCGGTCCCTGCTTCTGCCCACCTAGCAGTTTGAAAGCACATCAAGTGCAAGTAGATAAATTGGTACCTCTCTGGTGGGAAGGTAAAAGGCATTTCCGTGCGCTGCTCTGGTTCACCAGAAGCAGCTTAGTCATGCTCAGCCAATAAAGCAAGATGAGCGCCGCAACCCCAGAGTCGGTCATGACTGGACCTAATGGTCAGGGGTCCCTTTACCTTTAGGTGACAGTTGAGAGAGCCAAAGGCAGCTGGTCTGTCAGAAGAGCTGATGGAACAGCCCCTTTCCCCTTATGTTCCTCAGTTCTGCAGCCTGATGGAATGTCTGCTGCTATGTAACAATTATTCTTAACTAATAATTTGATTTGGACCTGTTCTCTGTGGCCGATCTTTGCTCAAACCTGGGCTACAGCTGAAGCTTCCAAGCTACCTTCATGGCATCCTCATACCTATGAATATTGCTGGTGTAAGTTCTTCCTTTGCAGACCTCCTTAACAGATCTTTCTTACCGTGCTGTTACCTGATACATTTGCAAGAGAAAGAAGGGTCTTTCAAGTACACTGGCCTTCCAGCAGACAACCCCACATCCCACTTACACTACACCAGTGCAAGTAATGGGCACTGGGAAAATGTGTTAGGTAAGAATTTACTTCTATATTACTGGTCCTTGCCCAGGAGAAGGAAAACCTTTAAATAAACAAGAGACCAAAGAATAGCAAGCTAGCGTCCCCTGTAGGAACCCAGTTTATTAAAGCTACTGCAATAGGACAGCCAACCAGTTATTTAGTGAACCCTCAGTTAAAAAGGACTGCCATGAGGCACATCAGAACAAAGCTTATACTGTACAGTGGTACTTCGGGTTACATATGCTTCAGGTTACAGACTCCGCTAACCCAGAAATAGTGCTTCAGGTTAAGAACTTTGCTTCAGGATGAGAACAGAAATCGTGCTCTGGTGGCACCGCAGCAGCAGGAGGCCCCATTAGCTAAAGTGGTGCTTCAGGTTAAGAACAGTCTCAGGTTAAGAACGGACCTCCAGAACGAATTAAGTACTTAACCCGAGGTACCACTGTACAGCAGTTTCAAACACAGCACACAAAGAGTCATAAAGCATTTTTTAATCTTTGTACATACATCAAGAAAGGCTACAGGTTATGCGATGTAAACATGCATGGCTCCATACTGATAATTTACCTTATTTATTTGGTCTCAACTTGCAACTCTGATAGTTGTCTTGGCAGCCAGACCTTCAGTGAGAAGGGAAGAGGGTCATAAATTCTTCTCCAATCTCCTCTTTCTGGGCCTTGGATAGCTTCAATGAGAAATGCTGGTTCTCACCCAGATGCTTACGCAGGCATAGGCAAACTCCAACCCTCCAGATGTTTTGGGCTACAGTTCCCATCATCCCTGACCACTGGTCCTGTTAGCTAGGGATGATGGGAATTGTAGTCCCAAACATCTGGAGAGCCGGAGTTTACCTATGCCTGTGCTAACTCAACATTTACCTCTTTAGCAAAACATCATTTACCCTTCTAGGGTCAGATAAGGCTAGAAGGCTATGCAGTGTCTACAAGGCATAGGAAGAAAGCATGAGGGTTACAAAATGCAGGCTCACAGGAATCGTTTGTTGATGCATTCTATCCAAGAGGTGAAATGTAATTAATATTGGGACAGGACATAATCAAAATCTATATCTAATATGCAGTCAAATACCACAGTTATTACTTCATGTAGATCCAGACAGCCAAGGGACACAGACTGGTTGCATTGCTCCTATCTCTTGATATGGATTTTGGGAAGGTTGTGCCACCTGTTTACCTTTTTAAAAATTGCATTAATGTTGTCATACCTAATTTCAACCTAAGAAGTCCCCCCCCAAAAAAGGAGAGGCTTTAGCAACACAATGAAAACACATTTAAAAGCCACATGGACATTTATCAACAACAGCAACAACACCTCCATTAAAAAGATGACAGCACATCAAAACAACTGGAAAGGTTCAGTTAACAGGGAAGTTTCTGCTAACTCTCCAGGGTCTCAACATACACTTAGCACTTACAGAGCGGCTTGTGGTGACTTTGCGCCACTTTAGAAAGTGTTAGAACATATTGGAAATATTTGAATAGGAGCCAGCCAGTCTCATGACCCTGGAGGGACCTTTCAAACTTGCAATGCACATTCACCATAACCTGCAGGGCTGCCATAAGGCAGGTGTGAATGTCTGTTATTTTCCTTTGGAGTCTAAGGGGGTGACTCTCCGATGACAAGGTCTTGTGACTGGAATCAGCATCATCAGATTTTGTGGATTTTATTTTGTAGTAATGCAGATTTGCATGACTATCCTTGGAAGTATTTAATTAAACACACATGCATTTGTTCTAATTAAAGTGTGAACTATGATTATTGGTAATTAATTACCCAATAGCAGGATGGATTTCTAAAAATTCATAGAATCATAGAATTGTAGTGTTGGAAGAGCCAGCTGGATAGAGCCAGTGGCCCATCTAGTCCAGCATTCTGTTCTCACAGTAGAAAACAGGATTTAAGCACAAGAGCCCTCTCCCCTCTTGTGGTTTCCAGTAACTGATGTTCAGAAGCATTCCTGCCTACAACTGTGGAGGCAGAGGATAGAACAAAAGGAGCCATGGAGGGCAGAATGTGGAGGCAGAGCATAGGATCATGGTCATGATGATGCAATGCAAGAATCACAGCTAAGGAATCCCTGACGGATGGCTATCCAACCTCTGTTTAAAAATCCCCAAAGAAGGAGAGACCATTTATTATATAGTTTGTTCCACTGTTGAATATGGGACGCGGGTGGCACTGTGGGTTAAACCACAGAGCCTAGGAGTTGCCAATCAGAAGGCGGTTCAAATCCCCACGACGGGGTGAGCTCCCATTGCTCGGTCCCTGCTCCTGCCAACCTAGCAGTTCGAAACCATGTCAATGTGCAAGTAGATAAATAGGTACCACTCCGGCGGGAAGGTAAACGGCGTTTCCGTGCACTGTTCTGGTTTGCCAGAAGTGGCTTAGTCATGCTGGCCACATGACCCGGAAGCTGTACGCCGGCTCCCTCGGCCAATAAAGCGAGATGAGTGCCGCAACCCCAGAGTCGGCCATGACTGAACCTAATGGTCAGGGGTACCTTTACCTTTTTACTGTTGAATAACTCTTACCATCAGAAAGTTCTTCCTAATGTTCAGTCTGAATCTCCTTTCTTGTAATTTGAATCCAATGGTCCGGGACCTAACCTCTGGAGCAGCAGAAAAAGAGCCTGCTGCTAATAAAGCTATAAGGTCCTTACAATGAATTGTTTCATTGGCATTGTTCCCCCACCCCATCCTGATTGGCAGCCTTAACCTTTGTCTTAACCTTTAACCATCTCAGTGAGACATAGGTCTAAATCAGGGCTGTGGTGCTTGTGGCCCTCCAGATGTTGCTGAACTTCAATTCCTATCAGCCCTAAAACTAATGCTCAGGTGTGATGGGAGCTTTAGCTCAGCAGCATCTGAAGAGCCACAGCTTCTCTACCCTTGTTCTGAGTATTTGTCTGCCTTGTTCACCCTATCAGAAGTTCCCAAAGAGATCTATGGTGAATTCTTCCTATGACCACATTTTGCTGGAATTCAGCTTATTTCTAATAGGAAGAGCAGTTTGTTTCAACAAAAATAACAGCAGCAACAGGATGTGTTGTTGGGCAGCTTGTGGGCAGTGTATTTATAGAGTGCTGATGAACCACAAATTCAAAGTTGTTGACCTCAGTCACGGATCTGCTACTTGGGATTAATAAGGTCTGGTTTCACAGTCCCATTGAGAGAATGAATGAGAGGAGGAAGAGTGGTTAGATGCCTTTTGGGAATAATAATGACCTACTAACTAGAGTTCATGTGGGGATGAGAGAAGAGAGCTGTGAATGATTTGCATGTTGGATGGATGGATAAAACTAGGATAACTGATGATGATAACTGTTCTCACTGGACTGCTGATTTATTTATGTTCATTTATTGATGAATGGTCAACATCTTTATGTAGCATTGTCTCCAGCCTAACCATGTCTGTACACTATAAATTCATAAGCACAACCTAGGCTGCATATATACACCATAGATCTATGGCACATGACTTTCCCCAAAGAATCCTGGGAAGTGTAGTTTGTTGGGGATGCTGGGAACTATAACTCTGTGATGGGTAAACTACAGTTCCCAGGATTCTTTGTAGGAAAGCCATGTGCTTTAAATCCATGTGCATATGCAGTACTAGAGTCTTATGGCACCTTCAATTTGGAATGGGTGGGTATGTCTATTTCAGGTGCATTTAAGTTTCACACATGTTCAGTCATAAGTCTGTCCAGTCCCATTTCTAACTGAATATCTCTCTCTCTCTCTCTCTCTCTCTCTCTCTCTCTCTCTCTCTCTGTATGTGTGTGTGTGTTCCTCGTTACAAAATTTACCGGTAACAATGCATACTAGAGACACAACCCAAACTTTTGCCACTGTTCAGTGGGGCTTACAATGCAGAGAGGCCACCACCACATTCACAGTCCTGCTACACACCCGGACAAGGGCAGACAGTGGGGGGCAGGCGCCCAATCAGGCCTGGTGCCATTATGTTAAAGCAGTGGGGCTGGCTCAGAATCCAAAAGTTCCAAACCCCACTTAGCTCTACTCCCTTCCTGACCCTCGAATGCCTTGGTCCAGGCAGCATTTCTATTCATTCACATGTTGATGGGTATCCTCCTTCTTGCTGCAGGAGTGATATTGGGGGCGGCCGCCGAGATCACATAAGACCAGTCTTGAAAACCTTCATTGGCTCCCAGTACATTTCTGAGCACAATTCAAAGTGCCGGTGTTGACCTTTAAAGCCCTAAACGGCCTCGGCCCAGCATACCTGAAGAAGCGTCTCCAACCCCATCGTTCTGCCCGGACGCTTAGGTCCAGCGCTGAGGGCCTTCTGGCGGTCCCCTCATTGCAAGGAGCAAAGCTACAGGGAACTAGGCAGAGGGCCTTCTCGGTAGTGGCACCTGCCCTGTAGAATGCCCTCCCATCAGATGTCAAAGAGATAAACAACTACCTGACATTTAGAAGACATCTGAAGGCAGCCCTGATCAGGGAAGTTTTTAATGTGTGACATTTTAATGTATTTTTAATCTTTGTTGGAAGCCACCCAGAGTTATGTTGGACATAACATTATGTTTGCTGACTGGGAACAGTTGTGGACCACAGGTATGAAATTTACGGCATGTAATGCCTTAAGAGAGAATATTATGAAAATGATATACAGGTGGTACATGACACCAGTCAAGCTTGCAAAAATCTATCATTTGCCCGATAATAAATGTTGGAAATGTAAAGAAACTGAAGGTACATTCTTTCACCTTTGGTGGACGTGCCCAAGGATTAAGGCTTTCTGGGAGATGATCTATAAGGAAATGAAAAAGGTATTTAAATATACCTTCCTGAAGAAACCAGAGGCCTTTCTCCTGGGCATGGTCGGCCAATTGGTGCCAAAGAAGGATAGAGCTTTCTTTATGTATGCCACAACAGCAGCAAGAATACTTATTGCAAAGTATTGGAAGACACAAGAGTTACCCACCCTGGAAGAGTGGCAGATGAAGGTGATGGATTATATGGAACTGGTGGAAATGACTGGCAGAATCCGAGACCAGGGAGAAGAGTCGGTGGAAGAAAATTGGAAGAAATTTAAAGACTGTTTACAGAAATACTGCAAAATTAATGAATGTTAGAATGATGTTGGAATGAAGTTAAGTGGTTTTAGCAGTATGTTACAAAGGAGTATGTAAAAATGGATTGTTAACAGGTGAGAATGTAAAGTTATAATATATTAAGACAAAGGATTAAGATAAAACAAAGAGGGAAAGGATTTGCCGAATTAACTAACTGAACTGGAATACAAAAAAGGGAAGTGTGAGGAGGTCAGGGAAACAAGCAAATGAAAGACAAGACATGGAAAGATTGATTTGTTTTTAATTGTTTTTATTTTTCTGTTTTTTGTATTTTTTGTTTCTTTTTTTCCCTTTTCTTATTTTTGTAATCTTTTCTGAAACTTTAATAAATATCATTTAAAAAACAACAACAGAGTGGCTGGGGAAACCCAGAAAGATGGGCGGGGTACAAATAATAAATTGTTGTTGTTGTTGTTGTTGTTGTTGTTGTTGTTGTTGTTGTTGTTATCAGTCTACAGGAATAGAATAGGAGAGTCTGCCAGGAATGGGCAGAAGGACACTTTCTCCCAACCCACCCCCCAAAAAAACCCCAGACTAGTACAAAAGGGGTGTGTGGATTGTTTCCTTAACCACACAATGTACATTTGTGTATGTATTTCAAATGGGTCGTATCCAATATTAGTCCTGCTTGCAGTAGACTTCCCCCCTCTTAAAACTGGTGTACTTTGTCCATTCATTTCATTAGGTCTACTCTGAGTATAACTAAGATGGATACAAGGCAATGTTTACATCTCAAAATATATTTTATCGGAAAATGTCCTTTTGCCATCATTTCTGAAACGTATTTTGACCTGAGAATGGTATTGCAACACTAGAAGAAATGGGAGATACACAGAATAATTGCATTTGGATCTACACATTAGTCCAAGAAGTGCAGCTCAGGACCGTCTGCTTCAGAATTCACAGAACTCAAACTCCTCAAGCATCCCTACATTTGAGATGAACAGATTCATTGCAGTGTAAGAATTCATAGGCTAGCACCAAATATTATGGAATCATAGAATTGCAGAATTGAAATGGACCCCGAGGGTCATCTAGTCCAAACCTCTGCAATGCAAGAATCTCAACTAGATTATACATGACACTTCTGTTTAACAACTTCCAGTGAAGGAGAGTCCACCAACACTTGTGGGAGTCTATTCCACTGTCAAATAGCTCTTAGCAATCAGAAAGTCCTTCCTGAAGTTTAGTCGGAATCTCCTTTCTTGTAACTTGAAGCCATTGGTTCAGGTCCTATTCTCCAAAGCAGGAGAAAACAAGCTTGTTCTGCCACCCACATGACAGTCCTTGGGATATTGGAAGATGCCTGTCATATCTCCTCTCAGTCTCTTCTTTACAGGACCAGGCATTGGACTTCCCATACACCAACCCATATAAATAAGAGACCAAATAAGAGACTGGGTTTTGGGTAAAAACAGGCCACAACTTTATTGAATACAGATGGAAGATGTTTGGCTTGGGCATGGGGCAATCTAAATACAGTGGACGCTTGGGTTACGAACATGATCCATGCAGGATGCACGTTCACAACCTGCAGCGTTCGCAACCCGCATCTGCACATGTGCGGGTTGTGATTCGTTGCTTCTGCACATGCGCAAAGCGCAATTTAGCACTTCTGCACATGCGCGACTGCTGAAACCCAGAAGTAACCCATTCTGGTACTTCTGGGTTTTGGCAGTCCGCAACCTGGAAAAATGCAACCTGAAGCGGACACAACATGAGGTATGATTGTTCTTCTGGCCCACCCGCTGGAAGTGACGCGTGGGCAATCCAGGTGGGGTTAGCTAAGACTTACATCAAATAGGGTGACCCCCTGCAGGAACTGCCGTCTGGGGGAGTGCCTTCGGCCCTGCCTCCCCTCCATCCAAAACAAGGGATTGCCCCAATGCTCAACCAGTTGTGACAAATTGCTATGAGGTAGGCAAAACCACTGGGCAGTGCCAGTTAGCCTGGTGGGCAAATTCCTACCCAGCCCCATAAAGAACAGTGACCACCATAGCCACAACAAAGTCATTGCCTATCAGTGTAAACCGTGGGTAGGTGAGATGTGGAGGGAGGGAACCTGGCGCAGGAACAAACAGGCTGTGTCCCAGGTGTGGACTGCTTAAATGGGCAGGGGGCAGATCCGAGGGAAGCCCACTGTTGGCTCCATTGGCTCCACCCCCTGGCACAGCCCACATCCCAGCCTGCATCCCCATTTACCAATGCAGGGTGCAGGCTAAGATCCAGTTCCTGATAGGCGACAAGGGCATATGCTGTTTGAATTCCACCATCAGGGCCCCAGTGAAGCCTCTTCCGTCCAGCAACACTGCCACACCAAGGGAGGTGAGCGGACTTACCAGGCTAAACGTACCCAACTCCCTCAACTGTTCTTCTTGGTTGTTCTCCTCTGAACACATTCCAGCACGTCAATATGCATCTGAAATTGTGGTGCTGAGAACTGGACACAGTACTTCACGTGTGGTCTGACCAAGGCAGAATACAGCAGGACTATTACTTCCCTTAATTAGGAGACTATACTTTTGTTGAAGCAGCCTAGAATAGAAGTACGTAGCTTTTCTTTTCTTTTTTGCTGCTGCTGCATCACACTGTTAATTCATGTTAAGCTTGCGTTCTGCTAAGACTAGCAATGTACAAACACATTGTTTTCCATTCTGCCCTGCGTTCATTGTATGCAGCAATGTTTCCATTCCTCTGCAGTTTGTATTTTGACAAAAATGACATTATTTGTTTGGCTTTCCGCTATGGCAAAAAAACCCTAGGCAATTCATGGAATTAATTAATGCACATTATCTTTTCGTTACAATGTTCTACCCCATTCATTTGAATGCAAAGATGGCATGGCTTAATTATACATCATTTGCAAACCAAAAGAAACAGCAAGTGCCAATTATATTCGCTGGATTGAATTCCATTCTGGACACAAAACAATTAAGCAGAGATTGGAACACAGGCCAGCCAGGCAAACACACACACAAAAGTGAGTGCAAAACAGGGCTAGTAAGGGGTGCCTCTATCGTAAATTCCAAGGGCCATATAGAGAGGCTTGGAGGGCCACATTTAGCCCCTGGGCCTGAGGCTACTCACTCCTGCTGAAGTGGGTGACAAGAATTGATGGTTTTGGGTACACATGTGCCCCACACAAAGCTAGCCCTACTCAGATTAAACCCACTGAAGTTAACGATTATAACTATCTTAGACCCATTATTTTGAATGGGTCTACTCTGGGTAAAATCCTAAAAGGATACTACCAATTGTGTTTGCTAATTGTGAGGGATGCACCAGGAGGCCTCCAAAGGCTCAGCTTCTGTTTTGCAATGGCTCAGTTCAGCAATGCTAAATGGAGCTAGGCTCAATTACCTTGATGGTATGTGGTGATGCCTTCATTGCACTTGAGCTCCCACCTTGGGAAACTTGTTGCTTCTGTTGTATGTTTGTAGACAGCCAGAAAGGTTTTGTCTCAAGTTTGTGGTTTGGTTTGGTTTCTTATCAAAAACTGAACTAAAGTCATATGGGGTGATCTATGTCCCACTTTTGTTGAAAATCTAAGGCCAAAGTTAACAGCTGCACCAACGGTAACAGAGGTAGTAATAATAACCATAGTTATCATGGTTGTATTTTAGAACAGCATGAGAAGCTGCAGTTTCACTTCAGGTTATATAACCTTCCAGTACCCTAATTCTGAGGAGTTATTTCTTATCATTCTTAGGGCTCTTCTGAACAAAGCATCTCAGAATGCTGTGTCATTTTCTAGTCGCTGGAAGCAGGAAACCACAGCCCTCAGTCTCTACATGCAATCGCTGCTTCCTTTTTTGTACCGGACACATCCAGGAAGATGTTGGCAGGAAAACTGCTTGGTCGCAGGGCAGGAGCAGTTGCACTCTGCCTGCAATTGGGACTAGTGGCTTGAGTCTTTTATTGTGTATTTTATTGATGGATGTTTATATTTTAATGTCTGGAAGGGAATCTTTCATTGTGTGTTTTAAATATTGATGTTTGTATTTTAATTCCAGACTGCCCCTTGGAATAATGCTGCTGAGTGATGTAACATTGTTCCAGGACATTATGGAAACATAAGGCGCTTCTCAGCAGGATGGGACTGGGAGAGTGCCAGTGAGCTTTGCAACCCCTAAATTCACACCCACCAAACCCCCAGAATGCAAAAGAACATGATCTCACGTATCTGAGATTCCAGAAGTTCAGCCCCACACTATGGATATTTTATTGGGAGAAAGAGCTAAACAGCAGGACCAGGAGCCCATGAAATGAAAAAGGTCCCACCTGTGTCAGATATTTACAAGACACAGTAATCTGCCTGTACTAGGTCAGACCATTGGTCCACCTAGCTCCATATTGTCCGCATAGAGTAGCACTGGGCAAGGGATATAGGCCATAACATTGAAGTGGCTGCATGGGAGAAGTTAAGGAATACATTGAAAGAAAATTACCGTATTTTTCGCTCTATAAGACACACCAAACGACAAGACACACCTAGTTTTGGAGGAGGAAAACAAGAAAAAAAATATTCTGAATCTCAGAAGCCAGAACAGCAAGAGGGATCGCTGCACAATGAAAGCAGCAATACCTCTTGCTGTTCTGGCTTCTGTGATAGCTGTGCAGCCTGCATTTGCTCCATAAGATGCACACACATTTCCCCTTACTTTTTAGGAGGGAAAAAGTGAGTCTTATAGAGCAAAAAATACGGTACATAAAAATGATGTGCAAATGGTATTTGACTCTTAGTAAATTAGCAAAAATGTAGAGTGGTACCTCAGGTTGCGAATGGGATACGCCCCGGAGGCCTGTTCACAACATGAAAAGCCCGCAACCTGAAGCATTGCATCTGCGCAGGCGTGATTTGGCGCTTGTGGACATGCGCAAAGCATGATTTAGTGCTACTGCGCATGCACAAGCAGCAAAACCCGGAAGTAACCCTTTCCAGTACTTCCGGGTCGCCGCGGGATGCAACCTGAAAAAACGTAACATGAAGCAAACATAACATGAGGTATGACTGTATGTCTAAATCGGAGGTATGTTGGAAATGTAAAGAGAAAGAGGGTACTTCTTACCACATTTGGTAGTCTTGTAACGGAGCAAAAGCTTTCTGGAAAATGATATATAATGAGTTGGGAAAAATATGGAAGATAGCTAGCTCTTAATAAAAAAACCAGAAGCTTTCCTTTTAGGGATATTAGGGTCACAGGTACCCAAAGATTTTTCTAAAAAACTGTTTATGTACTCCATATCAGCCGCTCAGGTGATTTATGCCCAGAGATGGAAAGAAGATACAGTTCCTACCAAGGAGGACTGGCAGCTATAATTGATGGACTATACTGAAATGGTACTTCTGCTTCATTGACTATGCAAAAGCCTTTGACTGTATCGACCACAGCAAACTATGGCAAGTTCTTAAAGAAATGGGAGTGCCTGATCACCTCATCTGTCTCCTGAGAAATCTCTATGTGGGACAAGAAGCTACAGTTAGAACTGGATATGGAACAACTGATTGGTTCAAAATTGGGAAAGGAGTACGACAAGGCTGTATATTGTCTCCCTGGTTATTTAACTTATATGCAGAATTCATCATGCGAAAGGCTGGGCTGGATGAATCCCTAGCCGGAATTAAGATTGCTGGAAGAAATATCAACAACCTCAGATATGCAGATGACACAACCTTGATGGCAGAAAGTGAGGAGGAATTAAAGAACCTTTTATTGAGGGTGAAAGAGGAGAGTGCAAAATATGGTCTGAAGCTCAACATCAAAAAAACGAAGATCATGGCCACTGGTCCCATCACCTCCTGGCAAATAAAGGGGAAGAAATGGAGGCAGTGAGAGATTTTACTTTCTTGGGCTCCATGATCACTGCAGATGGTGACAGCAGCCACGAAATTAAGAGACGCCTGCTTCTTGGGAGGAAAGCAATGACCAACCTAGACAGCATCTTAAAAAGTAGAGACATCACCTTGCCAACAAAGGTCGGTATAGTTAAAGCTATGGTTTTCCCAATAGTGATGTATGGAAGTGAGAGCTGGACCATAAAGAAGGCTGATTGCCGAAGAATTGATGCTTTTGA
Organism: Podarcis raffonei; assembly: GCF_027172205.1. Lineage (NCBI taxonomy): Eukaryota > Metazoa > Chordata > Lepidosauria > Squamata > Lacertidae > Podarcis > Podarcis raffonei. The sequence continues at coordinate 7,042,502 of NC_070621.1, forward strand.
ATTATGGTGCTGGAGGAGACTCTTGAGAGTCCCATGGACTGCAAGAAGATCAAACCTATCCATTCTTAAGGAAATCAGCCCTGAGTGCTCACTGGAAGGACAGATCGTGAAGCTGAGGCTCCAATACTTTGGCCACCTCATGAGAAGAGAAGACTCCCTGAGAAAGACCCTGATGTTGGGAAAGATGGAGGGCACAAGGAGAAGGGGACGACAGAGGACGAGATGGTTGGATAGTGTCTTCGAAGCTACAAACATGAGTCTGAACAAACTGCGGGAGGCAGTGGAAGTCAGGAGTGCCTGGCGTGCTCTGGTCCATGGGGTCACGAAGAGTCGGACACGACTAAACGACTAAACAACAACAACAACTGAAATGGCAAAGCTTCCCGGAAGAATAAGAAACCAAGAAGAAAAAACTTTTAACAAAGAATGGGAAAGATTTATGCAAACAATAATTTTAAACAACTAAGTTCATTAGTAGGATTAATGTAAAAGAAGCAGTTAAATATATTTATTAAGGAAAACATAAAGGTAAAGGTAAAGGGACCCCTGACCATTAGGTCCAGTCATGACCGACTCTGGGGTTGCAGCACTCATCTCGCTTTACCGAGGGAGCCGGCGTACAGCTTCCGGGTCATGTGGCCAGCATGACTAAGCCACTTCTGGCAAACCAGAGCAGCGCACAGAAACACCGTTTACCTTCCCGCCGGAGCGGTACCTATTTATCTACTTGCACTTTGACGTGCTTTCGAACTGCTAGGTTGACAGGAGCAGGGACCGAGGAATGGGAGCTCACCCTGTCGCGGGGATTTGAACCGCTGACCTTTTGATCAACAAGTCCTAGGCTCTGTGGTTTAACCCACAGCAGCACCTGCATCCCTCTAAGGAAAACATAGGGAACAATTAATAAATTGAATTAAGTGGGAGATGCAGTAATGAAATTTAAAACACAAGAAACCACAGAAGGGGGGAATCAAATTGTTTATTTTTTATTGGAAAATGTAATTAATTTGTGTGATTGTAAAAAACAATAAAGAAATTGAAAAATAAAACATTTAAAAAATAGAGCAGTAGCGTTTTTCCAGGCTTTCTGGTCAGGCAATCTTCCACTCCCACCTGGAGGTGCCAAAGACTGATGATGGGACCTTCTGCATACAAAATGAGCCACAACCCCTTCCTCTGACTACTTGCAATAACTATAACTGCTTGAAATGCAATATTCCTAGTTTCGGTCAGCTAATTTAATACATGTAGTGTAAGAGAAACCTTACTTTTGATGGAGTCCTAAATGAAAAGACTCAAACCTGCACATCAATTCAAAGACACCATTTGGCTATGAGTGGGTCTCCAACTGATGCATCTGATTCAACAGGATCTAGTTTACAAAAGTTTCTGCCACAATAAATCTGAATGTCTTTAAGCTTCCACAAAACTGTTCACTGCTTTTGCTGTAACAGACTAACATGGCTACTCCCTCCTGAATTTAATTAAAGGTGCAAACTAGGTATGAAATGCACAAATCTGTTGGGCCTTCCTGAAACTACATTTCTGCATGCTTTGAGGATGTTTTTATTAAAGGGAACTAAGTGAATTACACAGAGTTAAATTTTCTGCAAACACCCGCAATGATACGGATATTGTCTGTTTGTTAAAGGAAACCCACTGCTGTTCACCCTGGAAATTCTATAATCTGTTACAAACATAAGAGAATATATATTTTTTTTGTCTCAGATCAGGAGAGCCCCCTGGTGGCCAATTTAAAGGATAATTACTTTGGGCTCCTCTGGACAACCTGCTTATTTAGCATTCATCCTTATTTACTTGCACAAAATTTAAACAGTGTTTAGACTAAGGCTGTGTACACTCTATATTTTTAAAGCATTAACAAACAACTCCCCCCTCCAAAATACTGGGAACTATAGTTTGTTAAGGTTGCTGAGTGTTGTGGATTTTCCATGATTCTTTGGGGGTGCTTTCAATGTATGGTGTATATGCAGCCTCTATTGAGTACTCATTCCTATTTGTTTATGGGGTGCTTATGGAGCAATGAGCATTCATCCTGATTTGCTTGTGGGGCATTTACATGCACATCTTGGTCAGTTCATAACATTTTTTTGTTTGTTTCTTTTTGGCTACAGAAAGTATCCAGTGGTGCCAGAACTATAGTTTGATTTCATTTTCCAAAAGGGGGCAAGTTTTGTCCTTCTGCCCTTCAGGTTTCCTAAACTAAGCCTCTGATTCAGGAATGTTCTAGAAACAAGGAGCTTGATTGCAAATTGCACGAGTTAAATGCTCATGAGATGCCATTTTACTGCGCTTAGAAACCATGCACCAAAGTTTATGAAACGAAAATGCTCCCCCACAGCTGGCCCAGATACCATTTCCCATAAGAAATCCCATAATGAGTTCATTTCCCATCAGGATGCGAAAATCTGCCCATTTCAGCTTCTCCCTGTTTCTCATTTTTCCAATCTTTAATTTAGTTCTCAGCATTGTCATATAAGTTTCCATTTAAAATAAAATAAAAGAGTCCTCATGAACATTCGTCCACATTTTACTGCAAATTTATCCCAATAGACACATTTCTGTATGCAATTCTGGGTAACATACACATATTTTGCAAAGCATTTTTCCCCATATACAGTGGTACCTCGGGTTAAGAACTTAATTCATTCTGGATGTCCATTCTTAACCTGAAACTGTTCTTAACCTGAGCTACCACTTTAGCTAATGGGGCCTCCTGCTGCCGCCACGTAATTTCTGTTCTCATCCTGAAGCAAAGTTCTTAACCCGAGGTACTATTTCTGGGTTAGAGGAGTCTGTAACCTGAAGCATCTGTAACCTGAAGCGTCTGTAACCCGAGGTACCACTGTAATGCGCTTTTATTAATATTTTCACACATATAAGCATTTATATAAACACCCCAGTATCTGAATTTTGGTACGTTACCTGACTGAAGAACTGAAGCTCAAATTTCAAAAGGATTTATAATTTATTTATTTCAAAAAAATTTTATTTATTATTGAATTTCTAAATAACCTTTCAGAATGAGATCACAAAATACATAATAAGACAAAGACAGAGACAAACCAATAACTACCCACCCTGGAAAAAGCCACAGAATGTTAATTCAGCGAATGGCTTGGTAGTAGAGGAATGTTTTTGCCTGGTGCAGATGAGTCACAGTCATGAATTATTACAAGGACCATGAGTGCTTATGTTCAATGCTGACAGTACACAGAAACCTATGTATCTGATTCTGGGTGGGGGACATCAAATCAGTTTAAACGATGGCTGCATTTTAGTTCATGCATTGTTTTGGAATGTGCGAATTAGGTAGATTTGCCTTTGCATCGAATCGGTTTTCTCCTACATCTCCATCCATAACCCTCAGTGGAAAAGGATGTTTTCTCCCACTGGCTGTTCCTGAGCTGAAGAAGAGATAAGAGATGAAACAATGGGGGAAAGTAATGCATTTCTGCATTGCAAGGAGTTGGACTAGATTACCCTCAGGATCCCTTCCCACTCTACCATTCTATGATTCTATGGCATCTGTCTTTGCAATGCAGTGCAATCCTTTGTGCTGCCATCCTACTGAGCTTCAAAATATATAGTGCTTAGGTAGTGTGGCTTGACTGACAGTCTTAATTATATGGGGATAGTGCCAAGGCTCAGGCTAGCAAGGCACAGAACATTAGGATAATCCGTTCCTCTCTTGAAGGTAAAAGGTTGGAAAGCAGGGTCTCATCTTACCCATCTGAAGGTGATCGTCTAATTATTCCCTGAGAGCAAGAGAGAGGATTTCATCAAACTCGGCAGGTAGAAACTCACCGTCGGAGGCTGGGACACGTTTCAGGCAAGGCCTGGGGATTTTAGGCAACAGAAAACTTTGTGGCGTTAACAAGCATCTTTGCAGCCCCTAAGCTCACACCAGGCAGTTTGGCTCAAGAAATGTTCTGAGCCAATAGCTGGTTGGATCATGCACAGGATGAATAGGTTTGGTGGGGCAAGATCATCATTTATGAGTTCCAACTGTTCCAATTTCACTGGAACGCCCCCTATTTTCTAAGTTCTGTCGCTATGGAGAGGTCCATGGCTCAGTGCTGGAGGACCTGCTTGGCAGGTAGATACCCACACCACCACGCTTTATGGGTTGCTAGTAGTACATGTGGAAATGCTCTAGGGGTGCTAGCATACCACAAGCTTAACAGTGTGATGCAGTAGCAAAAAAAGGGAATACTATTTTAGGCTGCATCTGCAGAAGTGCAGTGTCCCAATCAAGGGAAGTAATAGTCCTGCTTTATACTGCATATGACGCAGGTGGCGCTGTGGTCTAAAACACAGAGCCTACGGTTTGCTGATCAGAAGGCCGGTGGTTCGAATCCCCACAACGGGGTGAGCTCCCGTTGCTCGGTCTCTGCTCCTGCCCACCTAGCAGTTCGAAAGCACGTCAAAGTGCAAGTAGATAAATAGGTACCGCTCCGGTGGGAAGGTAAACAGTGTTTCTGTGCACTGCTCTGGTTCGCCAAAAGCAGCTTAGTCATGCTGGCCACATGACCTGGAAGCTGTACGCCAGCTCCCTCGGCCAATAAAGCGAGATGAGCACCACAGCCCCAGAGTCGCCCGCGACTGGACCTAATGGTCAGGGGTCCCTTTACCCTTTAACTTTATACTCCATAGGTCACACACATCCTGGAGTACTGTGTCCAGTTCTGGGCACCACCAAAGGCGGTTATGAGTAGCAGACACTGGCTGCCATGCTGCATGGGATGCCACAACAATGCTGTAGAACAGAACATGAGAAAAGGGAGGACACCAAATTCTAGCATCGAACAAGGCGCTGCTGAAATTTAAGAGCCCAAAGTAGGCCATTGGCTCCACAATTTAGGAAAGCTACTCAACCAATATGATCAAGGGAGTTAGGGGCGTTTAGCCTGGTAAGGAGGAGGCTGAAGAGATATGATGACAGTGTTCCAACATCTAAAGGGCTGTCACAGGGAAGATGGAGCAAGCTTGTTTTCTCCTGCTCCAGGGGCTAGGACCCAAAAGAAAAGAGTTTCTGACTAAAAATCAGGAAGAACTTTCTGACAGTAGAGCTGTTCAGCAGTGGAACAGTCTCCTTTGGGATGTTGTGGACTCTCCTTCCTTGGAGGTTTTTAAGCAGAGGTTGGATGGCCATCTGTCATGGATTCTTTAGCTGAGATTCCTGCCTTGCAGGGGGTTGGACTAGATGACCCTTGTTCTGTGAATCTATTTTGCATCTCCAGTTAAATCAGTGGTGAAGAACCATTCCAGCCTAAGAGCCACAGTCACTTCTAGGCACCATTCAGGGTAGGGTAGGCTAGAGTAGAGTAGGGTGGGGGGCTTTGAGGATGAGTTTATGGAACCAAGAAACAGTGGCCCCAAAAAAGTTTGGGAAGTCCTGGTGAAGGCAGTAGCAAAAACCTCATTATTTTCTAGGAAGATACCCTTCCCAAAATAGGAGATGGGGGAGGTGAAAACCAAAGGTAATTTTTGCTTTTAAAAATCAAGATGCTGACAAGACTATTTAGAAATCCCTACCATAAAATTCCAGCTCCCTTCTGCATAGTGAAATCTTTCCTTTTCATTTTATTTAACTTTTTATTTTTCATTTTTTACTTCAGTTCTTCATTCTGGGATCCAGTTTTATTTTTAGAGAGGCTTTTTCTCCATGCCCCACCCCATTTTATGTGTTAGGAATATCCCCCCCTCCTCTTGTCTCTCTTTCTCTCACCACCACCTTTTTTTAAAAAAAATATAATTAAAGTATTTGTCTCCGCAGCAGGCAATGTAAACTGTATGGCATCCAATTTATGGATATTTTTATAAAAGGAAGGAGAAAATCGTTTAAGAAAACAATTATTGTCAAACGTGCACAGAATCCAACCTCTGTAGTGCTGACCCCTCCCCACCCCCGCCCCATCTCCAGTAACCAACTTTGCCATTGCTAAAAATGCATAACACATCTTTTAAAAAAGACACCCTCCTATGGGTATATTTTTAATTTCATAAATCCAAGAATTCAGCCTGTGCTTAGGAGTTTTTTTAAATAGAAAGCATATTTTCCCCCTTTGCTTGTTAAAAAGGTAAAGGAGCCCTGGACAGTTAAGTCCAGTCAAATTTGACTATGTGGTACAGCGCTCATCTCGCTTTCAGGCCGAGGGAGCCGGCATTTGCCCACAGACAGCTTTCCAGGTCATGTGGCCAGCAATACTAAACCACTTCTGGTGCAACAGAACACCATGACAGAAGCCAGGGTGCACGGAAATGCCATTTACATTCCCGTCACAGGGGTACCTCTTTATCTAATTATGCTGGCATGCTTTTGAAGTGCTAGGTTAGCAGGAGCTGGGACAAAGCAACAGGAGCTCACTCCATCATGCGGATTCGAACTGCCAGCAAGCTAAAGAGGCTTGGTGGTTTAGACAGGGCTGTCTTACCCATAGGCGCTAGGGGTGCAAGGCACCCAGGTGCCAGGCTCTCAGAGGTGCCAGGCCAAGAGTCTGGTGCCCGAGAGTTGAGTATGGGAAGAGCCCACCCATCGGTCGGAACGCCGCGGCGGGCTATTCTGCTGCGGGTGGCTCTGCACCGCGAGTTCAGGGGCGACCGAGCCAGCGAGACGCCCTCCTGTGCACCTGGGACTGGTCAACTGGGGGGCGCCGGGCAGATCTTTGCACCCCAGCGCCACATATGCTTAAGACAGTCCTGGGTTTAGACCACAGTGCCATCTGCATCCCTGCTCATTTTAAATTTTTTAAAACCAGCTGGGGAGAACATTAGAAAGTTACATCTATTTAATATCAAGGCAGGGTCCTCTTAGTGGCTGCTCCAGTGTTATGGAATAGATACCCCAAGGAAAGCAATAGATGCTCAACCCTATAGGTAGTCAGGGGTAAATGGGTGCCCTCCCAAAAACAGGGAGCATAGGTAACAGAACTACCCCCCCCCATTTGTTGCAAAGCAACTGGTAATTAGAGATACACTTGCTTTAAACCTGGAGGTTCCATTTACCTATCATAGCTATTTATTAGATGTCTCACCTGTCCTTTACCGTATGGTCCTAGGGCAAGTTACAATAGAATATACCATTTTATTTTATTTTTTAAATGCACCCATTGAGTTGCATCCAATTAGTGCTACTCAAAGTAGACCTACTGAAATTAATGGGCCTAAGTTAGACATCCATTTCAGTGAGTCTGCTATGAGTAGGACTAACATTGGAGACAATCTACTGCAGTGATAAAACATGCAAACTGCCACAACTGGAACAGAATAGTGGGTGGGGACTCCACAAAACAAAATACCTAAACCATCAGAGGCCAGGGTGGAGATGAATCTTCAGTGAATGGTGAAAGCACAAGACACACCTCTATGGGAGGGGGAAGTTTCAATGTTTGGGGGCTACCATAGAAAAAGTTCTTCCCTTTTGAGGGTGGTGGAACTACCTGCACATCTTAACACCTGATAGGGTTTGTGGGAATGGAGATGGTCTTTTAAACAGTTGGAAATATGACACCAGGCTTGTATAGAACAGGGGAAGTGATTTATGAAAGATAGCAAATGGTCTCTAGTACCTTGGTGGTTTGGGCAATAAAAACTGGCAAATTAGGATTTATGGAAGGCCCATAGCTGAGTGATAGAACATCTGCTTTGTGGACAGAAGATCCCAGGTCCAATCCTTGGCATCTTGAGACTAGGAGAGATTGAAACCTTGGAGATCCACTGCTGGTTAGTGTTGGCAGTGCTGAGCTATATGGACCAATGGTCTGACCCAGGGCTCAGCTACATTAGTAAAAAATAAAATGTTATAAATGTTATAACACTGTGACACCAGATGGCGATGTAGAACTGAAATCGGAACTCTGTGAAATTTTCCATTGCAAGCTTCAAAACAGTTTTTTTCAGAGCATTTTCAGAGTAGTTTTTTTTATAGCTGTGTAGATGCAGCCTCAGTAGAAGACAAATTCCTGTGTTTCCTATAGCCAGGTAACCTGAAAGGTCACCTGCCCCTGTGTAGGTCTGTAAGATCATGTAGATCCAGTGGTGGAATTCATGCTCCGGCACCGGGTGGGGTGGGGTGGAGAGCAGGCGGGGGCGGGGCTGGTGCGCATCCCAGGGGCATGGCACACCACCCACAGGGGTGTGGCATGCCACCTGGGGCCGTGGCGCCCAGCGCGGGGGGAGGCAGCCGTGATGGCAGCCCACTGGGATCGCGCTGCTGGGGGGGGTGCTCCCCCGCACTCCTCTTCCTCCGCCACTGCATAGAACATCTGGGGAAGCTCCACTTGTGGTACCACACTTTTGAGAATATTGGAGGATGGTGAACCTAAAGGAGACATTTTCTGATCTCGCCCTTGAACTATGAAGTGCCCATCCCTCCACTATATGTGATGCAGCAACTCTTTTGTCCAGGAAAAAGTTCAGGCCCTGTTTTTTGCCTGACTTCAGCAAGAACTCTTTTGGCCAGGCATCCCCAACCTTCGGCCCTCCAGATGTTTTGGACTACAATTCCCAACATCCCTGACCACTGGTCCTTTAAGCTAGGGCTCATGGGAGTTGTAGGCCAAAACATCTGGAGGGCCGCAGGTTGGGGATTCCTGGTTTTAGCAGTGAAACCATGGAAGGTGGTAGACTCTCCTTTACAAGAGGTTTATAAGCAAAGTATGGGTGGCCATTCATCAGGGATTCTTTAGCTGTGATTCTTGCATTGCAAAGGATTGCATTAGATGACTCTTTGGGGGTCCTTCCAACCCTACAGTTCTATGATTCTGTTAAGCTTTTTTGTTACTGTTATGCTAGCTATGTTCTATTTTTGTTTTAATGTTATTTTCTTTCTTTTTTGAATGTTTTGCAGTGCTTAGAGATTTATTTATTTTTAAATGGTGGTTTATCAATGCTTTTCAACAACTATATAAATCACAAAGCTGGTAGCAGAACACAGAACATTCTACATTTTAAAACAACAACACTGTTTTCTTTATTTTATAGAGGTCAGTTCAGATTTCTTAGAAGTCACCTCTCAACATCATGCCACTCTCTGGTTCTTACTTCTTCCTCTGCATGCTGCTTTGCTTGTTTCAAAGAAAGGGGGGGGGGAGAGAGAGAGAGAGAAACCACACAACTTCTTTAAATACTACTTCTGCAATTCTAACCCAGCAGGATAAGCTAGAAAACAAATTAAAACCATGACAATAACCATCCTGCACCAGGGTGAGAAAGAAATGGATTGGCAAAGGAGAACTTTAATAGCCTCACTTGAGCTTAAATCTATTTATATTATAATAAGAGATGTGCGTGCATGCACAGAGCCACGTGTACACAAAGCAGGAAGGAGAAAAATCAATCATATGCAGTTTAAAACAAGCAGACCTGCCACTAAGAGTCCATCATGCTGAGAGACAAAGAGAGAAAAATTGAGAAAAGCAATCTCTAGCTTGGCGCTATGAGGAAGGCAGGTGTTGGGGTGGTACTTCCAATATCAATTCCTCAAAGGAGATGCTCATTTCAGACAAAGAGAGGTGAAGAGTTGCAGAGTCGGGAACAGGCACATCCAGGGGTGGCTGGTGCCCATTGGGACTGGCAGGGCTGAAGGCAAAGAGAGGCCAACAGCATATGGTGCCAGAGCCAATGACAGGCTAAGCCAACTAATTTTGTCCCTGTCCTCCTGCCTACTGTGTTCTGAGGAGAAAGCTGACAAGCAGAGCCACACCCTGGGCAATTTGAGCCAAGTGTGGTGTAGTGGTTAGAGTGCTGGACTATGACCTGGGAGGTCAGGATTCAAACCCCCACTCAGCTGTGAAACTCACTGGGTGTGGCCATGGGCCAATCACTGCCTCTCAGCATGACCTACCTCACAGAGTTGTTGTGAGGATAAAATGGAAGAAGAAGAAGAAGTAGAAGAAGAAGAAGAAGAAGAAGAAGAGGAGGAGGAGGAGGAGGAGGAGGAGGAGGAGGAGGAGGAGGAGGAGTAGTAGTAGTTTGGATTTGATATCCCGCTTTATCACTACCCGAAGGAGTCTCAAAGCGGCTAACATTCTCCTTTCCCTTTTCTCCCCCACAACAAACACTCTGTGAGGTGAGTGAGGCTGAGAGACTTCAGAGAAGTGTGACTGGCCCAAGGTCACCCAGCACAGCTGCATGTGGAGGAGCGGGGACACGAACTCAGTTCACCGGATTACGAGTCTACCTCTCTTAACCACTACACCACAACTGGAGAGTTGAAGAACTATGTGCCGCCGCCACCGTGAGCTTCTTGGAGGAAAAGATGGGAAAGTATAAATAAATAAAAATAGGTAAGGCAGTTGGATGGGGGCTGGCAACGGGCAGACTGAGATATACACAAAGCAGTGCCCCCATTTGCCCTAATGCTCCAGCATCCACTGGCACACATTTCTCATGAAAGGTAGTGGCATCTCAGGTTGTCAATGTGCCTTGTCCTCACCCCAACCCATGGAACAATTCCTGTGCCTTCAAGACATGGGTGGAGAACCTCAGCCCTGGAATTAAAATTCATTCCTCCAGTTCACTCTGTCTGGTTCACAGGACCATATGGCTTGTATAGAAAGCTGCCTCAAACACTGAGTCAGACCCTTGGTCCATCTAGCTCAGTAAGCCTTCTCGGTGGCTGCTCCTAAACTTTGGAATTCCCTCCCTAGAGAAGTTAGATCAGCTCACTCCTTGTTGTCCTTCCACCAACCAGTTCGAAGACCTTCTTGTTCCAAGAGGGTTTTGAGAACTGGCTGTTATTAATGAAAGGGCTGGTGCTGTGCTGTTTATATTGTAATTATCCGTATGTTTTAGATAGATTAGATAGATGATAGATGATAGATGATAGATAGATGATAGACAGATGATAGATAGATAGATATAGATAGATAGATAGATGATAGATAGATAGATAGATAGATGATAGATAGATGATAGACAGATGATAGATAGATAGATATAGATAGATAGATAGATGATAGATAGATAGATAGATGATAGATATAGATAGATGATAGATAGATAGATAGATGATAGATGATAGATGACAGATGATAGATAGATAGATAGATAGATGATAGATAGATAGATAGATAGATATATAGATAGATATAGATAGATAGATGATGATGATAGATAGATAGATAGATAGATAGATAGATAGATGATAGATATAGATAGATAGATAGATGATAGATGATAGATAGATAGATAGATAGATAGATAGATAGATGATAGATAGTGTTAAGTTGTGGGCGAACATGTCAGACGAAACAGCGATTCTTTAAACAGCTCTTCTTTATTCAGATGCCAGAACAGAACTAGGCTGAGGAGCTGTCAGCCTGCTTATATAGAGCTCCAGAACAATGCAACTGTTGCCATTTTCTAAAACTATCCAATCACTGAACGTCACTTTTCGATCCTTCATTTGCATACAAAACTATCCAATCACTGAACGTCACTTTTCGATCCTTCATTTGCATAACTATCTACAGTATCCCCCTGCTGGCCCAGGGTGAGAACTTCAGTACATAACAGATAGATAGATAGATAGATATAGATATAGATCTTCAGTTCTATCTAATTGTTGTCTAATGATGACTTTTTTCTATGTTTAAAGCCTTTTCATATTTTTATCTGTAAACCGCCTTGAGTCTCTGTTGGGGAGAAAGGGGATGCATATATATATAATACAACAACAACAACAACAACAACAACGTACACGGACTGGCAATGACTCTTTGGGGTTTCAGGCAGAGGGAATTCACAGACCTACGTGGAGATGCCATGGATTAAACCTGGGACCTTCTGCATGCCAAGCAGATGCTGTACTGCTGAGATACAGCACTTCCTAGGAACCACTGGAAGCAAAATAATGAAGTAGAAGGGCTGTGGACTTCATCCAGCAGGTGACTTCTTATGGCCTTATGTTCTAACCGTTCCATCAAAATCAGAAATCCAGCAGATACAGCTTCCTACATGCCTGAAGACAGACAACATGGTATAGAGGACAGAATATGAGACTAGGACTAGGGAGATCTATGTTGAGATATCTAGTCAGCTAGAAAGCTCTCTGGGTGCTTCCCTCACAAGACCATTGTAACAATAAACTGGATGTGTGGGAAGCTGACACTTTCGCAGCCTCCTTTGAGCTGGATGGATGGATGAATTGTCAAAGCCACAAAATATATGCTAGGTGAAGATAGTGGCACTCCAACTGCTAGGAATCCATAGGTGATTGTGGGACTAGGCCTTGGAACCTGGAAGCAAAAAAAAACCCCAGATACTGTCACTCAGGCGGGTTTATTTATTTGCTCAGTCAAAATAGAAGGGGCTGCCTAGGTATTTAAGAAAGCCATTTAAATTGGTCAAGGCTTTGTTGGCGGGATTAGGACTTATGGTTCATGTTTGGGAGGGGAGATTTTGGTTGACTACTAGGAGACACTTCTTGACTGTAAGAGCAGTTTAATAGTGGTGCCTATTACCTAGAGGCAGTGGAGGCAAGTCTGCTAGGACAAGTGGTGCCCTGCCCCACCAGCCTCACTCTGTCAATCGATGCCTTCCTTCCTTCCTTCCTTCCTTCCTTCCTTCCTTCCTTCCTTCCTTCCTTCCTTCCTACTTACAAACAGAAAGAAATAGCATCAGTAATAAGGAAACAGCCCGTTATTTGTTCTTGTTTTAATGGAGAATTCAAGGGTTTTTAACCATGGCACCTAAAAAATAAAATAGCAACAGTCAGAGATGCTGTCCCTGTCAAAATCCCCACTTCTGCAGGACATGGTAGTTGAGATGTAGTTTTGCTGATAACTGCTTCCTAGCTTTCATCTTTAAACCTGGAAACTGTAATTTTCAAAATTCTGAGATCCACAAAAGGGCCCTTTGGTTGTGCCTCTCCTGAAGAGCTCTGTGTAACTCGGAGAGCTGACATTGTCTTTAGACCAAGCAAGCCTTTTCCCTTTCTTAAATGCTTTTCCTCCGCCTGTATTTTTGATAGAAAAAGGAGGTGGAGGAGGGAGGCAAGATTCTTTATGTAGCTCTGCAATGCCTCCTTGTGGCATAAGCATGAGCTACAAGCAGGAAGAATCCTCGATGCTTCTACCATTAGAAGAAAAGTGGGAAAGTAGCCTAAATTTTGGCTAGCAACACCCTCCACTAATCAGCTTTCAATGATCAACCTCACAGTAATCTTATGCAACTTCATCCAGTACATAAAAACTAGATCTTGTGAGCACAAATGAAGATACTGGGAAGCAGCTTTAGAAAGCACCCAGGCACTCATCTGAACATTTTAATCTGCTGTCAACACCAAGAAATAAGCAATCCTGTTCGGAGTTTAGGTTGCCAACTTTTTCATTTGTTTCCCCTACAAGTCTCCTGTGCCTTCAACTGCCGTTTGACAAGAAGTGCAATAGGAAATTGAGTGTATTAAACACGAGGCTCAACTTTTCCCTGCATACAAACATTAATAATAAGCAAAACTTCTATCAGCTGCATTTCACCAGGCAGTTGTAAAACAGACATGCAAGCCCTGATTTTGGGGGAGGGGGTGCAGAGGGGCAATACTCTGTTCTGAAGGCCAAGGTCTGGCTTGATTAAGGGTAGGTAAAAAGGTAAAGGGACCCTTGACCATTAGGTCTAGTCGTGACCCACTCTGGGGTTGCGACGCTCATCTAGCTTTACTGGCCAAGGGAGCCGGCGTACAGCTTCTGGGTCGTGTGGCCAGCATGACTAAGCCACTTCTGGCAAACCAAAGCAGCGCACAGAAATGCCGTTTACCTTCCTGCCAGAGGTATTGATCTACTTGCACTTTAATGTGCTTTCGAACTGCTATGTTGGCAGGAGCAGGGACCGAGCAACGGGAGCTCACCCCGTTGCAGGGATTCGAACCGCGCACCTTCTGATTGGCAAGTCCTAGGCTCTGTGGTTTAATCCACAGTGCCACCAGTAGGCAGATGCAATAAGAAAACAGGGCTCTTGCATCTTTAATAGTTGTGTTCCTAAAGTTCCCTTTTCCGCAGAACCATTAAAGGTGTGCAAGCCTCTCTTCCATTTGAGCCCAAGCCCAGGCCTTGATGGTGTGCCTTCAACAGCCAGGTTTGATCTACAACAGGGTTGTGGAAGCTTTTCCAACCTGACGGTCGCATTCCTTTCTTCACAACCTTCCAAGGACACACACATGTCAGTGATTTGTGGGGCCACCAGAGGCAAAGGTGGAAGGAGCAACAAATGCAAATGTTACCTTCACACAGTAGGTTAGGCTCAGGTCCTATTCATGGGCCTCAGGCATCTTGCTTGGCCACTGGGAGAGTGGGATGCTGGACTAGATGGACATGTGGCATCCTGATCCAGCAAGTTCTTCTTATGTTCTTAGATCCAAGGGTCCACTAAGAAGAATGAAAAGGAGCATAGTTGGCTTAGCACATATTTGAAGGAAAGAAATGCCCATTATCATGTGCTCTGTTTTACAGAAAGCAATTTTCTATTTGTAGGGCTGTCCAACAACAGGGCTATTTGAAAGTTTCCTCTAGTTGAAGCGCTACCTGGTCCAGGTCCAGTTTAAAGATATGAACCTCTAAGCACGGACAAGAGGAGGACCCTTGAGTTTGATCACCAACAGTTATGCCTGGACAGCAGATACAGGTGGCCTGATCAAAGTTTTCTCCACTATGGTGAACTGCATTGTATTTCTATTTATTTCTAAACTTGCATATATACATCAGCATATGATTTTTAAAATGCAAATTGGCATCTGTAAGTCACCTTGCTACATATTGCTGTCTAAAACAGTGCTTTTATAAAGTGGGTAGAAGCACCCCCAGTGGGGGCGAGATTACTAGGTGGTGGTGGGGACAGCATTAAGAGGCAGGGGGGAGGCAGTGGGCACTGGAGCTACAATGGCTATCAGACTTTGTGGATATGTTATCGCTAGATCAAGTTCATCAAATTCTGTTGAATTAATTAAACCAAATTGTTTCTATTTTAATTTTGAATAATGATGCAATTAACTGTTACTGTTTTGAATTTTCTTGTGTTAGTATCCTACTTGGTGGGTCATGCAAACTACTATTATGAATGATGCTTCTTATGGGGAAGGGAAGGGAAGGGAGCACTGTGGATGACCTAATGGAACCAAGGAGGCAGTGCCCACAAAAGGTTTGTGAACCACTGGTCTAAAGGGTGAGGAGATTCACAGTAAATCCATTAAAGTCCAGAACCAAAAGTTCCCTAACTGAAGCACTGCAGGATAGTGCTGCCCACCCCCACCCCCACCCCCCGCTCTTTTCTTAATGAATATGGAGGCATTTAAGCCCCCTGCTGTTTGAGGTGTTTTTCTTTTGCTTTTACATTTGAGATTGATATTCAGTCTAACGATGGATCCAGTTGTACTTAATCTAGAATACCTACATCTCAAGGCACATTAAGCCGCGTTTACCATCTGGAGAAGCAGTTTCAGGCAGGATAAGAAGAAAACTAATGTACTCTGGAGCATATGAGGAAATGTTAGCAAAAGAATGTTTTCAAAAGGCATCTGTCAGATGTTCCCATAAAGGCAAAACAGGGGCAGTGGTTTACTAAGGACAGGGACTATAAAAGGGGTGCTGTCCTTGTTAAATAGTGACTGTTGGGAGTGTGTGCTCTCCCAGGCAAATCGCTTTTTTAAAAAATGTTTACTTTAATGTCCAGAAATGCCTCGTTAATGTTCATAACCAAGGGTCGTCTAGTCTGATCTCCTGCAATGCATAAATCACAACTAAGTAATCCATGACAGATAGTCTCTTACAGTTGGCTCCTATCAAGCAGAGGTGGATAGCCATCTACCTTCGCCCCCATAAAATTCCCTTCGCCCCCATAAAATATTTGAGGGGGGTCAGGGATCCCCAAGTTGATAGGCATTGCCATTCAAATGGCACCTGGGCCCTCCCAATATTTTATTCAAGTTGACACCCCTGCTCTGCTTTAAAACTTCCAGTGAAGAACAGTACATCTCCTTCTGTTCATTTGAACTCCCAGAGTTGTATCCCCACCCCATGTAAGTTTTTTCTTTCTTTCTAGCATGGCAATATGAGCAGTGGTAGACGACTGGGTCCAGCAGTTGTTTTAGGCCCCAAATACCTGAAAGATCACATGCTTCCCTACAAATCCTCTTAGATCTTAAGATCAGCAGAGGGGGCCCTCTTGATATTTTCACCACCCTGGAAAGTTTGGGTGGTGACTGCCTGGGAGAGGACATCCTCTGTGGTAGCCCCTGAGCTTAGGGAAATTTGGTCAATTTCCTCCCACAGAAGTGTATTTGACAGCTTGATTGTATATCTTTCACCATATGCTGAAGGCTAGGGCTGTGACTCAGATTCAGCAGCCCAAGATTGCCCCAGATCGGATTGGATCCATTCATACTTTGAGTTAATTCATTCTACTATATCATATTATATCATTGTATTGTGAAATATAGGATGAGAAATAGTAATT
The DNA here is from genome assembly GCF_027172205.1 of Podarcis raffonei. NCBI lineage: Eukaryota > Metazoa > Chordata > Lepidosauria > Squamata > Lacertidae > Podarcis > Podarcis raffonei. Next base: position 7,058,972 of record NC_070621.1, read on the forward strand.
TAATCTTTGCTGAACTGGTCATTCCAGAATGTCAAATGGCTCCTCTGTACAGTGGTACCTCAGGTTACAGACGGTTCAGGTTACAGACTCCGCTAACCCAGAAATAGTACCTCGGGTTAAGAACTTTGCTTCAGGATGAGAACAGAAATTGTGCCGTGGCAGCAGCGGGAGGCCCCATTAGCTAAAGTGGTGCCTCAGGTTAAGAACAGTTTCAGGTTAAGAATGGACCTCCAGAACAAATTAAGTTCTTAGCCCGAGGTACCACTGTATATGTTTGTTCTTGTTTTGTTTTCCTCAAATTAAATAAATATATGTTTGTTATATTTAAAAATATAAATACTTTCCTCTATTTTTCATGTTTGAAGGGATGCATTAGATTCACATTTCCCCCCTTTTCTTCTTGGCACTAAGTTATCTCCAGATTGCACTTTCTTTTCTCTTTTTTTAAAGAGTCTTCACTGAGTTACTCTCAGACAGCTTGGAGTTGTCAGCCACTCTCCAATCTCCCAGCCAACATTAAGTCATGGCTTTCGCAGAAAGACAGAAAAGAACCGTCACTTTTTCTCTGCCAGAGATGATCAGTCTGGAGCCTGTCACCAGCCTCAAGTCTCGTTCTAAAATATTTAATTTTGTGATGATAAATTGGCAGATTGTTTGAAGCAGACAACAAGGAAACAGAAGGGTGGGGAAAACAGACATGGGCAATCTGTTGCACTGCCCTCCCCGGGCCAGGTTGAGAGTGTTTTCAGAAAGATGGAAGAAGAGATGTCCACAGCTCAGCTGCAGAGCATTTGTCTTGCATGCAGAAGGTCCCAGGTTCAATTTCAGGCAGGGTGGGAAAGGCTTGTGCCTGAAATCCTGAGCAGCCACTGCCAGCCAGTGTAGACAATATTGAGCTAAATGGAAAAGTGATCTTGCTCAGTATAAGGCAGCCTCTTATCTCCGTATAGCGTAAGATCTTAGACTTCTTTGTGAAGCTTTTGGGGAAGGACCATAGCTCAGTGGTAGGGGATCTGTTCTGAAAAGCGTGGAAGCCAACTCTCCCATCTTCTACTCTATTTTTTTTATAAGATATTTATTGAGATTTTACAAAAAATAGACAAAAGTTTACAAAGAAAAATAAAGAAAAATACATAAAAGAAAAATACAATAATCATAAAAGTAAAAACACATACTTAAAAGAAAAGAAAAAGATTGAAAAGAAAAATAGATCCATCTTTATGCCTTTTGCTTCATTTACTAGTTTCTTTGACTTCCACCCGCCTCCCCTTTTTGTATTCCCATGTAGCTAATCAATTCAGCAAATCCTTTGCCTATTTTCTTTATCTTAACTCTTTATCTTGACATATTTATAAATGAATATTTTGATCCTTTGTCAATCTATATTTAACATATTCTTTTTAACTTTGTTGCTAACACCTCTTATTTTCAATCCAACGTCAAATTAACATTCTATAACTTTACAATATTTCTGCAAATAGTCCTTAAATTTCTTCCAATCTTCTTCCACCGACTCTTCTCCCAGGTCACGGATTCTGCCAGTCATTTCAGCCAGTTCCATGCAATCCATCAACTTCATCTGCCATTCTTCCAGAGTGGGTAGCTCTTGCGTCTTCCAATACTTTGCAATAAGTATTCTTGCTGCTGTTGTCGCATACATAAAGAAAGTTCTATCCTTCTTTGACACCAATTGGCCGACTGTGCCCAGGAGAAAGGCCTCTGGTTTCTTCAAAAAAGTGTACCTAAGTACCTTTTTCATTTCATTATATATCATCTCCCAGAAAGCCTTAATCCTTGGGCACGTCCACCAAAGGTGAAAGAATGTACCTTCGGTCTCCTTACATTTCCAACACTTATTGTCGGGCAAATGATAGATTTTTGCAAGCTTGACTGGTGTCATGTACCACCTATATATCATTTTCATAATATTTTCTCTTAAGGCATTACATGCCGTAAATTTCATACCAGTGGTCCACAACCGTTCCCAGTCAGCAAACATAATGTTATGTCCTATATCCTGTGCCCATTTAATCATAGCAGATTTGACCGTCTCATCCTGCGTGTTCCATTTTAACAGCAAGTTATACATTCTTGACAGTATCTTAGTTTTGGGCTCTAACAGTTTCCAATTTTGATTTTTCCACCTGGAAGCCAATTTTTTTATCGAAATTAAAAGCCTCTCTTATTTGATAATAATGAAGCCAATCTCACACTTTGTCTTTTAGTTTCTCAAAGCTTTGCAATTTCAACTTATCTCCCTCTTGTTCCAAAATTTCCCAATATTTAGGCCATTTGGCCTCCATATTGGGTCTTCTCAGAGCCTTTGCTTCCATTGGTGACAACCACCTTGGAGTTTTGTTTTCCAATAAGTCTTTATACCTTATCCAGACATTAAACAATGCCTTCCTGACAATATGGTTTTTGAATGCTTTATGTGCTTTAACCTTGTCATACCACAAATATGCATGCCAACGAAAAACATTGTTAAAACCTTCTAAGTCTAAAATGTCTGTGTTCTCAAGAAGTAGCCACTCTTTCAGCCAGCAAAAAGCTGCTGATTCATAATAAAGTTTAAGGTCTGGCAGGGCAAATCCACCTCTTTCCTTTGCATCAGTTAGTATTTTAAATTTTATTCTGGGCTTCTTGCCCTGCCAGACGAATCTAGAAATGTCCTTCTGCCACTTCTTGAAACAGTCCATTTTGTCCACAATTTGTAATGATTGAAACAAAAACAACATTCTTGGCAATACATTCATCTTAATAGCTGCTATTCGACCCAACAAGGAAAGCATCAGATTTGACCATATTTCTAAGTCTTTTTTCACTTCTGTCCAACATTTCTCATAATTGTCTTTAAGTAAGTTCCCATTTTTAGCCGTCATATTAACCCCTAGGTATTTTACTTTCTTAACTATTATCAAGCCTGTCTCTTTCTGAAACCTCTCTTTCTCAAATGGTGTTAAGTTTTTCTCCAAAACTTTAGTTTTAGATTTGTTCAACCTAAATCCTGCCACATGACCAAATTCTTGAATCAGTTCTAACAGTCTTTTTGTACTAGATTCCGGCTCCTGTAACGTCAAGACTAGATCATCTGCAAAAGCTTTCAATTTGTATTGTTTAACTCCGACCTGTACCCCTTTAACCAGCCGGTCCCTTCTAATCATGTTTAGCAAAACCTCCAGGACCGAGATAAATAGCAATGGGGAAATTGGGCAGCCTTGGCGTGTCCCTTTCTCTATCTTAAATTCTTCCGTCATCACATTGTTAACTAATAGCTTAGCCTTTTATTCTGAATAGATTGCACTTATACCATTTTCAAACCCTTGACCGACCCCCATCCCCTGAAGATTTTTCTTCATAAACTTCCAAGAAATATTATCAAAGGCTTTCTCTGCATCTATAAAAATTAAAACTGCTTTAGTGTTAATATTCACTTGCAATTTCTCCAAAATGTTAATTATATTCCTCGTGTTGTCCGACAAGTGTCTACCTGGGAGAAAGCCAGCTTGGTCCTTATGTATCTCTTCCATTAATACTTTTTTTAGCCTATTAGCCAAAATGTCAGCAAATATTTTGTAATCCACATTAAGTAGGGATATAGGGCGGTAATTCTTAAGTTGTGTCTTTTCAGACTCAGTTTTCGGTATAAGGGTGATGTAAGCTTCTTTCCATGACTCTGGCGCTTTTCCCCCCTCCAAAATTTCATTACAAACCTCCTTTAGTGGTTGAATTAACCAGTCTTTCAAAGATTTGTAATATTTTGAGGTTAAACCATCCGGCCCTGGAGATTTGCCCAACTGCATGTTCTGAATAGCACCTTCTATCTCTTGTTCTGTGATTTTATGGTTCAACGTTGTCTTATCTTCTTGAGAGATTTTTTGTAATCGATTTGTTTCTATAAATTGGTCTATATCCGACTCTTTCTGTGGCCCTTGTGTATATAGCTTTTTAAAGTACCTCTGGAAACAGTTTCTAATTTCCCCTGGGTTCTGAATGTTCCTTCCTTCCACTTCCAAATTAGTGATGGTATTGAGCTTTTGTCTTTTTTTCATTTGCCAGGCTAACAATTTTCCACATTTATTAGCCGATTCCCATCTTCTACTCTACCCACACAAGTAAGCTCTTCTGATCTGGCCAGCAAGGCAAGAATTGCAGTACCATGGAGAGCTCCGAGCAAACCACTTGCTCCAACAATGGTTGAAAGCAGACAGGGACTGGATCTAGACACAATTTTTAAAAAGCATTACAGGAAAACACATTATAAAGCTCATAATGCAAAATCACATAGGCGATTTTGGCTGCTCTACAGCACCATCAGGTGTCACATGTTTATAACACAGTTATAACGATATAATTGAGTGTAGCTGAGTCCAGGGCCTTTAAAAGCCTTTTAAGCCTCTGCTCCCAAAGGTTCATTCAGACTACCTTTTGTGCTGCATTTCTAGGCATAGGTCCATGTTTTAAAGCACTGTGTTCAAGTGCTTTTTAAAAAATGCCCGTGCATTTTCCCCATGAAATGCTGCTCTTTACCGCTGAATCGAAGCAAACAGTAATCTACAAAAATGCTAAATTGCTGTTTGTTCTGATTCAATGTTAAAGAGCAGCTTTTACTGGGGAAGTGTGGCAGGGAAGCACTCGGACACAGTGCTTTAAAGGACAGACCTGTCCATAGAAAGAGTGGGGCAAAAGGTAGGTGTGGATGAGCTCTACATATCCCATGCTCTAGTGGACTCACCCTTTTCAGGCTCACCCATTGGCCTGAAAACCAGCATTCCTCCTTTGCTCCATGGCCCCCCAACGTGCACGTGCACTTCAGGTGCCACAGGACTGATGAGGCTGTGCAAGAGGTCTTTGGTTCCTCCAACTCAGGAGAAGGTACCCAAAAGCTGCTGCTGCTTCTTCTGCTTCTGCTTCTTCTTCTTCTTCTTCTTCTTCTTCGATCACTTGTAGCTGAGTAAGATCGTCTTCCATAAATACAGTTTTAACAAGAGTCCGTAAGTGACTGTGGAGGCCAATTCTGGATCCACACGTCCTTCCACAGTAGGAACATTGGTTTCCGGGCAGGAGTTGATCACGGTGTGGGTTTGCCAAGCGTGCCTTCCTCTTAGCATGTTTCTCCCTTGCGTCCTGAGTTCGAGTGTCTTCAAAGCCCATGGCACCTTTGGTAAAGGCTGTTCTCCAACTGGAGCACTCACAGGCCAGTGTTTCCCAGTTGTCAGTGTTTATATTACATTTTTTAAGATTTGCCTTCAGACAGTCTTTAAAACTCTCTTTTGTTGACCACCAGCTGTGCGCTTTCCATTTTTAAGTTCGGAATAGACTAGTTGCTTTGGAAGACGATCATCAGACATCCACACAACATGACATCCTGGCTCTGACTCCATGGGATCTAATGCTTTGGGAGGTGGTTTGGATGGCTCCCATCTGTTAGCCTCAGGCAAATATTATAATAATAATAATAATAATAATAATAATAATAATAATAATAATAATTTATTTCTACCCCGCCCATCTGGCTGGGTTCCAACAGCAGCAGGTTTAGGAATCTGAACTAGGTTCAGCCCCTTAGCTAGAAACCTTGCAGCCTCTTACTCTGTGTCATGGTCCCTGGTCAACTTTGGAGTCACAACACCAGCAAGGGATGGAAAAAGTGGTTCCTCCCCTTCGGTTCCTCCCCTTCCCCAGATTGCTCTGCTAGTTTTCTTGTATCTTGGGACTCAGGCAAGCAAAACAGGTAACTTGGCAAATTTACCCCTCACCACCTGGAAAACTAGAAGATGGATGAGACATATTCCCATAAATGGCAGTGACAAGATTTATTAGACTATGTACTCTCTGCAATCAGTGGTGGTAACCTGAGAATTGATATTATCTGAAGAGTAATAATACATTTCTCTGCCTTGCCATTTCCATAAAAGAAACAGGGAACTGAGCTACTGAATGGGAGAATGATTAGAGTGTTGTTTCTTCTCTCTCTCTCTCTGCATGAATTTAAAGTTTCTCCTGTTTGATCAATGTTCCAGGGAGCAGTGCATTTGCACTGTGGGCAATGGAGCATTTTTTAAATCTTTCCTGCTTAACCACACAAGAAGCATAATGGGTTTGAATGAGGGAAGCAGACAGACAGAAACAGACATCACATCAATCATGGCTTACGTTTACCATTGTTTGCAAGCCACAACATGGTAGGCACTTCCAAATGGGCAGGATACATGCAAAACCAAGGTTTAGCAGCACTTGCTTACTTTAGTTTCCCAAAGCCTTGGTACACTAGTTTCTAGGTTCAGAAGCCTACAGAGACACAGCAGTGGCTGTAACCATGGTTTCTCCATTCTAACACCATGCTGAACTAAGGTAAGTCAACAGAAATGATTTTGGAGGAAAACGAATTTTCTCCACTCTGGCTGAGGCCAAAGAACTCCAATACTTGTTCTATTTGACCAATGGGAATCCTACATCAAGGGATCAAATGTTGTCCTCCAAGTCTTTGTCTGGTCCTCACAGGAGTCTTCCCAAGCCAAAATCATTCTCCCAAGCTACCTCCTCTTCCCAGACCACATCCCTTGTCAACACTGATTTGCACCCTTCTTGAGTGTTTTTGCCTGGCTGGAATATGACCCTGAACTTCAATATCGTCTCTTTCTTCCCTGGATCGAGGATAGAGAAGGATGCATGAGTATGCAGACACAGACCTACAAATGCAAAATTTGCATTCATTGCTCTCCCCACTTTTGCTTCTGGCCCCACCCACCACTGTCATGTCCCCCCCCCCCCGAACGTTGCCCAGAAGAGAATGTGACCCTCAACTGAAAATTGTTTCCCCATGCCTCTTCTACCTCCATTTATCACCCATAATTTGTGGAAGTTAACTGAGTTTTGGCTGGTGCCTCTATCTAGGCTAGATTGGGGAAAAGAAGGTTCCCCAAATCAGCAGGACTGGCTTATCACATTTTGAAATAAGTAAAGTGATGCACATTACAATTAAAACATCCATAAAGCCATTATTCCCTGGAGTCTAAAATTGCCTAACTGTACCAATGGGATTGGGATAATGTTCTGAATAGGCTGTCTGTTGGTGAATCATCCTTCTTGCAATGCACAAGGGAACCCTAAAATACCTGATATCATACACACATCCCCCAGGCTGATGTTTGGGCTGAGTGAGGTAAATTTCATAGAATCAAAGAGCTGGAAGGGAACTCAGATGTCATCTAGTCCAACCTCTGCTACAGGATCCCTGATACATGTAGCCATCCAGCCTCTGCTTGAAAACCTCTAGAGAGTCCCCCACCTCCAGAGACAATGTACCCTGTTATCAAGCAGCCTGTACTATCAAGAACTTCCTTCTAACATTTTATCAAATTTTCCGTTCTTGTAATTTGAACTTAGGCCGTAAGCTTTGGCACATCAGACAACACATTTGCTCTATCTATGCACGAAAACTTTTCAAATAAAATAAATTGTTTAGCACTCCCAATATGAGATAATGAGCCCCTGAGGCAAGGACTGTGTCAGTTCAGTGCATGCAGGTCCTGCTTTCAGAAAAACAATGCATTCCCTAAAAATCGTTTGTTAAGCGAGTGTTTGCAAAATGAGCTGACAATTTCCATTATTTCCTATTGGAACATTTGTAATTCTGTGCTGGATTACCAAATAGGCAATTGCCCTTAAATAGCTGCCCTCAGCCTGACTGACTCCTTACTTACAACCAGTCTCGGCTTTCTCCTCCTTGGTTCCAGCTTGTACAACTCAGAAGGATGTGGGCAAATGCAGAATTAGTTGGCTCCACATCTACTGTAGCCTCCCTGCCTTGCACCCTACCAGCCCCAATGGACACCATCCACCTTGGGGTTATGAATTACACCATTTCAGACATCCATGGCCTGTTATGAGCCAAGTCCAAAACTTCTCCAAAGTTCACAAACATCCCATTATAACTCCAACACTGCCACCAGCAGTAGCTGCAACCTGCCAGTCAGTTTCTACCACAATCAGCAGCTAATTTACCCTTGCAAAGGAGGCAAGGGAAAGAAAATTGGCAGCAGACAGAATTATCCAGGGAGAGGAGATAATGTGTTTGCAAAGAACAAGCAAACCAGAATAATGATCCCTAATGCAACTGCTGCACTAAAGCCTCTTTTAAAAAAATGTCCTCTTGTTAGAGGAGGGGTGGGTCTTCAGATTCAGCCAAGAAAGATTGCCATGGGGGTGGGGGGTCCCAGCCAATATAGGGGACTTGCTATCTCACTTCAGAATGAAGCCAGAGGAATGTCCCCTGCCAGAGGCACAATAGGTCCCAGCCAGACTGAAAATAGAAAATGTAGCCAAGTGGAATAGCCTCTGGGCAAATCTCTGCTGGGATGGGAGAGCTTTCCAAGCTTTTCATGTTAGCGACACACTTTTTAGAAATGCATCTTTTCATGACATAGTAATTCAGTTTTACTAGCAAGCCAGAGGTTAAACTAATCCTTGACCTCTCAGCGGTTTTTGATACCATCAACCATGGTATCCTTCTGGAGTGACTGTCTGAACTAGGGGTGGGTGGCAACGCTTTGTGGTGGTTCCAGTCCTACTCGGATGGTGGTTCCCAGAGGGTGTGGCTTGGGGAATGCTTTTCAGCCCCTTGGAACCTTCAATGTGGGGTTGTGCAGGGCTCAATCCTATTCCCCACATTGTTTAACATCTACATGAAACCACTGGGTGGTGTTATCCGGAGGTTTGGAGTACGTTGTCAACAGTATGCTGATGACACTCAGCTCCACTTCTCCTTTACATCTGCAGGTGGGGCAGTGGAAATTCTGGACCATTGTCTTGCCTCGATAATGGACTAGATGAGAGCCCACAAACTGAGGCTCTATCCAGATAAGACTGAGGCATTGTTAGTGGGTGGTTCCCTAGACCAGACGGGTAGGAGGTTGCCTGCTCTTGATGGGGTTACACATCCTCTGAAGGAGCAGGTTCACAGCTTGGTGGTACTTCTGGATCCTTTGCTGTCACTTGAGGCTCAGGTGGCCTCAGTGGCTCGGAGTGCCTTCCATCAGTTTCAGCTGGTGGCCCAGCTGCACCCCTATCTGGACAGAGATAGCCTAAATACTGTTGTCTATGCTCTGGTAACCTCAAGGTTAGATTACTGCAATGTGTTATACATAGGGCTGCCTTCTCAAGACGGTTCAGAAACTTCAGCTGGTGCAGAATACAATGGCCAGGTTGCTCACAGGAGCAAGAAGGCTTGAGCCTATTACACCAATCCTGGTCCAACTGCACTGGCTACCAATTAGTTTCTGGGCCCAATTCAAAGTGCTGGATTTGACCTATAAAGCCTTAAAGAGCTCAGGACAGCAATACCTCAAGGACCACCTCTTCCCATATAAACCTACTCAGACCCTGAAATCATTTTCTGAGGCCCTTCTTCATGTGTTTCCTCCTTGAGAGGTCCAGAGGACACAAGAACAAGCCTTCTCTGCAGTGGCTCCCCATTTATGGAATGCTCTCCCCATGGAAGTTTGCCTGGCGCCTTCATTATACACCTGTAGGCACCAGGCAAAAACCTTCTTTTTTAACCAGGCCTTTGGTTGATTTGACTGACATCTTATGCCCTTTTAAAATGTGGGGGTTGGGGGGGAGGGGGTTATTGGGTTGTTGTTTTTATTTTGATTATATATTTTGTGATTATATATTTTGATTTTGTTCTGTGGACCGCCCTGAGACCTACAAGTATAGGGCAGTATATACATTAAATAAATAATAATAATTAATAACCGCTTTCCAGCCCCAGGAGGAGCGTGAGAAGCATTCGTGTGACACAGCTACACACCCAATACACTAACGTGTCATGACACACAGTTTGGAAAGCTCTGGAAATGTATGTTAGTCTCAGACAAATCAATGGAGGGGCATTTTCTGTCTCACATTGCCTTCTAAGGCAGCCACATGGAACAACCTCTGATGTTATCCGCTCACATAATAACTATAACAGGAAGAGCTGAAACTGGGCTTTCTGTCACCTGAATTCAAGACCCACTTTGGCACACCCCACACAGCCCGGATGCATGTTTGCATACGTGCACATACAAACAAACAAACACACCTCAACACATTTATTTGTAAAGGGCCTAAAAAGGAGACAATATATCACTTGCATACAAAGAAGTATTATGACTATTTGACCAAAGGGAAAATGAGCATCCCTTCCAGTAAAAGCAAATTGTTTGTCAAAAGTAGAACTTCCACGTGCAACAACTGTCTATCTGAGGTCAAGTTTTGAATTGGATTTATTTGGTCATAGGTTCATTAAAACACTGCATTTTCATAAGATCAGCTAAGACCCTCTGGTTTCCTTCTAAAATGTCTCTCTCTCTCTCTCTCTCTCTCTCTCTCTCTCTCTCTCTCTCTCTCTTTGAGGCTTTTTGCTACCTACCTCTCTTCTTAAAGGTAAAGGGACCCCTGACCATTAGGTCCAGTCACAGACAACTCTGGGGTTGCAGCGCTCATCTAGCTTTACTGGCCAAGGGAGCCGGCATACAGCTTCCGGGTCATGTGGCCAGCATGACTAAGCCACTTCTGGCGAACCAGAGCAGCACACAGAAATGCTGTTTACCTTCCCGCTGGAGCAGTACCTATTTATCTACTTGCACTTTGACGTGCTTTCGAACTGCTAGGTTGGCAGGAGCAGGGACCGAGCAACGGGAGCTCACCCCGTCACGGGGGTTCGACCGCTGACCTTCTGATCAGCAAGCCCTAGGCTCTGTGGTTTAACCCACAGCATCACTCGCGTCCCACCCCTCTTCTTGGTCCTGTACAAACCCTTTCAATGAGTTTTGACATGTAAATTTACTCCTGAGTAAGCTTCAACAAGATTCCTTTCAATTTTATTTTTGTTTGATTCCTCATTTTAGGAAATGATAATTTTGTAGTCGTTTTAGGTTCCATGTGAGGGAAGAAATGCTTTTTGCGAGTCTAAAGTAGAAAGTGCCCTTCCATTACAATCCTAATGCATCCAGGCTGACCAAAACTTGTCAGGGAACTGCCTCTGGCAGGAAAAATGCCCACACACACCCTTTACTTTCCTGTGTGTAGATCATGTATACTTTGTAAAATGACTCAACCGTAGCTGTTTAAACACATTCTAAGTTCTGAAGTGATCATAGAATCACCCCAAGGATCATCTAGTCCAACTGATTCTCTTCCTCAGCTTCCCACCCCTCCCTCTGCCCCTCCAGAGTTTCTTTCTCACACAGTAGCAAACCCACAGGGCATCATATCTTTTGCTTCACCGGAAGAGCCACACAGCCTCTCCAGATTTCCCAACTCTCCTTCTCTCTGCAAATGAGCCTTCTTCAGAAGGACAGAGATTGCGGCTGCTATTCACTTTTTCATCTTTCTCTCCAGCTAAAGCCCAGACATGCTGGGAGGCTGGGAGCCTCAATGGCGCCCCCTGGAGGCTTCACCCAGGACTAGACCCCCGCCCCCAGGTATGGCTCTGATGGAGAAGAATTTATTTGGGCTGCATCTTAATGTAAACCAATCTAATTTGCCAGTCCTGAACTTATATGTGGATTAGTACATGACTATCCATTGGTTTAAGCATGTCTTTGAATTTTGCAATGCAGCTTTGGTTTAAAAAATGTCTTTTATGGGGAAAATGCTTATACAGTGGTACCTCAGGTTACATACGCTTCAAGTTACATACGCTTCAGGTTACAGACTCCGCTAACCCAGAAATATTACCTCGAGTTAAGAACTTTGCTTCAGGATGAGAACAGAAATCGTGCAGCTGTGGCGCGGTGGCAGTGGGAGGCCCCATTAGCTAAAGTGGTGCTTCAGGTTAAGAACAGTTTCAGGTTAAGAACAGACCTCCGGAACGAATTAAGTACTTAACCCGAGGTACCACTGTGTGTGTGTGTGTGTGTGTGTGTGTGTGTGTGTGGACAATGCATTGAAAAGCACACAGAAATGCCTACAAAATGCAGATTTTCTTTTTTTTATAACAATTTTTATTAAGGATTTTACATTACAAAAAACAAAAAGAAAAAACAACAAAAAAGAAAAAATATCCAACAAAAATTGTTAAAAACAATCTATCTTTCCATCTTATTTTTCATTTACTTGTTTCTAGGACCTCCTCATACCACCCTTTTTTTGTATTCCAAGTTCAAGTTATTAATTCAACAATTTCTTTCCCTCTTTTTGCTACCCAGATCTCATTCTTAAATTATTACGCTCTTAGATTTTTACTTATATAAACCCATTTTTTCATATTCTTTTAGCCCATCACAGCTAGAAACCACTTAGTTCCAATCCAACATTATTCTAAAATTCCTTAGTTTTACAATATCTCTGTAAATAGTCTTTAAATTTCTTCCAATCTTCCTCCACTGACTCTTCTCCCTGGTCTCGAATCCTGCCGGTCATTTCCGCCAATTCCATATACTCCATCACCTTCATCTGCCATTCTTCCAAAGTGGGTAAATCTTGTGTCTTCCAATATTTTGCAATAAGTATTCTTGCTGCTGTTGTGGCGTACATAAAAAAAGTTCTATCCTTCTTTAACCAGGAGAAAGGCCTCTGGTTTCTTCAGTAGGGTATATTTAAATACCTTTTTCAATTCATTATATATCATCTCCCAGAAAGCCTTAATCCTTGGGCACGTCTACCAAAGGTGAAAAAATGTGCCTTCATTTTCCTTACATTTCCAACATTTATTATTGGGCAAGTGATAGATTTTTGCAAGCTTGACTGGGGTCATGTACCACCTGTAAATCATTTTCATAATATTCTCTCTTAGGGCATTACATGTCATGAATTTCATACCGGTGGTACAGAACTTTTCCCAGTCTGCAAACATGATATTATGTCCAACATCTTGTGCCCATTTTATCATAGCAGATTTAACCGTTTCATCCTGAGTATTCCATTTCAACAGCAAGTTATACATTCTTGACAAATTCTTTGTTTTAGGTTCTAACAATTCTGTTTCTAATTTTGATTTTTCCACCTGGAAGCCAATTTTCTTATCCAAATTGTATGCCTCCATTATCTGATAGTAATGGAGCCAATCTCACACTTTATTCTTTAATTTCTCAAAACTCTGCAATTTAAGTCTATCTCCATCTTGTTCTAAAATTTCCCAATATTTCGGCCATTTAGCCTCCATATTGAGCTTTTTCTGAGCTTTCGCTTCCATCGGTGACAGCCACCTTGGGGTTTTATTTTCCAATAAATCCTTGTATCTTATCCAAACATTAAACAATGCTTTCCTAACATTATGGTTTTTAAATGCTTTATGTGCTTTCATCTTATCATACCACAAGTATGCATGCCATCCAAATACATTGTTAAAACCTTCCAAATCCAAAATGTCTGTGTTTTCAAGAAGTAGCCAGTCCTTAAGCCAGCAGAAAGCTGCTGATTCATAATAAAGTTTAAAGTCTGGCAAGGCAAACCCACCTCTTTCCTTTGCATCTGTTAATATTTTAAATTTTATTCTAGGCTTCTTGTCCTGCCAGACAAATCTTGAAATATCTCTCTGCCACTTCTTGAAACAATCCATCTTGTCCACAATTTGCAATGTCTGAAATAAAAACAGCATTCTAGGCAATACATTCATTTTTATAGCAGCAATACGTCCCAACAAAGAAAGTTTCAAATTTGACCATATTTCTAGATCCTTTTTCACTTCACCCCAGCATTTTTCATAGTTATCTTTAAATCAAAATGCAGATTTTCAAGGAAAGTGCATAAATTTAATTTTTTTATGATCACATTCACACATGCTTAAGATCATACAATTATAGAGTTGGAAGGGACCCTCAAAGTCATCTAGTCCAACCCCCTGCAATGCCAGAATCACAGCTAAATAATCCATGACAGATGGCCATCCGCCTCCTCTCAAAAACCTTCAATGAAGGGGAGTCCACCACCTTCAGAGGGAGTCAGTTCCACAGGTGAATTGCTCTTGTATGGTGCTAATGTGACAGGATGGAAAGGACTCCTGATTGAGCATGTGTGAAACTGGTGTGGAATTGAGAAAGGTTGGTCCTTCCACTCCTAAGCCATAATAACACTATGAAAGCCTACCAAACCCTTAAGTCCCTCTCCCCACCCAAAAAAGGCTTTCCGCTGAGTTAGGCTGAGCTGAGGTGCTCTGCCAATACTCACGCAGCACCCACTTACTTTGAAATGAACAATTGAAGCTTACAGTTTTCTTGATTCATAAGGAGTTAACTTTCTATTGAGCAGCCACTGTCATAAGAAGGATGGGTTTAATTTCAGGGCTGGATCCTAGACAACAAAGGAGAGAGTGGGGAGGAAGGGAGACAGAGACGCAGACAACATTAGACTGCTGGAAGGGAGGGAGAGAAAGAGACAGATTTCAACAAACAAAGGCCATCCCCCTGCGAGGGATTCATTCAAATCCACAGTGTCAGAGTCTATTGAAAAATCCAATAAAACCCACTTGATCTTTTTCTCCATGTGGAGTTGTCACCAGATGCCTTAATTAGATATTGTCATTAACAAGAATGTAGCACACAAATTAAACCAAGCCTGCCCTTAATCTTTGGTGGCCAGTGAGCCAATTTTACCAAAGTAAGCTCACGGCAGGGGCGGGAATTCTTTATTTAGGCTCTCCTTTATTCTATTTTACCATTTTGGAACATGCTATGCAAAGAGAAGTTTTGTTCTGGGAACTGTTACAAGTCTCACCCTGAATCCCTATTTTTGGGTGGCTTCAGTCACATACCGGCAAATTAAGGATGCCCTCTTAAAACTGATTTGGCACTCTTACACAATAAATCCACCCCAAAAAAACCTAGTCCCACCCCCCTTTTGTTTCATTTTGCAATATAGAAAGTGACAGGAAGATGCCATGGAATGTGCAGGATAATAATGATTGCTCCCCATAAACAACTCAGAATGAACACTGAGGAAATAGCCGGTGGCATCTAACAAACTTTGTGCTAGGGTTGCAATATGTCCTGGATTTTCTGGACATTACTGGGATCTCAAAGGCAGAAAGGGATGTCCAGAGGGAATTTTTGGAAGGCGGCGGTTTGTCCTGTATCTTCAGCAAGTATATCACAGTTTTTTTGAAAGAAAAGAAAACCCGAACAATTTTTGGGGTGTCCTGGTTTTTACTTATTGAAATATGGCAATTTGTGCAGACAAATCAAGATGACGTTCAATAAATACGTAAATCTGGAAGCAACCTAAATGGCTAAGCTAAATATGCTGCAGGCTGGGAAATGACAGACTTGGCCAAGGGTGGGCATGGGAGATTGTCCTATCTCACACAGTGAAAAACCAAACTAGTGTGATCAAGCCACATGAAGATATCTTTGAGGAGTCACAAGCTTCTTCACACAAAGCCATCTAGTCTAGTGTTGTCTAAATAGACTGGCAGAGGCTACCCAAGCTTCCAGGCAAAGATATTTTCCAGCCCTGGTACCTGCCACATATAAAGCATGTGCTCAGTCACCCAGCTACGATCTACGATCAGCCATGTTTTTCTTAATCTCAGCTACCTATGCTATTTCCTTGTATCCTATTGCAGTGGTGGGAAAATGTTTTTCAGCCTGAGGGCCACATTCACTTCTGGGCACACATGCAGGTGGCTAGTGGGACCAGAGGCAAAAATGAGCAATGAATGTAAGCCTACCTTTGTACAGAAGAGTTGGTTCAACACACGCATCCAGGCAAGCAAGCAGTGACGTAGCATGGGGAGCAGGGAGGCACTGCCCAGATGCACAATTGGGGGGCCTGAACCAGGCACCCCTTACAGAGATCCCTGTCATGTGCCCTTCACACCCCACCCCTGCCTAGCACATGAGTTCCCACTGTGGCAAGGCAAGGACTGGATGAGCATGCTCCAAACCTGCTCTGGGCACCGGCAAGCAGCACTACACCCCTGCAAGCAAGAGACATTATCAGAGTTCTGGCCAAGCAAAAACACTCAAGGAGGTTGTGAAGCAAGGCCAAGGAAAGATGTGGCCAGAGGAAAGGAAGTGCAACTGAGGAGGAGTAGGCAGCAAGTAGGCAAGTCCCAAGGGCCATGCATAGATTCTTGGAGGGGTGTATTTGGCCCCTGAACTGAAGGTTCCCTTCCTCTGTCTTATTGGGAAAGCCTGAGAGCTTAAGGAAGAGTAGCAGACCATCTGGTAGATCCCCATGGACCATGTTTCTCCCATTGACTACTTAGGATGATGCATCATCCCCTTAACTGTTTAGGAGTTCTGTGAATTCTGCTGCAGAGTCAGACTTCCCAGCAAGACATCCCACTGCCCACTTGACCTAGTGCCCTTTTTCAGTGCTACCCTTTCCATCTATCCAGGCTTTAAAAAGGTCACGGTGTCATAGACCAGTCATGCTAAGACACTGACCTTTTCTTCTGAGAAATTCCAGTGTTTACAGGCAATCTGTCAATGTTCTGCTCTTCTAAGATGGTAGTCAGTAGTGTGTGTGTGTGTGTGTGTGTGTGTGTGTGTGTGTGTGTGTTTCTGGTCTAATCTCTGCACTCATGTTCAGAGAAAAACACAGAGAAAGAATATTAGGAGGAACAGGAAACCTTTGGTCCAGAGGGCCAAATACAGTCCTCCAGGTTTTCACTGCAAAATGCTGCAAAATTTGGCACCGGTTTGGAGGGGATCCCAAATTTTGGGGTTTGTAGTTAATTAAGCTATTGAGGCCTTTGCCCAGGCCACATCCTTTTCTCCAGCCACACAGCTCACTGACCATACTTTGCACACCATACGGTCTGACATTGGCTCCATCTGCACTATAAATTTTAATCAGTATCATACTGATTTAAACTGTCATAGATTCCCTCAGAGAATCTTGGGGTGTACAGCTATGGGCGCTGAGCTTTGTTAGGACACTCTACTTCCTCTCAGAGAGCTACAATTCCCAGTTTCCCTAGAAGAGGGATTGACTGTTAAAGCACTTGGAGAAATGTAGTTCTCTCCTAGCATAAGGGTCTCCTAACAATTCTCAACATCCATAACAAACTACCCTTCCCAAGTCGAAATAATAATAATAAAAATTTCCGACTGAGTTAGACCAACACGGCTACCTACCTGAATCTACCCTTCCCAATATTTTTTTTTTTTTGGGGGGGAGCCATGACTGTTTCAAGTAGTATGATATAGCTTTAAATGAATAATGCAAATGGGACCTTAGTGTAAGGCAATGATGTCCAAACTTGGCCCTCCAGCTGTTTTGGGACTGCAGTTCCCATCATCCCTGACCACTGGTCCTGTTTGCTAGGGATGATGCGAGTTGTAGCCCCAAAACAGCTGGAGGGCCAAGTTTGGCCATCACTGGTGTAAGGCAACATGCTATGATCCACCCTGGAGAGGTTTTGGTGAACTCAAAACACTGCTCATTGCTACTGTAACCTTTCAATTGGCCTTAACAAAGGCTTGACTATTCTCTTCACTTTTGGATTTGTTTTCTTCCCTAACAGGCCTTCCACCTACAGTGTTTTGCCAGTCAGAGCAGAGTCATGCAGACAGGATAAGGCAGCTTCATAGCACTTAAACCTGCTTATATCAATTTATCTCATTGCCCGCTTATCCCTGAGCCATAGGGGACTCTAAGTGACTGTTTCTGCTTCATGTCCTTGGATTGCAAAACTCTTGATTAAACACGCCACTGTTATACCTTACAACATGCATGCCTGCAGCAGACACTGAATACTGGCGCAGTTCCTCATTTGGTCTAGAGTGATGACTCATAGTGAAGGGAAATTATTCCTTGAACCAGAGAGAGTGAGAAAGAAAGGACCTGATTTTTATTTAGAGCTGAAATCAAAGCTTATACAGCACCTGTCTCTAAGCATCACTGGACAGGATTGAGGTTCCCTGAGCCTTTTGCTTTGCTTACCCCTCTGTTTAGAATGTTCTCAGCATAATGTGGGTATCTGGACTGGGAGTCAGAGATTGTTTGGGAGGTATCCATCTCTGAATATTGTTTATCTTGTGACTACAGTCAGCGAAATACAATTATCCAGTTAGCATATTTCTGGAGTTTTCAGAGAAGCATTATAGCCTTCTCCACAGCTGCTCTCAAAGGAGTAGAAATCAGGATGGTGCAGTGGTTAGAGCAGGCTTTTCACAACCTGGTACACTCCAGATCATATTAGGACTACAACTCCAGACTACTTGCTATGATGGCTGGGGCTGATGGAGCGCAGCGTCATCTTGAAGGCTTGGTTGGAACACTGAACAATGGTTGCAGAGACTTGATTCAAATACCCACTTAGTGGAGACATTACTGAGGTAGATGAACCAATGGCCTAATGACGTCATTCATTTTGCAAGAATCTTTTAGTGTGGCCACACTTGCACTTTGAAACTCCTTACCTACTGGTGCCATGCATCCGCCTTCACTGTACTCTTTTCAGCGCATGCTTTAAAAGTTTTTGTTCAGGCAAGCTTATTCCTACACGTTGTAGCCACATGCGTATTGGTATGCAGTATGACTCACTGTTGTTTTGTGCCTCACATACACCACCCTAGAATCCATTTTGGATGGAAGACCATTGACAAATAGTTTAATTATAAAAATAAAGACATTTTAGAAATGCAGATGGGGAAGTAACCCTGGGATAGCTGTTGGTAGTGCATGAGAATCTTAATCTCAGAGTTTGAGCCCAAGTTGAGCAAAATATTCCTGCATTGCAAAAGGTTGGATGAGATGATCCCAGTAGTCCCTTCCAACTCTAAATCTATGATTCTAGTATTCTAAGTTGGAAAGAATGAGGTGAGACAGCAACAAGTCACTGCAAAAGCAGTCAGCATGATGAGACATGCATGTCCTGTTTTCTTTACAAGTGGCTTTTAAATGTTAAGACTTATTAGCGGCTGTTGTTAAATTGCTGTGCTTTCTCCCCAAGATCCCTGCAGATGAAATGCACCTTAATGTTAATTGGACATGTTGTTTCCGGTTTTGAAGAGAGAGCTCTTTGATTTGTTAAAATGGCCCTCAACCGGACTGGAGTACAATGCCTCCCCTTCACACACACACACACACACACACACACACAACCTGCACCACAATTTACATCCAAGTCAACCTTCTTGGTTTCAGCTGGGACACAGGTCCAGCACACAAATTTGACCCTGGGCAAATTAAGATAGTCTGGGAGTTGCATTATAATTAGACAATGGGCAAGCTAAAAACCAGCTGTTAGTAGTGCAGTGGCAATGAGGATTGAACCTGGGACCTTTTGTATATAAAGCATGTGCTTACCACTGAGCTACAGCCCCTTCCAAATGTATCTATTTTGCCAGCAGGTGGCATTCTGCTTTGCAATGTGCTGCTCTGCTCTGTTGGCAAAATAAATACAATTGGGGGGAGGCTGTAGCTCAGAGCACCTGCTTTGCATGCAGCAGACCCAAGAGTCAATCTCCATTGCCACTCCGCCACTGATGGCTAGTATTTAATTCACCCCAGTCTAAATGCAATGCACAATAGGAAGTCTTCTCTTAGGGCTTCAAGTCTCCTTTGCCATTAGCACCCTGGAGCATTGGAAACCTCTGGCAACTTGATGTTTCGGTGGTGCCATCTAGGTTCTGTTGCCATACATGCCAACTTCAGAATTGCCACTTGGCCCCTGTGAATAACTGCAATCCCACAAGCCATATAAATCCTCATCTTAATCAACAGATGTGAGATGGGTTGTGGGGAAGGGGTAGAGCATCTGTTTGCATGCAGAAGGTCCCATGCTCATAGAATTGCAAACCTATAGAATCATAGAATTGCAGAGTTAGAAGGGACCCAAAGATCATCTAGTCCAACCTCCTACAATGAAGAAATCTCATCCATGACAGATGGCCATCCAAAATCTGCTTAAAAACCTCCAAGGAAGGAGAGTCTACAACCTCCTGAGGGAGACTGTTCCCCTGTCAAACAGCTCTTACTGTCAGAAAGTTCTTCCTGATGTTCAGATGGAATCTCCTTTCTTGTAATTTGAAGCCATTGGTTCAACTCCTACACTCCAGAGCAGGAAAAAACAACCTTGTTCTATCTTCCATGTGACGGCCCTTGAGATATTTGAAGATGGCTATCATATCTCCTCTCAGTCTTCCATTTCAAAGGCTTCTACAACTGTTCCTCACAAGGCTTGGCTTCCAGATCTTTGATAATCTTGGTTGCCCTCCTCTGCACACGTTCCAAATTGTCAACATCCTTCTTAAATTGTGGTGCCCAGAATTGGACATGGCACTCCAGGTGTGGTCTGAACAGGGCAGAATAGAATGGTACACCTTACTTCTCTCCCTTACTTCAGGACACCTTACTTCTGTTAATGCAGCCTAAAATAGCATTAGCTTTGCAGGGGGTGGGGCTGCATCACACTGTTGACTCATGTGATCCACTGTTAAGCTTGTAATCCACCAAGGCCCCTAGATCCTTTTCACATGTACTCTAGTAATCCAGGTGTCCCCCATCCTAGTTTAGTGTCATGTGCAAATATGTGGATCCCTGCAATTCCTTCATACAAGTCATTTATGAAGACACTAACCAACAACGGGCCCAGGACAGAGCCCTGTGGTACCTCACTTGTCACTTTTTCCCCAGGCTGACAAGGAACCATTAATGGGGACTCTTTGGGTTCAGTCAGTCAGTCAACCAGCTACAAGTCCACCTAACAATTACCTCATTCAACCTACATTTTACCAGCTCTCTTGCAAAAATATCATGGGGGACAGCATTCCTCTGATCCACCAAGCTTGTAACTCCATCCAAAAAAGAAATGAGATTCGTCTGGTATAACTTCTTTTTTGAGAAACCCATGCTGAGTCTTAGTAATCACAGCATCCTTTTCTAAGTGCCCACAGACCGATTGTTGAATTATCTGTTCTAGGAATTTTCTTGCAATCGATGTCAAGCTCACCAGGCGGTAGGTACCTGGGACTTCTTTTTTCCCCTTTCTGAAGATGGGGACAACATTTGCCCGCCTCTAGTCTGCAGGGACCTCATGTGTTCTCTAATAATTGGGTCCTAAAGCAGCTCATCAGGCCAAGGGAATTTGAATTCATTTAAAGTAGCTAGGTGTTCTTCTCTCTGTTACCCAATAGCATTTCTCCATTTTCTCGATGCAGAGGACCTACCACTTGTTTATTCTCCCTCTTACTTAGCCAAAGAAACATTTTTTTAAAAAAATTAAAATTTTCTTGCAAGCCTGAGCTAATTCTGAGCCTTGGTCAGCCTGACCTTCACCCTCCAATTGTTGGCTACTTGTGTATCCTCCTCCTTTGTGATTTCCCCTTTCTTTCATTTCTTATACATGCCCTTCTTAACTCTCAGCTCATCTGTAATCTCCTTATGCAGCTACATCAATTACATGCCTCCCACTTTTCTTTCTTGTTGGGATTGTCTGCATTTGGGGCTTCAATATTTCTCCTTGTACAAACTCCCATTCATCTTGGACCCCCTTTTCTTTGAGTATTTCTAACCATGGGATCTCACCCACTAGCTCCTTAAGCTTTTTGAAACCTCTATATCATGAAACCCAGGAGCACATGACCACTTCCTCCCAAGTTTCTGAGTACTTCAGCTGAAGCTATTATCCCCTGTACCTGGTGTTCTTCTATCATTTGTAATCTTGTCTCCCTCCTTCTCAAGTTCTAATTTAAAGCTCTTCTGATCAGGCTCACGGGACTCCTAGCAAACACATTCTCACCAACCACTGTGAGGTGCAGCCCATCTCTTGCCAGAAGTCCTTCCTCAAGGAAGTATTGACCATGATCCAAGAAGCCAAACCCTTTCTGATGACACCACCTGTGCAGCCAGTGGTTTGCCTCCAGTATTTTCCTCTATCTTCCTGGGCCACAACCTTCAACAGGAAGGAGTGATGAAAAGACCACCTAAGGCTATTAACTTAGGAAGGCAGGGGCAGGGCGTCCCAGCCACTGTTCCCCCCCCCCCGGTGCCCTCCAGCAAGCCCAGTGCTGCCTCCAAAAGTGGCATGGGGCTCGGGGTATAGCGCAGGACCTGAGTGGCGCACAGCCTGCAGTGTGCTCCAGCTATCACGTCCCTCCTGGCCACGGCTACCCTCCACCAGGCCCCACATGACCCAAAAAAGCAGCACAGGGCATGCTGTGCGCCACCCACCTGGGAGGGACACAGTGGCTGGGGCACCCTGCATGCCAACACATGCCAGCCATGTCCTTCCCAGTGGTGCACCCCACACTTTTTCCAGCTTCACTGGCCCAGCACATGCCAGCTGCGCCCCTCCCAGGAGGTACACATTCACTTGGGGGGCAAGCCCTGCCCACTTGGCATGTCCCACCCCATGACATGGGGTGCACACGCGCACTGCTCTCTCTCTTCCATCTCCTCCTCAGTCTCCTCATATTGCAGATATTAATACAGTATTGCATAGCTTGAAGCTATGGGGTACATAAAAACTGACTCCCTTTTGAAAATAAAACATTTTCAAGGCCCATAAGTTTAATTACAATTTCACTTGCAGATCTTTCTTCAAAACACAATAAAATCATCAAAGATACACCCAAATAACTCCACACAATATCTTGTGCTGTCCAGCACAGGCTCAGCATGCTAAAAATAACTTTAACTTATAATCAGAGCTGACAAACATTGCTCTCTTTCACACAGGTTGCACTTTGCCTCCGTTCCAGCCCCAAGGCTGTGTGCTCCTGAAGAGCCATTTACACATCTTTACTCCACAGAGCCTGGGAACAAAGTCTTCAAAGGCAACTCCCTTCAAAATGGCAATTTGCAATTCAATACCTTCATCACATGTTCAAAAGACAAACAATCAGTATTAGAGCATAGAACATTCACAATTAGATCATTAACTCACTTAGAGCTCAGAAAGCTCTCAATATGCTGCCATGGGGTGGGGTGGGGACAATGTTGTATTGTTGTTTAGTCGTGTCTGACTCTTCGTGACCCAAAGGTATGGGTCCCCGGATCCCAAAGAAATTAGGTGGGGCCATAGACAAATTTTTGCTTTAAGGTTCAGTTTACTCCTGTTGGTTTGTGCACGCTTTGGACACTCCCCTTTTGCTGCATTTACCCATGCAGAAGGGTCATGTCTGGGTAGAGCATCTGCTTTGCATGCAGAAGGTCCTAGGTTTTATTCTCAGCATCTCCAGATAAGGCTAGAAAAGGCTCCATATCTGAAACCTGGAGAACTGCTGCCAGTCAGTGTAGACAATACTGAGTTAGACAGGTGTTGGTCTGATGCAGTATAAGACAGATTCCTCTGTTTCTTCTGGAAGTCCTATTGGAGGTCCGGTGAAATCAGTTTACCCTATAGTTGTGCCAACCCTCCCCCAAGTTCCTCCAACAAGCTTTCTGGCCGAGGGTAGATTTGAGCACAGGTCAACTCAGTCTTATGCCTGACACATTCTAACCACTGCACTGCTCGATGGGGATTCCTCAAATGTCACAGATCCAAGTCCTAATGTAGGGGAAATATTCCAAGGCTCAGCTGTGCAGATCCTTGACTCTTCTTAAGGCCAGGTAAGCGAACACTTAGAATCAGCCCAGCAGTATGGCACACCTTCCTGCAATCCTATCCAACTCTCTCCTTCATGATATGTTCTTACTCCGCAGTCTCTAGCCATTACTCTCTCCACTCCTTCATTACCAGAACGTGCCATTAAAGTTTCACTCACTTCACAATGATCTCCTATTATCTCTCCATGGAAATTACCCTAGCAACAAGCTCCTTCCTTCAATATCTATCAAGCTGAAGAAAGCCATTAAAGAAATTGCAGTACGGACACAAACCCACCCATTCCTCCTCCTCCTCCTCCTCCTCCTCCTCCTTCTCCTTCTTTCCCCTCCTTGTTTTTTAACCATCCCTCCACAGGTAGAAATGAGGCAACTTGCGATGACTTTCTATTGCCATCTAGAGGACATGGGAGGAAGGTCACCACCTATCATTTTCACTGCTGTTACTGTTACGATGTAAAACCTGCAAAACTTAGAATCAAGGGGGGCTTGTAAACTATCTAGTCTAATGTCATGGTCAGTTCAGGAGATCCAGATCTACAGCATCCTCAACAGATGCCCATTTAGCCTCTGCTTGAAACCCTCTAGCAAAGGAACTATATTGATGGATGGTTCAAACTGATGCTTGCAAACCCATGAGCTGTATCTAGTGCAAGCTGGTCCATTTGGGCAAACAGGGGACTGCCCTGCCAGGCTGTCCTCAGCCAGCTGCCAGCTGCCTAACTTCCTGCTTACATCCAGCCCAGGAGGTGGTCCTGCTTGTCACCTTCCTTTTCCTTAGTCTCAAGTGTTTGCCCCTTAGAACTCAGCAGGGAGGAGCATGGGGAACAAAGCGAGAGTTTGCTCTGCCTGTCATTGACTCTGTTGCCACCTACTGTTGGCATTTCTGCCTTTTGCCCTACCAGTCCCAATGGGCATCAGCCACCATCAGCTGCACCCTCTGTTTCTAGCAGAGTGTGCATGTCTTCAGTGCAGTGTATAAGTAGGGATCCTGGAACAGTGTAGCGAGCAGTGCTCCTGAATCCCACGCCTACCCCCCAAACTTCCTTCACAAATGCATGAGCATTAATGTTCTTGTGCAACTGAAAGGAAGGACCAGCATGAAGTTGAGGCTTGTGTCCACCTATGACCCCATGCAGGCAATGATCCCACCCACTGAGTTTGGGAATTACCAACAATATCTTGTGGCATGCACCTCACCACAGCAGCAGCAAAATGAGCTCTCTAAATCTGTGACCTCATTCAAGTCCATCTGTGCAACTCCCTCCACCAAGCTGCTGAAAGAAACATTTTCTCCCTGTAGGAAGAACAAGCAAAAACAGTGAGACATGTGCCCTCCATGATACTCTCCCAATAGGATAGGGAACGTTCAGGATTAATTGCAAGGGCTTTGTGAGAGGTGCTTCTCACCATGCCCCCCAAAAGCACATGGAAGACCTTTTCACTTAGATTAATGGCTAGATAAAGCAGAGACAGGCTAAAAGCAATGAACTCAGCCTGCGTAATTCACTGCAGTGGGAGATCATGGTATGATAGACTTCAGCTAGGGTGGGAAAGGTGCTCTATAATTTTTCAGCCATTAAGAATATGTCATTATGTCTTCTGCAGGGTGCAGGGGGAAATAGATGTAGGTGTAATACATGTAGTTTAAGGAATCATCATCCTAAGCCAACTTCTCCAGCTTCCCATTAACATGGAATTTTAAAATCATTGGGTTGTATCCAGTGTTACTCCTACTCAGAGTAAACCCACTGACAATGATGGGCATAACCAACTCGAGTACATTAATTTAAATGAGTCTGCTCTCAGTGGGACTAAAATTAGACACAGCCCATAGAGCCAGGGGTCCCTTGTAAGCAGTCAATGGTCAAATTCCTTGTTCAGTGCAGGAAACCCGGATATTCCCAGTGGATGGCTGTCCAGCATCTTCTTGAAGACTTCCAGTGAGAGAGAGCAAACCACTCTTCTAGTTAATTGATTCCATTGTGGAACTGCTCCTAATGCTTCTCCTAATGTTCAACTTTAATCTACCCTCCTGTAACTTGCATCAAGGGCTCCCAAACTTTGGTCTACAGACTACTAGTGGTCCACTAGCTTCATTCAGGTGGTCTGCAGTATGTTGGTGAAGAACAGTGGAAGCAGCAGCTGTGAACAGCAGGAGCAGTGGCTGCTCCATCGTTCTTAGAACCTGGCTGTCCACCCAGAAGGTGAGCACGACAGACCGGGAGGAAGGACAAGGTGGAATTTGAAAGGAGAGGAGAGAATTAGCAGCAAAATTGGTGAGATGCTAGAATTAAGAAGTTTAATCTAGATTCAGTTAAAAATAATACAGTATCCAGCACAGAGCATTACAGTGCTACAGCAGGCACACACACAAAAAATCATTAAGTGGTTGTGTTCAGTAGTGGAGGAAGGGGGTCGAAGGAGGGACAGGGTGCACAAGGCAGCGCTTACCTTCAGGTGGCACGCTGGAACCCAAGGTTCAGTGCCCTCCAGCCCTGTGCCTGCCGGTTCCCTCTCTGCCACCCTGAAAAGGCAGTGCAGGGCTGGCATCCACCAGTCACCTCTCCCTCAGCTGCCCTCCAGCAGGAGGGTGCCTAGGAGGGACGCAGTGGCTTGGACCCATGCTGCTTTTATGGGCAGTGCGCACTCATGCCATGTCCTGGGACACCGGGGAGGGTTCAACTCTGGGGGCATGCCCCACCCCTGGAATGCCTCGCCCCCAGATGCCCCGCCCTATGGAGCACGAGTACGCTGGCGCGCACATGTCCACCCTGTTTGTCACCGGGGCTCCCTACGGCACTGGTTGCGTTGAACCAAAGTGAAATGTTCAGGAAGACCTGCAAACACCATCTTGGTAGTCAAGATAGCCTCAAAAATAATTGATAGTTTTTTCAAGAATGAGCTCATGTAAGTTTATGTTTCCTTGCTTTGATATATGGTAATTGGCTTGCCTTGATGCTGTGATTATCTGTTGACCTTGCAAAGCTGGGCTTTAGGCCCAGAGAAGAAAGAAGCTTCGGGTAGCTGCCACCTATGGCCTTACCAGTTGGGTGTGATGGGAGGTTCTGGGCAAACTGATGTATGGTGCTTTTTGCACAAAGGCTATACGAATGTTTGCTTGAGTGTGGACAAGTCATGATGACAAAAATATGTCTGACCATGGGATCTCACCCAGTAGCTCCTTAAGCTTTTTGAAACTGACCTTCTTCAAGTCCAGCGTGCATGTCAGACCACACTCAGCTTTTGCTTGCTTCTGCATCATGAAACCCAAGAGCACATGACCATTTCTACATGACCAAGTTTCTGAGTACTTCAACTGAAGCTATTATCCCCAGTACCTGGTGTTCTTCTATCATTTGTAATCTTGTCTCCCTCCTTCTTAAGATCTAGTTTAAAACTCTCCTGGTCAGGCTTGTAAGACACATTCATGCCAACCGCTGTGAGGTGCAGCCCATCTCTTGCCAGAAGTCCTTCCTCAAGGAAGTATTGGCCATGATCCAAGAAGCCCAACCCTACCTGATGACACCATCGGTGCAGCCAGTGGTTTACCTCCAGTATTTTCCTCTCTCTTCCTGGACCACAACCTTCAACAGGAAGGAGTAATGAAAAGACCACCTTCTTGTTTATCATGATATGTTACAGTATGTGAGTGAAACTTTGGTAGAGCACCAAAGCCCTGCAGATAGCTGGTGGCAGATCAGCTAATTCATCAATAGGGAAAGTTGCCACTGAGCCACAATTCCAGCTCCGCTTCCTTGGGGAAGTGCTGCAGCTCAGTGTCAGTGCATCTAGTTGACATACAGAAGGTTCCAGGTTCAAGCCCAGCATCAGCAGGTACAGCTGGTAATCTTCCCCTTCTGAAACCATAGCAAGCTGCTGTCAGTCAGTGTAGACAATGCTCACCTAGATAGATCAACTGTAGGAGGCAGTTTCCTGTGTTCCTGCGATATTTTGTATTTGCCCCCCCCCCAAATATTGCTTATTCTGGTGCTTCACCACTCTGGTCAAAGAAATGGCACAACTCAGCTGCTTGCTTTGCCACTGGCTGCCTGGCTGGCAGGAGTCACATTCTGTCAACTGTTCCCAAATTGCCTTGCTTCAGTTTGCCTAATCTGTGGCTGCCAAGACTGGCATGGAACACGAGACCCAAGGGAAAGAGGAGTAGTAGGCCCAGAATCTAAAATGTGTGAGCTCAAGAAAAAGAGTGGTTTCTTTCTGAACATATGAAATGGCTTTGCTAAATGAAGCCTTTACTGCACTTAATTATTGGGGGGGGGGGTTGTTAGTCATCATTTCTGTCCCCCCCCTTAATCCAGCAAGAATAGCCAGCTCAGCTGGCAACATGAGATGGATGATCTGGAAGGACCAACTGAGAAACCACAGACTTTGCCAACCCAGGTGCCCCACAGTTACTTTGAACTGCAGCTCCTATCAGCTGCAGCCAGCGCAGCCATGCTGGCTGAGACTGATAAACCATTAGACTCCAAAACATCTGAAGGACACTAGTTTAGCAAAGGTTGGCATATAGTTATCAACACAGTCTGAGAAATAGATAGCAAAAAGACTTCATTCACTGTTCCAGGGCCTCTTGACATGTTTAAAGCTGATGCAGGTATATAAGATGCTGATGTCATAGTCTAATTCTTCAGATGGAATGTCATAGGTGCTACCTGCACTATCCATTTGGAGCAATATCATACCTCTTTAAAACAGTCATAGCAACATCTGGAGGGGGCCACACATTGCTCCTACCTGGTCCAAGGAGACATTGAAAAATAATGCATTGGTTGAGCCTACACGGTTTCCCAGTTTGTAAAGAAACTCTTCCTTTGTGGGCATTACTATTGAGCTGCCATGAAAAGATCTTGCATTTCAGAATTTAACACTACATCCCTGGTAAGCAGCCACCTTATTGGAAGGACCAACAAAGAAGGGACAAGGAACCTTTTATTCAGCATGCGGCCTACATAAATATGCCATGGATTGGTTGGATGAGAGAACCGGTGGGAGGAACCAGTTGGGAAACCACCAAGGGAAGACATTTCAGAGCCCAGGTGGTGGTGGAACAACAAATGGTTGGAGGAACAAGACTGGGGAAAGGGGGGTTGGAAGCTGAGGAGGTAACTGGGTTTAGTGAACTAGGAGAGTCAGTGGCAGAGAGAATTCCAGTGTCAGGGGCAGAAACAGAAGCAAAAGAGGAGGGAGGTCAAAAGGAAGAGATGAGTCAAGCTGGTAAAGAGTCCCAGGTGTCTCCCTTCCTGCTGCAACGTCCCCTCCCCCTTGTCTCCCAGAACCAGAAAAGGCATGAAAAGGGCAGAGGAGTGACTGGTGATATGCAGACCTCATGGGGGCAAGACCTTCCAGAGATGAACTACTGAGCTCAATAGACCTGACACTCCTGTAGAGATCATGTTTTTGCTAATGAAGAATTAATTCAAACTTGCATGGTGTGATTTACTGCTGGCTTGCTCCTGTCAATTCCCTTCTAGGCCAATTTTCTGGGAGCCACAAAGTAGTGTGGGCGGGGCCAAAAGTGGGTAGAGCAATGATTGAGAATTTTATCCTTGTACAGCTTCTAAATTCTTGCCCCCTCTTAGTCCTGCCAAACAAGAGGTGTGATTAGAGTTCAAGAACACGTTCCAACCAACCAGGCATAAACACTCAAAGAAGTGGGCTGGTGAGGGATGTAGCTGGAGTGAGGGGAAGGGCTGTGGCAGGAGAAGGGCTGTGGCCTGGGGTGTGTGAGAGGACCAGATGGCGAGTGCTAGCTACTGGCCTACAGACCTGGGAGAATTGGGGGGGGGGGAGTATAAGAGAGCAGAGTGATTAGTCCCCAGCAGTCATTTAACAGTATCCTGAGATCAGACAGAAAGACAAAGATGTGTCAGAAATTGGAGAACCATGAGGAGCATAGAACAGTGGACAGGAAGAAGAAGGAGGGGTAGAGTTCATTGTACTTAAAATTGATGGAACAATCAGTCCAAAGCTAAAGCAATTTCAAGATTAGAGACCCTTTTGTTGGAAAAAGTGATCTTCCTTTGATGAAAACGCCGCCTTCACCCATCATCTATACAATCTTTTTTCTTGTGGAACCACTAACCTGTATTTCACTCCTGGCCCACTTCCTTTATCTTCCTGCCTCGTTGCCTTCAAGTGAAGTTTTAGCTCCAAACCACATAAACACCTTGTTTAAATTGCTTTAATCTCCAAGTGCTATTTCTATTGATCCACAACAGTTAAGCTGTCAATCAGACCTTTTCACTTCATGCTCTGGAGAAGAAGGCCAGAAAGATTAAAACAACAAGCAAACAAGATGGGGAAATGGAACCAGGGTGTGGGGTGGGAGTGAAAGGAAGGAAGGAAGGAAGCTCAAATTATTTTTTGCAAATCACTCTTAGAGCAAAGGTCAAAACCAGCACTTTGAATTTGGCCCGGAAACCAGTTGGTAGCTAGTGCATTTGGACCAGGATTGGTGTAATATGCTCAAACTGACTTGCTCCAGTGAGCAACCTGGCCTCTGAATTCTGCTGTAGTCGAATGAAAGGATACTATAACCAAGGTGGAAAATTCCAAAGTGCAGATGGAATGGAATGGAATCATAGAATTATAGTTGGAAGGGGCCCAACAGATCATCTAATCCAGGCATATGCAAACTTGGCCCTCCAGATGTTTTGGG
The DNA here is from genome assembly GCF_027172205.1 of Podarcis raffonei. Taxonomy (NCBI): domain Eukaryota; kingdom Metazoa; phylum Chordata; class Lepidosauria; order Squamata; family Lacertidae; genus Podarcis; species Podarcis raffonei. The sequence continues at coordinate 7,089,135 of NC_070621.1, forward strand.
ACTACAGTTCCCATCATCCCTGACCACTGGTCCTGTTAGCTAGGGATCATGGGAGTTGTAGTTCCAAAACTGATGGAGGGCCGAGTTTGCCTATGCCTGATCTAATCCAATCTTGTACTATGCAAGAACCCCCTGCATTGTTAGGTATTAATTTGTATGCCGAGATCATATGGTGTTAAGTTGTCAAGTCTATGGATCGAGGTGTTTTCTGCTGTTTCCAGAGTCTTTTTTGTCAAGCTTGTTGATTTATGGTTCCTAAAACACATGCATATTTAATATCGTATCCAGAGCATTTTCACTCAGTGATGCAAATTGTGTTGTGTGTTGTGTGACCTGCAGGTGATGTTTTGTTTGTTACAGTAAGTTCTACCAGCCATAGTGCACCTGAATGAAGACAAGGGAGATACAGTGTTTAGATTCATTAAGATGTGACCTAGGATGGTTTAAGGACAGCTCTCATTAGCAATCTACTTAGTTCTGAAGGCTCTTGGATTGCTACAACAGAAGGTTTTAGCTGGTTGCTTTAGCAAGACATTCAGTGTTGGCTAACAGGGAGAGCTTCCCCTGGCTGCCAAGTGATTGCTAGGAGATGCAGAGTGGGAATCACAAACATTTTTTCTATGTAATGCAGAACTTTACAAGCCAGGTACAGGCAGCACAAAATTTCAATTACTACCCCCTGAATGGGGCTGGCCCTAGGATTAGGAAGAGTGAGGCAGCCACATAAAGATAACAAATGCTGAGGCATGGGGATGATTAGAGGCTGTGGACAACCAGATGTCCATGGAAAGCCCATAAGCAGTAACTGAGTACAATTCTTGTGATTCGCAGAAATGGTATTTAGCAGAGGCCATTGTTACTTTCCATAAATGTGTCTTATGCTCTTTTAAAGCAATCCAAGTTGGTGGCCATCATTGCGTCTTGTCAGAACTTAATTCCATTTGGGGATGCTATTTCATCACCAGAACTGAAGTTGGATTCTGCCTGCCCGTCTAATCCACTTCTATGTGAAGAAAAGGAAGGTGGTGTCTTGCCCTCCACAGGCAATAAAAAGTTCTGACAACCAACCTGGTTTAGACTACTCTAGAATTTCCAGAAAGATTTGCTTTCTGTTCCCTCCAAGTTTAAACGTGTATCCCCTTTACAGTGGTACCTCTGGATACGAACGGGATCTGTTCCGGAGCCCTGTTCGCATCTTGAAGTAAACATAAGACGCGACTGCACGTCTGAGCATGTGCGGGTCACGTTTTGCTGCTTCCGCGCATGCATGTGACGTCGTTTTGAGTGTCTGTGCATGCACGACTGCGTGTCTGCGCATGCACGGGTCACGTTTTGCCACTTCCGCACATGCACGTGACGTCATTTTGAGCATCTGCGCATGCGCAAGCAGCGAAACCCGGAAGTAACGTGCTCCGTTACTTTTGGGTCGCCGCAGAGCGCAACCCGAAAATACTTAACTTGAAGCTACTTCAACCAAGGTATGACTGTATTAAATTTTGATTTGAATTGGAGAACAACATTCTGCTATCAATTCTCTGGTGTTAACTTTCATTTGACTCTGTTTTTCATTATTCCAAATAATCCAATTTCTGTTGCATTCCATGCTTCCCCACCCCACCCCTTTATATTTTCTATTGATGTTTCATCTTAATGGCGTGTTATTGTTTGTATATTTTTATATTGATTAGAAATGTTATTGTTTTTCTACAGATCTTATAGGTTCACATTTTTGAATGCTGGGCTGCCGTTTTCTTCCAAAATTATCCAAAGCAAAAGAAGACATAATCAAGGGTGCCAAAGATGAGGAAAGGGTGCAGTGGGAGAGGACTGTCTTCATCAGTGGCCATTTCAACTATCAATGAAACATTTACGGTATGTCATTTTGTTTATCTGAGCATTCGCAACCCAGTCTTCAGTAAAAAAAAAAAAAGAGGCATCCAGTCGCTGACATATGATCAATCGAAAACAAGCAAGCAAAATCATGATCAAAAAGGCAATGGCACAGAAGGAAAAGACGACAAGGAGGGAAGAAGGAGGAAAGCAAACTCAGGCACCAGTTGTTACAGTTGAATGTTAGACCTTACGCAAAGCCACAGAGACTTGCGAACTACCCAACCTAAGATGAACTTATAATGTCTGGTTTCAATGGATTTTTTTCAAATGCTTAACTCAGTCTTTTGTTTTCTTTACCTTTTTAGGTAAGTTCATGAAGATACCAACAAAAGGTAACTTTGGTGTTGTTCACAATACCGAGAGATGCTAATGAAGTTGTAGACAGGGTGCCGGCGTTTTGCACCTGTTTTGCCCTGGCAGTCCAACACTCCCAAGGTACCGTATTTTTCGCTCTATAAGACGCACCAGACCACAAGACGCACCTAGTTTTTGGAGGAGGAAAACAAGAAAAAAAAATTCTGTATCTCAGAAGCCAGAACAGCAAGAGGGATCGCTGCGCAGTGAAAGCAGCAATCCCTCTTGCTGTTCTGGCTTCTACGATAGCTGCGCAGCCTGCATTCGCTCCATAAGATGCACACACATTTCCCCTTACTTTTTAGGAGGGAAAAAGTGAGTCTTATAGAGCAAAAAATACGGTAGTTAACATCCATCTACAACTTCAGTAGCATCTCTCGGTATTGTGAACAATACTGAACTTACCTTTTGTTGGTTACATACGCTTCAGTTCATAAGTTCTCTGTGGCTTTGCATAAGGTTTTGTATTTTTCTCAGAAGATTGACAAAGAGTATATAATTATTTTGGTAATTATTGTGTGTATATTAGGTAGTCGCCAACGTGTTGCATGAGACTACTTCTATCAGTAGCACAGGTTGGATTTTTCTAACAGCTAAATGTTAAGCTAGAGTGAAGCAGTTCAGGGGCAAAAATAAAATTGTGAAGAATTCATACCTGGATTTGCTCGTTTTCCTGGTCCTTTCTTTTTTCTGCAGAACCCTGGGGGGCGGGGAGATATAAGACAAAGTCAAAGGGGCCCTTCAGATTTCCTTTATATTGAGCATTCATCCTGATTTGCTTGTATAAAGCTTACAGCCAAAAATCACAAATGCATGTTTTGCTAGACATGCACAGGACTAGTACATGGTGTTCTTGAACTTCCTAGAAAGGACTCTCTGTGTGTAGTCTCTTCCTTGGCCTCCTCTGAGTGTGAACTCTGTAACAAAGGAGAAAATCCCTTATATTTCCTTCTGCCCATGAGGAGACTCTCTTTCCGCCATGCCTCCAAGCTGACCAGATTTGCATGGCTAAAGCTCCTGCTTTCAGCCATGTTAGCTAAGACAACCAACTTCTCTTTTACCGTAACTTAGAAGAATTTTTCTGCACACCACTTTGCTGTATATGTTGCTTGCATTGAAATGTAGGTAAACGTTTTTTCTGCTTATCTTACTAAAAACAGGTCGTTTATTCTCTGCAACAGGAGATGAAAGGTCAGCAGACCACAAATGAAATGTAATTGCCTAATTCCTAAGCTTTAATAAACTGCAAAACTTGTAAGTGTTTTACTCTGCTAAAAAGCCTTCACAGCCAGATTACTTTTGTATTTCTCACATACATGTGAGATAAGCAGTTTAGATCTAAATCTACAGATTTAATCCTCAATTCATCTGTCACATCTTGAACACTGTTTGCAGGGTGTTTACATATCTCACTGTTAGTAATTTGTTCATCTTACACTTTCCAGTAAATTTCCCCATCTCTTTCCAAAAGTCTGTGCTTTTAAAAATTGGGTTTGTTGGCAGTGCGGCAATGGAGCCCCTTAGTTAACTTTAAATGCAGAAAACAAAAGTTCAGTGTGTGCTTAGGGATGGTGGAAAAACTTGATTCAGTTTGCATTTAAAGGCAAACTTACCAAATTCACACTTTCTGAAACAATGTGTGTTAGCTTCTGTCTGTTTCAGGAGACAATGGAGGAGTGCGACTTTGGGGGTGAGGTCAAGCTGTTGACAGGTTGCAACAGCTGCTGTGGCTGTAGAGACTGATATGGGAGAGAGATGTTTTGTTGCAGCTGGGGCAGTTGAAGGCGTCCAGTTGTGCTGCTGCAAATACACCATGAAATGTCTTCTCTGTGCTGTGCTTCTCCCAGCAGTCATTTCTCTGGACACGGCTATGGATACATAACTTGACTCCCTGTCTTCAAGGGATTCCCAGATGGCAGGGTTAATGTTGGCAGCCTTTGTGTCACGTTCATAGACATCTTTGTAACACAGAGTTGGTTCTGCCAATTGGCCTGGTGCCAGAAACCAGCTCCCCATAGAGCACGTCCTTGGAGATCCCACCAAATAATGTATACTACAAAAAAATGTATATACTATGGCAAAGTGTTCTAATAAATGCATATGTTGGTGAAAATAGGATGTCATATTTGGGGAAATGATTTGCCATATGTGTATATTGGGGGAAATTGCTTACAACAATGTGTAAATTAGGAGAAATCAACATTAAAAACCAATGAGTGAGGACTTAAGAAAAAATAATTGCAAACTGTTGTGTCATTATTTTTCAGGTAGGATTCAAATATGTGCCAGAAACTTTGGTTTCTGCAAATAAAGTAACAAATGCACACAGACTTTTTGCAATTTTGTATTGCCAAAAGGAGCAATACTTATTGTTGGATTCCAAACACAATGCACGCACAAATGGGGTGATGGCAAAAGATTTTATTAAATAGCCCAAATAATGCATTGCCATTATCTTACACCCCAGAGCTGTTGGAGACATCAGGTGTGGCTTCCACAGCTGGAGCTTGGTTAGTACACAAGACTCTCTAGATAACCTGACCTAGACTAACAGGTGTTCTTGTGAATTATGGTAGGTCTTTGTGGTGACCTTTGTTGTCTTCTAGGGACATGGGTGGTGCTGTAGTCTAAACCACCGAGTCTCTTGGGCTTGCCAATTGTAAGGTCAGCAGTTCGAAAGCATACCAGCGTGAGTAGATAAATAGGTACCACTGCGGTGGGAAGGTAAACAGCATTTCCAAGCACTCTGGCTTCTGTCATGGTGTCCCGTTACTCCAGAAGCGGTTTAGTCATGCTGGCCACATGACCTGGAAAGCTGTCTGTGGACAAATGCCAGCTCCCTCAGTCTGAAGCAAGATGAGCCCTGCGCCCCATAGTCACCTTTGACTGGACTTAACCATCCAGGGGTCCTTTACCTTTACCTTTTACATTTTGTGGCTTATATACCCTTGGGGCTGCACATTTATATGAGACGTGTGTTCCTGCCAAAATAAAATACTATTTTGCATTGTTGGGATTACATAAACCAACATCATCCCATGCCCTGGAGTGAAAGACCAACACAGATAGTCTAGCCTAGCCTATTCTCCCTACTTCAGGTGACAGTCTTATCTTAAACGTAAAAATTCCCACAGTTCCATCTCAACATATGAGAAACTAATACATTATAAAATGAACAGAATTAACCAGTGCTTTTAAAAAAATAAAAAATAGGGGTACTCTCATTTTCCTACTCATATTGAAATACTGCCCCTCAATGAGGCCAAACTTAGATTCACAAAATGTTTAGGGGTATGTGTACCCCCTGCGTACCCCCAGGAAAAAAATTCCCCCACTGGAATTAACCATTCAAAGGGCCAAGCCCACAGAATTTCTAGGCATTACTGTGCATGAGATGAGCAGACTTCTGCGCACCACCTAATCTCTTAAAGGTAACAGTCATATTTTGCAATGTGGCAATATAGATTGAGAAACCAGTTGAGAGATCCACTGAAAAGTGTGAGATGAATGAACAATTAATGGGAAGCCACATAAACACCCCACAAGCAAATCAGGATGATGTCATGATTAATGTTCATTGCCGTAAAATTCTCCATGAATACAAATGAATGATAATAATAATAATAATAAATTTTTATTTATATCCCGCCCTCCCCAGCCGAAGCAGGACTCAGGGCGGCTAACAACAATAAAACAATACAAAAGTACAACACAAACAACACTCTAAAATCATTCATTATAAAATTAATTAAATTCAAGCCACTGGCCACCATTGGGCCAGAGCTCCGCGAAGATTGCCGAGGGAGGGAGTCAGGCTGTGCCCTGGCCAAAGGCCTGGCAGAACAGCTCTGTCTTGCAGGCCCTGCGGAAAGATGTCAAGTCCCGCAGGGCCGTAGTCTCTTGTGACAGAGTGTTCCACCAGATCGGAGCCACAGCCGAAAAAGCCCTGGCTCTAGTTGAGGCCAGCCTAACCTCTCTGTGGCCTGGGACCTTCAAGATGTTTTTATTTGAAGACCGTAAGTTTCTCTGTGGGGCATACCAGAATGCTCTATAAAGACCAGATATAGAATAATCTATAATCAAAAAGTGCCTAACTCTGACTAGATTGTATTCTTATTCTGCGTGTTGACATGTATAAAGTAATATTAAGTTTTAATGTTTCAACAAATAAGCTGTGGCTTTTTTCCTTTTTATTTCCTAATTAAGACCCTAAATAATTTTGTTCCATTTAAACCTTTTGATATCTCCTTGTTCATTGTTTACTATTAACACCCTTAATTATTGCAAAACAAAATAGTATGCCAGTCACTTAGTCCAAGATGCTTGTAATTAATTTTCCATTATAATCAACCTTCATATAACCTACATAAACTCATCTGTAACTCTGTCTTCTTTTTTTTCATGAGACATCTAATTATGTATTTATTTTAGGAAGATGTTAATTATGAATAGGTAAATGCTTCTGAATGTAAAAATAACTGTTCTTATTTATGTTATACTTTTCTGATGCTAACAATCCACAGACGATGAATGACGCATAAACATTGGGCTTGGTGAGCATGTTCTAGAAGTGTCCATTAGTAACCAGGAAATCACAGGTTCTTCTTCTCCATCTTTGTTGCCCTCTTCTGGAAACTTCCGGTTTGTTGAGTGTTGGGAAGAGTCTTGAAGCAGTGCAGGGGATCTACAGAGAGCAGAAGGGAGAACAGATATTGTAGAGGCCATGTGGGCTTTTTACACTGATGGCAGGAGGTGGAAGCCAATGGTGGAGCTTTAATTCATACCTAATCTGCACTTTCGGGGGGGGGGATACAGAATTATCCTTCAAAATTCACATTTCTCCCTAGCTTCCTCGAAAAGATTCTGGGAACTGTGGTTTATTAAGGGTACTGAGAGCTGTTAGTAGACTTCCTATATAAGTTATATATAGGAGTTATATAATTCCCTCACAGTTATATAATTTCCAAAGCAGTTAGACATCAATCCCTCTTTCCAGGGGACTCTGGAAACCGTAGCTCTCTGTGAGGAATAAGGGTCTCCTAGCTGCTCCCAGCACCCATAACAAGTGACAGCTCCCAGGATTCTTTCGGGGGAACTCATGACTGTTTAAAGTGACATGATACTTCTTTAAATGTATAGTGTGGATGGGACCTAATAAAGCAGAATGATGTATGAATGCCCCAGTATAAATCCACCTATAGTGTACTATTGTTGCATCAATGACATGTTGCAGAATACACTTGAGTTTTCTGCAACTCAAAAACACTGGTTTGAAGAGATAAATAGGTATGGACAGGATTTCAGTCCACATTACAGGGGCGTGCAATTTATTATTTCTGGCTGACTTTCTGGGGAAATGATTTCTATTTATTACATATGTAGAGTCAGCAAAAACAATGCATAGAAGATTGTTGCATCTGAGTTCAGTATTTTTCTTGCACTATTAAAAGGGAGAAGGCAGGGGGAAGAGAAAACCAAATAAACTGCTTTGGAATTGTGATATTTGCTGATCTCTGATTTTCCAACAGTTGAAATTTACAAGAAATACTGACTGTTTTCTGATTTATTTTTTCCTTGAAAAACAAAATGTGTTTTTAAGGAAAACTATAGAAGCAAGTCGTATGGGGAACACTTTTAATCCTGAGGTGGAATCTACAGTGGTACCTCGCAAGACGAAATTAATTCATTCCGCGAGTTTTTTCTTCTTGCGAGTTTTTTGTCTTGCGAAGCACAGTTTCCCATAGGAATGCATTGAAAATCAATCAATGCGTTCCTATGGAAACCGCCTTCAGACCAGGTCCGGGGACAGTCTGTCCCCCGACCTCTTCTGAAGGCTGGGGGGGGGGGGACAAGGGCTTTTCTTCCCACCGCCAGCCTTCAGAAGGCTGTTCTGAAGGCTGGCGGTGGGAAGAAAAGCCCTTCTCCCCACCTCCCGCCCCACAAGCTCCGGGGACAGGAGGGCTTTGCTGCCGACCGCCAGCATTTTAAAAGCCCCTGGGACAGCGGAGAAGTCTCCGCTGTCCCGGGAAGGCAGGCAGGGGGGAGCAAAGACTTTTGCCCCCCGCCGGCCTTCAGAAGAGGTCCAGGACCTCTTCTGAAGGCCGGCGGAGGGCGAAAGTCTTTGCTCCCGACCGCCAGCATTTTAAAAGAGGTCCCTGGAGATTTCCCTATGGGCTTTCTTCTTGCGAAGCAAGCCCATAGGGAAATTCGTCTGGCGAAGCACCTCGAAAAACGGAAAACTCTTTCTTCTTGCGAGTTTTCCATCTTGCGAGGCATTCGTCTTGCGAGGTACCACTGTATTCCTTAAAACCTAAGAGGTGCCCTGCTGGAGCAGGCCAAAAGCCCATCTGGTTCAACATCCTCTTCTCAGATTGGCTAACCAGATGCCCCAATGAGAAGCCCACAAACAAGGTTGGAGCACAACATTGCCATAATGTCTAATAACCATTGATACCTTTATCCTCAATGAATTTATCTAATTGATGTTAAAAGCTAGCCAGGCTGGTGATAATCAATACATCTTGTGGAAGTTTAACTAAACCACATAGTTTAACTAAATCAGTTTAACTTCCCTTGTAGGCCTTGAAAACGAAGCTAAAACTCCCAAATATTTAGCCCAACCTAGAAATCTGGCAATCCTCACAATGGCCTTCTTCAATTTCCTAAAGGCAGCACAGAGTGGACAGGAGAAGAGAACACAGGAAACCTTTTTTCTGCAACTCTCCTATTCAGGGAACTAAATCTCTGGAGCTTCAGTTGCCTGGATATTAAAAGAGCCATCTGCACATCAGGCAATCCAGGTGGCAAATATGAGGCAGTGAGTCATTATTTTATCATTAGCACTGAGGGTAATGACACTGCCAGTATGACTCATTGATTTAAAGGTGATCAGTCAAGGAAAGAAGGAGAGTGGACATGAGAGGTGTATAATGTGTGTCTCTGATGCAGAAATGCCCCAGTCCATAGATTTGTGGCCTGTGCTTCTCAGCTAGAAGAGGAAGGATATTTAGAGGTGTTGGCAACTTTCTGCTTCACTCTTCCATGCCTTTCAATATCTCACCTGGGGAAACTTGGGTTTCCATAGCTTCTGTCTCTCAGTATAGGCACAAGCATGGCTGTTTCCACCTAGCACTGAATGCTGAAAGCCTGCTCAAATTTCAACAACCTAGTTAGTCAAAGTTAGTTTATTTATGGATTGCAATTTCCACAAATACAGTTTCCACAAATCTGTGCTCAAAGCAGTTAACATAAAACTCAGTCTAAATACAGCAGCACAATCTTTGACAATTTTTTTTAGCAACTCCCATCAGCGCTGTTTCTGCAACTGGGAGACCTTCTCACAGCTCCTGAGGTGCCTAGGTCATCAGGGATCTCCTTACATCAGTAGTAGGCATATTTTACTGACTCATCACTGAGCTTCCAACTCAAACTCCTGCCTTTCTCAATTGACCTTCCATTCTCTCATTTCTTTTGCCCACCCTTCTGGAGCTTGCTGTCAGCTGCTGTGGTGCTCCAAGCTGATGCTCAGCTCTGGGATTCCTGTCTCTCCTTGTTATGTACTGAAGTTCTCAATCTGGGCCAGCAGGGGGATGCTGTAGATAGTTATGCAAATGAAGGATTGAAAGTGACGTTCAGTGATTGGATAGTTTTAGAAAGTTGCAACAGTTACGTTGTTCTGGCGCTCTATATAAGCAGGCTGACTGAGCTCCTCAGTTCAGTTCTGTTCCAGCTTACAAATAAAGAGCTGCTTTGGAAGAATCACTGTGTCATCTGATATGTTCGCCCACAACTTAATACTCCTGCTTTCAGCCAGAGTGGCACATTACAGAGCATCCCCTAACAAGGGCTGCCATCCTGACACTCACCTTCTGACCCAGCTGTTTCCATAACCAGGTGACTTGCAAGGAGTGATTCCTCAGAGGCTGCCAGGATTCGGTTAACCCAAAGACGGAAAGAGATAAAATTGATGAACTATGCTGAAATGGCAAAACTTACAGGAAGAATTAGAAACCAGGAAGAGGCAAATTTATTAAAGAATGGGGAAAGTTTATAATTTATTTGAAAATTATTGCAAACAACTACATTCATTGGTAGGTTTGACAGAAAACTTGTAGTAAACATTTGAACTGTGCGTTGGCAAAGGATTTATAATAATAGAGTTACGGAAGAGATATAGAGAGAAAGTCCTTACATGAGGATCCAAGGGTGTGGGGGAGGAAGTCAAAGGTGATTTCATGTTTTTATTGTGTTTGTCTACTTTTCTTTTGCTTATTGTACGTAAAATTGAAAATGCAAAAATAAATTATAAAAAGGAGTGACTCTGCAGTGGCCAGCCACAACTACAACCACAAGTCCACATCCACTCTGCAAGTGTGAGCAGGAAGCAGAGGTTCCCATTTTTCAACACTGAGTTTTCCTCCATCTCTCCATCTTCACTTTCAGAAGGACCTGTCCTCTCAAGATCTCTACAAAGTCCTGTTTCTGTCCAAGGCCATGATGGTAGCTCTTCCATTCCCAGGAGAGACTTAGGCAGAGGGAAGTAAAACACCCTGAAAACACTTGAGGTGATTATGGGGACCACAGTTCCTGCGGTCGTCTTTGTGCCCCACACCTGCCTCTGAAGAAGCAGGGTGTGTGTGAAGACGCAGGATCTTGAACTCTCCACCTTAGAATTTCTATTTTAGAATGGACAACAGACTACAACAGGAGGTACGTGGACTGGAAATTTAAGAGGTCTGGACAGAATCTTGGACAGAGTGGACTGCGCAGATAAGAAGAAAAGTAGAAAAATCTAGTGAAAGTGAACTTTGGGGCATTCATACATGCAGAAGGAAGGAAAGGAATTCATTTTAGAAATGATAATTGCTGATTTATTGTGGATTGATAATTTGTAGCGTAACCTGTCCTGATGGTTAAGGATAAATAAGTTTTTTAAATAAAAAAGCTATTGTAATATAAGGTGAATTGTAAGGAGTGGATGTGAACTAGAAACTCTTAGAAATTTCCATTCCACCCTTAGTTACAGACATGGAACTGTTGCGTGTCACATGTCTGTTTACATTCCAGCACAGTCTGCTGGGAACTTCCATATTGTGTATAACTTTTGTTTTTTACTCTCTCTCTGAGGAGAAGAAAGGGAGACAACATGTTTTCTTTGTCCTGATTTATGCTTAATAAATCTTTAGCTGTTAGTATGTTTCCACAAGCCTCGGCGCCTCTTCTGTTTGTGCAGCATGCTCTGCTGATATATCGTGCTCAGGCTTTTGAAGCCTGAGTCGCTGATTTACATTGCACCAGAGATTGGGGTTCGTCATGGCTGGAAGGGCATGATCCAGCTGGGGGCTATCCAGCTGGTATCTTGACCCCTGAAGGATGCTGACAGAAACAACTAGGAAAATAAAGCAGCAACAAGAGGAAACTTTGGACACATCAAGAATGGAGTGCAGCAAACCATTTTTTGGAGAAATTGTATTGTTGTTGTTTAGTCGTTTAGTCGTGTCCGACTCTTCGTGACCCCATGGACCAGAGCATGCCAGGCACTCCTGTCTTCCACTGCCTCCCGCAGTTTGGTCAGATTCATGTTCGTAGCTTCGAGAACACTGTCCAACCATCTCGTCCTCTGTCGTCCCCTTCTCCTTGTGCCCTCCATCTTTCCCAGCAACAGGGTCTTTTCCAGGAGTCTTCTCATGAGGTGGCCAAAGTATTCCTGCTCCAGGTGGATCGCATTTGGTCAAAACTCTCCACTATGACCTGTCCATCTTGGGTGGACCTGCACGGCATAGCTCATAGCTTCTCTGAGTTATTCAAGCCCCTTCGCCACGGCAAGGCACTGATCCATGAAGGGGGAAATTGTATTAAATTGTTCCTAATTTGTGGCTGATTTGGTAAAATTTGAAAAATTAATAAAAACGATTTGACAAAAACAAAGTACATGTGGGGGAATACATCTTTGTTACTCTTTCTCTCATCACAATTCTGCCCAAACTTACCTTCTTTTGTCTCATCCAGTGTTGCATCCTATCATGGGCCAGGAATTGGCTTTACCTGCTGAGCAACAGCCTGAAGGGGCAAAAGACAAAGTGACTCCACCTGCGACTGAACAGCCTTCTTGCTCCTAATGAGAACCAGCTGGCTCCAGCTTTCTTAAGCAGGGTTCCAGCATCAGTCAGTTCCTGGAAACAACGTTCATCATTCCTGTCTTACTTCCCATGACCTTGGACTCTTGGCTTTCTTGACCCGTGGGCCATCGGACTATGTTAACTGAGATATTCCTGACCTTAGGACTTGGCTGAACCTTGCATATTGACTCTACCTGAACTGGACTCTGAGAAGCCTCCTAAAACTATTTCAAGTCAAAACAGAACCTGACCAGTATGTGCATGTCTACACTATTTTTAGATCTATGACTTCACCTAGCTCCTAACTGCTCCTAGCAGCGGGGGAGGGGGGCATTTGTATTTCCTTTTCTTCCATTCATCTCCCATGTAGCAGCGGTGGGCTTTCAGCTTTCCAACCAGGCCTCTGCTATTGCACGGACATGTTTGCGTGAAGGCCCTTCTGAGCTGCCCATACCACCTGCCTGAATCTAAGAGAACAAGGGAGGCCCATTTATTTGACTTGCACCATAACTAGGGGCAAGCCCCCAAACCAGTTAGACAGACGACTTGCCATAGTTTTTAGCTCTCCCATGGGTGATGAACGCAGATTTTGTCAAACCAGCATCTGTTCAGGGCTGCCCCAAGTCGCACAGCAAGTGGAAGATGGTGTCAAAAGGGAAGGGAAGTGGGTAGCAGAAATAAGAGAGGAGGAGAGAAAGACTGACAGAGGAGAGGGAGAAAAACAGGGAATTCAGAGAGAGGGAGAGAAGGGGTGGAAGAAAGAGGGAAAAAGCAATGTTTCTGTCCATTTTTGCCTCTGGCCCCAACCACAACTGGTATTCAAGCCTCAACTGTTTAAGAGAAAGCAGGCAGTGACAAAACAAAAAGCAAAAAAAAAGAGGTTCCTCACAGCCAATCTGTTTAAAAGGCATCAGACATTTATATTTTTTTAGGTGCCCCATTATTTGAATGGATGGTTTTGAAATTCCAAAAGCTTGCTCACCTACCCACCACCAACCCTTTTTGAGAATAGGAACAGCAGCAGCCACTCCAGCATGTATATTTGCATCCTCCTTACGTGGAACTCCAGAGAAAGTAGAAAACTGACAAGCCCCAAATGATGAAAGCCATGGTAATAGCATTTGATTTGTTAATGATTTTTTTAAAAAGGAAATTGCCCTACAATACCTATGAGGAACTCAAATTTCCTACACAATGTGCGCTGTTCCAAATCTCTTTGTTCTTTTTTTTAAAAAAAATACTCTGGGGGTGGGGAAAGGAATTGATATCTTAAGGTTCTTTTTAGCAAGCGAATGTAGCTGAAAGGTGACATTTAACACATGTTTGATTTGAAAATTGTTTGTAATCCTTGAACATCAAATGCTAGCAAGAAAGAGGGAGATGGAAAATAGGCAGCTGCATTTGCTGTTCAACATTACCTTAGTAATCGCCCAGACATATAAGCTATTGCGAGCTGTATATAGGGTAAAGTGCAATTGCCCTTGCTGAGAGTGCAACATTACAGCTTCCAGCATTGCATAGCCATTGTGAGGCAGCAGCTCCTGGCAGCATATTTCAGTGACAAAGCAGATGATTTGCAGCATACAGAAGATTTCCCAGGTTCAATACCTTCCTTGCATCTTTACACAAAGGGGCAGGGATGGGGCACCTCAGAACCAAGGGCAAAATGTGACCCACAGGACCTCTCTGTATGGCCCTCAAAACCCTCCCCAAACCATACCTTTCACTGGCCCTGTTCCACACCTTCTTTGAAGTGGGTGTACAATACAGTCTACTGCACAAAGGTAAAATTTACATTCTTTGTTTCACCCAGTTTTGCCTCTGGTCCCACTCAACACTGGCTATTGGAAGGTTTCCCAGCAGAGAATGTGGCCCTCAGGCTGAAAAGGATTCCCCGCTTTTCCATTACACCAAGCTGGTTCTAAAGGTTTGACAATAGCATGTGATAAAATCTAGCCACCATTTCTACTCCTTTGAGCACCCCTGAATCATAAGATGCCCCTTCTCCACCTTACAGTCTTTGCTCCATCATTAATTCTCACACTTAGGAGCGGAAAGGGCTGCATAAGTTGTGACAACTGAATTGTGGCATATCCCAGCCCTGTAAGGTTAAGCATCTTGACGCAGAGCATGAAATAAAGAATAGCAAAGAGCAAAAAAATCAATAGTCCTGAGCAGAACTCATTTTCAATATGCGAAAGCAGTTTGTGATTAGCAAGGAGCTCAGCAAAAAAGCCATTATTTCCAGCCTCTGCTCTAAAACTTAAATGTCAGCCCATTGCACGAGGCAGCACAAAAACACTCTCACGACAGAGAAATGGCAGGTAGACCTTAGAAAGCTGGCTATCTGAGGGGGTTGTCAACATTACATTTGTGGGTAACGGTCCACCTGCCAGTACCTCCTATGGCACAAGCAAAAGGTCTTATTATATAACCCCTCAAATATGAAAATTACTTGGGGTGGCATATCTACACCATTTTTAGTTCTTTCTAACCTTTTATATATGAGTAAAACAAAATGTGGAGTAAAACAAAATGACAGCCATTTTGTTTTACTCCACAATCCAGGGCAGTCATTTTGTATTATGGCACATGCAAGACAGCCAAATTGTGTTCTTGTTGTTCTTATTATTTGTTTGTTTTATAATTATGTATTGTTACGTATACAGTGGTACCTCAGGTTAAGAACGTAATTCACTCTGGAGGTCTGTTCTTAACCTGAAACTGTTACTAACCTGAAGCACCACTTTAGCTAATGCTGCTGCTGCACCACTGCTGCACGATTTCTGTTCTCATCCTGAAGCAAAGTTCTTAACCAGAGGTAATATTTCTGGGTTAGTGGGGTCTGTAACCTGAAGCGTATCTAACCTGACGTACCACTGTAATTATGTTTTATAAAAACAACCTTAATATGAAGATCACAGGACAGTTTATGACATAAAAAACCCAAATGAGACCGATAACTGCCCTCCCTCAAACACATTTAAAAGCCCATAAATTGTTTAGTGAGTCAAAGTCCTGATTACAGAGAAACCACTTTACCTGGCACCTAAAGATATGTTATAAAGGCACCAGGTGGGCCTCCTTGGGGAGAACATTTCGTAAATGGGGAGTCACCACTTAAAAGACTCTGTTCTCATGTTGCCACACCTGGACCTCTTGTGGAGGGAGCACACAAAGAAGGACCTGAGGTGCCACACCCATGGCAGTCATTTAGCCTAGGGCTTGACGATCAGAAGGTTGGCGGTTCGAATCCCCGCGACAGGGTGAGCTCCTGTCGCTCGGTCACAGCTCCTGCCAACCTAACAGTTCGAAAGCACATCAAAGTGCAAGTAGATAAATAGGTACCGCTCCGGTGGGAAGGTAAACGGCTTTTCCATGCGCTGCTCTGGTTCGCCAGAAGCGGCTTAGTCATGCTGGCCACATGACCCGGAAGCTGTACGCTGGCTCCCTCGGCCAATAAAGCGAGATGAGCGCCGCAACCCCAGAGTCGGTCACGACTGGACCTAATGGTCAGGGGTCCCTTTACCTTTACACATACCTTAGTAGTCATTTTGTGATTGGTGCCCATTGCACTTTCTCTTTTAAAAATAAATAAATAAATTTTTATTAAATTCTACATAATAAATTTAAACTCAAACAAATCATTCACCTCCTCATTTAGGATTCTTTAAATCCCTTGCCTTCCCTCCGCCCTTCCATGGTTACCATTATCAATCTTTCTTTTCATCTGCTTATCTTATTTTCTCTAACTTGTTAAAAGAACAGTAATCCATTTTGCCATAGTTTTTCATACATTACAAGCATTACTCGAATGCTGCCAAAGTTTTCAGTTGTTTACAGTGTTCTCTTTAGTACATTATGAATTTTTCCCATTCCTTCTTAAAATTCTTCTCTTCCTGGTTTCTGATTTTCCCAGTCAATTTCACCATTTCGGCATAGTCCATCATCTTCATCAGCCATTCCTCTCTGGTTGGAACTTTGTCTTCTTTCCATCTCTGGGCCAGTAGTATCCTCACTGCTGTCATCACGTACATGAATAGTCATTTCTGCTCCCTCAGAATCTCTGTACCTAAAATGCCTAACAAAAAAAGCCTCTGGTTTTTTCACAAATGTTATTTTAAACATTTTCTTCAACTCATTGTAAATCATTTCCCAGAATGCTTAAGTATTCTGAAGAACGTGCCTTCCTTCTCCCTACATTTCTAGCAAACATTGCAAGCAGTTCTATACATTTTAGCTAATTTTACAGCTGTTCAATACCACTGTGATACATCATTGTCATGTAGTTTTCCTTCAACGCACAGCACGCTGTAAATTTTAAGTCTTCCCGCTATAATTTTCCCCAAGATGAAAATTGGATATTGTGCCCAATATCTTGTGCCCATTTTATCATTAACGATTTAACTTCTTCATCCTTAGTATGCCACTCTAGAAACAATTTATACATTTTAGAAAGTGACTTCACATTATTTTCCAATAATTCCTTTTCAAACCTTGAAATTTCTGTTCTAAATCCATTTTTCTCGTCTATTTTAAACACATCATTTACTTGATGGTATTGCAACCAATCTGTAACTAACTGTCATATCTTCAGAACTTTTCGATTCCAATTGTTGTTGTACTTCTGTGAGCAACTCTTTGTAAGTTGCCCACTTACAAAGAGCATGGCACTTTCTCAACATGCCTAATTTACCTGAAGTCCCACATAGCTTGGTGACTCCTATCTTAAATGAGTGAGCTGTGCTCTGTACTTGGAAGTTCAGGAATACACACACACACACACACACACACACACACACACACACACACAGAGCCAAATCAAGTTCAACACTATCATGTGAATAGATAAATATATGAATATAACTACCTAAGAAATTGTTTAATCCTTCCTTTCCTTTATAGAGATCATTTTTAAAGTCAACAAACCCCAGACACATTGCTTAATTTGCTGTTCTTCCCAGACTGAAATATATCTTTAATTTTGCATCACTCCTAACAACATACATAGTGTGCATTGAACATACGTAGAATTGAACACTAATCAAGAAAAAAGACAGTATCAGACAGTATCGGAGAAAACAGCAAACTACAATTAAGATTACTACCTTAAAATCAATAAAATATCAAGATGAAACAAACACACATACCTATATGTATTTATGTGTGAGTATATGTGTGCGCACACACACACACACACACACACACACACACACTCATATGTATATGTATGTATGTATATTCCAAACCATGACCTTTGGAACATAGAAAGTTGCCTTATACACCAGCCCACTGGTCCACCTAGCTCTATACTGTCTACACTGACTGGTAGCAGCCCTCCAGGGCTTCAGACAGGAGACATTTCCAGCCCT
Organism: Podarcis raffonei; assembly: GCF_027172205.1. Lineage (NCBI taxonomy): Eukaryota > Metazoa > Chordata > Lepidosauria > Squamata > Lacertidae > Podarcis > Podarcis raffonei. The sequence continues at coordinate 7,106,872 of NC_070621.1, forward strand.
GCCTGGAAATGCCAGGGATCACACCTGGGACCTTTTGCATGCAATGCAAGTGTTTCTGCCACTGGCAAAAGAAATGGCTAATTCACACAGCACATAGTTAAACTATAGAATTTGCTCCCACATGAGGCAGTGATGTCCACCAACTAAAGGTAAAGGGGCCCCTGACCATTAGGTCCAGTCGTGACCAACTCTGGGGTTGCAGCGCTCATCTCGCTTTATTGGCCGAGGAAGCCGGCGTACAGCTTCTGGGTCATGTGGCCAGCATGACTAAGCCACTTCTGGCGAACCAGAGCAGCACATGGAAACGTCGTTTACCTTCCCGCCAGAGCGGTACCTATTTATCTACTTGCACTTTGATGTGCTTTCGAACTGTTAGGTTGGCAGGAGCAGGGACAGAGCAACGGGAGCTCACCCCGTTGCGGGGATTCGAACCACCGACCTTCAGATCGGCAAGTCCTAGGCTCTGTGGTTTAACCCACAGCGCCACCCGCGTCCCACCAATTAGGGTGCCTTTAAAAGAGGATTAGACAAATGGATGGAGGATATGGTTATTGGTGGCTACTAGCTAGGATGGCTATGCTCTACCTCAATGGTTAGAGGATGTTTGCTTCTGAATAGCAGTTTCTGGAAGCCACAGGAGGGGAGAGTGCTGTTGTGCTGAGGTCCTGCTTTTGGGTTTCCTGTAGGCAACTGGATGCTGGACAGGGTGGGCCATTGGCTTGATCCAGCAGGTGCTTCTTCTATTCCTTGTCACCCCAGGACAGCCCATCAATTCCAGGAGTCCTGAGATCAATTTGTGAGCCTCTTGTTCTGCTGCCATGACAACTACAGCACATAAAATTAGTTGTCTCTTCACTAGGAAGAAACCCCCAGCCCAAAAAACCCCCAGTATATCCTCTTGAAGCCTTTTGCACTGATTGCTCTCTCTCTGTCCCCTTCCTTTTTTCCCTCAAAGCTGGCACATTCCTGAGCCTCTCTGAAACAGTCACTCCAAGCATCCCTGATTGAATGCTGAGTTCTTGACATCTACGAAGAGAATTCACAGTGAGGGGGACACAAGGCTTCTCCTGGACTCTGAATCAACAGGAAATTCTCTGAGACTGGTGTTGTGTTTAGAGCCACCTGGAGTGGACAACTTTTGCCCATGCTGAAATGGTCCCACCTGAAGGGAGAACTGGAAACGAGAAGAAACATTGGGGAAGCTCAGGTCCAGGGGCCAAATGCAGACCATCCAGTCTTCTCCAGCTGGCTCTAGAACTCTCCCCAGGCCAAATCTCTTGCCAGACCTGACTTCTACCCTCCTTGAGTGCTTTTGCCTGGCTGGGATGTGCCCTTGAACTCTGATCATGCTTCTTGCCTCGCTGTAGGAAGCAAGTGTGTCTAGAAACCAGCCTGCTGTACAAAAGTGAAATCTACATCTGTCTCTTCACATACTTTAGATTCTGTTCCTACCCACCACTGGCCTGTGGCCTCCTGGAAAGTTTCACAGAAGGGAATATGGCCCTCGGGCTATATTTTCCCCACCCTGGGTTAGACTAATCCAAGTTTGTTTTCAAAGGACTGATATGCTTTTGAAGGATGAATCATGAAGATTTGGTGCTTCACTTTACAGTTAAATGGCATGGGGCCAGGTTGTTTGTGTGGGAATTAAACTTTAGTTCCCATTTACAGAGTTAGGCAGAAGAGAGCCTGGGTTGTTTGACCCTTTAATTAGTTCCCTTTTACCTCCTATAAAAACTACGCAAGACATTCTCTGTTTAAAGTTTAAATAACATATAACTTTTACTCAGTGTACTTGCACTTGTTAGATTAAATATACAAGACAGATGTTATTTACATTGCTGATACATCTTACATAAGCTTGTCTCTAAGACAAATAGTGTTGCAGGCTGACTAACTGAGGCAGACAGCAGCACAACAGAAAATACCTGCTACTCTCACACAAAAGACTGTTAATAACTGCCACTGCTATACCAACGGACATAACTGCCTCAGAGTTCTATAGCCCTTGCAAGCATTAACCCTTTACCTAACATTTTGAATGCTTTCATCCCACAGTTCAGGGGAATGACTTCAACCATATGTTCCTGCCCAGTCCCTGAGATAAGTTATAGAGGCCTTGTGCATAGGCCCCCCCCCCCCGGAAGATGAATCAGATTGGCAGGCACAAAAAACCAGAGCCTGCTCAGTGGTAGCCTCACATAAATGGAACTCTCTTACAAATTATTTATCTATGGTGTCGTCAACACAGGCTTTTAAACAGGCCTTTAAAACACAGTTATTTTAGGTTGCTTTTTCTTGAAAGATTCATAGAGATGCTTGTCTGCAACTGTTTTAAGCTGTTTTACTTGATGCATAGCTGGCCTGTGAATGGCTTTAGACTGCCGATCCAAATGGTTGGTTTTTTTACAATGTATTTTGTGGAGTGGTTTGCCCTAAAAGGCAGCCTAGAAATACGGACATTAAAAAAAGGCCTCTGGAACAGGCTGCAGAGAGATATAGATATCTGTAGATGTAGATATACTTGATGAGAAAACAACAGAACAAACAGCTGAGAAGTTTTTGAGGCTATCCAAAGTAGAATAAATTAGAGACCCAAAGGCAGAGGACATAAGCCACTTCAGATGGGGTTCAAGAAGGCAGATGGAAGATGAAGATCTAGTCTATATCCTGTAATGTATTCCTATAAAAAAAATTGAAACTTTCCAACATACTGTACAATATAATAAAAAAAACTAATCAAACTAAAGTAAAAAACAAAACAACAACAAAGAGAAAGAAAAGAGAAGAGAAGGGGGGTGAGGAGACAATCCTGTAATATATCCTGTAATGAATTCCATGAGTGGACTCCAGGTTCCAAAAAAGCCAAAATGCTTTGCTTTCCCTTTGCCCAATTTTATATTCTACACTTATTTTTCTTCAAGTGCAATATGCAAAAATCTGTGGAACCATTGCTCAAAAGTTAAGCTGACCACCAACTTCCAGGTTTTTGTAATTTCTAACCAAGCAGCTACTAACATGAAGGAAATCAATGTTTTATGTATTAATTTCTCATTGCACTCCTCCCATACATTAAGTACAGTTGTACCTCGGAAGTCAAACAGAATCCATTATGGAAGTCGGTTCACTTCCGAAATGTTTGACTTCCAAAGCGCAGCTTCTGGTTGGCTGTGAAAGCCCAGCCAGATGTTCAGCTTCCAAAAGAACATTCAAAAACCACAACACACACTCCCACTTTCTATCATTCTGGAGCTGAAACATTCGACTCCCAAGGTGTTTGGGAGCCGAGGTACGACTGTATTGCTAATTGTGGAGTAAGAGGAACCATCAGGCTGCAGTTTGCAAACAAGGCTCCACAGAGCCAAAGGCAGTTTACATAGCTGGAAATCAGCATGGTGTCCTCTAGATATTGGCCTCCAACTCCCATCAGCACTAGGCAGCATGGCCAGTCATCTGGCATGATGGAAGCTGTGGTCCATCAACATCAGGAAGGCACTATATTGGCTACCTTTGACATAGTCAAAAGTAAGCTATTGTGGGAAAGGCAAATCAAGAAGTAAACAAGACGAGGCACCTGATGAGATGAGGAATTCAGACTGCAGGAATGACTTGGGTTTATTGAACTTACATCTTGATTTGTTTTCACAAACTCTGTGGGGAAGTTAACTGATGCCAGCTGATTATTGAGCATTCCTTCTGAGTTTATATGAAGTTGTGTCAAGCATAGGCGCCGACTCCATGGGGCTTGAGGGGGCCCGAGCCCCCTCAAAAATTCGTTTGGGGGGGCTCCGCCCCCCCAATAATCTCCGGCGCCCCTCCAGCAGAGCGCCATCGCCGCCCCTCCCCCAGCCCAAAATGCACAGGGGGGGCGGGCTGCATGCCTCCTGCCCTCCCTCCCGAGCAAAAGCTCCACCCAATTTCCTTTGGAGCTGATTAATAGGCGCAGCACGCTCTCCCCTATTCGCTCACGAGGAGGCGGCGCCACTTTATTTGCATATTCATGAGCTTATTTATTATTCATGAGCTTTCCCGGGCCCCCCCAATATTTTTTATAAGTCCGCGTCGCTGGTGTCAAGTAATTGTTATCCTATATGTTCCAGCACATTTCTCTTTAATTTGTGTTTATCGCAAGTCCAGTTTTGGGGAGTCAAGTTTGTTGTGCAACAGCAACGGATAAACTTTAAATGTGTAGCCTGAGTTTGCCAGTATGTGGCCAAATCTCACTTGAAAAGAGTGACACCTTGGGTGTCAGTTTTATATTACACAGTGTGCCTCTGTTTGGACTGTAGGGTCAACCAACAAGCATTTGGACTTCAACATCAACCTAGAAGGTGCTCTTGACCCACAGAGCCAAATCTGCCTGGTTGGCTGAAGTATCAGAGCACTGGTATGTCTGACTGGTGGCTAGAATCCTTGTTTTGAGACATACACACCCCTTGGTGCCTCACAACTAGTTTAAATATTTGTAAACACAGGTGCTCCACACAAAAGGCACATCAGTTGCCTGGGAAGTCAGTTAAAGGTAAAGGTAAAGGTACCCCTGCCAGTACAGGCCAGTCGTGTCCGACTCTAGGGTTGTGCGCCCATCTCACTTAAGAGGCCGGGGGCCAGCGCTGTCCGGAGACACTTCCGGGTCACGTGGCCAGCGTGACAAGCTGCATCTGGTGAGCCAGCGCAGCACACGGAACGCCGTTTACCTTCCCGCTAGTAAGCGGTCCCTATTTATCTACTTGCACCCTAGGGTGCTTTCGAACTGCTAGGTTGGCAGGCGCTGGGACCGAGCGACGGGAGCGCACCCCGCCGCGGGGATTCGAACCGCCGACCTTTCGATCAGCAAGTCCTAGGCGCTGAGGCTTTTACCCACAGCGCCACCCACGTCCCGGGAAGTCAGTTAGCTGGGATCAAACATCAGCTGTAAACCCCAGGGCTGCCATCAGGACTTGACATAATAGAGCACTTACCAAGCATGGCTAGGGTGGTGGGGCATATCTGAGAGCCTGCTAAGTCAGCTGCTTCTTCTCCTGTTTGCTGTTGGAATCTGCTTGTTTACCCCACACTCTCTCTGCCCTAGAGGGGATGAGATGAGCAAGTGAGTAGTAAAGGCAGCAAGGGCAAATAGCAGCGTACACCACCTGATAACTCCCCAGCTTTCTTCCTGACAAGCAAGCATTAACATAGCTGCCTTATACTGTGACGGATGTTTGGCCCACCTAGTTCAGTACTGTCTACTCTGATTAGCAGCAGCTCTTCGGGGTTTTGGACAGGAGCTTTTCAATACATCACAGAAAGACCGGAAGCTGCCTTCTTCTATGTCAGGCCATTGGTCCATCTAGCTCAGTGTTGCCTACACCGAGTGGCAGCAGCTCTCTGTGGTTTCAGATGGGGTCCATTCCCAGTCCTGCCTGCTGGTGCTGGGGATTGAACCTGGGGTCTTCTGTATGCAATGGTTTCCCATATGGAAAGGAGAATGGGGTCCACTAAAGAAGAGGTCATCACGCTAAGGTTATCCTCAGATATAGGAAGTTGCCTTATAGAAGGTCAAACAAACTATCTAGTTCAGTACTGTCTTCTCTGACTGGCAGTGGCTTTCTCAGTGATTGGCAGTGGGATCTCAGGCAAAGAAGGGATTAAAACAGTCCATGTCATGATAGCAATAAGATAGCTCCAATACTACTCACTGGAGGAATATGAGTAAGAGGTGGCTGTTCCCTTCATGTCCTTATTTTGGGCTTCTCTGAGATTGACCATTATGGGAAACGGGATGCTGGACTACATAGTCCTTTGGTTTGATCCAGCAGGGCTCTTCCTATGTGCCTATGTCTTTCAAATATAAGAGCCCTGCTGGATCGGACCAAAGGCCCATCTAGTCCAGCATCCTGTTCTCACAACCAGGTATCTCAAAGGGAAGCAGGAAACTCCAGGAAGGGACAGCTCTTCTCACCTCTTTGTTCAGAACTTTTCTGTAATGTCTCTCCAAGAAGTGCAGATTACCTAAAACCCTCCAACTGGGTTGAAACTCAGTGTGTCTGTTAGTTAGACTATAATTACATTGGCTTTAATTCTGGTTCAGTCGTTAATATCTGGCCAGTGAAAGAGCTGGACACGTTCTCCTGTTCTCCACCCATTCCACCACCCTCACCTCTGTAAATGTCGAATTATTTTACAGTTGATCATCTGCTGGATTCTCCGACCTTTAAAAGCTGAACACTCTGTGCCTGTTGAATTTTAATCAATTTATATATCTCTCTTTTCTCTTCCCCTCCCTCCCCCCTTGAATGGAAATGTCAGACTACTGGTATGGAATTACTCAGTGCCAGATAATGTGACAAAGACTCCAGAGTTCAGTGTCTGAAGTCATTCAGGAGCAGGGTGCAGCTTGCATTAACAGAGGTAATTTGTGAGATGTGAAAATTAGATGGCTCATGGGAGAACAAGCATATATTTTTCATTAGGTTTCATTTTGAAAGTTCTGGGACCCCATTCTTATTTCATCCAGCGACCTCTGGCCTCATTAAAATCTTGTCAGGGGTTGGTAATGACTGGAAAGTAGCAATGGTGGAGGCCATCAAAGTGTGTGGGATAACCAAGTTTGTTGAAGGAGCTTGGAGTGAAAGGCTGTGGTGTCCAGACAGTCAGATTTGAATGGACCACAATGGAAGGAGATTTGAATGGATCACAATGGAAGGAGGGCAAGCTATCAAGCATAGCAGGGATGCTACAACATCTGAAGGTCATCTTTAAAAACGAAACACCATACACACTCCCACTACAGCAATTGCTTAAAAAAGAGAGATTTCGATGCATTATATTGAATGATTTTTTAAGAAAAACAAAAGAGAGACAGATTACTCTGTTTACAAGGCAGCTTTCCTTCTGAAAATTTGCTTTATTCGCATCTATAAATAAAGATATGAAAATGTATGCAAATGGCTTGTGCCCCCAAATTTGTCAAGACCAAGCAATGCTAAGGGAAAAACGGGGATTGATCGATTTTAGAGTACCTGCTTTGCATGCACAAGGTCCCAGGTTCATTCCCCAGCATCTGCAAGTAGGCCTGGATGAGAACACAGTCTGAAACCCTGGATAGCTGCTGCCAGTCAGTGTCAGTATTACTGGGCTAGGTGAACCATTGACTCTGTATAAGGCAGTTCTCTATGTTCCTAACGCCCCTGGCAAAAGGCATATTCATGAGTAGACATTAATTGTGTCAGCATTTCCCTTTTTCTCTTTGCAGAGTATTGAGGGTGCAAGGCTCAAAGATAATCTATTTTATCAGAGCCCAGAGAGGTCCACTCTTATTCAAGAAAGGGCAAACCAATTATATCTGTTTAGCTGAAGTTCCTGGCTTTTGGTACAAGGTACAAGCATGTGCCATTTGTAGCAACAACAAAAGAAACTGCAGATAGACAGAGAAAAGCATCACAATCATCATTTTCATTGTTTATTGTCCCATTTTCTATGGATTGTATTTATATACAACACTGAGAAATCTGAATACAGTAATTAAGCAGTATATAAATGACTTTTATATGCCTGCTGTCTTTGTCCATGGAGTTTTCTTGGCAGGGATACTGGAGTGGCTTGCCAGTTCCTGTTCCAGGTGGATCACGTTTGGTCAAAACTCTCAACTATGACCTGTCCATCTTGGATGGCCCTGCATGGCATAGCTCATACGTTCTCTGAGTTTGTGCAGAGCTTCTAGTTCCTCTGCAAACTGTTCAGCAGCTGGCACTGCCAGGCTGTCTTCTTGCCCTGGGAAGATGCATGGGTGTCATCCCAGGCAGGCAAAGAAGGGAGTCTGTTGTGTAGATAAGTGCATTGCATTGTTGTATGCAAACTCTGCGAGCGCCAACTTGTCAACCCAATCATCTTGTTGATACATGTAGCATCGCCGGTACTGTTGCAAGGTGGCATTTGTCCTTTCTGACTCTCCATTTGTCTGCGGGTGTCCAGCAGATGTGAGGCAAACTTCTACCTTCAGCAGTTGCATCAGTTTCCTCCAAAACTGGGAGGTAAATTGTGTTCCTCTATTAGAGATGACTCTCTGAGTTAATCCATGCAGTTTAAACACATGTTCCATGAAGAGCTGTGTCATCTCCTGCGCCGAGGGAAACTTCCTACAGGGCAGAAAATGTGCCATCTTTGAGAACAGATTTACCACTACCCATATCACTGTCTGTTACTGTGACTCTGGTAGATCAGTGATAAAGTCCACAGCCCTTGGGGGGTATGGAGCAGTTGGAGCAGCCCTGCTGGTGCGTCGCAGAGCCCACCTTTATCTGCCTCTGGTTAAGGTGTTGAGCCATCTGCCAGTGTTCGAGATTCTTGTGATCAGTGCACACTTCCACTTGGTGTTGCACCCCCTTTAGGAAGTGTCAGCATGTCCCCAGAGTGTCCCGGATAGCCAGCAATGCTTTTCTCCAAATGGTGTAATTCTGCTGTGGCAGATTCAGCTTGTGAGTGGAAGGCACATGGTCTCAGGTCCCCATTCTCACCTTCTTGCAACAGAACTGCCACTAGTACCCTGTTGGACACGTTGGTCTCCACTATCATAGGCCGGTGCAGGTTGGTATGAGCTAAGTACTCTTCTGAGACAAACATTGCCTTGAGTGTCTCGGATGCTCTCTGGGCCTCTTCTGTCCATTGGAATGGTCTCTTACCCCTTAATTCAGGAGGGGAGCAGTTAGTCCTGAGTATCTGGGTATAAACTTCCGGTAGTAGTTTGCGAAACCCAGGAATCGTTGCAAGTCTTTCTTGGTTCTGGGTTCCTGCCATTTCACCACTGCCTGTGCCTTGGCAGGGTCCATGTGTACTCCTTGGGGAGTGATGTGGTACCCCAAGAACTCCACCTCAGTCACATGGAACTGACACTTCTCTAACTTGGCATCTGCCTGCTAGCCTCTGTCTGAGAGAAATCTGATCCTGTCGTTTGCAAACTGTGGTCTTCTACTGGCTGCATTCCAAAGCTGGGAGCTAGTGTATTCATGACAGCCTCAGAAGACTGAATCAGAATTCAAAATGACCATAACAGACTGATGAACTGGGCCCAAGCTAACAAAATGAATTTCAACAGAAACAAATGTCAGGTTCTGCACTAAGCCAGATGCACAGGACACATGAAAAGGATCTGGGGGGTCTTGGTGGATTACAGACTCAACAGTGGATCACATGAGTCAACAGTGTGATAAAGCAGCGAAAGAAGCTATGCTATTCTAGGTTGCATCAACAGAATTATAGTGTCCAAATCAAAGGAGGTAATAGTATCACTCATTTGCCCTGTTCAGACCACACCTGGAACACTGTGTCCAATTCTGGGCACCACAGTTCCAGGAGGAGGGCAACCAAGATGATCAAGGGTCTGGAAAACTAGCCTTTTGAGGAGCAGTTGAAGGAGGTGGGTATGTTTAGCTTGGAAAAGGGGAGACTGAGATGAGATTTGATAGCCATCTTCCAATATCTTAAGGGATGTCACACGGAAGAGGGTAGAAGCTTGTTTTCTCCTGCTCTGGACGGTAGAGCTCGAACCATTGGCTTCAAGTTACAAGAAAGGAGATTCCGACTAAACATTAAAAATAAAAAAACTGACAGTGATAACTGTTTGACAGTGGAACGGTCTCCCTCAAGAGGTTGTGGACTCTCCTTCCTTGGAGGTTTTTAAGCAGAGGTTGGATGGCCATCTGTCATGGATGCTTTAGTTGAGATTCCTGCATTGCAGGGGGTTAGACTAGATGTCTCTTGGGGTCCCTTCCAACTCTAAAATTCTATGATTCTGTAATTCCATGAAAACCTCTTGAACCAATGCCTAGAAGCATGGGACAAGTGGGAAACCGCCCAAACGTGTGCTTTCTAGGCACAAGACATGTGGATGAGCCCTGCATAAAGATTAGAGTTGAATGACAACTGAATGCAAAAATTCAGTTTGTTAAGCCTACTGAACAGTGTTAAAAGACCCCTATTCCATACCCTCCAACATTCCTCAGTTTAACATAGGGACATTTCTCTCTCTCTCTCTCTCTCTCTCTCTCTCTCTCTCTCTCTCTCACACACACACACACACACACACACACACAGCTGACTCTGCCTGATCCCCCACCAAAGAGCATTTCCTATCAGAATAAAGGTGAGTGGAAGAATGAGGAAATCCCAGCAAAAGAACAGTGGCAAGAAAAATTGATGAGCTATGAGGAGTTGGCTAAATTGACATGCAAACTGTGGGACAAGGACAACTGTGACTTTAAGGAAGAATGGGAACTTTTTACAAATTATCTAAAAGACAACAAAAGGAACTGGACTGCTTGGCAGGTTTTGAATAAACATACACAAATTTATTGGTTGATAACATGATAGATAGACAAGGCAAGGATATGTATAATTTTATAACATGCAGAGAATAATATGTGCAGAGAAATCAGAGATAGGAGCTGAGGGAAGTCCCTGGTGGGGGGGAGGGAGGGATGGAAGGGGGGTGAGAAAAAAAGGGGGGAAATAATGTATGTGGATATATGGTTTGATAATTTATTAGGTTGAAGTTGCTTAATAAAAATATTTTTAAAAAGAATAAAGGTGAGTGCCAGCACCACTACATCAATGGGACACAGCACATATGAGCTTCACCACCCTGAGAAAACCCCTTAATCCTTATTTTATTTTATTCTTTAGTAGATTTACCCCCCCCCCAAAAAAAAAACACCCACAAAAACACACCACCAATAAATAAATTTCGGAAAGGGGAAAATTTAGACACAGATGCACAAAGCATTTCTTTTTTAGAAAAATAAATCAAAATTCCTTCTGCTCTACTTTGGTCCCCCCCTTTCTTCCCACTCAGGGAAGCCCTGCCCTCTGCCTGCACTTCAGAGCTGGTGCATCATGTGGGGCTGGGCCTTGACAGCAGCAGTGTCTCCTCCTTGGCCACTACCGCAGCCACTAGGAGCAGCAGCCATGGAAAGGACATTGAGAGGCAACTGGATACTCCATTGTAGCTGCACCTGCAGCTGCTTAGGACAAGCACTGGCTCATACTCCTCCCCAAGCTCAGTGGTGGCAGCACTGACAGGAGTAACAGGGACATTCTGGGATCAACTCAGAAGCCGGGATGGCTTTCATAATTCTAGAATTGTTCCTGGAAAATCGGGACACTTGGAGAGTATGCTGTTCCCCTCCCAAAGCTACAGTCCCAGTGTTCCTTCCAGGAAAAGGGCTTAACTGTTAAACCACTTTGGGAGGGAAATAGCGGTCTCCTAACAACTCTCAGCAGTTGGTGCTGTGGGTTAAACCACAGAGCCTAGGGCTTGCCGATCAGAAGGTCAGCGGTTCGAATCCCCACGACGGGGTGAGCTCCCGTTGTTCGGTCCCAGCTCCTGCCAACCTAGCAGTTTGAAAGCACGTCAAAGTGCAGGTAGATAAATAGGTACTGCTCCAGTGGGAAGGTAAACGGCATTTCCATGCGCTGCTCTGGTTTGCCAAAAGCGGCTTAGTCATGCTGGCTGTACACCGGCTCCCTCAGCCAATAAAGCAAGATGAGTGCTGCAACCCCAGAGTTGTCCACGACTGGACCTAATGGTCAGGGGTCCCTTTACCTTTACCCTTAACAACTCTCAACATCCTTACATTTCCCAGGTTTCTTTGGAGAGAGCTATGGCTGTAAAAGTAGCATGATATTACTCTAAAAGTATACTGAAGGTGTGGCTTAAGCAGGAAGTGGACCATTCAGTGCTTGGTGTTCCTTTCCCTAGGATGTGATTGTAGGGAATTGTAAAATCCACTGATGATGACTTCTAGACACCTCTTAACAGGGGGTGTAGGAATAGACTGCACCAATGCCCAAGGAAGATAGAGAGTGCACAATTCTCAGAGCTTCTCACAGAGCCCGTTTGACCTGATGGGAGCTGTGCTTGGTGCATTTTGTGAATCATTATCTCCTGCAAGTTCACACACTCAGTCACGCTACAGCAGTCCCATTGACTTTGGTGCAGGGTGGCTGGCTGTGACTGAAGGACATGACTGGCAAAAAAAAGAGTTCTCTTTTGCAGCACCTGTTCCCCTATAGGCTAAGGAAACATCAGAGAAGATACAGCCTTGGCAGTAAGGGGGAGAAGGACATCAAGGTTGCTCGACTCCTCTTATGCAACAAACTGATATTAAAACAAGAGTGAGGGACAAAAGAGTGATTTGCAAAGATGTGTACCAGGCAGTTGCAAATACTAGTGCTTTGGCTGATAATAGTTTGTACTATAGATAGGGTGGCCACATAGGAGCAGATGCACCCACCTCAAAGAAGGGCACACTTGCAATTCTCACATTCTCAGAAGGTTAGAAAGCCTCATGAGTGAGCATACCACACCTCATCTTTAAAAGCTTGGTGAGAAGGGCAAGGATATTTATTGAGACATCTTAGAATCATAGAATCATAGAATCATAGAGTTGGAAGAGACCACAAGGGCCATCGAGTCCAACCCCCTGCCAAGCAGGAAACACCATCAGAGCACTCCTGACATATGGTTGTCAAGCCTCTGCTTAAAGACCTCCAAAGAAGGAGACTCCACCACACTCCTTGGCAGCAAATTCCACTGTCGAACAGCTCTTACTGTCAGGAAGTTCTTCCTAATGTTTAGGTGGAATCTTCTTTCCTGCGGTTTGGATCCATTGCTCCGTGTCCGCTTCTCTGGAGCAGCAGAAAACAACCTTTCTCCCTCCTCTATGTGACATCCTTTTATATATTTGAACATGGCTATCATATCACCCCTTAACCTCCTCTTCTCCAGGCTAAACATGCCCAGCTCCCTTAGCCGTTCCTCATAAGGCATCGTTTCCAGGCCTTTGACCATTTTGGTTGCCCTCCTCTGGACACGTTCCAGTTTGTCAGTGTCCTTCTTGAACTGTGGCGCCCAGAACTGGACACAGTACTCCAGGTGAGGTCTGACCAGAGCAGAATACAGTGGCACTATTACTTCCCTTGATCTAGATGCTATACTCCTATTGATGCAGCCCAGAATTGCATTGGCTTTTTTAGCTGCCGCATCACACTGTTGGCTCATGTCAAGTTTGTGGTCAACCAAGACTCCTAGATCCTTTTCACATGTACTGCTCTCAAGCCAGGTGTCACCTATCTTGTATTTGTGCCTCTCATTTTTTTTGCCCAAGTGCAATACTTTACATTTCTCCCTGTTAAAATTCATCTTGTTTGTTTTGGCCCAGTTCTCCAATCTGTCAAGGTTGTTTTGAAGTGTGATCCTGTCCTCTGGGGTGTTAGCCACCCCTCCCAGAACTGTCCAGTTCTGAATGTCTTGTCCTGTCCCTGAGCTCATGACTCTTGAGCACCATATCGACTGCCAAGCCTGCTCTTTCGCTTGCCTTCTTTTTCTTAGTTATAAATAAGATCCTCTGCTTGCATGTTTTGGGGAGGTAGCCAGAACCCTTCCTTTCTGACATAGGAAACTGCCCTGTCCTGCATTAGGATGCTTTTCCATTCAGCCCAGCATTGTCTGACTGGTCCCAGCTCTCAAGGGTCTCAGGTCAGAGTCTTTCATAGAATCATAGAATCATAGAGTTGGAATAGACCACAAGGGCCGTCGAGTCCAACCCCCTGCCAAGCAGGAAACACCATCAGAGCACTCCTGACATATGGTTGTCAAGCCTCTGCTTAAAGACCTCCAAAGAAGGAGACTCCACCACACTCCTTGGCAGCAAATTCCACTGTCTTTCCTATCAACTTCTGTCTGAACATGAAATGGATTTAAACAATTAATTGGGCATGAAATGGGTTAAACCAGGAATCGTTTACATGCAAAGAAGGTGCTGTATCACTGAGCATTTGTCCATCTCTCAAGCGGACATACCAGGGATTGAACCAGGGATCTTCCACATGCAAAGGAGGTGCTCTGCCTCTGAATTACTGTATGTTCCAAATGGGAGTGTCAGTAAAACACTGAATGGAAAAGAAAACATTGATACAATTGTATAGATAGTTAAATATCAAGGTCTTTTTTTAAAAAAACAACAACCATGCTTTTTTAAAAAAAGCATTTTTAAAAATACATTGAATTTTCCATAAGGCTCATCATCGCCATCTAGTGTCACATTATATATTGCACAAAAAACACACGTAAAACATTTTATTTGCAGCTGTATAGCTGAGTCCTCAGTCCTGACTCAGAATCTGAGCTTTTTCAACCAAATCACAGGCATGTAATGCAGGCATGGGGAACCATTTCAGACTGAGGTATGCATTCCTTTCTGAACATCATTCAGGGGGCAATGCAGCAGTGGTGGGTGGGGTCAGAAGTAAAAGTGAGAGGAGCAATACGTGTAGATTTTACCTCTGTACTGTAGGCTAGGTTCTACACACACACACACACACATACACACACACCCCTCTATCCTCCACCCAGGCAGGCAAGCAAGAAGCATGAGCAGAACTCCAGAACACCTTCCAGCAAGTCAAAAACACTCAAGAAGGATCAATGAGGGGCTTGCCTGGGGAGATGGGGTGTGGCTGAGGAGGTATAACCTGGTGAGAGTCCCAAGGAACAGACAGAGAGGCCCTCATTTGATCCCCAGGCCTGAGGTACCCCACCCTTCCTGCATTTAAACCCAACTTCATTATAAAAGTCCTGAGCAGTTCCTGCTAGAGATAAATGACAGAATATATTCTTATGAAGGTTGCACACCACCCCAAATCTCTACCAAATGGCAACAAGACCCAGGGGGTTCCTGATGTTCCTCCAGGATTGTGTTTCCATTGGGAAAATCAAGGCAAGACTGTCTTTAAGAAATATGATTTATTGGACACACATTTACATGTGGAGCCTTCCATGGAGAGGGTGCAGAACATTATACCCCAAGAGTGTCTGTCATTGTCCCTCTCCTAGCTTCAGCAAGCTTGAGTCCAGAGCAGCAGTCAGTCATGTCTCCTGGTCTCTCAGTGCAGCTTCCTCCAGGCAGCACCAATATGGGCTTTTGTTCTCCCAGAACACCTTTAGAATTTCAAAAGGGACAATTTAACCTGTGACATCACTCCCTCCCTTCACCTGGGCAATCTGCCCATTCTCCTTAGAGACAGGTGGGAAGGCCAGCTCTTTTACATTGCCAGTGATGCTTAATGGCTCAGTGCTTGGTTCCCCATTGTTCCTTAATGGCTCTGCACTTAGCTAGCCTGCCCAAGCTGGTTGCATAAGCTAACCCAGGAATTTCTTCTCTGGCACATTTCTGCAGCTTGTATTTTCCTTCATATCCCAGATATTTTCTAAATAATAATAATAATAATAATAATAATAATAATAATAATATCTTTATTGTCATTGCCCCCTCTCGGGGACAACGAAATTACTTGACTGCTCCATAAAAACACTAATTAAACAATACAGTATAGTACAGCAAGGAAGATTAGATGACTTTCAAAGTCCAGGCTTCCCATTCAGGGCCAAGATCGCTCTGGAGAAGAAGCTGTTCTTAAGACGGCTCATTCTTGTCTTCATCGTCCTGTATCTCCGTCCCGACGGCAGAAGCTCGAAGAGACAGTGACCAGGATGCGATGGATCTTTTACTATGTCCAGTGCCTTCCTATGGCACCTTGTGGCATAAATCTGCTCTAAGGTGGAGAGTGGGCAGCCAACAATGCTCTCTGCTGCCTTAACAACTCTGCACAACCCCATCCTGTCCTGGGTAGTACAGCTTCCGTACCACACACATAAGCCATAAGTGAGCATGCTCTCAATGGCACAGTGATAGAAGGCAAGCAGCGGTTTCTGCGGAAGATGGTTTTTCCTTAGAATTCTTAAAAAGTACAGTCTCTGCTGCGCCTTCTTCACAAGCCCCCTTGTGTTGACACTCCAGGACAGATCCTCTTGTAATTCAATGCCCAAAAATCTGAACGTTTATTAATTTCTACCATTGACTAACATTGACTATTTATTAATTTCTACCATTGACTAACAGACTCCAGTGTGCTAGATCTATTGCAATATATATTTCTGCTCGACAACAACACATGGTCACATTGTATGTCTGTATCCTTCTTCCTGCTTTAAAGGAGAGGCCTTGCAGAGTCTTAAAGCACCTCCTTATACATCAATTTGCAGCATGCACAGGTCAAGACACCCTGCTACAAAATGCACGTTTGGTGTAAAGAGTGTGTGTGATTATTATTCTCTGCTTGCCCCTTTAAAATGGATCGGGAACACATTTGTATATTTCCGAGGAGTAAAATGCTGCATAACAAAGACTCTCATGCCCTTCATAACTGACTCCAATGTGTACAGGTATCTTTAAGTGAAAATGGTTTGTGAGAGAATCTACACTGGAGAAAGAAGGTCAACTAAAAATAGGGCACTCAGAGTCTATTTAACAAGATAACCAAGCTAACTACTGTAGGGTGAATAAAAAACCAGGATGAAAATGTGAGTAGTGAGGACCAACAGAAATGATAAAGAATAAAAAGCTTATAAAATATATTCTGATTACATCCTGTATCTATTTCAGAGGCATGTGGATGTGTATTTGTTTTGGGGCTACAACAGATGTTTCATGGGTGGGCAGGGGGAAGGTTTAAAATATTTCCTGAGTAGCTCTACATTTGAAACACCTTCACCTCTTTTGAGCTTCTTTGCAGTCTAGAAGAGGATGGTGCCCATTGGGATTGCTAGGGCAAAAGGCAATGGTTGGTGGAGCCAGATCCAGTGACAGAGACAGAATCAATGAACGGCAGAGTTCAGTAAGGCAACACTGAAACTAATGAAAAGGAAACTGACAGCCAGTGCTACCTCCTGGACTGGGTGTAAGTCAGAAGACTGGTGGGTAGGGGATGGCTGAGGTTAGACTGAGGTTGCTGGGGCAGTGCCCCATTCACCTTAAAGGACCAGCCTTCACTGTTGCAGCCATTGTTCTGCTTCTTGTTTTGTTTTTTTAGCCAGCCAGTTTTTTTCCTAATCACTCAGGGCTTTTCTTCTGTTCACTGCATGATCCTAGCCAGTCAGGGATCATATTGTGACATGGTGGTATAGCCAGCGTGGTCAGTTCTGAACTAGGACTCACTGTGTGGCTTCATGCCAGTCACCATTTCTCAACCCAAGCCACCTCACAAGGTTGTAGTAAGGATGAAATGGGGAGAACCATGAATGCTACCTTGAGCTCCTTGGAGGGAAGATGGGATATGAATTTAATAGTTAATAGATAAGTGCAGCAAATCAGATTAAGTGATTGTGTCACATGACTAAAGAAAACCTAATTGAAGCACAGTTTGGGTATTCAAACATGAAGAACAATAATCACACAAGGGAGAGAAGCAGAGCATATTTGCTCATCCTGTCCCTGCTATACACCCCTACTCTGCTCCTTCCACAACACTTTCCACAAGTTGAGGGCATCTCTACAGAGAACCTACTGAATGTGCATAGGTTGTTCCTATGAGCTGGAACCATGAACACTACTGTACTGAGGCTTCCAAATTCTTCTTGTTGCTAGCTCAATCAGTTTCTGTAATGAAACCTAGATCAGTGTGAGATTTAGTAGATTTCCAATATCACCATCAATTTAAATTTAAAAACCTAGGGTTGTATATCACCATGTTTTATTCAGAGTAGACTTATTGAAATTAATGGATCTTAGTCACATCTGTTAGTTTCAGTGGATCTATTCAGAGCAGAACTAACAGTAGATATGGCCCAGAGCTTCTAAAAATAAGACAATTCACCTGTACTAGCCATGCAGTTGGGGCTCGTCAGGGCTATTTTTCTAGAAAAAGAGGTGCTGGAACTCACCATGAAATTCTCTCTCATTTTCTTAGAATGACAATGACAACCACCTGAGAGGCGCAGGACCCCACTTGAGACGTGCAGTTCCTGTGAGTTCCCCCTGAAAAAAGCCCTGGGGCTTGTCAACCTGGGAAGGTAGGCCATCTAGGAAAAGGAAAACTCTGGTCCTAAACCTTCACTGCCTTGAGGCTTTCTCATTAGTGAGAAAGGCTTCAAGAGTAATCCCCAAGGGAAAATCTGTAGTTGCTGCCTTGCAGGACATATTCAGGAAAAGAAAGGACTAAGAAGTAAGCAATACATAAATCTGGAGTCCCTAAGACACTTCGATGGCATGTTGTATACCTCCTTCTGGCAACTCCTGCAGCCAAGCTTCTGCCAAATGTATTGCTCTGATTTCCTTCAGAACACATCAGCAAAGCCAAGAGAGAGTTTTGTCATCTGAGCATCCCTAGGGCTGCCATATTTCGAAGAGCTAAAAAAAAGGGGGGTGCATTTGCTGACTCAAGCGCCAACCCAGGCCCAAGGCAGGTTGGGTGCAGAAGGAGAAGAGAAGTGGTTGCGGTCTGCCCAGAAAGGACCAAGGCACATGGGAGGACAGTGTTAAGAGGGTGAGAAGGCCCATCTTGCCTTGGGCCAAGATGGAGAGGCTACCTGAACTCCTTGTCGCTTGACGTCATTTTCATCAGCAAGCTGGAGGTATAGTACAAAGCACTCACCATGTTGATGGTCCAGCTCCATGTCGCCCAGTTCTGTGTGCGCTGACAGTAGGTGAGGGGGAAGCAATGAGGAAAGGTGGGATGGGGTGGGCTGAGGGAGCGCTTGTCTGGTGAGGGAGCGTAGCAGTTCTGCATGGTGCCCTTACCCGAGGTGAGGGTGGAACACGTCGAGGAAGGGTGAGTAGGGAAGGATTAACACCCGTAGCCCCATGGAGGTCAGAATCATCGACAGTGCCTGGCACTCACATGAGAAAAGAGAGATCTGAGAGGAAAAGGGAAGTGAGGAGGAAGATGGAGGATAAGGAAGATCGAGGGTGACCTCTCTTTTCTCAGACAAAAGGAGGGGGGCTGCTGTTCATTTGCCTCAGGCTCAAATCCTAAGTTCAAAGAGATCCTTGCGCAAAAGGGGGCTGTGATAATGTCACTACTTCACAGACTCCAATTGGCTCCCTACAGCAGCCATGGGCATGATGCTCAGACGTGCACTGCATCCTTGTCACGAGGGAATGTGGGGGGGGACAGTTAGTTGAGGAAGAGGGGAGGGTGAATGGGCAACATGGTCACCATGTTTGATTTGGATGCTGCACAGAACCCTCGGACAGTTTGCCAAATTTAAAAATTCCGCTCAGATAGAGATATCTGAATAAAGAGGACAAGTCCAGGAAAAACCGGACATATGGCAACCCTACACAGCCCAGGACCTCCACACACGCTGCCCAGGCATGTGCCCTGCAGAGGACACTTCAGCGCTGCTAATGCAGCAGGGAAAAAATGCAGGATGCAGCAGTTATCAGTTACCAGTCTCTGCAGCCAAAGCAGTGGTTTGACTGGATCTCCAGCGGTTTGACTGGATCTCTCCAACAGATCTGAGCCTTGAGGAGGGTCAGGGGAAAATGCCAAGGCGAGGCATACCCCCCAAAAAAGTCTTGAGAGGGCCCTCAAGACGTTGAGAGGTCCAGCAGATTGCAAAGAGCTGTCCCACAATTCCCAGACCCCTGCGCCAAAAGGCTTGGGAGAGTGGGGAAAAGAAGTGGGATTGAGTGCAGTCTTGGCAGTAATGCATCTCCAAGGGAGCGAAGCCTTAACGCTCCGGCCACCAGCAGAGATTTTCCGTAACCAACATTCAGGCCGACAGGAATGTAAGAAGATTTACTATTGAAATCAATTAAGATAAATTCGGCGCCAGACGAAGGATTAAAAAGGAAGTCCGTTCTTCATCTTCTGGGTAATTAACTGTACATGGGGGAAAATTGCAAGTGGAAAACTATTATCTTATTTGATATTTACGGTGTGGGCCTGCTGATGGAAGAATTCAAAGCAATTGAAACCCATTCTTTATTGTTTGACAGTGCTACAGGGTTTTAAAGTTGGTCACAACTCAGTATTTGTGTATGGAAAAGGGAAGGTAGTGCTAGGACTACTTTCTGAGAGTCCTTATGCTGCCCTTCCAAAACCTTTCCCCATTTGAGGGGAGGAAAGGTTAAGGCAATTGAAATCTAGTCTTCTTGGCTTGTTACCAATACAGTGGTACCTCTGGTTACGAACTTAATTTGTTCCAGAGGTCCGTTCTTAATCTGAAACAGTTCTTAACCTGAAGTACACTTTAGCTAATGGGGCCTCCCGCTGCCGCTGCGCCGCCACCATGTGATTTCTGTTCTCATCCTGGGGCAAAGTTCTTAACCCAAGGTACTACTTCCGGGTTAGCGGAGTCTGTAACCTGAAGTGTTTGTAACCCGAGATGTTTGTAACCCAAGGTACCACTGTACTGGAGTATAAAAGTGGAAACTGGATTTTGAACTGCAGCCGCCATTAAAATTCACCTCAGCAGAGGAGATTTGGATTAAGACAATTAAAGTACTCTGTTGGGGGAATATAAGAAAGACATATCTGGGCTGGAGGGATCTACAGATCACTGAAATAGGTTTCCTGTATATAAATCGGAATTTTAAGGAGAAAAAAAGAAACTGGCAAGAGAGGTTGATATTTATAAGAATCTTCAAGTGCTGCAACTCTTCATTCTACCCTGAGACATTTTAGAAAATTGGATACTGAGTTTAGTACTATCTCTCCTGGACAATTAAGTGGTAATTCTTATGGATATATTGTTTCTGTCTCTTTTTTAAGGTAGATATTTGTTATATGTGAATATCAACTTAAACTTTGGATTTTATGCTAAATTGCATATGTGTATAAAGTTAACAGGTCGAAAGAAGTGGGGTAGTGGGAAAGCACAAAAACTGTTACAATTTACTGGGAACTTACCTTGAATGGCCTTGAAACTGATAAGGTGTGGTAAAAACTGGCTGTTTTGAGAACAACGGAAAGATGAAAATATGACAATGATTAAACAGTCAGAGTTGAGTGTGGACATAAGGGCCCAAGAAGGGGGAGGCAGGGCACATAGATGCAAGGGGCATTGATACGCCTACAATATTTCAATATTGAGAAATGTTATTTGTGTTGTGACATCACTAAAATATGTCTATACATGTGTGGGTATGACTGTTGTGTATCAAAACTAAAGAAACATATTGTAAGGGTGATTATGATCTCTCACAATAAAAATTGTTTATTCCCCATTAGTTTTTTGTAAATAATTACCATTCTCATACAATTTACGCTTTGTATCAAAGTGCCCCATAAGTGGGGCAGAATGATACAAACCCATTTTTACTCAAGTCATTATATTCTTATCTTCTAACTTTAATGGTTCTTTTGATTTCTGTTATAATATTCATTAGTTATGCCGTGCATAAAGCAATTTTTATTATTTGACTCATTTTGGTGCATAAAATATGCGATTGAATTTTTCTGCATCAATCTGCCCCACTTCGCCCTACAAAACCCGGGGGATAAATCTCAATCTGAATTGGTAAATCTTTTTTTTCTGAATTGAAAAATGAATTCATGAGGGAAATTATGGCTAAAATAGCAGATGAGTTTACAACCCGAATGGACCAAAGCAGTAAAAGGGTGACAGAACTGATTGAAACAATAGAGCCTTGGACAGGGAGAATTGAGGAAGGGGATGTTCCTAGGCAAAAGTTGGAGAGGAAGCCTGAAAAACTGGGAAAAGAAGGTTGATATGAAGAAAGTCCAAAAGAACAGGGTAGATTTGGAAGTTTTGTGGTTTAGGCAGAAAGGAGGAGGCCTTGGTGAAGAAAACAAAGCAGAAAATACAACCTCTGAGACTGTGAGAAGTTTGGAAGGAAGGCGAGCTGGATCTGGAACTTGCCTCAAATGACAGATGTCTTCTGATGAAAGTTAAGTATGCCAGAGTTAGGGGAAAGAGTGGGAAATAGTCTTGGAAATGGTTATTGTTTATGTGTAAAATTTTATAGATATTGGTACATTAGCAGGCTTTGATTAAACACTTGCAATTAGTAGAGATGGGGATAAAATTAGAAGGAAAAATAGTTAAGAACAGATGTGGAATGCAGAAAGTTGTTTTAAATGATATTCTAGATGCTTAAATGATATCTGTGTTAAATAATGGTAAATGATTTGAAGTGTTAGTAAGTTTTGATTAGTTATGTGTAATTATTAGAAAATTGGGTAAATGAATATGGAAATGTAAGAGAATTTTGTTTATATTACGAATCAGAAGAGGGGATGGAGGGAAGTCCAGAGATTCCTGAAATCTCAAAAAAAGGTTTTGAAAGGATATTGCTATACATGGGGATTGGGGGGTAAAAATGTTCTTTTTTACTGATGTTAATGTGGAATTAAATTGTGAGAAACAAGAAATCAGGACCACAGGAAGTGTCTGAGCCTTGGGAGAAGACCAGTAGTCCAGAGAATGGAGAGCTACACCCAGGAGAAGGACCAAAAGGTCATCTTGAATCCTGATTCTGCCTGCTGTGGCATTAGCTACCCCTCTCGGTTTGAAGATCTGATGAGCAGCCCCTCAATTCCTTCATCCAAGTTGTTTATGAAGTCATTGAACAACTGTGAGCCCAGGACAGAGCCCTGCAGCACCCCACTTGTCACTTTCCTTCAGAATGATGAGGAATCATTAGTGAACACTCTCCGGATTCAGTTAGTCTACTAGCTACAAATCCACAGTTACCACTTTTTACCAGCTTCTCCACAGGAATATCATGTAAGCTCAGTAGTGTCTGCTCTTGGTCTGTTTGTAGGATTAGGGTTACGTCTTGAATTTCTGAACTCATTTAGAGCAACAGAGATACTTTGTACTTGTCTGTATCTGTATATATCTGTGCCTGCAAAAGCCTAGAAGCTGTATATAATCCATGTCAATAACTGTTTTACTGAGCCTTGTCTTCTACAACAGTAAACTCTCTGAACCTTTCTCTGCTTGTGAAGCAGCAGCACCTGGACACCTGTTCAAAGTGTGCTCAAAGACCACAGACGCAGCAGTTGGAGAAATAGAAAGTAAAGTTTATTGCTGACAGCAATAGGTCCAGTGGAGTTCTCTCCGAAAGACTGGACCTTGATCAGTTGTGCTCTGGGCTTATATACCTTTTTCCAGATAGCTTTAGGCATTACTTATTCATAAACTGCAGCAAAATTAAACCAAAAAGCACGGACATTGCCCTTCCCAAATCCTCCTATGTCCATATACAGATCACTTCTGCTTTCCATATAGTTGCTCATTATATTACTAATTACTCATATACTGTTATCAGCAAGCAAAGCAAAAATCCCCTTTTGGCAGGCAAAGCCCCAAAATTCCCCCCTGTTATCAGACATCCTGTGTCTTATGAGGAAAGCACCCAAACTGGACATCCTGCTCTGCTGACTGTCTGGTCATGGTGACCATCTCATGACTATGATGGATGCCTTCTTTACAGACTGCAAACACAGCTAAATATATTTATGTTTTCTGCTAGCGCAGCAATAAGGCACAGAGAGAGACAGCATTTGATTTTCAGAATTAGGCACTTCAAGCATTAGGCACTATAAGATAAAGTGAGACATAACAATATATAAGGCACAGAGATATACCTGCATACTTTCCTTAGGTGGCCCTGCCAAATAAAAAGTGTCTTTATACTTCAATATGAAATCCTGTTGAAGGGAGGGAGGGAAGTCCGCACGCGGTAGAGTGTTTAGAAAATAAGTGGACGTATGACTGCTGAATTTTAGAGTATTTATTTTGTTTGTTTATGTTAAAGAAAAGTCAATAAAAAGCATTGGGGGGAGTGTCTATATACATAGCAAAAAGTAAAGAGCAGAACAGTGATTACTACAGCAAGTAGAATGGGTGTCCACCAAGGCCAGGGCATTCCTACAAAGGGAACCACACTCCGTCCAGTCATACCCGGTGGAAATTTTCTCATCCTCTGTACCTGGGTTGTTTGGTGGTTTGTTTGGTTTGGTTTTTTTTTTTGTATTTTTGCATAATTTTTTTTATTATTTTCTTTACTTAATCTTTTTTCAACAGCATTCATCCATCAATATATATACCCTTTTGCTCTGCCGAGCTGTGACTTCCCTGCGTCCCCTCAGTTGGTATCCCTTATCACATTTTTTATCACGTATTTTATTCTCGCATCTTACCTATTTTACATTGTAGGTGTTACTTCAACTCTGCTAGTGTTTTTAAGTTTTTACAGTTCTCTTTTAAATACTCAATAAATTTACTCCAATTGTCCTGGAATCTCTGGTCATTCTAGTCCCGGATCCTTCCTGTCAATTTGGCTAATTCCACATAGTCTGTCATCTTCGCCTGCCACTCCGCAATGGTAGGAACTTCTTGCGATTTCCACTTTTGGGCCAGCAAAGTCCTTGCAGCAGCTGTGGCATACATGATCCTTTGTCTAAATCTCCCTTTCCATCAGACCTAGCAGGAAAGCCTCTGGTCTTTTGGGGAAGGTATATTTAAGTATTTTCTTAAATTCATCGTAAATTGACTCCCATAATTTCTTTACTTTAACACAAGTCCACCACATTTCGTAATATTCTCCATCTACCTCTTTACACTTCCAACATTTTCTGTCCCTCTTCCTAAACATTTTTGCCAACTTAGTTGGCGTTAAATGCCATCTATAAATCATTTTCATTAAATTTTCTTTCAAAGCCGTACATGCTGTAAATTTCAAACCCTCATTCCATAATTTTATCCATGCATCCAATTCAATATTGTGCCGAAAATCTATAGCCCATTTTATCATAGCTTCTTTCACTTCATCTTTCATGAACCATTCAAGCAACAAATCATACATTCTGGATAGTGTTTTACCTCTACACTCTATTAGTTCAATTTGAAATTTTGATTTTTTTTTATCCTCAAACCCAACTTTCCTTTTATCTTCATTTAGTATATCGTTTACCTGATGGTATTGCAACCACCCTGTTAATATACTTTCAATTTGGTCAAACCCTTTGAGTTTTAACCCTTGTTCCGTACTTCTGGTGATTTCCTCGTGATTTCCTTTTCCCTTCCATATTCACCTTTTTGATTGTCAGTACCTCTATCGGTGATATCCACCATGGGGTTTTCCTTTCCAATAAATTTTTATTCCTTTCCCATACTTCGTATATCAACCTTCTAATCACATGGTTTAAGAAACCTTTGTGTACTTTTACTTTGTCGTACCATAGGTACGAATGCCACCCGTACCTATTGTCATGACCCTCTAAGTCCAAGAGATCAGTGTTTTTCAATGTCATCCATTCCTTCAACCATACTAGGCAGGACGCCTCATAATATAAATTCATATTTGGCAAGGCGAAACCGCGTCTTTTTTGTCTATTAATATTTTCAATTTAATCCTTGGCTTTTTCCTTGCCAGACGAATTTTGATAATGATTTTTGCCAATCTCTGAGTTGTCCTGTCCTTTTAATTACCAGAATTAATTACTGCAGAGCCGTGGCCCTCCAGGGAATCTCAAGCAACACAGGGGTTTTTTAGAGGTTCAGCGAAGGCTACGTGGACCTCGGAACCCCAAGGGGCTATCTTGGGGGACGTGGCACCTGGCGGTGTCCGGTCGTGCTCTCCTGCTCTTCGGGTTTTAGAAATAAATCCAGAGATGGGATCGAGCTTTTAATGAAAGTGGCGAGCTTCTGAAAATTAAAAACCAATTTGGAATTATAATTGGCAGAGTCTACTTGACCATTGCATCAAAACTGAACTTATTAAAATTTAGAGAGCTGTGGGGCGCAAAAAGGGAGTCCGTCCTAGCAGCTGGGAGAAGATGGCGTATGGCGGAAGGTTGCAGGAAGGAGCGAGGAAAGAAAGTATCTGCTGAGTGAGTGTTACTTATTAAGACCTCGATTACATTGTATAAAGTGTCGAGGCGACACTTTTATTTAAAATAACTTGTGGCGAGTGGAGTTAGAGGTTTTTCTCTGTCAGTACTGGTTGGAATTTGAACTGTCTGCGGCTTAAAATAATTTGATTCGTCATGCACCACCATTTTTAGATGAGAAAAGTTGTACTAGCCATGACTGGCTAAACATATTAAAGATCTGGATTGGTGACCCAATGCCAAACATGGGAAAATCTAAAAACATTCGACTGTAGCTCTTTATTGGGATTAACAACGGACTTTGTTGGGGGGGGGGCTTAAAACAGTGTTGGAGAAGGAGACTTTGGCGTTTGGATTTATAACCCCCCCCCACCCAGCATTGTTTCGTGAGGAGGAAGACACCGGAAACCCTGTTCTTTAATGTGTTTGGAGTACGTGGCGCTTTTCTGAGGTCACCAGTGGATTAAGCCAACAAGCGGCGGAAAAAAGAAGAATGCGAATTGGATCACAAATATCTTCCTTTTTTATTCTTTCTCATATACAGCAGTTTGGATTCTCCGCTCTTTGCTTCTTGCTGGCTTTCTTCAGATGAGACGGTGGGACAGACAAAGAAAACGAAAGTAACTGTATTGAAGGACCGTCATTTCTGTGTTTGCTGCCATCGCATCGGACAGGAGGGAATCCAACCTAAAAATAGAAAGCTTGGATTTGTGACCTCTGGGGGTTGTCAGAAAAATTACATAGGACAATTTAAGAGCCAAACAGTACTTTTGGGCAACAAATAAACAGCATGTCTGGGGGGAAATGGGGAAAAGGGAATAGGCACCCCAGGGGAAAGACGTCCTTTCTGGCAGGAAAATGGGAAAGAGGGCAAGGAGATTAGAGACTGTAATGGAGTGAATGCCCACGAAAGAAGAATGGAGAATGAAACTGATGGAATACGCAGAGATGGATAGACTAACGGGGAGAATTAGGAACCAACGAGATCAGGGATTCACTGAGGACTGGAATAAATTTACAGAGTATATCAAAAATGTTTGTGATTTGCAATTAACAATTGTGGGTTTTGAAGAAGCTATGTGAAAGTATTGATAGAAATATTGTTTAAAAAATATGATAAGACCAAGAAGGTTATAGTGCAATATAAAATTGAGAAATGTGTTAATAAGTGATAAAAACGGAAAATTGTCAGACATGCTGATGGAAGTCTAAAAAGAAGGATGAAGTGAGAATTAGATGTTTAATTTTGTATAAACTTATGATGGAAAATTAATAAAAATGATATATATATATATATATATATATATATATATATATTAAAAAAGAGAGACTGTAATGGAGTGGTTATACCAGATTTAGATAGAGCAATGAAAAGACGAGATGCAAATGAAGGAAAATTACTGAAAACATCCTTTGATATGGTTAATACATTGGGACTATATGATATTTGGAGACTTAAAAACCCAACAACAAAACAGTTTACATTTTTCGCAAAACCAAATCAAAGTTCTAGTAGAATAGCTTATATATCGACCTCTAAGGAATTGATTCTGAGAGTTTCAAAAACAGAGATCTCCCCAAGAACTTTGTCAGACCATAATTCATTATATATGGAAATAATAAAATAATAATAATAATAATAATACATTTTATTTATACCCCACCCCACCCCCAGCCAAGGCCGGGCTCAGAGTGGCTAACAACCAATAATAAAAACAAGTTGAATGAATACAACTTAAAAACAAGATTAAAATACAATATTAAAACATTAAAATGCAGCCTCATCACAGGAGGAGAAACGAAAAAGAAAGAGGGGGAGGGAATCAAATTGACTCCAAGCCAAAGGCCAGGCAGAACAACTCTGTCTTACAGGCCCTGCGGAAAGAAATCAGGTCCTGCAGGGCCCTGGTCTCATGAGACAGAGCGTTCCACCAGGCTGGAGCCAGTGTTGAAAAAGCCCTGGCTCTGGTTGAGGCTAATCTAACTTCCTTAGGGCCCGGGACCTCTGGGGTGTTGCTATTTATGGACCTTAAGGTCCTCCGTAGGACATACCGGAAGAGGCGGTCCCGTAGGTACGAGGGTCCTAGGCCGTGAAGGGCTTTAAAGGTCAAAACCAGCACCTTAAATCTGACCCTGTACTCCACCGGGAGCCAGTGCAGCTGGAAAAGCACTGGGTGAATATGCTCCCATGGCAGAGACCCCGTGAGGAGCCTCGCTGCAGCATTCTGCACCCGCTGGAGTTTCTGGGACAGCTTCAAGGGCAGCCCCACATACAGCAAATTACAGTAGTCAAGCCTGGAGGTGACCGTCGCATGGATCACAGTGGCCAGGTTGGGGTGGGAAAGGTAAGGGACCAACTGCTTGATGCAGAGAATGTGGAAAAATGTCGCCTTGGCTGTTGCTGTAACCTGCGCCTCCATGGAAAGGGAGGCGTCAAGGATTACACCCAAACTCTTAACGGAAGGCAATGGCACTAATTGGACCCCCACAAAAGGAGGAAGTTAAAAGGGAAAGACCCTTCAGCATTTAGATGGAGAATGAATGAGAATCTGTTTAATGACCAAAAGATAGTGCAAAAAGCCAATGAGATAATAGCAGAATATTTCAAATGGAATTTAAATAAAGGAACACCCATTGAAACAGTATGGGACGCAAGCAAAGCAGTGATGAGAGGCTTTTTGATTCAAAAGAATAGTTTCCAGGGGGGAAAAGGAAGAGAGAAGAAAAAAGAAATTCTGGCTCATCTCATGGAGAATGAGAGAGTGCTAACAGTAAAACCAAAAGACAAGACAATAAAACAAAATATTAAAATATTGCAGACTCAGTTCTCCATGGTGGTGGGTCAGGAAGTTGAGTGGAAAATAAAGGCAATGAGACAAAAGAACTTCGATTCGGCTAATAAAATTGGGAGATTTTTGACATGGCAATTAAAGGCAAGACAAAAGCAAAACACAATTTCTAAGATAAAAGAGGCAGATAAGATAATTGAAGACCCCAAGGAAATTAGAAAGCCTTTCCAGAGATTCTGGTCTGTAAGGAGCTATATGCAAAAGACAGTAAGAGAATAGAAAAATATATACAAAACCACCAATTGCAACAAATTCCTACAGAAGAGAAAGAACAATTAAATCAGGAAATATCAGAACAAGAAATTGAGAAAGCAATAAGAAGAATGAAAATAGCAAAGGCTCCAGCCCACATGGCATTTCTGCAAAATACTATAAAACAAAGTGAAAGCTTTTGCAGATGATCTAGTATTAACTTTGGAAGACCCAAAATATAGTGTAAAAGAGGCCTTAAAGAAAGTGGAAGTTTTTGGAAAGGTATCTGGGTTTAAACTCGATAAAATTAAAACAAAAATGCTAGTAAAGAATATGAACAAAGAAGAAATAGAAGAACTACAAGCATCTCCAGGTATTATGGTGGTTAAAAATGTGAAATATCTGGGAATCTGGTTGACAACAAAAAATATTGATTTGTTCAAAGATAATTATGAGAGTACATGGAAGGAAATTAAGAAAGATCTAGATATATGGAGTAGATTGAGACTGTCATTCATGGGTAGAATATAAGTGATAAAGATGAATATCTTACCTAGAATGTTATTCCTGTTCCTCTGTACCTGGTTTGACTGGTGCAGTCAGCTCACACACCACACACATTCCTACTGTGATTCCGAATCGACCAGGAGTAGTGCGTGGCGGGGGAAGAAAGGCTACTGTGACAGGTATGGTGGCAGGGTTTGCACCCCGGGGTGGTGGAGGAGAGAATACCATCACTCTTTTCTGGGGCTCACCTGGCATTTTTTTCCTATGGTAAGTCAAAAAGCCCAAGGCAGGAAGTGTGTCGCTGTAGCAAAGAGCCAAAGGGAAACCTGACCTTATATTCTTTCATAGCTCTTGCCACCAGGTGCTGTGAGTTACCAATTGGCCTCACCTGTGCAGCCATGCCTTGCCTCTTCAGAACAAACTTAGGAAAGCCCCAGTCCTGCGAAGCCCTACTGGTCACAGGGCCTGGCTCCTTCATGCACTCCTGACAATAAGATGGGGGACACCTGGCTTGCTAGTAGTAAAAGGATCTGAAAAGGATCCTTTTCAGTAGTAATAAAAGGATGTGAGCAGGATCTACGAATCTTAGTAGACCACAAACTTAACGTGAGTCAGGTATGATCCAGCAGCAAAAAAGAAAAAAGAAAAGCTAGTGTTATTCTAGACTGCATCAACAGAAGTATAGTTTCCAGTTTAAGGGAAGTAATAGTCTCACTCTATTCTGTCTTGGTCAGACCCCACCTGGAATACCATGTCCAGTTCTAGGCACGACAATTTAAGAAGGATGTTGACAAGCTGGAACGTGTGCAGAGGAGGGCAACAAAGATGATCAAGGGCCTGGAAACCAAGCCTTATGAGCATCAGTTGAGGAAGCTGTTTAGCCTGGATAAGAGGAGACTGAAAGGCATTAAGATATCCATCTTCAATATCTCAAGGGCTGCCACATGGAATATGAAGCAGGCTTATTTTCTCCTGCTTTGGAGGTTAGGACCCGAATAAATGGTTTCAAGTTACAAGAAAGAAGATTCTGACTAAGTTTCAGGAAGAACTTTCTGACAGTAAGAGCTGTTTGACAGTGAAATAGTCTCCCTCAGGAGGTTGTGGACTCTCCTTCATTGGAGATTTTTAAGCAGAGGTTAGTTGGAATCTCATGGACACTTTAGTCGAGATTCTTGTATCACAGGGGGTTGGACTGGCTGACTCTTGGGTCCCTTCCAATACTGCAATTCTATGATTAATCAGATCTAGTTGGGTCACTGAACTGTTACCATAGCAACTGAACTTTCACCTGCATCATCATGGGATGATTTACAATCATGAAGAAAATTAACCCCTCCAGTTACTCTGTTTTGCACCTGTTATTTTTTGTACCTCAAACCTAGCCTGTGTACTGTTTTGATTTACACATCAAAGCCTTTAGCCACACTAACTGAGGACTAATGGGAGGTGGAATCCAACCACATAAGGAGGACCCAGAAGTTCTTCCTTTCAGTGCCTGGCACCTTCCCTCTGTGCATTGCAGATCTCTCCCTTCACCTTCCCAGCAGCACACTCTGCTCAACTCTTTTGTCAAGCATCTCAGCTGTGTTTCTGCCTCCTTTGCTTCTTCTCCCTAATAGTCAGTGCCACATGGAAGCCCAAATTGGCATGATGTTGATTATGCAAGAGTGGGTTCTTAACACCTCTAATCAGCTGATAATCCAATAACCTTCTCAGCTAACATGCACTTGCCACATCCTGATGGCTGACAGAGAGCAGGGGCAATCCCATCAGGCTACTAATTATCACCTGGCAGCTGTAAAAGTGAGCATCAGGTGGGGAAGCAAGGAGAATCCAGTCCTGGATTATAAACCATGTGTCAGGTATTCTCTCCTATACCAGTTATCTGCTACCCATATATATATATATATATATAGATGATAGATAGATAGATAGATAGATATATAAAGACAATGAAGATGCTTAGCATGCAGAAGGTCTCAGAACCAATTCCCTGTATCGCCTGTTAAATTAATCTGCTCATGCAGTGAATGGAGGAAGGGAAATTCTTCCTGAATCACTGGAGCAGCATTCTCAGTCAGAGGAGAGAGTTATAGTGCTGGATGGACAAATAGTCTGGTCTAGTGTACAGGAGGCATCCTAAAATACCTGTAGAACTATTTGAATATCAGCCTCCCATCAAGCCTTGTTAAAAGACAGCAGAAGGAAATGTTGCAACCTTTGGGGCTTTTTTGTTTAGAAAAACAGAAAGGGAGGGGGGAGATTGTGACCAACGAATGGAAACTAGGAGCTGGCTTTTTTGTGTGTCTTACTGTTATTGCAGTGCCACTAGACTCTTTCTCAAAAGTGAGACATGCTCTCACCCACCCAAAGGCAGATGCCCCAGTTAGAGAAAACATACTCAATCAAAGAAATAGACCAAGAAGTACATAGCACACAGGCCAATTTTCCAGTTGACGCACAGGGCACTTTAATATCCAGGTTCTTGACAGGGAAAATGTCATTGAGGATTCCATTTCTGTAAAGCCGAAGTGT
Organism: Podarcis raffonei; assembly: GCF_027172205.1. Classification (NCBI taxonomy): domain Eukaryota; kingdom Metazoa; phylum Chordata; class Lepidosauria; order Squamata; family Lacertidae; genus Podarcis; species Podarcis raffonei. The sequence continues at coordinate 7,138,635 of NC_070621.1, forward strand.
AATATTTTCCTAATGCTAAATAGAAGGAAGAAGGGCTATGCTGGCAGAGGGAAAGGTTATGGCGGTAGCATGAAATGCTACCCCCTGCAATGCATGAAGCATAGCTAAATAATCCCTGTCAGGTGACCAATCCAACGTCTCTTTATAAACCTCCACTGGAATGGACAACCACCTCCCAAGGTTGTCCATTTCACTGTCAAACAGCTCTTACCATCACAAAGTTCTTCCTGAAGTTTAGTCAGAATCTGCTTTCTTGTAATTTGAAATCAGTGCAGGGCAGGCTATTCTGGTATAAATGAATACATCAGACAGTAGAGAATGGATGAGAAAGTTAAGACCCTCCAGATGTCGCGGGACTCCAAACCCCATCATCCCTGACCACTAGCCACATAGAATGGGGCTGATGCAGAATTGGAGTCCCACAACATCTGAAGGGCCACAGGCTCCACAAACTCTGCAGGAGAACCTTCAGTAATGTGGAACGCCCTCCCACCAGATGTCAAAGAGAAAAATAACTACCAGACTTTTAGAAGACATCTGAAGGCAGCCCTGTTTAGGGAAGCTTTTAATGTTTAATAGACTATTGTATTTTAATATTCTGTTGAAAGCTGCCCAGGTGGGTGGGGTATTAATAATAATAATAATAATAATAATAATAATAATAATAATAATAAATTATTGTTATTAATTAATTATAATTATAATTATAATTATAATTATAATTATTTAATGGGATATAATCCTCATGATAAGAAGAGTGACACTCCACATTTGTGCCTATATCAGTCTGTGAAATGTTGGAGAGTGTGAGTTACTGTGCCTGACTGTGCCTGACATTTAGCTAATGGGGCCTCCTGCTGCTGCCACACCGCCGGAGTACGATTTCTGTTCTCATCCTGAAACAAGGTTCTTAACCTGAAGCACTATTTCTGGGTTAGCCGGGTCTATAACCTGAAGTGTATGGAACCTGAAGCATATGGAACCTGAGATACCACTGTACTAGATTATCTCAGGACAAGCATGAGAAGTGTAACGTATGCTCCTGATACTTCTGGGGACAGAGTTCTTAATCACATTTATTCTGAAATAATTAGTTTGAAAGTTTGTTAAGGAGCAGGCCATTCAAACAGCTTTCTCCACACCCACCCACATCCTTTCTCCTATAGCTGAAAATGAAATGTTCTAGCAATATGTCACAACTTCTATAGCCTACATATAGTAGGGCTATTTAAAATGAGAGTCATTGACTTCCGGAGGCGGCGCCATCGGCAATGGCGGATTCCCTCTAGTCTGGTGGGAGAAGCTCCGCGGAAATCGGGTCTTGCCGCTACGGCGAAGCGGGGACCCTCTTGAAAATCACAGGCGGGTGAAGCCTGTGACCGTGGGACTCGGCGGGCACCTTCAGCACCCCCCAAAATCGCGAGGGAACACTGTGAGGGGGTCCGGAGCGTAACGGGGAGATCGGTGCGGTGCTGAGAGTCAATTGCTCTTTCCGTGGAGTGAAGCTGCGCAACTGTTGCCAGAGAGTGCTGACCTTTTTCCTGTGACAATTCGGTTATTAAACAACTACCTGTGAGTAGGTGAAGTTTCAAAGATTGGGATTAAAGGGGGGAAAAGGGACTAATTTGGCACTGAAGCAGGAAGGTGTAAACAGGAAGTCCGCCTTCCGCTTTCTGTATACAGATCAAAGCAAAGACTGTTTAAGCTAAGACCTGGAGAGTTGCGTTTAAAGCTTTAAATCCGAACATCAAAGCAAAAGAATTCCCTCCCTGAATTGCAGGAGAGGGGAGGGAAGAGAGGAAAGTAATTTATTTGCCTGCAAAAAAAAGACAAGAAGGAGAGAAAAGGGAATAAAGACCACCACTTAATCCCTGGGAACGGATTGCCAGGATCGTTAGAACTGCTGTACTGAGAGTCGCACTATTTATGGACAATGTAACTTTTTGACAGCTAGCTCTGCAAGGGAGATACTTGTTAAAGGGCTTCTTTGGACTTGCAACTGTTGCTTATTTTGTTGAAGGGGGACTTTGGAAAAGTTGGAAAAGATATTCTATTGCAATATTATTGACTGTTACTGTGTCCCCCTAGAGGAACACTGAAATTGTTACAACTACTTGGGGAATTTTCCACTCTCAACTAGCTTGGGAATTTCCACTGCAAAACAAGCTTTGGCCGTGGGACTGACCTTGATTCTCAGACAAAGTGTGATGGATGAAAAAGTAACAAGATTGGGTAAGGTCAGATTACAGCAGACCAGTGCAGTATCCCAGCAGCGTAGAGCATCTGCTTCCGGCCCTCCTGCACCACAGGGGGAAGATCCTGTACAAGCTGGATCAAAAGGAATGGCCTCTGAAGAGGGATTTACTTCAGTATTAAACAAAATTTATGAAACATTGGAAAAATTAAGCAAACAAGTTACTGAAGTGACAACTAAAATTGACCAGAATACTTCTAGCATTAACAATTTGGGGCAGAAGGTGAACTCCAATATAGAATCCATTGAAAAACTGCTGCAAGAATCTACTTCTAATCGAAAGACAGCAGAGGAAGCAAGGGAAAAAGCAGCGGCTGTAGAGGAAAAAATAACACCGATATGCAAACAGCTTGGGGACCATCAGTCGCTTTTGTCCATGATTGAACTGAGGGAGAAACAGACTAATCTGAGGATCAGGGCAGTCCCTGAACTTGAAAAAAGACAGCCTAAGTGATTTTCTTACACAGGAATTTGCAGGCTTTTGGAACTTGGATGACAAGCAAGACTTTAAGATAGTAAGTGCTTTTAGACTTGGAAGAGGAGGGAGAAAGAACAGGTCGAGAGACTGTTTGATTACCCTCCGGTCAAAAGAGGAGAGAGACAAAATACTGAGTCTGCACTTCCAGAAGACCTTGGAAATAAACGATTCAAGAGTGGAGATATTCAAGGACACTCCGAAATATCTTTTGGACCTTAGGTCTAATTACGGAGATTTGGTGGCCCTGTTGAGAGGAAATAGAACCATTTTTAGGTGGGAATTCCCCCAAGGCCTATCCTTTACCTTTAAAGGGAAAAAGTTTAAAATAAGATCAGTGGAAGATAAAGAAAAATTCTTGAGAGAACACGAAGAAGACCTGCAAAAAGAGGTTGTAGAAGAGCTAAGAGCTTTAAAACCAGGAGTACTAGACATAGTACCACCACCCTTGGGATTGGACAAGTTAGAAAAAGTGATACCACCGTCAGAACAAGAGGAATTATTGGGAGCAGTTGGAGGAAAGTAGAATAAATACACCATGTCTCTGCAATTATTAAGTTGGAACATTCATGGATTTAACTCCCCGGAGAAGAGGAGGGAAGTTTTTCATTTATTGAAAAAGGAACAATTGGACTTAATTTGCTTACAGGAAACACATGTGATAAGGCTACACAGGAAAGTATTGATTAATAAAAGATTGGGTCAAGAATTTACTTCATCGGATAAGGTTAAAAAGAGAGGAGTTGTTATTTATGCAAAAGAGAGCCTATCACCGAAATTCGTTTTTAAAGATGACCAAGGAAGATTTGTGGCAATCGAAATTCAATCACAAGGAGAAAAATTTTTAATAGTAGGAGTTTATGCACCAAATGAGGGGAAATCTGAATTTTTTAAGAAATTGCATGAGACATTGTTAGACTATATGGATTACAACATTATTATGATGGGAGATATGAATGGAGTGGTATCTACAAATATGGACAAGTCGCAGAGACAGGTTGTAACTAAAGATGGTAGACTACCAAAAACCTTTTTTGAACTGACTGACAATATGGACTTGATTGACATTTGGAGAATTAAGAACCCCTTAGGAAGAGAGGGAACATTCTTCTCTGAAGCCAAAATGACATGGACAAGAATTGACCAAATATGGATAACTAGAGGACTGGCACCTAAGACTCGAAAAGTGGAAATTTGCCCCAAAACTTGCTCCGACCATAATGCTGTGAAAATGGAGATGAAACTAACACCAATCGGTTCCTTCAGATGGAGGATGAATGACACCTTGTTTAGAGATCAAGAGGTTATCAAGAAGGCCCAAAAAACCTTGAGAGACTATTTTGAGATAAATTTGGATACTATTACTGAAAAAAGAATAATCTGGGACACAAGTAAAGTAGTTATGAGGGGGTTTCTGATTCAACAGAATACAATAAAGAAGAGAGCCCAAAATGAGAAAAAAGATAAAATTTTGGAAAAAATAAAAGAGGGTGAGAAGAAACTAAGAGCAAAACCAAAGTCACAAGAGATTCTGAGAGACATAAAGTTATATCAAGTGCAATATATGAAGATGATGAATCAGGAAATTGAATGGAAAATCAAACAAATGAGACAAAGGACATTTGAATCGGCTAACAAATGTGGAAAATTGTTAGCTTGGCAAATGAAAAAAAGACAAAAGCTCAATACTATCACTAATCTGGAAGTGGAAGGAAAGAACATTCAGAATCCAGTGGAAATTAGAAAATGCTTCCAGAGGTATTTTAAACAGTTACATACCCAAGGGCCACAGAAAGAGTTTGATATAGACCAATTTTTAAAAACAAATGGATTACAAAAAATCTCTCAAGAAAACAAGATAATGCTGAACCACAAAATTACAGAACAGGAGGTAGAAGGTGCCATTCAGAATATGCAGTTGGGTAAATCTCCAGGGCCGGATGGCTTAACCTCAAAATACTATAGATCTTTGAAAGATTGGTTAATTCAACCACTAAAGGAGGTCTGTAATGAAATTTTGGAGGGGAAAAAAGCGCCAGTCGTGGAAGGAAGCTTATATTACGCTTATACCGAAAACTGAGTCTGAAAAGACACAACTTAAGAACTACCGCCCCATATCCCTGCTCAATGTGGATTACAAAATATTTGCTCATATTTTGGCTAATAGATTAAAAAAAGTATTAGTGAAAGAGATACATAAGGACCAAGCTGGCTTTCTCCCAGGTAGACACTTGTCTGACAACACGAGGAATATAATTAACATTTTGGAGAAGTTGCAAGTGAACATTAATACTAAAGCAGTTTTCATTTTCATAGATGCGGAGAAAGCCTTTGACAATATTTCTTGGAATTTTATGAAGAAAAATCTTCAGGGGATGGGGGTTGGTCAAGGGTTTGAAAATGGTATAAGTGCAATTTACTCAGAACAAAAGGCTAAGCTAATAGTTAATAACGTGATGACAGAGGAATTTAAGATAGAGAAAGGGACACGACAAGGCTGCCCAATTTCCCCATTGCTTTTTATTTCGGTCCTGGAGGTTTTGTTAAATATGATTAGAAGGGACCATCTGATTAAAGGTATTCAGGTCAGAGCCAAACAATATAAATTGAAAGCTTTTGCAGATGACCTAGTTTTGACGTTACAGGAGCCAGAATCTAGTACGAAAAGAGTATTAGAACTGATTCAAGAATTTGGTCATGTGGCAGGATTTAAGTTGAACAAGTCAAAAACTAAAGTTCTTGAGAAAAATTTAACACCGATTGAGAAAGAGAGGTTTCAGAAGGAGACAGGTTTAACATTAGTTAAGAAAGTAAAATACCTGGGGGTTAATATGACTGCTAAGAACTTAAACTTATTTAAAGATAACTATGAGAAATGTTGGACAGAAGTGAAAAAAGACTTAGAAATATGGTCAAATTTGAAGCTTTCCTTGTTGGGTCGAATTGCAGCTATAAAGATGAATATATTGCCAAAAATGTTATTTTTGTTTCAATCATTGCAAATTTTGGACAAGATGGACTGTTTCAAGAAGTGGCAGAGAGATATTTCTAGATTTGTCTGGCAGGGCAAGAAGCCCAGAATAAAATTTAAAATATTAACTGACGCAAAGGAAAGAGGCGGATTTGCCCTGCCAGACCTTAAACTTTACTATGAATCTCGACGCCGTCCCTGATTCGCGCCGCTAGTTGCAAGCATCTTCAAAAGAAACAATTTGGACGAGATTAATTGCACATGCTTCAAGGAAAAAGGGGAGTAAAGACTGCTGACAGAAGATATCTCTGATAACAAGACAAGAATAAAATATGAGAAGATACATTAAGATACGGTATGACAAATGACTTAGGGGGGAGGGGGGAGAAAACCTGCCTTCTTTTTTTCCATGTGATTTAACAAGAATCCCCTCCCCTAATGAGTCAGAAATTAAGGACTTAAGCTGTGGATTTAAGGCTGTGTGGAGATAAACTTTCGATCCAAAGCAATGTTTCAAGATGAAGCTGGAAAGCTAAGAGTTTTGGAATGACGCAGCTAAAAATGCCGTCGCCATTTTGGGAGGCATTGTTGGAGCTCTTGGGTCTGGGAGGAGAAAGAGAGAAATAGAGTTGTTTACATATCGTGGATCAACTCCTCGGTGGGACTTAAGAGCGACAAATGCCAAAATTTACGATGGAAAGAGTGATGTTATCTACGAAGGAGATATATGGAAACCATCTGGACTTAGTGGAGGAACGGGAAATCCACACAGGATTATTATACTTGCTATCGGCTTAAGGAGACTAACAGAAGAGATCGTAAAGGAAAAAGAGAAATTATATGAACAAGATATGATGTGGAAACACCAAGATAAGGCTGGATAGAATTATGAACTTTGTCTGGACTGATTGGGACTGATTTGGACATTAACGCAGTAATAAGATGATCTGAATCCCCCTTTGGATCTTGAAGCATGGGTTCCCCCAACAAAATTTAAAAATTTGGCTTTGTAATTTGGAATTTATGCGATGTGATTTAATTTGATGTGATTGGCCATTTAATAAAAATTATTTTTTAAAAAATAAACTTTACTATGAATCAGCAGCATTCTGCTGGTTGAAAGATTGGCTGCTTCTTGAGAACACAGACATTTTGGACTTAGAAGGTTTTAATAATGTTTTTGGGTGGCATGCATATTTGTGGTATGACAAGGTTAAAGCACATAAAGCATTTAAAAACCATATTGTCAGGAAAGCATTGTTCAATGTCTGGATAAGATATAAAGACTTACTTGAAAATAAAACCCCAAGGTGGTTGTCACCAATGGAAGCAAAGGCTCAGAAAAAGCTCAATATGGAGGCCAAATGGCCGAAATATTGGGAAATATTGGGACAAGAAGGAGACAAATTGAAATTGCAGAGTTTTGAGAAATTAAAAGATAAAGTGTGAGACTGACTTCATTATTATCAAATAAGAGAGGCCTATAATTTGGACAAAAAAATTGGCTTCCAGGTGGAAAAATCAAAATTGGAAATAGAACTGTTAGATCCCAAAACTAAGATACTTTCAAGAATGTATAACTTGCTGTTAAAATGGAATACGCAGGATGAAACGGTTAAATCTGCTATGATTAAATGGGCACAAGATGGGAGATGATCTATAATGAAATGAAAAAGGTATTTAAATATACCTTTCTGAAAAAACCAGAGGCCTTTCTCCTGGGCATAGTCGGCCAATTGGTGTCAAAAAAGGATAGAACTTTCTTCATGTATGCAACAACAGCAGCAAGAATACTTATTGCAAAGTATTGGAAGACACAAGATTTACCCACCCTCGAAGAGTGGCAGATGAAGGTGATGGACTATATGGAATTGGCGGAAATGACTGGCAGAATCCAAGACCTGGGAGAAGAGTTGGTGGAAGAAGATTGTAAGAAATTTAAAAACTATCTGCAGAAACACTGTAAAATTAATGAATGTTAAAATGATGTTGAATTGAAAACAAGTGGCATTAGCAACAAAGTTAATAAGAATATGCAAAAATGGATTGATAATGGATGAAAACATAGAGTTATAATATGTTAAGATATAGAGTTAAGATAAATGAAAGAGGGTAAGGATTTGCTGAATTGATTATGTAAATGGGAATACAAAAAGGGGAGGTGTGAGGAGGTCAAGGAAACAAGCAAATGAGCTTAAAGATATTTAAAAAATGGATTTGTTTTTAATTTTTTCCTATCTATTTGTTTTTTGTATTTTGTATTTTCTTTTTTTCTATGTATTTTTGTATTTTTTGTATTTTTCCTTATTTCTTCCTTTTTTTGCTTTCTTTTTATTCTGTAAATCTCTGTTTTTTGTAAAACCCTAATAAATATTTTATAAAAAATAAAAAATAAATAAAATGAGAGTCATCATAGTGATTCATAGTTAAAAGTCGGTGAGTCAGCAAATGTGTGCTCGTTTTTTGCTTTTCAAAATATGGCAACCCTACTGCCACTTCTCATTCTGATCTGACTAGCTCTACCATGGTGGCTTCCTAATATTGTCCAACCAAACAAAGGTGCTGTAAATGTGTATTCCAAAATTGCCCAGGTCGGAAAGTTAAAAGGAAGGTTTCCAATATTTGATACGGGTGGCGCTGTGGGTTAAACCACAGAGCCTAGGACTTGCTGATCAGAAGGTCGGCGGTACGAATCCCCATGACGGGGTGAGCTCCCGTTGCTCGGACCCTGCTCCTGTCAACCTAGCAGTTCGATAGCACGTCAAAGTGCAAGTAGATAAATAGGTACCGCTCCGGCAGGAAGGTAAATGGCCTTTCCGTGCACTGCTCTGGTTCGCCAGAAGTGGCTTAGTCATGCTGGCCACATGACCCGGAAGATGTACGCCGGCTCCCTCCGCCAATAAAGCGAGATGAGCGCCACAACCCCAGAGTCGGTCACGACTGGACCTAATGGTCAGGGGTCCCTTTACCTTTACCTTTACGGTAAAAAAAAAATAAGGTAAAGGATCTCTGGACGGTTAAGTCGAGTCAAAGGCAACTATGGCGTTGCGGCACTCATCTCGCTTTCAGGCTGAGGGAGCTGGTGTTTGTCCACAGACAGCTTTCAGGGTCATGCGGCCAGCATGACTAAACTGTTTCTGGTGCAATGGGACACTGTGATGAGTGTGATAGTGCTCGGAAATGCTGTTTACCTCCCACCACAGCGGTACCTATTTATCTACTTTAGCTGGTATGCTTTAGAACTGCTAGGTTGGAAGAAGCTGGGACCAAGCAGCGGGAGCTCACCCCATCGTGTGGATTTGAACCGCCAACCTTCCAATCAGCAAGCCCAAGAGGCTCAGTGGTTTAGACCACAGTGCCATCTGCTCCCCTTATTTGATACTAGACAATAAGTAGGCATGATGGCATAGTTCCAAATTCAGAATTCCAAATCTACCTGCAAGGATTTTCTTGGTGTTGTTGAACCCGAAAGACATTTCCTAAACACATAGTTTATCTTTTGGAAATATGTTCCAGGTATAAAAACTGGCAGAGCTCTCAGAAAATATATAATTATGGGAATAATATTCATTTTGAAAGCATTCGCCCTTCCCGAAAGGGTAAGGTTTAATGACTCCCATCTGTCAATATCCAAATAAACCTCTTTCATTATTTTATTTATATTGACTGTTACTAGCTGAGTTATATCTCTTGGTATTAGCATTAGGATTTAATAGATTTGGGACAAATTCGGAATTGATATTACTTAAATGAATGAGCAATAAAAAAATTTCCTATTGGCATCAATTCCAGCTTGTACTAATAAATAAAGTATCCTGGTATTTTACCAAAGGCATAAATTGTTTGCATTAACATAGGAATACTAGTATGAGGTTTCAAAATAAACAAGATAATATCAGCTGCAAATAAAACCAATTTATATTCAACTGAATCATGGACTGCTCTGTAAATCTTGCAATGTTGTCTAATAGTGCAAGCCAAGGGTTCTAGGCAAATATTAAAAAGCATAATTCCGTTCACTTTAACTCTAGATGTAGGTGAGTCATACAATAGTTTAATCCATTTTATAAAAAACAAATAAATCCAAATTTAGTTAAAGCTACCTCTCTATACTGTTTATAAATTTTGTTGAACGCCTTTTCAGCTTCTAGTGATAAACTTAGAAATTGATCTTTATTTTTGTTTAAATCTACCAATCCATTTCTAATCTAACATTATCTACTGCTTGTTTTTATGAAGTCTGTATGTTCACTCTTAATGACCAGTGCTTTTACTTGCTGGATTCTGTTTGCTAAGGTCACTGTTAAAATTTTTGTATCAACATTGATCAATGATATAGGCTGATAATTTGCACACTGAGTATGATCTTTCTCTGGTTTGGGTATGAATGTAATGTAAGCTTGATTAAATGCCCTACCTTTAGCCAATGTTTTTTCTAGAAAAATAGGTGCCAGTACAACCATGAATTTGTTACAGTATGTGGCACACTTTTTAACCAAAATAAAAGAGGTGCCAGTACCCCCTGAAAAAAGGCACTGCCTTTAGCAAATATCTCTTTATACAAATGTCGATGTTTTGGAGTTAATAGATCTATGTATGTCTTATACCATTCAAAAGGAAACCCATCCAATCCTGGTGTTCTACCATTTCTCATTCTAAGAATTATTTCCTTAATTTCTGCTTCTGATACTGCTGCTATTAACATTTGTTTCTGTAAATCCTCTAAATACACTGGTACCTCTAGTTGTGGACTTAATCCGTTTTGGGGTGCCATTCGCACCCTGCCCCGAAAAGTCCACAACTAGAGTGCCTCTTCTGTGCATGTGTGCGGCACGGTTGAGCACTTCTGCACATGTGTGAAGCGTGCAGATCGCTTCTGTGCATGCGCGTGTGGCAAACCCAGAAGTAAACACCGGGTTCATAAGATGAAAGTCCGTAACAAGAGCGGAACGCAACTAGAGGTACCACTGTATGGTATATTTATTTTGTTAAAAACCTCTGTATCATCATAAGCTGCATAGTATTTGACATGTACTGGACTCTGAAGTCAAAACGAGCAAAGAACTATGTCCTGCAGATCTGCCACTCGTTGAGACAACACATTGTCTGCCAGTACTCGAGATTGAGATGATCAGTGAGGACCTCCACCTGGTGCTGTGCCCCTTCGAGAAAGTTCCTCCATGCTTTGAACAGATGCTACCTCAGCTGGGCGTGGACCAGTTGTTGGGGCAGCGTTATAAAGCCTGCTTGCCTGAATTCCATCTACCTGGCCCTGCAGTCCCCCTTTGGGGCCTATCATCTACCCCACCTGGAGGACTCCTGCTGTTGCTGCTGTTGGGGATACTGCAATCTCCCCCCACTCTGAGGACTCCTGCTGCTACTGCTGCTGTTGGGGGGACTGCCATCTCCCTGTGGGAATTTTAGAGAGGCAGGAGAGGAAATATTATTTATTAATATCCTTCCTAACTTGCACTAGTTTTAACATTCCCCTTTAAACGCACAGTGGGTAGCTGTTTGCAAGCTTGTTTAAACTTCTCAATATAGATTCCTGGTAAGATCCCTTATTTCCCTCTTAAAAGAATGAACATACAACAATCTTATTTAAAGTCATGAAAAAAGTTTACTCACAGCATCATCAGTTCACAGTTGGATCCCTGCAGGCAGACTTAGTTAAGGATATATACATGTGAGTCTATCCCATATGGATAGACTTTGTTGACTGAAAGCCAACAGGACATCTCTAGCTAAAAAGCTGCTCCAACGACGAGAGGAAGTCAAAGAGTCTACTGTGTGCCTTGTGCTTTTGTTACCTGCACAGGTAAGGTCATGCCCACCTCTAGTCACATGAAAGAGGAAGGATGCCCCCCCCCAGGAGGAAACTGTTTTTGACTGGCTGGACCAAACATCTCCTTTGCGTGTCCACTCTAGGAAAACAAGGAATGTTGTACTTGACTGCTACTTATCCCACACTCCCCTCTGAGGATTTGCAGGATTCCTGCTGCTGCAGTGGGGGGGATGGATGGCTGGTGGGGAGATGTTGGGGTGGGTGGGATGAGGGCATGGGCCAGCCCCCCATGTTAAAGTTGTTTTAAAGGGGATAGGGTTTGTAGTTGTATGGGGGTTGTCTAAATGTATAGTTGTTTTAGCTTGTATTGTATTGTAGCTTTTTTTTCTTTTTTTGTTAAGTTATTTTGTTTTAAGGGGGGAGGGCAGGGCTGCCTGAGAGTGGGACCCAGCCAACAGAATGGCTGGGGCAGATTCCACGAGGGGAGGACTCTTCAGCCCTCGGCCCACCTCCGGGTGTGGCAAGACCACCTTGCCAGGCCAATGAGATGGACCGGCTGCCTGGTGAGGCCTAGTCAGTGGCTCAGGGCACGCTGGAGGGGTCTGCCTCTGCATCGTTGGCCAAGCACTGCTCCCTGGCACCACTTGGGAGCAGGAGCCCAGCAGCCTTCATGACAGGGGCAGGGTGAGTATCGGGGAGTAGGGCAACACTGAAAGGGAGTCTGTCCCCCCCCCAGCTGCAGCCTCTGAGCAACATTTGGATGGGGCCAGGCAGGCCTTCCCTCCTCGCTCTGCTTTGCGGGCTGGCTGCTTGTAGGGGGATCAGCCCCCCCCCCCCCGGGACCGTGGGGCAGAGCCTTCCCGTGAAGGAAGCAAGCACCACAGTGGCCTGTTTGCAGAGGTCAGAGGTTGAGGCAGAAAATGGCAGCCCCCAGGGGAGAAGCCTTACCCAACCCACCCCCGAGATTGCCACCACCCTCATCCTTTTGCGGCTGAGTCCCACAAGGCTGCAGGTTGCTGCTACTGCAGCTTGGAACACCCTCAAGTTTAAATTTTATGTCTTTTTTTAATTTGATTTTCTTTACCTTTTATCTTTAACATTCATTCAACCTTATAATTCTTGATTTTCTTTTTTTTAAAAGCTTTTGATTTTTAACATTGATTGGGCACTACCGTTTGATTCCAGAATGTCTGTGTGTGTGTGTGTGTGTGTGTGTGTGTGTCTATAGATAGATATGTAACAGAAATGACAAAGGGGGGCACATCTTTAAAGCTGTTAAATGTTACAAATATTATGCCTGAATGTATCCTTTCAACTTGACAGCTCAGGGAAGATACCTAGCTTTAAAAATCATATAAAATCAACCCCTTTGCCAGTTTCCTCCATTTCAACACTATTTGCTCTTGGGAAAAGGACTCTTTTCCCTGCCCCCCTGCCCAAGCTTGAAGACAAGTATTACACACCTCCTACTCCAGGAAGTGCCCAGAGGTGACAATTGCTGAGCTGATTGTTGGCTAAGGAAAACCTAATCCCATCACCAGACTTTGAGGGGTCCAGACATGCAAAGGAAGTTCTATTGTATTTTGGGTGGTGGGACTTCAGAGGTGTTTGCCTATGCTAATCTTATACCTGAGTCTTGCCCCGACATGTTTTGCCTATGCTAATCTTGGACCAAGGACTTGTCTGGACATGTTTGCCAAGGTTGAAGTAGTGTAACCCCTGTCTACCCCTCCCCTTTGGTGACATGTCAGTGATGTAAAGATGATGTACCAATGATGCTGTACGAACTGTATTGTGGGATGTGGTGGGAAGTTTTAAAAGTCAATGTTGCCCCATGCTCTGGGTTCACTCGCTGCTATTGAACCTGTTGCACAACAATAAAGGATCTAAGTCTACTGACTGCTGTTTTGCTCCAAATTACTTGGCTGGAATTTCCTTCTTTTACTGACCGCATGGACCTGCGGGGGACTGGTACCCTAACAAGCTGGGCTGTTGAGTAGTCTCTCAACCCAGAATTTCCTTAACATAGATAGATATAGATATAGATAATATAGATATCCCATACACACACATACCCCCTTCCCCCTACCCCCTTTTTTCCTTTTCCTTTTTTCTCCTCAAATATACACATATTTGGCTATTATTATTTTAATTAAAAACAACCAATAACCCCCCCCCATTATTTCTTGCTTCTGCAACCGTTTCCCCTTTGCTTCTCAGGTTGCCATGGCAATGGTGCCAGCTTTTCAACCACATAGCCATAGGAACAAAGTCCAGCACCTCACTGCCTTACCTTCACTTTTCCTCTGAAGTGTCTTTCCTCTAGGCAGGCTCTACCAAAGCATGCCTGAAGGGGTCTAATCTACATGTTGGAGGTTAACCATACTCAGGCTGGTACATCTGAAAATAAGAAGCAGCCTTATTCTAAGTTGCACCATTGACTCATCTAGCTCAGGACTCGTCCATACTTCTGTTTGTCCCATGCCTAGAAAGCATAGGTTAAAGCAGTTTTCCCCTTGTCCTGCTCCTTTCCCAGGGAAAACCTACTCTTTAACTCTAAATAGGAGCAAACAGCAATCCGGAGGAAAACTGAATTGCCTTTTGCTCCAGTTGAGCATGAAAGAGTGGTTTTCCTTGGGGGAAAGCAGCAAGACAAGAGGAAGTGTGGATGAACCCTCAGTCTTGTCTGTGCTGACTGGCAGCAGCTCTCCAGGATTTCAGACAGGGAATCCCTGGGAATGCCAAGAATTGATCCTGGGACCTTCTGCATGCAGGGCAGTTGCTCTACCACTGAGCTACATTCCTTTCCAAATACAGTCATACCTTGGTTCTCGAACGCCTTGGTACTCATACGTTTTGGCTCCCCAACGCCACAAACCTGGAAGTGAGTGTTCCGGTTTTCAAATGTTTTTCAGAAGCCGAATGTCCAATGCAGCTTCCACTTAAGTGCAGAAAGCTCCTGCAGTCAATCAGAAGCCGCACCTTGGTTTTCAAACAGTTTCGGGAGTCAAACGGACTCCCAGAATGGCTTAAGTTTGAGAACCAAGGTAAGACTGTATGTAAAAATAAAAATTGGAAGCTGCCTTATACTGAGTCAGACCATTGGTCCATCTAGCTCAGTACTCTCTGCCCTGACCTGCAGTGGCTCTCCACGGTTTCAGGCAGAAGATTTCCTCAGCCCTGCCCAGGGATTGAACCAGGAACCTTCTGTATACAAACCAGATGTTCTGCCACTGAGCTATGCCCTTTACCCCTTTTTCGATCAACCCTAATACACTTCGAACACATTGCAGATGCCTATTTCCCACCCTCCTATCTCCTTTTGCTTCCTTGTTGCACTTTCAAATAGTCTGCCAGGGCTACCAGCCTCAGTCAGTGCAACCAGTGGTGAAGGGTATTATGTGTTGGAATTCCTGCTCCGTGACTGCAGTCATGGGATTGTTGTCTTTCACATGACGGTGTATGTTTTGACTCCACAGAGTGGAAAGTGACGGAGACAGGATGTTTGTGATACTGTGTTCCGTGAAGTGGGACTATTGTCTTTTGTTCTTTCTCTTTGCTGTCTGATGCTAGAGAGAGAGGGAGCCATGTTGCAGTGCTCCGTGTGTGTTTATTTGTAAATAAAGTAGATTAGCCAAAATGCTGAGTTGCTGAGGTCTGTTACGCAAGCTGCAAAGACTCTGCAGATCCCTAAGTGTGCCGGTGTCTGTTGGCATCAGTCGCTGTGATGCTCGGGCAGAAGAAAGCTATTGAAGCTCCCGAACGATCGACCAGGAGGGAGAGAACGTGTCAGTTGGGCATGTGTCTCTGCCAGGGTTCTACTCAAGTGTAGGCTGAGCTCCTGACATTATCATCCAGCAAGATCTGGAGGACCACAGGCTCCCCATCCCTGATTTAGACTTCCATGCTTGTCCAGGAATTTTTAAGGGGCTACATTTGGTTTTTACTTGTTGTCTTTAATTTTTGTTAGTTTGAGATGGTTTATGTTTGGCTTTTATTGTGTTTCATTGTCTTTTTTCAATATCACACAGTGCAGTGGGAGTAGTTTATATGAAGAACAATTTAGAAATGCATTGTTATGAGTTGGGGGGGGCACAGTTTAGTCTGTACACCTGAGTCCTTTCAAATTCCTGGAACCAAGGCCAGGTTCTTGATAATGGCCCCCTAAGTATGAATCGTTAAGATAACAAAGGAAGTTGCTCAGTGCCAGAAGACAAATGGGTAGGGACCTCCTCCCTCAACTGGCTGGTAGTTAGAAGGACGAAAGCCAGAGCTGAGTGTGTCAGAGAGACCTAGTCACTAGAAGCAGGTGGCAGGCAGAAGCCTGGGAGGTATAGAGACATGCTTGATTTCTGCTGGAATCCAAGCTATGGCTATGGAAGAAGCGAGACCTTGGGGTGTTAATGCTATGATTGGGATGTTAATGCCATTGCAGGCTCAGTTTGTATATATGTGTTAATAAAACATATACAGTCATACCTCATGTCACGTTTGCTTCAGGTTGCGCGTTTTGAGGTTGTGTCCCACAGCAACCCAGAAGTACCAGAAAGGGCTACTTCCGGGTTTCGCCGCTTGTGCATGCACATGCACGCAAAGTGACATCATGTGCATGCGCAGAAGTGACGAATCGTAACCCTCGCATCCACAGATGTGCAGACATGGGTTGTGTTCTTTTCAGGTTGCGAATGGGCCTCTGGAACGGATCCTGTTCGCAACCAGAGGTACCGTTGTTGTTGTTTAGTCGTTTAGTCGTGTCCGACTCTTCGTGACCCCATGGACCAGAGCATGCCAGGCACTCCTGTCTTCCACTGCTGCCCACAGTTTGGTCAGACTCATGTTGGTAGCTTTGAGAACACTGTCCCACCATCTCATCCTCTGTTGTCCCCTTCTCCTTGTGCCCTCCATCTTTCCCAACATCAGGGTCTTTTCAAGGGAGTCTTCTCTTCTCATGAGGTGGCCAAAGTATTGGAGTCTTAGCTTCAGGATCTGTCCTTCCAGTGAGCACTCAGGGCTAATTTCCTTAAGAATGGACAGGTTTGATCTCCTTGCAGTCCATGGGACTCTCAAGAGTCTCCTCCAGCACCATAATTCAAAAGCATCAATTATTCGGCGATCAGCCTTCTTTATGGTGCAGCTCTCACTTCCATACATCACTACCGGGAAAACCATAGCTTTAACTATACCAAAGGTACCACTGTATTCTAAACCAGGGGTCAGCAAACTTTTTCAGCAGGGGGCTGGTCCACTGTTCCTCAGACCTTGTGGGGGGCCGGACTATATTTGGGGCGGGGGTGGATGAATTCCTATGCCCCCCAAATAACCCAGAGATGCATTTTAAATAAAAGGACACATTCTACTCATGTAAAAACATGCTGATTCCCAGACTGTCCGGGGGTCGGACTGAGAAGGTGACTGGGCCAGATCCACCCCCCAGGGCTTAGTTTGTCTGCCCATGTTCTAAAGACACCAAGTCCCTGCTGTCCCTCATTCCAAGGAAACCAAACCCTGAGTAAGCACCTGGAACCCCTGGAGTTGGGTTGCCATATGTCCAGGGAAACCCGAGCATATCCTCTTTTGGGGAGCAAACATGCCCATTTTTACATTTTAAAGGAAATGTCCAGGTTTGGGTTGGGGGGAGGTGTCTTGGGATTGGGTGGCTCAGGCTCAGCCTGCTCTGCATGCCATGACCGCTGCCAGCCTGAGCCAGGGAAAGGGGCATGAGGGCACAGCAGTGCCCCCACGTGCCTTTCTCCGGCTCATGCTGGCAACGGCTTGAGCTGTGCTCTTTTTTGCTCTTCAAGATATGGCAAGCTACCCTGGAGTCTCGCACCGCTCAGAGTGGCATGCAATAACGTAGTATTTGATCAATTTGAACTGCCGAAATTGCCTTTTTACAAGTGCCACATAATGGCTGCATTCCAACATGGGGTTTATTGAGTTTTCCTGATTATAATGCTAGCACTTCTGTCCTGATTTCTAATGCTCCTTTTACACTGCAGTACCTGTTGGGTTACAGAACTGCAACTTTTTAATCAATATATCAGCACATAGTGCTAAATTTTAAACAGCAAAAAATAACTGTATGCGAGAACATAGCCCCAAATTTTGCCCATGAAATTCTTTGATTCTATGATATTTCTCAATCTCCTTTTCACCAGACTAAACATACCCAACTCCCTCAACTGCTCCTCACAAGGCTTGGTTTCCAGACCCTTGATCATCTTGGTTGCCCTCCTCTGCACACATTCCTTCTTAAACTGTGGTGCCCAGAACTGGACACAGTATTCCAGATGTGGTCTGACCAAGACAGAATAGAGTGGGACTATTACTTTCCTTAAGTAACTGACGCCCTGTATGAATTTCTCCAAACCCCCTTTAAAGCCATTCAAACTGATGGCATCTTGTGGTCGTGAAACACAGTATTTAACTATGTGCTATGTGAAGAAGTTCTTCCCTTTGTCTGTCCTGAATCTTCCAACATTTTCCTTCATTGGATGATGCCTGGTTATAAGGAAGCCCTATCTACATTCTTCACACCATGAATAATTTTAGACAATTCTATCCCCTCCCTTACTCACCTTTTTTCTAAACTATAAAGCCCCAAATACTGTAATCTTTCCTCATTAAGTGATAATGGTGTATCAACAAGGTCATAGGAAAACTTTCCAAGTTGGTCACCAGCATTTGTAGCAAATTCTACAGCTTTAACTATGTGCTGTGTGAAGGGATTGTTCCTACTGCCTGACCTAAATCTCATTCAGTTTCACTGGATGATCCCAGGTTCTAGTCTTATGAGAGAGAGAGAGAGAGAGAGAGAGAGAGAGAGAGAGAGAAAGAATCCTCTCTTTAGCCACTTTCTTCACAACATGCATAATTTTATACATTTCTATCATGCCCTCACTCTTACTTACACCTAAAGTTTGTAGGGAAGCTCCTCCAACCCCTTGATAATTTTGGCTGCCCTTTTCTGAACCTTTTACCGCTTCTAAAATATCATTTTAAAGGTATTATTTGAGTAAAGCTTTTTAATCAGGTAAAGTAACCTGGGGTCTAAGCCCAGTGACTCCAGTTTGGACCATAACAGCCCCCTGTCAACTGAGTCAAAAGCAGCCTTAAGATCTAAAAAGGCCACAAATAGGTCTTCTTTATGGTGCCACATGTACTTGGCGGCAAAATGGGATAACACTACAGTGGTACCTCAGGTTAAGTACTTAATTTGTTCTGGAAGTCCGTTCTTAACCCGAAACTGTTCTTAACCTGAAGCACCACTTTAGCTAATGGGGCTTCCTGCTGCTGCCGCGCCAGCGGAGCACGATTTCTGTTCTCATCCTGAAGCAAAGTTCTTAACCTGAAGCACTGTTTCTGGGTTAGCAGAGTCTGTAACCTGAAGTACATGTAACCTGAAGCGTATGTAAAGTGAGGTACCACTGTATACAGTTAGGATTTCCCTGATCTAAACCCTGCCTGCTCTGGGCCTATGCCCACCTGGTGGAAACTCTAGTGCACATGGCCCTTAAATGTAAAATATATGATGATCTCCGCCATCAATTTCTAGACCATCTATGTATTCCAACATGGAAACCAAAGACAGAGGTTATACGCTTCTTATTACAGGGCAGAGACCAGGAGCTCACCAAGACAGTAGCTAAGTTCCTCTATTTGATTTTTTTGTCGCCAAAGTGCACTACAGGATCCTACCCTTGCTGGAAACCCACAGAGGATGAAACAGATTGCTCGTCTCTTCTTCCCTTTGGCAGTTGGCTGTGCTGTTGGGGTGGCGACGGGATTGCACTGGCTTATTTATTCTTAATATATTCTGAATGTTTCTATGTGATGCCAATAAAGGTTACTTGACTTGATTTTTTAGGTGTAGTGACCAGAGGTATACACAGTATTCCAAGTGTCATCTCTCCATAGATTTTTATTAAGGCATTTTAATACTGAGTTTTCTTTTTGCTGAATCCTTCAAACAAAAACTAAGCAAAAAACCCCAAAAATTTAAAAAATGGAACAGTAGCTTGATTATGAAGGACAAAAATGGAGCAAACTCATTTTCTTTCAATTGCAGACAGCTAATGTCTTCCTGGGAATATAGCAGAAGAAGCCTTTTGTTGTAATTTTTGAAACCAACTTTTGCTTTTGGTGTTACATGATTGAAATTTGCCTTTGAACCATGAATTGCTTGAGTTTTTCTTCCCCCAGTGGCCGATTGTTTGATTTTACACATTATTTATTCAATTGTTTATATCCTTCCTTTCCACTTGAAAATCCACAAGGAAGCTAACAACTTGATTTAAAAATCACAAACA
The DNA here is from genome assembly GCF_027172205.1 of Podarcis raffonei. Classification (NCBI taxonomy): domain Eukaryota; kingdom Metazoa; phylum Chordata; class Lepidosauria; order Squamata; family Lacertidae; genus Podarcis; species Podarcis raffonei. Next base: position 7,158,429 of record NC_070621.1, read on the forward strand.
CAGGCATACACCAATAATTAGAACAACAAAGAAATCAAAATGGTATTGACAGCAAGACAATAAGTCTACGGAATTGACTACAGTCAATTCCAGATTACGTGCATACTGAGCATGTATCCTGATCTGCTTGCACAAAGTTTGCAGAGAGATTAAATGACATCAGCTATTTATTGAACAAGAATTTGGATTTGTTTGCAAGGAGGTTAGATTTTGTTGTAGCAAGCAAATGTTATCCCACAGTTTCCAGTGCATTTCCCCTTCACTTTCCCTGCTGCAAAAAGTCCAATGGGGGGAGAGGGCAGGTTTGCCAATGAGATTGACACATGCCTCCAAAAAACAGCAGTCCTGAAGCACCCTAAGAGCAGCTGCAACTTTCCAAATGTGAACCAGAAAAATCATACCTTTGCTATAAATCTAAAGCACAAAAGGGAATATGATGTTTTTCTCATCACCACTTCACTGAGAGGGGATACATTCCACAGGTACAGTTGCTTTCCCAGTTTGGTTTCCTTTGGAGTGGAATCTCTGGGGGCATATCAAGCATTATGTAACATTTACCATAATTTTTGCACCATAACACTCACTTTTTTCCTCCTAAAAAGTAAGGGGAAATGTCTGTGCGTGTTATGGAGGGAATTCCTACGGATGGCATGCCTACGGATTTTCCTCCTCTAAAAACTACATGCGTGTTATGGTCGGGTGCGTGTGACAGAGCGAAAAATACGGTATTTACAAATATCAAGTTTGGGCATGGGTGGAGCCACGCAGTTTAGAGATTTCTCTGTTCCCACATCAGGTCTCCAGGGAGGCAGCCAGCATCCCAAGATGCCCAAATTCATCTATCTTTTAAAATCTCAGTCAAAAACTGTCCCTTGCTTACATACACAAACACCTATCTAACCCTCTCTGCTTGGCAAGATGGGTGGGAGAGAGATATTTGGTTCTGTTCTGACCATCAGCTTAGAATGTGCCTCTTATATAGCAGAATTGTAGAAGTGTAGAGTTGGATTGGACCACAAGAGCTATCTAGTCCATCTTTTGCCCAGGGTGGGGCTTAAACTCACGACCCTAAAATTAAGAGTCTCATGCTCTACCAACTGAGCTAAGTGGGATTCTTTTTCAGCTCAAGGGCCACATCTCCTTCTGCGCAGCTTTCCAGGGGCCATGTGCCCATGGTAGGCTGGACCAGAGGCAGAAGTGTGTGTGTGTGTATGAGCCTACTGTACAAAGATGTTTATATATACGGGCCAAATGGAGAGGCCTGGAGGGTCGCATTCAGCCCCTGGCCTAAGGTTCTCCACCAGTGATATACAGCAGGTATGTCCAACTCCCAAGAGACTGCAATCTACTCCCACTATTAAAAAAAAAACTGGCAGTGATCTACCCATTGGATTTACCAAAGGATCTCACAATCAACCGCAATCTGCCACGGACAACCCACGGTCAACCAGTAGATCGCGGTCGACCTGTTGGACACCCCTGATATACAGCAAAGTTAGATGTTATGACTCACAGTGACTCCATTCCTAGAATCAGGCACTGCTCCTTTTTTTAAGCTCCCTCTTTTATCTGGAAGTCATCTGCCATCGCACCCTTGCCACTGCCATATGTGTGTGCAAGTTGAACCTGGCATCACTTTAAGCCCACCCCCACCTCACACAAGCCTCTGCCCCATCCTCTCTCTGTCATTCCATGACAGAACAGAATCAAATTAAAGTTCCATTTAGTAGCTTTATGGCCTATTATTTATAACACTTCGGCTCCAAAGTGCTGTTTTATAGAGTGGTTAAGCTGCCATCGTCTGGATAGACTTTGCCATAAATGTCTCGAAGTGCACAGAACATAATGTCCCAGTGTCGCAAAGGAAAAGGCAGGAGATTACTCTCAATTATTTCATATAGTCTGTTTTATTGTCTTATTGTAATAAACTGTCATTCCCCTACAACACTTTAAAATCAATAGTTTGCATTAAAAGTAATGAAAAGTAGTTATTAATCCCACTTAGTGCTTCAGCTCTCCTGCTTACCAAGATGGTCTTGGAGAATGAGGAAAGGGAGTAATTATTCATTTCCAATCAATAGGAACATTTCCAAATGGTCCTGTGTGTATCACCATTATCACTGCCATGTGAGTTAATAATGGTGGGGAAATAGGTCCCAGAACTCTGGCCTGTTGAGATGCTTTCCTGTGCCAGCGCCTCATGGGGTGCCCTTGCTCCAGTTATGAGAAAACAGATACTTCTGCAAAGCTGGTTACAATTGCAACGTGAGCACTATTCATTCACAGTGGAGGTTGGTCGATTGGGGCAGATAGGGCACTTCCTTACCAACCTCCATCTAACTTCAGTTAGTCTCCACCTGCCCACCTCCTTTACTTACAGCCCAATCAGCAGGTGGACCGGGTTGTCAGCTTCCCCCTCCTTAGTGTGTTCCTTCTAGAGCTCAGCAGGAAGCAGGACTGAACTGAGACCTAGGATTAGCTGGCTCTGCCTGCTATTGTCTCTGATTCCAGCTCCTGTTGGCCTCCCAACCTTTCAACCAACCAACCCTGATTGGCACCAGCCGCCATCGGCCCCCATAGCCCACCAGAGTCTTTCTCAACATTCCACATTCTGTTCTGGCTCCACCCCCAACCTCCCATATTCTTCTACTACCACTAGGGCAACATAAGAAGGCATGGTTTTCCATTCTACCCTGTATTCATTTAATACAGCACTGTTTCTATTGCACTGCAGTTCATCTTCCATTTTTTAAAAAAGCCTGCATTATATGCTTCGCTGTCCGCTATGGCAAAATTTTGTTACTTACACAGTCAATACATTATTCCATCCCATTCATTTCAGTGCAAGGGAAATGCAATGCAAATGGTGAACAGTGTGGGATGATGACACACAATCAAATACGTATTGTTTGCAGTCTGAAAGCAGGACTGTATTTGCTGGGTTTATTTCCATTCTGGACACAGGGTGAATAAGCAAACAGGGGGAATTTCCACTCCCATTTCTGTTTTCAACAGAATTGTCTGACATCCCAAACCACCTCTAACCTTAATGCCCTGGTTCCTCCCTCAGGGCAAAGAATTAGTGCTTTGGAATTTAAATAAATAGCAATCCTTCCTGTACACTTTCATGGTTATATAGGTGAGCTGGGGGCAGGGTGTTAATGCTCAGCTCCCAAGCCCAGCTGTATGTGGAAACAACTCTGGAACACACACAAAAAACAACACCCAAACAGAGCCATTTCTGTCTTTATATAAACTCCATTTAATCAAATTTTCTGATGTTTTATCGGTGCCTAGCTGGATGGATGGATGGATGGATTTACTCTGTCTTTGATACAATGTCATTCTAATGAAAAAGAACTCGGCAGCACATTAATTCCGAGGGACGATAAACATCAAAGTGTCTGCGTGCCTGCTGAATAGGCAGGGATGTTGCCATAATACGGGGAGGGGAGAGCGGGACAATTGCTATAGAGCCAGGTTCCATAGGGGGAGTGTAATACAACTTCATAATAACATGACAAAGAGCAAATAATTGTTACAGGGGATTAAAGATCAAGGGAGGGCTTGTTTTAATAAACTTCACCGCTGTCTTGTTTGTTGGAAACATTTGGGGTTAAACACTGCAGGAGCTGTGATCATGGAAAATGAATACGACTTACAATGTCCACAGTGGATTCTGAAGCACTTTTCAGGAAACAAACATTGTAGCACATTTAAATAACAAAAATGTGGTGCCATGTAGTGGCTACGAGACTGAAGTTTAGAATTAGGAAGTCTCCAACTGGAATCTTCCTGCTGCAGTGAGCAACCCTGAACATTCTATATATATGCTAAGTGGTTAGCTTGTTATAACAACTAGTGCCCCATAGAGACTAAAGGAGCAGTGACCCACAGGTGGGAGTCCCCAGGCTCCATCAGAGCTTGAGCCCACTCTCCCACTCCTTTTCCGCACTTTATAAAAATCTACATTCACACCATATATTCAAAGCACTATGATATCACTTTGAACAGTCATGCCTCCCCACAAAAAAGCATTATGGGAATTGGAGTTTGTTAAGAGTCGGACACTACTAAACGACTAAACAACAACAAAAGAGTGCTCTTTAGGTGTCCCTTGGTCTCCTTTCAGGGCTACGGTTCCCAGACTGCCCTGTGAAGAGGGGTTGACTCTTAAAGCACCCTGGGAACTGTAGCTCTGGGAGCAGGTAGGTGTCTTTTAACAAATCTTAGGACCCTTAACAGAGTGCAACTCCCTGAATTCTTTGGGGGAATCCATGACTGTTTAAAGTGGTATCATAGCGCTTTAAATGTATGGTATGGATGTGGCCAGGATCAGTGATGTAGCATAGTTTGCCAGCACCCAGGGCAAGGCATGTATTGCACCCCCTAACCCGTGGACCATTAGCACTTCCTGAGTCTGTGGAAAGACCAGTCCAGTTACTGGACTCCAGTATTGAACCCCTTACCCCCCTCCCCCCTAAGCACATGTATTGTATCCTCAGTAAGTGTGTTCGGGATCCCTGCCTTCAACATGGAAAGTTGTGTGTGTGGCAGCAATCATGTGTTTGAGAAGCCAGTATGCAGTCCTTAGGCATGGCTGGTGATGGCTCCCCATTGAGTGCCAGCCAGGGCACACACAGGCCTGCCCTCAGTGCTGTGTGAATGAGCCCCCTGTCCTGTGTTCTCTGCTTTGCAGCCACAAGGGCATTGCTCATGCTATAGTTTCTCTCTGGGCAACTGCAAGTGATGACCTGGTTTCTGTAGACAAACAAAGAGCCCATTGGAAAGACAAAAGTGTTCTGCTTCTGGAAGCACAACAAGCAGCTGGAAGAGCAGTGGGACATACATGCATGCCTTGACTACCTCCCTTTCTGAGTTACATGTGTCAGTGACTTCCCCACCTTGTTTTCCACAGATCGCCACACAGCATCTGAAGAAGTAGGTTGTTGCCCACAGAAGCATGTACCACTTTATAATAACACATTATCCAAAGTTATCCAAGCTGGCATGAAACATATTTTTCCACAAATCTCCCAGAATATTTTATCCTGTATCATTTTGTCCATGTGCCCCACATTTATCTAAATATAACCACAATGGCCTCATTTACATCAACACTTCAGCCCCTAACCCTAGCTGTTGCCAGGCACTGACAGAATGCACTTTGCACATGGTCTGAACCTATTCTACCCATATCTTTGTAGTGAAAGTCTGATCTTTTGCTACTCTGTACAGATCTAGCCTCAAAACTCCACTTTTAATTATGCTTTGCAGGGATAATAATTATGCTTTGCAGGGATGGCAGGGTAGCCAGTTTGGGATAACAAATCCACAGATTAGGAGATAACAAATCCACAGATTCCATGATGGTGCCTCTGTGGCTGCACCCAAGTTGTGTGGGTGGAAAAGAGGAGAGAGGTTCAGCCCCCCTCCCGCCTCTCTGCTTCTGGCAGGCTGCAAAGTTGCACACACGCACACGAACACACTCCAGAGAGACGACCCCTCCCTGTAAAGTTGAACCCACCCACCCACGCTAGAGGGATGATCCCTGCTTGCCTCCATGAAATTAATGTACCTAAGTAATTCATCTCTAGCCATTTCAATGGTTCTACTTAGCTGGATACAATCTCCTGTCTGAAGTCACTGAAATGCAGGAGAGAATGGATATAGAGAAATGAACGAAGAGCTTATCTTTGGAAAGGTTTGGCATGTGTCAGGCAGTGCCCTAAAGCTGTGTTGTAGGTTTCTTTGTGGGGGGGCCTGAGTCCCTTCCAATTCATGGAGTCCTGTACCCAGTGAGGGTTAGAATATAACAGAGGAAGTTGCTGGACTTATCAGACAAGTTTATTTGTAAGGCATGACCTTAGCTGGCCTCTTAAGTGTCTTCATTCCCAAAAGAATGAGCTAGTAATGATGCCTTTCCCCACCCCCACCCCTCACCTAATGGTAGATAGGGGACAGTAACATGTGGTCAGTGGACTGGGGGACTAAGCTAGTCCCCTAAATGTTCCTGGTAAATTAGAGTATTACAGTATTAAAGCCTGACACCTCCTTCCCAAAGCCCATGAAGCTTCTGTCTGGCTTAGGGAGGGAGGTGCAATGCTCACATGCACGGCATCAGGATGTCATGATGTTGCCCCCGCTCATCACCCTTGCAAGCTGGTGCCTCTGGCCACCACATGCCACTGGTAGAAGGGTAAAAGCCAGAGAGTTATGTTTGAGTAAGCTGGAAGCAGGCTGGAAGCTGGATATACATAGACATGTTTTCTGTGTGCTGGATCTAAAGCTGTGACCAATGGAGAAACAAGATCTGTTGGGGAGTTCATTCAGTGGGCCCCTCAGGTTGTATATGAGTATAAATAAAGCCATATATCCTAAAGACACCACAGTCTTTGTGGACCTTCATTCCAAAGAAACAGAACTCTGTGTAAGTGCCTGGAATCCGTCTCTCACTGCTTGGTGATTGGGGTGGTGTGTTAACAGCTGTATCCTTGACCCACCACAATATTGGATGAAAGAAGTGATCTCATTCCCAGAAGTACGGTACTCAGCACCCACTTCTGCACAATGGAAACCAGGTCACTCTAATTTGGGCATGTAGGTATGGATTTCAACAGCACACTATTCAGGCAACATGCTGGTCTGCCTTTCCTGATAGAGCCAAGAATAGAATGACGATCAATAGACTTTTTGTCTTATGCTCAAGACTAAGGGATCAAGAAGAAGCTAAGTGGGACAGATCAAGTGACGAGCAAGTGAGCAAAGGAGAGCAGAGCTTGGTATGGCAAATGCAGGGGGAAGCTAAGATATGATCACCTGGTGACTCTCTTTACATTCCTCCCACTTCACTGAAACAAACCCAGGAAACAGATTGAGCAAGGAAGCTTGAAGGGTGATGAGCAGGAAATATAACAATGTGGTTCCTGCATGCCCATGCACACATACAAAGGTTTTGCATGCCTTCAGACAAGGACACTGAGCCCAGGTCCTGCCCCCCTCCCTCCTTGCTGTCTCTCATCAAGCACAGTGATGCAGATGTTTAGAATTAAGAACTCCAGAGCACACATTTCCCTAGTTCAAAATTTCTGGGCAATTTATAAGCCGTAACTCTCCAACATTCAAGCTCAGGTTGCAATTTCTTTGGCCTCATCTCCAGGACCTGCCCACTTCCCCTTACAGCTTCCCTTCTCTCCTTTCCTATGAAATTTACTTGGTGACAGTAGCAGCAATGAGAAGGATTACTACTGCATCCTTTACTGAGCCATGCAACTGCTTTGCAGATGCAAAGACCCTGGGGAACACCATTTCCCCAGGGCTCCTAAATCATTTCAGGTGATTATGATTATGATTATTATTAAAATTTATATACTGCCCTTCATCTGAGGATCACAGGGTAGTTATACAATATAAAAACCCAAAAATACATAATGTGATAACCAACAAAGCAATACCTCCCCATACTTAACATGGTTTAAAAAGACCATAGACTACCGTAATTAGCCAAACACCTGGGAGAAGAGGAATGTTGCATATCTTTAGGCGTCAGGTGAGCCTCCCTGGGGAAAGTCTCCATAAATGGGGAGAACTGTTTTTGTGTTGCCACTCTCCAGGCTTCTCATGGAGGAAAAACATAAAGAAAGACATCAGATGATGATTGTAGGGTCTGGGTTGGGTCATATGGGGAGAGGCTGTCCTTGAGGTACCGTGGTCCTGAGCTGTCTAAGACTTTATAGGTCAAAACCAGCACTTTGAAATGGTGATCCAGAAGCCCCAGGAAAGTAATTACAATTCCCAGAGATATTAGCATATGAGATACTGCATACCCTCCAAGTGTCCCTATTTTCCAAGGACAGCCCTGGAATTATGAAAGCCATCCAGGCTTTTGATTTGATCCCAGAATGTCCCTATTCCGCCCACCATTTCTGCCAAACTCAGGGAGGAAGGTGAGTTGATGTTTGTCCTGAGTGATGGCATTGGTGGTTGTGAGGGAGCACCTTCCATGGCCGCTACTGCTAGCTTCCTCCCTTGGATGGCTCACAGCAGCTGCTGGGTGGCAGGCAGGCAGGGAGGAGAAGAGGCTGCTGTCACTGAGGCCCATCCCTATGTAATGTGCTGGCTTTGAGGGGCGGACAGAGGGCAGGGCCACTCTGGGTGGGAAGAAAGGGGGAGTGGAACTGAGTGCAAGCAGTCTTGATTTTGTTTTTTAAAAATGCTTTGTGCATCCGTGTCTAATCTTACCCCTTTCTGAAATTTATTTATTAGTGTGGTTTTCTTTTCTTTTTGTAAATCTACCAAAGAATAAGATAAAATGAAATCAGGATTAGGGGGTTTCCTCAGGATGGTGGAGGCTGTGTGTGCTGTGTCCCGTTGGCGTAGTGGTGGTAGCACTCACCCTTCTGCTGGGAGGAAATGCACGTGGGAGGAGTGAAAAATGTTCCTATTTTTATCTGAGTAATGTTGATACTGTTCCTGCAGCATTCTGGGAACTATTCGAACTGCAGCAGACCTCATTATCAAGCACTACCATGTAAGTTTTCTCAAAGAAATTGGGGTCTGTAAAGCCCCCTTTTTCACCCCATTTCATCTACCTCAAACCATTCTTTTGGCTTTTTCTTCACTACATACAAATGGAACTGCAAAAATGGGGCAGCATTTCAGTTCACCCTGGCCACTTTAATCAGCTTGCCACATAGCATATGAGGCTGTTTTGCATGCCACTGCCTTCAGAGATAGACAGTGGCATTTAGGGCTTCCTTAGTGGTGACACCCCAGCTGCAGAATATTCTCCCTAGTGACACTTGACAGGTGCCTTGTTTGCAACACCAGGTGAAGACAATTGTGTCCTCGTGTGCTTTATAATTGATTTTCTGGTTAATTGCTGCTCTGGTTTTCCTTCTGTGGTGCTTAATAGTTTATGGCTTTCATGTCATACAAACACTGGCAGAGGAACAGGGCTGCGGAGGGAGCGGACCACCCCCGGCACCACTATTCTGGTAGGGTGCCATCGCGGCGCCCCCCCGACACGCACCGTGCACCCCCCTGCGCGCTGGGCGCCATGCCCCCACAGGCAGCACATCACACCCCCAGAACGCGCACCACGACCTCACAGGCAGCGTACCACGCCCCCAGAGGCAGTGTGCAACACCCCCAGGGCACACACCACACCCCCAGGGGTGCCAGGCATGCCCCCACCTGCTCTCCGCCCCTGGTAGTGGAGCATGCAGTTTTGCCACTGCATACAAATAGCTAGCTGAGTTTTTAAAAAAACACTGTTAGCTACCTTGAAATTGTGGGGGGGTTTTAGTGAAGGGATTGAGAACCTCAGGCCCAGGGAACAAATGCAGCTGCCCAGGCCCAGGCTAGGAGCTCCAGTGGCACAAAGGGTCAATGTGTCTGGCTGTTAACCAGAAGGTTGGTGTTTTGAGCACCCAGAGACAGCTGTGGGCAAGATTCCTGCATTGCTGCGGTTGGGCTAGATGACCCTGGGGTCCCTTCTGATTCTACAATTCTATGATTTTTTAGCCAGCCCACAAAACTCTTCTCAGGTCACACCTTGATTTCCCCTGGCTGGAATGAATTCTTGAACTGTCACCTGCTTGCCTGGAGGATGGACAGGTGTGATTGTGACTGCTTGCAGAGACCTCTGGTTTTGCATGGCTGGAATGCAGCCCACTGTGCAAAAATAGCAGTCACATCCATTGCTCCATCCGCTTTTACATCTTGCTACATTCGTTACTGGCATATGACCCCTGGAAAAGCTTCCCATGAGTAAATGTACCCCCTGGACTAAAAATTGCCCCGCATCCCTGTTTTTATGAAAGACCCCCCCCCCCAAAAAAGCCCTTTTCCTTTTTTATTATTATAATACATAGCATTAAGGGGCAGAGTTTACACATGTACTTCTTAATGCCCAATGCATTTGTGGAATTAATCACAGGATGAGCTAAGGGTAGGAGAGGATGGCGAGTGCTTCTTTCCATGTTGTTGAGGTATCAGCATGGTGGATGGACCATAAAAGTCATTAAAAGGCATAAAAGTCAAGTGTGTACAGAAGGGAAAGAAAGACACATTGCTCCAACAGCTCACTACTACAAGTAAGGAAGGGATGGCCCTTTCTCTGAAGATGATAGTCCTCTAATCGAGCTGTGACTTTATCTGAAATTAAAATCAAACCTGACATATGGACAGTGGTAGGAATGAATTATATCTCAGCGATGGCTGGAGCATTCCTTGCTAATTTTCTGCTTTATTCAGACAAGGAATGGGTTGAGAAGGGAAAGCAGAGATGGGGGGTGGGATTTTCCCATGCTCCCAACTCTGCAGGCATCAACAGCTCTAGGATGGAGTAATATGAACAGTGAGCACAATTCAAAGTGTTGGTGCTGACCTTTAAAGCCCTAAACGGCCTCGGTCCTGTATACCTGAAGGAGCGTCTCCACCCCCATCGTTCAGCCCGGACACTGAGATCCAGCGCCGAGGGCCTTCTGGCGGTTCCCTCATTGCGAGAAGTGAGGCTACAGGGAACCAGACAGAGGGCCTTCTCGGTAGTGGCACCCGCCCTGTGGAACGCCCTCCCATCAGATGTCAAAGAGATAAATAATTACCTGACATTCAGAAGACATCTTAAGGCAGCCCTGTTCAGGGAAGTTTTTAATATGTAACGCTGTACTGTTTTTAACACTGATTGGGAGCCGCCCAGAGTGGCTGGGGAAACTCAGCCAGATGGGCGGGGTATAAATAATAAATTATTATTATTATTATTATTATTATTATTATTATTATTATTATTATTATTATTATTATGAGCCACTGTGCAAAAGCACCAAGTGGGGTGGGTAGGGCAGACGGCTGGGTGGAGAAGGAATCCCTTAAATATCCGAAGCATCCATGTCATGAGTCCCATGGAAATGTCATGAAGGAGATGGTCAGATCATGAGGAGGAATGGAAGGAGCTTAGTGGCCGGAGCTGGACAACCCTAGGGAGGGTCCAAGCAGGATGGGGGAGGTGAAATTTACTGACTGAGTTTACTTGTACACAGCTTTCCCACAATGAACTGTACCCCAAGCAGCTTACAGCAAACAGCCCAAATGTCAAAATACAGAGCAGTGGAAATACAGATATGCAAAATACAGAACATATCAGTAATTTTTTAAACAGCAAAAATTTAAAAAAAATGGCAAACAGAATAAATTCAATATTACAAACACACACACAATCTAGGCACCTGTAGAGACATCTGATATCTGATAATTGTCTTGGGGGACGGGTGTCTCTCAATGGACCTCATGCTCAGTGGTAGAGCATCAGGTTCAATCCCTGGTATCTCCAAGCAGGGCTGGGAAAGAATCTGTGCCCGAAACCCTGGAGACCCACAGTCAGTCAGTGAGGGCAGCAGTGGAGCCTAGTACACCCTCCTTTCTCAAGCAGTTCATGCTGGGCATGCTGCCTTTACTGGCACACGTCTCCATGGAGTGCAGGGCCCTTGGGAGCGAGTTTGCCGGCCCCCTGCAAGGTTTGGAAGATGCCCACTCTGATCCAAGGATCAGTGACAGTGATGGTACTTGGGCAAAGGGTTTCCTGCCTTTGTGACTGGGCCATACTTGTTTAAACAGTGGTTACAGAAACATTTCTGAACAGTGAGGAGAGGCTAAAATCAGGGAAGGGAGCTATTCCCAAATGTGTAGAACTTTAGACGGGGGCGGGGGGCTGAAGGCTGAAAATGCACTTCAGATAGAATGCATTTGTTCAACAGTGACAAAAAAGAAGAAGGAGGAAGTTCAAAATGCAGTTTGTAAACTCTCCTTCTTACATGGATCCTCAATTGATTAAAAACCCCAGTACATTTAAAATAGCAGACTTGTTGTTCACACTTTCACACTGAGAGAGCATCAAAAGTGCTTTCGGGCAGCAAAAAATGGCATGTGCAAATTGAAGTTATGTCCAGTAAAAGTCCACCCACTGTTCTGACATCCCAGCACACTGTTCTGACATCCCAGCATTTTCCTGCAGCTCATTTTACTGGCTATCTATTGTGCTGTGTTGCATAGGGACCCTACTGTTGCAGTCAAAATATATACCGTAGAATGGGATGGGGAAACTGTGGCCGTCTAGGTGCTGTACTTCAACTCCCACCAACCCATATGAGCCAACTCATAGGGGCCAAGGGGTCTTTCCCCACAAATAAAATATTTGAGGGGCCCACCCCCACCCCAAGCTGATGGTCATTGCCATTCAAATGGTGTGTGTGCACCATGTCATTTGATCAATTCTGTGGGGTGGGGCCTACCTGCCTCCCCATACTTTATTCAAGCTGGCATGCCTGCACCTGCCCCATTCACCATGGCCAATGGAACATAGGAAGCTGCTTCATAGTGAGTCAGATCATTGGTCCATCTAGCTCAGTATCATTTACACTAACTGTTAGTGGCTCTTGAGATGCTATGCATGCAAAACAAATGCTCTACTGCTGGGCGACAGCCCTTCCTCCAAATGTTCAAGGATGATAGGAGGTGGAGAGATGTAGAAGATACATACTGTGTCACCCATGATATAGAAGATCCAAGAGCTTGACTGCCCTGGTGCCTGCATGCAAAGTTATACATATGTACCTCAGCCACAGAAGGGCTTTCCAATCAGGTTGGTGGTTCGAATCCCAGTGACAAGGTGAGCTCCCGTTGCTCAGTCCCTGCTCCTGCCAACCTAGCAATTTAAAAGCGTGCCAGTGCAAGTAGATAAATAGGTACCACTCTGGCGGGAAGGTAAATGGCTTTTCCATGCGCTGCTCTGGTTTGCCAGAAACAGCTTAGTCATGCTGGCCACATGACCCGGAAGCTGTACGCCAGCTCCCTCGGCCAGTAAAGTGAGATGAGCGCCGCAACCCCAGAGTCGTCCGCAGCTGGACTTAATGGTCAGGGGTCCCTTTACCTTTCCCTTTTACCTCAACCATCCCCGGGTAAGAGAATTTATTTTCTTAGTCTGTGCAAAAATGTAAACTACCGGTAGACTGCCCAGTAGAAAGATCAGACTTACTTCTCTTATGTATGTATGGTTGTGCCTTTTTCCATACCTAGGTGAGAGCCATTGAAGTGTAAGGGTTAGTGTGTTTGGAGGCCAGGGTTTGAATCCCAACTCAGCCATGAAGCTCACTGGGCGACCTTGAGTAACAGCCACTGCATAACCCCCAACATTTCTCTGATGAAAATAGGGATGTCCTATTCTATAATAATGATAATAATAATTTTATTATTTATACCCCACGCATCTGACTGGGTTGCCCCAGCCACTCTGGCAGGCTTCCAACACACACACACACACACACACACAAACATTAAACATTTAAAAGCTTGCCTATGCAAGACTGCCTTCAGATGTCTTCTAAAGGTTGTATAGTTACTTATCTTCTTGGCTTGGGGATCGCATAGCTCCATACTCTTCAACATTTATCTGGTGAAAATAGGGACGTCGTAAGGAAAAGTGGGACATTCTGGGATCAAATCAGAAACAGGGACAGTTTCTGTAAATCTGGGACTGTCCCTAGAAAATAGGGACACTAGGAGGGTCTGCCACTCTCAAGCTACCTTGCCTCACAGAGTTGCTGTGAGGTTAAAATGGGGAGACGAGACTCATGTGCACCACGTCAAGCTCCTTGGAGGAAAAGATCGTATATAAATAAAATGAATAAATAAGAACATAGGAAACTGCCTCATACCAGCTCTGACTATTGGTGCAGCTTGTGCAGTAGTCTTCCCCAACTTGGTGCCTTCAATGTGTTTTGGACTCCAATTCCCATCAGCCCAGCCAGCACAGTCAGTGGTCAGGGATGATGGGAATTATAGTCCAAGCCATTTGGTTGCAGGAGGGCTGGTGAATGCACTGCCTGGCTTTTACCCTCCAAGGTTACATGCAGTGGTCCTTTCCAGTCTAGGATTGAACCTGGGGACTTCTGTATACATAGCAGGTGCGTTACCCTTGAGCTACAATATGTTCCCTTTTTCTGCACTGAGTTGTGGTCCTTCCCCCATTCCTTTCCCTCCTAGTTCGTGTAGCCAGTGGCAGAGGAGCTGGGTGGGTAAGATATGTGGCTCTGCTAAAATGAAACTGACAGCAAGGCTGTCTGCAACACAACTGAATTTCAAAGCCATTCTTTCCAATAATGAAATGACTCTAAAACAGAACGTAATCAGTAATTCACATTGTAAGGCAAGTCTAATTGCTATGAAGAGGGGGGCTGAAATGGGTTTTGGAAAAGGTTCCACTGATGTATTTCGCATTGAGTTTGGTGAGGTCTCAAGATAATGGGACATCCATGCTCAAGTGTCATATAAATCAATCTTCAGAACATCTTCAATCTTTGTTTAATGGTAAAGGAGAGCAATGTTGCTTCTTTCAAAGCATCAGAAGACTTTGTGAGGTTTCAATCTTTGGTCTTCACCCAAAAGGAAAGTGATGTTAAACCTGGTGATAGCCTCATGAGCTGCATCCAAGAGTACTAAAGGAGCCTGCAGATGTAATCCCAAAGCCTTTGTCTATCATCTTTGAGAAATCTTGGAGAATAGGTGAGGTCCCTACAGACTGGAGGTGGGCAAATGTTGTCCCCATCTTCAGAAAGGAAAAAAAGGAAGACTCAGGGATTGACTGGTGAGCTGACAATGATACCAGGGAGGGTCCTAGAACAGATAATTCAACAGTCGGTCTGTAAGAATTTAGAAAAGGATGCTGTGACCTTAACAGATTGGAGAACTGGGTCCAAGCTAACAAAATGAATTTCAATAGGGACAAATGTAAGGTTCTGCACTTAGACAGGAAGAACCAGATGCACAGATATAGGATGGGGGACACCTGGCTTACTAGCGTGGCATGTGAAAGGGATCTAGGGTCTTGGTGGACCACAAGCTTAACATGAGTCAACAGTGTGATGCAGCAGGGGAGAAAAGTTAAGGCTATTCTAGGCTACATCAGCAGAAATATACTGTCCAGATCAAGGGAAGTAACACTCTATTTTGCCTTGGTCAGACTGGAATACCGTGTCCAATTTGGGCACCATAATTTAAGAAGGATGTTGACAAGCTGGAATGTGTGCAGAGGAGGGCAATCAAAATGATCAAGGGTCTGGAAACTAAGCCTTATGAGGAACGGTTAAAATAGCTGGGTATGTTTAGCCCAGAAAAGGGGAGATGGAGAGGAGATATGATAGCCATCTTCAAATATCTTAAGCTGTCACGTGGAAGAGGGAACATGCTTGTTTTATCCTGCTCTGGAGGGTAGGATTTGAACCAATGGCTTCAACTTACAAGAAAGGAGATTCCGACTAAACATTCGGAAAAACTTTCTGACAGTAAGACCTGTTTGGCAGTGGAACAGACCCCCCACAAGAGGCAGTGGACTCTCCTTCTTTGGAAGTGGATGCTTTCATGCTTCCATCATGGATGCTTAAGCTGAGATTCCTGCATTGCTGCATTGCAGGAAGTCCCTTCCAACTCTAAGATTCTATGAACTAGCTGTGAATGATCAGGAACAAGACCTTAGGGTCATGGTGGCTAACTGAATGAAAATGTGAACCCCGCAGCTGTGAAAAGGACAAATTCCATTCTAGGGATTATTAGGAAAGGGGCTGGAAATAAAACTGCCAATAGCGTAATGCCATTATACAAATCTGTGTTGCAACTGCAGTGGAAATGTTTCATGCAGGCATCCCAGAAGGAACTAGTTGGCCACTTTGAGAAAAGATGCTAGAGTAAATAGCCCTTTGTTTTGATCCAGCAGGGTTCTTCTTATGCTGTTATATTCTTACTGTATACACTACAGCAACAGAGAGACAAGATGGCCCTCCCTGTTTGTGTAGTTATAAGTTGTTTTAACTGATATTCATCTTGTATTTTTAAATTATGACCTATTCTGGGACCTCATGGTGAACGCTGGTTACGGAATCTAAGAATAATAATTGTTCCCACAATGCCCCTGACATAGTCCTGTTTGCAGCTCTGCTGTTGGCACCTGCTATCATTGCCAGGTAAACCTTCCAATACCTAGGTGAAGGTAAAGGGACCCCTGACCATTAGGTCCAGTCGTGGTTGACTCTGGGGTTATGGCGCTCATCTCGCTTTGTTGGCCGAGGGAGCTGGCATACAGCTTCCCGGTCATGTGGCCAGCATGACTAAGCCACTTCTGGCAAACCAGAGCAGCGCACAGAAACACCATTTACCTTCCTGCCGGAGCAATACCTATTTATCTACTTGCACTTGGTGTGCTTTCGAACTGCTAGGTGGGCAGGAGCAGGGACTGAGCAACAGGAGCTCACCCTGTCGCAGGGATTCGAACCACCGACCTTCTGATTGACAGGTCCTAGGCTCTGTGGTTTAACCCACAGTACCACCCGCGTCCCTACCGGTTGTTAAATGTAGGTTCTAGTGAGCCTGCTCTCATAGAATCATGGAATCATAGAGTATGGCTGAGGATGGGCTATGGCTCACTAACAAAGCATATTGCTTTGCATGACAAAGCTCCCAAGTGATGGAGTGCAGCAGGGTCAGTTGGGGTGAAGTACTACTGATTATTCCACAGCAGGGATTATGATGTCATCTCCTGGGGCGCTTTAAGACAATCCTCTACATAGCAAATAAATAACCATTTCCCAGAGAGAAACCCACCTCGTCATCTAAGATAAGCAGAGGAAGAGGGAGGTTGCATTAGCATGCAATGCTAAGGATAATTACATTTGATATTTTGAAAAATCCACTAAGTCCATATATTATAATTGACCAGCCATGTCACAAGAGAGTGAGCAAATCTGTGAGTCCACCAGAACATTCCATCAGGCCAGATGTTAAGGAAAGCAGAGGTGGGGTGAATGAGGTGGGGAAAGCTGCCTTGGTACCAAAGCTATAACATCTGCACTGGTTAAAAAAAATCATTTTTGCTGCGCAGTCTTGGAAGGCTATGTGGGTTGTCATCACCCTGGGTTCAATTATGTGGAATGCTCTCCCCAGGGAAACATGCCTGGTGCCTTCACTGTCAGTTTTCAACCACAAGGCTTCACCCAGGCTTTTACTTGTTAATTTGGATCACACCTTGGTATGATGGCAGTCTTTTCTATGGTGCTCATCTTTTAGGGGGCAGGGAGGCCTGCAATGCATCACTATCATCTTCTAATATTACACAGTAGCAAATCAATATTCAAGGTATTTCATAGTGTGCAAGATGATAAGTTCTGCCCCAAAGAGCTTACAATCTAATATTTGACACAAACAGAGGCCATGGATGCCATGCAGTCACAGTCTTCCTCCCATACTTTGCTGGGGGGCGGGGGGCTTCTACTAGCTGCTGGCATGTATGCTATGGTGTGGCAAACTTACCCGTTAATTTCTGCCTTCATTCCCAGCCAAACACACACAAAACCAGGAATAACCTTGGGGAGATGAATGACCTTGAGAGATTGCAAATATATTGCCTGTCATCCCTTAACAGAGCTGCCTCTGGTCCAGAGCTCCTCTCTGCGTTTGCTTGGCTAAGTGCAGGCCCTGAGAAGACCGCAGAGACACACGACTCATTACAAGGCACATAGAAAATGTGCACAATCTGTGGAGAGGCAAGGATGGAGGAAGGAACACAATGACTTAAAGACCTCCCCACCGTGTCTGTGTCCCCCCCCCTTTCTTCTTTTTGTGCATTTCTTGGAAATTTAAAAGGTCGCCAGGAGCTAATGAACCTCGGATAGCAAAGCTGTCTCCTGTTTGTTTGTCATTTTGAGTTTTTCTGGTTGATTAGGATCCAGCCTGGCAGGAAGGTATGAAATAACAAGTGCCTGGGAGTTAAGAGAGGTCACATTTTGTTTCCTGAAAAATGCTGAATTGACTGTGGAGGGGGGAATAGTTTGTCCAGAACACTAAATGGAATGGGGGGGGGAGAAAGAAGAGCGAGAAAGTGCAGTAGTGCCACAGAAATAAACACACTGTTCTCTGCCTCTACCTACCCTTTAATAGATCTCTTTACTTATCATTTTTTTAGCATACCCCTTCTTCAGTAAATATATTTCTTTCTCCCCGTCACCAGCCCCCGGTTACAGAACTCAGTGACTTTGCCACCCAAACAAAAGGGAACTGTGTTAGAAAGTTGGGTTGACTCATTTGATTGGTTAGAAGGTGGGGTTGCACTGCTAAAGCATTGCAGACTACAGTATTTCTGTGTGAGAAGCTTGGCTTTATTTATTCATCTGCCATCCCTTTAACAATAAATCCTCTGGACAACCTACAAAACGCTATTATTATTAACCGTAAAATGTCTTTAAAAAATGCAATGCAAACATAAAATTGAACACACTAAAGCACCACCAGAATAAAAACAGAAACAGACCCCAGGACAAAGTAAATGGGGTTCCCACTGTCTAAAAAGCACTCAGGCAAGTTCAGGTCCACAGTCACTCGCTCAACCAAGTGAATAGTTGTGGACAAGTACCATCTGGATGGGGAACACTGAACCAGGCAAAAGAAGTCAAGGGAGATGTGAATCAAGGCTGGCAAGGAGTGTGTCTTGAGAAGGCTGGCCACATCTGCCCCCAGAAACTAAAGTTCCCCACCTCTGCCCTAGAGTTTCCTTTACAAGCTCTCTCTGCCCCCTTGTAATGAGTGTACACCTGTACTCCTGTTCCTGCCTGTTGGCCTTGTTTTGGCTTCAACTGTGTTATAATCATCATCCCTCCCTCGGCCCAATACAACCTTAGTGTTCAAAAATGTTACTTTACTTGCTTTTATTACATTACTATCCCACCTTTCTTCCAATGAACTGTAGGTGATGTGCATGGTTCTTTCCTTCCTCATTTACGGGACCGCCTCTCCTGGTATGCCCCGCAGAAGGTCTATGAATAACCATAGTTTAGAGGTCCCGGGCCATAAGGAAGTCAGACTATCCTCCACCAGGGCCAAGGCCTTCTCAGTGATGGCTCCGACCTGGTGGAATGCTCTGTCCCATGAGACCAGGGCCCTGCAAGATTTAACCTCCTTCCACAGGGCCTGTAAGACTGAGCTATTCCGCCTGACTTTCAATTTGAATTTAGCCTGATCTTTTATTCCCCTCTCTTCCCTCCCCCTCCCCTTTTATGAAGATTACACGCTCTGAGACCCCACAGCCAATTCTCCCCTGGCCTTCTTGCTGGCCCAAGTAGGTCTAATTCAGCCAGCTAGCCCTGGTGATTATCTAATGCTTATTCCCCTAAACTGATTTCTGAACTTTGACTTTTATTGTTATTCATGTTTTTATTATTTTATGCTGCTTTTACAATTGAGTGTTTTAAATTTGTTGTTAGCTGCCCTGAGCCCAGTTTTTGAACCAGGAAGGGCAGGGTATAAATAAAAATTTTATTATTATTATTTCATTCTCACAACAACCCTGGAAGGTAGGACAGGCAGAGAAAGAGTGACTGGCCCAAGTGAGCTCTATAGCTGAGTGGGGATTTGAAACCCAGTCTCCCAAGGTCCTAGTCCTAATTTCTAACTACTACACACAACCCTCCCCACTGCCTCTCTCTCTGTCTGTTCTAACACTGCTTTTGATTGGTTCTAGTTTATCTTACAAGGTCTGGACATTCTATATGCATACTGGGAAATATCCTTTACTTTCAGTATTATGCTAATGACAATGGATTTTCAGGATCTGGTAACCTGTACCTGTTTCTCCCCACTCCTGGGCTATCTGCCGTGTTTGGCCCTGAACTACATGATAATCCACTCCTGGATTTCTGCCATCAGTGGGGATGGATGATCTGGCTTTTCAACCACTGCTGATTGCAAAGCTCCTCAAGAACAGAGGCCAAGACGTGTAATGAAAGCTACTGTATACAATCGTAACCGCAAGGGGCAATTTAGGCAGATAGAATGCAGTTACCCAAATTACAATTTAGCCAGGGCATAAATCTTTCAGCAGTAATAATAACACTTACCCTGGCTATGCAGCTTTGCATGTTCAAAGCACAGATAGTAATTTGTGTGTCAGAGGTACTTCAGCCCCTGGAAAATTATTAACCATCAAGGAAGTTGCTCCAGCTGTGAGCACCTCCGGTTTCAAATTTGCAAAAGTGGCTTGGGAATCTGTGCTCACATTATTTTTCTTTGGCCAACCACTGCAGAAACCTGCAACTTTGAATGGGAAGAGTAAAATAATAATAATAATAACACGTGACAACCTTTCTAGCCTGCCAGAGCTGAGGTTCTCATTCAGCAGGCTTTAATCCTGCCATGGCACCCTGATGCCCTCTGGATTAGGGCACAATAAAAGACTGGAAGTATGCATTGCAGTATCCACCACTCCTCAATAAATAAATAAATGACCCCTCCAAATTTGAAGGTCATGGCCCCATTGTTCCCGAAGGAGATGTTTAAAAAGCAGTATATTTCAGTAATAGGTCAGCACCATTGAAATAAGCTAAAAAACACAATAAAATAATTAAATCAGCACCACAAGATGAAGATGAAGCAGTATGAGATGGATACTCATCTGGATAGCTCAGTTGATTAGAGTGTTGTGCTGATAGCGCCAAGGCTGCAAGTTGTACTAGACCAGGCTTCCTCAACCTTGGCCCTCCAGCTGTTTTTGGCCTACAACTCCCATGATCCCTAGCTAGCAGGACCAGTGGTCAGGGATGATGGGAATTGAAGTTTCAAAACATCTGGAGGGCTGAGGTTGAGGAAGCATGTACTAGATGATCCTCAGGGTTCCTTCAGACTCTATGATGCTATGATTCTATGGGTGAGCTTTTAAAGGCCACATTGAAAGGGCCAAACACACAGTGGGAGGGAGGGAGCTCCACATGTGTGAGGCAACCAATGTAACAGTTCACTTAGCAGGGCCTTCATCATTCATCTGAGCCAGGGCAAGCTCATTCAGGGAAAGGCTGCCTTGCAGCTATCTGCCAAGCAGACTGGGTATTCTTTTTCCTGCATCTGACAACAGGAGCACAGGAAGCTGCCTTATCCTGAGTCAGACCCTTGGTTCATCTAGCTTTGTATTGTCTACACTGAGTGGCAGCAGGTCTACAGGGTTTCAGGAAGCGGTTTCTCTCTCTCTGTCTACTGAGGACTCAAGATGCAACTTTCTGCATGCAGAGCAGATGCTTCACCACTGAGTGATGGCCCTTCCACATGAAGGCTTTTGCCATAATACATTTGATAGTCTGTTTACTTCAACAGACTAATATGGCTGCTCCTCTGGAAATTGGTACTGTTAGAGCAATTGCTATTATTTATTGCCCCCAGTTACCATTCTGTGTGTGAAATAACCATGCACACTTCATATTTATTGCCCTCGGTTACCTCCATGTGCAAAACAACCATGCACACTTCATATTTATTACCCTCAATTCCCATTCCAAGTGCAAATTTAGCATGCACAGAAAATATTTTGTAGGATTTGTCCTTTTTATAGTATCGCTGGATGAGCACTTTAGGAATTCAGTTTATAGTGTTTCATTTCCTTTTTTGTTTCTAACTGGTTTTTAATTGTTTTTGTATTTGTACAGAATTGGAAGTTGCTTTGAGACTTTTACAAAAAGCAACAAATAAATGCAAATAATAATAATTTGCTGTCCTTGATCACCTTTCCATGTGGATACCAAACATATACAGCAGCTCATATTTATTGCCCTCTTCACAATTCCATGTACAAATTAAGAGCAAACATGTAATGTTTGCTCCCTTCGATCACCATTCCAAGTCAATAGCATAGCAACCCCCACCAGTGCCTGGTGAAGTGTATGAGGGGGTGTGGTTTGCAGGTGTACTACACCATGGGGGTGGGGCATCCCAAGTGGGCGGGGCAAGCAGCACGGGGTGCGCCACCCGAGCAAATGCATCGTTCCCACATTTGTTTTTTGGACAGCTTCCCTCTCCCCACCAGGTGAGAAGGTGTTTTGGCATTTTGTCAGGTACTGGGAAGAGGAGGAATGATGAAGACCGCCTCCCCAGCTTTGACCCTTCCAGGGAAGAGGAAGAGGAAGACAGTTTAGATTTACAACAGGGGGTTGAGGGACATCACAGCTCAGAGGCAGATGAGGGGGGAAGTTGGGAAATAGAGGGAGAGGAGGAGAAGGAGGAAGCAGCAGGGGGGTAACAGCTGACAGACACAGTGTCTTTACAAAGCATTCCAGACCCCCCTCCTAGAACACAGCAAGCCTTGAAAGTAGGAGAGCAAAGAGCTCAAAGGCAGAGGGTACATAGCAGCACCCGTTCCACAAACGAGGAATTGGGAGAGACAGCAGGATGTAAATTCACTTGGGATAGCGCCATTATCTAAGAGGCTGGGTTCTATTGCCTCTCTCTGTAAATACTGAATAAAAGGCAGACAGTAAGAAAAATTCCCTTGTCTTTGTACATTCCTGGGCAACCAGCCGAGATTTTCTGGCAGCATCCTGACACATTTTCTCTCCAAAATAACTTTTCTTCTTGGGTTCTTCTGCCCCACCCCTCCACTAACTCACCTGGCTCCACAGTTTACCAGCTGCTCCAGTGCGGTTTGCCAGCCCTCCCTCCCAGGAACAACCCAAAGTTAGACCTAAACTTTTGAGAAGAGGCCAGATGGCAGCCAGGAAGGAAATAGGTGCCACCCAAGAGCTGCCAGCCAGCCAGCCTTGGAGGGGGGAGGGAACTTGGAGGGGCAGAGTTGGCACCGTGCTTCTGTGTTGCCTGCGTGCCACCTCTGCAGCTCTTGCTCCTCCAGGCTCTCCAAGAGTTACTGTGGGAGAGCCACTATGAAGGAGTGGACGCCATGTTGCAAAAGAAAACCAAAAACAAAGGGAAACGTTTTTCAACATGCTGATCAGCTTTTCTTCCTATGGAAAAGAGGCAACTCGCAGAATGGGTGTGATGCAAAGCACAGCCACCTCCAAAGAGACCTGTGTCAGCCGGAGATATAGCTGGGGGGGAGGGGCTCTAGCCAGGGTTTCTGGCCCGGGTGAAGCCTCCAGAGGGGCGCCATTGAGGCTCCCAGCATGTCTGGGCTTCAGCCGGAGAGAAAGATGAAAAAGTGAATGGCAGCCACAAGCTCCACCCTTCTTCGTCTTTCCCCATGAAGCTGAAGAAGGCTCATTTGCAGGGAGAAGGAGAGTTGGGAAATCTGGAGAGGCTGCGTGGCTCTTTCCAATGAAGCAAAAGATAAGATCCCCTGTGGGTTTGCTACTGTGTGAGAAAGAAACTCTGGAGGGATGGAGGGAGAGGTGGGAAACTGAGGAAGAAAATCAGTTGGACTAGATGAACCTTGGGGTGATTCTATGATCACTTCAGAACTTTGAATGTGTTTAAACAGCTAAGGTTGGGTCATTTTAGACAGGAAAGTAAGGGGTGTGTGAGAGCATTTTTCCTGCCAGAGGCAGTTCCCTGACAAGTTTTGGTCAGCCTGGATGCATTAGGATTGTAATGGAAGGGCACTTTCTACTTTAGACTCGCAAAAAGCATTTCTTCCCTTACATGGAACCTAAAATGACTACAAAATTATCATTTCCTAATCAAACAAAAATAAAATTGAAAGGAATCTTGTTGACGCTTACTCAGGAGTAAATTTACATGACAAAACTCCTTGAAAGGGTTTGCACAGAACCAAGAAGATGGGTGGGTGGCATAAAGTCTCAAAGATGGGAAATTTTTTTTTAAGGAAACCAGAGGGTCTGGGCTGATATTATGAAAATGCAGTCTCTTAATGATCCTGTGACCAAACAAATCCAATTCAAAACCTGACCTTGGATAGACAATTGTTGCACATGGAAGTTCTACTTTTGACAAACAATTTGCTTTTGCCGGAAGGGATGCTCATTTTCCCTTTGGTCATACAGATGTAATACTTCTTAGGATTACTTTCTATTCAAATGATATATTGTCTGCTTTTTATGCCCTTTACGAATAAATGTGTTGAGGTGTGTGTGTTCATATGTATGTATGTATGTATGTATGTATGTATGTATATGTGTGTATGTACTGTATGTACACAAACATGCATCTGGGGGTGGGGTGCCAAACTGGGACTTTGACCCAGGTGACAGAAAGCCAAGTTTCACCCCTGCTGGATCCTGCCCTGAAGGCTCGCTTGTCCCACAGTGTGCCTCACACTGCTTTTTCAGGCAGCGCTGGGCCTGCTGGAGGGCGACCAGGAGGGGAGGCAGTGTCTGGGGTCCCCTGCAGCCCCAGTGCTGTCCAGGGTGCCCCTCCCATTCCTAAGCTACTCTTCCGAGTGATAAAAAGTATGCACAGCTCCTATGCATTGCCTCTCCATCACCACACCAAGCTGTGTCAACTCTGTTCAATAAGTTTGCGGAAAGAGACAATAATGGGGGAAAGAGACAATAAAGCCCCCTGCCCCCAGGATCTTCAGGGCTTGAATAACTTTCCTAGGCACAATTAAATGGAACACAGCACTCAGATTTAGCCTGCAGCAGAGATCCCAATGGGGGCAATGCAATCTGAACCTGCAAAGTCTAAGCTTCCCTTCACTTTCTCTTCCTTTCTTGCTCAGAGCAACGAGGGAAAGACTGAATCATTCTGTGGAAGGGAAAGAAAAAAACAAACCCAGAAACCACTGCCATCTGAACTTTAATGGCTTAGTTTCTCCTAGCTGGAGGCAGCGGTTCATATGCATTCCAAACAGTGCTTTGAAAGCAAATGTACCATTTTGGAAGCTATTCTACCTGAAAAACAATATATTTCATCTACGTTCCCCCTGCATCCTCGCAGGGCCAAGAGAACACATCAATCTGAAGGGGGTGGCAGGTTCACACATGCAAGTGAGATGTCTGGATAGGGAGAGAAAGGGAGAGAGTCCGAAGAAGGTTGATCAATCGCAGGTGCAAACCCCCACTCCCCCCCTACAATAGCTTTTACTGGAGGCCCCCAAAGCACTGGAGTTCTGAATGACTGTAGGGTGGGAAGTGATTCAGGAGGATGAATCAAATCAGTCTTCTCTGGTTTTCTTTTCCCAAACTCTCCACGCTACATGTGTAGGTTCAGCCCTGCCCAGGCCTCAAACCTGGCATCTCCTCATGGTGCTTAAGAAAAGCCCTGCTGGATCAAGTCAAAGGAAAGCTTGCACAGAAAATGAGGCAAGACAGAGGCTGCTCACCTATTACACACATCATGCTGCAGCAAAACTTCCACAGAGCAATTTTCTGTAAGGCACAGGTGATGCATGTGCATATGTCTAGCTCCTGTTGGAGTTTTGTAAATATATTGCAGCTGTGTGCAGAAAGGAAAAAAAAACTGGTAAGGATAAAGAAAATCCAAGGTTTTTTGTTCATGACAAACTAAGCCGTTCTGCATAAAGGCTTTATATGTGGCCAGTATGGAGTCAATAAGTGAAAACTAGCACATGCAGACAAGAAATACTGACTAAAACCCCAGTGCTTTGGGGGCCTCAAGTGAAAGCTATTGTAGGGGGGAGGTGGGGGTTTGCACCTGTGGTTGATCAGCCTCCTTCTGACTCTCTCCCTTTCTCCTAGCAGTGGCACCATCTGGGGGGGGGGCAAGGCAGTGTCCCCCCAAAAAAATTCAAAGAGGGGGTCAGGCCTGTTATGTACAGTGGTACCTCAGGTTACATACGCTTCAGGTTACAGACTTTTCAGGTTACAGACTCTGCTAACCCAGAAATAGTACCTCAGGTTAAGAACTTTGCTTCAGGATGAGAACAGAAATCGTGCTCCGGCGGCGTGGCGGCAGTGGGAGGCCCCATTAGCTAAAGTGGTGCTTCAGGTTAAGAACAGTTTCAGGTTAAGAACGGACCTCCGGAACGAATTAAGTTCTTAACCCGAGGTACCACTGTATATGAAAATAAATTTTCATGATATGCGAAGAAGCAGAGTAGCTTACAGCTAGAAAGCTAAGTAACTCTTCTAGGTGATTGATAGCTTCTTTGTAAAGACTATACAATGTCCAGACTCTTTGTATTCAGAAAAACTTTGCTTTCATAAACATATAACTGATAACAATATATTTATTCAAACATGGGTACGTTCTCACTTGTAGATGGAAGTCTTCTTCCTCAGACTTATAAATAAAAACTGTGGTGAGACTGTTGTCTGTGGGTATTCATTTGCCTCCATGTTACAACAGAAGTAACTATTTTTGAGTCCCACTCTAGAACCATAGAATTGTAGAGTTGGAAGGGACCCAGGGATCATCTAGTACAACCCCCTGCAATTCAGGAATTTCAACTAAAGCATCCATGGCAGATGACATCCATTACAGATGATCAAGTCTCTGTAGGAGACTTGGATGAATTTCCCTCTCATTCATTTTTCCAATAAGGAATTCATCCTCCAACTGGTCACCCAAGTACCAGGAACAATGTATTGGGGAGAGTGTCAGAATGGCAACGATACTTAGAGCATGTTCTTGGGCATAGAGACATAGCCACCTTATGCTGTCAGAGCACTGGTCCATCTAACTATGGCCCCTGCTCTAAAGAAGCAGGATGCTGGTTTTAGATGGAACTTTGGTCTGGTCCCTCAAGCTCCCGCTTATGTACTACCCATGATTGTTAAGTTCTGCCTGCACTGTCAGAGGCAGTACATCTCTGAATGCCTGTTTCAAGGGGAATGCTGTTGTACTAAGGCTCTGCTTTGTGGCTTCCCATAGGCATCTGACTGGCCACTGCAAGAACAGGAAGTTGAGGGGGTGGGTGGCTCTGCTTATATTCCTTTCTGTTCTAGTGGCCAGTCATACAGCTCCAACACTGTTTTTGCAGTGGCTGTCAAGGCCAGCTGTCAGGGTGCCAGGCAGAGGTTTTCGCCAGAAACTGGAACTCAGGTCTTGTCTATGCAGGGTAGGTGCTATCCAACTGAGCAACAAGCCCTCCAAGAACAAGTTGAAATATATGCTTTGTATGGTTTGAGGAAGGGAGTGTGTGAGAAGGGATGGACAGTCAAATAGCCAGTCCTTTGAGGGGGTGAGACGTCAGCTGCATAAGCATAATGGCTCCGTGGTGTTGCCCTGGCAACTGTAGCCTCCAAGACGATGCAATCAAATTTGGGGAAGAATGAAATGAGAAATGACAGAGGGGACGGGAAACAGAGATATAGCGCATGCAGGCTGCCACAGAACAGATTCAGGCAGCGAGACATTATTCCAAGCAATTACACTAAGCATCATCTTGTATTTGCCAGCTAATTACAGAATATTATTTGGAGCCCACTGTCCATCCGTGCCAGCCGCCCCTTGCTCTCTGGGCTTCGTCAAAGCCTAAGGAATGACATTCTCATTAACCTGACTGTGTTTGATCTGTTGCTACATCTCCACTTGGCACAAGCCCAACTGGAACCGAGCTGTCCCCTTTGTAACACATCGCCACATCCTCTGCTGGTTCTTCTCCTGCTACCCCCTTCTTCCTAGTGCACAATTTGTACAAAGAGAGGGCCCGGTGTTATGGGGAAATCAGACCCTTTAGAGCTGAAATCTCTTACCTCAAATTAAAAATATTCAGGGAGCTGGGTGGGGTCACCCAGTGATGTGGTCCTCAGTACATGCACAGGAGCCATCTTTAATATTAATTCCCTCAATCCAATGCTGAACAGAAGCACTGGAAAGATACCTCAAAGAGGAACCCCATAGAATCCATATTAAGGCTTGCCTGTTTCTCTGCACATGCATGTATGTGCAAACACCACATGTAGCTGGCTGCTGGAAATGGGCTTGACTTCTCTCCTGACCCTCTGCTCTCACAGTGTGGATTCACTGGGTTAAGAATCAGAGTGCAGACATCTGACATGAGAAATGTTAGAGCCCTGGTGGATCAGGCATGTTCTCCAGATACCTATGGGGAACCCAGAAGCAGAACCTGAGTGCAACAGCAAATCTCTCCCCCCTCCCCCCGGCCCGTGTTTCCCAGAAACTAGTACAGTCATACCTTGGTTCTTGACAGGGCCGTCTTAAGCATATCCAGCGCCGTGGTGCAAAGCTCCCTCCAGTGACCCCCTCCTCCTGTTTCCCAGTTGTCCACCTTTTCTTAGGGAGGGCAGCGCTGCCAGTGGGGCTGGAAGAGGCGGGCAGCAGCTGGAGGGCAGCTCCTCCAGCGGGGAAGAGGCGGAGGCTGGACGTGGCGCCTCCCTGCTCAGCTGGCCGCTTCATGCCGTGGTGGCCACAGCAGACGGAGGCTCCGGGCGCGGCACTGCATGGCGGAGGCGGCTGAAGGTGGCGAGCCTCTGCCTCTTCCCTGGCGCCCTGCACCACTAGCCTCTATGGGTAAGACACCCCTGGTTCTGGACCGCCTTCGTACTCGTCCATTTTGACTCCCAAATGCCGCAAACCCGGAAGTGAGTGTTCCGGTTTGCAAATGTTCTTTGGAAGCCGAATGCCTGGCGCAGGTTCCGTGGCTTCCGTCTGAGTGTAGGAAGCTCCTGCAGCCAATCGGAAGGCGGGCCTTGGTTTTTGAATGTTTCCAGAAGTCGAATGGACTTCCAGAAGGTATTCTGTTCGAGAACCAAGGTTTTCATCCCCCCCCCCAAATTTTTTATTGATTTTCCACATTTATAACAAATATAACATAAAAAACACACAAAAGAAAACACATTACAATACTAAAAAGAAACAAAAATATAAACACATGTTACTTGTAAAACCCAATTTGTCTTTCATTGTTAACTGACTTCCTCGAATCCCCCCAACTGAATTTCATTGTATCACCTTGTAACAGCTCTCCAAAATCAACTTTCTAATAAAATTAACTCCTTCAATTTACTATCTTCTTCTCTTTTCTGAATAATCTAAATCCATATTTCTTTACAATTCATTCTTATTCTAATCCTAAGACTTATTTGATACTTTCAAATGTCTTCTAATTATCTTATGTTACAATATTTGGCTAAATAATCTTTAAATTTCTTCCAATCTTCTTGGTACGCCTCTTCTTTCTGATTGCGGATTCTTCCAGTCAGGTCGGCCAGCTCCAAAAAGTCCAACATCTTCATCTGCCATTCTTCTATCATTGGTATTTCTTGTGATTTCCAATTTTTGGCTAATAAAAGTCTTGCCACTGTAGTGGCATACAAAAACAATCTAACATCTTTTGGGGGCAATTCCAATCCTATTATTGCAAGTAGAAAGGCCTCTGGTTTCTTAATAAATGTATTTTTCAACATTTTTTCCAACTCATTATAAATCTTTCACCAGAAGTCTTTCACCTTAGGACACGTCCACCACATATGATAAAAGGTGCCTTCTTTTTCTTTGCATTTCCAACATAAATTATCATTCATATGGTAGATCTTTGCTAATTTTACCAGGGTTAAGTACCATCTACACATCATTTTCATAATGTTTTATTTTAATAAAGGTATGACTGTATTCAGAGGCATACTGCCTCTGATATTGGAGGCAGAGCAAAGCCATCATTGCTAGTAGCCATCAATAACCCTCTCCTCCATGAATTTTTCTAATCCTCATATAAAGCCATCCATGTTGCTGGCCATCACTATGTCATGGGAGCAAATTCTATAGTTTAACTATGTCCTGTGTGAGGAAGTATTTTATTTTGTATGTCCTGAATCTTACACCATTCAGCTTCATAGAATGTCCATGAATTCTAGTATTATGAAAAAATAATTCCCAGCCACATTCTCCATGCCCTGCATAATTTTATACACCCTTAAACACTGAAATATACTCAGAGTCGCAAAGTGATTTCATGCTCTTTATTCAGCTCATAGTGGTGAGGAAGAATGAATGAATGTCCCCTCAAAGTACGTGCTTTATATACATTATTTACACAATGGGCTGCACATGATTGGCTAATTCCGGAATTCTAATGTAAGCCAATCAGGTTGTGGATTCACTTCTATCTGGAGCATGATTGGGTAGTTCCTGCCAACCAATCATACTGCTGCATTGTTCTAGGACCAATCAGACTGCTGCATTCTGAATCCTATTGTTCTAGGACCAATCAGACTGCTGCCTTTTGGATCCTATTGTTCTAGGACCAATCAGACTGCTGCCTTTTGGATCCTATTCAACTCAGTACATAACATACACATTCCTCATCTAGTCTCTAAATTAAAAAGCCCCAAGTGATGTAACTTTTCCTCCTAGGGGAGCTGCTCCAATCCCTTCATCAATTGTGTTGCCCTTTTCTGAACATTTTCCAGCTCTCAAATATCCTCTTTGAAGTGAGGCAGCCAACACTGTACACGGTTTCCAAGTGTGGTTGTGCCATAGATTTGTAAAGCAGCTTTGTGGCATCAGTAGTTTCAACCCTATTCCTAGAAAACCCCTAAAATGAATTTTGTCTTTCTCACATCTACTGCGACGGAGGGTTGACAAATTCACTGAACTATCCACCGCAACTCCCAAGGTTTTATTCCTGGTTAGTCTCTGTTGGTTTACAACCTACAAGCATGTATGTGAAATTCAGATTTATTTCTTTATTGCCCTAGTGTACATCTCTTTGCACTTGCATTGGATTGCATTTGCCATTTAACTGCCTGTCCACACAGTTCTGAGATCCTTCTGCAGTGTGTTGCTGCTGTGGGACGTGGCAGGAAAAAGTCTGCTGTATGGTTCTATAGCAATTTTGGAAGTCATGCCTGCTTCAGGCAGCCTGGCTAGCATCATGAAAATAAATGGGAAAAGGGAAGCTCTGGGCTCATCCACACATATCCTTGCCCTGCACTTTCTAGACACAGGTCTGTACTTCCAAGCTTTTCTTTTTGCCCTGGTGCTTTCTGCACCAAAAAATGCTCTTTACTGCTGAACTGGAGCAAATGTCAATCCATTGAAAACCCGAATTGCTATTTGCTCCAGTTCAGTGGTAAGGATTGGGTTTTTGTGGAGAAAGCGGCAGGGCAAAAAACCCAGAAACAACACACTCAGACTTGAACTAGAAAAGTGCAGGCCTGTGCCTAGAAAGCCCTCACTGAGCTAGTGAATCTGCTAGTGGCTTAAAAAGTCAGGGAGAAGGCTGGCCCTGGGTATTATATATATACAGCAACCCATACAGTTTTCAGAATTTGATGTTACTGTTTAACCCTCTGGCAATCCTGAAGATTATCCTAAATCTACTAAATTGGGTAGGGGAGGGGGTAATCACAGGCGATCGCTCCCTCATCTGCTGCAAGCCCAAGAAATTGATGAGTCTGTAACTGCTCCAGCCAGATGGCTTGGAATGGGCATTTACTGTTCTGCTGTATCCATCACTAGATGCTGACAGCCCTTTATCCCAGGCCTAGAGTGTTAATCCCATCACCTTCTGTGGCTTCGGAATAATTTTTCCCCTAGTGCACAAACCTCTCAGATACAAATTCTTCCCTCTTGCCACTAGTAACAGAGAATGTGTCAGGGGAGGGGGAGGGACATGCCAGGAACTGAATTAACCTGGCAGGGGTCCAAGACCTGGTGATGTGGGGTGGGGGAGAGGTGCCTGTGGCACTTGGACAAATGTAAAGACTTTGGGTTTGCAAGCAAGGGGAATGGCAGGCATACATGGAAGAATCTGCTTTTGCCAGCTGGGACACGGGGAGGCAATCTTAATTTGATCGCTTGCAGGCTTAGCAGCTCAGCAGAAGGAAATCATTGGAAAATCCATCCAGTGCAGAAGTAATTCTCATCATTAGGAAACAAGATAGGCTTGTGGTGTCTGCAGTGCTGAGGCAGGTGCTGTAGACAAAGGAAGGTGCTGGCCATAAATGATGTGATTCTCTTTGTCCTTTTATCTATCTAACTGTTGCCTTTCTTCTTTTACACTTTGGGAGAAACTGCTCCTGCTGGAATTCTCCCTGCTCTGTGTAGCAATGATGCATGCAGCAGGCATCCCTCGTATTGGCTTTGGAAGTCTTAAGTAGCCTGCAATGCATGCTAGACTACAAACTGCCTGCTGGACACTGTAGGAGGACATATCCCGGAGAGAAAGACAGGAAGTTGCCTTATACAGAGTCAGACCGTTGGTCCTTCAATACTGTTAGCAGCAGAAGTAGGGAACTCCAGTCCTCTTAAAACTCATTGCAGCCCATTCCTCTCTCCAAAGGCCACACTTCCTCACTGTTTGGAAGCCCAAGTGTTTTTTGCCTGGGTGGAAGATAGAGAGCGGCATGGGTGTGTATAGAAACCAGCCTACTGTACAAAGGAGGGGCGTCATTCCTGGCTCCACTTTTGACTCTTGCCACTCATTAGAGGTAGAGGCAGGATGCCCAGAAGGAAATGCGGCCCTCAAGTTAAAAGGTACCCCACTTCTGCTTAACAGTATCATCAACTATCATAGCTAGGGGTTGTTGTTGTTGTTTAGTCGTTTAGTCATGTCTGACTCTTCGTGACCCCATGGACCAGAGCACGCCAGGCACTTCTGTCTTCCACTGCCTCCTGCAGTTTGGTCAAATAGCTAGGGGTAGCTCTGCTAATTGCACAGTAACTTGGGTGTAAGTGCAACAAGGAAACTTCCTTCTACCAAACCAGATCATTGGTTCATCATCACTCTTGACTTTTCTTATAGCATCCTTCCCCAGCCTGCTGCCTTCCACAGTGAATCACAAAATTCTAAAGTGGAATAGGACTCCAAGTGTCATCTAGTCTATCCCTTGCAATGCAGGAATCACAGGTAAAGAATCCCTGACACATGGCTATCCTGCCTATGTATAAAGACCCCCAGTAAAGGAGAATCCATTTATGTAGACATTTAAAAAGCATTGGGGACAGTATGGTATCTTGTCACAACCCACAACACAGCTGCCCAGAAGCCGAAAGACAATCACCCACTGCTGTCCTATCAAACCAACCCTGGATACAGGATCAGAACCACTGTCAAGCAGTGCCACCAATACCCATCCTCCTAAATTGGCTCAAAAGGGTACCATAGCCAATGGTATTAGAAATCATAAAGAGATCAAGTAAGAATAACACAGTCACACTCCACCTGTCCTCCTTCCAATAGTGGTCATCCATCCACGCAAACAAGGCTAATTCTGTCCTATAATTAGGCCCGAACCAGGATCAAAATGGGTTGGGATAATTGATTTCATCCAAAAATACCTGCAACTGTTCCATCACAATCCTCTTGATCACTTTTCTTAAAAACAGAACATCTGGAAGGCATCTAGGGAGTCTAGTACAGTGGTACCTCAGGTTAAGTACTTAATTCGTTCCGGAGATTCGTTCGTAACCTGAAACTGTTCTTAACCTGAAGCACCACTTTAGCTAATGGTGCCTCCCGCTGCCGCTGTGCTGCCAGAGCACGATTTCTGTTCTCATCCTGAAGCAAAGTTCTTAACCTGAAGCACTATTTCTGGGTTAGCGGAGTCTGTAACCTGAAGCATATGTAACCTGAAGCATATGTAACCCGAGGTACCAATGTAGTCTGACTAGGACCAGAGCTTTAGGGTTTCAGAACGAAGTCTTTCCCATCTGTACCTGATAATACCAAGACTGAATCTGGGGCTGCATACTCACTAAACACTTGAGGCACGTTTAAAGCATGCTTCCCTATTAAGTATAGTGATTTAATTTACTGAAATTGGGAATGCTTAAATGCATTACTGTGTCTTTAATTCTGGAACGTTCCCCAGTTGCTCTCATGAGATTGGTTAACTCTGGTCACATGGTGGGTATCTTATTACATTCTCCATTATGTTTTGTGTTTAATGACTTGACTGTAATGGTTGCATTTCCATGAACTCAGAAGAGGAGACAGTGTTAAAAAACTCTCACTAAATGCAATAGAGGTAAGGAATGCTAATGTTTCTGTGTGAAGGTATGTGACAGAAAGAAGGACAGAAGTTGATGTTCTCCCAAAGAAGCAGTAAGGAGAAGTCTTCTGGAAGGAGAAATTGGGAACGTCTCAGAAGGAACTCCATGGCATGGCTGGGTCATGTGCAGAAGTCTGGAAAGAGAGAAATACTGTACACCATTTGTTTGAAGGTTTAAGGAAGAAGCTGTAATCTTCAACTAAGAAAAAATAAGCCCATGCTTGTATAAGCATGTGAATGTAAATACTTTGCACATATTCTTCTTTAGCTATATGTTATGCAAGTAATAGCTTTTGAATATCTTAACAAGTGTTAGGACATTGTTTTAGTTTCAAGAAAAGAGCCAGTATTGCACATGATTTGGCTTCCTAGCTGCAGTTTAGCTACTCTGCTCACACTCTGCCTAAATAATCCTGGGAACGAATTTGTTAAGGATGCTGGGAATTGTAGCTCTGTGAGGAATAAACTATAGTATTTTTTACCAAGGGGTGTGTGCTTTCAATATACAGTGGTACCTCGGGTTAAGTACTTAATTCGTTCCGGAGGTCCGTTCTTAACCTGAAGCACCACTTTAGATAATGGGGCCTCCCGCTGCTGCCGCGCTGCCAGAGCATGATTACTGTTCTCATCCCGAAACAAAATTCTTAACCTGAAGCACTATTTCTGGGTTAGCGGAGTCTGTAACCTGAAGCGTATGTAACCCGAGGTACTACTGTATGGTGTATAGACAGCTTGAAGGTTCTTCATGCAGTGGTATGCACATCTATCTGGGAGAAGTACTTGCTTCTGAGTAAACATGCAAAACAAGTCTACTTTAAGTCCCTGGTTGCCCTGAGGGATGGCAGACTTTGGGCCTTAAGATTTCAGCAGTGCACTGTGCGATGCCTAAATTTGTCGCCCCCTGCCTCCATCTTCCATTGTTCGTTGTTGCTGCAGCACACTCTGCAGCGCTGTCTTGGCTCAGTGTCCAGTGTAGGCAAACCAGCTGCACTTTCCTAAATTCACTTCTGCCCTAAGGACAACAAACCACCCAACCCACAATGGCAGTTGTATTCTAAAGTGTATAGCCTGCTATCTAGCCAATAAATAGAGAGAAACAGACAGGGACTGGAAATCTCGAATCCTTAGTTAAAACCTTTGGTTTTTCCACCTCCACCACTGCTACCATCTCACACTTTCTCATGTAGCATTCCCAAAGCAAGCCATTTTAAAAATAGTCAAATACTTTTGGATAGCATTTTTTAAAAAAACCAAAAACAGATCAATAACTTGATGCAGGCCAGACCACTTGAGTGCCAGTTCTTTTCTTGTCTTTTTTTTTATAGTAATAATAAAAAACTTTGCTGCCCAATAATGGAGCGAAGAGGAAACGAAGATGGATCTCATGGGACACTGTCAGGTTTGGTGTTTCGTTTCTCTCTCCCCCCCCCCCTCTCTCTCTCTCTCTCAGAAGAAAAATCCAGGATGAAAAATTCCACAATTCATTTTGCCAATAATGCTAACCATTCATCATCCCAAACAGAAAATCTAATGTCCTGAAACTGTTTTTATTGCTTTCGCGTCAGGTTCTTGTTTGCTTTCATCCATCGTATTTATTTAAATAAAAGCTGCTGTGATTCTTTTTCATCCACAATGTTTTAAAAGATGTTGGTGTTTCACTGAGGGTGGGGGGGAGGTGTGTAATTAATGGAACAAAGCACTAACTGCCCCCTTTGGTGCCCTCCCAATAGGCTTCTTCATTAAGCCCTGGTTGTTCTTCTATAATTATGAGGCCTGTGCATCTATCAGTGTGTGCATTTTTTTTTACCACCTATCCAAGTTAATTAGCTGTTTCCACTTCTCTTTCTCACTCCCCTCCCCTCCATCTTCTCAAGTGGCTCTTAGGACTCAATGGGAGTAAACAGTTCTCTCTCTCTCATCTTATCATCACAACTAACCTGCAAGGTAGACTAAGCTGGCAGGTGGTTACTTGTCCATTGCACCATAGGTGTGCAAAGGGCTGCTGAAACCATGGGTTTGTCTGCATTCAGTATAGTATAAACCTGAGGTGGGGAACCTGCAGTGCTCCAGATGTCATTGGACTCCAGCTTTCATCAGCCTCATACTTCATAGCCAGAAGGGACGCGGGTGGCGCTGTGGGTTAAACCACTGAGCCTCTTGGGCTTGCCGATCAGAAGGTCGGTGGTTCGAATCCCCGCGAATGGGTGAGCTCCCGTTGCTCGGTCCCTGCTCCTGCCAATCTAGCAGTTTGAAAGCATGTCAAAGTGCAAGTAGATAAATAGGTACCGCTCCGGCGGGAAGGTAAACAGCGTTTCTGTGCGCTGCTCTGGTTTGCCAGAAGTGGCTTAGTCATGCTGGCCACATGACGCGGAAGCTGTACGCCAGCTCCCTCGGCCAATAAAGCGAGATGAGCACCGCAACCCCAGAGTCGGTCACGACTAGACCTAATGGTCAGGAGTCCCTTTACCTTTACTTCATAGCCAGTAGCGAGGGATGTTGGGAGCAGGAGTCCAACCGTTCTAGAGGGCCACAAGACAGTAATTGGTCAGTTACACTTCCTGACATAATGTGTGAAACGAAATGCAGTCATCGTTTGAAATTTGCACTTCCCTGAATATTGCAGTGCAGCTCCTCAGCCCAAATCTTGTGTACAAAAGTGTGTATAACTGGGGGAAATTGTGCATAAAAATGTTGCTATTAGTGAAAATAATATACAAAAATGCAGTACATTTGGAGAAATTATTTGCAAAAGAATGTGTGTTAAGCAAAATTTGCTTATGTAGATGTGTTCATTAGGTGAACTTTGCACTAAATGCTAATAAATCTTCATTATTTTCCCTTTATTAATCAAAAAATTGCTGCAGAAATGTGGAGGAGTAAATATAAGATTGGAAAAATGAAAAGCAAGAGAACCAAAATTGACAGATCCATCCATTCCTACCTGAAAGAGGGCATGACACTCTAGATCGGGAGTCAGCAACCATTTTCAGCCATGGGCCAGTCCACCGTCCCTCAGACCATGTGATAGGCCGGACTATATTTTTTTTGGGTGAAATCAACGAATTCCTATGCCCCACAAATAACCCAGAGATGCATTTTAAATAAAAGCACACGTTCTACTCATGTAAAAACACACTGATTCCTGGACCGTCCTTGGGCCTGATTGAGAAGGCAATTGGGCCGCATCCGGCCCAAGGACCTTAGGTTGCCTACCCCTGTCTAGATCCCTGATCAAGACTTCACCACACTGCAACATTTTGTTGCAGGTCACACTTGTGCTTTACACAATCACATGCTCATGCACTCACTCGTGTGTGTGTGTGTGTGTGTGAGAGAGAGAGAGAGAGAGACCCACCTCAGAGGTCTAAGCAGCATTGGATGACTGAGTTTATCAGCTATTCTAATTTCCCATAATACCCCAGTGTGACGCTGTGTGAGGAGCATTGTGGGAAATTTAAATGGTGGCTGGACTCAATTGCATGGTGCTGCTGCTTCTGTCCACAGCCAGGCACTGACTTTGAGGGGAAAGGATGCCCCGTGTGGGGGGTGAGATTGGGGGGGGGGGAGAGGCTTGATTAGACAAATGGATTAGTCTTTTGTATTGATATTCTAAGGACTATGGGGGTTTTCTTCTGGATTTCATTTATTCTTTTTTCCCTTATTTGATTTTGCTGTTAGTAAAAGGAGGGGGGATTCAATTTAGTTTGCTTGTAAAGGCGAACTGACAAATGCACACTTTTCAAAACAATATGCAGACCAAAACACAGCAGACCTTCAAAATTCTGAATACCAATTACTGGAAACCACAGAAGGGAAAAGGGCTCTTGTGCTCAAGTCCTCTGAGAGCAGCACTCTCATAATTTTCTTATGTTCAAAATTCCTGAATTCTGTTGTGCAGTTCCTCAGCCAAGTTATGTCTATGAAAATGCATATACTAAAGTGTGCATACATTAGTGGAAATAGCATATAAAACACATTGTATTGGGGGAAAGTGCTTTGAAAAAATATGCACATTGGGCCAAATTGCATACAAATGAAGAAAAATTATGGTAACCTTGGAATGCTGATGATCTTTCTTTTTAAAAAATCTGCACATTGATACTGTAATGTGGAAGACTGGGGGAAATAAGAAAGTGAGACAAAACCAAAATGGACAGATTCACCGATCTTTGTTTATTGCAAATCACGCAGCAAATTTCATTATATGAAACATCTAAACAAAGAAAACGTAAATAAGGTCCCTTGTTCTTATTTTTGTTTTCAGACCATTTCCACAGCATCCTTTGCTTCCTCAAAAGCCTTAAACACACTGCAGTCAAGCTATTCCTCCTCTCTTCCCAGCACCCTGTCCCTGCCCCACAATGGCTGCTAGTTCCCACTGGGTTGAAAAGCAATAAAAAGTCAAGAAGAAGTATAGCCTCCCCTCTTCTCTTTGTCATGTGGATGAATAGCACAGCACAAAGCACTGAATGCAATCAGTTCAAACAAACTTGCTGCTCCAGAAAAGTACATCTTTGCAGTGCCCAGTGTGGCTGGGTGGGGTGGAGGAAGGTTGCTGTGCTTTTGCATTCTGAAGAACTTTTGCTTACAAGCTCCCAATGACAAGGTCACAGTTGGGATCTTCCATGTTGACATAGGGCTTCATGCTGCTTCTGCTGCTTTTATGTTTCTTCGTGTCACAGAAACAAATCTAGAAAATGGTAACTTGAAATCAGGATACCTATGAACATTTCAGAGAATCTGGCATCATAACCTCAGGGTGGAGAGGTGGTGTTGTTTAGTGGGTTTATATACCACCTATCTGCCAAGGAGCCCGGCAGTCTACAATTTAAATACAGAAAGAAAAAGAATATATAAGCCAAAGATTGACAAGAGTCCCCTCATACCAACTGGTAGTGGATGCTCTGTGTGTTCCCTGACCCCCTTCTGTTAGGACACGAGGGAAAGTGAGAGAGCAGCTGCCACAACAGTTATTTCAAGCTGTTGGTGGTTCTGGCAGCAGCTGATGTTATGTGTGCTCCCTGACCTGGGCTCACTTAAGAAGAGCCTTTGCTGGATCGGACCAAAGCCCCATCTAGTCTAGCATCCTGTTCCCACAGTGACCTACCAAATGCCTCTGAAAAGCTGACACTCTCCCACTCATTCCTCAGCATTGACCTCTGTTTCTGACATTCATTCTGCCAGTTCACTGCTGCAAACCAAGACAGAGAAGGGGAGAAGCAACATTGACCTTGCAACCCATGACAAAGCTGTTTTTATATATAAAAAGGCCCCTTACTATTTTGCATCCTTAGATATATTGATTGAATCTCTCTCTCTCTCCCTCTCCCTCTCCCTCTCTCTCTCTCTCTCTCTGTCTCTCATCTTTTCCTTCCTTGCTTGCTTCATTCCTTTGTTTCTCCATCTGTCTGTCCATCTTCCTTCCACACATGCTTTTGATTGGTTCCGCAGATAAGCCCATGTGCATGCGTATGGGATACAGATATTTAGATATGAAAGCAGCCTTAAACCCAAAGTTGTTCAGGAATTTAAAAAAACAACAACAACCAAGTTTTGAGATCAGTGGTTAAAATCCATAATGTTTGGAAAGGTTCATCCAATTATAGAAACTAGCCCACTGAACAGGGACACGGGTGGTGCTGTGGTCTAAACCACAGAGCCTAGGGTTTGCTGATCAGAAGGTTGGCGGTTCGAATCCCTGTGACGGGGTGAGCTCCCGTTGCTCAGTCCCTGCTCCTGCCAACCTAGCAGTTCGAAAGCACGTCAAAGTGCAAGTAGATAAACAGGTATTGTTCCAGCAGGAAGGTAAACGGCGTGTCCATGCGCTGCTCTGGTTTGCCAGAAGTGGCTTAGTCATGCTGGCCACATGACCTGGAAGCTGTACGCTGGCTCCCTCAGCCAATAAAGCGAGATGAGCCCGCAACCCCAGAGTCGGTCACGACTGGACCTAATGGTCAGGGGTCCCTTTACCTTTACCCCACTGAACAAAAGTAACATTTACATTTATTGCTTTTCTCATTTTTGTCTCTGCCACTGCCCACCACTGGTATGTGGCCCTTGGAAGGTTGCCCAGAAGAGAATGTGTCCCTCAAGCTGGAAAAGGTTCCCCACACCTTCTCTAGCCTCCACAACACTTTGCAGCTGTGGGTATCTGGCCCCAGCATTATTACTTGCTCCTCTCCAACTTCCCCCTCATGCAATGAGGCTAAGGCAGAATAAACTGAGCTATTTTCCAGAGAACAGAGCAATTACAAAGAAAAGAGGGATCCTGCCCCCGCCCCCCACAGCCACAGTGCTGGGATCTGGCAGACATCCTAGGGCACAGGCAATAGAAGGCTGATTTCATACAAGATCTTCCTTTCACAGTGGCTTTGCCATTCATTCTCTGATGTCTCACTCCTGCCAACACCATGCAGGTCTGGAGGTGGGTGGGAAGGGAAAGACTGGAAGGAAGGTGTGGTGCTAGGCGGTCAACTTAAGGTGAGAAGGAGTGACTGCAAACATACACCATCAGTGCTTTCACACTGGAAAACAGAAATAACCATCTTTGTTTGATATTATTCTGTGCTCCCCCTTTCCAGAATCTTATACCTGGGCCAACTTCCTCCAGAGTAGGCTGTGCCAGATCTAAGATTGTCTCCAAGTGGTCAGTATTTTTCAGGAGCGGTTCAAGAACACATCTGGAATGTCTGGTTTGAGCAATTAAAGTGGATTAAAGTACTCTGTTACCCTGGCAGAAGAAATCCACTTTTTTAAAAAGCAAGCTTTTGTGGTTGATGAAATTTTTGTAAATGTGTGTGGGGTGTGGGTGTGTTTGCGCATATTAATTTATTTCCAGGCATTCTTGAGCTTGTTTGGAGGTTCTAGCAGGGGAGCGCAGCTATCGTATACCCTTGACCGAAGAACAGTACACTCCTTCTATCTGGGATGGTCGCCCTCTTCCACCGAGCGCGCAGCTTCGGGAGGGGCGCACATGGAGCGATGAGGGAGGAAGGGGACACCCGCCTAGCCAGCCAGATCAGCCGAATCAACCCTGGCGATCAATGGGGTGACAGATGTCGCAGCCAGATCGCCCTCACATCCATATTTCCAGGCATTCTTAATATTCAGAATTTCTAAGAAGTGAAGATATTCTTACAAGAAATGTACAAAGAATAAGCACAATTGAAATTCGTCCTCTTGTTGAACAAATGAATGAAAGAAAGATGCAAACACCCAAAAATGTAGTGCTTGAATGTCCACTGTCATACTGGATAAGCTCAGCTGGTGTGATGCTGATAACACCAAAGTTGCAGGTTTGATTCCCATATGGGACAGCTGCATGTTCCTGCATTGCAGGGGGTTGGACTAGATGATCCTCAGGGTCCCTTCCAACTCAGTGATTCTATGATTCTATATAACCTTCCTGCAAGCAAATCAGAAGGGATGTTCAGCCAGATGACTTCTTTATTGAGCATTCATCCTGAGTTTTGGAGCATAGGAAGCATTCTGAGGTGAACTAGAAAGAATAGAACTACATGGATGTCAAACTAGGAGGCAGGGCTGACAAATAATCATGGAAACAGGAAAACATCCAAGCTAGGAAACCAGGCAGAGGGCCTTCTCAATAGTG
Organism: Podarcis raffonei; assembly: GCF_027172205.1. Lineage (NCBI taxonomy): Eukaryota > Metazoa > Chordata > Lepidosauria > Squamata > Lacertidae > Podarcis > Podarcis raffonei. The sequence goes on from NC_070621.1 coordinate 7,199,730, forward strand.
GCCCCCGCCCTGTGGAACGCCCTCCCTCCAGATGTCAAATAGAAAAACGACTACCAGACTTTTAGAAGACATCTGAAGGCAGCCCAGTTTAGGGAAGCTATCAATATTTAATAGACTATTGTATTTTAATATTCTCTTGGGAGCTGCCCAGAGTGGGTGGGGAAACCAAGTCAGATGGGCAGGGTATAAATAAATCATCATCATCATCATCATCATCATTATTATTATTATTATTATTATTATTATTTAAGCTGGAACAAGAGTCCTTCTTAAACTCCTTCCTGTCCAGGAGCCATAGGAGCCAACTCCTAGGGGCTGAGATTCCTTCACCCCCCCTAAAATATTTGAGAGGGCTGGGCACCCCCAAATTTGATGGGTATTGCCATTAAAATGATGTGGAGAGGGCTGCATCTTATGATCAACTATGTGGAGCAGGGCTTACCTAGGTCCCTCCAATGTTTTATTCAAGTTGGCACCCTGCTAGGAGCATCCAATAGGCAGCCTGTGTAGATGGAGTCAGGCCCAGGGCCTCAAGACACCTAATCCAAAAGCCATCACTGCCGTTTGATAGCTCACCATATGGGGAAGCTGCATATAGACTCTCCACGGCCACCTTGAGTTCCCTAGATGGAAGGAAACAGAATACAGTGGTACCTCTGGTTACAAACTTAATTTGTTCTGGAGGTCCGTTCTTAACCTGAAACCGTTCTTAACCTGAGGTACCACTTTAGCTAATGGGGCCTCCTGCTGCTGCCTCGCCGTCACTGAGCGATTTCTGTTCTCATCCTGGGGCAAAGTTCTTAACCCAAGGCACTACTTCCGGGTTAGCGGAGTCTGTAACCTGAGGTGTTTGTAACCACTGTATAAAAATTAGTAAGTGGGATTTAAAACCTAGAGTTCTCTGCTACAGGATGCATTGATGACCTTTGGCTTTAAAAGAGAATTAGGCAAATTTATAAAGATGAAGAGGTCTCATCTGCTTATGCCCTGTTTGCAGGCTGGCTCCCACTAGCAATTGTTTGGCCACAGTGGGAAACAGGATGGTGGACTAAATGGACTAGACTAGACCTGATCCAGTGGGGATCTTCTTGTGTTCTTACTAGCCATGGCAGTTAAATTGAACACCCACTGTTCAGAGCAGCAGTTCCAAAATCTTTTCCACAACGGACCACTTGAAAATTGTGTTGTTTTTCGCCTGTGATCTCGAAACTGCTGGTCGATGTTGGAGGCATCTCAAAATCAAACGCTCTGAGCTGCACCTGGGTGACTTTTCGTGCACCACCCCTTCTCTCTCTCTCTCTCTCTCTCTCTCTCTCTCTCTCTCTCTCTCTCTCAGCTGAGTTTCTCACCACCATCTATTGTCTCAGGCAGTCACATGACTCCCAGCATGATTAAATATTTATAAGTTCTGTAGCTTTCAGCATTTTTCATTGCAAACTTCTTTCTTCCCCCTCCACTCTTTCCTTCCCTAGAATAGAGAGAGGCATCATAATGTAAGAATCTCTCCAGAAATGGGCTGATGAATCAGCCATTCAACTTTACGTTATTTTCAGCATTTACACAGTGCTTTTGAGTGCTCAGCCCAACACATGTTATTTTGTGTCGTTGCTCTACAGGATAGCTTCCAAAATTATCCTTGTCCACATTTCTTCCTGTATTTTGTAGCTCAGAATGAAGTGGAAACCGTGTTACAAATTATTCCCAAATTGCCACAGCGCTACAATCCTTCACGCCTTTTCAGTGGTATAGCATTTGCTTTGCTTGCAAAAGGTTCCAGGTTCAATTCCTAGCATCTCCCGGTAGCTCTGAGATAGGTTACCAGTTTGAAATGCTAGGGAGCTGTAGTCAGTCAGTCTAGACAGATAGGTGGACTATTGTCATGGCTTGAGATGTCATTTTAGAATGAAGATTTTGTAGCTCAATTGCAGAATATCTCCTGGTCATGTAAAATATTCCAGGTTCAGTCCTGCACTGCTGATTTTAAAACCCAAAGTGCTGTTTATGTTTTAAATTTATTTTGAATATTTTTATGCCACCTTTTAGGACAAAGCCCATGCAACAGGAGCATACACGAAAACAACCATAAGGCAGTAGCACTGTTGTGGAATTAATATGCATCCATGCCATTCCTCCTTCCTGGGCTATAAATACTGATCAGGCAGGCAGCAACACAAGGAGCATAAACAAGTGTATCAAAGGGAACTAAAGGACACCAATCAATCCTCCAGTTTTTCAAAACAGACAAGGCCATTCATTGCAGCGGGGCGGGGGAGTTATAAGTGTAGGAGGCTGAGATAAATTATGCCTGGCCACCTCCAGTTATTGCCAGGATTCCCTTGGTAACCCTCCACTTTGGTTCATTGCTGCGTTGGCACAACTGAAGAGTTCTGTTAGGGGCAACTTCCTCTCAGTGACTTTCTCTTCTTTGACTTTCTACTTTCTGCTCTTTAGTAGCCCCCCCCCCCATTTATGGAATACTCTTCCCAGGGATACTCACCTGGCACCAACTTTGTCACTGTTTCAGCACCAGGCAAATATGTTCTTCTTTTGCCAAATATTTGGACAGCACCAATAATATCATACTATACTGGTGCTTTTTAAATAGGCTTTTGTAATTTTATTGTTCTATTGTTTTTATTATTATTTTACTTGCTTATAAATGGCTTTGGGGCTTTTTAGTGGGACACAATACAGTGGTACCTCAGGTTACATATGCTTCAGGTTACAGACTCCGCTAACCCAGAAATAGTGCTTCAGGTTAAGAACTTTGCTTCAGGATGAGAACAGAAACCGTGCTCTATTGGCGTGGAAGACAGGGATCTTCAGTCCTGGCAACTGCTCTATAGGGGCAAGACATGCTGGGAAGTGTTACTGGGTTGTATGCCATTTCCTTGAATGTCAACAACTGACAACTGTCTCTGTCTCTTCATTCTGAACTGCATCTGACTCCAGCCTTGACACCCACTTTGCCATCCCAAAATGTTGAGGGTATGCCCTCTGAGCCTTGATGATGTGGTCCAAAGGAAAGCAGAGCAATATGTTTTGCACCAGCTAGGCTGCAGGAGTTGCTGGAAGGTCATAAGCAAATAACCATCTTAGGGACTTCACTCAGGATTTGTGTAGGGTTTAATCCTTAACCTTATCTTATCTCAAAGATATCCCACAAGGCAGTGGAGACTTAGTATCAGGGTTTTCCTTCTAGAAGAGCTCCCTTCCCAGGTTGAAGAGCCCCACCTGCCCTTGAGTTTGTCTAATCCTCATTTAAAGCTGTCTAGGATGGTGGTCACACACCCTCCCAGAGGCCATCACAGTAGGTTACATTTCAGCCATGCAAAGGCAGGTTTTTCTGCACACACCCCTCTGTCCTCCTTTCAGGGACACTAGAGGCATTGTCATAGTTCAAGGAAACAGCATAGAATCATCAAGTTGGAAGGTACCCCCCAAAGGTGATCTAGTCCAACCCCCTGAAATGCAGGAATCTCAACTAGAACATCCATGACAGATGATCATTCAACCACTGCTTAAAAACCTCCCAGGAAAATGAGTCCACAACCTCCTGAGGCTGAACTGTTGAACAGTTCTTAAACTGTCAGAAAGTTCTTCCTGATGTTTAGACGGAATCTCTTTTCTTGTAACTTGAAGCTATTGGTTTGCTCTGTCTTCCATGGGGCAGCCCTTAAGATATTTGAAGGAGGCTATCATATCTCCTCTCAGTCTCCTCTTTTCCAGGCTAAACATACACAGCTCCTTCAACCGTTCCTCAGAAGGCTTGGTTTCCAGGCCCTTGATCATCTTTGTTGCCCTCCTCTGCACATGTTCCAGCTTGTCAACATCCTTCTTAAATTGTGGTGCCCAGAACTGGACACAGTATTTCAGATGTGGTCTGACCAAGGCAGAATAGGGTGGTATTATGACTTCCCTCAGTTGAGACACTATACTTCTATTGATGCAACCTAGAACAGCATTAGCTTTTTTTGCTGCTGCATCACACAGTTGACTCATGTTAAGCTTGTGGTCTGCCATGACCCCTAGATCCTTTTCACATGTACTACTAGTAAGCCAGGTATCCCCATCTTATATTTGTGTATCTGGTTCTTCCTGTCTAGGTGCAGATCCTTACATTTGTCTCTGATGAAATTCATTTGTACATTCAGCTCGGGGCCTGAGGTTCTACACCCCTGATCGAACGACCAGCCACACAAAATTAAGCAACACTGGAGACAGAATTCTTTTGATACAGCCATAACTTGAGCCCAAGTTATGTCTAATGCTCTCTGTAAATCATACTGCATGTTTCAATACCTTCTAACATTTCTCTGATGAAAATAGGGACATCCTATTTCATAATAATAATTTTACTAATTATAACCTACCCATCTGACTAGGTGGCCCCAGTCACTCAAGGCAGCTTCCAACATATATAATAAAACATTAAACATTTTTTTTAAAAAAAACTTCCCTATACAGGGCTGCCTTCAAATAGCTCGGGGGCTGGATAACTCCACACCTTCCAACATTTCTCTGATGAAAATAGGAACATCCAAAGGAAAAGGACATTCTGGGATCAAATCAGAAACTGGGACAGCTTCTGTAAATCCGAGACTGTCTCTGAAAACAGGGACACTTGGAGGGTCTGTATTTGCACTATGTGGAAAAACAACTTACAAGTTTTCTAACTCTTTCCTATAACTCTGCCAGTGACTCCACATTCCTTATTCTGAACTGGGAGAGTTCACATCTAAAACCAGATGCAATTGCTAGTTTAAGCTGTACACATGCTTTCCCTCAAAGTAGCCAACAGAGGGCGTTGGCATCTAGCTGAGCTGAGTCTTCAATGCACAAATACACATACTGTATATTTTAGACATGCTAGTGGCAAAACCAAGCTAGGCCCTTTTATCATATTTTGACATTTCACTGTTTACAGGGCTCTGCCTCCTTTTCTTCCCTTCAGCCCATGCTTTTAGTAGGGATTGTTTTCTCTCAGAGATGATTTAGGTGGGAGGGGAACAAGAGCTATTTTTCTAGAAAAAGAGGCGCTGGAACTCACTATAAACAACACCCTTGTTCTCTTATAATGGCAATGGCGCCCAAATGAGAGGAGCTGGAACTGAATTCCAGTGAAAGAAAGCCCTGGCTAAAACTCTTCGGCAATGCAGATTTGATACAACTTAGCACACAGAGAGAGAGAGGGCGTGCCAAAGTATCGTCTCTGATCCATGCTCTGCTCAACTAAATCAAAAGAGCTACCAAGGCATTGGGGAGAGGAGACGGAAGGAGAGGCTTTCGAGAATGCATGCCAGCATATTAGTGCCTTTGGAATACAGAAAGCTGCCTTCAGAGGTAGATTTGGGGGAGTACAACTGGTTTGCCCACACTGGGCACTGAGCTGAGACGATGCCACGGTGTACTAGTAAAGGTAAAGGGACCCCTGACCATTAGATCCAGTCGTGACGGACTCTGGGGTTGCAGCGTTCATCTCGCTTTATTGGCTGAGGGAGCCGGCGTACAGCTTCCAGGTCATGTGGCCAGCATGACTAAGCCACTTCTGGCGAAGCCAGAGCAGCACATGGAAATGCCATTTACCTTCCCGCCAGAGCGGTGCCTATTTATCTGCTTGCACTTAGACGTGCTTTCAAACTGCTAGGTGGGCAGGAGCAGGGACCAAGCAACGGGAGCTCACCCCATCACGGGGATTTGAACTGCCGACCTTCTGATCGGCAAGTCCTAGGCTCTGTGGTTTAACCCACAGCGCCACCCGCGTCCTTATCCAGGGTGCGCTACAACAATGGAAAACAAAAGAAGGCAATAGGCTGGGGGGCAGGGTACTGGTTTTAGGCATTGCACAGGGCTCTGCTGAAATTTTAAAGCCTGAAGTCTACCACTGCTATATTCATCTAGCTCAGGGTTGCCTACACTGACTGGGTCTCCAGGATTTCAGGCAGCGGGCATGTCCAGTCCAACCTGGAGATGTCATTGGGGATTGAATCAGGAACCATCTACATGCAGAGCAAACCATCTACCACTGAGCAGTGGCCCTTCCCCTAAGCCTTAGCTTCATTGACAAAAGACTTTCACTGACATTACTAACCATTTTTGGTGGCTAGAATGAAACAAAAGCATTTAAGGAGGTGCAAACTTCATCCTTTTTTGCTGATGCAAGACAGGTGATCACAAAATATTAGAAAGGTGGAAATGGAGGCTCTGTGTAAGAATGGCATTGTGTTACAGTTGGCAGTGCCAACCCACCCATGAAGTAGAAGAAGAGGAGGAGGAGGAGGAGGAGGAGGAGTTTGGATTATACATATACATATATACATTTTTTAAAAAAACAGAAGCTTTTTTACTTGGTATTATAGGTCAGGACATTAATAGGCAAGATGTTAACATGTTTTTATATGCAATAACTGCGGCAAGAATATTGTTAGCCCAGAAATGGAAACAAGAAGAAATTCCAACGAAGGAAGAATGGCAGACAACATTAATGGACTATGCAGAATTGGACAAAATGACAGGAAGGATTCGAAACCTGCGGGACCAGAGATTTACAGAAGATTGGGAGAAGTATATGAATTATTTGAAGAGCAACTGTAATCAACAAATTACGCTAGTAGGACTACAAGACGTTTTGTAAGGAGAAATATACGAAGTGTTACAAAGTAGAAAAAGATAGAGATATTGGTTATGAGTTTGAAATGTAATATGGGAAGATAAGAACTGCATACTGAGAGATTAGACTGGAAAATTTTCAGACAGGATTGATGAAGTCAAAAATTTGAATAAGATGTAAAAATATGTTTAATTACTGTTGAAAATGATATATTAAAAAAACTAATTTATACACACACACACACACACACACACACACATATATATGAGTTTGAATTATCACTACCCTCAGGAGTCTCAAAGCGGCTAACAATCTCCTTTTCCCTTCCTCCCCCACAACAAACACTCTGTGAGGTGAGTGAGCCTGAGAGACTTCAAAGAAGTGTGACTAGCCCAAGGTCACCCAGCAGCTGCATGTGGAGGAGCAGAGACGCGAACCCGGTTCCCCAGATTACGAGACTACCGCTCTTAACCACTACACCACACTGGCTCTCCATGAGGTAGACTGAAGCAGCAGCCTCAGGCAGTGGAATCCCCATGGGTGCCATGCCTTCCCCTTCTGCTGCTGGTGTCTTGAGGTGGCTTCTGGTGAGATCTCATGGAACTCTCACAAGAGCTCACTGGATGCTGCTGCCACCACACAACCTTTGTAAGCAGGGCTTCAGGGGTCTGGTGCCATGGCACCTTCCTATTTTGCCTCAATTGGTGAAATGGGATTGGCAGTCCCTGATGGATGGCAAGGTGCCTTAGCAGTGAAGCTGGCTAAAGCTGATTGGCAGGTCTTCAGGCACCAAGTTCAAAAGAAAAAGGGGGAAGGAAAAGAAAATATCATCTGGTGACTTGGTGATATCAAGTGATTGACAGGTAGGTTACTCCACCCACCCATCAAACATGGCCCATGATGGGCAGAGGAGATAACAGTCTGGTCCACTGAGCTATCAAGGTTCCTCACCCCTGGACTAAATAAACTGGAGCTTTGAGGATGGCTGAATGTGAGGATGACTTTGCACCTCACGGTTATACTTTTATTCTATGGTTTAAAAGAGAAGGTAGCCACTGGATTTCACCACCCAAACATGGGACTTTATGGACTGACCTGCTGAGATAAATAAAAGACATCCCTTTCCTACTCAGCAAATTAAACTAGTGATAGCATATGGGGTTTAGATGCATTAGCAGAAGTTTGAACTGTGCGCAGAAATCTCTTGGAGGAGTGCACGTCGGCCTGGATGTAATCACAAAGAGAAAGTAAAAGGTAAAGGTACCCCTGCCCGTACGGGCCAGTCTTGCCAGACTCTGGGGTTGTGCGCCCATCTCACTCAAGAGGCCGGGGGCCAGTGCTGTCCGGAGACACTTCCAGGTCACGTGGCCAGCGTGACATCGCTGCTCTGGCGAGCCAGCGCAGCACACGGAAACGCCGTTTACCTTCCCGCTAGTAAGCGGTCCCTATTTATCTACTTGTACCCGGGGGTGCTTTTGAACTGCTAGGTTGGCAGGCAATCACAAAGAGAAAAGTTTAAGGTAAAAAATACATGTTAGATAGTAAAGCAGTGGAAGACGGGAGTGCCTGGCATGCTCTGGTCCATGGGGTCACGAAGAGTCGGACACGACTAAACGACTAAACAACAACAACAGATACTAAAGATCCTAGTTCGGCCGAACTGAGTTGGAGATGCAAAGAGCCATGTTAGAGAGAGAGAGTAAAGTAAATATGTCTCCTCTCCCAAGGTGTGATTGAGAAGAAAGGCAAGGGGAAGTTAGGAGACATCAGATTACAAGACACCAGAAGGAAGGTCAGCACAGGTTAGGTCAGAAAGACAGTCTTGGAAGCTTTGAATTCATCTCTATCTACCTTCTCCCTGAGTTGCATCTAACACTTCCAGCAACTCTGACTGATACAGTATCATGCCCCTTTAAACAGGGTTGGCTTCCCCAAAAGAAACCTGGGAACTGTAGTTTGTTCCCAGTTCTAAAGAGACACCCCTCTCTTCTGGGAATGCTTTAAGAGTTCCCTGGGAATAAGGATGGGTTGTTAAACCACTCTGGAAATTGTGAGAGTAATAGGGGTTTCCTAATAACTCTCAGCTCCTGCCAACCTAGCAGTTCGAAAGCACGTCAAAGTGCAAGAAGATAAATCGGTACCGCTCTGGCGGGAAGGTAAACAGCGTTTCCGTGCGCTGCTCTGGTTCGCCAGAAGCAGCTTAGTCATGCTGGCCACATGACCCGGAAGCTGTACGCCGGCTCCCTCGGCCAATAAAGTGAGATGAGCGCCGCAACCCCAGAGTCGGCCACGACTGGACCTAATGGTCAGGGGTCCCTTTACCTTTACCTTTAATAACTCTCAGCAGCCTTAAAAAACTATGCTTCCCAGCAGGGTCCCAACTTAAATAAAATATTGAGGGGCAGGTAAGCCCCACTCCACATAATCGATCACAAGAGACACACACCATTTGAATGACAATGCCCATCAACTTTGGGAGCCCCAGCCCTCTAAAATATTTTATTGGATGGCCGAAGCGACCTGGGCCCCTAGGAGTTCCCAGTATTGTTGGGAGAAGCTATGACTGTTGAAAGTGGTATGATAATGCTTTAAATGAATAGTGCAGATATGGCTTAAGATTGCTATATACCTACATATGTACTGGTGAAAATGATGTGCCACGTGTTGTTAGGTTTTTGAAATATATATATAAATAAATAAATGGTTCTCTCACTTTTTAAAAAAAAGTACATTACTTATGGGTGGCTTTTCTTAACATTTAACCACACTTTTGTGTTTCTGATGGTGTTTTTGAAGAGAAGGAATCAACAGTCCTGAAGCTAGGACAAATGTATATCTATATACAAACACTCACATGTTTATATATAATCACATATACATAAATCTGAGCAGATGGTGTCCGTTGCTTTGCAAGAACACAGAAATCCTTGGGGTTTGGCGAAGACAGAAGGAAAGATCCTATTCTCAGTACCTTCAAAGGCCGTCTTTTGCAGCTGCTGTAAAGACCTGGACATCTCTAGGCATATCATGGAATGCTGGATTGGTCTGAACTAAATTAAAACCAAACATGATAAGCCGTAGCTCAGCTGGTGTTGACAACGCCAGGGTTGCAGGTTTGATCCCCATATGGGATAGTTGCATAGTCCTGCAATGCAGGGGGTTGGACTAGATGGTCCTCAGGGTTCCTTCCAACTCCACGGTTTTATGATTCTATGTGGGTCCTGTAACCAATCACTGCAGTGTGGAGTGATGCTGTTCAGGCTCCAGCCAGGCAGTCATACTAGAGATTCCATTATGTTTCCCCTCCTCTTTGTTTCCTTCCCTGCCCCTAAGCCAACATTCTGTAGCTACTGATCCTGTCCAGCCCTCAAGTTCTCTTTGCACTGGTTCTGCCACCCCCACCCACTTCTCTTTTAGATGCCCCCCCCAATACTTTTTGTACCTCTGCAAACCTTGTGTATGCCGGTACTGTTGCATCCACTGTGCTTAGCTGGTAGTGAATGAGACTCTTAATCTCAGAGTCAAGGGTTTGAGCCCCATGTTGGGTGAAAGATTCTTGCATTGTAGGGGTGTGGACAAGATAACCCTCATGGTCTCTTCCAACTCTACAATTCTATTATTCTATGGATGGCATGGTTTTGACTGCATAAGGACCTACACTCAGTAAATGAATCTGCAGATAGGATTATACAGCCAAAAAAATGGCTCAAGGCCCCATGAGGAGTAAAATGGAACACCGTTGTGGCTGATAGCCAGGGATGATGGGAGTTGTCCAGCAACATTCGGTGGGAGGCCGAGGAAGTTTTCTTTAATCCAGGGGCAACCGTCAATGTGGTGGCCTCCAGATGGTGCTGAACGTCAACTCCCATCAACCCCAATGAAAATAACCAATGGCCAGAGATGTTGGAAGTGGCACCCCAACAACATCCAGAAGACACTATGCAGATTTGCCCTGTTTTAAGCTATGGGCAGTACCATGCAGGAGACCACAGCAGTTTGCTGCTTGAGACAGAGGCCAATTTTAAATAATTTATTAAAAGACCTTGGCAGGTGTCAAGAGGGGTGTCTGAGGGTTCTGAGCTTCCCATGGATGGCAAATTGGGAAGTGATGTGACATCCAGGCCCAAAGGCATTGTAGCGAGGGGTTTTTGCTGCTTCCACCACTACCACCACAATATTGACAATACGGGGCAGGGCAGGGCAGGGGACAGGACATTGATGTGCTGTACAGCCACCAGCCATTGTCAAGCTAAGGGGCAGAGGGCAAATGAAGACCCTGAAAAAAGCTAAAGCCTGATACCAGTCTCAGCTGAGAGGGGCCAGAAGACTGCATAACTGAGGATTCCAAATAGATTGGCAATCGACTTGCTAGCTGTGGTTGCTGCTTCACTCGGTGGAACCTGCTGTACTCCATAGGCTTGTTCTATTTTAGCAAAATGAGTATGTATTTAGGGCACACGTTTATCTGCCGAAGTAGCATCCTATGGAGAATTCCCTGCTAGCAGATTCTTGCACCCTTGGGTGGCCCAATCTCCTGCAGGAGGAGCAACCTTCTATAATAAGAAAGAGAACACTCGCTCCATACCCACCGCAGCTCCTCAGTTACCTTTAGAAAGCTGCCTTGTGCTGAAACAGATCACTGGTCTATCCAACACAGTGTTGTCTGCACTGACTGGCAACAGCTCTGGGGTTTCAGGCAGGCATTTGTCCCAATCCTTCTCATAAGTGCTGGGTGCTGTACCTTCTGCATGCAAAGCAGATACTCAGTTGCTGAGCTATGATCTTTTCTCCCCAAAAATGACATTTTAAAATGTATTTGGGTGCATTTTTTTTATCTACAAATTGCATTGAAAACTTTGGAGTATTGCCAAATCTCAATGATAATTATACCCCAATCCAAATCTTTATTACGGTCATAGACCAGCATAAGATAAAAGCACCTTCATATATAAATAAAATATACTAGATAGGCAGTAAGGCAACTGCAGAAGTAGCGGGTACACATACTCATACTCACAGATACAGTAGACCAACATAAGATTATAAAAAACCATAAAACATGTAAATCAAACCTTCAATTTTAGACCTGCTGTGTGGCACATACCATCCTCTGACGTATGTCAATCATAGCAGCACAATATCTGGCAACTGAATATGTTATAACAGGATTTATATCTTGGAGCAGTAAGGAGATACAGTGGTACCTTGCGTTAAGAACTTAATTCGTTCCAGAGTCCGTTCTTAACCTGAAACGGTCCGTTCTTAACCTGAAATGGTTCTTAACCTGAAGCGTGCTTTTGCTAATGGGGCCTCCTGCTGCTGCTGCGCCGCTGGTGCACGATTTCTGTTCTTATCCTGGGGCAAAGTTCTTAACCTGCAGCAACCACTTCTTGTTTAGCGGAGTTTGTAACCCAAAGCGTCTGTAACCCAAAGCGCCTGTAACAGGACTGTTATGTACAGTCATACCTCGGGTTGCAAACGCTGCGAGTTGCGCATTTTTGGGTTACGGATGCGCTGAAGCCAGAAGTACTGCAACTGGTTACTTCCGGGTTTCGGCACTCGCACATGTGCAGAAACACTAAATCGTGCTTTGTGCATGCACAGAAGCGCCAAATTGCAACCTGCGTGTGCGCAGACATGGCGCTACAGGTTGCGAATGCTGCAGGTTGTAAATGTGCCTCCTGCACAGATCATGTTCACAACCCAAGGTTCTACTGTATAGAACTGCCCTGTGTGTCCTGGAAATGTATGTATGATCAGCAGAATAAACCTAACACATATGTTTGTGTAATACTGGCAGTGGAGGAAAACATGTTCATTTGTTTCTATAAGTCATTTTCTCTCCTCATAAGGTGTCTTCCTGAAACGATCTTCCTGGATGGCTGAAGGGAGAGCCTGGCAACAAGCCAGGCTCAAAACCCTTTGCTGTTTTGGTATCTCAAGATTGGTTAAATATGTCATTGGAGAGGTGAGGTACCTACTGGTTTCACTGATAATGAACTTTGGGGACCTAGCTACATATAGCTGACTGACATTCTACAAAAACTACACACTGTTTAATGGTTTCTTTGGCCTGTTCATAGCTCATGCCGAGTAAAAGCTGTGGGGTCAGACCTAGAGTTAACATTTTGTCTACCACTGTTGGTTTCCATGTCGTTTGAAAGTTGTCTTTTATAATTAGTGGGGCAAGGTCATGTGAGTAAAAGGATAGTCCCTGTGAGAACAGAATGCTGCACTAGCAGGGTCCTTTGGTCTTAGTAGCGAGCACTTCCAATGTTGTTTCCCCCATCAACAATATGGCAACAGCAGTGTCCTAGTTTAAAGGAGTCAGGGCCAGCCCCCCATGCAGTGAGGTAAGGTGGCCACCACAGGCTGCAGGCTCTGGAGTTGGGAGGGTCGGCAGATCCACCACGCCTGCCACCTGTTGTGTGCTACTGTCACCTGCTCCCTTCCACGAAGAGGGAGATACAGCAGCAAGAAAGGCGACTGGAAAAGGCTCTCAAACCCCTCAGCCGTCACTCTCGTCATTATTCTCTGAGAGAGGGAGACACAGCTACTGTGAACCGACCCCCCCCCTCCACACACGCAGCTTCCTCAAGAGGGTTGGTTCACAGCAGACAAGAGAAGGAGTGAAGATGAATATTGCAAAGAAGGGGAGGACTCAGATCAGCATCAGATATAAGGGGCAAGTAAAGATCAGCATGGGACACGGGTGGCACTGTGGGTTAAACCACAGAGCCTAGAGCTTGCCAATCTGAAGGTTGGCGGTTCGAATCCCCACGACGGGGTGAGCTCCTGTTGCTCGGTCCCTGCTCCTGCCAACCTAGCAGTTCGAAAGCACATCAAAGTGCAAGTAGATCAATAGGTACCACTCCGGTGGGAAGGTAAACGGTGTTTCCGTGCGTTGCTCTGGTTCGCCAGAAGCGGCTTAGTCATGGTGGCCACATGACCCGGAAGCTGTATGTCGGCTCCCTCGGCCAATTAAGTGAGATGAGCGCCGCAACCCCAGAGTCGGTCACGACTGGACCTAATGGTCAGGGGTCCCTTTACCTTTAAAGATCAGCATTGGGTAAAAGGGGGGAAGTGAAGATTTACACTCTCCCCCCACCCCGTTTCTGATGCTGATCCTCACTGCCACCCCCATTTCTGATATTTCCCAAGTGAAGATCGGCATTAGAAATAAGGAGGCGGGGAGTGAAGATCTGCATCAGAATGGGACAGGGTGTGAGGAGCCTCAACTGTATTTTAGAAAGCACTCTTGACAAACTACAAAGGGGTGTGTGTGCCAATTTCTGATTTGCTTCAGGCACCAAAATGTCTGGAGTCAGCCCAGACTTGGCTGGGGTGTTGCAGGGGTGCTAAAATAATGCTCTTTACTGCCCCTATTTTCCATGTTCATTCCCCAGTTTTGTATGATTGGAAGTTTAGACAGGAGAGGAGAATCAAGGGAGCTAGGTATACAGCTTTAAACTACCTAAATAGTTCTGGCCAAGTATAAAAGGGCTTGCTTGTCTGCCTGCCTTTTGTTAGGGAGATGGATTGATTGCTCTCAATAGCTGGCCTTCTGAAGGGCTCCACAAAATACCTGTAAGGAGGGGCGACTTTTTCTGCTGTGGGCAGCTTTCTAAGGGCCCTATGCCCGTGCTGTGCAGGACCAGAGGCAAAGGTGGGCAACACAACTAATGTAAAAGTAGAGCAATGCCTGCCAAATTTACCTGTGTACAATAGACTAGTTACTACCCCTCTCTATGCTCCATCCAAGCAAGAGGGCACTTACCAGCCAGGCAAAAAGACTCAAAGAGAACGTAAAGTTAAGGCTGAGGCTTGGGAGGAAAGAGTCCCAAGGGCCAAAAAGAGAGATGTAGAGGAACAACACATTTGCAAGGCAGTACCTCTCTACCTAGGGAAGCGGGTGGCGCTGTGGGTTAAACCACAGAGCCTAGGACTTGCCGATCAGAAGGTTGGCAGTTCAAATCCCCGCGATGGGGTGAGCTCCCATTGCTCTGTCCCTGCTCCTGCCCACCTAGCAGTTCGAAAGCACGTCCAAGTGCAAGTAGATAAATAGGTACCGCTCCAGCAGGAAGGTAAACGGCGTTTCCGTGTGCTGCTCTGGTCCGTCAGAAGTGGCTTAGTCATGCTGGCCACACGACCCAGAAGCTGTATGCCAGCTCCCTCGGCCAATAAAGCGAGATGAGCACCGCAACCCCAGAGTCGGTCACGACTGGACCTAATGGTCAGGGGTCCCTTTACCTTACCTCCCTACCTACGCCAGCTGAGGATGTCTGTTTGTGGAGATAGACTGCTGTCTGGAGACAGAAGAAGAGAGAGATCTGTGCTTTTGGACTGCACAAACAGAATTTTGGGGTGCTGCCTGTCTTCCTGGAAACCTGATGTGAGAGCACTAGACTTTTTCAGCTATAATATGTGCCTCCAACCATGCTCAGCCTGTATATCTACAAATTCAATTGATAAAGCACACTTCAGCATAACGTGTTGTGTTAAGAGCTTTTTGTGTTCATTCAAGCTCCAAAAAGGTGGGAAATTGCAGCTGCTACAGGCCACAAATTATTTAGGCATTGTAGATATGGTACTGTATTTTGCGCTTCAAGTTTCGCAGCTATCTTGGAGCTGAATGACTGTCGGGGGCAGAGGATTGAACCTAGGTCCCAGATTTGGCTGTTCACTGGAACGGATGCAAAGAGTCTCTGCCATGGAAGCTACAAGGACCCAACTAGAATACTTGGGCATAGCCATGGGGGGAGGGGCAACTGTCTCCCCAAATCAAGTAAATAAATAAAAATGAAAAGAAATAATCCAAATATTTGAAATTGAAATGCTCACTGGGGTCACTTGGATGATGTTGTGGTGCATTCTAGTGACGCAACTGGCAACCCAATTAAGCAATAGGTGTGGCTTCTGCAAACTGACCAATTGTGACACAGGTAGTTTCTGGAAGCTTCTCACAGTTTTCAAATGACTGAAGATTTTGACAGATTTTTCTAAGCAGTTGGGGGTCAAGAGAAAGTAATTTAAAACAACTGTTGTTGAGACATTTCATTCTAAATCTGCTAGACAGTGCCAGACAGAGGATGATGACAGGGGGGTGTCCTGCCCGCCCCCAGCATAAATCCTGACTATGCCCATGACCCTCCACATAGAATTATAAGAGCTGGAAGGGACCTTTTCATTACAAAATGTTACAAAATGTTCATAAGTCTTCTTTGTCAAATATGGGTAAGTGCTGTACCTCTGGAAAATGTCACTGCTCTGAAAAGTATGCTGTGTGTGTGTGTGTATGAGAGAGAGACAACGTAACACAATTCCATTGGACCTCTCCCCAGTCTGTCACTGCCTCTATTTTGCTAATGTGAATTGTTCAAATGGTCCCAAGGGTAGGGTGACTGGATGGATGGATCTTATATCGAGCACATAGGCATAACCCATGGGTCGGCAAACTAAGGCCCGGGGGCCGGATCTGGCCCAATTGCCTTCTGGATCCGGCCCATGGATGGTCTGGGAATCGCCGCATGGATTGGCATGGGGATTCTGATAGTTTGGGGTGCTCCATTTCCCCCCACACACAAACACTGCAGCGGTGCCTCCTCCCTCCCTCCTCCTGGCTTCTCCCCGCCCTGCCTAGAGGAAAAAGGGGGCTGGGCTTTGTTGAGCCGTGATTGGCTGAGCACCATTTTAAGCAGCGCCTCTCTGGAGCCAGCCCTTTCACGCTGCTCATCGTCCCTCCGCCGCTGCCGCCGCCAGCCCCTGCCACTCGCAAGGCACAGGTAAGCAGCCACCGGGGCTCGTCCGGTGCTGTGGAGAAGGGAGGGGAGAGTTGGTGGGGGGGGGATTTCACCCTAAAAAATATAGTCCAGCCCCCCACAAGGCCTGAGGGACAGAACAAGTTTGCTGACCCCTAGCATAACCCCTAAACCACCCCATTAATGTAGTGCATTATTTTTATTTTTAAGTTGTTTGGTACTTTTGTCATTTTTATTTTACTGCCAATGGATGTAGACTTGTTTACTGCAACTTCTTGAATCTCTGCAAGTAAAATATTCACTTATTTGCAAAGCTACATGTCTGTGATTTATTTTAGTCTCAGTATTTTTGTGGAGAAGTTTGTGTAAAGATGGATGAGGGCAGATGTAAATCTAAGCAAGTTTTAATGGAGTGATCGCAATTGTGCTTCACTTTGCTACTGTGTTATGAGAGAGTAAGATATCTCTCTTCCAAACTTCTCTCTAAAAACTGGTAGATTCACCTTTAAAGGTAAACTGAATAGAAGTTCTCCCCCACATTTATGTGCTGTATATATAATTGGTGGTTGGATGGGGTAGGAAAGGCAGAGTCGTGTTATACTTTCTGATATTTCTCCTTATGTTTCCTTTCATATCTCTGTGTATTTTTAGGTTCAAAAAATGGAAACAACATAGAAAAGCCAGTGGGATTTGGTGCTTAGATCATTTTTAACTGCTCTCTTAATAACCAGTCAAACAGTGGTCAAGCTTTTTAAAAGCAAATCTTAATTAAATCAGCTTACTACAGTTGTTTCACTTATTGAGAGGGCAGCAAAAAGACTTTTCATCTTCCTATGTATTTAATGCTTAAAATAATTAACCCAAAAAAGTTAGCCAGGACCTAGTGTGAAACATTGAAGTTTTAATCCTTAACAAAGTGCAATGAATTGGTATAATTTAGGGAACAATGTTAAGTATAAATGCATAAGATATAAGAGGCCGAGCAGTTCTTATTGGTGTTTTGTCTCCAAATACCAGCATGAATGGGACACAAAAGGAAAATAGAATTCAAATATGCACACTGTATTAAAAGAAACAGAAAGCAAACATAATAAAGGTCATTTCTCCCCTAAATTAGCCTTTGCCAACTTGGTGCCCTCCAGATGTTTGGAACTGGAATTCCCGATAAAGAAAACAATGCCCGACCTGAAGAATTTGGAGCAAATGATTCAGCAGAGGAAACACAGCCCAGAATAACTAAGGAGATAGTACAAGAATACTTGGCTAGTCTAGATGTATTCAAGTCTCCAGGGCCAGATGAACTGCATCCAAGAGTATTAAAAGAACTGGCAGATGTGATTTCAGAACCACTGGCAGTCATCTTTGAGAATTCCTGGAGAACAGGCGAAGTCCCGGCAGACTGGAGGAGGGCAAATGTTGTCCCTATTTTCAAAAAGGGGAAAAGAGAGGTCCCTATTTTCAAAAAGGGGAAAAGAGAGGACCCAAATAATTACCGCCCAGTCAGTCTGACATCAATACCAGGGAAGATTCTGGAGCAGATCATTAAGCAAACAGTCTGTGAGCACCTGGAAAGGAATGCTGTGATCACCAATAGTCAGCATGGATTTCTGAAAAATAAGTCATGTCAGACTAACCTGATCTCGTTTTTTGACAGAATTACAAGCCTGGTAGATGAAGGGAACGCAGTGGATGTAGCCTACCTTGATTTCAGCAAGGCATTTGACAAGGTGCCCCATGATATTCTTGTAAAGAAGCTGGTAAAATGCGGTCTTGACTATGCTACCACTCAGTGGATTTGTAACTGGCTGACTGACCGAACCCAAAGGGTGCTCATCAATGGTTCCTCTTCATCCTGGAGAAGAGTGACTAGTGGGGTGCCACAGGGTTCTGTCTTGGGCCCGGTCTTATTCAACATCTTTATCAACGACTTGGATGATGGACTCAAGGGCATCCTGATCAAATTTGCAGATGACACTAAACTGGGAGGGGTGGCTAACACCCCAGAGGACAGGAACACACTTCAAAACGACCTTGACAGATTAGAGAACTGGGCCAAAACAAACAAGATGAATTTTAACAGGGAGAAATGTAAAGTATTGCACTTGGGCAAAAAAAATGAGAGGCACAAATACAAGATGGGTGACACCTGGCTTGAGAGCACTACATGTGAAAAGGATCTAGGAGTCTTGGTTGACCACAAACTTGACATGAGCCAACAGTGTGACGCGGCAGCTAAAAAAGCCAATGCAATTCTGGGCTGCATCAATAGGAGTATAGCATCTAGATCAAGGGAAGTAATAGTGCCACTGTATTCTGCTCTGGTCAGACCTCACCTGGAGTACTGTGTCCAGTTCTGGGCACCACAGTTCAAGAAGGACATTGACAAACTGGAACGTGTCCAGAGGAGGGCAACCAAAATGGTCAAAGGCCTGGAAACGATGCCTTATGAGGAACGGCTAAGGGAGCTGGGCATGTTTAGCCTGGAGAAGAGGAGGTTAAGGGGTGATATGATAGCCATGTTCAAATATATAAAAGGATGTCACATAGAGGAGGGAGAAAGGTTGTTTTCTGCTGCTCCAGAGAAGCGGACACGGAGCAATGGATCCAAACTACAAGAAAGAAGATTCCACCTAAACATTAGGAAGAACTTCCTGACAGTAAGAGCTGTTCGACAGTGGAATTTGCTGCCAAGGAGTGTGGTGGAGTCTCCTTCTTTGGAGGTCTTTAAGCAGAGGCTTGACAACCATATGTCAGGAGTGCTCTGATGGTGTTTCCTGCTTGGCAGGGGGTTGGACTCGATGGCCCTTGTGGTCTCTTCCAACTCTATGATTCTATGATTCTATGATTCTATGATCTACCAGCACAGCCATTCTAAGCCTGTTCCAAATGCTATTTAAATTCACTTGGCAGCAAGCCAACCATTCTAGTATTTAGATCTGTGATTCTCAGGGCTCCTCCAGTCCACCTATTTATTCAGCGTTCATCCTGATCTGCTTGCACAAAGCTTACATGGAGGTTAGTCTGTGCCTAGTCTTTACTGGGTATTTGTTTTCAATGCATTTCTCCACCACATTCCTAACCTCAAAAACTCAATCTGTTGTGCTAGGGGGTCAGAAAGCTTTTTACCCATGTTAATTGTGCAAAACTGAATTTTCTGGTATGTGCTCTCTCCTTTCCTGCAAAGGTAGGACCTCGTTGGGGATAAGAACTGGCCTGCATAGTATCCTGAACCCTGCACCAGCCAGGAACATGGTTAATTTAAATGCTCCCCTGAGAGAGAGAAAACAGCACATAAAAAAGAGAATTGCAAAGGTGTGTTCCCAAGATGTTTTGATCATGTGAGCAAGTGAAAAATGTTGATTGGGTCAAGAAACAAAAATATAATGGTTATTGGGCAGCATGCAGCTTTGCTGAACAGACTTATGAAAGGATGATGTGCAATTTCTCTTGATAAGGATATCGCTGAAACACGCTGGGAATACCAAACTCTTATTTTTAAAAAACAAATCTGCGCATACCTGCATCCTTTTTCAGCTGCTTTTGGCTCTCCTTTTGCTTTGCTTGAACTCCTAAAAATAGACGCACATCCCTTATCCACATTCAAATGATTACAGTAGTACCTCAGGTTACAGACGCTTCAGGTTACAGACTCCGCTAACCCAAAAATAGTACCTTGAGTTAAGAACTTAGCTTCAGGATGAGAACAGAAATCGCGCGGCGGCAGTCGGAGGCCCCATTAGCTAAAGTTCTACCCTAGGTTAAGAACAGTTTCAGGTTAAGAACAGACCTCCAGTACGAATTAAGTTCTTAACCCGAGGTACCACTGTACTATGAGTGGGACCTGCAACAAAGTGTTACAGCACATTCCTTATCTCATAACAGGGGTGCTGCTGCTGAGGCTTCTAGTCAGCTGGCCATTCAGAATGCTGTGTGTGTGCTGTGGTGACTCAAGCAGGCCAAGACACACACACACACACAATCCCCCCCCCCACTTTATTTTCCAACCGACACTCAGCGGTCCATTGTTCCTGGAGGGTGCAGATCAAACTAAGCATGCACTGGGAGGGTTGTACTAACTACTGCATACAGCAGGAGTATGAAACCTTCTGCATGCAAAGCAGATGCTCTGTTCCTCCCCCCAAAGGGTTCAGTTATTTAGTGATAGTATTAGGCAGAAGGAATAATAATGTTGCCCCTTTAAGAAAAGGTAGTACATTTCCCCTTTCCAGACCTCAAGGCAGGCTGGGAAATGAAGAAACAGTAATATTTTAGTTTCTATTGGCTCTGTTCAGAGCAGGAAAACTTTCCCTTCCCACCTTTCTTTCCTTGCAACTTTCTGTTTTAGTTCATGCAAGTTCAGGAAGAGAGGCAAAGATCGCTCGTTCCTACAGAACTCCATAAAGAACTCCATAATTGTAGAGCTTCCTAACCACATTCATTCAAAGCCAAAAGGACAACCTACTGGAATGTGAATCCATGTGCCCTGTGAACTTCAATAAAATACATGTTTTAAGAGCTTTGTGGAGTTTTGTTGCATACTATCCAGACTGAGAGAGAAGTCTCAGGACAGAACATGCTCCACTACTGCGTTATGCTTTTCCTCCACAAGGCAATGGGTGGATGTCCGCAAAAGGCAAAAGTAAGGATGAATTTAGGACAGTAATTTACCAAGGGCAGGCAACAAAAAGTAGGAACTACGTCAGGTAAATAGAGACCAGTATTTCAAATATTCTGAAATGTTTTGTACATGACATTCTGACTTTTAAAGATTTATTTACACTCTTCCAGTAGCATCTCATGCCCCATAAAACCACATGCTGGCTCACAGTTAAATCAGAGGAAAGAATCCTGGCTGTTGGATCATAAATGTCACTTCCTGCATTACTTAAAATATTCTTTCACTACCCCCTGCTGCCCTCCCTCTCCCAAATCCAGAAATCTTTTAATTGAATTGCTGACCTAAGCATGCTCCTGCTTTAGAGGCTGTGAAAGCTGACAAGACCACAGGTTGTATTGACGTAACTCTAGGCCACAGCTAGATAATATATGGGCACAGAACAGAGTTAATACACCACAGTTTAAAGGGGGAAATTAATTCTGCGGTGTTTTCCTTTGGACTGTGAAAAACTCTCTCTGCTCTTCCTTAGAAGAGTTATTGATGCTGATCTGCATCTTGAAAAGTGAAATATAAGCCTCATATTACATCACAGTAGGGCAATATGACATATTTGACTAGCTGGCCCTAGAATTTGTCAGATCTGTCACAGACAGTGCAAATCGTTCCATATATTGTAAATACGTATATAGTGCACCATCACTGTATATACATATCATCAATAATTGGTCCAATTGAAAACCACTTCAGAAAGAAAATTCTAAGCCTCTGCTGATATTTTGCAATAACTCTCTCATCTCCTGTACTGCTTGATGAAAGATACATTACACTAGGCTGTCCAGAACCGTAACTCAGAAGATTGTAAGGCAAGGCAAATGTTCCACCTGCTACCACTTAGACCAAAGTGGTTATTTTCTCTTCCTCTTTCTCCTTTTTAACCTGGATTGCATTGGTGTTTTAAGTATTTTCCAGTTTAGATTACTGCATGCAGATGCCTGGAGAGAGACTACGCACAGACCAGCTACCATTGTGTGTGTGTGTGTGTGCGCGCGCACACACACACACACACACACACAACCAGAGCAACTGATGCTGCTTAGAAAAATACATCACATCACTTCTGGGATTGCTGCTAATGGCTACAGAATGAGAGCCGTAGCCTCCGGGAAAGGCTCAGTCACCAAGAGGGATCTGGGAAGAGCACAAGGGTGCTGTGCACTCCAAAAGCCCCAAATTGAATTTTGGGCGCTGAGGATTCGGTGGCGCCGGTCAGCGAATTCTCCTGTCCGCCCCACCACACAGAAAGGTGGCAGCGGCGGGGGGGGGGGGGGAATGAGACGGGACTGAGTCACGGCATGGAAGAAAAACATCTTTACCCCCTGGTGAGAAGCCTCAAGCTCCAGCTAGGATGTAGTAATCCTTTCCAATTAATTTAAAGCGCTATTGAATAAAGATATTTGGAATTAAAAGAATCAGAAAATTGGGCATTATGATGGGGAAAAGTTTCAGGAGGTCCGCCCTATTCTGGCATTTCCTTCTGTGACGTATGCGTTTGTCAGTTGGGTGAGTGATTTTTGGCATTTCCCTCCCAAAAAAGCTCAACAACTCTGTTTTTTTTAATAAATTTGTATTGATTTTCCAACATGAATTAAAACACATTACAACTAACAATACATAGACAAACAAACATATAAACACGT
The DNA here is from genome assembly GCF_027172205.1 of Podarcis raffonei. Classification (NCBI taxonomy): domain Eukaryota; kingdom Metazoa; phylum Chordata; class Lepidosauria; order Squamata; family Lacertidae; genus Podarcis; species Podarcis raffonei. The sequence continues at coordinate 7,222,413 of NC_070621.1, forward strand.
ATAATTTCATAACCTCTTTTTCTTAAACCTTATTTCAACGACTTCCCCATGCCTCCCTTTTCTGCATCCCTGTTTTAAAATTTTTCAGCAACCCCTGATTTCAATTACTTATCATTCACTTTCTTTAATCCTTTTTCTCTTACCCAATTTATCGCTGCAATTCTGTTTTACTTTACCCATGACATTTTAGCACTCATTAATTTTACAACAGTTCTTAAGATAAACTTTAAATTTCTTCCAATCTTCTTCCACCGTCTCTTTTCCTTGGTCACGGATTCTGCCAGTCATCTCAGCCAGTCCCATGTAGTCTATCACCTTCGTCTGCCACTCTTCCAGCGTGGGTAGTTCTTGTGTCTTCCAATACTTTGCTAAAAGAACTCTTGCTGCTGTTTCACCTCAGATCGTATAAATCTTTCGCCTTTTACTAAAGCTCAACAACTCTGGGCCATCTCCCCCCATTTTCTTAAATTGGAGTCCCCAAAAGTAGGGGACGTCTTATACATGGAAAAATATGGTATCTTCTTTGATCCCTTTCCCATCCATTAACAAGCTGGTATCTTGCTGAAGCCGTAATAAATCAGAACTAGAGTCCTCTTTACCATCATAGAAGGTCAATGCCACAAATCATTACAATATTTACACACAATTCAACTCTTGTAGTTATTTTGTAAAAAAATATGAAGTTCTCGTTAATTCCCTCTTGCATTACATTAATAATAAATCTTCGGGGGAGGCTTGCTAGATCATAAAACAGCAAGTATAATGTATATGAAGATAGAGTAAAGGCTCCCCTTCTCCTACATACCAATCAGGTTATGGCAAAAGTCCTCTCCAGTGGCTGATTCATTTAGCAGGTTATCTTGTCTCCTTAGTCCAGAACGCACCTATTACTTAAGCCCAAATCCAAATACATCTTAAGAAACAGAAGGACCTCCGCTCATAGTGACTGCATTGGAGAGTTACCGATATGTGGCAGTGCTATGCACTCAGCATCCCCTGCCTCCAACATTCTGTCGGAACGAGAGGCAGGTATTAGATGAACTGCAAGTGAAAGCTCACCCCCCCAACCCAGCTTGCAAGGTCCTTAATTTATCCTTAATTATCCTTAATTTGCTGCACGGACGGTCTCCGCTAGCATGGGAGCCACTTTTCACCATGGCGGTAAGCACCGGAAGTCCTTCATAGTACAATTTTATATCTGTTTGCTCAAAGGATGATCCTCTTCTGTCACTACCACATCCAGTTCTGAAATGTGCCAACTCTTTCTTGTATTTTCCCCAAAATTCCTCAGCCTTCAGTATCTCAGTACATCTGTGTTTTTTTGGTTCTATATGTACATAAAATCCCTTCTGGGAATTCTCACCTAAATGGGATTCCCTTTTTCCTGAGCGCTTTAGTCAGAAATTTAAAGTCCTTTCTTTCGTTCAGTATTCTTTTTAGAATTTCTTTCAGAATTATTATCCTCTTGCCATCTACCTATAGGTTGTTTTTAAAATGCATTTGCAGAATTTCATCTTTAATAGCTCTTGAGAAGAATTGCACCAGGCCATCTCCTGGTAGCTTCTTCGTTCTGGTGAACACAGACAACATGGAATGCTCTCTCTATCACAGCCAGCATCTCTTCTTTCATTTTCCCCAGAAATTCCGCTAGTTCTGTAGCGTTTGTCTTTAATGTTCTCACCTTCTTGCTCCAATTTCACAAAACCGCAAGATTTCGGTCTCATTTCCAAGAGAGTCATCAGATCTAATACCTGCTCTTTCTCCAATTTAAGAGCACCCACGTCCTTCTGAGTTGTGTCCACATTGGTTTTTTTAACCTCTTGATGTTCCACCCAAATTTTATTCACAGAATCTTCAACAGAGGTTGTTCTCTTAGTCTGTTCCACAATGTTGAAAGGAAGTTGAGTTATTGTATTTTTATTAGCCTCTAATGCCACTTGAACCCCTCTCAGTGATTCATTTAAATCTGGATTTTTCTCCTCTTCCACTGCCACCAATCCTCTCCTTGATGAAGTCCCTATATGCCTTTCTTAACTTCTGTCATTTTGGTCCTGTCAGTTGCAAATAAGTTAGCTTAGACAACAGTCTTTCTGGGTCAGGATTTTGTTTAGTAGTTCTCTTCTAGACTAAACAATCTCACAGCCAAATTCTTGTGATCCTGTGATTCTTCCCCCTCAGATTTCAAATCTGGACCAGTATAAGAGGGTAAAACAACTTCAGAATTTGCATGCAGATGATCTCAGTGACCCTGCTCACAAAACTCTGCATGTCTAGACACTACAATCCTGCTATGCACAAGAAAAAAATTGATAGCCTTTGGACAAGCTCTGATATCTGACAAACCTCAATCTCTGTGCTGTGGGATCCCCTTTTCTTCTCTGCCCCACTCAGGTTGTGCACCCAAGCCCAGCAACTAAAGGTTCTGAGATGATCTACACATGGCTCGTTGCCAAAAAGCAGTAAATAAGGAGTATTATCTACTGTAGAATGAAACAGCTTGTTCTGTATGTAATTAGCACACAGAATTGCTCCCCCCCCCACTTTCTGGGTATACCAGAATCACTCAGCATAGAATCCTTCATTGTTTGCAAAGATCTAATCTCACATTCTGTTCTTCTGAGGAGAAAATGGTCATGTTTTGCGCTGACTGATCCCACACTTCTTCAGCCAGGTATGGAAAGCTCCTGACATGAACTCTCCACCTCTATCACTTTGAAACTGTGCCACCTTGTGGGAGAATCTTCTATCCACATAGTTAACCCAATCCTTAATTACCTGAAACGTTTCACTCTTTTGCTTTGTGCCTCACCCATATGAGGCGCTAAAAATCATCGATTAGGACCAAAAAATACTTAGCCCCTCCTTCCATCTCAGGGAACGGCCCAAAGAGATAAACATGAACCAGAGCAAATGGTCTCTGACTAACCCTGTCACTTTTCTGATAAGACCTACATTTATTCTTTGATTCTTTGCATGTATTGCAATCCTGAAAAAGTTGAACTTTTTTTCCCTTTCATTTTGGACCCTTCACACAGCTCAGACATTTTAGCCTCATTTTTTGAAAATTTGAAGTCCCGATGCATCTATGCCATAAATGTAAAAAACCATTATGCAAAGCTTTATTTCACTCTCTCATGCATGCCCCGGACTCTTTCACACAGCCTGGTTGGTCTTACAACACATACAAACCATTCTTCAGTGGCGCAGTGGCAAGTTTGCCTGCCTTCTCTACTGTACAGCAAGAATCAGAGAAAGACGCTTTGAAAGCTTGTTTCACAAGACAGGATACAGACATTAAATTATTTTCCAGACAAGGAACAATTAACACATTAGGCATTGCAGCGTCAAGACTGTGAACATACACATTGTCACGCCCACTCTTCCATCAGCCAGGACCACATGTGCAGGTGTATTAGGAAGCTCCTCTTCGAAAGACTGTGATGAACAAACTAGAGACTTAGGTTATTCACTGTCAATTATCCAGCATAGATGGGTGCCTCCATGAGATTCCTTGACCATTGAGCCTGATGCTGATGCTTCTTCTGCTTCTTAGCAGCTGCTGGCTGCTGTTTGGCTTTGCTGCCACCCAAATTAGCAGTGCAGTTCCGCTGAAGATGTTTTGATGATCCACATGGAAAACCCTATGCTGACTCCTATGCACAGTCACCGGCCTCTCTGGAATGCTGTCCATCACCAGCTGCATTCCTTCCACCAGAACGCCTCCCACTTCTTGGGTTGCACTGAGGGGTTAACTCCTTCCTCTCCTGGTGTTTTGACACCTCCATCAATGATCTCCCAGTGAGATACTGCATGGTCCCTTGCTGCTCAGGCAGAGCCTCAAGAGTTAAGACTAAACTGTCCCATGATTTATTCAGTGATGACAATATGATATACACCTTCTGCTGCTCTGAGTAATCCTCACCAAGCTTGCTGAATTGTGAAAACAAATCACACATCTTTTGCAGATGATCTGAAACACTTTCACTTTCCCTCAACCTGGCTCTATACAAAGCCCTTGTTCTTGCTCCCCACCGAAACTCAGCTGTATCTTGATTGGCAGCATCTATTCTATGCACATGTGATAGTTGGGAATTTTCCAAACTTAAATCGGATTAGCATGGGATTTGTCCTCAAATGTCTGTTGCCCATTATCAAGATTCCCAACAGGAGGATTCATTACAGTGCTCCACAATCCCTCCTGCTTCAAATACGCCCACATCTTGTCACTCCAGGATAAATAATTGTGTTCATTCAATCTTTCCATCGGGAAAGAAACTGACGTTGAAGCCAACGCCATAGTGGCAACCAAGCTATCAGCTGTCCTGGACCGGTGATTGATTACTCACTCAGTGCGGCAAGAACACTGCTCAGCTTCTGGCCCCACGGACTCTCCTTGCTGGCGCTCCTCACAGGCAACTCCTGGTAACACAGATTAGCTGCTGTTTATGCATCTGTGCCAACCCCAACACCTTCACAGGAATTATACCATAACCTGTTAAAGATTTTATTATCTCCAGATCATATTGGTGTGTGCCAGCCCTAATATCAGCAGAGATTAGCCTTGGACAGCCGCCTTGGAAGCACACTGAAGTTCAGGTCACACACAAAAGGCAACAAAACACTCATGGAAGCAATAAAGATCAATCAAGTAAGTTGTTTACTTGAGCAGGTCATAAAATGTGTAACTGTTTCTTTTTACATGCAGTTACTACAACTGTCTCCTGTAGGAACTGTGCATGTTCAGAAAACAATTCCCACAGCAAAAGTTCATTTGTAGACTAAATAATTCAGCTCTCACAGCTTCTTGAATCTTCTTTCTGTTTCTGGAACGAATGATTGAATACACTCTCAATCACTCAGCCCAACATGCCAAACAAATCCAGGATTACTCTGAAACAAATACTCACATGATGTGAAGCCAAGAGAACACCAATAATATGGTCTTGGAGTACTAATGATTCCTGCAATAAAAACATGTAATGCAATGCAAATATATATTACAAGATGTCTGGTCAAATTACACAGGCATTACCAAATCCGTAATAACCCAGTCCTTGGTAAGTTTGCTTGAAGCAATATTTCACTGAGTTCACAGGAATTTGCTCCCCCTGAGCTTGATACTGCAGTCCAAGATGTTGGTCAGGGAGGGAGAATGGCAGGTATGTAGGTGTAAACACCTTTCCCTCCAGAAAATAAACTCCCTTATATTTTCATAACAGCAGAGGACTCATGAGAAGTGGCTGGTGCCCACTGAGACCAGTAGGACCAAAAGCAGGGAAGCCAACAGCAGGTAGAGCCAGAGCAAATAACATGCAGACACAATGACAGGTGGAGCCAGTTTTGTCCCTATCCTCTTCCCTGTTGGATTTTTACAAATGCAACACGGAGACTAAGAAGGTAGATGACAGCCAGTGTCACCCACTGGGTCTGTTGTAAATAGGAAGGCAGACAGGTGGAGGCTGGCTGAGGGCAGCCTGGGGTTGGTGGGACAGTGCCCTATTCACTGTAATGGAACAGCCTCCACTAGGACTCACATCTTTATGAAGCAGCCCCCCACAACATTGAACCCTCATTCACATGGCCTTCTTTCCATGACAGGAGTTCCCATAGGCAATAAATATATTTGGGGTAACCAATATGGTGTCCTCCAGATTCCACTGGATCCCAACTCCCATCCTCCCCACCACCACCACCACACATAAAATCTCTCTGCAAGAAAAAAATCTAATGTAGCAGGTAGAGCTCTGAACATAGCCCACTCCTCTGTCTGAAGAAATGAACCTATGCTGCCAATTCTCGTAGTAGACCAGTATAAAGTAAGCAGCACATAAGCGGCACAGAAAACTCTACCAAACCATTCTACGTTCTAAAACTTATATTAATGACCCAAAAATTGAAAGAGCAATGTACAAGATCTACTACAGAAGCCACAAACAGAAAACTCATTCAAATTGTGTCTGTGCTATACTTACTGGAGAACATTCAAAATTATTATCTTCTCCATTGCAGTAAAAAAATGAAATAATAATAATAATAATAATAATAATAATAATAATAATAATAATAATAGAAGAAGAAGACGACGACGACCATTTCATGAACCTTCATTACACCCTAAATCAGGGCTGGATCTACACTGACCATTTTAACTTTATTAGAATGATATGAGATACAGTATTCTAAAATGTCACAGGGGATACTGGTAAATTTTAAAAAGTTCCTTACCTTGTTTTGTCCGCAACAATGCAGCTTCCCTATTGCCGGTTCTTGGTTGCTCTGCAGCGCTCTCTGATGTCACATTTTAATAACGCATTATTAATGTTAGAAGTGAAACGTAATGTGTCCATCTACATTATGAAAATCATTCCGTAACCCTTCCTGAATGTTATAAACCATGAGTGTAGATCCACCCCAGCTGGTTGCAGATATTAGTTTTGAAGCTCTCCTGCAAGTACAAAAGTAGCATAGATGGAGGAGTGGGCTTGGCTAGAAAGCTAATGGCTGCATGACACTCCCGCTCCCCTGCAACCCATTGCACTCAGTGGAAGAATACAGTTTTTGCCACAAGGATTCAGATTGTGTGATGGAGCATGCCAAGAACATTAGAGCATTGTTACTGCTGTAACAATTTGTTACTAACAACTGTTTTCTCATGTATATTCTGTACCATGAAAAATAAATAAAAACTTTATTTTAAAAAAGAACATTAGAGCATAAGAAGAGTTAACTTTTCCAGATATGGTTACTCTAAGTCTGACACCCTTTCCTCTTCCTTTTGTGGCTCTACACAACAGAAACTCAGAGAGTAAAAGATTACAAACACACACATACACTTACTTCCAACCAGGCACTCCTTTTTCTCAGGCTTACTGCTTCTGATGCCTCACACATACAAGAGAAGCACCCAGCCTTTCAGCTGGATTTCGTGGTAGACAAAGGTCAAAGAGCTTTTGAGAGATGGGGAAAAATTGAAGGTGATCTTTATGAACATCACCACTGCTGCTATAACAAATTAAGCCAAATGTTCACTAAGATTGTGAACTTTTAAGATCATCTCACCCATTTCTGTGATGGTGCCCTTTCTCTTTTCCCAGTTTAATTCAAATTAGTAGGTAGTCAGCCACTTACGTGCTTGCATCTGAGGCTTCCCAGCAGAGGAGTCAGCAATGATGTCGGCCTGTGTCTCGCTGCTCAGCCTGCCTCGGATGAGATCCTTTGACTCCGTCCAAGGCAGGAAACAGTGATCCGATACACGTGGAAGATCTCCAGCCAACCCAATACATTTGCCTTTGTGACCCCCCAAATCTCCCCCCACCAGGCCTTTTCCAACCTCAGAAAAACTGCTTTGTGTAGTTGCAGTTGACCCAGAAGTCAATTTTAACAGTTTTTAAAGAACAGCAGAAAATCAGCAAAACTAGAACAGCAAAATAAAAAACAAGATTTAAAGATATACGGTAATCAGCCTTTCAAAATAACTGAAAATACTTTTTGATCACATGAGAAACTGTTGTCTGGGTGTGTATACTTTTCCTCCTCTTTCATTCAATGCCACCACAAATAGAATCTGTTTTTGTCTTGAACTTTTTGGTTACTTTGTTCAAACAGAAGGCGCATTGCCTTGAACTGGGTGTTAAGGACATCCAGCTATGATTTTAGCAACTACCAGCTTTCTCTCACATATGTTGCTAAACAGACTATCAAGTAGTAACAGCTCTTTAGCTGCTATTGATTGGAGCTGGATTTGAACTCTAAGGTACAAATCCCCAGAGCCAGTCAACCTATCCAGCGGCTGATATTTGAAAGGGCAATGAAAGGCTGAGCTGAAAGTACATTTTTCTCCCAAGGCCTTCTGCTGTCTCACGCTTGCTTGCCTGAACGTAGAGGAGTTCAACATAGAGGAGCTTGGCCACTTTTAGAAACCTTGTATGCATTACAAGCCTATCTACCTATAAAATGGAAATAACCAACCAAGAATATTGCCTGGAGCACAGCTGTGTTGTTATTACAGAGTTGATAGTCTTAAGAGGAATGTGTTGCCGGTGGGTAAACTGGGTAACTATTTCAGAAGAGTGTGTGTGAGAGCTGGACTGTGCAAAGCCTAGACAACAAGAGAAGTTATGCAAAGGGCACAAAAGGCATTGGAAGAATTAATAGCAGACTGGAAAGAGGAGACAGAGAAAATGGATCGAAAGAGAAGGAGCAAAAGGGACAATGAGAGAACGAAAGATAGGATGAAAGATTAAATAAGTGAGGCAGAACTGAAGAGAAAACAAAGCTGATGAGATATATTAATGCATTGGTAGGCAAGAAGTTTGTTGAAGGTAGTACAACAAAAGGGCAGACCTGAGTAAGAGAAAACTAAAGATGGGTTTAAGTGACAAAGTACTGAAGCAAAGAAAAGGATGGAAGAGTAGTGCACCTCACCCAAGATGGGAATTGTTCCTAAGATTTGATTTGATTGAGAGTTGTGTATGAGAGATCCCATTCAAGGCCCAGGGAACTGAGGGCTTAAAATAAAATTACCGGAAGCAAGCAGAAGTCAGCCAAGGGGAAAGGGGAGTGATGAAGCTGTCTGAAATAATCTTTAGGAAGGACTAAGGGTGGGGGAGATTAGCAGAATGTGGGAATGGAGAGGCGAAAGGTTAAATAACACAGTAAATTGACTACTTTTATCAGATAGGAGGAAAGTGGAGACAGCTTGCAAAGCGTACACAAGGGAGGAGAATATATAAAGGGTGGGGTGGGGAAAAGGCCCCCTACTTGTAGTGATTTCAATTTTTGTGACTCCCTTGTGAATTCTTTGTTGTTCTTTCTGAAGGGGAACAGAAGAAGAGTCTTGCTGGTTTAGGCCAAAGACTCATCTAAAAGCCCTCTAGACTGGTGGATTTTTCTGTGTGAGAATATTCAGCAATATGCATTAGTTGTGGATTTCAACCACATATCATTCCACTTTATTAATAGTTCTGCAGTGTTTCTCCAATGAATGTTACCAAATTATTTTCCTCTGGAGGGGTACTCTTGCACTGTAGCACAACAAAAGCAGGACAGTCCCTCCCCTCAGCCCAAACAGTTGTGATATGAAAAGTTACATATTTCTGTACACAACAACAGCAGCGAGAATGTTGGTAGCCAGTCATTGGAAAGGAAATTATATTCCAACAAAGGGGGAATGGTTAAGTAAACTTTGTGAGTACCTGGAGTTAGCAAAATTGACGGATTTAATAAGGCATAAGTCAAAAATTTTAATTCAGAAACAATGGAAATGTTTAAATGATTATTTATACAAGCAGGGCTCAAATACTAAAGTTTGGTTGTGTCTAGACTAACCTTGTGAAGAATTCAGAGAGCATAAAGATTTGATGGATTATGAAATAATCTAAGGAAGGGAAATGATTGAAGAACAGATGTAAATGCGAGCAAGATAACTAAGAGATGTGTGGTGAATGCGGTGGAAGTCTTTTATAATATTTTAACTAAGATTTATATATGACTGTACAGTGGTACCTTGGGTTAAGTACTTAATTCATTCTGGAGGTCTGCTCTTAACCTGAAACTGTTCTTAACCTGAAGCACCACTTTAGCTAATGGGGCCTCCTGCTGCCACTGTGCCACCAGAGCACGATTTCTGTTCTCATCCTGAAGCAAAGTTCTTAACCTGAGGTACTATTTCTGGGTTAGCGGAGTCTGGAACCTGAAGTATCTGTAACCTGAAGCGTATGTAACCTGAGGTACCACTGTATTTGAAGCAAGAATTTGGTAATATTCCAGGTTATGAAAAGTATTTTTTCTTTTCTTTTGTCCCCCCCTTTATACCTTTTTCTTTTTTCCCCTTTTTATTATTGTTTAACTTCTATTTTTTGAAAAAAATAATTTATTTTTTTTAAAAAAGTTACAGGATTTTTGCAGGAAGCTATAGGGCGCCTGCAGGTGGCGCTGTGGGTTAAACCACAGAGCCTAGAACTTGTCGATCAAAAGGTCAGCGGTTCAAATCCCCGCGACAAGGTGAGCTCCCATTCCTCGGTCCCTGCTCCTGTCAACCTAGCAGTTCGAAAGCACGCCAAAGTGCAAGTAGATAAATAGGTACCGCTCCGGCGGGAAGGTAAATGGCGTTTCCGTGCACTGCTCTGGTTTGCCAGAAGTGGCTTTGTCATGCTGGCCACATGACCCAGAAGCTGTACGCTGGCTCCCTCGGCCAATAAAGCGAGATGAGCGCTGCAACCCCAGAGTCGGTCACGACTGGACCTAATGGTCAGGGGTCCCTTTACCTTTTATAGGACTGAGCAGTATGGCAAAACATTTGTTGGTGCAAAGAGGAATGAAAAAGGGATTCTGTACAACCTTCCAAATACCATCATGAGCACACATCACCATGAATGTACTGAGTCAAATATTCTGTTTCTCACAGTGGGCAACCGGATGCCTTTTCTTGGAAGCCCACATGCAGGACCTAAGTGAAACAGTTCTTCACCACTGTTCTTTGTCAGCAACTGGTATTTGGAAACAGGCTCTCTCTGCCCCATTTGCAGCTCTGTCCTCCATGAATTTGGATAATTCCCCTTTAAAGCCATCTAAGTTGATGGCCACCATCACATTTTGTGGAAGTGAATCCCATAGTTAAATCTATGTGCTGTGGGAATACATACTTTCTTTTGTCTGTTGTGACTCTTCCATCATTCAGCATCATCGGATGACTCAGAGTTTAAATTTTAATTGCAGGGCCAGGGGAGACTTCTGTCGATTTAACTGCCACATGCTAGCTCACTGTTTCATTGTGCTATCCACCTGCAATATCCCAAAGTACTCTTCCTGATCAGCCACTACCAGCTCAGATCTCATCAGTCTACATGAAAATGTAATTAAATTTTTTTTTGACCTGGTCCAATATACATCACTTTACTGCTAACTTACAGTTAAACCGCATCTTCCATTTTATTGCTGATGGAGACATCGTTTTTTAAATTCTTTGCAGTCTTTCTGTTTTTGAATAATTCGGTGTTTTCAGCAAATTTGACCACCATACTTCACCGATCACAACTCTGTCATCAGTCCCACTATAGATCCTTAGGGAGATTCCCCCCCCCTTTTATACGTGTCCACTGTGCGAATGTCCCCATGATACATAAGGGGGGCTGTCCTCTTGCACCAGGACTACTAAGTTTAATTTTGGCAAGAGACTTTGTCCTCACAAATTAATGGGAATGGATTGTTTTTAAAGAAATATGTGTAAAGGGGCTTTAAGATTTTGCAGGGGTGGCGGTGGTGAGATGAAGTAGAGAATTCTGAGGTGGTTTTAGCAACAATATGTTTAAGTACACTTGAGAAAAAAAAGGTGAGAGGGAATCCTTATCTGCTAAGTGACTATCTAGAAGGTGCTAATATGTCTTCAGGAAGAGAGCAGATTTAGGTTCCCTGTTACTGAGTATATTTTGAGGCTCTCTCTTCAAGCTTATGCAACAAATTCAAAGTCTTCTATTCAGGATGCTGCATTCCATGATTTTGGTCTTACCAAGCAGGGCTTTTCTTACGTTTTTATCCTCAAGTACTTTTAAACACATGTGTTCTATCCTCATACTTTCCCAGCCTTTACAAAATTCCTCACCCCAAGGTCATTTCCACCTACCTCTGTACACAAATCCTTCCGCTTTGTATACCGTATTTTTTGCTCTATAAGATGCACCAGACCACAAGACGCACCTATTTTTTGGAGGAGGAAAAGAAGAAGAAAAATATTCTGAATCTCAGAAGCCAGAACAGCAAGAGGGATCACTACGCAGTGAAAGCAGCAATCCCTCTTGCTGTTCAGGCTTCTGGGATAGCTGCGCAGCCTGCATTCGCTCCATAAGACGCACACACATTTCCCCTTACTTTTTAGGAGGGAAAAAGTGAGTCTTAAAGAGCAAAAAAATACGGTATTTCTATTTCTCCTCACAAGTTCTTCATATCCCAAGAGTTTGTTAGTTCTGTAAAATTAATTATCCATTAACTATTGTTGGCTGTACATTCCCCTCCTTGCCAAAACCCACACATTCCAAGGACTTTTTGGATGAATATCATATAATCTGAGTAGTAATTTACCATCCCAAAGTGGTGAATTTTTATTTGATTTTACTTGTACATCTTCTTCTCACATTCTGCACATTCTAGGAATAGGTTGTTGTTTTTGAAACAATTCCCCCCACCCCGTATCCCTTACAAAACAGAGGGCAGCATTTTAAAGAGGCTATTTATATACACTTCCCTCCAATTTCTCAAAATACAAAAAGCTGAGGGGATCCATATGTATTTTCAAAAGCAACAGTAGTATAATACTGCTTCTAATAATAACGATAATGCTTTCTGGTTTTTATCTAATGGATAGACATGCATATCTGCAATTTTTGCTTGCTTTGAAGAATTTCTATTTGAGCTTTGTGTCTACTTCTTCCCAGAGATTTTGCATCTATGTTCCCCCCCCCCAACTTTGAATAGCAGACCAGTAAACAAAAGTGGAGGAGAAATTAAAGAACCTCTAATGAGGGTGAAAGAGACTCTTGAGAGTCCCATAGACTGCAAGAAGATCAAACCTATCCATTCTGAAGGAAATCAGCCCTGAGTGCTCACTGGAAGGACAGATCCTGAAGCTGAGGCTCCAAGACTTTGGCCACCTCATGAGAAGAGAAGACTCCCTGGAAAAGACCCTGATGTTGGGAAAGATGGAGGGCACAAGGAGAAGGCGACGACAGAGGATGAGATGGTTGGACAGTGTTCTCGAAGCTACCAGCATGAGTTTGACCAAACTGCGGGAGGCAGTGGAAGACAGGAGTGCCTGGCGTGCTCTGGTCCATGGGGTCACGAAGAGTCAGACACTACTAAACGGATAAACAACAACAACAACAAGCATGGGGACATTGTGTACACATGTGTTAGGGTGCATTAATCTTTCATTGTGAAAGGAGGCTGCCAAAAAGTGAAACTGGCAGTGTGTAATGATTTGTATAATGTGGTGTGTATAAAGAGTACATTTATTTTTAACTTTGTGAGGGGAAACAAGGCAATAAATTGGAACATCTTTTAAGAAGAGAGAGAGAGAGAGATATGAATGTGAAGTTCTTTGAATATTTGAAAGTGCTATATAAATGCTAAGCATTATTTTTAGTGTTTATTTATTTATTTATTTTAGTGAGGGGAAACCCAGCCAGGCAGTAAATGAATGCAAAACATCTCTAAGTGGTGAAAGCATAATGAAAAGTCTAAATACTGCACTATTATTAATAATATAATTATTATTGTTTTAGTGTATGTTTTCCTCCGTGTGAAGCATGGGTAAGGGCAAGTGAGCTAGTCAAAATCTTTAAAAGAAGTTTGTGTAATGAATTTAAAAGCACACTTTTTTGGGTAAGGGGAAGCAAGCTATTAAGACTGCAGCTCTTTACCTGTTTACCTAGGAGTAAACCCAACTCAATTCAGTAAGACTTCGAGAGCCAGTGTGGTGTAGTGGTTAAGAGCGGTAGTCTCGTAATCTGCTGAACCGGGTTCGCTTCCCCGCTCCTCCACATGCAGCTGCTGGGTGACCTTGGGCTAGTCACACTTCTCTGCAGTCTCTCAGCCCCACTCACCCCACAGAGTGTTTGTTGTGGGGGAGGAAGGGAAAGGAGAATGCTAGCCGCTTTGAGACTCCTTCGGGTAGTGATAAAGCGGGATATCAAATCCAAAACTCTTCTGAGTAGACAAGTATAGGATTAAGCTATGATTAAAGTTGGAAGTGTGTTTCTAGGCACATTTATTTTTTCTCACGTGAAGAAGTGAGCCAGCATCTAAATCTAGAACCTATTACAAGTGTGTGACCAAAAATTGCTGACCACATGAAAGTGCCATATAAATGCTAAGTACTAATTTTCTAATTATTGTTTAGTTTACCCTTGAGAGAAGAGCTAGTAAATTAAAGGATTTTTTTAAAGGACTGATTTTAAGGACCCAGGAGAGCCAAATTTATTTTTCTCTCCTAAGTAGTGAAGTGAGCTTCAAAACTCATAAAGTTAGAAATCTTGAAGAAAGAAATACGTGTTTCTAAGTGATGCAAATCTGTTTGACCCCTTGAAAGTAGGCATACTTTCTAAGTAACAATGTTATTAATACTATTTCAATTAAGCCTGAGATTTGCTTCTTTCGCTCTCTGGAGAAGTGGGTTAAGATCGATTAAATTGGGGATATTTAAAGGGCTGTGTGTATGTGATGAATGCCCCCTCAATATCATTAACAATAACTAACAGAGGTGTGGTATTTTTGACCCCCAAGCTCTCCATGTTACCCTACTTATTGTTAATAATAAGTTATTATTATTTCTTTTTGTGAGCAAATATGTGTTTTATGTTCCTTTTTTTTTTTTAGCTGTGCATTACACCTAAAAAGCACATTTACCGGTATATTTATGCAAAGGGAACAGAATCTAAAAAGTCAATAAAAGTTGGAAATCTTTCAAGCTCAGAGTTCTTCGAATTTCTTTTAACTCTTCAAATGCTGTACACACACAGAGCCTAATTACTAATATTACTAATTACGACGAAACATGTTTTTTCTCTCTCTCTTGTGTGTGTGTGTATCACCTAATTACTAATATTATTACTAATTATTATGATTTTAAAACACATTTGCCTTCTTGTGAGGGGGAGGCAGGATATATTACTAATATTCATTATGATTAAACGTCTTTTCCTCTCTCTTGTGTGTATACGTACATCCTAATTACTAATACAGTATTAGAGTATATCTGATTATGATTATTTTTAAACAGGTTTTCTTTCTCATGTATGTGTGTGCGGGGGAGGCATGATATACAGCCTAATTACCTAATATTAGTGCCAATTATGATTAAATACATTTTATTTACCTTTTGAATATGTGCGCGCACACACAGCGCCTAATTACTAATATTATTACTAATTACTATGATTTTAAAACACGTTTCCTCCCTCTCTCTCGTTTGTGTGTGTGTGGAGCCATGAGGCGGCCAGTCACCCAGACTGCACTTTAAAGTTGGGACCTGTCGAACGCAGCGTGTTTTCGCGCGGCTCAAAAGTAACTCGCTTTGATTTTGGAAGCAGGTCGCTCGCGAAGCGGCGGCAGTGGCCAGAACCAGAGCCAGCGCGCGAGGCGGAGCCAAAGCAGCGGCGGCGGCGGCGGCGGCTGCCGAGCTGGGGGGCGGCTGAGTCGGGGGCGGAGCAAGGGCGGGGAGGAGGCAGGCGAGGCAGGCTGTGCCCGGCAGGCGAGTCGCTCGCGTCGGCTGCTGCTGCTGCTGCTGCGACGTCCTCCTGCTCTCTCTCGCTCCTTCTCTCTCGCTTCCTTGCTCCCTCTCGCTCCCCGGGTCCGAGCCACCTCCTCGCGCGCCCTGCGCCCCGCTCCGCTCGGGCATGGCAGCCCCTCGCCCCTTGCTGCTCCGCCGCCGCCGCCTCCTCCTGTTCCTTCCCGCCGCTTGCTCGTCCCCATCGGCGGCCGCCGCTGCGCCCGCCGCCTCGGCTTCCTTCTCTTCGTCGCCTCCGCCGCTACTGCCGCTGCTGCTCCTGCTGACCAGCGGGCCGGGCCCTTCGGCGGGGGCGGCCGCGAGAGTAGAACCGGGCGGAGGAGCTGGCGGAGCCGGCGGGAGGAGCGGCGGAGCTGGCGGCGGCAGCCCGTGTCGGGAGAAGACGGTGACGGTGTCTACTCTGCCGGTGCTGAGGGAGAGCGACGTCGCCTGGAGCAGCGGCGGCGGCGGGAGCAGGAGCCCCCCGGTCGGTTCATCCTCGGCAGCGGCGGCCCCGGCTGCCGATTCTTCCTCTTCGTCGTCGTCTTCCTCGGCTGCTGCTGCTGCCGCCGCCTCACCGGGCTCGTCGCCTCCCGCGGACTCGCGGCTGCTGCTCTTCGTACGGACCGAGCTGCCCGGGCGCGTTGCTGTGCAGGACGACCTGGACAACACCGAGCTTCCCTTCTTCACGCTGGGTAAGGTGGCGGGGAAAAACGACCCACTACTTGGATGGGTGGGAGGGGAAAGGGGGAGCGGGGTGGGGTGTTTGCCTAGAGGTGCCTCCCTCCTGCCCTCTTCGCCTTCTTTGTGGGAATTTATATCTGCCTATCGGGAGCTCCTGCAAAAGTTGTTAGGCGACCCCCTGGGGTGCGGGGGGGGGAAGAAGCATCTCTTTCTCCCCCCCTTCCCCGCAATTTATGGAGGTAGCGCATGCGACCCCTGGGATGGGGCAAAAAAGAGCTCCTCTGCTTTTTGTGGGATTTCTTTCTTTCTTTTCTATCTATCTACCTACCTGGTGCTTCAAAAGTAGTTAGGCGACCCCCTGGGATGGGGAGAGAAAGATGCTTTCTACCCCAAATTTGTGGGCATGAAGAGACTACTGAGGTCGCACATAGGACCCCCTGGATAGGGAAAGAAAGACTTCCTCCCCCCACATCCCTTTATTGTGGGGATTTATATCTATCTTATATCCTCAGGGTAGGGATATAAATAAGCTTTCCTTTCTCCCCACCCCTCCAATTTTTTGTGGGCATGAAGAGAGTATGGAGGTAGTACAAGCACATACGACCCCCAGGATGATGCAAGCAATACATCCCTCCTAGGGGTGGGGGCATAAAAGGAACTGCAAAGATTGCCCCCCACCTTCCTCCTCCCATTGGGTTGAGGGTAGAAAGGGCTGCATTCCCCCTGACCCCTTGGTGAGCATGGAGGGTGTGTAAAGGTAGATAGGTTTGCCCTCATGACCACACACAATATCGGGATAGAAAGAAGTGTCCCCTCCTTATGGATGTAGCAGGAGTACAACACCCCCAAAAGGGGGGGGTGTAGAAAGATGCCCACAAAGGGGTTGCTCCCTCCTTTGGGCGCATGCTGGGAGTAGAACATGGATGCATGCTGCCTCCACTTTTTTGAGCCTGGAGAGCTGAAAAGGTGCTCCTCTTGGCATGAGGAGGCAGCAAAGAAAGGCGGGCATACACCCCTCCCACCCAGAAGGGGTGGAACGGGGTGCTGACACCCCCTCCCAATGAAGGAATGCAAAGTAGAAGGGTGGAAAGAGATCTGCCTGCTTTCCCTGAAACGTCTCTTGGAAAGGTAGACTGAAATGGGGAGGA
Organism: Podarcis raffonei; assembly: GCF_027172205.1. Lineage (NCBI taxonomy): Eukaryota > Metazoa > Chordata > Lepidosauria > Squamata > Lacertidae > Podarcis > Podarcis raffonei. Next base: position 7,239,501 of record NC_070621.1, read on the forward strand.
GGGTGTAGTGTGCTACCATTACTTACTCCAGGTGCTGTACAACTGAAAAAAGAAGAACAAGTCCTTTGCGAGTTACTTGCAACTGAATGTTCAGAGAGGGAGTAGGTGATGTCTGGATCGAGGTGAGCAAAAATGTATAGCAAATGTGAGGTTTATTCCACAGAACTGCAGGTGCTCCTTGAAAGGATGGACTGGAATGGGGATGTGAGATGTAGTGGATGACGGTGCCTAGTGTTGCGCTAGGTGCTGTGCATCTTAAATATACGAACAAGCACTTGCTAACAGCTTATTGGAATGGCTTCAGCTACACAAATAATATTCCTGTAACAGCTTATTGGCTAACACACTGGGGAGCAGGCGCCCAGTTGTCCAGTGATGGTTGGGGTGTGCAAGGCTTACCATACTTCAGTTGTGACTTTTCTACCCCCAACTTTCCCAGTGGGAACATACATTGGAAGATAGGTAGGCTTATCTCATCTCCATGTGAATAAGCATTGGAACAGTGGGCTGGAATGAAGGGGCAACATTAATATTGTGCCGGGAATTGTAAAAATTAAAAGCAGCCAATTCCCTGCCTAGTTGCATACAAAAATTTGCCCGCTAGGACTAGGAGAGAGACCCTACTTTGGGGGTGGGGTTACAAGTTTACTATGATGGGTTGCAAAAGAGATGCCCCATGGGCACACTTACTGGGGATGGGAGAAGATCATGAGTAGTGAATGCCCAGCACATAGGATAAATGGATTTGTGCGTGGGGATAACACAAGGGAAGGCATGGGGTATTGAATGGCATACTTTGCAGGAAGCATTATATGTGCATTTAGGCAGGCGAGAACAAGATTCAGCAGAGTGGGCGGGAGGGCAGTGGCATATATTAGAAAAACCATTCAGGAGGTACAGTAGGTGGCCAGATGAAGGAATTGTGTACACTGGTGAGTAGAATAGGAGAAGGGCATGTCTTGAAATGGTGCGTTGGAGGGATGTGCTGATGGCTGGAAGGATGGTGTGCTGTGTTTCTGGTTTCACAGACAAGAAGCTTTCTGGAGAAGAAGGGCACTGGATGAAGAATATGTTTCAGATGGCAATGGACGGTTCAGTAGAAGGAGACACTGGGCCAGGGTGACCCTTCTGTAGATTGAAGGGAGCACACCATAGCACAGTAGCGAGGGGTGGGTAGGTAGGTGGTGGGGCACAGAGTGAGAGATAGTATAGAAACGAAATACTAAATAATAATAATATTGATAATAATACTCACTGACAGGTGAAGAGGATGCTTTGGAATACTGCATCAGGGTTTAATCAATCCTAAAGTGATGGAGAACCAGTTGCAGATGTTCCTTAGATAAAGTGAGGCATTGATAGGAATGGGTAGGTTTGGGAAGAAGTGATGATAACAGCTGTGGAACAGCCCGCTGCAGCAATTTCTTTGGCAGGAAAGAAGGAGATGATGTACTAGGATGCAATGTGCAAAGTACCAGTCGTGAGAATGTCCTGGGAATGGACGTGAATGCATAACATGATGGCCTTGTGGGGTAGTATTCCAGGCATGGAGGTTAATCAGGTAGGGAAAGAGCCAGTTGCAGACTACAGCAGGAGAAAGGGGGCTGAGATCCAAGACCTACGGTAGTGTAGGAGGAGCTGTGTGTGTAGATTGGGAGGGGTGGGAAGAGAGGAGGAGTTATCTTGAACATTTTTGGGATAAGTGGGAATTTTTTCTAGCTTGCGAGGGCTAGTCCAGGTTAGGAAGCATAGAAAACCCAAATTAAGCTGTGTGATGTGATTATTATTTTTCTTTTATGTTTGCTAGGATTTTATAAATAAATAATCATAAGTTTTGTTTAAAAAAGAGAATATTTTGCCGCTTGAACAACCCCTCATGTGCATTTGGAAAACCTTGCGGTGGATCTAAATAAATAGTACTCAGAATAAGGGAGGTAAATGCAAGTTAGCTGTGCTCTGGGGAGTGACAGATGGTGGGATGGAATTTGGATTGGTGGTGGTAAGGGATTGTCTTTGCAACGAATTCTTGGTGGCGCCACCATGGGTCAAAGCAGAATGACTGAGAACTGTGGAGCAGGTAGGCATTGAGGGTCAGGCGAAGGATGGCTGTTCTCCAGTGAGTGAGAATGCTATGAAAGGTGATTCTAAGATGTGTGGCCTGGAGGCATGCTTCACTTGAGGTTGGTGTATAGGGGAACAGTAATGAGACTTGTTTGGTTGGTATTCTGTGGTATATGAATAGGATTCTAAGCATGTGTTTGACCTACAGTTGCTCTAGGCAACAGTGGAGAGGCTGGGATAACTCCTGGCAAAGCTGCTGGACAACTTGTTCTTCAAGTTGCTATCCCTGGCTCCTGGTTTCTTCTGCTCCTAGTTATGACAACTAAGAGTGCTAACACTATCGATTGACTGTTAATGATTTGGCTTATGCCTTATTTCTGTTCATGGGGGGGGGGGAGAGAGAGAGAGAGAATGCCTTGGGCAGAAACAAGTTTGTCAATATGATTTCCATACAGTTTCCAGAGCTTTGCGATGGGTTCATTTGGAGATGCTAAGCAGTTTATGGGTTTTCTTGCCATTTCCTATTCCTCCCTGCAGTGTGTGCTGGACTGAGTAAATTGTCATTTCCATCCCTCAAGGATTGTTACCTTTGTCCCTGTGGATGTTTAAATTTAGGCCACATCTTCAAATGGAAAGTATCTTCCCTCTTCCCTCCCCCCCTTTCCAAGCTGCCAAACACTTTGAATTTTGTAAAAAGACATTCTTTATGCTGAGGCAGGAGTCTCTTTAGTGCTGCTGTCACTTTGCTGTGGCTTGATTTCCTTCTCTTGCAATTGATAGCTTAATTATCTTTTAGCGCTTTGTAATTTCCCCCCTTCCCTTCTTCTGCTTCCTGGTGCGTTCCATGTCCCCCTCCTTTCTGTTCTCTTCGCCTGGTTTTGGAACAAGATCTGCAAACCTGCCCAGTATCTCTTGCTTTGGAGGAAACTCTGCTCATCTCCAGTGTGGCAGGTGGCATCCTTAAAAGACTCTGTTTTGAAGCTGAATGGTGGAGTATGAGAGTTGCGCAAAGCAAAGGCTTTGTTCTAATAAGCAACTTGTATATAAATATTTTGTTCTGATTATTCTCATTCTAGCTGTCATGGTCTGTCACTTGAGTGTCTCTGTGTGTTTGCTCCAAGCTTCTAAGGTTCTCTCTAGTCTAGTGGGAAGAAGAGAAAGGAACAAACGTCTGTCATCCTGTGTGTACCTTGTTGCTCTTTTGCTCTAACATGGTGTGTTCTTGCCAGGCCTTGTCAAGGTTGTTGTGTGTATCATAGCTAACTTGTTATCCTCACTAAAAGTATACTGTTTAGAATTCTGCATCCAGAAGCAGGCTCTGTGCTCTGGCAGAACAGCAAAGGCAGTCTGTTGATCTCCACACAGCTCCTCTTTTATCTACCAGCTTCTTCCCCTCACTGACGCTTCAAAACCTTGCTGTAATTTGTGGATCTGCTTGGCTTTGTGCTGCCACTGATTGGTGCTTAACTAGCTGTGGTTGTGAGTCCCCCTCACATGTCTTGCATAAACTTAAATGTGTCAGGCTGTTGTGTAGATACACATATATGCCTGAAGTACAGCTGTCCTAGGCAGTCTTTAGAACACTGGCTTAGTTTTGTTTAAAGCATTTTTTTCCTTTGATCAGGGAAAGTATAATGCTGATGAAAAATACAGATTTCTCCACACTGGGGTCCTTTTAACCCTTCCCCAGTGATTTTAAATGCTGTTTTGTTTTGTTTTGTTTTTATTTTAAAAATAATACAAGAATTGCTAAGTAGAGCTTTCTATTGAATGTGTTTCTCTCACTAAAAGCACAATTTTATACTCTCAGTTACACTGGGTGATGAGGTTGCAGGATTTGGTGAAAGACCCATCACGCTGTTTGAAGTGGATTGAGTACAGTGGTACCTCAGGTTACAGACGCTTCAGTTACAGACGCTTCAGGTTACAGACTCTACTAACCCAGAAATAATACCTCAGGTTAAGAATTTTGCTTCAGGATGAGAACAGAAATCGTGCTGTGGCGGCGTGGCAGCAGCAGGAGGCCCCATTAGCTAAAGTGATACATCAGGTTAAGAACAGTTTCATGTTAAGAACTGACCTCTAGAACGAATTAAGTTTTTAACCTGAGGTACCACTGTATGCCGCTATTGTGAAAGATACACCAGAGACTCACCATATAAGGTAGGGTTGCGGGCAGCACTAGGGTCTACCCTAACTCCTCTGATCATGGCCATGGCCGTGCTGACAGTGCACTGGACCTGGAGTAAGACGTTGCCCTCTTACAGACTTCAGCAGAAAGGATATTAGCTGCCCCTGCATTGAGGGCCACCCCACCCAAGACATCACAACAGAGCAACTTTGCACATAGTCACAGCACTCTACCACCCATGGGTGTAGCCGGGGAGGGGCAGGGGGACAGCTGCCCCCACTAAATCAAGTAAATCAATAAAAATACTTAAATAACTGATGTTTTTACCCCCTCCCTAATATAAAGGCTGCCTCCTAACAGAAATCCTGGCTACACGCATGCTAAGGTAAAGGTAAAGGACCCCTGACAGTTAAGTCCAGTTGCGGACGACTCTGGGGTTGTGGCGCTCATCTCGCTTTATTGGCTGAGGGAGCCGATGTTTGTCCACAGACAGTTTTTCTGGGTTGTGTGGTCAAGACTGAGAGAGCTTGGGAGGATCCTCTTTACTAGCAAGCTCTCTCTTCTTTTTCTTAGATCTTTCTAATACTGTATTGTAAAATAAAGGTAAAGGTAAAGGGACCCCTGACCATTAGGTCTAGTCATGACCCACTCTGGGGTTGTGGCCCTCATCTCACTTTATTGGCCGAGGGAGCCGGCGTACAGCTTCCGGGTCATGTGGCCAGCATGACTAAGCTGCTTCTGGCGAACCAGAGCAGCGCACGGGAATGCCGTTTACCTTCCCGCTGGAGCGGTACCTATTTATCTACTTGCACTTTGACATGCTTTTGAACTGCTAGGTTGGCAGGAGAAGGGACCGAGCAACGGGAGCTCACCCCATCGCGGGGATTCGAACTGCCGTCCTACCGATTTGCAGGCCCTAGGCTGAGTGGTTTAGACCACAGCGCCACCCGCGTCCACCCCATGCTACCACTCCATAAACCCCACATGGGGAGATTGTAATTCAGATGACAGAACAGGCAGCTTCAGGTTATCTATCCCTTTCTCCATGCTATGCACAATTAGGACTTTAAAGGGAGAACTTTGATGAGAAACAGGGAGAAGAGGAACTGTCTCCAGAAAATAAGAAGAGCTCGCCAAAGGCCCATCTAGTCCAGCCTCATGTTCTCACTGTGGCCAAGCCGATGCCCCAGTGGGAAGGTGACAAGCAGTGCTTCAGTGCAACAGCACTCTCCCCACTTGTGATTTCCCACAAACTGTTATTCAGAAACATACTGCCTCTGACAGTGGAGGTAGATAGAGGCGCCATCTCTGTTGCTGCGTTACCCCTGCCAAACACCTGATTCATCTGGTAGTGCAGCAGCAGCAGCAACAATAACAAAACGTTTTTTATATTTATATTTTAATTTTGCTGCTGGGAGATTCAGGGGGTCAACAGGGTAGTGCAGCAGCAAAAGACGTGTATTTTGCTACCTTGCTACCCCAACAAACAGTTGATTCACTTGGTACAGCAGTAGCAGCAAAATCCTTGCTGACTCCGTGAATTATATGGCCAGGTGGGTGACGATGCTAGGCACCAAAGGTGGCACCTGGACTTCTTCATCCGGTTGCAAAAGGCTGGTTGCCGGTCGCAAAATGCAGCTGGCACCTGCTAATTTCAGACATTGCTTTTGCATGCATTGCAAATACTCATACCACTGAGCTATGGACCTTGTCAGGACTGTAATGCAGGAGAGGGGGGCGAGTGGCTCCAGAACAAGGACCAGACATGTCATATGCAAGCATATAAATGGGTGTGTAGTTTGAAATCTCTTGAGAATGCCTTGCCACAACTCTTAAAAGTAATCAGTGCCCTTAGGCAATTGAAGGTGAAACCTTGTGCTTATCCAGAGTCTGCCTCATGAGTTACTTTGGTGGTGCAGGCATGGCTAATTCAAATTCATTGCCATTTCTGCTCTTGCTAAGAGAAAAATGAGGTTTTTTGATACATAGGTTTTACTCAGAGTAGATCCATTAAAATGAATACATATAAGTTAGTTGCATTCATTAATTTCAGTAAGTCTGCTCTGAGTAGGACCAACATTGAATACAACTAGCATTTGGAATTCACCATTCACCATGTGCATTACATGCCTGAGAACTGCTCAAATATGACCAAGCTAAGTTTTCCGGTCGCTTGCTTTGCACCTGAGCCATCTGTGAGAAGTGGAGAAACTTCTTTGTTTCCCAACCTCAGCACCACCTGATCCCTGCCTTGCTTGCTTCAGAAAGACTTCTTGGAACACACTAATGTCTCAACAAATGAAACTGACTTGTAGAAAATGTAACTTGAAAAAAAGAGACATTGCACATACTTTTGTAAACCAATAAATCTTTAATAAAAATACGTTAAAAAAAAAGGAAAGAAAGAAAGACTGCTTTCAGCCTTTCTCAACCTGTGGGTCCCCAGATGTTGTTGAACTACAACTCCCATCACCCCTAGCTAGCAAGGCCAGAGCTCAGCGATGATGGGAGTTGTAGTCCAACAACATCTGGGGGCCCACAGGTTGAGAACCTCTGGTAGATGCTGGATGAGAAGCGAAGGGGGTGGGTGTGAAACTCTGAGCGGAGGTGACTCCCTGCCCATCCACCAGAGTTGCATGGTTGGCTGTCTTGGGTAGCTGCCTGGTGGGAGCAAAGAGGAGCTGTGGTGTTTATGATGATTAGGGCAGGCAAGAGGAGGTGGTGGGGAAGAGCAAGCAGCTGCCTTTTCCCTCCCTCTGTCCCTCCCTCCATCCCTTTGACTCCATCAGTCTTGGTCTCACCTCACTCATATCCACTGAGGGAGGGGTAGACCTTGCCTGTGTAGAGACACCAGTTCCACAGGGCTCAGACTCGCTCTTTCCTCAAGTTGTGAAATTCATTCCACCCACCCCATGCTCTTCCCCACAACCTGTCTTCCTTGAACCTGCCAGAGGGATGGGCTTTGCTGCTGGAGCAGATTTTGTTGGGAGAAGGGGGAGACCCTGAAAGGAGCGGAGAAGAAGATGAGAAATTGGCAGTGTGAGCAGCAACTGTGTGTCTGCTTTGCTTGTTATATGTGTGTGAGAGATAGCAGAAGCCAATAGCAGCACTGCCTGCTTGCCTGTCTGCCTGTTTTAAGGGCTGAACTGAGGAGGGGGAGGCTCCAGTAAGCAGTTTAACCCTCGCCTGTGCAGCATTCAGCCAGCCCTGATCGGCCAGACAATTTTTGAACAGGGGATACCCAGAACACATAATATAAATAATGCAGTTAGGAAAATGACCAACATCAACAGGGAGAGTCTATTCCATAAATGGACTAACATTTTGGAGCACAGAATAGAAGGTGCATTTGATTTTTCATGTTTGTCCACAAAATTAATGCTCAAACATTAGCGTGTAGTATCAGTAGTATCAAATTTTATTTGGATCACAAACCAGCATAAGATGAAACATATGGATAAACTGAACACATAAGACTTAAAACAGATAAGGGATAAAAACTAATAATAAAAAGGTGATCATACTATTGTTGTTGTTGTTTAGTCATTTAGTCGTGTCCGACTCTTCGTGACCCCATGGACCAGAGCACGCCAGGCACTCCTGTCTTCCACTGTCTCCTGCAGTTTGGTAAAACTCGTGTTAGTAGCTTTGAGAACACTGTCCAACCATCTTGACCTCTGTTGTCTCCTTCTCCTTGTGCCCTCAATCTTTCCCAACATCAGGGTCTTTTCCAGGGAGTCTTCTCTTCTCATGAGGTGGCCAAAGTATTGGAGCCTCAGCTTCAGGATCTATCCTTCCAGTGAGCACTCAGGGCTGATTTCCTTCAGAATGGATAGGTCTGATCTTCTTGCAGTCCATGGGACTCTCAAAAGTCTCCTCCATGTGAGGGGGACTGCTGTCACCATCTGCAGTGATCATGGAGCCCAAGAAAGTATAATCGCTCACTGTCTCTATTTCTCCTCCTTCTACTTGCCAGGAGGTGATGGGCCCAGTGGCCATGATCTTAGTTTTTTTGATGTTGAGCTTCAGACCATATTTTGTGCTCTCCTCTTTCACCCTCATTAAGAGGTTCTTTAATTCCTCCTCACTTTCTTCCATCACTTTGTGTCATCTACATATCTGAGGTTGTTGATTTTTCTTCCGGCAATCTTAATTCTGGCTTGGGATTCATTCATTCCAGCTTTTCGCATGAGGTATTCTGCATATAAGTTAAATAAGCAGGGAGACAATATACAGCCTTGTTGTATTCCTTTCCCAATTTTGAACCAATCAGTTGTTCCATATCCAGTTCTAACTGTAGCTTCCTGTCCCACATAAAGATTTCTCAGGAGACAGATGAGGTGATCAGGCACTCCCATTCCTTTAAAAACTTGCCATAGTTTGCTGTGGTCCACACAGTCAAAGGCTTTTGCGTCGTCAATGAAGCACAAGTAGATGTATTTCTTGAACTCTCTAGCTTTCTCCATAATCCAGCGCATGTTTGCAATTTGGTCTCTGGTTCCTCTGCCCCTTTGAAATCCAGCTTGTACTTCTGGGAGTTCTCGGTCCACATACTGCTTAAGCCTGCCTTGTAGAATTTTAAGCATAACCTTATTATACCATACATCACTTAAAAAGATAAAGACAAGGACAAACGGTTAAAAGCGACTATAAGGGAAAGAATGTAAAGGAGCATAGGTCTTGCATTTTGGACCTTCAGTTTAGGCCTAGTTTGTGGCACAAACCATCCTTTGACGAATATCCATCATGGCAGCGCAAAATCTAGCAACTGAGTATGTGACATCTGGGTTTTTATCTTGAAGTAGTATGGAGGTATAAAGTTGTTCTGTACGACCTGGAAATTTATGTAGTACAGTCATACCTTGGATCCCGAACGTCTTGCGAGTCAAACATTTTGGCTCTCAAACGCTGCAAACCCAGAAGTGAGTGTTCCGGTTTGGGAACATTCTTTGGAACCCGAACGTCCAACATAGCTTCCACGGCTTGCAATTGACTTCAGCCAATCAGAAGCCATGCCTTGGTTTCTGAACATTTTGGACTTCCGGAACAGATTCCGTTCGACTTCCAAGGTAAGACTGTATAGGCAAGATGAACCTCACTCGTGTATAGTATTGGCAGTGAAAAAAGGCACGTTCTGTTGTTTCCAGTTGCCCTGAGCCACATGGGTATTTCCTCTCCTCATACAGTGGTCTTCCTAAAGAGGCCTTTCTGGATGGCTGAAGGGAGGGCCTGGCAATGGGCCAGAGTGAAAGCCCTTTGTTGTTTCGGAATTTCAAGGTTGGTATTAGGTATTTGGGAGGTGAGGTGTCTTCTGGTTTCACTGGTTAAAAATTTCAGGGACCTGACTATATATGCTTGGCGTTTTGTATCTTCCACACAGTATTTAATAGGTTTTTTTGGCTGCTTCATACCCCATTTTGAGGATAAAGCAGATTTAGGGAACTTGGGGGCGAAAGGCAAAAGTGGGCAGAGCAACAAATTTACTTTTGTACAGCAGCCTAGTTTCTACACACTTGAACATAGCCCTCTTTATTTTTCATCCAGGTGAGCAAGAGGCATCATAAGAGTTCAAGGAGATACTCCAGCCAGGCAAATGTACTCAATGAGGGTGTAAAGCTGCATTGGTAATGGATATGACCTGAGAAGAGGGTGTAGACCAGGTGTGGGGAGAGTCCTGATGACCAAACAGAGACTTGGAGACCACATTTGGCCATATCCTAAATTTGCCAGTCTCTTTTCAGAGGCACCCCCATCACAATCTTTTGTTGTTGTTGTTGTTGTTTGCATATAAAGAAAAACATGACCCATCCTACACTGGAGTGAAATCTGTCTACTAATCAGGATCACTTTAGACTTATTCTCTACCCACAGGCATTAGGGGGGAAAGAGAAAGCTGCAATTATCCTCCACGTTTCAGAATAACATTGTGCTGATTCTGTTATGTGTGAAGCAGCCTTAAGCCTGACAGCATATGATGTGGCTTGCTTGTTACTAGGAAGCATGAAATGGCAGGCTGAGGTTGTCGTCCTGATACCAAGAACTTGTGAGCTTGCCACATTAAACTAATAAGACTTGAATCTGTGGGGACTGGGTTGCTTAGCCCGATGCAAAGAAATGCAGTTTCCTGGAGAATAACAGAAATATCGCTTTAGAAAACGGCATCAGCTATTGCTGCCCTTGCAGTTGAGAGAAATTCCTGTGCCAGGGTTTAGAGTCAGTCTTCTATAAATGTGTGCTGGCCATCACTACATCTTCTGTGAGTGTATTTCCTCATGGAAATTCTACTTTGTGAAGAAGCCTGCCCTTTTTTTGCCATTCATGGCATGATCTAGTGTTTTAGTATTACAAGAGAGTAAGGAAAAAAGCCCACTCCCATTTGGTTGTTTCCACATGATGCATACTTTAAAAAAATTTTATGATTGTTCATCTTATCTGCCTGAAAAGAATGGTTAGGGAACTTTTTTTCTGAATTCCTCTGATGTCATCTGTTAGCAACCACTTATCAATAATGGTCAGGGCTGAAACCAATAATGGGCAGTGCCCACTCTTTTCTCTGTTTATTCTCTCTCTGCCCAACCCCTTCCCTTGCCACCTTCTTGAAATTAGGCCAAAAACTGCTCATTCCCCATTTCTGCTTTTCAAATAAAATGTCCCGTATATTGAAACTTGTCTTCCAAGGGGGGTTCCTTGGTTGCCCTTTTCTGTATTTCCCCCAACTTTACAATAACCTTTTTGAGATGTGAACAGAATTGTGCACAGTATTCCAAGTGTGGATGCAACATACGTTTGTATGAAGGCATTGCAATATTGGCTGTTTTATTTCTAGTCTCTTTGATCCCTGTCATGGAATTTTCCTTTTTTTCACAGCTGCCAGGAGACACTGGGATGTTTTTGTTGAGTTATCCATTACAAGATCCTTTTACTAATCAGCCCACTCTCAGCTCAAAGTTTTAAGATGCATTACTTATATTTATTGTGCATTGAACTGCATTTCTCATTTTATGCCCATTCATATGTTTTAGAGAAGTCTTTATAGGGTGTGACCCAATCAGTTTATTGTTTGTACCAACATGAATATTTTTGTGCCCTCCCCAAAGTCTGCTGCATGCTGGTACACATAAACACACCCACACCACATCCCAGCTTGGTATTGCAGAGAAGAGTAGAAATAAGATTTCTTTTTAGTGTACAAAAGTGAGTGCAACAATTCAAGCATTACCTCTTGCTGTCTTGGTCCAGGATGCAAATAATTGATGACATGTCCTTTAGGGGCATCAATCATACCTTATCTCATAGCTGTAACTGTTGAAAAGTTATGACAGTTCTTTTTACTCATCACATGTCAGAGAAGTATTTTAGCCCACTAGGGGGTGTTGGTGACTGGATGGAAATGCTTCTACAAGAAGTTTTCAGCACTGAATTTGGCTTACAGTAGTTTTTAAATTTTTATTTTTAAGTAGCCCTTATGAGTGGGGGGATAATTATTCCAGCGCCCCATCAGAGCCCAAAAATAGCTTTGTGGATTTGATTGCATGATTACTGCAGGGGATCTCTGTCAGAAAACCCTGCTCCTGACTTCATTTTCTTAGTCTCCTGGGGGCTGTTAAAATACATATGTGGTCAGCCTCTTTTGCCCATGGAATCATCAGCTTTCTGTGTTCTCCATAAACTTGCCTCTCTGTTCTGTCCTATCTTGGTGTGGCTCCACTAAAAGAAAAGTTCACACTGTACAGTATAGAAATTGGAGAAACAAACTTTGTTCACTACGTTTTGAGTTCATACCAAAAAGTGTGCTTTTGTTAGATAGATGTAAGAGACTGCTCCCCTCCCCATAAATGCTTATATATGTTTCCTGTAGCTCAGGATGCACTGATATCTTGCCGTGCATATCTTTTTTCTATCTTTTGTCATTTTCATCACCATAAAAGACTGCTGGCTCTGATCTTTAGACCTTTTATATGAGAAGGTCTCTACTCTTTCAAATATATATCGTAATTTTGTTGGCAGCCATAATATTTCTTTTGTATTATTCTGTACCTACCTTATGTTCCATCTCATTTTCTTGAACTGTGAAATGCTAGGTTAGCAGAGCAGAATGTGAGTGTGTCACCAGCTTGCATGGGTGCTATAAGGGTGTTTATCAATAAATTCACTTTGTAAATTAAAGGTAAATTTTCTGGGCTTGAATTCTGCTGTGTTGCGCAAGGACAACCTTCTGTCCTTTTAGGGTTGTTATCTGATATGAGTTGATGATCTGATAAGAGTGAGTGTAGGAAAGGTTTTCACAAGGGGCTGAATCCCCAGCGTAGAACACTGCCAATCAAGTACGCCACATAATCCCTTACAATGGGTACACTTGGAGAGAGACATATTGGAAAACACACCCACCAAAGCATACCCATTCCTCCCAAACAAACTAAGGAAAATCCCCACAACATTAAACCGGTTCATGAAGACCATGCCTAAAGCATAGAAGGAAGAAGTAGGAAAACTGTCCCCAATCCCATCCCCACTAATCCCCCTGGTTCATCACCCACTATGCAGCACAAAATCTCCAGGTAAAAACCTGGCAAGCCAACGGCACAAGAAATACAAGACAAACTAAGGGACACCCAAATACCCTGGCTAACACACCACCAATTTCTTGCCCTCTTAAACAATCCAGTTGTAAAAGCACCAGCAACTAACCACCTTTGAAAACATTCTCCTAACAACAAAGGAACAAGGCAAGGGGATGGTATCCACAATATATAAAATATTGCTCCAAAACCCCACAAACTCCCTCAATGCAATCAAAAAGCATGACATAGGCTATGAAATTAATGCCACCCAATGAACTGGAATGTGATCTAATCCTCCCTTTAAATCCATCTCAGCCAAAAGAAGGGAACTCACGCTGAAACTCACATACAGATGGTACTTAACACCACGGAAACTGGTGATACACCCAGGAACTTCACCAAAATGTCGGAGAAGCTCCACCTCCACAGGCACATACCTCCACATGTGGTGGGAATGCCCCAGAATCCAACCCTTCTGAACAACAGTCGTACAAGAGATATGCAAAATAACTAAAAAAGTATTAGAACTCACCCCAGAACTGGCCCTACTGAACAGTTTCCAAGATCATAATGACCACTCACATTACAAAGAGCTTATAACCCACCTACTCTCATCAGCCAGAAGCCTCATAGCCAGACACTGGAGAGATCTGTCAGGAGTGAACATGGACAACTGGTACCAAGTCATATGGGAAAAAGCCTTACTAGAAAAAACTAAGAAAAAATGAGACTGACACGGGGGCAAATAGAAGAGGATGCCTTCACCCCAGTATGGCTCCCCTTTATTACATACACAGCCCAACAAGACCACAACAACCCACCAACAACATATGGATGAATTTGGCTTACTTGACCCAACAAGCCCCTCCCCCTCACAAATGCAAACAAAACCCACTGCAGACAACCGCAGACAACCAATCACACCCTGCCCCCCAATACCTCTCACTATCAACGAAATGTAACAAGCAAATAGAAAGAACCTACCCAGTTGACTCTGACACCCCCACTAAGTAGAAGAATATAAGCTTTACCACCACCCCTCTTCTCTTTCTAATCTTACACTGCATACAACACTAATGTCTTACAACAAATGTAACTGATCTGTAGAAAACACAACCTGAAAAGAGACAATGCACTTACTTTTGTAAACTAAGAAAACCTTTAATAAAAATTATTTTTAAAAACAACAACAAGGGGCTGAATCCAATGATGCACAATGGAACCTGCCTTTCCTCTCCTCTACCTCTGCACCTTCACAATCTGCGGTGGAGGGTCTTCCACTCCTCGAGAGCAGATTTATAGAATTCATTTATTTTTCAAAAACTTAACTAGCAAATGCAATAAAATGCAACCAATGAACAAGTACATTGAAGCACAGGAAAGGTTAATAAATAATGCAGAAATACAATGTAGAAGAAGGCACAATTTATTTCGTTCAGTAAGTCTCTCTATAGTCCTCTGTTTGTTTGAGGCGGTTTTCTTGTATGGTTGTCATGGCATATATAGGAAAGAAGAGGAGGCCAAGATGCATAAAAAGTCAGTGGGTCTGAAGCTGGCTAGTCAGTTTTTCTGCTAACACAGCATTCCAAATATGGGCATTCCAAGAGTCAAGGGTTAGCCTTTCAGCAGAACACAATACCTGACAATTTCTAATTGTGCTGCTACCATAAGACAAACTATTTTTCATGACTTACATTCTAATTAAGATTGCCTCTGGAGAAGATTTTGAGGGTGGGGTGAGGCTGAAAGGGAGAGAAGGGAGAAGTTTGACTGTGCAAGAAGAAGATGGTTATACTAGTAGAACAGCACGTTGGCTTACGACCCATGGCTAGTTTTAAATACGCAGAATAGTAGGTATGTAAACTCAATGTTTAAACTGACTCCAGATAGAAGTTTAGATGGACCTCTCATTAATTTGGATTCAAACAACTGCATAAATATTTCTGCATGGCGACAACTGCATAAATATTTCTGCATGGCTAAAGGAACTTTTGACAGCATCCAACTAAGTTCTGTTCCAAGTAGAGCGACTGAAATGTGGGCAGAGAGTTGTTACACTCAGTTCCTGCTCATCACCTCCCCAAATGAGGCATCTGGTTTGCCATTGTGAGTTCATGATGCTGGACTATATAGACCTTTAGCCTGATCCAGCATACTCTCTTATGTTCTTAAAAGTATACCAAGATCGGTATTATTTGGCAACCACTTAAAAGACTCAGCATAGAATCCTAGCACTCCTGCTAGGGAACAGAGTGACTTCAGCTGAAAATTACAAATAAGGACAAAATTACAAACCTTGTAATAGAGGAGGGAGCACTCTTGGACACGCAGCTCCATTGGTACAGCTCTTCAGACACAGGAATACATTATTTATAATTATATGGCATGAAGAGTCAAAGGCCTTTAGAGCTTTTGCCTGTTCCTGCAAGCTATTCTAATGTTCTTATTATGGTTACAACCCTTTGTGCTTCTTAAACAGTGACCAAGTGGCATTTGCTTTTCAGAAAACTTTGAATTGAAATTTTTTATACTGGTGTAAATTGATAGAGACCTGATTAAGCATATTTCATTGACATATTTAGCATATATGTTTATATGTATATATGCACATAGACAGCTCTTACTGTCAGAAAGCTTTTCTGTATGTTTAGTCGGAATCTCCTTTCTTGTAACTTGAAGCCATTGGTTCAAGTCCTACTGTCTAGAGCAGGAGAAAACCAGATTGTTCCCTCTGCCATGTGGCCTGCCCAAGGCAGAATAGAGTGTTACTATGACTTCCCTTAGTCGGGACACTTTACTTCTGTTGATGCAGGCTAGCATAATATTTTGGGGTTGTTGTTTTTTAAAAAAAAATATTGATTTTTTAAAAAATAAACATACAACAAAAAACAATTCAAAATCCAAATATCGAGATCACTCTGAATCTCCTCTCTTCCCCCCATCCCTTCCATGCATCCTATTGATAATATTTTCCAACTGCATATTAATACTTCTCCTATTTTTTTGTCTTACTAAATTATCTATACATTCCGTTACAAGTGTGGTTAAAATCCTGCCAATGTTTTAACCTGCTTACAACGATCTTGTATATAAATTATAAACTTTTCCCATTCTTTTTAAAAGTTCTTGTCTTCTTGATTTCTGAACTTCCCAGTTAATTTTGCCATTTCAGCGTAGTCACAATTTTTAATTGTTTTTTATGATTTTATTTTAAAAATGTACTTCTTTAACACTTCTATGTTTGCTACCTTGGATATCTTTGAGAGGAGGTGGGTAACTCGGTTGGTTAGAGTGTGGTCCTAACAAGGCTAAGGTTGCTGTTTCGAATTAATCACCATAAAAGACAGCTGCATATTCCTGCATTGCAGAGGGTTGGACTAGATGTGTTGGGAGACATTCTGCACAGAAACATGTGTATACCTTTAAGAAGTTTCTGTAAGCTCTGGGTTAATTGGTTGCAGCTGGCCGTGGCTACAAAAGGAAAAAAGCTGCAGTTTGTACTCTGCCTGCAGGAAAAACACTCAGAAGTTTTGCTGTTTATTGTTTTGTAATAAAGTCTTCGTTTTAGTTTGGTTTTACACCTGTCTCATGGTGTCACAGTCTGTTCTCTGCCACCAGTTGAAAATCCCCCTCCAATAAGATGATCCTCAGGTTCCCTTCCAACGCTATCATTTTATGAGGTAAAGCTTCTATGATAGAAAGGTTGAAAATAAGTCAAATCTATAAATAAATAAATAGGTTGTTTGGATCCAGATCTGTTTCAGGCTCCTTTTTTCCTTCAATATTTCCACTTGTGCACAGAGTAAAAATCCTGAAAACTGTATTGAAAGGCGATCAAGACAATCAACTATTCCACTATGAAAACACCTTCAGATGTTACAGCGTTGCAATTTGGGAATTACTGTTCCTCCTTCATCTCCTAAAAAAAGGTAAAGGTAAAGGACCCCTGACAGTTAAGTCCAGTTGCAAACGACTCTGGGGTTGCGATGCTCATCTCGCTTTCCTGGCCGACGGAGCCGACGTTTGTCCCCAGACAGCTTCAGGGTCATGTGGCCAGCATTGCTAAGCCGCTTCTGGCAAAACTAGAGCAGTGCATGGAAATACTTTTTACCTTCCTGCCAGAGTGGTACCTATTTATCTACTTGCACTTTTGACATGCTTTCGAACTGCTAGGGTGGCAGGAGCTGGGACCGAGCAATGGGCGCTCACCCCGTCGCGGGGATTTGACCCGCCAACCTTCCAATTGGCAAGCCCAAGAGGCTCAGTGGTTTAGACCACAGTGCCACCCATGACCTTTCATCTCCTTAGATGGTAGCTATAATCTGCAAATTCTTAACACAATTCTGACTTGTGCACAGATCTGTGAAATAGCATGTTTGTTTTATAAATTTAGATTTCATGGATCTGTCCAGGAATCTGATTATTTCCCTCTGGTTTGCAATTGTTTTTTATATCCTTGAATGCAGATACCAAAATGACCTACACAGCTGCATTTTGTGAACTTAATCACTAGATTGTGTGGGTTTGGAAAGGGTGCAAGTTGGAGCTTTCTTAAAACGAAAAGATAAAATACAGTGGTACTTTTGATTGCGAACAGGATCCGTTCCGGAGGCCCGTTCGCAACATAAAAAGCCTGCAACCTGAAGCGCTGTATCTGCGCAGGTGCGCGGCATGATTTGGCGCTTGTGCGCATGTGCGAAGTGCGATTGGCGAAACCTGGAGGTAACCCTTTCCGGTACTTTTGGGTCGTCGCGGGATGCAACTTGAAAAAACATAACATGAAGCCAACATAACATGAGGTATGTCTGTAGCTGGTAAGATCTGAATTTGCATAATTTCTTCTTTCTGCATATCATTTTTGTGTCATATCTGCTATGTTGTAAGCAACTACAGTGGTACCTCGGGTTACATACGCTTCAGGTTACATATGCTTCAGGTTACAGCCTCCGCTAACCCAGAAATAGTACCTCGGGTTAAGAACTTTGCTTCAGGATGAGAACAGAAATCGTGCTCTGGCGGTGCAGCGGCAGCAGGAGGCCCCATTAGCTAAAGTGGAGCTTCAGGTTAAGAACAGTTTCAGGTTAAGAACGGACCTCCGGAACGAATTAAGTACTTAAGCCGAAGTACCACTGTACATTAAACAGAGATCTGCCTTGAGTGCTGTGGCGGAAGGGCAGTAAATAAAAATGTACACGAAAAACTGCAAATGTTTATTTGATACAGGCCCTGTTGTGCTCTGAAGCAAACTTGGCTTCTTCAGTGCAGAAGCTGGTTCACAACCAGTGCTATTTTTCTAGAAAAAGAGGTGCCGGAACTCACCATGAATGTCTTCCTTGTTCACTTACAATGGCAATGGTGCCCACCTGATAGATAGTTCGGGCAAGTTCCAGCTGAAAAGAAAGCCCTGTTCCCAACTATTGTTTTTGCTAGTGCATCCCTCAAAGGACACAGATTTTGTTACTTGGGTATAAAAAAGCTCAGAATTTTGTGCCCCAAATAGTACCATTAACATAATTGTTTCCATTGGATATGACCAAAATAGTCTTATCAAGTAGAGTAGCAAGCTTCCAGACTGAAGAGCACTTACCTCCCGCAGAACAGAACAAATCCTGCTGAGCAAAACTACTGAAGGGAAATTGTGATGGAAGCAAGACACAGTCTGAGAACTCCCTGTGGTGGGAATTGAGTTAATGTCTCCCGAGTCAAAGGATGAGGTGCTCTCACTTTTGAGGGAACCTGCCAACATGCGGGAGCCATTCTGTCAGCATGAATGCCTTTGGTCTTTCCAACAGTGTCACAAGTGTCGGGCACTGAGCTATGTCTACTTACATTCACACTGAGGGGAGTAAAGGAAATAAGGAACAGATCCTGATTCTGGTTTGAATCATTTTGTTGGAAATAAGGGTCGGACTCAAACTGGTTGGTTGGCAATGGTGGTCTGCTTCTTCTTTGTAGACTACCATCTTCTTTGTAGACTACCATTTTTTACCATTAACATGTCTAATTTGCACAATCAAGACACAAACTACTTTCTTAAAAGCATCAGTGAAATAGATTTCTATTCTCATTTACAGACAGGAAGGAAAGGAATTCTGTAGAGCAATCAGTAGGAGCATTCTGTGCAGCAGTGGGCTCACCTGATCTCCTTTTGGTTGTGTCACTGCTGCTTACCTTGAGTGAGGCAAAATTGAGGTCAATGCTCTGCCATTGCAGAGGTGGGAGTTTTGGATTTGCTTTTGCTGGTGCATTTGTACTGCACCACACTTGCTGCTACCTCTGTCCTTCCCCTCTGCCTCCTTGTAGGCAGCAGTGATGTGAACAGAGGTTAGGTGAGAGTCCCCATGCAATCATGCTGTCCACTACTACTTCTGGGGTTGTAGATAAAGGTAGAATATAAGCTTTGCAGAGAGGCAGTTGCAGACTGAAGCCCTGACATCTCTAGGAAGGGGTGCAAAAGGCTCTTAGCTGAAATTATAAGAGAGCTGCTACCAGTTGGTACTGTATATAGCCTAGGCATAGGGAGCCTTCCCTTCCTCACCAACTGGCCATGGTGACTGGGAGTTGGAATCTAACAATATCTGGACAGCCAAAGTTTTCCCACTGCTAGTGTAGACAATACCAATGGTCTGATTCACTATAAGACAGATTCTGCATTGGGGGGGGGGGGCAATTCTCTTGAAGGTTCATGCAATCAGAACATGGTCTGAGGAAACTTGGTTAGTGCAGTGGACAGGCGTTTTTAGTATAGTGTGCCACCATTAGCAAAACTCCACTTGGCCACTAAGACATAAGTGAGGCCAGTGCTTTTTTTCTGGGGTGATGCAGGGGTACGCATACCCCTAAACATTTTGTCAATCTTTGTGGTTTTGTCCATTTATTACCCCCGATTTGAACTATAAAATGGTGATTCCCCCCCCCAAACATTTTTAAAAGAAAAAAAAGCACTGAGTGAGGCATTTCTTCTGTTGAAGGGAAATTATGTTTTCAGTATCCAAACTGCAACGTATAGCTCGCATATCTGTTGCAATTGTGGCTGTGTAACATTTAATTGCACTAGTGTCACAAGGCCTAGTGCAAGGTCTATTAATGATGCAATTACCTCACTCCCCCCAACATTTGTGTACCTTTCCTTGGGAACTTAAAAAGCTTATGTGGCTATTCTTCCCCACCCCCAAGCAGTTCCTACTATTTCATAAATGCTAGCCTCTTGCCTTTTAAAATTAATGATCTTTGTTTGCTTTTCCTCTCTGCCTCTGTAATGTGCATCTCCATCTTTCACCCCACCCCCACTGCCAAATGGTGAATGGAGGTAGGTTATTCACACCTTGTTAATCTGACCTTTAATCCTTTCATTTATGTCAGGGCCTGGAAATTGTGGTACTGGAAAAGTGTAGTTCATAGTTTTTTTGTGGTGATGGTGGTGATGATGATATCAATCAGTCATTTCACTTGTATCATTTTATTTGCTCTGGACACTATACTTCTGTTGATGCAGCCTAAAATAGCATTAGGTGTTTTTTTTGCTGCTATATCACACCAGTGACTCATGTTAAGATTCTTAATCTCAGGGTTGGGGGTTTGAACACCACATTGGGCAAAATATTCCTGCATTGCCGGGGGTTTGACTAGATGCAGTTCTAGGATTCTGTCATGAAAAAAATGTTTAAAATGACATTCGTAAAAAAAAAGAAGCATTTCTGTTAGGGATTCTAGGACAAAACCTGCCAAAAAAACTAAATAACTTATTTATGTATGCTACAACAGCGGCAAGAGTTTTGATAGCACAAGGATGGAAGAATGAGGAAATCCTAACGAAAGAACAGTGGCAAGAAAAATGGATGAGTTATGCAGAACTGGCTAAATTGAAAAACAAACTGTGGGACAAGGACAACTGTGACTTTAAGGAAGAATGGGAGCTTTTTACAAATTATCTAAAAAGACAACAAAATGAACAAAATGAACTGGACTCCTTGGTAGGGTTTGAATAAACATACACAAATTTATTGGTTGATAACATGATAGATAGTTAATGTAAGGATATGTACAATTTTATAACATGCAGAGAATAACATGTGCTGATAAATCAGAGAGAGGAGCTAAGGGAAGTCTTTGTGGGGGGAGGGTTTGAAGGAGGGAAGGGGGAAAAGTGAATATGATATGTTGAAATTATTAATAAAAATATTTTAAAATAAAATAAAGTAGTCATGAATAATAAACAAAACATTAAAAAGTGCACAACCAAATTAAACAATTTCCCCATAAATCATAAGATCCAAAGTAAAGATACAAAAAATTAACAACAGTAACAACTGCCCCCCCCCTTCAACAATCCTCCCTAAACAATACCTGATCCCAAGGTTGTGTTCCACAGCCTCAGCTTTTGTAGCTGGAGTCAGTCAGGCCCTGTCCTTCCAGGTCAGGTGGAAAAAGGCATGCAAGGCAGGGAACAGATCTTCCAGTTCTCACAGTTCTTTATTGCTCATGCTGTTGATGAGTCTGGGCTTCCAACTTACAACACTTGGAAATAAGTGTAAAGCAATTTTAACGAGTAAGAACCCTTTCAGATTCGGCCAAAAGCACATCTGGTCCATTGTTGTGTTGTCACACTGGTTGGCCTGGTCTCCTTGCCATGGTTACTTGAATGCTGCGCTTCGGCTATCAGAAATGGACACTTAACTAGAGAGGTTCTTCAGGGAAGTGTATAGAAGGTGCCTGTGGTCTGCGCATCCTAATTTTTCATTGTCTTATACAAGCAAAATGAAATGTATACTTGGCTAGGATGAATCATAGCATGAAGTAGCAAGCTGTTGTCTAAGCCAGAAAACCTTTGGTTTTTTATTTATTTACTTCTTGGTTATGTAGCCCTGAGCAAAATGCCTAAGCATAATTTACTGACTGGATATTGAAGGACTGGCAGGGTAGGGAGAATTAATCCCACCTTTGCTTTTGTAGTCTGCGGTCTTGACATGTCTCAGATCTTTACTGTATCTTTAGGTATTTTTTTCCCTTCACCGAGCACACACATTGCTAGTGATCATCGCAAAGTGATAGAGGATTTGGAACATAGGAGGAAAATGTTTGTAAATAAGCATGTTCGGCTTTGAAATGAGATTCATTTTGTCAGGGAATGACAGAAAATTAGAAACATTGAATAATAGCAACATTTACTGAGTTTGCAAGAGGGAGAACAAGAGCACTGTAGCAAAGAAGTTCTGTCTTAAAACATGTGAAACCAAGAATGAATGTAGTACTTTGGATAACTGAATTATGGCAGTCTAGGTTAAAAGGTAAAGGTAAAGGACCCCTGACAGTTAAGTCCAGTCACAAGCAACTCTGGCGCTCATCTCGCTTTACAGGCCGAGGGAGCCGGCGTTTGTCCGCAGACAGTTTTTCTGGGTCATGTGGCCAGCACGACTAAGGTGCTTCTGGTGAAACCAGAGCAGCGCACGGAAATACCGTTTTCCTTCCCGCCGGAGCGGTACCTATTTATTTACTTGCACTTTTGGGCGTGCTTCTGAACCGGTAGATTGGCAGGAGCTGGGACCGAACAACGGGAGCTCACTCCGTCGCAGGGATTTGAACCACCGACCTTCTGATTGGCAAGCCCAAGAGGCTCAGTGGCTTAGATGACAGTGCCACCTGAGTCCCTTGGTCTAGGTTAGTATAATGTATAACATGTAAGCCTCTGTGCAGCAATTTATTTTGTTTTAAAAAATTGTGACCCACTTAATAAAAAGATTTTAAGCAGTATACAATAAAAACAAAGCAATTACCAACAATATAAAAGATACAACCAGAAAATCTTATAAACAAGTATACATAACTAAATTATGTGTCTGGATAGGCTTGCTGAACTAAGGTTTTAGCAGCTGTCACATGATTGAGCTGGGCATGTCAGTATCTCTTGGCCTGACTTCACAGGGTATTTTTGAAATGTGAATGCATGCTCACTGAAAAATGTGGACTAAACAGGGGATTTGGAAAACTGTTCTTCTTTACACACTGTCTGTTCCAACCTTCCCCAACCTGGTGCCCCGCAGAAGTTGTTGGACTACAACTCCTGTCATTCCAGACCATTGACTGTGCTGCCTAGGGCTAATGGGAGTTGTGGTTCAAAACATCTGGAAGGCTAGGTTGGGGAAAGTGTCAGTCTTGCTAGTTTGAATGGGGAATGCCCAATCTAATTGGAAGCAGGGCTCTAAACTGGAAGGGGCATTAAGTTATTCAAAGGCCAGGTACCCATTATCCATCATGTGTGCATTAGGCCTCTTGTGATGTGAAGACCTGACCAAAAAAACACTTTCCCCAGTTGTTGTTGTTTTTAGTCTCTCTGCTCTCCACTTGCTCCCCAGCCTTCACATTGATACTGCTGAATTGTTGGGATCAAAAGAGAAAAGCTTTAGTGGCAGTGTAGTCCTGGCCACAGCAATGGCTTGAGATGCTATTCTGGGTGGGCAGTTCAGGCACAGAGCAGTTTGTTTAATTATAGTCTATTTTCTTACTACAATAGATTATGAGTTTGCTCAGAACCTAAATGGCTTTTTTGGGGGGGGGGGATAATGGCAGCTTGCCAATAGGAAGCATGAATGGGTCAGAATCACTGAAAGTGTCTTTTATAGTAGGTGCTTATCTATTATCCAACCGGCCACAAAAACAGCTTTATCAAATTGTGGTTGTTAAGAAAAAAGTATTTATTAGAGCTACTGTTTGTATCTGAACAAAAACAAGCAACCAAGAGCTGCACTTTTGCAAGAGTACCCATGCCGTCCAGCTAGTGGCAACAGACAAAGCACTTGCACTCCCCAACAAGAAGACAGTCTGTAGGAAGGTAGAAGCTATTAGAAGATCCTAAAGTTTCAGGGAAGGCAGGCCCAGGGCTGGAATACTGTGAAGATTACAATCTTTTCTCTGTAAAGATGGCCTGTGAGTTGAAGGTGGGGTTCATTCCAAAAGTACCTATTACCTGCGGTGGTGGGTGGTGATATAATAGGCTATAAAGCTTGCTGCCCCAGAGACTATGGTGGAAGAGTTGTTGTACACAGAAGTATCCAATGTGGAATCTCCAAAAGACTAAGCATCATAGAATCATATAATAGTAGAATTGAAAGGGTCCCAAAGGCCATTTAGTCTAACTCCTTGCTGTGCTGCAATCTTAACTAAAGCATCCAATCACTGCTTTAAAACCTCCATGAAAGGAGAGTCCAAGGGAATCTCTGTTCCACTGTCAGAAAGTTCTTATTGATGTTTTGTTGGAATCTGCTTTATTCTAACTTGAATCGAACGTTTTGGGTCCTAGCTTACTGAGCAGGAGAAAACAAGCTTGCTCCATCTTCCTTGGGACAGCCCTTTAGATATTGGAAGGTGGCTATCATATCTGTTCTCAGTCTTCTCTTTTCCAAGCTAAATAGAGCCAACTCCCTCAACTGCTCCTCATAAGGACACTTGATCATCTTGGTGGTTGCTCTCCTCTGCACACTTTCCAGCTTGTCAACATCCTTCTTAAACTGTGTTGCCCAGAATTGTCTAGTCCACATTTCACCAGCTTTTCTGCAACAATATTATGGGGGATTTTGTTAAAAGCCTTAGTGAAATCAAGATACACTATATCCACAGCATTCTCTTGATTATTATTTTTTCCCTTTTTTGAAGATGGTGACATTTGCCTGCCTCCAGTCTGCAGGGACCTCACCTGTTCTCCAAGAATTCTCAAAGATTATAGACAGAGGTTCTGAGATTACAACCGCAAGCTCTTTTAGTACCCTTTGGTGCAGGTTATCAGGCCCTGGATATCTGAATTCGTTTAAAGTACCTAGGTGTTCCCTTAGTACCTTTTTTCCTATATTCAACTGCAGCTCCCTCTTTGTATTGGTTATTCTGTTATCTTTAGGCTGGCACTGCTTTCCTTTTTGGTGAAGACAGAGGCAAAGCAGGTGTTGAGCAGTTCCACCTTCTGTCTGTCACAGTTTATCTGTCTTTTCCACATACAGTGGTACCTCAGGTTAAGTACTTAATTCGTTCCGGAAGTCCGTACTTAACCTGAAACTGTCCTTAACCTGAAGCACCACTTTAGCTAATGGGGCCTCCTGCTGCTGCCGCGCCACTGGAGCACGATCTCTGTTCTCTTCCTGAAGCAAAGTTCTTAACCTGAAGCACTATTTCTGGGTTAGCGGAGTGTGTAACCTGAAGCATATGTAACCTGAAGCATATGTAACCCGAGGTACCAGTGTAGAGATCTATTACTTGCTAATCCTTCATCTTTGAAATTAGCCAAAGAAAGCATTTTGTTTGTTTGTTTTTAACCACTCTTGCAAGCCTGAGCTCATTCTGAGCTTTGGCCTGCCTAACCTCCCTGCAGTTGTTGGCTACTTGTATATACTCTTCCTTTGTGATTTCCCTTTTCTTCCATTTTTTTATACATGCGCTTCTTAAATCTCAGTTCATCTATAAGCTCCTTATGCAGCCACACTGGTTTCTTTAGATACCACCCACTTCTCTTTCTTGTTATAATTGTCTGCCTTTGTGCCTGCACTAGTTCACCCTTAAGAAATTCCCATCCTCTTTGACCCCCTTCTCCTTGAGTATTTCTGACCATAGGATCTCACCCAGTAGTTCCTTGTGTGCTTTGAAATCAGTGTTCTTGAAGTCCAGAGTGCATGTCCAAGTACATTCTGCTGCCCCTTGCGTCTGTATCATGAAACGCAAGAGGGCATGCTCACTTCCTCCCAAGGTCCCTAGCACTTCCACTTTGTCAATGTTCCTTCATGTTGGTGAGGATCTTGAATGAGATAGATGTTCATCTAGTTGCTTGTTCTACCGTCTGGGAAATTATATTGTCAGTGAGGCAATGGAGGAATTTGTTGGTCCTTACATTATTGGCAGAGCTGGAGTTCCAACAGATATTGGGGTGGTTGAAGTCTCTCTTTGTTTCTCTCTACTATTTTTTTTACCCATATCCTCTCAATCTGCCCTCCATGCTCCATGCCGCATTTAGGGCCTTACATATTTGGTAAGTTTGGGAAGCAGAGGAAGAGAGCTTTAATGTCCAACATTAATGGCTAAGGCATATATTTCTGATTTTGTGGTGTGTGGGGAGGGAATGGTACAGTGGCTTCTGACAGTGACACTGAGGTCCACCGCTGAGTGCCTTCTGGCAGTTCCTTCACTGTGAGAAACAAAGTTACAGGGAACCAGGCAGAGAGCCTTCTCGGTAGTGGCGCCTGCCCTATGGAACACCCTCCCATCAGATGTCAAAGAAATAAACAACTATCTGATGTTTAGAAGACCTCTGAAGGCAACCCTGTTTAGGGAAGTTTTTAATTACTGATGTTTTAATATATTTTAAATCTTTTGTTGGAAGCCGCCCAGACTAGCTGAGGAAACCCAGCCAGATGGGCAGGGTATAAATAAATAAATTATTATTATTATTATTATTATTATTATTATTATTATTATTATGCAATGTGAGTGTTCTGTCCATTTAAGAATCTCTGTGCCATATGTGCAGACAGAATCTAGCATAATACAATTGCATGACCTTGTATCTAACTCTTTAGATCCCTCAATCTGTAGTATATCAAGTTCAGATGCATCTAAGTGTCTTGCTTAGCAGTTAAGCTGTTGCTTTCTTGAATTTAAGGAACGACAGGTCAATTTTTTGGCTTAGGAGAAGAGTGTGCTGGAGACATCCAGAGCCTTCATAACAACTCAGTTTATTTCCAGTTGTAGAGATTGAGGAGTGATAAAAAAAACAGCACCCTCTTATTCTCAGGGCAGAATGGGTTACTCCTCCACACAATTTAACAAACCTCTCTTGAATGTTCAGCTTCTTCTCTTTTGCAGCATCTTATCAAGTCAGTTAAAAAGATGTGCTGTAACTTCTTGGCTACCTGCACTCTTGTTAGCCTTTCAAGAAAACCCTTTGTGTTTATTATGAGTCTGAACTGGAAAAGTACTGTAGATTGTAAAATGCACCTTTAAGCAACACGCTAGATAGCTAGAGCTTAGTGTTATGAGTGACACATCTAGCCATGCCCATGGGAGAATAGTTAGGCCCTGATATGTGTATATGCTGTGCTGAGATCAGCACTTTATGGAGTGTGTGCTTAAGGACTGGTCCCTTTCTGTGTGCATGCAGTGGTGAGGATGGAGTAGTTATGGCTGACTTAAAAAGTTTAAACTGTGCAAACATTGTCCTTCACTAGGGGCAACACGAGCAATAGCTAGGAGCAGCATCTCACAGAACAGGACGTTCTATGACATCTGAAACCCTTATGGTTGATCATCAGGAACCTGTGAACCTCCTGGCATTGTTGGACTACAGCGCACATCACTCCCAGTCAACACAGCCCATGTTGAGGGATGAAGGGAATGGTAGACTAGGTGTCCGGAGGGCTAGAGGTACCCCATGCCTGCTCTGTTCTTTCATGGATTGTGTTAGGAAAACAAGTCCCCAGCTGCTATATGTTCATGAGATAAGTTTAAGCCAATGCAGCCCATAGAATAGACACTATTCTTCCTCATTTCCTACAGCACTTAGTTATTTTCTTGTGTGGGATGAAAGCACTGGGAACCTTTCAGATCACTTGGCAGAGAACAGAAGACTCTTAAAAAACAGTGGTTGGGGTTTCCACACAGATTGCTTGCTGCTGCTGGATCACTACTTGTTAGGGCTGATTCTGTTAGGATTATCAGTATCTTCCTAATGACCAGGGTTTATGGGTTGGGGTTTGGCAGTGAGGAATTCAGGGATTGAACAGTGTTGACTGCAGCCTTATAAATAAACCCACAAAATGTACAAGCTTGCAAAGATATTTGCGAGCCTGCTGGGAGCTGGTAGGGGAATGATGGAAATAACCACGCTTCTTCAGGTGACCTGCTCCATTTCTCTGCCTTGCACATATGCTGGGTGCAAGAGGGGCTAAACATTCCTTCTCTGCTCCCCAAGCCTTCTCCCTTGTTTGCATGGAGCCCTGTGCACTTCCTGGCATGCAGTTTTTGATTGCATTTTATATTTATATTTATATTTATTTATAGTAGTATTTCTTTACTGCCATGCCATGAACTGTCAGGGCTATGAACAACCTTAAGACATGAAACACCGTTAAAGACAATAAAATAAGCATTAAAGTGATTGGCTAATCAGTTTAAACAGCTGCAAAGTCCTATTGGCATAAAAAGGTCTTCAGGAGACACCTGAAAGTCCAAAGTGAACATGTTTGCCAAATCTCAAATGGAAGAGTATATTGCCTAGTATGGGACCAGTGTTACTAAATGCCAGACTTCAAGTTGAGGCCAATTGAACCTCTGTAACACAGAGGACAACACTAGCAGTCTTCTGGATGAGCTCAGTGATTGTGTTGGGATATAAGTGCTCTGGTGGTCCTTAAGGTATCCTAGACCCGCATTGTTGAGGGCTTTGTGTATCAGCACAAGAACCTTGAACCTGGCCATGACATATGGGCAGTCAGTGCAGATATTTTAGCAGAAGCTTTGGCTACCAGTCTACTGCTTACAGGGTTACTTAATACAGGCAAATACCTACTTACGCGGGGGTTACCTTCCTGGGACCTTCAGCCATAAGTGAAATGCTGTAAAGCAGGGACCACCCTCTAAGCATCCTTTAAATGCCCTGTCTGCTTCTCTCTTCAGTCCATGCCAAAAATACTGTATCCAAAAATATCCACAACTAGAATTGAAGCTCTGGGGCCAGCAGGAGGCTGGAGGTTGTGCAGGAAAGCGGCTGCTGCTGCTGCTGTGCTACCACACTAATAAGCTGTTAGGAAGGGAGACTGAGCAGTATAAACAAAGCCCCATTGCACCTCCAGTCTCTCTGGGGCTTCCACCACTCTCATTGACACCCTATTTGGGCTCCAGGAAGGGTCTCCTCATGAGCCATGAGGACTCTCCAGCAATCTCCTGCCATTTCCGGGTATGAATTGATTATTTATTCCTGGGTGCCATGCATCTACTCTTTTGTACGTGAATAGAACATGTGTAAGTGGGGAGTACATTGCCTCTACTTGCTTTGGTGTCGCATGCTAATTCTACTCCTTTCCAGTTGGGACGCTAATGGGTGTTTCAGGCTATGTATCTCTTCCTGCTATGTAGGTTAATAAGTTGGTTCTATTAATCCAACCCCCCCCCACACACTTTTTGAGAGTTAAAACGCTGATTATTTTTTCATTTGCTACTGCAGGAATATAAAAATATGCTTATTGGCAAATAATTTCTTTTCCTTTGAGCATTGGTTAATTTAAATTCCTTACTACAATGAGAGCTGTTTAAAGAAGGGTGTCAGAAGCAAATAATTCAGTGCAGAGATTGCAATTATTGTAACACCCCAAAAATTAGGAAGAGAAGAAGCCCTGCTGTATCAGGCCAGAGAGGAATCATCTCGTCTACCATGCTGGTCTCATAGTGGGCAATGAGATTCTTATGGGAAACCTGCAAGCAGGACCTGAGTGTAAAAGCATTCTCCTCACTTGCAATTCCCAGTAGCTGGAATTCAAAGGCATAATGTGTTTGATAGTGGAGGCAGAACATAGACAGCAGGGGGCAGAGAAGTGGGGCACCTGGTTATCTCTCATCAGCCTGCAATAATGATGCCCCTTACATGCCAGGTCCTTCCTCTCTTTGCTGTAAAACAGAGTCTGTTTTTGAGCATTTACAGTGATTCTGTTACAAGCTGCTTTTTATTATCTTCTGTTTTCCGGTGGATTTCCAACCTGCCTGCCTCTTATTGTGAAAAGCAAAAAACCAATAGAGATGCTTGAAAGCGTGGCCAACCCTAGCTTCCTTAATGTGTGACCCTGAAATTTTGGATCCCCTCCAAACTGGTGCCAAAGTGTGTGTTTTTTTTTGCTACTTTTATGTTGTTTTGTACCACAAACCCCACATTTTGTGCCGCTTCCCAAACTGAATAACTGACGCAGCAAACCATGCCCACAAGTTAATGCTCAAAAGTCCAAGTCAAAAGCATGGTTTTATGCTAGTTTTGTATTGTTTTGTGCTGCAGCCCCAATGTTTGGTGTGGCCCTCCAAAACTGAGTAATTGACACTCAAACTGGGGATCATAGGTATACCCCAAACCCAACACGGTCTGATTGACTCCAAACTGGTGCCAAAGTTTTGTGGTAGTTTTGTGCCATTTTGTGCTGCACACCCCACATTCGGTGCCACCTCCTCCAAGTGAGCGATTGACTTGGGAATTTGCCCCCTATGCCCTCATCTGCTCAGGTGAAGCGATGGGAAATCCTAGCTAAAGTGACGCCTGCTACTTTGTGTATAAAGAATGTAGTATGCACATTTGCTGGGGTGCTGTCAGGCTTCTTTGCTTTAAGTCTACACGCCAGTGTGGTGTAGTGGTTAAGAGCGGTAGTCACGTAATCTGGGTAACCGGGTTCGCGTCTCCGCTCCTCCACATGCAGCTGCTGGGTGACCTTGGGCCAGTCATACTTCTTTGAAGTCTCTCAGCCCCACTCACCTCACAGAGTGTTTGTTGTGGGGGAGGAAGGGAAAGGAGAATGTTAGCCGCTTTGAGACTCCTTAAAGGGAGTGAAAGGCGGGATATCAAATCCAAACTCTTCTTCTTCTTCTACTTTAATAAAGCACTAGAACTGTTCATTCTGATGTTTTCACATCCTTCTTTGGTATCATCCCAACCACTCCCATGAGCCCTCCTTTGGGACTGCGATTGAGAGCAGTGTTAGATAGGCATTACTTAAACATGACAGTAGACCCTCCATAATTTGGAGACCCTGGAACAAGCCTGATTCCAGTCTCCTCCAGAAAGTCATTCAGGCATATCTGGAGTTCACCAACACCTGAGCTTTAGATTTACACATGCAAATTTAGTTTCCAAGTACAGGATACTCTACTCCATGGGTAGGCAAACTAAGGCCTGGGGGCCAGATCTCGCCTTCTAAATCCAGCCCGTGGACAGTCCAGGAATCAGCGTGTTTTTACATGAGTAGAATGTGTCATTTTTTAAAAAATGCATCTCTGGGTTATTTATGGGGCCTGCCTGGTGTTTTTACATGAGTAGAATGTGTGTTTTATTTAAAATGCATTTCTGGGTTATTTGTGGGGCATAGGAATTTGTACATTCCCCCCCCCAAATAGTTTGGGCCCCACAAGGTTTGAGGGACAGTGGACCAGCCTCCTGCTGAAAATGTTTGCTGACCCCTGCATCTACTCCAAAGGTATCCATCCCTACAAGGGTAAAGTGAATGGAAGGCAGATAATAGGCAAAGAGGTGGCCAAATTCAGCTAACCCACTCACTATCACAGATGTTTCATCCCTTTGTTAAGTGAACAGAATGGCCAGTTTTCAATCTTTCTCACTAGGATGAGCAATGTGAGAAATTGGCAGAAATATTGCGGGAAATAAAATAAAAGAGAAGCTGTTATGCTATTGGCCGGAGGGGGGGGGGATAAAGAAAAAACACATTAGCATATCCCTGAAACAAAAATTAGGAAATCTCTATCCCAAACCATTTAGAAAAAATGTAGATAAAGGGCAGCAAAGTGAAGTCACTTACAGTTTTTCCCCCCTTGGGTTACAGATAAGTTTGTTTGGTGCAGGGAATACATGATCATGCTTTGATTTTTTTTTAAAAAAGAATAAAGTTCGACAAAACTAATCTGCCTGGTACTGGGTGAAAAGTTAGAATGCAATTTCAGATTTTAGTATTGGTCTTAAATTCCAGGCAAAATGTAGGTAAGATTTGTATCAATCTGCTCCTTAAGGGAGCAAGGAATTAAAAACTGAAAACATGTGCATGAGGAAAAATGGTTTACCAGAAGTGTGCTTAAGGCAGCAAGCAAGACCTTTTTGTGACTGCAGGGGAAAACTTTAAAATCCATTTCCAAACAACCCATTGGTGAAGAAAGTGATTGGATGAGGGCAGAGCTTAAAACATTCTACCCTATCTTAAGGACCCCCAAAGTCTATGTGCTACTTGCGAAGGGACAGAAGTTTATGTGAGTCAATTGTTTTGCCTGCCTCACAGGAGAACTTACTCAAAGAGACAAGAACCTGGTTTTATAGTAGAGGAAATATTCCTGAGGGAGTCTATGAATGATTAAGGGCACAGTCAAAACTGCCTCTAGGCAGACTCGACATTACACAGCTTACCTGGGTACAGCTACAAGAGTCAATAAGTGAAGTACCAGTATCTGATTTTCTATGGGAAACAGGAGTTCCCAGGAAGAGAGGTGATTTATACAAAATAGATTCTTTAGAACCCATTAAAACTATAACATACACCCATCAAGGTTCTCATTTATCTGTAATTCCAAAGCATTTTTTGAGCATTAACTTGTGACCCCAGTTTGAGTGTCAGTTACTCAATTTGGGGGCGGCAGAAAACGGGTTTGTGGCACAAAACCTTGGCGCCAGTTTTGAGTCAATAAAGATAAGGTTGGATTTTTGGGCACTAACTTGTGACCTTGGTTTGCTGTGTCAGTTATTCAGTTTGGGGAGCGGCACAAAATGGGCAGCTTGTGCCACAAAATGTCACAAAACTAGCACAAAACTTTGGCATCAGCTTGAAGGAGATCCAAAATTTGGGGGTCACACATTAATGAAGCTGCCGACTCTCTAGCCAGCAGGGAATAGTGAGAATCCTCCCCAACATTAGCTGGAAAAAGATAACCAGTCACCTGCTAACTGCCCATTTTAGGAAGATTATTAATAGCTAGGCTCTCTTCTCTACGAATGGGCAAGTAGAAAACTTTTGAAAGAAAGCAGGAGACCCAATTTTCTGTTAGAGGTAGCTGTGACCTTTGGAGATGGATGACTCAGGGCTTTATTTGAAATATTGATATAAATGTAGTTTTGAATACATCTTCCTCGCAAAGATAAATGAAGGCTCAGCATAAGGGTGGGGGGCAGTAGCTAATAGGCCACTGCTTCATTAGACCCTGACACATTCTACTAATACCCTGGGATAAAAATCTAAGTTGTTGCTTAGATTTTTACCCAGTCTTCATTTTGAGGCAGGCTATAACAACTTAAATATACAATATTAAAATCTGTTAAAAGAGACTGCAGTGAAGATAATAGGGTGCCCCCCTTTCTCTGTGTAAAGGTATCAAAGGTCAGAATGAAGTGGTGCCTCTTCAGCATATGATGAAAAACAGCATAATAAAGGTGACCAGCTACACCTTTGTAAGGAGGGGATTCTGCAGCCTCAGAGTTGCCACTGAAAATAATCTCTCCTGAGCTACCACCACTCAGACTTCTGAGTGGGGCAGAACTAGTAAGAGAGCCCTCTCTGCGGATGTTAACACCTCAGAGAATCCATAGGAAATGAGTAGTCATTTACAATGTTTAGTGCTCCAAAATCTAATCGAAAAGTACTCCTCTTGCTGCACAGTCTCCCTTTATGCAGTCTTCATATACTTTAAAGTAGCCGTTGACTCCATATCCAGAGTTAAACTATGAGAGAAATTGGAGGCCTCCACTCTTGGGAGGCACTTGTTATACTTAACACGCATGTCGCATGAAGGAACCTCACTAAAAGTGTGATGTAACCCCCAGGCCATCTCTCCAGTACTGTTGCAACTGAGAAAGGTGTCAAGCAAAGGTGTATAATGGCCCTACTTTTATTGAATTTGTATATTAATTATATTTTATCCTACCTGCATAATGTGAACTTCTATCCTCCAAAATTGTCAGGGACGCATATCCTTCTGCATGCAGATGATGCAGCAATTCTTTCAAGAACACCCATAGGCCTTAGAAGAGCTATGAAAGCATTAGCAATACAGTGGTACCTCGGGTTAAGTACTTAATTCGTTCAGGAGGTCCATACTTAACCTGAAACTGTTCTTAATCTGAAGCACCACTTTAGCTAATGGGGCCTCCTGCTGCCGCTGCGCCTCCAGAGCACGATTTCTGTTCTCATCCTGAAGCAAAGTTCTTAACCTGAAGCACTATTTTTGGGCTAGCAGAGTCTGTAACCTGAAGCGTATGTAACCTGAAGCATATGTAACCCGAGGTACCACTGTATATTGCAAGGAGTGCAATTTAGAACTTAACTATCAGAAAACTAAAATCATGGCATTTGCCCAAAGGCCCCAAACACCTCCCATGGTACATTGATGATCATAAGATTGATCAGGTTGCCTGCTTTAAATATCTGGGAGTAGTCCTCCATGCTTCTGGAAGCAGAAAAGCCCATGTGAACTATGCTGCTGAGAATGCACAGAGAAGTGCAACTGCTATACTTAAATATCTTAGGACCAAAGGTGGACATTATATACCCACAGCCTTTAAACTGTTTGAAGCCAAGTCGATTGCACAGCTTTTACGGTATATGGCGCCCAACTAGACCCCTTCACTAATCTTACATCATTGGAACTAGTACAATCTAAGTTCCTAAGATCAGTTCTTCAAGTGTCAAAATATGTCTCAAATGCTACCATACATCTTGAGACAGGTCTTGTAAGAGTAGAGGCTAAGTTGTGGATGGCTGCACTTAACTTCTGGCTTATACTATCGTTTTACCCACATGGCCTTGCTCCACTAATTATAAAAGACAACTTTCAAACGACATGGAAACCAGCCGTGGTAGACAAAATGTTAACTGTAGGTCTTAACCCACAGCTTTTACTCGGCATGGGCTATGAACAGGCCAAAGAGACCATTAAACAGTGTGTGGTTGATATAGAACGTTCCCAAAGTTCATTATCAGTGAAACCAGTAGGGTTGGAAGCACCCTGCACAATTTGGAGCCACAAATAAATTATGGGTTGTATTCGATGCTCTCCTACTCGGGGTAAAATCATGGAAGATATTGGATTTGACTAAGATGCATTAACTTCAGTGGGTCTACTCTGAAAAGAACTTAGTTGGATATAACACCATATCTTTTTATTCTGTTGGTGTAGGAACCTGCAAACTTTGGGGTTTCAGAGAGTGAAACAAGCACAAGTGCCCATGGCTCTCAACAAGGTTGGTTCTAAGTGCCTAAAACACACATTTCAAATTGCAGTCTGATTCACAAGCGTTTTCCATGAAATGAAAATGGGTGGTGGTAGTTTGCTGTTGCTAATGTGGTGATTAGCCTTTTACAATGTAAACACAATATAATAGGGAGCATTACATTAACAGCAATATTAAATTTCAACATTGTCAAGAATGATAATATTGAAACAGCATATACTTCTGGAGAGCTGCTGAATGGGAAATGCTTTGTGAATAGGCCATTTTCCAAAATGCAAAGCTTTCTTTGCTTGCAAGCCACTGTGCTCAATACACTTGAGATTTAGCTACTCCACCATTCTGTCTTTTGAAAGCTTCTGTACTAGAAGCTCAGAAATATATGTGCAGTTTAAAACCTTATCAGTATGTTAAGCCTACATGTCTCCTCCAACATGAATTTAGCACCTTGCTGTTGAAAGTCTGCAGGCATTCCTTCGAATGTATGAACCTGGCCAAGCAATATTTCCCTCACCCCCTCCCTTGAATTTTCAATTCAGTAGGTGTGTGTGACTTGAAAGCTCAGTTTTCAGTGCTTTAAACACTTGAGCCAAATAAAGGCATTCTCTGTGCTTTTGTCTGTCTTGCATTTCTTAATCTCTGGGACCAACAAGGATCCTATGATCTGGATCAATCAGTTGGAGGCAACAGAAACAGATTTTTCTAGGACCTTTTGTGCCTTCTCTGCTTGCCTTTTAAAATAAATGTTAGAGGTCACACTTAATTAAAATATGGCACTAAGTGCTGTTCTGAAAAAGTTGCCATGGTACACCCACCTCCTGGCATAAGATGCAGTACAAAGGAGGTGTAGGGACTGTCAAAGCTTCATAGCACTTTGAAAAGCCTCCAACATCTGACACTGAATTTGGGGGATCACAGACTCTTAAAAGAGTTGCAAACAATTGGGCAAACCTTGGTTACACCTTGTGGTTAGTCTGAATCTTGAGCCTGGGTTTGGGTGGCATGTTAAACCAAGCCATGTGTAGCAGCAGAATGACCTGGGAAGAGCAAATTGGCCTCTTGCATAACCTACGCATTCCTGCAAAGCCATGGTGTGCCTTAGCATGGTGTGTGAACCAGACCAGCTCAGAGACACTGCTTCCTGCTTCCTTGATCCTGCTTTGCTCCCTGACTCTTTAAGTTCCTTCCTTTGTCTTTCCCTTCTCTCCAGCCCTGCTTTTCTCCTGGTACCAGGCTCACTGGTATGAACTTTTATTTCTGGATTGTTGTCTAACTTTTTGGTCTTCAATATTGAGTCACAACCTACTACTATGCCATAGCCTGATCTAATATGGGTCACAGCAACAGCACTACCTCCATACATATATATGGTGGTGAATTTAAGAAACAAGGCTGCATACATATATTTGCTTAAAGCTCACAATTTCCCCCAGAGTCCAGGGAACTGTAGTTGGTTAACAGTGCTGGAAATAGTAGCTCTGTGAAGGATAACTGATGTTCCCAGGCTGGTGAAAGTCATGTGCTTTGAATGTATGGTGTGTATTCTGTCTGTCCTGAAGTGTATGTTGTGTTTAAAGGTTTATCTGTATCTAAAAAGACTGAAGAGTGTTAGACTTACCTATAGCAGTGCAGAGTGTGTCTCTAGTGATGTATGGAAGTGAGAGCTGGACCATAAAGAAGGCTGATCGCCGAAGAATTGATGCTTTTGAATTATGGTGCTGGAGGAGACTCTTGAGAGTCCCATGGACTGCAAGAAGATCAAACCTCTCCATTCTTAAGGAAATCAGCCCTGAGTGCTCACTGGAAGGACAGATCGTGAAGCTGAAGCTCCAATACTTTGGCCATCTCATGAGAAGAGAAGACTCCCTGGAAAAGACCCTGATGTTGGGAAAGATGGAGGGCACAAGGAGAAGGGGATGACAGAGGACGAGATGGTTTGACAGTGTTCTCGAAGCTACAAACATGAGTCTGACCAAACTGCAGGAGGCAGTGGAAGACAGGAGTGCCTGGCGTGCTCTGGTCCATGGGGTCATGAAGAGTCGGATACGACTAAACGACTAAACAACAACAACAACAAAGCCTCTTGTGGGGCTGGGGTTGAAGGGCGCATGGTTGCTGCAGCCCCACTCTGCCCTCTCTGAGCGCCCTAGTGAGGCTCGGATCCAGGGAGGGTGGCTCCACCTGCCTGCCTGCACAGGGGGGAACCAGCCAGCTTGCGGCACTATGTGGGTGCAAAGCAGGTGTCCTTAGCCCAGCTTATCTCTGCAAGCGCTGGTTTCTCCAGTGCTGGAGGAGGAGCTCCAGGCCATGCCACATTGGGGGCGCCTGCTTCATGCCCCCTCAAAAATCCACAACTGGGACCATGGCTCCTCTGGCTCCACCACACCACGCCACTGGCCTATAGTTTTCAGTCACAATTACTTCATCTACACTAGCTCATTGGAAAATATTTGGCCCTATGAAAGTCTGATAAGGAATCAATCAATCAATCAATCAAATAAATAAATAAATAAATAAATAAAGGTAGGTTCCGGTCCAAACAGTTTCCCTGGATGGCTTACAAGAAAAATTAAAAATGTAGCATATAATCTGTGTCCCTTTCCTCTTCTCCCCTAAGCCCAGAGAGAAGAGCCATAGATCAGTTGTAGAGCGTCTGCTTTGCATACAAATGGTGTGAGGTTCAGTCCCTGACATCTCCAGGTAAGGCTCGGAGAGAGAACACAGCCTGCAGGTCTGGAGAGTTTCTCCCATTCTGTGTAGACAGTATTGAGCTAGCTGAACCAGTGGTTTGCTTCCTAAGATTCTGTCTCTGCTAGGGGCATTGGGGGATCTTTCAGAAAGAATTAACATAGGGAAATGCTAGCTTCCCATTATCCTGCAATACTCTCCACAGTGCTTTGGGGAGACTGGTGTTTCTAATATCATGCCTGTCCCTTCCACTACAGTTTATGAAAAATGCTGGGAATTAATGTAGTTTGTATATTTCTTTGTTTCGCTTTGGGGAGGAGTGCTGCACTCACAAGAACAATTGAGGTTGGGAGGGAGACACCCGTTCTCCACTTGCAACCTGGCTTTTTCATCTTCCTAAGATCTTTGGCAAAGTGTGGAACACTTCTGATGTTCCTTAGCATGTTTACTTGTAGGCAATTTTGATGTAAAATTTACAATATTCCATTCCTTTGAGGCAAGAATAGCAAAGTTGCCTGAATGTTTCTTTAAACACCTTACTGAATATTTAAAACTGTATTTTAGGCATCCTGTTCTATTTGGTAACTGTTGAGCCAACAGAAAAGAGCTGTATATGTATGCTAGATACATTTAAAGTTTGGCAGCATAGGCATCACCACTTCTCTGAAACTCCCTCCCTATTAATGTTAAGTAGATGCCTTCATTATACTGTTTTTTATGCCTTCTAAGCCCATTCTCATTTAGGCACACCTACCCAGACATGTAATTTTATTATGTACATTAAAAAACCTCAACATGGTTGAACCTGGAAGCTGTCTGCGGACAAACGCCGGCTCCCTCAGCCTATAGAGCGAGATGAGTGCGCAACCCCAGAGTCATTGGCAACTTTTACCTTCCTTGTATTTCTGATTAGGTTGGCCTCCAGCTGAACACAAAACTCAAAATGCCTGACAGGTGTTTGTACTGTATTGCTGTATGGCATTGTAGTGGCATTGGGAAGTCTTGGGCAACATTCTGTTTGATCTAGAGCAGAGGTGGGGTACCTCTGGCCCATGGACTGCATGTGACCCACTGCATTTGGCCTGTGAGGCTGTTTTCCCCAGGCCACACCCACCTGCCCCACACCTGACCTATGTAATGTCAATTGTGAGATAGGTAGAGACACAGCTGGATCCTGCCTCTGGAAAGCAGGATTGGGAGTCCAATGCTGGTCAGTTTGAGAGCCCCAGGTAGTTTCCAAAACCCCGCGGAGAAAGTAGGATATAACGCCCGGTGCAATCCTGCTTGGTTTGGGCATGCATAGTAATGTAGGTTTTAGAGATTCATGAAAGATTCACATTTATAGTTCAATAAAGCTCCCACTCTGCTTCTCTGCACCAAATTTATTAATACTGTTCCTTTTCTCTGTAGAAACACTGTGCATATGACAAAGGCTTATTTTGTTAGCTGCATTGCATAGCTCTAGTGCCTGTGTTTGAGATGTGGAACGGAGGGGGGCATAACTCAGTCATAAAGCACATGCTGTGCATCCAGAATGTCGTAGCTTCAGACCTTGGTATCTCCATTTAAAAGGTCTCTGACTCTGAAGGCTACAGAAGGCCCTTCCTGGAGCTGTTGGGAGAACCACTCTCAGTCACAGTAGGCATTAGGGAGTGATGGTGGAATCTGTGGTGTTGCTGGATTCAGAGGCCCATCAGTCTCAGTCAGAATGGCTGGTGGTCAGGGGTGCTTTTATTTCATTTGTTGGATTTCTTACCTGCCCTTCACTATAAGGTTCCGGAGCAGGCTTCAGCAATAAAATATACAACTATGAAAAAAGATAATACCATTAACAATGGGAAAACATATAAAACTTCCAGATGGAACCGACAGTATAAATTCAGCAAGAGAGGTGGGTCCCACAAAACAGCAACCTGATAGGTTTTTGGAGGGCCGAAGTTCTCGTCTTTATTTCAGTGACTCCTCAGTGCAATTCTACATAACAGCACAATGGATGTGTATGTGATTGTTTATGTGTTCCTTAGCAAGCTTCAGAGGGCTGGGGGTGGTGGCCGTGGAGGGAATGTCTGATGCCTAAAGTGCCTTTGTGGCCAGGATGCCCCTTGAGGGATTTGTTCCAATCTCAAAAGGTGGCTTTGCTGCACTGATATGAATCAGATGCCTTTCAATTCCAGGGCATATGAGTGCTTGGCTGACACCTGCTTTTCTGGCAGGTTTCCCTGCTAGCTTTATGGCATGCGAAGAGTCATTCAAAACAATTTTTTAGGATGTCTCGGCCCATAAAGCCTTTCTTCAGCAGGAACGGCTGAAAAATTGTTTTCAAATTACCTGGCGTGCGCTTTCTAAATTGCATTACTCCCCACCCAGCACTCCCCAGCCTCCCTTGGGATGTCTAGGATTGATCGATTGCTCTGTGTATACAAAACCTTTTCAAGTTGGATGGCTGAGGTGGGGCAGCTCTCAGACCTCTGCTAATTGGGAATGTCTTAACAAGGAGAAGAGTAGATGGTGTTCAGAATGTAAAGTTGAAAGCCTGACAGCTGTATAAAAGACAAGGCTTATAATTTAACATGAAACTGCCTTTTCTTTCTCTCTCTCCTCACAACCCCCACTTTTTGTCTCTCTACAGGGAGATACAAGGAGGGGTGTGTTTTATACCCTCCTGCCAGCTTCCTTGAGGAAAAAAAAGGAAATTGAATTGATCCAAGAAAGGCTGTTTTCTCTGCAAGGGGAATCCTTGCACCATCCCAGAGGACATGTGAATTGTAGCAAAAAGCTATTTGCTTTTACAGAAATATCTTTGAGCAGTATACACTTGAAATCCTAACTGAAAGAATGTGACCCCTAATGACTGCCCTATATATCAAAGTTTTTAATAGGAAAAGTTACCACCTTGCGGTGGTGAGAAGTGAAGAAGGTTTGGATTAAATGTACAGGCAGTTTTAGTGGTATTTTGATAATCAGGGAGAGGGAGGTGGCAGGCTAAGTGAGCACATTGTACTTTGTTTTGGTTTTCACTCAGAAATGAGTGTTCGAGAGAACTCTTCCTGTTCAGCAGGAGTACCTGCCTGAATGATTTGAGGTTGCACTCTGTCTTGATCTTGGCAGATGCTGCTGTAAATGTAAATCCTACCTAGTGTATTGATGAACTTCACTATGGGTTGTATAAAACATCCAGTCTTCCTGATAGATTTGGCTGGGAGTGATTCCTGTCCTGCCTTCCACTCTAAAAGCCTGGGTTGTCGCAGTCAGCTCCCTGCTAATCAATGTTTGCCTCAGCAAATGTTCACATGCAGAAGCAATGTGTGTGTGTGTGTTTACACATATATGTGTTCATATGCATCCCCATGTCTCCAAAGGCTGAATTGCAATGTTGACCACTGTGAGAACAAGACGCTGAACTAGATGGCCCATTGGCTTGATCCAGCAGCTATTCTGATGTTCTCAATGTGATGAGATCTCCTGAGGTTTTTCAAGGGGGGGGGGACTTAGGGGAGCATGAATTTAGTTGAGACTTGACACTGTGGGAGGCTCTTTTCCTATGCTGTTTCCCCAGTGGAGCTATTTCTCTATTTCCCCCACCTGCTTCAAGCTTCCTGGTGGTACTGCTGGAGAAGAAAATTCAAGGCCATTGGTATCACCATTACAAATACTAATAGTGTTTACAGACTGTTGCTATTTACTGGCAAATTCAAGTTGTACAATTATAGTTTTTTCACATCAAACCTGCTTCCCCAAAAGGTTAGATTTCAAGACAAGAAAAGTGGCTTTGAATTGCACTGGAAACAGTGGGGTAACATTTGCTTTGAGGTGATGCCATGTAACCTCCCTGCAAGCAAATATGAATGAATGCTCAGAACTGTATTTTGTATTATTCATTTAACAGAATTTATATCCAGCTTGATTGTAACAAAACCTTTAAATGGTTTAAAGGAAATTGAAATTATCAGTAAAAGCAAGTACTGTAGTGAAAACATTTTATAGACTATTAAAATCAGCAGTGGAGGGATGCGGGTGGCGCTGTGGGTTAAACCACAGAGCCAGGACTTGCCGATCGGAAGGTTGGCGGTTTGAATCCCCGCGACGGGGTGAGCTCCCGCTGCCCGGTCCCTGCTCCTGCCAACCTAGCAGTTCGAAAGCACATCAAGTGCAAGTAAATAAATAGGTACCACTCCAGCGGGAAGGTAAACGGCGTTTCCATGCGCTGCTCTGGTTTGCCAGAAGTGGCTTAGTCATGCTGGCCACATGACCTGGAAGCTGTACGCCGGCTCCCTCGGCCAATAAAGCGAGATGAGGGCCGCAACTCCAGAGTCAGCCACAACTGGACCTAATGGTCAGGGGTCCCTTTACCTTTACCTAAAATCAGCAGTAAACTAGATAGATGTAAGCATGTCAACATCTATGTGTCTGGCTAGACTTGTCTAAACAGTAATTTAAGCAGATGCCAAAAAGAATGTGGCAAAGAACGCCTCCCCTAGGCAGGGAGTTCCAAACTGCAGGCATTTCCACATTAAAATAGCTATTTCTTACAAAATTGCAGAATGGGTAATTGTTTGGCACGTGTTGTAGTGCCAGACCTACAGATCAAAGTGGTTGAGTGGGCACACAAGGAGTAAGGTAGAGCAAAGCCCAGGCTATTAAGGACTTCCTATGTCAATAGAATTTGGCCTGAAGTCACCTGATCTCCCTGCAAATCTATCAGGATGAGGGCTTACTAAATGGGTGGCTTGAAAGTGCCCTAAAAGTCAACTAAATTGTATTCCCGAGAGGAAAACTGTCTTTGCGTATCCTAGGGTAATCTCTTAATTAAGTTTCCTTAATTGGGGCTGCTGGCAACTTTGGAGGGGGTGAGGAAGAGATTATTTCAATTGAGAAAATGGAATTTAAGGGAAAGGTTAAATGTGCCTTTTCTCAATTCCATTTGCCACTCTCAGTTGTTTTAGTTAATTCAGGTGATCTAGTTGTGGTTATTCTGTGTTGTTTGACCCCTGAATATGTGTACACAGGTTTTAGAACAAAAGAACCCCCCTACACACTGCCCAAGCTCACTTCCCAAGAAGTTCACTAGGTGTCGTTAACACAGCAGTTTGACTTCACCCTTGGAGTCCCAGTCCATTGTCTCTTGAGACAGAAGAATGCCAGCAAGAAATAGGTATTAGAAGTGGTGTGTAAATATATCATGCTTGCACACTTTAACACATCTGCTGCAGAAAACACTAGCACCAATTGAAACTTTTTCTAGAGAGTTAGCTGAGATAGTATTTCTCGGGGCAAAACCAAACAAATACCTTAAGACTCTTTGTTGTAATTGGAACTTAATTGCACTGCCCTAATTGTAGATCTGGCCTGACCTGTGTCTTGGAGAGAAGTGCCAAAAGATCAAACAGAACAGTTCCTAAAGAAAATTGGTTGTTAGGGGAAGAAAACTCACAAGTAGATCAAGGGATGATTACCACATGATATAGTACCCCAATTAAACAACATTCTTACTGTGTAGCCTTGGGTGGAACTAAGCATTGAGAAGGTATGGTGTCTGAAGAGGTTGTAACATTCCCCTGCTGTTAACACTCTGTAAATGTGCTGCTGTTTTCCTCTTTAATGTGGTGATAAAATTGTTAGATTTAATTGCTATTGCCATGGGATCCCTTTTAGGGTTGAAGACTGGGGCGCAGATGCATATTAGATAAAAGAAACTTAGGTTTGGGTTGTGTCTTAGGAACATGCCATATTTTTTTCGTGTATAAGACTCCCCCATGTATAAGGAGACCCCTATTTTTTGGCACACAAAATTAAGAAATCAATATTTTAGGGTTGCCATATCTCCAGAAGTGAAAATCTGGATGATGGGCGGCAGCGAAGGAAAATGGTTGAGCGAACAACCACTAAGCTGTTGAGCTTTTTTTTGGCCGAGCAGGCAAACCCAACCATTACAGTCGGCCTGTAATGGCTGGTGGAACTGGTTCTCGCAGCTTCTTCACTGCAGCCGTAGGAAAGTAAGTTCATTCACCATCCACGTATAAGACGACTCCCAATTTGTAACTTTTTTTTAGCGAAAAAC
Source organism: Podarcis raffonei (assembly GCF_027172205.1). NCBI lineage: Eukaryota > Metazoa > Chordata > Lepidosauria > Squamata > Lacertidae > Podarcis > Podarcis raffonei. The sequence goes on from NC_070621.1 coordinate 7,282,946, forward strand.
ATCATCTTAGATATAGTACTAATGAGGCAAGGAAGAAGGGCTACCCTTATGCTATTCATATAATCAGTTATCAGTAATCAATATATTCATATATGCTCACACATAATCAGGGCTTACAGTATTTTATAATCCATTTTGAATCAAAGGGAAGCTGTGCCTTAGCTAACTGCAAACTGCTTGAAACAGCAAAATTAGGAGCCGACCTTTCCCCTACAAACATCCGTGTACCCTGGACAAGGGGAAGACGTGAATCAGAGATACTGGTGCAAAATCCCCTCAGATACAGGCTAAATTAGTCCACTGGAACAGGAAGAGCTAAACCACAAAATCTCCAAACCCCCTGTCCTGTCATAACTAGGGGAGAGGTTAGACAGAGCGTCACTGCAAGCAACGGAAAGCAGAACTAGAACTCCGTGCTTGACCAGTGCTTGACCAGGAGCTGGTAGCATGGCAAGAAGCTTGCTAATTGGCTAATTTTCGCTGGCGATATCGTGACTGCCTCATGGTTGTCTCATGATCTATGATTTGCTGTGATCTGCTCCGGTATAAAGACCTCTGGATTTCTGTCAATCGGGGTTCCAGTTCCTTTTGGAAGAGATTCCAAACTGGGTCCTTATTGCCTGGTAATAAACTTCACCTTCTTATTCGCCATTGCTGAGTCTGCCTGATCCTTATTAACGCCAAGTGGGTACCTGCTTACGTTCACGTGCATCACTATGAATGTCCATTGGTCCATATATTACCTACACTGACTGGCAGTGACTCTTCAGGTTTGAGATGGGGGGAACTCTCAGTCCTATCTGCAGATATCAGGGATTGAACCTGGGACATTCTGCATGCAACTATGGAGTCTCCTGTGGGAACTGATATCAATATTAAGTCTCTGCTACAGGCTTCTTCTTTTCTGAGCAAATGCCATTCTTTGAATTATCTCCTTTTTTGGTGGGTTGGTACATTTATTTTCCCTACTATCCCATGCTGCTGATGTGTGTCTTTTCTGTGCTGCTGTAGCAGAATTTCATGGATTTAAAACTCATTTGACTATGCTGACAGTTCCGAGTCTCCCCCCACCCTTTTCATTTTGCTACTTGCCTAGAGGCCATTGACTCTGTGCTGTATAATTAAAAACACTGTGTCTGAAGAGTTGTAGCAATGGAGCTGCATGCCCAAGAGTTGCATGTCCACTGGAAAGAACTACTGTGATTTTATAAGGGGAATATTGCCTGTTCTCCCCCTTCCCCTTCCCCCAGTTATAAGACAAAGGAATTCTGCTCCCCTGCAGGAGGGAATACATACTCTGCAGCACTCTTTGACACGTCATTTCAGTACCTGTCAAATAACACCGGTGTTAGTAAACTTTTAAGCACATAAGAAAAGCTTGATGGATCAAACCAAAGGCTCATCTAGTCCACCATCTCCTTCTCACAGTGGCCAACCAGACACCCCAGCGGGAAATCCAGAAGCAGGACGTCAGCACTCTGCCTACTTGTGATTCCCATCAAGTAGCATTCATAGGTAAAGGTAAAGGTACCCCTGACCATTAGGTCCAGTCGCAGACGACTCTGGGGTTGCACGCTCATCTCGCTCTATAGGTCAAGGGAGCTGGCGTTTGTCCGCAGACAGCTTCTAGGTCATGTGGCCAGCATGACTAAGCCGCTTCTGGCAAACCAGAGCAGCACACGGAAATGCTGTTTACCTTCCCGCCAGAATGGTACCTATTTATCTGCTTGCACTTTGACGTGCTTTCAAACTGCTAGGTGGGCAGGAGCTGGGACCGAACAATGGGAGATCACCCCGTCACAGGGATTCGAACTGCCGACCTTCCGATCAGCAAGCCCTAGGCTCTGTGGTTTACATTTAGAGGTAGAACATAGTAATTGCAGCTAGTAGCCATTGATAGCCTTATCCAACGTGAATTTGTCTAATCCTCTTTGAAACCCATCCAAGTTGGTGGCCATCGTTACTATTTGTAGAAGTGAATTCCGTAGCTTCGCATTTAAGTGCTTTCTTTTTGTCTGTTCTGAATCTTCCAGCGTTCAGCTTCACTGGATTTCCACTAGTTCTAATGTAAGGTTACAAGATGTCCCCGTTTCCCAGGGACAGTCCCCGGATTTACAAATCTGTCCCCATACAAAATCCATTGAGGTTGAAAAGTGTCCCCGGATTCATTGAAAAAAAATCTGGTAACCTTATTATGAGAGAGGGAGAAAATATTTTATCTTCACCACACATATTTCCCTCCTGCCGCCCCACTTTTCATACACCTCTGTCATTAAAAGCCCAGGCTAGGTGGGTAACCATGCTTAAAAGCAACTTACAAAAATAACCCTCAAAACATATTGAAAAAATAATAATCTGCAGGTGCAAAAAACCTTTGTGTATCCCCAGCAGTTAAATGTGTTTCCAAATTGAAATGCCTTGCATTGTTCATGCAGTGTGCCCTAGTGATGGCTTTGTCATAATAATAAGTTAGTACTTCTTATGTACAAACTGCTTTCTAGTATGTCTCAGTGTCACTCTCATTTGGTGAGCACAGTTGTTATTTTTCAGAGGAGCGAGCAGTGAGCGGCATGCCCAAAGCCACTCAGTGACTTCATGGCTGAGTAGAAACTCAGGCCCTCACATTCTAGTTTCAGTACATCAGGGCAGGAAACCTTAGACCCAGGGTCTGAATATAACTCTCCAGGCTTCTGTTAGATCCTTGGTATTCTCTCTAGGCCACACTCACCCCAGGCTACACCCCTCACCACCCCTGATGCATTGTTTATCTAGTGTTTCTGGATGAAGGCATTGGTATGTGTACGTAGAAACTTCTGACTTCCATGTAGATAAAATGTAGGCTATTCTATCCCATCACACCTGTTTATCGGTGGCCTTGCCCACCACTTGCACGCCCTCCCATTCTCCTGCAATATCTATCTCTTGGGCTGCGCTAGTTTTCCGGGTCTTAACATGAGTCACTTTCTAGAGTTGCCAATCTCTCATTTGATCCGTTGGTCCATTATTTTGATCTTACCAAAGCTTATCATTTGAAGCAGAGTTGGATGATAGACCTTTAGTTTCATGCAAGCATAACAGTAAATAAAATCTGATCTACAGTGGCTTTTTTGGGAGGAAGGAGAATTCTTGGTTGTGTTTTTAAGTGTTCATGAGATGATAAGCCTATGGAAATAGTTACCATGGTTAGAGGGACAGAGGTCACGAAGAGTCGGACACGAGTAAACGACTGAACAACAACAACATGTATGCCACCTTGAGCTTGAAGGAAAGTTCGGATATAAATATAATAAATGAATTCCAAAAGTATGAGTCTGCAACAGGTCCCTATAGATGTTTTCGAGTAAATGGGTGTCTCCTCCCTGCCAGTCACTCTACCTTGTTACAAATCTGTTCTTTGATGCTAAATCTTAGGTGACTCAGTTGATCTTTTATACCCCCTCTACCAATTCCTGTAAAATGTGATGTCGTGTAACCTCAGAAGCTTCCATGTTGTAGTGAAAGAACTTTGACTATTTTATTAAAGAATGATTCCTAAAAAAGGGCTACTACAAGTGGTGTTTGCGAGGGTGTGTGTGTGAATATGTGTATGAGTGACCAGGGGTGTAAGAAGGGAAGGGATTATTCTAGATGCAAGACAGTGTTGTTGCATGAACTGAGCATGGGGAAGCTTCTTTATTTAACACATTTATATACAGTCATATCTTGGGTTAAAGTAGCTTCGGGTTGAGTGTTTTCAGGTTGTGCTCTGCGGCGACCCAGAAGTAACGGAATGTGTTACTTCTGGGTTTCGTTGCTCGCGCATGCACAGATGCTCAAAATGACGTCACACGCATGCACAGACACGGCAAACGCGGGTTGCGTTCACTTCAGGATGTGAACGGGGCTCCAGAACGGATCCCGTTCATGTCCAGAGGTACCATTGTACAGTGGTACATTGGTTTTCGAGCGTCTCGGAAGCCGACCGTTTGGATTTTCGAACGCCAAAAACCCAGAAGTAAATGCTTCTGTTTTCAAACAGGCCTCGGAAGTTGAACGGCTTCTGCTGCATGTGCATGTTAATTTTTTCCATTTTCTGCAGACCACCCTTTGCGCCTCGGTTTTCAAATGTTTCAGAAGTTGATCGGTCTTCTGGAACGGATTACATTTGAAAATCGAGGTACCACTGTACTACTGCCTTTTATCAATGATTTCAAGGTAAAGGTAAAGGTACCCCTGCCCGTACGGGCCAGTCGTGACCGACTCTGGGGTTGTGCGCCCATCTCGCTTAAGAGGCCGGGAGCCAGCGCTGTCCGGAGACACTTCTGGGTCACGTGGCCAGCGTAACGAAACTGCTCTGGCGAGCCTGCACCAGCGCAGCACACGGAAACGCCGTTTACCTTCCTGCTCTAAAGCGGTCCCTATTTATCTACTTGCACTTAAGAGTGCTTTCGAACTGCTAGGTGGGCAGGAGCTGGGACCGGACGACGGGAGCTCACCCCACCACGGGGATTCGAACCGCCGACCATACGATCGGCAAGTCCTAGGCACTGAGGTTCTACCCACAGTACCACCCGCGTCCCTGATTTCAAGATAGCCTGCAATTATTTTTTTAAAAAAATGACATTCAATATAATTCACTGAGCATCTTAACTGTTGGGCTGCACATGTGCTCTTTCATCCTTCTCTACTTTCACACAGCTGAATACTGCTGTTGCATTTTGCCAGGACAAGATATCCTTGCAATGGTTATAATGGGGCTCCATGTTGGACAGATTAGTAGTGTGTGTTCTCTCTCCCCACCCCTGGCCTTGCATGAGTACAAAATGCTTGTATTTCTTAAAAGGTAGGGGTGTGTGTGTGTGTGTGTGTGTGTGTGTGTGTGTGACTTTTCTCATTGTGATCTTTGCCAGGGGATTGACAGCCTCTCTAATTAGGCAAATTCAAGGTAACCTTAGCAACTCCTTGCAGGCGACAAGGACTCATCTCCTGCTGCCCTTGCAGGCAGCAAGTTGAGCATGAAGTGGCCTCACTTGGGAGTGCTGGCAGAGATTCTGCTGCTGCTTGCTCCAAGGGCTTCTCTCCCTGTCGCAGGACTAATACAGTCTGTGGCAACTCCTTGCTTGAATATGAGAGCCTTCAGTTTACAATATAGGGTTGCTTACTCTGTGCTCACTTCTCCCCCTCCCCCAGCCTTCCAAGTTCTAGATTGACAGGAGTGAAGAAGCATCTCAAGACTCTAGGAGATGCGTGGAAATGAGGATGTGTAGGAGGAAAAGTAGCATTGTAGCTAACCCTGTATTCCAAGAAGGTGCTTATTTTTGGCTTAAAAGTTCACAGCAAGTACTTTTTATAATGATTCAGCTCCTCTGATTGTATTCATGCTGGGTTCAGCAAAACACTCTGGGTGGCTACAGCTAAGAAATCATTCTCTCAGCTTAACCCCTTTCATATGAGAAAATTGGTTAAAATACAGTACATGAGAATGTAGTTCTACTTCCCTCCCTGCCCCCCCCAACCCCAGGATGGTATGGTAAAACAAATAATAATTTATCATTTCTATAGCACTTTCATTTTAGAACTGTAGAAAATAGCTCATAAAATTAAGAGAGAAAGCCTTCTCCCCAAAATGAGAACATTTGCTTTATTTGAGAATCAATATCCTGCCAGGCTAATACATTTGCATTACTCAAGGAGGCTTACAACAATTAAACATTAAATTATAACAATCTCAAAAGCCTTTGTCAGGGCTTATTGGCATGAAGCAGACTGCCAAACCCCACCGTATAAACCCTGGTCATTAGGAAGATACTGATAATCCTAACAGAATCAGCCCTAACAAGTTGTGATCCAGCAGCAGCAAGCAATCTGTGTGGAAACCCCAACCACTGTTTTTTAAGAGTCTTCTGTTCTCTGTCAAGTGATCTGAAAGGTTCCCGGTGCTTTCATCCCACACAAGAAAATAACTAAGTGCTGTAGGAAATGAGGAAGAATAGTGTCTATTCTATGGGCTGCATTGGCTTAAACTTATCTCATGAACATATAGCAGCTGGGGACTTGTTTTCCTAACACAATCCATGAAAGAACAGAGCAGGCATGGGGTACCTCTAGCCCTCCGGACACCTAGTCTACCATTCCCTTCATCCCTCAACATGGGCTGTGTTGACTGGGAGTGATGTGCGCTGTAGTCCAACAATGCCAGGAGGTTCACAGGTTCCTGATGATCAACAATAAGGGTTTCAGATGTCATAGAACATCCTGTTCTGTGGGATGCTGCTCCTAGCTATTGCTGGTGTTGCCCTTAGTAGAGGACAATGTTTGCACAGTTTAAACTTTTTAAGTCAGCCATAACTACTCCATCCTCACCACTGCATGCACACAGAAAGGGACCAGTCCTTAAGCACACACTCCATAAAGTGCTGATCTCAGCACAGCATATACACATATCAGGGCCTAACTATTCTCCCATGGGCATGGCTAGATGTGTCACTCATAACACTAAGCTCTAGCTATCTAGCGTGTTGCTTAAAGGTGCATTTTACAATCTACAGTACTTTTCCAGTCCAGACTCATAATAAACACAAAGGGTTTTCTTGAAAGGCTAACAAGAGTGCAGGTAGCCAAGAAGTTACAGCACATCTTTTTAACTGACTTGATAAGATGCTGCAAAAGAGAAGAAGCTGAACATTCAAGAGAGGTTTGTTAAATTGTGTGGAGGAGTAACCCATTCTGCCCTGAGAATAAGAGGGTGCTGTTTTTTTTATCACTCCTCAATCTCTACAACTGGAAATAAACTGAGTTGTTATGAAGGCTCTGGATGTCTCCAGCACACTGTCCTCCTAAGCCAAAAAATTGACCTGTCGTTCCTTAAATTCAAGAAAGGAACAGCTTAGCTGCTAAGCAAGATATTCATATCCATCTGAACTTGATATACTACAGATTGAGGGATCTAAAGAGTTAGATACAAGGTCATGCAGCTGTATTAGGCTAGATTCTGCCTGCACATATGGCACAGTGATTCTTAAATGGACAGAACACTCACATTGCATCATCATCATCATCATCATCATCATCATGATATGTAAGCTTGGCGTGCTATGTAGTGGTTGGATTAGGACAAAGGTGGGGAACCTGTGGTCCTCCAGATGTGGTTAGAATCCAAAGACCATCCACCCCAGCCAGCGTGGCCAGTAGTCAGGGATGATTGCTCTCCATTTCTGCTTTAGAAAAGGCATTGTGGAACATATATGTATAAAGGTAGTCACTGGCTCTGTTCTCCTCTGCTTGTGTTTCTTCTGATTGCTGTGCTAGGACAGAATGCTACCTGCATGGACACAGGTAGCATTCTGTTTAGTATGGTGTTGTAGCTTTATCACACACCCCTGCCTGGCCTTGTTAGTTCCTGACCACTGTGGGGCTCTGTCACTCCGTAGAGAGCCTGCCCAGTTTCTCTCCATTTTTAATAGCAACTGAGAGTGAGCCAGGGTGAAAATGAGTTGAGGCCGCTTGAAGGGAGATAAGCTTAGGCATAAACTGTGATTTTCTGCCCTGTGAGCCCTATGCGTGGATTTCATCTTTTAATGGAAGTGCAGTAAATAAAAGCCATTTTCACAATAAGCCGAGCAACAGGTCATAAGCGCCTGAGCCACCAAAATTGATAGAAGTGAGCTAAGCGTAACAAATCTTCCAAAATTGCACCAGGCACCGTGTATCCGGCTCCCTTCCTACATCTCACCAATTATAGCCAGCGACAATTATTTCTGAGCTACAACACTCTCCAGTTTAAAACCATGCATAGCTGGGAAATGCTTTATCTTTTACTGTTCTCTCCCTCTCTCTAAATATATTTGTATTGTAGCAAGAGGAGCGGGGGGGGGGGGGAGGAAATTACCGTATTTTTCGCACCATAGGACGCACTTTTTCCCCTCCAAAAATGAAGGGGAAATGTGTGTGCGTCCTATGGTGCGAATGCAGGCTTTCGCTGAAGCCTGGAGAGCGAGAGGCATCGGTGCACACCGACCCCTCTCGCTCTCCAGGCTTCAGGAAGCTATCTGCAAGCCTTGCAAGCCCGGCGGGAGTTCCCGCGGGCTCACAAGGCTTGCGGGCAGCAGCCTGCAGCCCCGGCAAGTGTCCGCAAGCCTTGCGTGCCGGCGGGAGGTCCCGCCGAGCGCGCGAGGCTTGGGGCGGCAGCCTGTCGCCCGAAGCACGGGGAGGCCTCCGGAGGGCTCTCCGTGCTTGGGGCGACAGGCTGCAAGCCTTGCGCGCCCGGCGGGAGGTCCCGACGGGCGCGCGAGGCTTGGGGCGGCAGCCTGTCACCCGAAGCACGGGGAGCCCCCCGAGGGCTCTCCGTGCTTCGGGCGAGTGTCTGCAAGCCTTGCGCGCCCGGCGGGAGGTCCCGACGGGCGCGCGAGGCTTGGGGCGGCAGCCTGTCGCCCGAAGCACGGGGAGGCCTCCGGAGGGCTCTCCGTGCTTGGGGCGACAGGCTGCAAGCCTTGCGCGCCTGGCGGGAGGTCCCGACGGGCGCGCGAGGCTTGGGGCGGCAGCCTGTCGCCCGAAGCACGGGGAGCCCCCCGAGGGCTCTCCGTGCTTGGGGCGACAGGCTGCAAGCCTTGCGCGCCCGGCGGGAGGTCCCGACAGGCGCGCGAGGCTTGGGGCGGCAGCCTGTCGCCCGAAGCACGGGGAGGCCTCCGGAGGGCTCTCCGTGCTTGGGGCGACAGGCTGCAAGCCTTGCGCGCCCGGCGGGAGGTCCCGACGGGCGCGCGAGGCTTGGGGCGGCAGCCTGTCACCCGAAGCACGGGGAGCCCCCCGAGGGCTCTCCGTGCTTCGGGCGAGTGTCTGCAAGCCTTGCGCGCCCGGCGGGAGGTCCCGACGGGCGCGCAAGGCTTGGGGCGGCAGCCTGTCGCCCGAAGCACGGGGAGGCCTCCGGAGGGCTCTCCGTGCTTGGGGCGACAGGCTGCAAGCCTTGCGCGCCCGGCGGGAGGTCCCGACGGGCGCGCGAGGCTTGGGGCGGCAGCCTGTCACCCGAAGCACGGGGAGCCCCCCGAGGGCTCTCCGTGCTTCGGGCGAATGTCTGCAAGCCTTGCGCGCCCGGCGGGAGGTCCCGACAGGCGCGCGAGGCTTGGGGCGGCAGCCTGTCGCCCGAAGCACGGGGAGGCCTCCGGAGGGCTCTCCGTGCTTGGGGCGACAGGCTGCAAGCCTTGCGCGCCCGGCGGGAGGTCCCGACGGGCGCGCGAGGCTTGGGGCGGCAGCCTGTCACCCGAAGCACGGGGAGCCCCCCGAGGGCTCTCCGTGCTTCGGGCGAGTGTCTGCAAGCCTTGCGCGCCCGGCGGGAGGTCCCGACAGGCGCGCGAGGCTTGGGGCGGCAGCCTGTCGCCCGAAGCACGGGGAGGCCTCCGGAGGGCTCTCCGTGCTTGGGGCGACAGGCTGCAAGCCTTGCGCGCCCGGCGGGAGGTCCCGACGGGCGCGCGAGGCTTGGGGCGGCAGCCTGTCACCCAAAGCACGGGGAGCCCCCCGAGGGCTCTCCGTGCTTCGGGCGAGTGTCTGCAAGCCTTGCGCGCCCGGCGGGAGGTCCCGACGGGCGCGCGAGGCTTGGGGCGGCAGCCTGTCACCCGAAGCACGGGGAGCCCCCCGAGGGCTCTCCGTGCTTCGGGCGAGTGTCTGCAAGCCTTGCGCGCCCGGCGGGAGGTCCCGACGGGCGCGCGAGGCTTGGGGCGGCAGCCTGTCGCCCGAAGCACGGGGAGCCCCCCGAGGGCTCTCCGTGCTTCGGGCGAGTGTCTGCAAGCCTTGCGCGCCCGGCGGGAGGTCCCGACGGGCGCGCGAGGCTTGGGGCGGCAGCCTGTCGCCCGAAGCACGGGGAGGCCTCCGGAGGGCTCTCCGTGCTTGGGGCGACAGGCTGCAAGCCTTGCGCGCCCGGCGGGAGGTCCCGACGGGCGCGCGAGGCTTGGGGCGGCAGCCTGTCACCCGAAGCTTCGGGCGAGTGTCTGCAAGCCTTGCGCGCCCGGCGGGAGCTCCCACCGGGCGCGCAAGACTTGGGGCGGCAGCCTGCACCCCGAAGCATGCGGAGCCCTCCGGAGGGCGCCCCGTGCTTCGGGCAGGTGTGCGCAAGGCTTGGGGCGGCAGCCGCGGCTGGGGGGGGAAATAATTTTTTTTTATTCATTTCCCCCCCCCAAAAAACGAGGTGCGTCCTATGGGCCGGTGCGCCCTATAGAACGAAAAATACGGTACATTTAAAGGGTCTTCCCAGCTTTAAGGAGAAGCTGCAAGTTACAGTGAAGAAGCATGAACACTGATGCACTGGGAGCAGCCTTACTCAGTTGCATATTCCTTCCACTAACACATATTGGTGAGACAGCATACTATAATAGCCAGGAGTCAATGTTCAGCCACTGTGAGCAGGCATGACATATGAGTGGTCTCGTTTGTGCAGTGGCGGAGCAAGCCGATCGGGAGCCTGGGGTGGTGTGCATGCGCAGGGCAGGGCAACCTGGGGCAGGATGCTCTGTGGGACCTCCGAGGAGTTTGCCTGCCTCTCATTCATCCCCACTATAGGTGAGGGGGAGGCGTCAGGCGGACCCTTTGGGGCAGCGCGGAGCCTGCAGGTGCCCAAGCCACCATGTTACTCCCAAGAGAGAGGCATGGCTCGGGCACACTGCAGGCTCCACGGTGAGTGCTACCAAGCACTTTGTCACGACCCTCAGTGGTGACACCCAGGGCGGACTACTCCCACCGCACCCCCTTCCTCCGTGCCTGCGTCTGTGTCTGAAACCCCAAAGATTCATCACTCTCCATTATTCTGGTTCCTGTGTGTGTCTTGTGGTTCCCTGTCCCCAGCCACCTGTGCTGATAAAAAGATCCACTCGTCCCTAGCTCCCTAACAAACAGCAACAGTTGGAAGTACTGAGGTAGATGGGCCAAGGAGCTGGGCAGAGTGTTCCTATTTTCCTGTGTTCCTAATTTAGCCCTTGCTTCCTGTGCTTCAGCAGGAGGGAAATCGTTCTTCTTGAAACGAAATTGAACTTCTGAGTCTCCTTCAACTTGAGTCTCAGCACATACGTATTTTGAAGCCAAAATGCCTTCATATGTTTTCATGAAGGGCTGCAGCTTATTGGCAGGGCAACTGCTTTGCATGCAGAAGGCTGCACATTCAATCCCTGATGCCAGTCAGTGTAAACTATGCTTAGCTAGATGGACCCAAGTTCTGGTTTGGTGTAAGACAGCTTCCTATGTTCCTGTGGATACCTGTTGTACTATTTTCTGTATGGTGTGCATGTGCAAAGAAAGAGGAAGTTGCTCCTGTATAGAAGAATGCTCCTCCTTCTGCCATCAGTTGCTTCAGGTGTCTTTTAAAAACATCTTGTCAGGTATTAAGGTGGAGAAGAAGGTGAAATATTTAGGTATTTGGATAACAAATAACAGTGCTAATCTGTTCCAGAACAATTATGTGCTTGCGTGGAGCAAGATTAAACAAAATATGGAGAGATGGAGTAGGATGAAACTTTCCTGCTGTACCTCCCCACAGCGGCAGAGGGTGCGCTGTGCTTTCCCGCAGCAGCAGAGGGATTTTCTGTGCCCCCAGAGGTTCCTGCTGTACCTCCCTGTAGTGGCAGAGGGTATGGCATGCTTCCCCAAAGCAGCAGAGGGCCTTCCCATGCCTCCCTGCGGTGGTAAAAGGTAAAGGGACCCCTGACCATTAGGTCCAGTCGTGACCAACTCTGGAGTTGCAGCACTCATCTCGCTTTATTGGCCGAGAGAGCCGGCGTACAGCTTCCAGGTCATGTGGCCAGCCACTTCTGGTGAACCAGAGCAGCGCACGGAAATGCCGTTTACCTTCCCACTGGAGTGGTACCTATTTATCTACTTGCACTTTGACGTGCTTTCAAACTGCTAGGTTGGCAGGAGCAGGGACCGAGCAATGGGAGCTCACCCCGTCGTGGGGATTCGAATCACTGACCTTCTGATTAGGAAGTACTAGGCTCCGTGGTTTAACCAACAGCACCACCCATGTCCCTTATCTTTCCACTTAGAGCTCAGCTAATTATGCAGAGCCTGCTAACAATCCAGGAGGAACCCCCCACGGCTAGACAATCAAAGATCCAGTGGCAAAGTAAACAAAGAATGTAAACAAAGAACTGGAAAGTAGATAAATAGGTACTGCTCCGGCGGGAAGGTAAACGGCGTTTCCATGCTTCGCCAGAAGCGGCTTAGTCATGCTGGTCACATGACCCAGAAAAACTGTCTGCGGACAAACGTTGGCTCCCTCGGCCAGTAAAGCGAGATGAGCGCCACAACCCCAGAGTTGTCCACAACTGGACTTAACTGTCAGGGGTCCTTTACCTTTTAAGTGGAAAGATACCAGTGAAGCTTAGAGAGTTTGCTGGTTTGTGTGAGGCCTTATCATCATTTCTTATAGGTTAGGAGGGAGGGGAGAGCAAAAGAAGTGGGAGACACCTTGCCTGCAATGTATTTGCAAAGTATCCTTTCAGTTGAGCTACCCCCTGGGAAGCTATCAAGACTCCATCTTTTGTTCCCTGGTATATTGCCTTGTTGAAACACTTAACACGATGTTATTTCAATACTGCATTCAATGATACAGTGATTTATTGCACAGCCTTACCTATTTGTGGTATGATAAGGTAGAGGTACATAGATAATTTTAAAATCATTATATAAGAAGATGTCTATATTGTGTGTGAACCAGATATCAAGTTCAAGGAAAACACTGCTATGGTTATCCCCAATAGAAGCTAGTACTAAATATGGCAGAGAATTGGGGTACCTATAGAGATACAGTGGTACCTCGGGTTAAGAGCTTAATTCGTTCTGGAGGTCCGTTCTTAACCTGAAACTGTTCTTAACCTGAAGCACCACTTTAGCTAATGGGGCCTCCCGCCGCACGATTTCTGTTCTCATCCTGAAGCAAAGTTCTTAACATGAGGTACTATTTCTGGGTTAGCGGAGTCTGTAACCTGAAGCGTCTGTAACCCAAGGTACCACTGTATACTGCTCCCCCCTCTCCCCGAAATATGTGTAAATTGAAAAAGTTCAAAGAAATCCAAGAATGGGTGTTGGACTGGTTTCAACATTATCAAATTAATGAGTATTTTAAAAAGGATTTATTAAAAGGTTTCATAGACCTTAGACCTGACTTTGAAAAGATTCTGCTTGAAGGAAGAGAAAAAATGATTTCAAAAATGTATAGTTATTAGAATGAACGAAAGAATTAGATGAAAGATGAAAAGGTTAAATCACTAATGATGCATTGGGCTAAAGATGTAGGATATAATATAGAAATGGGAAAAGTTATGGAAAACTGATATGACATTTACTGCTTGCTGTACCTTAAAAGAAAACTACATGAAAATTATGTATAGATGGTACTTAACAACTAACAAATTGTCTAAAATGTATAAGAAGTTTCCAAATAATTGTTGGAAGTGCAAACAAGTACAGTAGATGGAACTTTTTTTCATATGTGGTAGACTTGTAAGAAGGTGAGGGTATTTTGGGAAATGATATACAATGAGGCAAAAAAACATGCTTAAAATGATAATACCAAAAAACCTGAAGCTTTTCTTCTAGGAAGAAGTAAAAAAAAAAGATGATTAGGCTCTTTATGTATGTAACAGGGGCAGCTAGGATTCTGTATGCAAAAACAAGAGAGAGACCCGGGGGGGGGGGGGGAGGAAGAAGTAGTTCCCACCAAAGAAGAATGGATAAGTAGAGTGATGGATTATGTCTAACTGGCAAAGTTAACAGCTAAAACATGGGTAGGCAAACTAAGGCCCGGGGGCTGGATCTTTCCTAATCGCCTTCTAAACCAGGCCCACGGTTGTTCTGGGAATCAGCGTGTTTTTACATGAGTAGAATGTGTCCTTTTATTTAAAATGCATTTCTGGGTTATTTGTGGGGCATAGGAATTTGTATTTTTTCCTTCAAAATATAGTCCGGCCCCCCACAAGGTCTGAATGGACAGTGGACCCGCCCCCTGCTGAAAAAGTTTGCTGACCCCTGAAAATAAGAGAACCTAATGATGATTGTTGAGCAACAGAAGTAATTAGAGATTATTGTTTTGTTATTATGGTATAATAGAGAGTCAATAGGGTACAGCAAGGGAGACAAATAAAAAACACCATGGAAAACAGGGTGTGAAGTTGACAAAAAAAATCTATTATGTATTGGAGTGTACATGTGAACTTTTTGAAAATTTAATAAAATATAGTTTTTTTTGGGGGGGGGGAGACCTCTCTTGGCTCTGGTTTTCCCTGATCCAGAAAAAGTATACCCAGCTCTTAATTTTTTTGATCTCCGTCTTATTTTGTTTTATGTGTGTTTGTGTTGCAATTGTTTTTTTAATGGGGAATATTTCATTTCTTTTTTATAACATACACTGCTTAGAGGATTTTTTTTTTAAAAAAACCAAACAGAAATATGGAGCAGTTTATAAATGCTTTCAAATAAAAGAAGTGAGTTAAGCCTGGGAGGCACCCCTCCCAGTAGTGCTTGGTTTCCTAGGTGATGGCAGGGACCAGTGTGTGTATTGCCCTTCAGCTCAGCTCAGCCATACCAGGGCAACTTAGCTGGAGAGCAGAAGAACAGCTCAGGAGTAGCAATTCTATAGATGCATGAATAATTAGTCAGCTTTGGGCAGAAAAAAAATGCTTAGAGAACTATGATTATGAAATGGAACATGAATTCAGGCTCCTTTTCTTAAATCCTGTTTCTCAGTGCTTTACGTTTCTTAAAAGGTAAAGGGACCCCTGACCATTAGGTCCAGTCATGACCGACTCTGGGGTTGCAGTGCTCATCTCGCTTTCTTGGCCGAGGGAGTCAGCGTACAGCTTCCGGGTCATGTGTCCAGCATGACTAAGCCACTTCTGGCAAACCAGAGCAGCGCACGGAAACGCCGTTTACCTTCCCACCAGAGCAGTACCTATTTATCTAGTTGCACTTTGACGTGCTTTCGAACTGCTAGGTTGGCAGGAGCAGGGACCGGGCAACGGGAGCTCACCCCGTCACGGGGATTCGAAGCGCCAGCCTTCTGATTGGCAAGTCCTAGGCTCTGTGGTTTAACCCACAGCGCCGCCCGCGTCCCTTTACTTTTGTTACCACATGTTAAATAAGAAATGAACTCATGGGCTGTACCATGTGCAAATTCTTCTTCTTCTTCTTTGGTGAATCAATGGTGTCTTCGAAAAATTTTACACATCACTTGGGAAGACAGGCGAACTAATACCAGTGTACTGGCAGAAACAAAGATCACCAGTGTTGAAGCAATGATTCTTCAACATCAGCTTCGTTGGACTGGTCATGTTGTGCGGATGCCCGATAATCGTCTTCCAAAGCAACTACTCTATTCTGAACTTAAAGATGGAAAGCGTAATGCTGGTGGTCAACAAAAGAGGTTTAAAGGCTGTCTCAAGGCAAATCTAAAAAAATGTAGTATAAACACTGATAACATGTGCAAATTATTCCTTAGCCCTCCCTGCCCCACCCCACCCCACCCTGTAGCTAACTTCTCCCACCAAATCTACTCAAGGATACATTGTTCTCTCTCCCTCCCCTACTTTACAAAGTTGTTGTTTTTTAAAATGTATTTTTATTAAAGATTTTCTTGGTCTATAAAAGTATGTGCAATGTCTCTCACTCTTTTCCCCCCAAGTAACATTATTTACAGATTAGTTTTGTTTATTGAGACATTAGGAAGAAAAGGGGGAGAGAGGTGGAGGGGGGGAGAGGTGAGTGGGGGTGGGGTCGTGTGGCGGAAGTTATAGAGTGTACAGTACTTGTGGAATATTCCTGCAACAAGTAAAACTAGTTCAGAACTTAGTGCTAAAAACAAACCTATGTGAAATCATCTGATCAGAAATTTTGCAGATTAAATACATATGCATGAAGTTTCCTAGTTTGCATAATGCATCAAATCTTGCTATAAAAGTGCATTTTTCCTTCCAGAATTTGCAATTTTATTTTTTTCTTTAGTTTCTTTAGTTTATGTAATCAAGTTAACTTCTATATGAAAGAATGCATTTGACCCAACTTTGTTTCACAAACTTCTTTTTGTTAATAGAACTTTTGTTTTTGTTTGATCAACTCCTGCCTGAGACTCTAAATCACTAAGTTTTCCCTCACACAAGACCCCCACAAGATAGCCTGTGGTAAATGATAGACATTCATTTAATTGGCATATCCTGAGGTGGGTCCACTATACTTAATTGTGGGCAGTTAGCAAGGTGAATCCACTACATTATTAATTGGTGGTTAATGGTGGGATATGCTACACTAGCCTTCCAAGAGGAATGCTAGAAATTATGAGGTGAGCTTTAAAGTACAGCACGTGACATAAAGAAAAGACTTTGGCAAGAGATTAGGGTACAAATGTCTTTTAAATGCAAACATTTTAATAGCTTCAGATAACAATGCTTAGCAAGTGTTCTGAAGAGACTGAATTTAGTTTTTTGGTTTTTTTTTTAAAAAAAGGGAAATGGAGCAAATGGAACAAATGATTAAATACAGCAGGCTTCTGTAAGATAACCTATCCCATATTTCAAGAGTTTCCAAACTGGTCTGCCTGCTTCATTTAGGTGGTCCATAGCATGTCAGTGCAAATTTAAACAACAACAGCAGCAGTAGTTGTATCTTCACAGCTGTCAAAGAAGATGCAGTCTTTTTTTTTTTTTTTTGATGAAGATAATCAAATTCCTGATCCAGGGATTTCATAACTCTTAATGGATGCTCTTGACTTTATTGTGATCAATACAAGTCTCTTTTCTTCCTCAGTGATCAAGCCAGCGACCATACAGGGGACAGTGATGATGGTAGCTGTGGCACACAGTCCTACACCATACATATGATACTCTGCATAACAACACAATGTATTTCTAATGTGTTGTGCTCTGACGTTTTATTAGAAGTGGGAGGCATACTTGGTTTTTTCATTTTCACCAGCAGAGAAAATTACAATTGATGGTATGGAAGCATCCTGCTTAGTTCTTTGCTTATATTCAGCAAACCTTCTCTCATATTATTGCTGCTTCTGCTTCTTGACTTGTTTGTTAAGCTCAGGCATATATAATATAACTGAAAGTACTTGGCAATCATATTTAATGATTTTATGCAATATTACACACTTTTTTCATAACTTTCAAATGAAACAAGTTTAAAATTATTGGAAATTTCACAGAAACGTAAAAAGTCAATATTTTAATGTAGTTATCTACCAAGCAAAACTAAATGTTAAGTTAAACAGAATATCTTCTGAATTCCCAAGTCATATGACAGCTTCATAGCACCCCTCATTTTAGGAATGCGATAATTGAAAAATTCAACATGCCCTACATTTCCACCAATCATTTGCATTGATTAGCTGTGATAGCAGTCAGAGGTGGATATGCTAGTGGATAACAGTTGCTGGATGTGTGTGCATGCAAAGACTATGTGCCTCTTACTCATTAGACATTTACTTTATTTAATCTTTTAGACAGCACTTTATCATGAGCTCTCTGAAAATCTATTTGCGTTATAGCTGCTAGGTAGCCTTTCTGTGAAACTTTCATTTACTCTTTCTTTCAAATAACTAACAGGTTACTGGCCTGAATGAGTTTTGTTCCCCTTTATGGACTGCTATATCCACTTAACCTAATCAGGTTAGGGTTAATCGGATTGTATTTAATGAAATGAAATGCTTTCTTGACCCTTAATTTAAGATTGCACCAGTTTCGCAGCAAAGAAACTTAGTTATATGCATTTTTAAAAAAGAAATTGTTCTTGTAGCTACTATTAGTCTCTCTTGTCTTGTCCTTGAAGGTCTGTGTTATCAGAATGAGTGTATGTACTTTACTGTAAGAACTACCAGCAAAGGATTTGTCTTTTCCAAAGAGTAGTTCTGATGTTTTCAAGCATCTTGTGGGAAGTACTATTAAAAGGAAGGAGCAGCTTCAGAGTGACACAATTCAAGTTGCTATTTGTCATACTGCAAGGGAATATGTATTTTATTTTAATTTGATTCTGTTTATGAGCCACTTCTCATAAATCTACCTCAAAGCAATTTTGCAATAAAAGCATCAACATAAAAACAATTAAAAATAACTTCACATGCAAAAACAATTTCAGATCCAATGGAGAAACAGACCAAGATTAAAAATTGCCACTTAAAGGTTTGTTGAAAAAAGAGGGTCTTCAATAAGCAATGAAAAGACAGTAGAGACGGTGCCTGTCTGATATGTAATGGGAGGGAATTCCAAAGGAGTAAGGCATGCCATTTTCTAGTGTGAAGGAGTAAGAACAAATCTGATCGAAGTGGCAAATATTTGGCTGGGGGTGGTATTATTGAATTGAATTTTATTATTACGGTCACAGACCAGTTCCAGCTCACTTACAATATCAGGAAAATCATAAAACACATCAGGAATACATTGGTGGTATTATGTATGCACTAATTATTAATTCGGAAGCAACACAGACATTCATGTGGATCCAAATACTAGTTTGGAGAAGACATATTTCATAAAATGAGATCCTGATTTTAACCACATTTTTATCAAAGGGTATGAGGACTTGTTTGCCGTGCAGCAGGATCAGGAACCTGGTTGTTGGATTCTGGCTCCCCTCAGTTCCAGCCAACATTGCCCAATGACCCGGGATGGAGATGGGAATTGCACTACCACAACATATGGATGACCAAAGGTTTCTTATCTGTGTCATTCAATGTTCAGCCAAATAATTTTTAAATTCTCATGTAGACATGCAATGGTGTGATGTAGTCACTGCAAACCAGTCTTTTAGCTTCCATTTTGCAGTGTGGCTTTTATTCAATGGTAGGCAGAAAGTAGGTCAAAGATTATTAGCAATTTAAGCTAGATTTTGTACTCTCAGTTTAAAATTCCAACAACAAAATGACCCTCCCTTCCCACTTCTTCCCAAAAATTTATACTGCTGAAATGAGGGAAGGGAGAAGTTGAGGGGGTGTAACTGGCAGTAGGTTTCTCTGTCTGAAAATTCAGCGTATTTCAGTATGTCAGTGTTAACAGTATTAAGGAGGCTGGACCAATGGGCTGACTCTGTGTAAAACAACCTCTCATGTTCACTTGTAGATTTAGAAGTGAACTAGCAGAGAACTTACCTTGAAGAAAATATGTCAGAGAATGGTGTCAGGGATGCTGACAGGGCAGGAAAGGACCAAGAGCTGCCTGTTAAGACAGACATATTCCTTAAATTTCCAGTTTTAGGAGACATTTGTCCAGAGGTTTATATGAGTATGCAGTGTTGGAAGAGCGAATTTGAGCAAGACTGCTGGGGACTGACTCTTCTGAAAAACGATTCATCAGCCAGCCTGGTCTTTGGGAACCTTAGTTACAAGTTTTAAATTTCTAAGTAGAATTGAGTTATCACTGCATTCCAAAGTGCAATTCCTGGATTTCAGAGAGTGAGTTAGCTGTAGTGTGGGGGCACTTTGTTACATCAGATTTAGGCCAGGTGTATCCTCCAGATGCTGATGGGTTTACAGCCCTCATCATCCCTAATCATTGGTCATTTTAGCTTGGCCTGATGGGAGTTGGAGTACAACAAAATCAGTAGGGAACTGGGCTATTTGAAACCTTGTTGATTTTTGCAGGATGCTTTTAAGTGGAGTTTTCTTGGAGCAGGGACTGCACATTCTCTGACATCCCCCGTGTTTTTAATTGACTGCACTGATGCCAGCTGAAGATGGCAGAGCTGGCCAGCCACAAGCTCCTGCTGCTGCTCTCAGACAAAATCTGTTGCTATTGTTGTTGTGTTGCTGCTGCTACCCAGGACTATAAGCCATTTCAGCTGTTTATATCCTCAGGGAGATTCTGATGACTTTCTTTCTCTGTCCCCAAAGTGCAAAATTTCACATTGCTTTAAGCAATGAGCATTCTGCTAAGCCGAGAGCCGGTCCTGCTCAGGCACAGATGGTGCTTTATGGGCTTGTGGATTTAAACTGAAAATGTGGCGTCTCTTCTCCTTCTGTCTTCTAAGTGAAGGAAACTAAAGCAAATTCACACTTCATGTTGGACCAGATTCCGTTAGTATTAAGAGGATGCAAACTTGAGAGTGAAATGGAGCTCTGTTGAACAGGAATGGTTTACTAATTAAAATAATCTGCAGTGCTGAGGCAACAACTCAAAAAGATCTGGCATCAGTCCATATCCTTATGGTGGACTGTCCTTCCTTGGAGGTTTTTTAAGCAGAGGTTGGACGGCCATATGTCATGTATGATCTAGTTGAAATTTCTGCATCACAGGGGATTGGACTAGATGACCCTCGGGGCCACTTCCAACTCTACAGTTCGGTGATTCTTTGGCATCCTTTGCTGGGGAAGATATATTTTTGGGTCCACAGAAGACCTGCTCCAAAAAATTGTTGGAATATCTCTGAATTCACTGCACCATTACAGCATTAGATCAAGAGACATCATTTTAGTAGGTAACACGGTAGAGATCCTTGGCCATAACCTGCTTATTGTGAAGCTTCTTTTGTAGAAAAACTTAGGGAAAGGCTGTAGCTTAGTGGTAGAGCATCTGTTTTGCGTGCAGAAGGTCACAGGTTCAATCTCCAAAACGTCTCTCTCCTTTTTTTGCCAAAGCCTTTTTATCAATTTTCCAAATTCTAACAAATCAACCAGAAATTAAAATAAATGTAATACATTCCCCCCCCCAAAAAAGTGGCTTTTTGCACTCTATCCGATGGTCTGATTCTTTATAAGGCAGCTTCCTTTGGTCCTATGCTTTCAAAGAGTGCTTTGCTAGGCAGTACCTTAGTTCATATCCACAACTGGGATGGGGAAGGAAAATGCTGAAGTCTTAAGCATTTTTTATGCCTCCTTCAAGTTAAAAAATGTTTCCAGGGTAATTTAAAGCATATCAATAAAACAGTAACAATCCAATTTACACTGAATCATGGTTAAAACGTGATTATAAATAACCCCACAAAAATACGACTAATAATAGTACAAATACTAGGCTGCAAATTCTGTATTGGCCTGCTCAGTCTCTCCTTTGCAAGCCACTCTTATACGTAAAAGGCAGACCATTCACTTGCTTAGAAGCAATCTATGTCACTTATGGTTCACCAAGTAACCGGTTGAATACAAGACAGAGTTAAAAGCGGAAACCCTAGCATTTCACTGGCATTAAAGGCGTGGGGGAAAAAGAAAGTATTAGCCTGGCACCTAGAGGGCACCAGTGCTGTGGGAGGGGGAGGGGATTTCTCAAGAAGGGTACAGTGTCAGATAAGGCTTTCTCACTGGTTGTCACCCATTTCACCTCAAATACAGGAGGTCCTCCAAAGAAAATATTGGTGTAAGAGCAGGCTGGTGTGGGGAGGTGTTCTTTTAAATATAAAGGGGTGGTGCAAACCCATCCCCTTCACCACAGAAATAGCCTTCAGTGTGAACTGAACCATCCTCGTGTTTTTTATTTATTTGATTCAAATCCCACCTTTCATCAAAGGAGCTCAAGGTGGCATAAATAGTTTTTCCCCCATCTCCATTCCCCCCCCCCCATGGTTTCCCTTCTCGTTTTATCCTGGCAACAAGGCTGTGTGGTTGGTTTGGCTAAGACTGCACTATGTTCACCCAATGCATAGGGATTTGAATCCTGGTCTCCCAGGTCCTAGTCCAACACTCCTAACCACTGCACCACTCATCACCACACTGTTTCGGTACCATCTTCAGCTCCTTGTATAGCAGGAGTGGGGAACCTTTTCAGACAGAGGGCTTTATTCCTCCTTTGGAGGGGGGCACTGTTGCGCAAGGCCAGAGGCAAATACGCATGAAGCAACAAAGGTGAATTTTATCGTTTGTGCAGTAGGCTAGTTTCTGAACTCATTCACATACTCCTTTATTCTCCACAAGCAAGAGGCATTATCAGAGTTCAAGGACACATCTCAGCCTGGCAAAAAGACTCAAAGAGGGTGCAAAGCAAGGCAAGTGAGAGGCATGGCCTGGGGAGAGTTATGAGGACCAGATAGGGAGTGTTCAAGGGCCATACTCCCCATCCCTGGTGTGACATATTGTGACATGGGCATCTGCTGTACCAGAGGTTCCCAAACTTATTTGACCTACCACTCCCTTTTCAGGAAAATAATTATTCAGCCACCCACCCACCCCCCGGAACTCTACCTTCTTTAAGCGAACAAACAGAAAGATGCAGTGACAAATTTGCTTTCTTTTATGTATCTATATTTCTACAGGCATCCTACAACATGGTAAAAGAAGATGTTGTTGTAAATAAGGCACCTTGAAGCTTGAAATTATAGTTGTTGTTTTTTTAAGAAAAATCAAAATCAAACATAGTAACATTCACATTACACACAGAAAAGTAAGATAACAAAGGATAATATTAAAAAGAAAAATTACGGATAACATTAAAAATAATCCTTATGAGAAGAATGAATCTTGTGCCCTGCTATCAAATTTTATCAATAGCATTCTTAAATCACCTCGATTAGCTATTTGCAGCCAGTTGTTTTTTTTAGTTAACAGATTTGTGACCACACTGAACCTACATTTCCCCTAAATAAGCTGAAGGAATTGGTCAAATAGGCAAGCAAGCTGCAATCTACTTCCTGGGCCTGGGTGCAGCCAAATAGGGTTCAACCAAGCCCGGGAAAACCTCTCGCCTCCAACACAACAACTGGATCCATGGGAGAGGTTGTCACTATCCCACATTGGCACCTGACCTGGCGGTAAGCATCATTACACAAATGAAACATGTACAAATGGGTTTTCAAAAAATTATTCTCTTTCTTTATGCTTCTACCAGCCCCTTATTTTTATATTGTACCCGAGGCTACTACCTCACCCCTGGATGGTTCCAGTACTTCCCAGGGGGCAATATTGACCACTTTGGTAAATACTGTGCTAGACTATAGCCTGCTTCCTCAGATGAAGGGCATAATGCCACTCTGTTGGCTCTTTTGTACCGCATTTGCTGTGTCATAAAACCCTCTTTCATCCCAATACAGTGGTACCTCGGGTTACACACGCTTCGGGTTACATACGCTTCAGGTTACAGACTCCGCTAAACCAGAAATAATGCTTCAAGTTAAGAACTTTGCTTCAGGATGAGAACAGAAATCGTGCTCCGGCGGCAGCAGCAGGAGGCCCCATTAGCTAAAGTGGTGCTTCAGGTTAAGAACAGTTTCAGGTTAAGAATGGACCACCAGAACGAATTAAGTACTTAACCCGAGGTACCACTGTACAATTTTTGTCCACCCACTGCAAGGCACTACAGGCTTCTGTAAGATAACCTATCCCATATTTCAAGAGTTTCCAAACTGGTCTGCCTGCTTCATTTGGGTGGTCCATAGCATGTCAGTGCAAATACAGTTTAAAATCTTACAGCATGTAGTACAATGCATTATAATTGCTGCACATCAGATCAATCAATGCAATCTAGTGTAGTTCCTGTAGAAGTTCCTTTACTTATTGATTAAATTTATATCCAACTCCTCCCTCCCGAAGCATCACAACTTGGCACCCAATGGGCAGTTTTAAGTACCAACTGAAGTTACACCATAGACTTAGGCTTGTGTATGCTGGCGATGGTCAAATCACACATTTCTTCTGTGTCTCAGTCTTGCCCCATAATGTGTGGCACAAACTAGGCCACTGTATCTTTATCTTTCCCCCACGACAACCCAGTGAGGTAGATTGGACTGAAAGATAACGTGCACCAAGGTATCAGGAGTAAACCAGCAATAAATAACACAAAGTAAAGTTGAGTCTATTAGAAGAAATAGGAGTGCCAGGCCCTGTGATATTTTTTTAGAAAAAGAGGTGCCAGAACTCACCATGAACACCTCCCTCGTTCTGTTAGAATGGCAATGGTGCCTATCTAAGAGGTGCTGGAACTAAATTCCTGTGAGTTCCTGCTAAAAAAAAGCCCTGACCAGTCCTGATGATGATAGCAGCTCATGGTTTCCCTCCCTCCCTCCCCATTTTATCCTTGCAACAAGGCTTTGCAGTTGGTTAAGCTAAGACTGCACTTCAACAAAGCTTCTTTCTGAATGGATGCCCAGTGCAAGGAGTATATCTGCATTAAGCCAATGGTCTGCTGACAACCAAAGAACGCTTGCTGAAGCTGACACACTGTTCTTGTCTATAATAATTTTTCTCCTGAGTTATCAATGCCCTCTAAATTACCTTGTTAAAACTGCTCTTTATCTTCTCACTCCAGAGAAGCTTTGCCATGGGAGAACTACCTTTGTCCTTACTGCTGCTATCTCACTTGTCTGTATTTATACATAGAATAAAAATACTTTATTGTTCATATGATGCGTGGTCATAGTAGAAGACTCTCCCATGGTCCTTTGCAAAAGATATAAAATGCAGCCACTTTGGAGGGCAGAAATTGATGGTGAGGGAGAAGCTAGCCAAATAATGCTTGCACATTATTCTGCAGAAAATGTCAGAGTATATTTTTCCAAATAATGGTGATTACCAGTAGTGCTAGTTTATAGTCTCATTTGGAGAAAACACACACTGATGTGGAAAGATGAATTTGCATGATACTTTGTTTTTGTACTAATGGGTTAGACTGAGCTATGGAGTTGTCTTCTTCTTCGCCACATCTTTATTAGGCATTACAAATATAGGCTATCATAAAACATCCATATATAAAATTATAAAATATATACAAATAAACAGTCATGGAGTTGTCACATTTATTTGAAAGAGGGAATTGGCATCAGTTGTGTTCAGAGTCTTCAGAATTCCACAGTGTACACAACTGCGCACAACAGTTGCACTCAAACATACAAACAAGTATTCTATGCAGATGGCAACCAGTTCCAGGAGCTTTTATCTCTTTTGCAAATCCTTCTCCCCCCACTTTTCCACCAGCCAAATGGCTCAATTTCCTGCCAAGTTATTTTGTTTCATTCTTCTTTGTCACTGATGTCAAGCACTTGGATTTTCAACCTAGCCTATGCAGAAGTCCCAGGGACAGTTTAAGCTGTTTTTAAAGGCCATGGAATGGCTTCAGGGGGGTTGCTTGGTCCTCAAATATTTGCTTCCATATGCAACATGGTAGCCCCCATTACCAAAGAAAACCCAAAGGGGCTGCCTCTTAATCTCAATTTGTTCATTTGGATTGCCTCTGAATACCAGTTGCTAGGACTTGCAGGAGGGCAGAGTGCTGTTCCACGTGTGTCCAGCTTGCAAGCGCCCCACAGGCATCTGATCGGCCACTGTGAGAACAGGATGTTCAGTGCTGGATTAAACCCATGGAGGCCTCTAAACATTGAACTAAGAAAGATTGGTTGTAATTTTCTTTCAAGAGCAAATCAATATTATTTCAATCTGTTGTTGTGGGGCCCCGAAAAGGCACACATAGGCTGGTGCCTACTCTATCTGTTTGGTAATCCGGTACTGCGGGTGTTGGACTATTTTGCATGGGAAAATTTATTAGAAATGTGAGCACCCTACCTACAGTTGACAACAGCTCATCCCAGCACCTCATTCCGCTACATGTATAACCCATGCCAAAATGTTCATTTGTGTGTTCATTGTTCTGTAGACAAGGTGAGAATTAAGAAAGCTGCAGGTTCTAAAACCAGACTGCAGCTTCCCATC
This sequence comes from Podarcis raffonei, assembly GCF_027172205.1. NCBI lineage: Eukaryota > Metazoa > Chordata > Lepidosauria > Squamata > Lacertidae > Podarcis > Podarcis raffonei. Next base: position 7,308,516 of record NC_070621.1, read on the forward strand.
CTACTATGAGTTGCATAGGATGTGATATGCAGGAGCAAATGACTAAGGTTGGTGGGGCAGTGACCCATTTGCCATAATGGACTAGCCTCCAGTCCAGCAGGGGAAGGCCTTGAGAGAAGTGAGGTTGAATGGGAAACGTGCCCCTTTATGGCTTCCCCACTACTTACCCACCTCCCCCACTAAATAAAAGCCTGAACAAGGCTCACATTCTAGGCTGTCTGAAACCCTGAGGAGGAACACTTGCCTTAGGAGGTGCAGATTGATTGATTGATTGATTGATTGATTGCATTTATAAGCCCTACGCAGCTGAGCCATCTATAGGATTGTCACACAATTAAATAAATGATAAGTATATGAGTGGCAAATGATTAAATCAGTCAAAATAAGCATATGACTGAAATAGTAATTTTTAAGAAGGAAAACGATGTTTTCCATTTTTTATGTGTGTGTTCTTCCCTTACACCCTAAAGGGTGACCAAGACAGCTGATAGCAGTAAATCCAGTAAATTATTGATAGCACACACATGTATCACAGCAGGCATCATCTCAGAAGACATGTTCCTTCTTGTGTAAGAGTGGAGAGGGAATGCATCTTCTAAAACAGTGCTTGCCAACTGCACTTTTTATATAAGTACTTATACTAAAAACAGTAGTTGTTTTTTTAATGTTGGATTACTTGCTTTTTTAGTCCAACAGATTGATTAAAGTTTGCACAACCCCTGCAATATAATAATTGCCTGAAGTTAAACAATGTTTGTCAGGTGCCCCTGCCATCTCATCTCTTCCAACATAAAGGAACTTGAAAACTCTGAACCCAAGTAGTCATACCAATCTGGCAGTCTTTCTCCAACCAGGATGGGCAGGAATCAAGATGACATGTGGTCAGAAGTGAAGCCACAAGTATCCTGTCTACATCATCAGGCTGCATAAATTGAAAATGATCCCACAAGGCAGAGGGGGATGGTGCACTGGGAACTTCAACCAAAATGTCATAGCTGTGGCATTCAAGTTGCTACAGAGTCAAGTTAGTTTATCCTCAAAGTTTTGGGCAAATCCCTCGTATTTGGATTGACAAGCCTCAGGACCACACAGAAAAGCTCAACTGGGCAGCATAGAGACAGCATAGAACCTCTTCTTAGCTGCCCTGGCTGTTATTTGATCAGTATGATTATGTGCCCTTGGAAGTTCTTCGTTGGCTTGAGGGCAAGTTTTATGCCATGCGTGCTCTAGCGCAGTGTAAATGTTTTTCTTCTTCTTCTGTTGGGGAAAGGGGATGGAATAGCATATGGCAGAAGGCATTAGTTATGACAAATGATTGATAAAACCCTTCAAGGGTTTTTGACTGCTCAAAGGGAATGCTCAAAGAACCCAATTGATTTTTGGAATGAGGAGTAGGTTTGTTCATCTGCTTTTACCCTGTCCACCAGCCTGTCTGCCTAAAAGCAATGGAGTATCGCTACTGGAATACAAAGATGCAAAATTTTGTGAAGTGTGAGGAGGTGTGTGTGTGTTTTGTGTGTATGCATGCTGCATAAAATTTGATGCATTGCTTGTAACTCCTATATTTGTTTGATTTGTTGGGATGCCCTCCTTTTTAATTTAATTTTGTAATGCTTAGTATTAGTGGTGCAGTTTCACCCTTGATCCCTGCTTCTTCAGCTGCTGTCAATTGAGATAGAGACTTATATGGTGGAGCCTTTCCTATTTGGGCTTATCTATTACATTTGAGGAACTCTTAAGAACTGCAAGCCCATGGATAATGGAAGGGTTCCTGGACAAAAAAATGCTTCCCCAAGCAGTTTTAAATACTTAAGATAATCTCCCCACTGCCTGTGACCAAGTTAGTATGCTTGAACAGCCAAGCCAAACATCAACAGATAAATTAGCACAAGAAAAATATATAGAAAGGAAATAATAAAACTTGTAGCCATTTAAAGCCAGATCGTGTGTGTGCGCGCGTGCATGCACAGGACCTGCTGAAGGGTCTGGGTGCAAGTGTGTATGATTTCACAAGGGACAACATTCTGTGTGAAAAGGTAGTGCTACTAATGTCTTTGCTGGAAATGTGCAGTTGCTCCTCTTCTTGTTGGTGTGATCAATAATTGCTTAAAGAGCTCTTGTTCAGGAGACTCTATTGCTAGACAGCTCCAATCAGTGCCAGCATTTTGTAATGGAGATGTCTCTACTTCCTACTCTTTATATTACTGTCTCTCTTCAGCGCCCTCAATATGATGCTTGCATTTCTTCTCCCATCTCCCCCCAGCCACACCTACATGTGCTTTGCCAGTATTTTTAGGTCTTATGCCACTGAATTCTGTCTTACTCTCACCAGGCAGTTCTGTTCCTTTGCTCATGGTGTCACTGGTATCTGCTTTGCTGCTCTTCAACTGCCTGATCTTATTAGCTTTTGAATAACCTGGAGTGCCACAGTGCAGAGGTAAAGATTGCTTAAGGCTTAGATGCATAATAGGAGAAGTGCAAAGTCAGGCCCTTTGCCAAAAGACTGCTGAAACTCAAGTTTGATGCATGACTCCCTGCTTGGATAGATGGCTGGCCTTTTTGAGATGCAAGTGATAGATGAGGGGATCCATACCTTGAACTTTTCAAGCACCTCACGTAGTTCCTGAGTACGGGGCAGTAATGGTTGATCTTCTCCCCACCTCAAACCCTAGCCTGTAAACAAATGGCCCTTGCTCTAGCTTAAAATTTGTGTCTGCACGTCTGCTTGGGTAGAAAAGCTAATCTATTCTTGTTTCCCTAAATGAAGGATGCACTCAAGCAATTGAAAACAACTTCTAGAACAATCTCGTTCCATTATGTCTAATGGAATTGAGTCTGTGTGGTGTGTAGTGTGTGCTGATATCTTGGAGAAACAAAGAGGGATTTCTCCATTATTCAGAGAATGGATGAGACGTGAAATGAACTCCTCAGAGGCATTTTCAGTTTGTCACAGGAGAGCAAAGTGAACCACATTCAAGGGGCTAGGGATAAAATGCATTCTTCTACCCACCCACATGTGTGTTTTCCTTACTTTTTTGTTGCTTATCAATCTGGCAGCAGAAGCCAAAACCGAAAGGCTCGTTCACTCAGTGTCTTAAAGAGTTGTCACTACTGTTTGGAATACAAAAAGCCTCATTTGAGGGTAGCATTGTCTTTCTCCTGATTGTAAGGGATTGTTCAGAGAAGCTGAATTCTGTTGGTAAATGGAATGAAAAGTTGCTGTCTTGAGTCTTTGCGTTTTCTCACACAAGTGTTTTGGCAGCTGCTTCATTTGGCTGTGAATAAAATCCCATCCCATTATGTCAGGCTGTGTTGCTCTGCAGGGGAGAAAATCCATAGGTTGGGCTTTGCATATCCCTCCTGACTGGTATGTTTGAGGATGGTGGCACAAGTGCCCTTGGCTGGATGGGTTTTCTACCTCAAGGATGAAATAAGTCCAGAGCTGTGCAGAAAATTAGGCAAATTTCCTCTTTGCTGATCTAAGGGGTGCTTTGCATAGGTCTAGGGAAGATCTCTGCTCTTCCTTGTCTTTTAAAAATTGTATGTTTTTGCAGGGGCAATAGTTGCAGGAACCTAAATATTATTGCACTACAGAATGTAGGAAACTGCCTTATACTCAGACACATTGTTTCACCTAGGTTAGTATCGTCTACACCAGCAGTGTCTGTGCGGGGTTTCAAGCAAGGAGCATACCCGGAGGTGCTAGAGATTGAACCTGGGACCTTCTGCATGCAAGGCAGATGCTCTACCACTAGGCTACAGCCCTTCATGATGAGTAAAGATGATTAAAGACAGGATTCTGCATTCCATAGGGTTGCCATACATCCCCTTTTTTCCAGATAGGTCCTCTTTCTTGGGGGTAAAATTTCAGTCCGGGCAGATTTTTTGAATTTGCCAAAATGTCTGGGTTTTTGCAAACAGAACCAAGAAGTGTGCATGCGAGTATCTCCATGGTCACGCCTTTTCTCTGTACATACACTTGCTTTACAAGCAGAGCCAGGAAGTGTGCATGCAAGGATCACTCTTAACCTTTCCTATCTCTGTAGTGCGCCCGCATGGTGGATGTTGGGATTGGGCAGATTGACCAGCTGCTGCCTAGACCTTTCCAAGCTGTTGGCCATGCCCAGTAAGCTGCCCATGAGTAGGTGGGAAAGATTCCCTGAGGGGGTCTCTGCTGACACCTACCTTAGTGGGTCTCTGTCTGTCTGTCTGTCTGACTGACTGTCTGTCTCTGTGTGTCTCTCTCTTCCTTTCCCCTTCCCCTTCTCTTTCCCCTTCCCCACTTTTTGGCCTCCCATATACTCTGTGTGCCTCAATGCCAAGATTCCCACCCCACCCTAATGCATTATTCATTGATTGCAATTAAGCTGACTCTATTTTACAATACAGGGACATGGGTGGCGCTGTGGGTTAAACCACAGAGCCTAGGACTTGCTGATCAGGTGAGCTCCCATTGCTTGGTCCCTGCTCCTGCCAACCTAGCAGTTTGAAAGCACGTCAAAGTGCAAGTAGATAAATAGGTACCGCTCCAGCGGGAAGGTAATCCTCCCAAGCTCTCTCAGTCTTAATTAAAAGTTATTCATCTAAGGCCAATGGGCATTTGGATAGTTATTGTAGAAATTAACCAAATCACCTTGGGTAACTCTAAACACAATTCTTGAATGTAAGTTAAAATACAAAGCTGCCATGTAAGGTCAGGGAAATCCCCCCACCTCCCCATTTGTGTGTGGGAGGGTGTCCTGAAATCTTAGCAGACTGAAGAACCTAGCAAAGAAAGTGCTGGGGGGAAAGAGTGGAGGAAATGGCTGAAGTATTAGGCACCCCATTTCCCCCCTAAAAGCTTTGCTCCTTTCCTTTGATCACCATACTGCTTGGATCTTCATATTGTATTTCTTATTGCCATTATGCCTTTAGAAGACACCTGAAGGCAGCCCTGTATAGGGAAGTTTTAAAATGTTTAATGTTTTATTATGTTTTTATATATGTTGGAAGCTGCCCAGAGTGACGGGGGCAACCTAGTCAGATGGGATGGGTACAATTGTTGTTGTTGTTGTTGAATAGGATGTCCCTATTTTCATTGATGAAATGTTGGAGGGTATGATGTGCACGTCCCTAGAGCACACGAGCCATGGAAGGTGAGGGGGCTCTTTCTTTGCTCTTCAAAGTATGGCAACCCTAGCATTGCAGAAGATGGTCAAACAAGGTATCTTCTAAAGTTGGATCCCATCAAAGTTACATTCTGCTTTGCCCTTGTAGTTCATGCTTGTGTAAATTGCTTGAGTTATCTGGAATGAAATGAACCGGGGAAATGTTCTTTGTTTCTGCTCTCTGCTTGTGGTACACTCTGCAAAAACCTTTATGACAGTGAGATAGAGTCGCTTCCTTCTAGCTCAGTGAGTCAGTGAAAAGACTGATGTGACAAGCAACACCCTTGAAGAGCGGAAAAGAAATTTGCCTTATATGGAATCAGACCATTGGTTCTGTCAAACCCCTGATGTAACTATGACATCAGGTGATGTTGTGCTTTGAAGACCCCATTGACAGGACTTCCAGTGCCATTTGAAAGCCTTTTGCTGTTTGCAAAGAGTTTTTGATATGCCCATGCTACTGTTGAGCCTCTGAAGACTCAAACAAGTAGGGGCAGAAAGGGTGTGTTTGCATGCATCTGAAAGCCCTTTACAAAGGCAGCTGTTTTCAAATCACCTGATGGGGGGGGGATGTGCCTCTTGAAAGGATTTACTCTGCAGGAGAAGTCACATGCATAGCCAATCCTTCTAAAAGGCAGCTGCTTCTAAAAGGGGCTGCTTTCTGTGTCCTTGTGTGCCTATTCCCACACAGCCAAACTGAGCCCTTTGCAAGTCATTGGCAAATTGGAAGTTGAAAGGAGCTGTGTGGATTGCTTCAAAGGGTAACATTGGGAGGGAGAAGTGGTTTCTATTTGATAGAAACTGCTTTCCCCACTTTCAGCAAGGTGCACTTCTGCTACTCATCAGTTGATGGTTGAGTGGGAGTGCACCTTGCTTCAGCAAAGAAACAACGAGGAACCCACTTTCAGATGCTGGTTGTTCCTTTGGAGCCCTGCCCCATATCAGATGTCATGTAAGATCTCAGTTGTAGGTTTCTCCCCAATGGCCTTGCAGGGCAAATAAATAGGCCTGCTGGGCCAGGATTGGCTGGAGGTTCCCCATCTCTGTGATAAAGCATTGTGTCCTCATCCTTCAATCAAGCTTCTCTCTCCAAACTTGATGTCATAAGGCCCCTAACTTCTGTAGCTAGTATCTAACCTTGCTTGAAGATCTTCAAGGCTTGTATTTAATGTGGCACCTGCAGAAAACTTGAGAAAACTCAAAATTTGTGTGAAGACCTTTTCTAAAATATATAGTAACATAAATTTTCATCGGAGTGTCTTCCTGCTAAACCATGCCATTCACCACTCTAAGAGATAGAATCTGATATTTTCATTGTGCCATGATGTTAAACTACCCCAAAAGGGGAATAACATGTGTTTATGCAACTGTTTGTACAGTGGGCAGTAGAAAAGAATATGTGCTACAGTGTCAGCACACTCAAAAAACATCCACAATGTCTATAATTTCTAGGGATATTTTCCCCTAACAAAAGCTGAGGGAAAAACGTTCAGTCGGGCTGACATAAATGCCCTGCATCGGACTGGAATTATTAACTTTGAGATAGAAATGATCCGGTTGTATTTAAATGATAGAACTTGGGGGAGCAGATTTTATTTATAGCTGACTCAATGTTTTGTTTTTCAATATCCCTTAAACTAATTTGGATATTGCAATAAATATATTGCTCACTAGAATTGTAGCATAATTCCAAGTCGTTACCTATAGATCTAATTTTGCTGTGTATGAGTTGGAGCCATCTGGATTTATAGGAGTCCTTAAGTAAATCGGAAAGCAGACTTGAAGGTAGGGAACAAAAATGGCAACGCAGTCAGTATTTTATAGTGCTAGTCCATGCCCAATATTCCATCATGTATATACCTAATTCTGCACATATTGTCTCATAACAGATTGAATTTGGGAGCCCGAGGATACGTCTCAAGAAACATGAGTGTATCTAAATCACTATTATGTGCTTGTATCCATACTGGGATCCCAAAAAGTAGCTAGGATGACACTTCAGCTTGAAAAATCTGAATGGTAGCTGGTATAAATTGGTTACCTTTCTGAAAATAAAAGCGAGCTATTGCTGAAGAGGTATGCTTTGCCTGTTTATAGTACTTGGGCAATGGTTTAACCAACCTGAGTTGCTCTGGAATAAAATTCTGAGATATCTATGCATCCTTACTTGCTGGATTTCTTGTCCTCTTATTTTCCATTTCTCTAGTTTCCAGGAATTAGAGAAGACCCGGTTTTTGTCTTCTCTTATTTATAGAGCTTTGTTAATTTCACAGTAAGAAACCAAGGAGAGTAAAAGACGATTCAAATCTATCCTCGTCAGTGATAATAAGGTTGCATCATCTGCATACGGTAAAAGGGGGACTGGTTTTTGGCTGATTTTGGGGGGCATGTGATTCTATTTTTTGGATGTGCTTTGGAAGATCTGATAAAAGTAAATAAATGAGAAAGGGGTCAAGAATACACCCTTGTTTTACACCTTTCGTGTTAGGGATATCAGAGGAGAGGTGACCTTTGATAATGAGTTTGATTTGGGAAATGTTAAAAGAGTATAAATTCTGTATTAAGATCAATAAATGTTGATCAATTCCTAACCCTGCAAGCTTCTTCCACAATATCACACAATCAAAGGCACCACGGAAATCTATTAATGCTGCATAAATCTTGGATTGTTTTTTAAATCTGTATTTTTCAACCAAATGTGTAAGTATGAGACAGTGGTCTAAAATGGGGCAGCCTTTGGAAAAACCTATTTGTTCTTTCCCTTGTAAGTTTAGAATTTTCATTCAGGTAAGCAATTTAAGTAAAAGGTGCTTAGCATAGATTTTCCCTATCACTGACAGCAGACTTATCCGACTGTAGTTCTTTGGTTCACCCAGATCACCTTTTTAAAAGATTGGAGTAATTATTGATCTGAGCCATATTTCAAGGATGATTCCATATTTATCAATAAAAGTAAATAATTGAGCTAGGGGTTCTGCCCACCAATCTATGAGTCTTCTATAATTTTATTGGTAGACCATCCGGCCCTGGCGACTTGCCCAGTTTAAAACTATTAACTATCTCTATAATATCCTCCTCCTTCCCCCTTGGCCACTCCTCTAGTCTGTCCAGTTTGTTATCATTGATCTCCTTTCCATGAAATACTGGGTCCATTTTGATTCTGCAATTGGTGGAACAACTAAATGGTCACCAGCTTTCAGGCCTCCATACAGTAACAACCAAAATGCTTTGTTGTTTTTCTTTTGGATGGAGTCAAGTAATCAGGACCATTTTTGAGAGGCATATTTTTGTATGTTTTTTTGGCCAAAATACTCCCCCCCCCCATCAAGGTAGATAGGTTCTAGTTTAGTACGGCTATCTTTGAAAATTTGGTGCATTTTAACATTCATTGTTGAACCAGGGACTAGTTCTGTATTTAAATACCCTGATATTTGGTGGAGTGTTGAGCTCTTCAAATGTTTGAAAATTTCACTATATACTTTCAGAATGTCCCTTTGAGAATTGATATTCTTTAGCTTAGACAGCAGCTCATTTCTAAAATCACCTGTAAGTTTTTGCCCCACTACTAAACTTATTTCCTGAGACCATTTTAGTTGGGTCATTTGCCCACGTTGGCAAAATTTTATGTTATTCCAATTAGTTGTAGATACCACCCCCTTGCTGTGTCCTTCTGTTGTTAGAAAGGAGTTTTTCCAAGCTGGTCTGTATCCTGCTGGCTGTTGCCTTTGTTGCTAGCTTAGTTAGCAAGTCTTGTAGTTGGTGAGGGGTCAGCCAGGGTATTACAGTTTCCCTTAATTTAACTTGTGTATCTTGTGTGGATATGGGTTGTCATTTTTGTAGAAGTCAGTTAGGCAGTACAGTGGACGCTCAGGTTGCAAACATGATCCGTGTGGAGGCACGTTCACAACTCGAGGCACTTGCAACCTGCAGCGCTTGCATCTGCGCACGTGCGGGTTGTGATTTGGCGCTTATGCGCAAAGCACAATTTACCACTTCTGCGCATGCACGACTGCCGAAACCTGGAAGTAACTTCCAGGTTTCGGCAGGTCCGTAACCCGAAAAAACGCAACCTGGAGTGTCTGTAATTCGAGATATGACTGTATAAGCCTTTAGCTTGCCAGATCCTTATTTGGATGCTTTGGGGTGCATGGTAAAATAGTGGGTGATGGGCCAGGGGAGTTAGTGGGGCTGGGACTAGTTTTCCTACTTTTTCCTTCCATACTTTAAACATGGAATGTGTGAACCTGTTTATTGTTGTGGGAATTTTTCTTAATTTGTTTTGGAGGAATGGGTATGCTGTGGTGCGGGTGTTTCCAGTTTTATCTATGTCCAGGTGCACCCATTGTTTTGTTTCCTCTTCTAGGATGTATGGGATTATGTGGCGCACTTAGTTGGTGATGTACTATACTGTAGTTCTATGTTGGGAAGTCCCCTTCCTTGGGGAGTGGGGTGAGGTGCAGGAATTTGGAGCTTACTAGTGGCTTTTTCTGTGAGAAGATGAATGAGTAGAGTTTTTTCTGCCTTTTACAGAGTTGGGGAAATCCAGATTGGAAAGGTTTGGAACAGGTAGGTTAGTTTTGGCGGTATTATTATTAGGATTATTATTTGTATGTTGCCCATCTGGCTGGGTTGCCCCAGCCACTCTAGTATTATCATTTTAATCACTGAGTCTCTTGGGCTTGTGAATTGGAAGGTCAGCAGTTCGACTCCGCATGACGGGGTGAGCTCCTCTTGCTCTGTCCCAGCTTCTTTATGTTCTAAAGCATACCACTGTGAGTAGATAAATAGGTACCACTGCAGTGGGAAGGTAAACGGCGTTTCTGTGCGCCCTGGCTTCCATCACGGTGTTCCGTTGGTCCAGAAGCGGTTTAGTCATACTGGCCACATGACCTGGAAAGCTGTATGTGGACAAACACTGGATCCCTCAGCCTGAAAAGCGAGATGAGCTCTGCACCCCATACTCGCCTTTGAGTGGACTTAACCTTCCAGGGGTCCTTTTTAATCTTTATTTTGTCTGAGAGGATGATATTGGTTTTACTCCCATCTCTTCAGGTCTTTGTTGATTTTGTGGGTTTTGCTTTTTTATTTCCACCTCTATGATTTCAGGGGTTATTCAGAGTTGGATTGCCAATGGTTCGAGGGCCAAGATGAATAGAAAGGGGGAGAGTGGACATCCTTAGAATCATAGAATCATAGAGTTGGAAGAGACCACAAGGGCCATCGAGTCCAACCCCCTGCCAAGCAGGAAACACCATCAGAGCACTCCTGACATATGGTTGTCAAGCCTCTGCTTAAAGACCTCCAAAGAAGGAGACTCCACCACACTCCTTGGCAGCAAATTCCACTGTCGAACAGCTCTTACTGTCAGGAAGTTCTTCCTAATGTTTAGGTGGAATCTTCTTTCTTGTAGTTTGGATCCATTGCTCCGTGTCCGCTTCTCTGGAGCAGCAGAAAACATCCTTATTTTGTGCCTCTTTGAATTTCTATATTGTTGGAGTCTAGGTTGTTGATTCTGATTTCCGCTGAGGCCTTAGAGTAAATGTCTTTCAGGATTTGTAGGAAGTTAGGGCCCAATTTCATTCTGGTTAGTACTTCTATTAAGGATTTGCATTCTAGACAATCAAAGGCTTTAAAGGGTATCTAGAGACATGATCGTTAGTGGGAATTTTGTTGTTTTGCTGTGTTCTTTCCAATTTAGTAGCTTCCTAATGGGGTCTGTTATATTATGACCAGGGACAAAGCCAGCTTGGTCTGGGGTTATTAATTTGTGTAGGAAGCATTTCAGGCTGTTGGCCAGGATCGATGTGAATATTTTGTAATTTTGATTTATCTATGAGATTGGTAGTAAGCTTCTACCATACGGCTGTTACTGAATGGCTTTTGAATAGATATTATCTTGGAGAAGGACCAGGTTTGGGGAATGGGAGCCCATTTTATGATGTCATTAAACAGATGGGTCATGTGGGGATCAGGACTTATTTGAATTTCTTGTAGAATTCTGTTGTGAAACCATCTGGGCCTAGGGCTTTATGTGGTTTTAGATTTTTAAGGACAGTCTCTGTTTTCTCTGGGATGATCGGACTGTCCATGAACAGGTTCTTTTCACACCATATATCATATAGGCCATGAAATGGTACTGTAGTTCAGTCACAGGAACTGTGGGGTCAGTTAAGTAACTGTAGTTTCTTGTTTCCTTTCTGTGCCTTCTTTTCAATCTCACAGTTATGATTAAGGAGATGGTAAACAGGTATGGTGTGAAAATAGGAAGCTCCCTTATCCCAAATCAGATGTTTGGTTCCCCAAATCCAGGAAAGGGGAAGCTGTAGCTCTCCTATCTAGATGTCGTTGGATTATACTTTCCATTGTTCTTGACTATTGGCCAAGCTAGCAGGGGCTGATGGGAGCTGGAGTTCAACTGCATCTGGAAGACCACTGAGTCCCCATCCATGTGCTAATTAGCCTTGCCTACACCAGGAACAGCTAGCCTGTAGCTCTCCAAATGTTCTTGGACCCCAGCTCACATCAGCCTTAGCCAGCATGGTCAAAGTTTAAGAAAGATGGGGAATGTAATCCAGCAACATCTGGAGGGCACCACATTGGGCCCTCCTGGTCCACACTGACTGGCAGTTGCTCTCCATTGTTTCAGACAAGAGCCTTTTTAAGGTGTCCCTACAGTGGTGTGTGGTGATTATTATTTTTTTGTAGGGGAACAGTTAGGGGCAGAAGCACCAGTTTGTGTGGGCAATTGGTGGGGACATTGTGACATCACACAGGTGAGTATCACACCTTCCTCCCTAAGCTGGACAGAAGCTTCTCAGGCTTCTAATTTACTAGGAACATTTAAGGGACTAGCCTAGTCCCCCTAGTGCACTGACAACAATCCAATGGTCCTTAGAAATGCCAAGAATGAAATATCAGCTCTTTTTCATGCAAAGCATGTGCTCTACTATTGAACTACAGATGCTGCCCACTACTGAGAAAATAACTTTTCCTTGTGCCCTGGCTGTGCCTGTATATCCGTGGTTTGAGGAAGGAATTTTCTCTTGAGTCACATAATGCTAAACTACCCCTGCCTCCTTTTGACTTCCTTTACAGATTGTGGGTTGAATTATTTTCTTAATCACCTAGATTTATTTGAACTTAGGTGTCATGGACATTTTGGTGTCTCTCTTCTCTTAGTTGATGACATCAGGGGAGTAATACTTATTATATGTTCTGATCTTACACAGAATTCCCAGTGGTCTTCTGTCCAGATTGCTGATGATGTCTGCACCTGCTTAGCTTTAGCAGAGCCATTCTCAGACCATTTGGCCCTGACTTTGGACTTCTTTGCCGTGTTTTCTATGCATAGCGATGTGGAAGGTATATCACAAATGGATTTCTTTGGGGGTGGAAAGAGAAACATTATACCAAGGACTTTATAATGACACAGATTTGTAAACCAAGTATATCTCTTTGTGTAGTCTGACACCCTCATTGCTTCAGAAGAACAGAAATAGTTTTACAGTTCGTGCTGCTTCCCCAAAGTCTTTCTAATCTCCTTTTGAGATACAGGCATGTGTGTGTGTGTGCACAGTTGAAATGTCAGTGATTTTCAAGAGTAACCAGAATGATGATAGGCTTGTGTGGGCTGAAGCTAAACGTTTCTATGAGCAGTGTATTTCTCTCTGTTAAGTGAGTACAGCTAAGAGCCAGCTTCTGCATATGACTGTGCATAGATTTATAGTTTGATCCTGTAGCTTCAGCTTGCAAAAGGAAATGGTTTTAACAAAAGAGACAACTGGAAGCAGTCAAGAATTGCTTCTCAGATGTAATTGCAGCTCATGTTTTAATGCTGCCCACCTGCAGACATTTTTGATCCAGGTACCTGCCACCCCAAGTTTTCTTGAGTGAATGAATGTATTTTAGGAACATAAAAAACAACCCTATACTGCATCATACTATATGCCTACTGCGCCCAGTGTTGTCTACTTTGACCGCAACATGTTTCTAGTGTTATAATTATGGTTCTTTTACCTGCAAGTCAGTGGAGGCTTGTGCAATAGAGTGAATGGGGCTTCGTTTGCCCTCAGACAGCCCCATATCAGTCTGCCTTCTTACTTACAGACAGTCCAGGAAGCTTTCCTGCCTGCCAGCTTCCTCCTTCTCAGTCTCGATGTTACCCCCTGTTGAACTCAGCAGGGAGGAGGATAGGGACAAAGCTGGAATTAATTGGTCCTTTAAACAGCCAGGAATCGAGCCTGGGACTTTTTGAGTGCTGCAAAATTGAGCTGAGGGCTAGGGCTGGGCAAAATGTTGACATATCACCCAAAACCAGTTTGAGGTCCACAACAACATCAACAACAATAATTATTAGAATTTATATACTGCCATATACCCGGAGGTTTCAGGGCAGTTCACAGATATCGGTTTCTTGATATTGGTTTCATAATTTTAGACCTGGCAATAATGTGAATCATAATATGTTTGTGTATGTGTGCTGTGCAAAAATCACAATGTGGGGGAAATTGTGCTTCTCTTGATTCCTGTGGCCCCTTTTAATTCTGCCAGCTCTGCTCTCCCCTGCCTCATGCGGGGGGCAGTGAATCACAAAAGTAGGTGTCAGCAAAAATCACAGGAAAAACAGATGCAGGAAAAACCATGAAGCCAGCCAATACCTTTATATAGCTCCATCCTTATTTGAGATATAGTGATATATCAGTATATCATGACGTTTAGCTGGTGATATATCATGATGCTGAAAAACAAATATTGTCCAGCCCTGCTGCTCACCTCTACATACGGTAGTTCCATCCTTAGTTCAGACATCGTGATATATCGATATATCACAATGTTTAGCTGGTGATATATTGTGATGTTGAAAAAAAGATATCACCCAGCCCTACTGGGGGCATTCTACCATTTCAAGGAGGTCATTAGCAGTGAGAACAGGCAGGTTTAGCAAGGTTGTCTCCTAAAAGTAATAAACACAGCCAGCGATGGGAATGAAATGGTCCTGAGCTCCGGGTATTCCTCTTCTTTGTTGCTGGCAGAAAGACTTATTGCTGCTTATGCCACGCACTTGGTGTTCGTATTTTTCTGTTGTTTGTTATGAAGATTTCTGGGTCTGTTTGCTTGAGTTATGGAAACAGACAGGCTTTGGAACAGCTGTGTTGGTAATAATAATAGTGGCTTGGCTAAGCTGGGAACAGTCTGTTTCTTTCACTTGCTCACTGGGTGGCTGTAATTTCTGCAGTATCTCACTCACTTTATTTTCTCTGTAACATTCATATGCTTTATAGGTCTGCCTTTTCCCTGTGGATTGTTCACTTCCAGGTCTTTGCAGCTTTGTCCCCTTTTCCACCCTGCAAATCAGACCAAGAATTCTGAAAAGTCACAATGATCCAGTGTAATAAGCTGTCACATGTTGTGCAAATGTGGCTCCTCACTGTAAACGGGTGTGAAACCCATGTGTTCTTGTGGTGTCTGCTCGATATTCACAGGCATTCTTCCATGTACTCATCAGGTTTTGCCTCATGTGTCCTTCAGAAGGTTCCCTCAGGATTTTTGCATTTCATTGTAGATTGACAGCTGCTCTGAAACAGTTGTGAACCTTTCTTTAACAATTCTCACATTTTCCTTACCTCCCCTTTTGTGAGTCTTTATTCTGCAGCCGTGGGGTTGGTCAGAAATTGAAGTCTCAGCATTAAAACCAAATACTGGAATTTCTGAGGTGCTGCACACTATGGGTCATTTCAGACATTCCTCTTTTATACATAATGTATGTGGGGCACAAACATGTGTTTGCAATTGACTGCAATTGCAATTGACTGCATATTTTGAAGACTTATTTATTTATTTATCCGACGAAAAGTCGGAGGAAGAGTGCCAGACAGGCCACAATATATCCACCACCCCTCCCCCCGAAGCGAGCCCAAGCGCTGCTCATTGGTCAGTTGGATCTGCTTCCAGAGGAATGCCCGTTCCAAGCCTACTGGCACTGGCCAATTGCCAGCAGCTGGGCGATCTGGCCTGCCATCGGCTGGATCGCTGGCGTGGCCCGTAGCCTGGCTGCAGCACCACCCACCATAGAAGGTGAGTGGATTTGCATGCCATGACGCTGCAATTCCCTGGGAAGTGAATGACCAGAAAGGACAATGAGATATTGATTTATGAATTCAGCTAGGTCATAACTTTATTGGTTACAGAAAAGAATGGTTTGACATAGGCATTGGGTAAAGCCCGTCTGCTGGAAGTGCATCTGAGAGTAAATCACATCTTTTTTGGGGGGGGTGCGCTCTATATGACCTACATCAAATAGGGATACCCCCCCCATAGTCCCCACTGGAGATGTGCTATGGCCATAGCACCCACCTGGGTGTCGGACAGAAGCCACCCAAGATCCTTTTAACAGGATACCCTTTACCCAGGAGGGGCAGGCAGAGGCGACAACCTTCTCTCGGGCCAAGACCTATGCTTACCCAATGCCTAACCACCAATTGAGCCGAAACGGCTTGCCACAAAGCCCTTCATGGCTGCAACCAACACTTGATGCCCCTCTACTATGTCACTTAGTCAGATTTCGTTGCCCGCTTCGGACATGTGTACTCCGTCAAACCAATACAAGGCCTCCTGGCTGAATGTGATGCTAGGGTGCTGTATCACCCATTCTCCCAGGCACTCCACTTTCATGCTACTGCGTAGCTGGCCATCTTCCTGCCCTGGTTGATGCCTGCTGGGTCTGGACTGTTGTGCCAGTGCTGCCTTTCAACAAACAATGATTATATGTGGCTATAAATCCAGGAGTCTCTCAAAGTTCTCTATTATATTCCAAGTGAGCTTGATGCCTTTTCACTGAGCTGGATGACAACGATGTCGGGAGGGCCAAACTCAGCAACGTTTGATGTCACCGTGGGCATGAATTCGTGTTATTTCATTCTGCTCCTAGTTACCCAAGAAATATGGATGTCAGATGGAAATCCAAGGTTGTTCTCTCGATCTTTGTCTGTGGTGTGGGTAGCTCAGTTGGTTAGAGCGTGGTGCTGATAATGCCAAGGTTGCAGGTTCGATCCCCGTATGGGACAGCTGCTCATTCCTGCATTGCAGGGGGTTGACCTAGTTGATCCTCAGGGTCCCTTCCAACTCTGAAATTCTATGGTACTATGAGGACAGGGAACCAGTAACCTCCAGTTGCTATTGAGCTCCCACCAGCCCAGGCCAAGTTAGGAACAGTTAGGAATTGTTATCAAACAATCCCTGAAGTTTCCCAGCTTCCCCATCCCTCACTCAAAATGTTAACCACTCTGCACCAGAAGATTCTAGGGTGATGTACAAAAGTGTGAATAAACTATGAATGCATTTAAATAATAACCATAAGCAAACTTTTTATTGAGTATGTGCTCCACTGAGCCTGCATTTCCTGGGGGCTTCCCACTGTGTCTGTGGAGTGCCAAATGTTGTGTTTATTGCTGTGTGACATGCAGTTTGCTAAATAAATATATTGATTCAT
The DNA here is from genome assembly GCF_027172205.1 of Podarcis raffonei. Classification (NCBI taxonomy): domain Eukaryota; kingdom Metazoa; phylum Chordata; class Lepidosauria; order Squamata; family Lacertidae; genus Podarcis; species Podarcis raffonei. Next base: position 7,325,151 of record NC_070621.1, read on the forward strand.
ATTCTCATCTCCTGCAGCCCTACCTCCATAACCTGAGGTATGTTAGGCTGGGAAATGAGACTGTGGAACTGTTGTGCTGGCGTGTAGAGAGGTTGTCTTTCCCCTTCGCTGATAATCTTTGGCATGATATTTTGACAAGCATTTGTTTTTTTAATGGGCTTTTTAATGATCGCTTTGTTTTTCATATTGTTGCATTGAGTATTATTATTATTATTATTTTTACTAACGCAGAGAAGTGGGATATAAACTATTTCAATAAATGAGTAAGAGGGAAGCAGGGAAGGGAAATAATTTGAAATCTCATTTTTGTGGTAGCCAGCAACTGGATTGCTTCTGTTTCTTAACTCAAACATGGGTCAGATTCAGAAATAGCCTGAGTGCCAAGAGGCCCTTTAGGTTGTGCTGAAAAACTAGAGGGAGGCACCAGTGTGGGTTGTTCCATTAGGGTGAATGATGCCTTGCCCCATCAACCTCCGTCTGCCCTCAGCCAGCCCACACCTACCTCTCTTCTTACTTAAACCAGTCCAGGGAATGGCTCTGCCAGTCATTGGCTCTTGCTCCACCTACTGCTGGTCTCCCTGCTTTCCACCCATATAGTCCCAATGGGTCCCTAGAGAATACTGGTTCCACAGATTTGCCTTTGATGGTGCATTCAAACTTGCTGCCAGTAAAACCTATTTCCCACAATTCATTGCTCTCTGTGTGTGCGCGCACACACACATTCTTGTGGTGTAACAATACAGACAGAAGAAAGTGATCCAGTGTACAGTCGTAACACTACGTATCCCTCTGGATATGGAATCTTTGGGTTATGGCCATGGCAAAGCCAGAAGTGTACACTTCCGGGTTTCGCCGCATGCGCAGAAGCACTCAATTGCGCTGTGTGCATATGCAGAAGCACACCTCTATTTGCGCTATTTTCGGGGTGCAAACAGACCCCCAGAATGAATTAAGTTCATATCCGGAGGGTCCACTGTAGTGACCTAAAGTTGTCATTACAACATAGACTGTTTTCTGCTTTTGAAGATATGGAACTGCTATTGCAAATCTGTAGCTACTGAAGGTATCTTTACAGCATGGGTATTTATTTTAAGGGTTATGCAAAATTGGCTCCGCTTTCTTTTAATGTTACGCTGAGTATATTTTGGTCTGGGATTAAATTGTGTGAGTTTAGTGGGAGAGAAGAGGACCTCTTATTGAGGGAGTTTCATTTTTTAATCATTGTATTCTGGACAGTGCAGCTGCGATGATTTACAAGATCATTCTGTATGGGGCTTCTGCTTGTCCTGCCCAGGTCATGTGATGCACGTGACAAATGTGGAATATTAAATTATTCATCCCATCCACAAGCCGCTGCTTTGCATTCAACATCTAAGCTGTTCAATAGGAAATGTACAGAAATATCTTGCTTGAAGTTATACAGTACTGCATTAACCAAACTAAACTTTTGTTGTACCTGGACCATTTGCTTTAGGTTTAGAGGCTGTGGTACCTTGTTTTTTGTTGACATGTTGCTTGTGCAATTCACATTGTCACCTTCTGCTAGGTCAGAAAACCTCCTGCAGCCATTTTCCCCTTTGTGGTTGGATGCAGAGGGGAACCCCCAAGGGGAACCCCCCAAGGGAAGAAGGCTCAGAGCCATGGGATTGGTAGTCAGAGCGAGAAGAGGGAACATACTGGGAGGAAGAGGTGTCAAAAGGTTGAAGAGGCAACAGGGTTTAGTGAGCAGGAAGAGCCTGCGTCAGAGAGCAGTCCAGAATCAGAGGCAGAAGCGGTGTGTATGTATGTGTGTCAAGAGGCAGAGTGAAGACAGGCTGCTGAAGAATCCAGGGAGTTTCCCCACTGCTGTGACCAGCTTTCCTTCCCCGTAGTCTCCTAGAACATGGAGAGGAATGAGGACAGAGCAATGAGAGATAAGACAAAGGAGCTTTAGGCTTCTAGGGAAGGAACTGGGGGAGGAGTCTTAGAGAGTGGTTGAAGGTTGGGACCTTCAGTCCTCAAAACTGCCACATTGGGGCAAGACCTACTGGGAAGAGTTGCCATGATCACTAGGCTTGAGTTGTTTTGATTTCTTTGAATAAAGAGTTAACTTCATGGACACCGGGTGTTTTATTGTCAGGACCTACTCCTAACTTTATTTCACAAGTGTAATCCTGAGCTGCATATCCTTTGGCAGACCCAGTTGCCCCAAGTTTATTCTGCAAGCCTATTACAGGATCTAATGTAATCCACAACATCAGGGATTCATTTTCCTACGTGATATATTTTATCATCTGCCAGCAATTTTTTGCATTTTGCAGAGGACAAAGAAGCCAGTCTCTATGTCAGGGGTGGGGGATTTTTCCCCCAGCCTGAGAGAGTCCCATTCCCTTGTGGGAAACCTGAGGGCAGCAGCATGCTAGTGGTGGGTGGGGTGAGAGATAAAAGTGGATGGAGCTGTGGATGCAAGTCTTAACTTTGTACAAATGTATTCCTTAAGTGACAAAAACCAGAGGTTTATATATGCCACAACCTTATGTCTCTCTCAGTCTTCCATCCAGATAAGCAAAGAGGCATTGTCACAGTTCAATGATGTTTGTCTGTCAGGCACAAGCACTCAAGAAGGATGCAGGGCTTGTGTGTGTTTGTGCGTTCTTGTTAGAAGGGGGCATGACCTGGAAAGAGGGACGGTTAGGCGGGCCCTGAGGTTCTCCACCCATGCCTTTCTAATCCTTCAGTCCTAACTGTCTCTGCTGGTGCACAAACTGCCTTTTTGGAATTAGTTGCCGTAAGATATAATGATGGACACCAACCTGAATGGCTGAAAGACCTTATGGATAAAACTGTCTGTCGCTGCTTGTCATAATTATGTGCTGTTTCCAGTAAGTGACAATATACCTCTGAATGCCAGTTGCTAGGGAATGTTGTTCTCATGTCCTGCTTCTTCACTTACCACTGAACCATTTGACCGGCCATTGTAAGAACAGGATGCTTGAATAAATGGGCCTTTGGTTTGATCAAGCAAGGCTCTTTCTACCATCTTATGATTGTTTTCTGGCTGAATGAAGGGACCTACCTGAAATGGATTAACTCCTACTAACCTAGAATCATGCTTTAGTTCAGGGTGTGAGGAACATTTGGCTCTCAGACGTTGCAGAACTATAAATCCCATCATCCCTTGCCATTGGCCATGCTTGCTGGGGATGGCGGGTGTTGTTAAGCAACATCTGGAGGACCAAAGGTTCCACATGCTTGCTCTAGTTACATTAAAAAAAAAATCGAGCATGCTTGATTATATCTCGTTTTCTTGAATAACCCCCGCATTTCCTGACAAATTCCATAGTCCTAAAGTTGGGTGAATGAGCAAGCACAAATCATTAGGATAAATATGGCTGGCCCTACTGTTTGGTAGAATGAGATGGCTGCCTCAAGCAGCATATGCTTGGGGCGTTTTAAAAGGCAGAGAGGATGTTGGAGGATAAATTTGTGTGTCACACAGCCTATTCTGTATCCCCTAGGCTATCTGCTACCCTCAACGGTGGTGGGGGGCACTTTCCTGTCACCAGTGTTGAAATACGATTCAGCTGTCACTGGGTTGACTTCTGTATAATTTAAGTGTATGAGGTGCCATCTTGTTTGCCTCAGGCAGAAAAATGTCTCAGGCCAACTCTGGAACTCAAGGCTCATTAAGGTAGAGTGGGAGACTTGATATGTACCTGTTTGAGTTGGCTGTAGCAAAAAAGGATTGTGTAGAAGGCGGTGGTCATTATTTATATCAAAAGATATTTCAGCTAAACCACAGAGTCATGGGGTCCCACAGAAATGCCCCATCAGAGAATTTGCATCATTGAGGTTGAGCACAGGGAATCAGATGGTCCCTAAGGTACTTTGGACTCAAGTTGTTTAGGGCTTTTGTGAATTACCACAAGTGTCTTGAACCTGGTCCAGTTGAAGAAGAAGAAGAAGGATTCACTACCCTAAGGAGTCTCAAAGCGGCTAACAATCTCCTTTCCCTTCCTCCCCCACAACAAACACTCTGTGAGGTGAGTGAGGCTGAGAGACTTCAGAGAAGTGTGACTAGCCCAAGGTCACCCAGCAGCTGCATGTGGAGGAGCGGGGATGCGAACCCAGTTCACCAGATTACGACTCCACCACTTTGAACCACTACACCTCACTGGCTCTCTTGCAAATCAGCAGCCAGTGGAGTTCTCTCGGCAGTGAAGTATTATGTTGTTAGGAATCTGCTCCTGTGAGCAGCCTGCCTGCTGCATTTTGCACTAGTTGAAGCTTCTGGACCAGATACAAGGGCAGCCCCACATAAAGCATGTTACAGTAATCCAGCCTTGAAGTTACCAATACATGAACTACTGTGGTCAGGGTGTTGTGGTCCAGGAACCATTGCAGCTGGTGCACCAACTGGAGCTGGTAAAAAGTAATATTGTTTAGAGGTCACTTGGACCTCTAGTGACAAAGATGGATCAAGGAATAACCCCAAACTACCTACCTGCTCCTTTAGGCAGGCAGGTGAGATTTCTCCCATACTTGGGATTCCTCACCCAAAGCCATTGTATTTCAAGGATTCAAACTTAGTTTATTGACCCTCATTCAGTCCACCTCTGTATCCAGGCACCAGTCCAGGACTTGCACAGTCTTTCATGACTCAGACGTAGTGGAGATATAGAGCAGAGTATCATCAGCGTACGGATGACACCTTGCTCAAAACTCATTATGACTACACCCAATCATACAGATGTTGAATAGCATGGGGTGGGCACTGTACTGGCTCTAAGGCAGAACATATGCTTTTATTGCAAAATGTCTCAGATTCAATCCCCAGCCTCTCCAGGTAGGGTTGGTATAGTCTCCCCTTTGATGACCTGGAGAACTATTACCAATTAGTGTTGGCAGTACTGTACTAGATGGCTCAGTGGCCCAATTCCATAAAACTGCCTTCCTGTTGCAAATTCTTACACTGTCAATAGTTATTTGCTCATTGTAGAGCTCAAGAGTCTGAGTTCAAACCATTAACCTGTGGTGAGACGTTATACATTTGTAGACGGCATTTCCTTGCAGGTTGTCATGATCGGAACAATGTGACAGGAGGGAGAGAGCACCCTGAGCCTTGCTTGTATTTCATGCACAGTTCAGCAGCCCTATTGTTTGTTTTGAAAGGCGCCGTCTTGGTGAAGGCTAGTCTGTGTTGGTTAATTTCATGCCTGCTGTGCTGAGATCAATGGCTTCTTTCTTTCCACAGCCCAGTTAAAGGTTCTTGAATTACTAATACTAACCACAATCTGCCCAATTTAAAAAACAAAACAAAACAGTGTGTGTGTGTGTTTTGCCTCTTGCTAGGTAAATGTTATATGCTGTTTACAGTTATCCTTCCCCTGTTCATCTCCACCCCCCCCCCATTCTGCTTTCATTTCCCAGTGTTGATTTTATTAATGGCTGGTTTTGAATTTGTTCTTGGAATGATTGAGGCGGCAGCAGAGACTTACCAGCAAGTGTTTGGAAATGAGCAGTTATCCATGTCCATTCTTGGCAGAGGCAATAGAATTTTTAGTCTCCAAAATTTCCTTTTCACCTACTGTGAATTGAAGTCAGTACAGTGGTACCTCGGGTTATGTACTTAATTCTTTCCGGAGGTCCGTTCTTAACCTGAAACTGTTCTTAACCTGAAGCACCACTTTAGCTAATGGGGCCTCCTGCTGCCGCCACGCCGCCAGAGGCAACAGAGACTAATCCCTCCCTTTCACCCCTTCCCTTTGGTGTGTGCAGATAATTAGAATGAAAGCTGGACAGCAGTTCTACCTGCTACAAAGCTCATTGCAAAGTGAAGCAATACCACTTTCACTACCCTGAGTCCTCTGCTGCACACAGACTTTTTAGAAGAAGGATAATTAATTTTATTTACAAAAAAAATCAAGGCAGTACAGTGGTACCTTGGGTTACATACGCTTCAGTTTACATACGCTTCAGGTTACAGGCTCTGCTAACCCAGAAATAGTACCTCGGGTTAAGAACTTTGCTTCAGGATGAGAACAGAAATCTTGCTCCGGTGGCACAGCGGCAGTGGGAGGCCCCATTAGCTAAAGTGGTGCTTCAGGTTAAGAACAGTTTCAGGTTAAGAACGGACCTCCGGAATGAATTAAGTACTTAACCCGAGGTACCACTGTATACAACAATATACAGATGCAATAAAACATAGTGATATGAAGAAGGATAGAACCTATACAAGCTTCTTGCACTATTGGTGGCTGGTGCCCATTGGAACTGGTAGGGCAGGTAGCAAAGGACCAACATTAGGTGGGGCAGGAGTCAGTGTTAGGCAGATAGTGGCCAGGTCATGCGGGAGATTAATAATGATGAACTGTGTAGGGAGAGAGATTTTCCTCTTCTGGTAGGATTTTGAGTGAAACGGGTATGTTGCCCCTTTATCACATCAGTGAAGACTTCAGTTGTGAAAGAGTGGAGAACTCAGTTACACTTCTTTGCTATCTTTGACCATGGCCATTTTGGGGCTCTGCTTTGATACACACAAGGTCACTGTCAATGAGATCTCCTAATGTTCTGCCTAGCAAGTGGTTAATTTTTTTAGTCGGTGGATTCAATGACTTCGTTGTTTTAACACTCAGGCAAAGCCTTTGTAGCTTGGTGGGTCAGAATAGGTTGCTGCCAGGAATGGAGAGAAGTAGATAGCTTGGGACCATATTCAGATTGTCCAAAGTGAGCTGGAAGATAACTAGCTCTGATGTATTTGAAGTAGCTGGATGGTTTACAGTTTGTGGCAGCTGTGTTGACAAGTACATGGATATTAAACTAGTGCTTCTCACACCTAAAGTGTGAAAAACATATGCAACCTTAAACACCCATGTACTTATGTCAAGGAGTTGTGACTGCATCAGGTCTTTCAGACACATGTTTATACACAGATAATAGGCACCTCCTATTCACACTTCCATGTACCGTAACTGCTGTACGAAATGTTGGTGAACCCACAGTCATAGCAGTTGCTATATAACTGTGGGAGCACTTCCGTACAGATCATTCTGTAACAGTTGTGAGCTGATGTGACAGCTGAATTGTGAAAGGATTCTTAACCCTTGATACAGGGCTTAGAAACACCCATCATGTTTTAGTTCTTGTGCTCATATGGGAAAGTTTTTTGGAAGGAGTTGGACAATTCATTGCCCTTATACAACATATATAGAAGTGTAACTTTGTAGAATTTTTCTGACTCATGACCCATATAGAAAACCCATATTCTGAAGTAGAAGGCCATACGCCCACATGAGCAAAGGCATGGGTATAAAAAGAGGGCAGGTTGTATCCAATGTTAGTCCTACTAACAGTAGACCTATTAAAAATAATGAACATTACTTAGAGCCATTAATAGCAGTGGGCCTACTCTGATCTAAGCCACAGAGCCTAGGGCTTGCTGATCAGAAGGTTGGCGGTTCGAATCCCCACAACGGGGTGAGCTCCCATTGCTCAGTCCCTGCTCCTGCCAACCTAGCAGTTTGAAAGCATGTCAAAGTGCAAGTAGATAAATAGGTACCACTCCGATGGGAAGGTAAATGGCATTTCTGTGCACTGCTCTGGTTTTGCCAGAGGCAGCTTAGTCATGCTGGCCACATGACGCAGAAAAACTGTATGCGGACAAATGCCGGCTCCCTTGGCCAGTAAAGCGAGATGAGCGCCACAACCCCAGAGTCGTTCACAACTGGACTTAATGGTCAGGGGTCCCTTTACCTTTACCTTTACCATCATAAGAAATGGGAGAACAAGAGGTGTGGCACACATGACTTGCAAGATGTTCAGAAACATAAACTTATGACTGAAACCACACAAGGAGGATGAAGAATAAAAGGGTCTATATCATATTAAGAAAAATGGTCAGCCAGATAGATGTTCCTCATCCCAACTTGTTTAAGAGAAAAATAAAATTTTTCTTTTTATATATATTCAGTGAAATCCTATAAAACTGAGATAAAATAGATTATATTTGTTTTTCCTTTCATAAAACAGATGTACCAGGTAAGTTTTTCATGTAATGCAGTTTTCAATATGTCACTCCACCAAAATGAGGTGAATTTCAGTCATTGTTTTCCATCTTTAGGCAATCGATAGATGTGCAGCAATAAGAAGGCAATTCAACATATCTTGATTTTATATTTTTACCCTCTCCTTCAAAAAAAGATAATAATAATTTATGTTGTAAGCTGCCCAGAGTGGCTGGGGAAACCCAGCCAGATGGGTCCGGTATACTACTACTACTACTGCTAATAATAATAATAATTATTCCTGTTCACCTCAGGCACTAAGTCTCTTCAATTATTATGGTTGGCATAGGGTATAAAATCCACTGCACAAAAATCCAAAGGCTCTGTCTTGCTCTGAATACAGAGTTTTATGGAAACAATAATCATTTAACATACAGGAAAACTAAATCTTTATAAGCTTTTTTTTAGCTGCAAATGTATTTATAATATCACCGTGACAGAGTTTAGAAGCTAACATATGTTCTGTACTGATGATGCTTAAGTTGGTTAGTCACTGTTGACTTACTGAGCTTCGGAGATGTGTTTTTATCAGTTTTAGTTTGCTAAAACTCCTTTCATTTGAGGCAACTGAGACTGGCATTGTAAGAAAGATTCTCAAAACTGTTGGCACTTGGGTCTCCTCAGCACAAAGATATAAATATATATCATCACCATCACCATCATAATGGAAACTGTGAGAATGATCAGGCACATACCAGAGAGTAAGATGTATTGAATTCAATTGGACTTGCTTCTGGGTAAAAATGCTTACGATTGCAGTATAAGACTGCACAGTCTTTACAGTTACCTGGGAGTTAGCTCCATTGAATTCAGTGGGGCTTAGGTAAAGTAGGTAAAGGACCCCTGGATGGTTAAGTCCAGTCGAATTCAACTGGGGGTGTGGCACTCATCTCTGCTTTCAGGCCAAGGGAGCTGGCATTGGCCCACAGATGGGTCATGTGGCCAGCATGACTAAACCGCTTCTGGCACAATCGGACACAGTGATGGAAACCAGAGCGCACGGAAACACCGTTTACCTTCCTGCTGCAGCAGTACCTATTTATCTGCTTGTGCTGGTATGTTTTCGAACTGCTAGGTTGGCAGGAGCTGGGACAAAGCAACGGGAGCTTACTCTGTCGTGCCACTTCAAACTGGTGACCTTACAATCAGCAAGCCCAAGAGACTCAGTGTCCAGATCAGGGAAAATAATAGTACCACTCTATTCTGCCTTAGACCACGCTTGTGACTTCCGGGTTGGCGCCATCGTCTAATGGCAGATTCCCTCCGAGCTCCGGAGGGAATCTGCTCAACAGGGGTCGGGTTCTGCCGCGGCGGCGACGCGGGGACCCTTAGAAACCACAGGCGCTGAAGCCTGTGGACCTGGTGACTCGGTGGGCACCATTTGCGCGCCCCCCCGACCCGCAAAGAAGCCTTTTTAAAGGCTTCGGAACGGGGGACGGAGGGAGGTGTGGTGCTGAGAGTTCGACTGCTTCCCCTGCTGAGTGAAGCCGCATGCCATGGGCGGAGAGCGTTAACTTCTTCTTTTGAACTTTCGGATCAAAGTAACGACCCGTGAGTAACACGGTAATTGGACTTAAAAGGGAAAATTTTTTCTGGGAATTCAGCAAGATCGGGTAAGGTGCTAAAAAGGAAGTCAACCTGCCCGCCTTGTAAGCATTGTAAAGCAAGGATTTTATTACTAAGGTTGTGTGAATGTCTTTTGTTTTTTGTGGAAAAGCGCAATTAACTTTATATTGGGCCAATTTAAGTGACTGTGCTGGAGGATAAGAGAACGGATTTCACCCCTCCCCCAAAACCCGGGAGCGATCGGGCAGAGAGCCTGTGGAAGAGGTTTATAGACTTTGACAGCTGTCAAATTAGCTGTCAAAGCTGGAAAAAAAAAGGAGAACTGTGTCTTTGCTGGTTACATTTGATACAATTTGGTAACAAATTGTTAAAAACAAAGAAGAAAAGGTTAATTTGTCATTAAGTAACTAGAATCCCTCTAGAGGGGGTTCAGGACATTACAAAAATGGCTGTAAGTGGAAAAATACTGGCTGAACTGGAAAAGACCCTTCGTCTTCTGGGAAATCTACAGAAGCAGACAGATGCTTTGACTATAAGTGTAATAACAATGAAGGGAACAGTAAACAAAATTGCTGAACCTGGAAAGGATATGATTCAAGCTCCTGCAGATGAACAGGGAAGTGTTGCTGCTGATATAAAAATCCTTATAGCCAAACAGGAGAAAGAGTCTGAGTCATTTGAGATGATGGCTAAAGAGAGCCAGAGGCCTATTAAGTTGGAAACAACTGAAAATAAGATCACGACAATGGATGTTTGGCTGGAAGTGAAGAATGGAATCTGGAGAGATCTCCTTTTATGGGGATCGGAAGACATATGGAATATAAATATGGACAGTACAGAGTTTGGAGTCTTTGGGACATTTGAACTTATGAGAAGCAAGAAACAAGATTTTGGCTCCATTGTTAAATATGGAGGTCTGGCTGGAAGAAATATGGACTTTACTGGAACAGAGCCTCTTCGAGATTCGGAATTTAAAATAAAGGACTATCAAGAAAACCGGCAGAGAGAAATTGAGAGAGGGTTAAGTGCCTCGGATGTGAGATCGCCAGGCTGATTTTGGATGGACTGTTGGACTTTGGTTGGGGATCGAAACCGGGAAAGGGGGTGGGAGGGCTTCGGGAATTTAAAGGGGGTAAAAATATGATTCTGTTTTAATTAAGTTGGCTTTTGCCACTAACATAAAAATGGGGAATTTGGGGAGAGATTTGGGGCCGACCTTAGCAAAAGATTATCAAAAATAAGTGTTTCGTGTATAAAGATTGGGATTTTTAAGTTTAAATAGGTTAATTAAATTGATGGAGGAATTTAGGGAAAGTTTGTTAAGAATAAGTTTTGAAATATAAAGATAGAGGTTTAGAAGTTAAAATTTGTTTAAGATAATTGAAGTAGAGGAAATAAGGTAAAGTGGGGGGGATAAAAATTGCTGAGCTAAAAATTGGAATTGGAATACAAGAAGGGTAGGTGTGGGGAAGTCAAGGAAATTGGGTATGGAATATAATTATGGTAAACTTTTAAATTGCTGCTTTTCTTTTTCTTTTCTTTTTTCTTTTTTGCTTTTTTTTCTTTTCTGTTTTCTTTTGTATTCTTTTTTGAAAATTTTAATAAACATAATTTAAAAAAAAATAGACCACGCTTGTGTCCAATTCTGGGCACCACAATTTGAGAAGGATGTTGACAAGCTGGAACCTGTGCAGAGGAGAGCAACCAAGATGATCAAGAGTCTGGAAAGGGTCTGCATTGTGTGTGTGGTTTTTTTTTTGGGGGGGGGGGTTGGACTAGATGACCCAACTCTAAGATTCTTTGATTTTACGATTCTATGATTCTTTCCATATCATCTGCACAGAGACTGACAAGGCCCTGCCACCACATAGCTTAAACATGGACACCTTCCAGCTTCTCTATGGAGAATGTTGAAAGCTAATTACCTGACATTCTTTGTCTTTTGTACCTCTACCCTTTAAAGGGTCTTTAAAGGGTGTCATACTACACAAAAAGCAATATAAGTAATGGTGTGGGGAGTGCCACTGTGAAGATAAGCATGCTTCCTTATTTTCAACTGCTCAAGAACATGGAATAATTTAATGAAAATGAAACAAGCTCAATGCAGCAGTATGGTGCAAGGGGAAGTAGTGGCTGAACGGGCTTGTCTTGCCAATAGCAGGGTTTTTCTAGTTTTCTCCCTAATAATTGGAATGCATTGTGATATCTGACTTTTAGAAGACATCTGAAGGCAGCCCTGTATAGGGAAGTTTTTAATGTTTGATGTCTTACTGCATTTTAATTTGTTGGAAGTCGCCCAGAGTGGCTGGGGCAACCCAGTCAGATAGGAGGCATATAAATAACAACAACAGCAACTTCTTCTTCTTCTTCTTCTTCTTCTTCTTCTTCTTCTTCTTCCTCTTCCTCTTCCTCTTCCTCTTCCTCTTCCTCTATAATATAAATGAGTGGCGGGTGGGTGGGTGGATGCAGTGCTTTGGGGGGCAGGGGTGCTCAAGAAAAACACTACTGGCACCTATTTTTGAAATGTGTAGCATTTACTGTAACAACTTCGTAGTGAGTACTGACACATTTTTTTCTATAAAAAAAGAGCACTAGATAGATGGATGCTGACAAATGAAAAAGAGTAAAACTAATTGGGGGGAAAACCAAATTGCTATCCAAAACTTCAGGAGACTTTGGACTTAAAATGGAGGCCTGAAGAGAGATTGGCCCAATTTGGTCACACAAGTCTTGTTAAACCACAGTTTAGCAACTGAGAATGGGTGTTGAGATCACACATCCCTCCTTCCTTTCCTGGTGCTTCTATCTTGGTTTGATTAAATCTCAAATAATGCATGTCCAAATTTGGAAACTGTGCTTTAATGTTAGCTTAATAAAGAAGATCTACAGCACACTGGTTAGCAAATGAACATTACCCTGTTTTGAATTTGATGTCTAACTGTGGCTTGTTTAAAGCAGGAGATAAACCTCCAGGAAGGAAGGAAGGAGTGTGTGGTTTTGTCACTCATTCCTGGCTGCTAATCAATGGTTTAGCAAGCTGGGATCTGTGCAGCCAAACCAAGTTGGCTTGGGCCATGCATAATGTTCAAACCATTGTTTTCCTATTTTGGGACTGTGCCACAGGTGCATACTTTTTATGCATTACCCTTTCTCCATACACTCAGATTCCCTCCCTTGCTTCCTTGTCCAGGAAAGCCAAAGCTTACCATTGTGTCCAACATTAGACTAAAAATTTATTGATACAAGGTTGCCTATATTTCAAACAAAATATAGTTTGTCTGATTTGGGTATAATGTCAGACAGTGACTTGTCTGGGTCAGAACTATGGCAGGGGATGTGAGCATGTAAGAAGAGGAAGGGGTGGGCTTAAGCCTGCAGCATGACCCCATCATCCAAACTGAACTGAGCTTTTGTCTTGTCTGGGATAGAGGTACCTATCCCACCCCTTGTACCCTGGGGCATAATATTTTATGAGTGGGTGGTATATAAATACTTCTGTTAATAATAATAATAATAATAATAATAATACCCATACTGTATCATTAATGTAGAAGTCAGGTGTGGACAAGTATTGCATTTGTAGCTGCAGAGATACTCAATTTTTCTTCTTTGCTTTCTTCAGCTGTCTTTCTCAAGTTCCTTAGAATTTACTTTAATGGTCCACAAATGTTCCTAGGAGACAGAACACTGAGGAGCTTGTTAGTGCTGGGGGAATTCTGGTTGTTTAAAGCCATTAATTCCTTGTGTAATATGTTTTAACTGAACCTTTAATAAATGCTCTAGACTCAGGAAAAGTACTGCTAGGTCTTCCTGAAAGTAGAGGCCTGAGTAGAGGTTGCTGGCATCCATGTTAAAGCATTTGGGTATGAGAATATAGCCTCCAAGGGCATTACTATACGGAAGCTCTCTCTCGGAGCACATTATATGGAGCCAGGCCATTACCGGTAATCTGTCTAGTTCAGTGTTACGTACTCAAAATGGCAGTAGCTGTGCTGGAACACCATTTAGGAGTCCAAGCCCTGCTTGGAGATTCCAGGGAATGAATCTGGAATTGTTTGCACACAAAGCATGCCCTCTACCACCAAGCTACAGCCCCAGACCCTCCAAAGTGTCCCTATTTTCCAGGGACATCCCTGATTTAAAGAAGCCATCCCATTTTCTGGTTTGATCCCAAAATGTCCCACTTTTCCTTAGGATGGCCCTATTTTCATCAGAGAAATGTTTGGGGGGTATGCAGCCCCTTAACTCAGATTAGTTGTGGATTGCAATGGGGCTGATCTGGACCTGGAATAATGACAGGGGTGTAAGAATGTTCATGAGGGGCTAGTTATTTGCAACACATTACCATTCTCATTAGGGACGTGGGTGGTGCTGTGGGTTAAACCACAGAGCCTAGGACTTGCCGATCAGAAGGTCGATGGTTCGAATCCCCGCAACGGGGTGAGCTCCCATTGTTCAGTCCCAGCTCCTGCCAACCTAGCAGTTTGAAAGCACATCAAAGTGCAAATAGATAAATAGGTACTGCTCCGGTGGGAAGGTAAACGGCGTTTCCATGCACTGCTCTGGTTCACCAGAAGCGGCTTAGTCATGCTGGCCATATGATCCAGAAGCTGTACGCTGGCTCCTTTGGCCAATAAAGCGAGATGAGCGCCGCAACCCCAGAGTCGGCCATGACTGGAGCTAATGGTCAGGAGTCCCTTTACCTTACCTTTACCATTCTCATTATGAATAGCTCCTGGAGTATGTCAAATTGGAACTTAGACGAACAGTTATCCTGCACTTTGCAGTTGTTCCCAGGTCCATCCTGCTTCTTATTTTTTTGGTGGTGGGGAGGAGGATATTTTGAAGGACCTTTATTATTATTATTTATTAATCATTGGCTGCTGCTCATGTATGTAGGTCATTTCAGGGCCGGTGTAGATAGGATTTCCCCTCCCCCGTTTTGTACTTTCTGATGTCTTCTGTATTGCCTGTGGGGACCCAAAATACTGCATTGTGGAGAAAATGAGAATTCTTACTCTTCATGGACGATTTGGCCGCCTTTGCCCACAGCTCCCCCCATTCCTGTGTTTTTTAAAAAGTCAAATATAAAATAGAGGAAATCTGACCTCCTTAATAAAATCCTGATTTTTCTATCCAACCTGGCTTGGGGATATATATATATCTATAATTATTAAAGGCCCCGTGGGCTCATATTAACAAGTCTGGCTTTAAATCTGCAATAACACCTTTGCGAGAGGCATGTGTAGAGACTGCTGCATCTCTCTTCCTTAGGCTGCCTTGTCCTTTCACTTTGGTATTCTCACAGAGGAATAGGAGTAGATAAACGCCTCTCATATAACTGCCTCTGGAAACCACTTAGCATTCCCTCCTTAGTTAGTTTTTAGGAGGATTTTTGAGGTCCGGATTACTCCAGTCTGCATTTTGTTAATTTCAAAGTACTGAGGTTTTATCTGCTGCTGCTGCTATCTTAATTGGTACGTTATAGATTCAGATACTGAATATTGATTTATTTATTTAAAGATTCTGATAGTGAATAAATATTGATTGATTGGCTTGCTCATTTACTATTCTTGTAACATATGCTGTAATCTGCTCTGTGGAGGGCAACAACAAAAATGAAATTAAGAAAAGAGGGTAAGCAGGTCAGGTGCACAGATTGTAAGACTGTTGCTCTGTAGTAGAGCATCTGCTTTCCATGCAGAGGATCTCAGGTTCAATCTACTAAGGCCCGGGGGCCGGATCTGGCCCAATCGCCTTCTAAATCTGGCCTGCAGATGGTCCAGAAATCAGTGTGTTTTTACATGAGCAGAATGTGTCCTTTTATTTAAAATGCATCTCTGGGTTATTTGTGGGTTCATTCCCCCCCCCCAAAAATAGTTCGCCCCCCCACACGCTTATCTCGCTTTACTGGCTGAGGGAGCCAGCATACAACTTCTGGGTCATGTGGCCAGTCTGGTGAACCAGAGCAGTGCACGGAAACGCCATTTACCTTCCTGCCGGAGTGGTACCTATTTATCTACTTGCACTTTTGACGTGCTTTCAAACTACTAGGTTGGCAGGAGCTGAAACCAAACAACGGGAGCTCACCCCGTCGCGTGGATTCAAACCGCTGACCTTCTGATGGACAAGCCCTAGGCTCTGTGGTTTAACCCACAGCGCCACCTGTGCCCCTTTCTTTGGTGAGATAGGAAGGCACATATTGTAGAGAGTGTTGGCGAACTACAGTGGTACCGCGGGTTACATATGCTTCAGGTTACATATGCTTCAGGTTAAAGACTCCGCTAACCCAGAAATATTACCTCGGGTTAAGAACTTTGCTTCAGGATGAGAACGGAAATCATGTGGTGGCGGCGCAGCGACAGCGGGCGGCCCCATGAGCTAAAGTGTTGCTTCAGGTTAAGAACAGTTTCAGGTTAAGAACGGACCTCCGGAACGAATTAAGTATGTAACCAGAAGTACCACTGTACTGCCCATCCCAACGACAGAAGACAGCTGCATAAGCAAATTGGTTCTCACTATGTTTCTAGATAGTCTCTTTATCAAGGCAGAGATGTAATATATATATATATACAGAATCACACATTCTTAAAGGTTAAAGACACTAAGCTGTTTTTGATCCTTTGCATTTTATTTATGAATTTATAAGATGTATTACGCAGCCTTCATTATAAATTTCTGGGGCAGATTACAACAGTATAATCATACAAGTGAAAGAAATAGAACAGTTTATATACAGGTTTTTTTAGAAGTAAAACACTTCCAGCAAAATCAGTACAGTTTAGATTATATAGATCAAAAGAGAAGAGTTCTACAAAAATACCTTAATTGTCAAAGACCAGGGTGGAAAGAGGTGGTTTTTCAGCATACACAAAAGCAATAAAAACATAACCTCTCCTGCCTGGAGTCTCCTCTTTTAATTCTTCTAATTACCATTTTAACTCTTTTAATTGTTATGCTGTTTAATATGCTTGTTTTTATTGTACTTTAATTGTGGATGCTTATTTTAATGGCTTGATGGAAATAGTTTTGTTCATACCCTCCAACATTTATCCAATGAAAATGGGGACACCCTCTTTAATCATAATCTTCACTTTATTATCTATTTGCCACCCATTAAACATTAAAAAACCCTATACAGGGCTGCCTTCAGATGTATTCTAAAGGTTGTATAGTTACTTATCTCCTTGGCTCAGGGGTCACATAACTCTATACCCTCTGATGTCCTACCATACCTTCCAACATTTCTCTGCTGAAAATTGGGACGTCCTAAGGAAAAGCAGGACATTCCAGGATGAAATCAGAAACTGAGATGGCTTCTGTAAAACCAGGACTATCCCTAGAAAATAGGAACACTTGGAGGATCTGTTTGTTGTGCATTTTAATTACTGTATGTGCGGATTTTTTTTGGTAATTTTATACTTGAAAACCACTTTGATTTAGAGTTATACACTTTGTAAATCAACAGATATTAATAATAATATACCTGTGGGGAGGAACTGCCACAGGGAGAACCCTCTTCTCAGCCACTGTTCCCTGCACATCTGAGGGTGGAGGGTATTGTGAATTAATTTCAGGCTGTTGCACAGATTAGCAGGAACGCTTTTATGAGGACCTAGCAAATAAAGGGTCAGAAATCCCCACCAGGCATCTCCCCCCCCCCCAGTAAACAAACTATAGAGATGAACTCCAGAAAACTTTGCGTTACATCACGATCAGACTTTTTTGATCCGTTCTTGCCCTGGTCTCAGATGTCCTGTGCTGATTGACAGTTAACAAGAGCTAAGCAGTTGTTGGTAAGTAGCTTGTCTCGTTCCCTCCCTCCGTTCCCTCTTCTGTGGGGAATTGGCTTGGGAAGGGCATGCCAGATGCCATTCTGCACACACACAGTCCCTGCTGCTCAAGGGACAGTAACCTTCCGAGGGCTGCGTTTCCATTCCATCATCCTACTGCTAAATGAAAGAGACAGTTCCCCGTTCAATAATTCATAGCTGCATGAAGCTAGCCACCATAAAGGAAAAAATGTCCTTCCTCCCAGGCTGCTGGTGATGATGGTTGGTGTTATGTACTGAGTTGAATAGGATCCAAACTGCAGCAGTCTGATTGGTCCTAGAACAATAGGATCCAAAAGGCAGCAGTCTGATTGGTCCTAGAACAATAGGATTCAGAATGCAGCAGTCTGATTGGTCCTAGAACAATGCAGCAGTATGATTGGTTGGCAGGAACTACCCAATCATGCTCCAGATAGAAGTGAATCCACAACCTGATTGGCTTACAGTAGAATTCCGGAATTAGCCAATCATGTGCAGCCCATTGTGTAAATAATGTATATAAAGCAGATATTTTGAGGGGACTTTCATTCATTCCTCCTCACCACTATGAGCTGAATAAAGAGCATGAAATCACTTTGCGACTCTGAGTATATTTCAGTTGGAGAAGTGATTCTGCATAACCTTTGAGGTAGTCATTTTTCTCTCCCGCCCCTCCACCCACTCCATTGCTGCCTTTCCTTTCTTTTCCTCCTGAAATGAGTACTCCAAATAGACTTAATTAAACCAAACTTCTATTTGCACAAAAAAGAAAGAAAGAAAGATGCAAACAGGCCAGTTCCTAATTAAATAATAATCTAATGGAATGCATTGAAGAGGATAAAACTCTGCTTTCAAAGCAGTTCCTGCTGGTTAAAATGATAAGAGTCCTTCAAAGGATCGCCTGCAGTTTGCCCAAAGGCACTGTTCTCTGCATGTGAGGTGGGCTTGTCTAGCAAACTCATGGAATATACTTTGTATATAGCTCCCATTCAATGCAGTGTCTTTTCAACACTGTAATATGAGCCATCTTCTAGTATTCTACTTGCGTCTAAAAACAATGGGGCATATTCAGTGTTCTGTGCCCCCTAGTGCAAGAGCCTTCGGGGAGAGTTTAAAGGTCGCACAAAAAGGGAATCCAATGCAGCAGTTGTGCTAGTGAAAGTTTGTTGTACGGGATTTGTTGATTCTTGTGCAGTGTGTTGCACAACAATATTTGGTAATGTCAGTGGCATAGTGTGGGTTGTCAGCACCCAGGGCAAGGCAAGTAATTTGCACCCCCTAACCCGTGGATTTTAGCACTGATTTTAGCACTGCGAGTGCGAGTGCACCCCCCCCCCCAGATATTGCGCCCGGTGCGGCAGGCCCCCCCTGCACCCCCCACGCTACGCCACTGGGTAATGTACTTGTTTTCCTTTGTGCTACATCATCATCCTTCTATTTGGGTGCCACCTTTCCATAGTTAAAACCATGCTCAAGGCAGCTTACAACACGAAAAGACTGACATAATTGCAAATATAACGAAAGTAGTCATAAACAATAAGACACATAAAAAGCTACACAACCAAATCGAACAATTTCCACAACAATAATAATAGGATCTAAAAATAAAGATACAAAAAATTAATTTTGTAGCTGGAGTAAGTCAGGGCCACACAAGCGCAAGTATACCACTAAGTGACTTTAACCTAGCACTCTGTTGGATATGGCCCTGAACTGATGTGGGGAACCTTCTATTTTCGTAGAGGCATCCCATCCTGTTTAGAAGCCTGAAGGATTAGGATTCTAAATTTCCTAGGCAGCATCCACATGTACAGGAGACTGCCCACTTAAGATGTTCACCCTCCAAATTGTTGGAAGGGGACTGGGATTGCAAAATGTTCTTGTGGCTTCTGTGTTGCTTTTACATGGAGCCATAATCCCTGAAGAGGGCTACATGCTGTTATTTGTGGCAAAGAGTGGCGGTGAACCTTGGCTCCCTGGAACGTGCACCTGAGGATGGTATGTGACAGAGGAAATATAGCATCAAAGAGTACCCCGAAATATTGTGGGGGTACCACTGCTCAAAAGGTAAAGAATGAAGATGCCGGCAGAGAGGCTTGTCCAAGGAATGTGATGGACTGTGCTCTGAGCTTCTGGAAGAAACTTGCCTGTATGTTCTCCGGAATCCATCCGCCTGGCCAAGCCTGTTTCAGGATGAAAGAGGGGAAACCCCCGTTGCACAAAGAGAAGTCTTTGTATGGGGCTTCTGTTGACAGGATTCGAACCCCATCCAACGCCTTTACAAGACTTCTGAAGCAAATGATGGCTTATTATTATTATTATTATTATTATTATTATTATTATTATTAAATTTATATTATACCCTATACCGGCAGGTCTCAGGGCGGTTCACAAGATAAAATCACAATATAAAAGCACCGAATACATAATCAAAATAAAGACGGAAACATCCGAATAACCTCTCCCCCCCAAAAAATAAAGGGTATTGGATGACAAACAACCAAAGCTCTGGTTAAAGAGTAGCGATTTTGCCTGATGCCTAAAGGCATATAATGAAGGCACCAGGTGAACCTCCCAGGGGAGAACATTCCACAAGCAGGGAGCCACCACAGAAAAGGCTCCATTTTCATGTTGCCACCCTCCAGACCTCTCATGGAGGAGGCGCACAAAGAAGGGCAGAAGGAAGGACATTCCATGGTTATAAGGGCAATAGTGGAATATTACCCTATAATATTCTGTAGGGTGATCTAAGTGAACTTACAGGTTCTTTACAGGGGCTGGTGGTCTTTCAGGTTAAATTAGAAGGCTGATCCTACGGTCTAATGATCTCAGGCACTCAATAACATTTTGATCAAGAAAACAAAATAAGCTTGTTTCTTAGCTGTACTGTAGAATTTGATCCTAGACAAATTCCTTCGCTTCCCTTTTTAAGCCCAACTCATCACTCCCCCCTTTTCTTCAGAGCACACTGAAAACTGATTTTCTTAGAAAATAGAATTAACTAACGATGGCAGGTGTCAAACTTTACCCCCAAACTCTGACCCTCAGTATGGGAAGATTTCCAAATGTGGCTGTTTGCTTCAGCGCCCTATTCAAAGTGGTCAGCATTCCAAATCTCTCACTTTTCTCTCTCCCCTCAATAACACCCTCCTGCTTCTATTTTTTTTATTATTTTTTTGCCGTCTGGCTCTGAAATTGCATCCTGTGCCTCCGAGCAGATTCTGCTGGTGGAGAAGTGCCAGATTGAGGGAGTTAATTGAATAGAGGCTGAAAACATCACAGAGCTACTGCTCTTGTAGCCACAGTCTCTCAGAACCCCTCCGGAGGTGTGTGTCCAGAGAACACTTTGGATATCAACAAAATAAAAGAGGTTTCCCCAGTAACAGGAGTAATAAATAGACTAAATCTTCAGAAAGAGTTTGCAGCTTGGCTTCTAATCCCAGCATCTCCTTTAGGCCTGAAGTTGCAAGCTATCATGGGAGAGTCATAGATTCTTCTGTGAGGTATAGTTTCATTTTGCCAAGCTGTGAAATGAAGGGTTTTGAGGCAGTGACTAGGATGTGTGTGTGTGTGTGTGTGTGTGTGTACACTATTGGAGAGGAAGAAGAGCAGTGAGAGCCACTAAAAAGAAACTTAGTGGGGGAGGGGGAAATCCAATGCATACCTTCCAACATTTCTCTGATGAAAATAGGGATGTCCCATTCCATAATGATAATTTTACTAATTATACCCCACCCTTCTTACTGGGTTGCCCCAGCCACTCTGGGCAGCTTCCAACATATATAAAAACATAATAAAACATTTTTTAAAATTTAAAAATCTTCCCTAGATAAGATTGCCTTCAGACGGCTTGGGACGGGGGGGTCAGATAACTCCATACTCCCCAACATTTCTCCAATGAAAATAGGGACATCCTAAGGCATCCTAAGGCAAAGTGGGACATTTTGGGATCAAATCAGAAACCAGGGTGGCTTCTCTAAATCAGGGGGGTCGCTGGGAAATAGGGACAATTGGAGGGTCTGCAGGCCTACACAGTGGTTCTCTGGCATACATAATGAGATTTTTATTTAAGTTTTTCATAATACAAATTAAATAATGGCTACCAAAAATACAAATAAAATAAGTAGAATACGGAGTCCACTCTAATTCATCGCCTTTATACCACCCACAGAAGATAGTAGCTCCTCCCAGCTCTCACCTGGGATCTATTTTTTCTCTTTCCAGCCTCACCCTGGGAGACCAACATTTCCCTGATTCTCACCCAGGGTCCTCCATCAACCATTTACAACCCTCATGATTACACAATCCCTGGACCTTAACAAAAGTCGCAGGCATATGATTCCAAACAAAGAAGAGAAAGAAAGAAAGAAAGAAAGAAAGAAAGAAAGAGAAAGAGAGAGAGAGAAAAATAAAATAAAAAAGACAAAAGATAAGAAACATTAGAGAAAGATACAAAAAAGTCAGATTTTCCATCTGCCAGTTACATAAAAAAGACAAATTTATATATTTAAGACATTCAGTCCATGCTAATCTCAATATTCACTTTCTATTAACCATTATTTCTTTTAAATCTAAGTGTCTCAGATTCATTCATTTTCCCCATGAAAAGTCCAAGACGGGTCATGTTCATGTTAAAATCTCTCCACGGCGATCACATATTGGGATAATATTCCATTTTTTCCTCTTTAGTTCATGTCCAGTTCTGTATGTTCAAATTCCATTTCCTGTTGTGTTTACATTTCCTATTGTATTTATTATAGTATCCCACTCTCCTCCTCTAGGACTTTCCATTTTTGTTTTCTCCATTCTTTTTTCCAGAGTATCATTCCTGAATTCATTCCAATAGTATGCAAAATACATTCTCTCTGTTAGAACTGAAGAAAGGCCAGGACTGAAGTTTCCTCAAAGCTTCCCCCACCTCCTCAATTCCATCAATACCATATCGAGATAATTCTCCATCTCACCACTGGTGATTTTATCTTCTCCTCCAAACCCTTGTTTGGAAGGCATTTCAATTTTACCATCTGCATTCTTCAGTTTGACTACCGTATTTTTCGCTCTATAGGACACACCTTTCCCCCTTCACAAATGAAGGGGAAATGTGTGTGCGTCCTATGGAGCGAAGACACCATAGCCCCGCGACCCTCTCCCGGCTGAAGAGATGACGCGCGGCTATGGAAGGAGCCTCTATAGCTGTGCGTCACCTCTCCAGCTGGGAGAGCGCGTGCGGGGCTAAAGAAGCCATAGCCCCGCGACCCTCTCCCAGCTGGAGAGGTGACACGCGGCTATGGCAGGAGCCTCTTTAGCCGCGCGTCACCTCTCCAGCCGGGAGAGCGCGTGAGGGGCTAAAGAAGCCATAGCCCCGTGACCTTCTCCCAGCTGGAGAGGTGATGCGCGACTATGGCAGCAGCCTCTCTGCTGCGCCTTTCTGCTGCTCCCTGACCTGCTCTTTGGGGTGGTGGTGGGCTTCCCCCCGCCAGCCCCAAAGAGCAGGTCGAAAGGAACCTGAAGCCTGGAGAGCGAGAGGGGTCGGTGCACACCGACCCCTCTCGCTCTCCAGGTTTCCAAGGTAGCCGCCTGAACGCACCTTAAACGGCACCTTGTTTTAGAGCGGGAAAACAAGAGGGAGAAAATTCTCCCCCTCTCTGCGCAGCGCCTCCTGCCGCTTCGCTGAAGGGGCGCTGGGCAGAGAGGGGGTGATTTTTTTTTTCTTGTTCTCCCCCCTCTAAAACAAGGTGTGTCCTATTGTCCGGTGTGTCCTATGGTGCGAAAAATATGGTATTTCATCTTCCAGTCCTGCCTGGTTTTCATCTACTTGGTCTAAACTAAAGCATGGGTAGGCAAACTAAGGCCTGGGGGCCAGATCCGTCCCAATCACCTTCTAAATCCGGCCCAGCGTGTTTTTATATGAGTAGGATGTGTCCTTTTATTTAAAATGCATCTCTGGGTTATTTGTGGGGCATAGGAATTCGTTCATTCCTCCGCCCCAAAAAATAGTCTGGCCCCCCACAAGGTCTGAGGGACAGTGGACCGGCCCCCTGCTGAAAAAGTTTGTTGACCCCTGGTCTAAAGCCTCTAGGTATTCTCCATTTCCATTTTCCATTTCATATATCTCTGATTCATTGTCTTTCTTCCTTTCATAAAACACTGATTTTATCATTTTTAATTGTTCAGCCATCAACTGTTGAACAATACTAACACCCACTGGGAGACCAAAAGGTATCGTCATCATACTGGATGCTTTTGTTGTTTTGGATATTATTAGCAACTTAGTCTACCTTCATATTTCAAATTTAAGGTTCCACCTTAAAATCACAATCTCAATGAATCTTTTCTCACCTGGATTTTGCCCCACAGGAGTAATGGCTGATTAACTTTCAGCTTCCTTAGCTGCAAAAACAGAAAAAAGGGGTAAAGATTTTTTTTTTTTACAGAGAATTCCTTTGTCTGTTTAATCTTTATTATCAGCCATAAATCAGGCTTTTCGCTCTGCCTTAGACACTCTAACTACCAGTTTTTCTTTTTGTTGTTCTTAATGACAGAAAGTGCTACCTACACATTTTCAGATTGTAAATTTTCACCAGCAGATAGAGGGATCTCTCTAAATCTCTCTAAATTTCCCTTGTCCCAGAAATGTTTAAGAAAGGTGCTTAAGTGGCATTTGGGTATGATATTGAATCTGCAGCAAGCCAGCTCATTCTAACTCCTGTCCACCTCTCATTGAGCTTGTTTACATACTGAAGGTTTATAAGTAAGAGACTTGTTTATAATTATATTTTGGGAATAATTCATATTCTTATGTATCTGCATTGTTTTATACTTTCTGGATGTGCAATGAACGTATTATAAAGTAGTTGTGTTCTATGTTATAAATCAAGTGCTGCTAGGAGTTTGTTTACTAACATGACTTTGACCAAACTGCGGGAGGCAGTGGAAGACAGGAGTACCTGGCATGCTCTGGTCCACAGGGTCACAAAAAGTCGGACACGACTAAATGACAAAACAACAACAAGGAGTTTGTTTGTTTTTTTGCTTTTTGATGTATTTCTGATCAATATTTTTTTTTGGTGTGGCACGAGCAAATTTTTATTCTGAAAGTGTGACCCAGGGGGAAAGTTTGAAAACCATGGCTAACAGGTCCTTTGATTTATGTGGGTCTAGTCTGAATAGAATGTAGTTGAATACTGTTTGGTTCAGATGATACCAATGGCACCACCAAATTTGCAGGTGGTTTCCCTGCATGGGGTGCCGAGCCAATAGGGTGTGAAACAACAATAAAACCTATATTTATACAAGTGCCTACTGAGACTGTATTCTGCTCTGGTCAGACCTCACCTGGAGTACTGTGTCCAGTTCTGGGCACCACAGTTCAAGAAGGACACTGACAAACTGGAACGTGTCCAGAGGAGGGCAACCAAAATGGTCAAAGGCCTGGAAACAATGCCTTATGAGGAACGGCTAAGGGAGCTGGGCATGTTTAGCCTGGAGAAGAGGAGGTTAAGGGGTGATATGATAGCCATGTTCAAATATATAAAAGGATGTCACATAGAGGAGGGAGAAAGGTTGTTTTCTGCTGCTCCAGAGAAGCGGACACGGAGCAATGGATCCAAACTACAAGAAAGAAGATACCACCTAAACATTAGGAAGAACTTCCTGACAGTAAGAGCTGTTCGACAGTGGAATTTGCTGCCAAGGAGTGTGGTGGAGTCTCCTTCTTTGGAGGTCTTTAAGCAGAGGCTTGACAACCATATGTCAGGAGTGCTCTGATGGTGTTTCCTGCTTGGCAGGGGGTTGAACTCGATGGCCCTTGTGGTCTCTTCCAACTCTATGATTCTATTCTATGACAATCCATTAAAAAGCAACTGTACCAAAAGGAAGAATTGTGAAAATAAGAAGTGCTTTTGCGGTGGCACCCAATTTTGTTCTGGCTCAGGGCACCATATTACCAAAATCCACCCCTGCCATTGGGTCCCAACCAAACCTGCATCTGTGACATGGAGGTTTGCAGTAGAGGGAACCTGCTAAGGTGGTCAAACCATTTGCTGACCCGGTAAAGTAGCCAGTCTGAATAACCAAGAAGCTGCCATTTTGTCATGCAGGCAAATGAGCGGGCCTCCCTTTGCCCTCAGCTGGATATTTCACTCACTTCGCCCCAAGGCCTTATCTTGAAAGACAATACCTAAACTAACCTAACCTCAGATTCTGGAATCCATCACAGGACCTCAAACTTCATGTTCAGTTCCATTTTCACAGCTGCCAGACTCAGAAAAATCAAAGTTATTCTTCATTACTATGATTCAGACTTGAATACAGATAAAATATGTTGTTTGTTTCAGATCTAGTATCAAAGAAACATGTGCTGCCTTTAAAAGACTAATCACTAATCAAGCTTTAATGGGTCTAAGTCCCCTTTATAGGATGCTTAAAGAGCTTCAGCTAAGTCAGGTATAGAGAATTGGTGGTTCTCTATAGTTGCTGGACTGCAACCGTGTCAGCTCTGCCATTGACCCCACTGACTGGGGCAGATGGGAATTTGGGGTCCAGCCACATGAGAGTCACAGCTTCCCCAGTTCTTAATTTAAAGTCCACATTCAATGCATCCCATTGACTTCTAACTGTTGCGCCTTTAGTGTGACAGTGCTGAATATTAAAAACAGAGTGTGTTCATTGTGTGCCTGGTTCATTTGGCTTTTTGGCAGGAAGGCTGTAGATCTCACACAGGGGCTTAAATTGAACAGGGCTGAATCCTGCCTCTGAAACCTGTGAAGGCATGTTTCCACATTCCCGTAGGAGGCTGGGCTTTAAATCATTACCTTCCAGCCTGCATGCAGATTTGTGGAAGGGAATCTCAGTTAATCATAGGATAAATTTAGAAATCAATTATTATTTGCCAAAGTGGTTTCCCTCACTTTCCTTAATGAGAAGGTTGAAGGGATTAATCTTCTCTTCCCTGACCCCGGTATGTATGGATGAAGGGCAAGAACACTTAGCATGCCTTTCCCTTTCCATATGCACTTGGCCCTTTAGAAGATCAAGTCTGAAGTACATGGATGTGAAGCTGCAGAGAGATGGTTTTCCTTGTTTAGGATGATTCTCTTCATTGGAGGCCTGATGCATAATGGAATGAAAGAAGAGGTGTGTTCTTTGAGACTCAGTTGCAGGGCTGGGAAGCTGCATCCAGTTCCAGTGGGATCCTGCATTTGTGATCTGGTTGGAGGGGAGCAGATGCCTCTTATAAGCCTCTTGCATCCTATGGTAGGATGAGCTGAGCTCAGTGTTGATGAGTATATTTTTTAAATGGGAAACAACTCCCCTAAACATAGCAATATCATCAGCATCTCTTACTCCCTACAAAATAAGCTATGAATGGATGGGTGCATTTCTAAATATTTAATTTACATCTCACTCTTCCTCCTAAGCGAGTCCTAGGTGGCTTGGCTGCCAATATGAGCAGCTTACTAACCAACTATTAATACACTGGGTTATATCTAGTGCTTGTCCTACTCAAAGTAGTTCCCCAGAAGTTAATAGGAATGATTTAGGTTTATTTATTTTAGTAAGTCTAGTTTGAGTAGAATGTAGTTGGATATAACCTACTTCTTTTGTTTTTGGATGTCACAACCTTCCTCTTCCCCAAATGTCCTAAGCTCTGAATAGTCCTCTGCTCATCTATGTGGTTTTTGAGCTTCTAAACGGGCATTTTTCACGCTTTTGTTTTGTAAATTTCCATAAAGCGCAACTGCCAAAGACTCTTGGATGTACTTTCCACAAAGCTATTGGCAAAGATTTCCTCCAGCATTTTCCTGTGCATGCCTTGAATACAAGAAGAACTAGGAGCACAGGAAACTGTGTTACGCTGAGTCAGACCATTGGTCTATCTATCTCAGTATTGTCTGCACTGGCTGGCAGTGGCTCTCAAGAGTTTCAGACAAGAAATCTTTCCCAGCCTTATGTGAAGATGCTGGGGGGGGTTGAACCTTCTGCATGCAAACCAACACACACTTTTCTCCTCCTCCTCCTCCTCCTCCTCCTCCTCCTCCTCCTCCTCCTCCTCCTTCCCAGAGCCATTATAAGAAGTCACTCTGTACTGCTGCTCATTTTACAAATGGGGAGCAGAGTCCTTGTCCAGGATCATCCAGTTAATGTGGGGCTTCTGATGTGTATATTGTGGCTTGTCAATCATGGAAGGATAGGTCTGCTACATGTGAACCTCCACCGTCACATGTGGTGTACAGTGCCTCTGAATTCTAGTTGCTGAGGTGTGAGAACATGGGAGGGTATTTATTTACTTATTGAAGTATTTAAAACTTAGACCACAGCGCCACCCGCGTCCCTATAAGAGCTTTCCAAACCATAATATAAGTTAAACTGATACAACTTGTTTGTTCAAATTTTGGGTAATTCACACCCCCAAATATCTAAAACTTTTCCTAGCTATTGGAATCTTCAACATTGCTGTAAAAGTCTGTGTGAATGGGGTGTATATGAATGGGGTGGTGTATGAAAAAGCATTACCTCTGCTTTCTTTAAAGTATTTTGGAATCCTGAGATTCTGGAGAACTGTTCCAACTCTGTACATAGTATCTTTCCTGCTGTGATAGGGTCAGAGGTGCGTAAAATTATATCTTCTGCAAAGAGGCCTGAATTTTGTTCACTTCTGTTTGCAACCACTGCTGTACGAGTAGGTCCCAGGGTGGTTTGGAATTCTACCTGCTGGAGGACCAGAAGCATTCCCTTGTTTGCAGCTGATGGCATAGGGACAGGGCTCCCAATCTGGACAGTGGGGTTCCTCTGTTCCAGTGGAATGGGAGCTAAGTTTCCGTGATGGTAGAGCTCCACCCTGGCGAAAGATTTAGGCACCAGCTAAACCTTACACCTGTTAAGCTCACCTGTTTCTATAATTTGGTGAGATAGGGGTTACAACAGCAACAAAGATCATCATTCATCTAAAGAACAATTGCTATTTCAGGCTCTCACACGAGAGTGGAATCTAACCAAACTGCTTTTGGTTCTGGATCAATGTAGATCATTTATGGATATTTACTTATTTATCTACTGCTTTTCCTCCCAAACTGATGTTTTGTGTTGTTGCTCCCTGGAAACTCTTGGTTCGTAAGCTGCTTTGGACCAGGGGCAGGTACATTGTTCTACAAAATGCAGTGTAGATGGACAGTAGTACCAAAAATAAATATGTGATTTTGAAGGAGCCTCAGACTTTATCAGCACATCTAGTGAAAGATATATTCAAGGCTAAGTCCCACTGAAGGCCATTGAATGGGCCTTAGTCATGGCTTATCTAAGCCCCATGGGGGGCACTGGGACCTTGACTAACTGGGGTGGCTTTTAAAGGAATCTGCCTTTCTCCATTTTCTCTTGCTGTCTATCACAGCACCCACTTGCATGTATGCTACCATCTCTTAAGTTGTCCAAAGATTTAATCCATTCCCCAGCTATAAATCCTTAACTTCTCAGCTGGCTTCTCTGTCAGCTTCATGGGACAATGAAGCAGAACAGGTGAACATCTAGAGGCACAATTTCCTACCTGCCATGTTGATAGGAATGCTGACACAAAAACCACAATCATCTAATATGATAGCACTCCACACACTGCTTACTGAACGACGTCCGGTAAGAAGTGGGCAACGGAATAGCGATGATGCAAAGTTGTTTCTTGCTGTCTCTACGGTAACCCTGCAGAATGTGAGGAAGGGGCGAGGAGAATATCAGAATCAGATGATGTCATCATGGAAGGTGGAAGAGCAGTCCAGGGGTGAGAAAAGGGTGATGAGTTCACCCAAGAAATCACAAGGTCTGCAAGAGCGGCTACACACTGGGCTGCCTTCCCCTCCTATAGAAGGAGCTCCTTTCTCACCTTGTGGCTGGCTGCCTGGCTGCCTGCCTCCCTGACCTAACTGTGCTCTGGTATCCAGGCAGAGGGGTGGATGCTGGTCAGCAGAACAGGCTCTATGACCTTAGTGAGTAGCTAAGGGAGGCATTGTGAGCTCCTCATTCAGGGGCTGTTTAAAAGGCCAGGCAGGAACCCTACAAGCTAGCTATGGTGTCCAGGCAGAGAGAGGCTGTTCAGCGGGATAGCCTTTGGTGGGGACAGCCTATGCAACTTTACTGAATGAGACTCTCCTAGGGCCAGGCTGCTGCTGCCCCACCAGCACCAGGTAGAGATGCAGGCCCCTGAATGAGGGTCTCTAAGACTTGCCCGCCTGCCTGCCTAGCTAGAAGATAGCTAAAAGAAGTCAGGGACTATTCCTGCCAAACCTCTACATGCAATGAATTTATCAAAGCAGAGCCTGTCATCCTTAAGGCTTAGTCCATAGTAAAGTTCAGCCAGACCTTAGGCATGTAGGGAACTATTACAAAAATTGTCCCCTCAGAGATCTCAGGGACTGAGATGGAGCATAAGAACAGCCTGCTAGATCAGGCCCATCTAGTCCAGCATACTGTTCTCACAGTGGCTAGTCTGATGCCCTTGGGAAGCCTACAACTTGGACTAGATGATTCTCCGGATTCCTTCCAACTCTACAATTCTGTGATACTACAAGGTATCAGTCAGTCCATAAGGTACTTTGGCCTCATGTTGTTTATGGCTTTGTGTATTAACACAAGTATTTTGAAGTTGGCCCAGTAGTTAGTGCTTCCAAGCCATACTTGTGGTCTTCCTAGAGCCATCCAACAACTCACTATGGGAAATGGGATGCTAGAATAGATGAACCATTGTCTGATCCTACCATTATCTTGCTGTTCAGTGCCTCCTAATTATGCTCACTGGACCACATTGGCACATGTTCAATTAGCCCTAAACGGAGACTGTATGCTACTATATGCTACTTCCTGTGTTCTGAAAATGACAACATACAGGCACCCCATCACTTCTGCACAATCAACTCACATGACCATGTATACACACAGTATGGGGAAATAAATAATTCATTTCATACCTGAAAATGGCAGAAGAGAACCAGAGAGTCCTCATCGCCCAAAGGAGACCCTCCCGGAGCCCAAAGAGGACATCAGTGAAAGTGGAGGAAGCACCAAAGAGACTGGATGTGCAGTGGGGCCTAACAGCTAGTATGCGGGGTAGCACAACAGCAGCCACTTTCCCACACACACACTCTATCCTCCTGCTGGCCCCAGAGCTTCAACTCTAGTTGTGGATATTTTTTGATATAGTATTTTGGGTATGGATTGAAGAGAGAGTGGCTGGGAAGGTGTTCAAAGCAGGGGTATGCACTCATTGGACTAGTGGGACTAGCCTAGTCTCATATTTTCCTGGCAGTAAATTAGTGTATTAAAATGTATACCTCTTACTTGGAACGTAACCCCTGTGTAAGGGGGGGACGGGGATGCCTGTAATAATGAATTATTGTTATACCCCATCCATTTGGCTGGGTTGCCCCAGCCACTCTGAGCGGCTTTCAACATAATATAAAAATACAACTAAACATCAAGCATTACAAATTCCCAATACAGTCGTCTTTAGATGTCTTTGGAAAGTTATATAATTGGGACTTCCGGGGTGGCGCCATCGGAAAATGGCTGACTCCCCTTAAACGGAGGGGACTGGCTCCGTGGAAACTGGGGTTCTTACCGCTACGGCGCAGCGGGGACCCTCAAAAACCACAGGCGGGTGAAGCCTGTGGCTGTGGGACTCAGCGGGCACCTTTTTGCGCCCCCCCCAATCGGCAAAGGAGCCCAGTTTTGGGTCCCGGAGCTGAGCGGGGAAGTGGCGCTGTGCTGTGAGTCGTCTGCTCGTTCCGTGGAGCGAAGCCGCTAAGCCGTTGCCAGAGAGCGCTGCCTTCTTCCTTGAAAATTGACACCAAGATCAACGATCCGTGAGTAGGTTAATTCGGCAATTAAAGGAACTGACTTGAAAGATTTGGCACCGAAGGCGGAGAGGTATAAAAAGGAAGTCTGCCTCCCCTTTTTGTAAAGAAGTAAAGAAATGAATTTGTAAGCAGGAATTTTAAAGGACGTCTTTAAAGTTTACAATCCAAACATCAAACAAGTATCAGCCCCCCTCTGATGCAGGGGGAGGAGGGGGGAAAGATTTGAACAGTTTTTCCCTGTAAAAAGAGAGAGAAAAAGCAGCTAAATCCACTGCTCAAACCCCTGAGACCGGTTGCTGTGAACTGTAAATAATATTGCTTTGGGACGTGTGTTGTCGCTGAAAGTACTTCTTCCTTGCAACAGTTAACTCTGTGTTTGAGGATACAATTAAGATACAATTTTACTGACTGGTTTCTCCTGATTTTAAAGTAACATTTAACAAACAAATTGAAACAAAAAAACGTTGTCCTTTAGAGACTGGGGGATGAAACGGAAAGTAAGTGACTTTAAAAACATTATTGACTGTTGCTAACATTGTGTCCCCCTAGAGGAACTTTGAATTTGCTGCAACTGCAGCTGGATTAAGGGAATTTTCCATTTCAAAACAAGCTTAGTCTCTGAGTGTGTGACCGACCTTGACAGACTCTGACTCTGACTTTGAATGTGTGACTGACCTTGGCTCTTATTTGGAGGTTATGGCTGATGGGAAAGACAAATTAGAGTCTCAACAAGCAACCAGATCTGGGAAAGTATTGCGTACAGATATTGGACTGCAAAGGAGAGGTTCGGTACCCAGCCCCTCTGGTTTGCCAACAACAACCCCACTGGCACAATTTAAGCCTAAAGGTATGGCTGCTGCTGATGCCTTGGCTCAGGCTTTGAGTAAAATAAATGAGTCTTTGGACAAAATAAGTAGACAACTTGCCGAGGCATCGAATAAAATCGATCAGAACACCACAAGTATCAATCAAAACACCACAAGTATCAATAATTTGGGTCAGAAAGTAAACACTAATACTGAGACTATTCAGAGATTAGTTCAGGAATCATCTTCAATACGAAAGACAGCTGATGAGGCAAAAGAAATTGCAACCTATACAGCCACTGTGGTAGAAGAGAAGATACCATCAATACATAGACAACTACAGGATCACAAATCAACTCTTTCTATGATTGAACTGAGAGAGAAACAGACAAATTTAAGGGTCAGGGCGGTCCCTGAACTGGAGAAAAATAATTTGATTGAATTCCTTACAAAGGAATTTGCAGACTTTTGGAATCCAGATTTAGAGAAGGACAGTTTCAAGATAGTGAGTGCTTTCAGACTTGGGAAAGGAGGGAGAAAGAACAAAGTAAGAGACTGTCTGATCACCCTTCGAACAAAAGAGGAGAGAGATAAAATATTGAGTCTCCACTTTCAGAAAACCTTGGTAATACATCAGTCAAGAGTGGAGTTATTCAAGGATATTCCGAAACATCTTCTGGACCTTAGGCATATAATCTGGATAAGAAAATTGGCTTCCAGGTGGAAAAATCAAAATTAGGAACAGAACTGCTAGAACCCAAAATTAAGAATTTGTCAAGGATGTATAACTTGCTGTTGAAATGGAATACTCAGGATGAAACGGTTAAATCTGCTATGATAAAATGGGCACAAGATGTTGGACATAATATCATGTTTGCAGACTGGGAACAGTTGTGGAACACCGGTATGAAATTTACGGCATGTAATGCCTTAAGAGAGAATATTATGAAAATGATGTATAGGTGGTACATGACCCCAGTCAAGCTTGCAAAAATTTATCATTTGCCCGATAATAAATGTTGGAAATGTAAAGAAAATGAAGGCACATTCTTTCACCTTTGGGGGACGTGCCCAAGGATTAAGGCTTTCTGGGAGACGATATATAATGAACTGAAAAAGGTATTTAAATATACCTTCTTGAAGAAACCAGAGGCCTTTCTTCTGGGCATAGTTGACCAATCGGTGTTAAAGAAGGACAGAACTTTCTTTATGTATGCCACAACAGCAGCAAGAATACTTATCGTAAAATATTGGAAGACACAAGATCTACCCACTCTGGAAGAATGGCAGATGTAGGTGATGGATTACATGGAATTAGCGGAAATGACCGGCAGGATCCGAGACCAGGGGGAAGAGTCAGTGGAAGAAGACTGGAAGAAATTTAAAGACTATTTAAAGAGACACTGTAAAATTAATGAACTTTAGAATAATGTTGGATTAAAATTAAGTGGTTTCTAGCTGTAATGGGTTAAAAGAATATGAAAAAATGGGTTTATAAAAGTAAAACTTCAAGATCACTACAAT
This sequence comes from Podarcis raffonei, assembly GCF_027172205.1. NCBI lineage: Eukaryota > Metazoa > Chordata > Lepidosauria > Squamata > Lacertidae > Podarcis > Podarcis raffonei. The sequence continues at coordinate 7,358,741 of NC_070621.1, forward strand.
TTAAGAATAAAGATTTGGGTAGAATAAAGAGGGAAACAAATTGCTGAGCTAAATAAATTGAATTGGAATACAAAAAAGAGAGGTATGAGGAGGTCCGAGAAACAAGTAAATGAAAAATAATGTGATGGAAAGATTGATTGTTTTTAACAATTTTTATTCTGTATTTTTTCTTTTTTTCTTTTTTTTTGTAATGAAAAAATCTTAATAAAAATCTTATAAAAAAAAAGGAAAGTTATATAATTGGTTACCTCTTTGACATCTGATGGGAGAGTGTTCCACAGGATGGCCACTACTACCAAGAAGGCCCTCTGCAGGTTCCTTGTAACTTTACTTCTTGCAATGAGGGAACTGCCAGAAGACCCTCGGAACTGGACCTCAGTGTCCAGGTTGAACGATGGGCGTGGAGATCCCTTCTGGATCAGATTGAAAGTCTGTCTTGGTGTTGATCGCCCTGTTTAGTACAGTGGTCATGCAGGTGTGTCTATGTAGCTCCCAAATAGGACCTCTTGTGTTTTCTCCTCTATGCTTGGTCACAGAATGTGTCTTTGGGTGATGAAGATTCTGTATAGCTGCTCTATATCATTGGCAGCATGTTGTGAGCTAGCATTGTGGCTAATAGACTCAAGCTACGAATTGAACAGTCCCTTGTTCGAATCTTGCCTCTGCCATGAAACTCAATAGGTCACCTTATGCTGGCCACTCCTTTAGTATTAGCCCCTCATTTGCAATATAGTGGGATGATAATCCTGATTTAGCCTCGCTTCCTGCCAAAAAGACTTAACTTCTCATAGGGTTGTTTTAAGGATTGCAACTTCTTAAGTTATATGAAGTGCTTTTTGTATTCTGCCAAGTTCTAGTGTTGTGGAAAAGACTTCTTCCTACTTATCTCACGCCATTCTCCCTCTCTCTCTCTCTCTCTCTCTCTCTCTCTCTCTCTCTCTCTCCTGGCCCTCTTCCATTTCAAACTGAACAACCTCTTCTACTTATTTATTTGAAGAACTGTAGCTTATTATTTTAGCCGAAGCGGCTCCTGAACTAGCTTACACAGATCAGTAGCAAGTAGTCTTTCTCACCTGTCATCCCCCCTCCCCCCTTCAAAATAACATACCTGTTTGCAAATAATGTTTATCTCTGGCTTTTACTAGAATTATCACATGTGTATTTTAGCAAAACTTAACAAGATGTCATTCTTAGCTTCCTGCCTTGTTTTCCCCAGTACTGTACTCCACAACATATTATTATTATTATTATTATTATTATTATTATTATTATTATTATTATCATTATTATTATTTTCTGCTGCCTTTTCCAAGCAAACTCCTCAAGATAGTTTGCAAGCAGGTAAAAGCAATAAATATTATTTTAAAATGTCAGAACAGCAATAACATGTTACATATACAACGCACGGTATTGCAGCCGTTGTAAGAAAAGAAAAAAGAAGAAGAGAAGAGAAGGGACGTCTGGCTTTTCCCAAAGCAAAGTAGCAATTCTCACTGGAGAGCCAATATTTTACGACGTTCATATTTGGGGCTTGTCTGCAGCAAGTCATAACATTTTGCAAACGGTGGGGGGTGGGTTAATTCCTCCCCATTGTGTGTGAAGGCATTTCCCTAGCTATCACCTACTGCCAAGCAGATGTGTTATTTATTAAACCTCTTGGTGGAAAAAGGATCCCCTAAGCTTTGAACATCTGTGATGATGAAAAGAGCCTGGTTTTCGTTGCCAAAGCTGCTTTTTGTCTGCCAATCTGGGTGCTCCTCATGTACAGGCGGTGGCATGCTTTCTGCACATGACGGAGTGTCTTCTTCAGTTCTCTGTGGATTAATGTTAGAAAAGCTTGCAACAAGCCCTCAAAAATGCTTCTCGGCACTCAGTGCTTCTCAGTGAATGTCTCTCCTGACCTTGGCACCCTAACCCATGAAGTATCTACAAAATGACATCACAAAGTCTTGATGACAGTACTGAGAAAGTGAAAATTTAAAAAGTAAAAAGAAAACTACTAAGCCAAATGAGCATGTATAAAGATCCCTGAATACCTCTCTCTCCACCACCCGGGCTGCTTTTATACTCTCAAATTTTGTTGGGGTTTGCAAAAACCCCAAAGTCCCGAAGTCCTGCAGGCCAGGCTCAGAATATGAACCCGGATAGAGGAGGAAAGATCCCAATTCCTAGGTGGATTCTTCAACCTCTTTGCCCAAGTCTTTCTCACGCTATTACCTCAGATGCAACAGGAAGTTTCATAATTCCCTTTCACCTGAATTTTGCTGTGTACAAATTGGTGGCTCCTAAATCATGCCCTGGCTCTAGTGACTGATGTTCATAGAATATTTACACAGTAAGCTGCATTGGTTTGTTGGTTTGTTTATTCATATAATTCCTAGGCCAACTTTCTAGAATATATCTGGTGCCATGGGAGACCTGCAAGTGATTGATATAAAGCTGCCGTCACCACAGTGCATTCCATTATAAAGCATTTGTTGCATTGATAATATAATTCTATTCTGAAAACATGACAAGATGAACACATTTAAAAAACAACAACTATGTATGTAAATAACATCTAATTAGCTGGAAGATAGCACTGTTCTAAAAGGGGAATTAAAGCACCCACATCCGAAAAATTCTTCCCACCAATTCTGTATATGTTTATTTCTTTCATTCTGATACTGTGGTCTTCCAGTAGGACTGCGGGTGATCAAAGGTGTAATGTGATTTGATTTGACTTTCTGGCGTTTCAGCACCCATATGATTATAAAATACTGAATTGTTAGCAAATTGATGGTGCATTGCAGATACATACTGAATGAGGAGATCCAGCACTGAAAAAAATTCATACATTTGTGCTACCCTTTCTCAAAGGAATTGCAAATTGTCAAAAGGCAATTTGCAAACATGCCATTAAAAAACTGCTTAAAATAGTCTTAAAAGCAGTTCAATAAACAACTAAAGATTTTGCATTGTTTTAAAGTATAGGACAGAGAACCTTTCATCCAGCTGGAAAAGCTTCTTGAATTAGTCTTGCCCATCCCTTTCAGTGGTCTACTCAGAGTAAGTCCCAGACCTCTAACCATTACACCATGCTGCCCCTCCAGTATATAGGATTCATGGCCAAGCAGTGACACAGTGTGCCCCTCTGGTGTGCTTTTGGGTATTTCAGGTAGCACCCAGGACCCAGTCTTATCATATTGGCCCTGAGCCTACAATGCTGACCCACCACATCCAATTGTGCAAGTGATTTTCATAATGGTTGTCTTTAATATTTGACAGCACGGTTTTCTGCTGGGTTGCACTGCTTAGTCAATGAGAACCTCTGCAGACAAATAAAAATGGGATTGGATGGCATGGAAATTGAGAGTCAAAAGGGCCCTGTAAATAATTTTAGAGTGCCTCCGGCAACCTGCTCAAACACTGCCATTATAAATAAGGTGTAATGTACTAGAGACTGAATTACAATCAAGGCAGCCATAAGGATGTGGAATGTGGACCGTGCTTATTTAAAGTATATACAGTTGGATTATGATCTGCAGGCAGCACAGCGTGAGGAATCAATAACCACTCACTCAACCAGGGGCCAAGGAGACTGTGATTATAAAAAAGGAGTTGGTGACAGGGAGGGGAGGGGAAGCGACTCAGAATTGTAAATGCCGATTTCCGAGGAGGGTAGATAAAGTAGTATAAGTTTCATTAATAGAATGGCATTTATTAGTTGGCCTGTTGGCTCTCTATAAAATGCCAATGCTAAAGGAGGCTGAGATATCCTTTGGGGTTTTTTTTTTGTAGGAATCTTATCTTTTCTTCTTGATGATACAATGGGCTTTTCTTTCTGCTGCATGCATGGTCTTAGAAGAACTGTTTGCACCTACTGAACCAAATGCTACCGTGTCAGTGGAGCTGTGTGTGTGGAAGTGGTTTAACCTGCTCTGATGTGTGCTAAACTGCAGGGGTCAGCAAACTTTTTCAGCAGGGGGCCGGTCCACTAACCCTCAGACCTTGTGAGGGGCCGGACTATATTTTTTTTTGGGGGGGGGGGGATGTACGAATTCCTATGCCCCACAAATAACCCAGAGATACATTTTAAATAAAAGGACACCTTCTACTCATGTAAAAACACGCTGATTCCCGGACTGTCTACGGGCTGGATTTAGAAGGCGATTGGGCTGGATTTGATCCCCAGGCCTTACTTTTCCTACCCATGTGCTAAAGGATATTGTAGCAAACACGTCTGCCCAGAACTTTGCTCCAGGGAAGCTGTCTGAAGCAAGGAAGGGAAAAATCAGTCAAACCCAAGAAGGGAAATTTTTTTAGAAACAAATAAACAAAAATGGAAGCTTGTGGCACCTTCAAAGGAGCTGTTGTGGCATAAGCTTCTGTGGACTAGAGTCGATTTCCCTGAATGGTTTCTTATGAAGGGGTATCTAGTCCATGAAGGTTTGTAGGTAAGGTGCTAAGTAGGAATGTCTCTCACCAGGGCTCCCAATAGTCAGGCTTCAGCATCTGGTGCCTGTGTCAGCAGCATTGTTTCAACAGCACTCTTGCCAACCTGCTGAAGTACTCAATTCTTTTGACAACAAGAGCCAGTTCCTGTCCACCAGAGTCTATTGCCCCCCCAAAAAAGTGCTTTTTAGGGGAGTATGTTGTGTGAGGATACTTGGCAGACCCACAGCATACATTTAAAACACATCCAATACACTGCCTTGGTCTAGTATATCTGAAGGAGTGTCTCCACCTCCATCATTCTGCCCAGACACTGAGGTCCAGTACCGAGGGCCTTCTGGTGGTTCCCTCACTGCCAGAAGTGAGGTTACAGGGAACCAGGCAGAGGGCCTTCTCGGTAGTGGCGCCCGCCCTGTGGAACGCCCTCTCACCAGATATCAAAGAGATAAACAACTACCAGACTTTAAGAAGACATCTGAAGGCAGCCCTGTTTAGGGAAGCTTTTAATGTTTAATAGACCACTGTATTTTAATATTCTGTTGGAAGCTGCCAAGAGTGGCTGAGGAAACCCAGCCAGATGGGCAGGGTATAAATAATAAATTATTATTCTTATTAGTAGTAGTATGTGACTTTCCCTCAAAAAAAATCCCATGAATTGTTGTTTGTTAGGGGTGTTGGGAATTGTAGTGTTGTTGTAAAGATGCTTAACACCATTCACTGAGAGATTGAAACGGTATAGAGTAGGGCGTCACCTGAGTGGGAGATATTTGGGGGGGGGTGGTTATGCTGCTGTTTGTGTGGTGGCATATTGCTCTATATAAGGAGTCTTCAACTTCTTCAGAACTGGGACACACCTTTCACCCTAAGATGCATTCTGGGACCTATTTATAAGTTTATTTTTTTACCATACATTTGCATGGCTGTAGTGCTGCTCTTGCAATGTACCTTAGATCAGGTTGCAACCCAAAAGCTGAAAGACCAATACTCTAGATCATAGGCCTACTGACCCCTTTTCAGAAAAAAAGATTACTCACTGCACCCCTGGAGATCTACCTTCTTTAAGTGAAGGGGCAGGGCTGGCGCTGCAGCCCTCCTGCCTTTGGCCAAATAGGCAGGCAAGCTGTAACCCGCTTTCCATTCCTGAGTGAAGCTGAAATGGTTCACCCAAGCCCTGGAAAACCCCTTGCCTCCAGCAGGATCACTGGACCCAGGGGAGGTGCAGCGTTTACCTTTGTTTAGTTATTAATATTAACTATATTAATAACAATTTAGTTACTAATTTATTTAATAATTAATAATAACAAGTTAATAATATTAAAATTTATTTTATGTAATTAATAATTAATAATAAATTAATAATAATTTGTACATGGAATTTTTATTGAAATACTTCTGCCTGTGCAATGGAACTCGCCCTCCTCCTCACATGCCTCTTGTCTTCCCTAATCCGCTCCAGAGAGTTGGGGGAACCACCAGAACATATTCTGAGGTAGTGGGAGCAGGCCGGTGAGACACATAGGAGGGAGGAAAAGCTGCTTTGTGCAAGGGAAGCCCTTGTACATTGTTACCACAGGTTAAGAACTTAATTCGTTCTGGAGGTCCATTCTTAACCTGAAACTGCTCTTAACCTGAGGTACCACTTTAGCTAATGGGGCCTCCCGCTGCTGCTGCGCCGCTGCCGTGCGATTTCTGTTCTCATCCTGAAGCAAAGTTCTTAACCTGAGGTACTGTTTCTGGGTTAGCGGAGTCTGTAACCTGAAGCGTATGTAACTCGAGGTACCACTGTACAGCTAATTTCCCTTTGATATTTACATGAATATATATAGTTTTCTTGCTAATTAGGTAAAGGTAAAGGGACTCCTGATTATTAGGTCCAGTCGTGACCGACTCTGGGGTTGCGGTGCTCATCTTGCTTTATTGGCTGAGGGAGCCAGCGCACAGCTTCCGGGTCATGTGGCCAGCATGACTAAGCCGCTTCTGGCGAACCAGAGCAGCACACGGAAACGCTGTTTACCTTCCTGCCAGAGCGGTACCTATTTAGCTACTTGCATTTTGACGTGCTTTCGAACTGCTAGGTTGGCAGGAGCAGGGACCGAGCAACGGGAGCTCACCCCGTCACGGGGATTCAAACAGCCAACCTTTTGATCGGCAAGTCCTAGGCTCTGTTGTTTAACCCACAGCGCCACCCATGTCCCTTCTTGCTAATTATTTGCTCTTAAATTGTTCACCATCTCTTTTGGAGCAAAACACTGGTCTCTAAGTGTGGATCTTCATCATACTTTGCATTAGATTTTCATTTGTAATCATATCTTGTTATTTTTTGATGCTTTAAAATTATTATTATTAAATGCAAATTGGTGTAAAATTGATTAAAGTAAAATAAATGAATAACTGATTAAAATCATCAGTTAAAAGAAAAAGAAACACAGGAAAACAGATAAAGAAACCATTTTGGTGTTCTTTTAAAGTCTTAGCAAGTGCAATGCCCAATGGAACCAGAAACCAGATGGCTGCTGTTAGAAAGTGTCAGTCAGATTAAAAATGGGGAGTGAAGAGCGCAAGGATAGAACCTGCACAGGCTGCACATTTCCCTGTTCTGCTGATCAATATTCCTGCATGCATTTTGTAATAACAGGATAGATTCATCTTTAACTTCCTATGCACGTTAAAAATAAAAATAAATAAATAAAAATTTGGAGGCCATTCCCACCACCCAGCGTTGTGATTGGAACAAACAAACAAACAAACAAATGGTTTGCAAGTGTGGATCTCAAGGGCAACAACTCGTTTGTATTGCAGAATTTTGTGTGTATGAGGGCCTGTAACTTGTCACACCATTGATATAACAACAGCAGCAGCAGCATCAACAACAACGACAGTATAACACATCTAAATACTATTTCCATTGGTGCTTAAATATTATAAAATCAGAGATAAACATGATCATCCTCATTATTACAGTGGAGCTGAGAGAAAGTATTTACCCCCACCTTTCCTCCAAAGGGTTCAAGGTGGTGCACATGGTTCTCCCTCTCCTCATTTAATCCCTATAAACAACCCTGTGAGGTGGGCAGGGACATAACTAGGGGCTAACCAGGTTGTCCCCCACCAAAGGTACAGACTCAGAGGGATGCAAATATGGCACCATTCCGCCTCTCTGCCCCTCTGCACACGCCACACTTCACTGCTCTGGGCAGCTGGGCAAGGTGCACATGCTCCCCAGGGCGCTTCGGCAGGGGAATCCAGTTGCTGGCAATGACATCCCTGTAGGGCCCCCTCCCTGCTTGGTAGTGGCACTATTAGCTCCTTCCCAAGGGTGCAAGAAATGGGGAGGGGGGTTTGCGCCAATACATCTCATTGACAAGGGTGCAAGGGAGCCTAGGTATACCTCTGAAGGTAAATTAAGCTGAGAGATAGTCGCTGGCCCAAGGTCACCAAGTGAACTTCATGAGTGGGGACTTGAGCCATGGTTTCCCAGGTCCTAGTCCAGTACTCTAACCACTGCACTACACTGCCCTAGTGAATTTATGGCAGAGGTGAGATTTAAATTGGCTGTAGTTCAGAATATTGGTTATCCAGCTGAGTACATATAGGATATCAGCCAGATCAGAGGTTACTGGGACCTATAAGACCAATGTTGAGTTTAATCTCTCTCTCTCTCTCTCTCTCTCTCTCTCTCTCTCTCTCTCTCTCTCTTCCCTGTGTGTGTGAGAGAGAGGGGGGGTGACACAGAGACCAATTGCCTGCTCTAGGCTACTTGCAATATCAGTTTTTTATTCATGAGCGTTATAAAAAATATATGCTCACAAGCTTCATGCACAATTACATTCAGAGAGAGAAAAGCGATCTATTGTCTAGGTGGGAGGTGTGGAAAGTTCCTGGCTCTTGCTAAGGGATGCTTAAGATGATTGTGCCACCTGCACATTAGGAAGCCACTTCCACAAACTCCTGCTCCCACTCCATCTGTTTAAATTTATGGCCTTACGCTGCTGCTTTTTTTTTTCTTTGCATGGACTCAATTCTTTTTCATCTTCCGTTTTTTTTTCTGTAGATCACGTTTAGCTTGGTAATCATACTGGGAAAAGGAGGGTAGTAAGGGAGGGCAGACCGAGGTGTGTGTTGCTATTCACATGGGGAAGATTTTCCCCCAAGAAAAATAAGCCGAATAACTTATTTTAATAATGACCTTGAGAAATTAAATAAAAAGACAATAAGCACGGTAGATTAGAAAGAACAAGCCAATTAAAAACAAAACATGCTCTGCAAAATTCTGTGACAGATAAAAGTGGCCTGCAACCTTGACAGTAAGAGATGAATACTAACATGATTTTGCAAGGACCACACACGGCTGTGGGTTTTTAAAAGCCTTCTGAATTTTTAAAGAGTTGTAGGCTATTTTAGAAAAAGTAGAAAGGTGAAAAGGCTATCTCACTCCTTTTTATTTTTATGTTTTCAGTTAAACAACTTGGGAAAGGATGTGAGGAGGAGAAAACCATACTGAGTTTGCCTGCAGCTGGAAGGCATGGAACAACATTTCTCCAACTTTAATATCTGCTGTTTCATTTTATATTCATCATGTCAGCATAATCTGCTTTTATGGGAATAGTCTTGGTTCCCGACCAAATGCATTTAAGCCCTTTTGCTTTTAAGTTTGATTGTAATGCGACTTGAAAATTTCAATGAAATGTTTATATTTAAGGACTGTAGAAATGGCAGAGAGAAAATGGAATTACAAAATCAATCAGAAAGCATCTTGCTCTTGTGTGCGTATGTCTCTCTGTTTCCTTGTCTCTCTGACCTTTCTTGTGAGCAGACAACTGAATGGCTGGCTGGAAACGTCTTCCCTGCTTGTTCTTCAGGGACATATTTGTACAATGTGCTGGAAGCAAAATGGGCTTCTTGAGCACAATTCTTCTGCATTTGGAGGGAAAGTGTGTTGTTCAGCAAATTTTACTCAGAGTAGACCCACTGAAATTAATCGACCTAACTCAGTCATGTTCATTAATTTCAGTAAGTCTACTTTGAGTAAAAATTAGTTGCCACCCAATCTACCTGCAAAGGGATAGCGGTCCCTTGCCTTTGGGGGGAGGGTCACCAATTCAGCAGGAACAGAAGAATCTTAAATATATCAGCTCCTAAGCAAGCACAGATTATTGTATTGTATTGTCATATATCATATCATAATCTCGTAATGCAGTTTTCAGCGGTGAGTGCACTGCAGTCAGATGTGAAGATATGAATTTCTTGGCAGGCCTTGGGAAAGCAAAGCAAATTTCCTGCTTTTTTTAGCATTCTTCTGTAACATAGGGATGTATCCCACTAAGGCTGGATCAAAGAAGCATTTCAGTTAAACACGTTGTGAACTTTGTATGAGAAATTGGGTTGGCAAAAGTGGAACTCCACAGTGCCGTTTGCACAGTGTCAGAATGCGTAAACAATGGGTATAAAGCACATTTTCTTTGCCAATGTAGCTGAGTCCTAAGTTATATTCAGGTGGAGGCCATGGCTTGGTGAGAGAGCATCTGCTTTGCATTCAGAAGGTCCCAGGTTCAATTGTTGGCACCTCCAGATCGGACTGAGAGAGACTCCTGTCTGAAACTCAGTAGAGTGGCCACCAGCCAGTGTAAGCAATGCTGAACTAAATGGACCAAGTGGTCTGACTATGTATAATTTAAATGGGTATATTCTAAGAACAAACTGGGTATTCACAACCCAAAATGTTGGTCATGTTATGGTGCACATACGTATTATTTATTTATTTATTAAATTTATATCCTGCCTTTCCTCCCCAAGGAACCATGGTGGCAAATCTTTATACAAATGGATTATGTAAAAAGAGTTCCAGTGCAGATTCCCCTTCAAAGTTGCAGTTCCCAGCATCTGCTATGGTGGAGTTGTGCTTGGAAATTTGACCACTACTGCACTTTCCAAAATAAATATATTGAGGAACAAGATAGGGTTTTAGATGTGTTTAGAGGGACAACAAACAATCAAGAGAGCTTACCCAAACAGCAGTGGCGTAGCGTGGGGGGTGCCAGGGGTGCCGGCCGCACCGGGCGCAACATCTGGGGGGGGCGCGAGTCCAGAGGGCCCAGCCGCGTCGTGCCCTCGGCCCGCCCCTATTGTCAGAGCGGCCGGCCAGCCTCTGCCTGCTCCTACCTTGCCCACCCGAGGACTGTGGCAGCGCCCGCCCCCGTGGCCACCTACCCCGCCCCGCCTCACCCATTGGCTCGCCTCCCTCGGCCCCGCCTCTCTCCGATGGCCGCGGGGAGTGTCCTGCTCGGCGCCGGCGCCTTTTTTCAGGAGGTAGGGAGGCTGGACGGGGAGGTGGGGTCGGAAGCGGGCAGAGAAGGAGGGGAGCTCGTAGCCAAAAGGGCTGCGCCGGCCGGCAAAGGGCCGGGGAAAGTTTGGAGAGGAGAAACGCACCGTCATGATTTCCCGGTGGAAGCGGCAGGATTAGGGATGGCGAAGCGTAATTACGCACAAATTTCGCTGGGTGAGAGCTTCAGGGATCGATCGGCGGAAATGGGAATCAATTGGAATATGAGAAAGAGAGAGAGAGAGGGACCATCATTCATAGGCATAGATTTGTTGGGTTAGGGGGCGCAAATCCACGGGTTAGGGGGCGCAAATTACTTGCCTTGCCCCGGGTGCTGACAACCCACGCTACGCCACTGCCAAACAGAGGCGATGGTTTCCAGATGAACAGGCTGCCTGGGTAGGTAATTAGCTGTTGTGGTTCCCACCAATCCACAATAATTTTGGAAACATTAGGCTAACATTAGAGAACCCTTGTGTGCACAAAGCAGTCTGCCCAACCTGACTGCTGACTGTTCTAATCTTATTTTGCATTCCAAGGCAGAGAAGAATTTCTGGGTAAATGACCCTCAATTCATAATGTGTCTGAGCATTACAAGCTGGGCAAATTTTCATTCTGAACTTTGACAGTGTTGCTACTTACCAAGGAATACTAAATAGCTAAGCCAATTTCTTCTGTTCACACTTGCACCTCACCCCATGTGAATTGTATGCTTTTTCCTTTCTTTAATAATAATAATAATAATAAAATAGTTTGGTATAAAACATGCCCCCCCCCAAAATATTGATAAAGAGCTGAATCTATGTTCTCCTTAGAGTGCACACTCTGGAATCAGCAGACCCTAGTTGTGTACATTAATTCCAGTGGGTCTGCTCTGAGTAACATTGAATACAACTCAAAAATGACACCTCAAAAAGGTGTCAACTTAAAAAACAACTTCTGGATCTCCAGTGGAAAGGCCTTAGTTAGTCTAAGGGAAATTCACAGATCTGGGAAATTTCAGAGAAGAGAGGCATGTTCTAGATTTGTCTGGTTCTAATTTGGGTGTTGCTAGTGTGCTGCCCTTAAGATTTTGTTGGATGCCCATCATCACTAACCAAGGTGGTCAGTGGTCAGGGATGGTGGGAGCTGCAGTCTAGTAAAGTATCGAGGGCACCATTTTGGCTATCCCTGTTCTAACTGGACAGTGTTGGTCATCAAGTCTTAAGTACATGTGCCTCACAAGGATACTGTGAGGACAGAACAGGAATAGTTTTTTAACCTGCCTTTAAGCTCTTATCTATTCTTCTAAATACATTTAATACTAACATCACATTACATTACATTGTGCTTGGCACTGCAGTTCATATTTGGGGTTGGCTGGTGTCATATTTGTGTGATGTCAGCTATTCTGTGAAGCCAAGAGTGTGACAGTTTTAATTGCATTGTGGTGCCATCTGACGGGGCAAATTAGAGAGAAGTCTTTTGGCTTGCTAACTACAGAAATCTGAGTGTGCATACTTGCTCACTTAAGAACAGGCACCCAGTTTCCTTCTCTGACACCATAACTACGCATGGGTTGTGCAGTGCAGCCCCACCCCATATAATCAATCACATGACACAGCACACACACAGCATCTGAATGGCAATACCCATTAATTTTGAAGGGACCAGGCCCCTTCAAATATTTTATGGGGCGGGGGGGGGGAAGGGACCTCAGCCCCTAGGAGTTAGCTCCTATGGTACAATGTATAAATGAGTAGCTTGGTTTAAAAATAATGACCCTTGGTGATCGCCGAGATTCTAGGATAAAAGCCAAGAGCTTCTCAGTCTCATGAATATTGTTCACATTTATATTTGCATAATATCATTAGCTGTAGTGATTGATTGCTATAGTTTAGAATGTAATTTGTTTCATAATTGCTAACTAGAATTTTTGTAATGGATGGATTTGTTCTACTAAATTAGTGGTTTTAATATTTGGCCAATATTTGGCCAATTGAGCAAGGGCTTTTCTTTAGAGTGGTCAAACACCGACCATTATAATATCACATTCTAAAGACCAGTGCAATAACATCTAAAGGAGTTGGTCATTCAAACTTTTGCTGCCCCTTTTCCCAGGAGCTATGCAGTACAGCTGTCTTTCTCAACCTAAGACTTTTGATGTGGGTCCAAAGTGCCAGTGTTGCTGAGAAACAGTTCTTTTGTTGTTATTGTTGTTTTACAGAGCAACTTTCAAATCCCTCTTCATTCACGAAGCTCACACTGTGAGTGGGAGTACGGGTTAACTACCATCACTCCAGGCTGTCTTTTACCATAAGGTTTTTTTGTGAGGGGGAGAGGGGGAATAAGGGTTAGAGGAGTGGGTGTTTTTGCCTGAGCTCCTTGGAAGATGGTTGAGGAAATTTATAATTGCTGTATTTTTCCGTGTATAACACACCCTCGTGTATAAGGCGCTCCCTATTTTGGGGGACTCAAAATTAAGAAAATGGGGGGAGATTGCCCCCATGTATAAGACTACCCTCCTTTTATAACATTATTTTTTAGTAAAAAAAACCCCTAGTCTTATACACGGAAAAGTACGGTAAGTATAAGTAAAATAGGTCCTTGTGTACCATCACAGGTTGAAGTCTGCACTGTGAAAGTGAATGGAGGCAAGAAAACCAGCCAAACCAATCCTTCCTTGTTAACTTTGCTGTTGCCTCCTCTGCTCACTCAGTTGCTTGGAACTCTATGGCTGCTCAGCTAGCTGTTATATGCAAGGCTGCACCAACCACATAAGCACAATGTTTGCGGCTTCTGTTCGCTTAGCTAGGATCCCAAGAACAAGTGAAATGATAAAACTCTCACTTTCCAGACAGGGCTACGTACAGTGCTGTGAAAAATATATTTTATGTCTGGTTTAAGTCTAAGGAGTCTTGTATGGCAGAACAACTCTAGCCCTGCCCCATAGCAAGAAAATCCCACTTCCTAACCTGAATTATCTGTTTCATCAGTTATTAGCAGAACATCCACCAAGCTACTTAATGTCATCTGTCACCTACAATGACATCTCTGTCTATTTAGCTGTCCCTATGTATGGGTTTCTCATATTGCCAGGGCATGACCTCAGTTTATATACAGTACTGTATTTCTTCCTTAGCAGGTGCATGAAATTCTAGGTCTCCTGATAGTACTGTTATTGCTATTGAGGTTCAGATGAAGGGTTCTGTAGCAGTTGACAAACAGAAGTGTTTTGAGCGGATTTCCATGGTGCTGTTCTCCCCCACGCCCTCTTAAAAATACAGACATTGGTTACATCACCTCTTATATACCTCATAAAAAAGGTTTTTTTATTTGTAGCTTTAGTGCTTTTTCAATGTTTCACTACCAAAGGTTATGGACTGTTTCTCTGTTGTCAGAACTAAAATGAACACATTTTTCAAAAGCAAAATGATTATTGTGTGTGTGTGTGAAACCTTGGGTGGGTTAGCTTAACTTGTCCCACAGTTCAAACCTTTTTCACTTGTGCTCTTCTTTTCCCTCTCCTGTTTTGGAAGGTTTTTGTGGGAAGGCTAGAAATTGCATTCTATCTACAAGTTATACCTTACCAGGAGAACATATTACGCTCTACATTTTGGTTTCTGAGATAACTCAGCTTTTGAATTCAACTAGAAAAAAGAAGTAGTTAATTTATAGCTTCGAAATTAAAAAATAATGAACCATTTGGCCTAATCTTCTGTCCTGATGGCAGATGAATTTATACAAGGGTTGGCTTCAGGCATAATGGAAAGCCATGATTTGTTTGGCCAAACCATGGATTGTCTTAATGTCTGAACCTAACTCTGCCCACAAACTGTGATTTGTTTTGAGACTAACAGTCCAAGACATCAAAGTTGAAGGTGATTTGTAAACCACACTTCCTGCTGTGGCTTGCTGTTCATGACTGAATTCACATATCATTAAGCCATAGGTATTTATTATAATATTTCATTTTGTAAGATTTTTTTAAACCCACCCTCCATCATAAGATCAGGCTACATAGAATATGCAGTTTTAAAAGCAAATGTAAGCAATACAATAAATCATGTAAAATTCATCTAAATGGACCAGAATAAAATACATTCTGTGTTTTTTTTAAATGATATTTATTCAGAGTTTCAAGAATACAGAAAAGAGAGAAAAAATACATAAAAACCAATACAACAACACCACAACAAAAAAGAAAAATACAAATCCCATATTACATCTTTCATTTGCTTGTTTCCTTGACCTCCTCACACCTCCCTTTTTGTATTCTAGCTTAATTAGTTATTTCAGCAAATTCTTTCCATCTTTCTCAATTTTTATTTGAATAATTTATCTTGACAGTCTAGCCTATTAATTAACTCAGCAAATCCTTTCCATCTTTAACCACATTCTGTTATTTAATTTGCCTTAATTTGTTTAACCTTATCTTACCATAAAATACCTTAAAGTTTAAAACTTAACACTTATTTATACATAACTCCTTATATCATTTCTACTAAAGCCAGATATTTTCATTTCAACATTTTCCCTAATATTCATTAATTTTACACTAATTCCCAAAATAATTTTTTTTCTTTATAGACTTTCTTCTAATTTTCATCCAACGTCCCTTCTTCCTGGTCTCGGGTTATGTCAGGCCTTACTGTCCATTCCATCCAGTCCATCAACCTGGTGATCTTATGTCCGAGGCCCTTAAGTCTCTTCCATGCCCCTTCTGCAGATTTTCTTCTTGTTTATACTTGCACTTTTCCTTGTCCTTTGTTGATCTCTTTCTTAATTTCTTTCCTTTCTCCTTGAGGAGTAGATCCCTGCGGGATTCCAGCCGATAGTTATTTCCATCTCCCCTCATCAGACCAGCCCATTCCCCACAGTCCCACTCCCCGCAATCATCAATGTAATCCAAAAAATAGTTAACAGCATATTTCAAAGTCCCTCCAAAGTTAAGAGCCTCCTCAGCTCCCGGCTCCCCCTGGCCCACTCCAAATTCAATCTTCAAAGACAGCAGCTTATGCTCCTGCAGGGCCTCGGATCTCTCCATTTGCATTGCTTGAGGTGCATCCGCCACCTCCTCCATTATCATCTGCCCTTGCACTTGCCCAGTCGAACCAGTTTCCTGAGTTGGTCCCTGTATGATTTCTGTGTCAGTATTCCCTGTTTGTCCACATTTACTGACTACAACAGTCATCAAATCCAACTTCTCATTCATCAGATCCATCTTCTCATGCAAATGCTCCAGCAAAGCATATGTTTTACAAAAAGCCAGCACCAAGACTTCCTCCCAACACATTTTTATTCAAGGTCAGAAGACTGGTCCCACGATCTTAATCTCGCAGCTGTAAAGTCCCCTAGTAGACTGCAGCAACAAATTAACAAGCTCCCTCTAGAGGAGACAATTTCTATTTGTGTCCACCTTTTTAAAACATATCCAACAAAGGAAAGTTACTTTCATTTTTCAAATATTTTGTTTCTTTAGGATGCAAAAGGCAACATTGGAATCAGTTTGTTTCTCTCTTTTTTTGCTATCTGCCAAAATGTTCCATTCACAGTCAATGAACGTCTCCAACAATTTCTGTCTCTGACACCCCGTTCCCAGGTTTGAGACGGTGGAAACTTACTTTTCTTTTACTCTTTCTCCTGCAGGCTTGAACAGTCAAAATTTTTCCCCCCTTTTCTCCTGCTTCCAAGGGGGTTTTAGTGGTTATAAATGAAGGAGATTTCGACCTTTACAAACAACTTTCCAGGCTATTAGCTTACAAGGTTTTTGCTTCAGTCTATTTACAAAAAGCGGAAGGCGGACTTCCTGTTTTAAACCTTCCCGCTTCAATGCCAAATCAGAATGTTTCTTGATCCAATTTTCCGTTTCTACTCACGGGTACTTGTTTTAGAGTCCAATTGTCCACAGGGAAAAGTCAGCGCTCTCCGGCAATGGCTATGCGGCTTCCCTCCATGAAAGTAGCAATCAGTTTGCAGCACCGCGCTGCTCACCCCACTTCGCTCCGGAGCCCCAAAATGGGGTTCCCCGCGAGTAGGGGAGGCGCTCCTGGTGCCCTGCCGAACCCCACATTCCCAGGCTTCCTCCACCTGGGATTTCTAGCGGGTCCCCACCTTCGCCGCAGCGGGAAGACCCAGTTTCCACGGAGCCAGTTCCTCCAGTCGGAGGAACTCCGCCATTCGCCGATGGCACTAACCCGGAAGTCAGAATAAAATACATTCTGTAAAAGAAGTGGATCCCACAAAACAAGGTACCTTACCTGTCAAAGGTCAAGGTAAGAAAGTGTGCCTACAGCATATAGCAGGAGATGTACAATAAAGATTCTAGATGTACCTCAGTAGGAAGTTCCACAGTTTAAGGACTGTCACAGAAAAAGCCTTCTCCTGTGCCGCCATTTTTAGGTGAATTGCCTCCCTCTGCAGACAAGGTTGGTAGGGATGTTCGGATATTTGGGGCCTAAGTCGTTTAGGGATTTAAACACTAATGTTAGCACCTTGAATTGGGTCTGGAAATGAATGGGCGATCAGTGCAGCTACTTTAAAACAGGGATTATATAGGCACTAAATGAAACCACAGCCACTAATCTGGCCTGGTTGAAATTTCTGAATCATATTCGATGGCAGCCCCACAATAGAGTGAGTTGCAGTAATCCAGTCTAGAGGTTACCGGAGCATGAAATACAGTGAGCAACTCACTCTTGTCTAAGAGGGTCTGCAGCTGGTGAACCAGCCAGAGATGGAAGTGGGCAACCCTGGGCGCAGAGGCCACCTAAAGCCTCCACTGACTGTGCTGGATCCGGGAGCACTTCCAAGCTACAGACCTCATCCTTCCAGGGGAGTTCATTCCCATCCAGAGCAGGCCATCTCTCTACCTCCTTTACTAGTGAATGTGGAACAGATAACACCTGACTTTTCAAGAATTTGATATAATTTATTGGCTCATATCCAGCCTATCACTGCTTCCAAGCACTAGCCTAGCACTTTTGCCTCCTCTCCTGATTTGGATGGATAAAAAAGATAGCATTGGGTGTCATCTGCATAATGGTGACACTTTACTCCAAATCTCCTGATGACAGCTCCCAGTGCTTTCGGATAGGTGGGCAGTGAACTTCTGCACCTCAAAAAGATTCTGCACTGTGGAGATGGGGGTGAACTTACATATCTATGAAGCCAATCTCTGCGCATATGGTGGGGGAGGCAAACAACTAGTTCAAGATCCTGGCTTGCCTGTTAAAGTCTAGAAGCTCAAACCATGGTTTTGCCAACATCTAAAGCATCTTGAGTGTATGTTTGCTGAGACTTCCCTTGAAAACCACAGAAGGCACGTTTATATCTTACCAAAGTACTTTATTCCACAATTTGGGTCTGGGGTACCTGATGAATTGCTTTCTCTTATATGTACGTTGAGGTCTTCCCTGAAGACTCTTTTCTATGTGCTTCTATCATCTGATACACTCTGTTCTCAGGAGAGAACATAATGTATAAAAGAACCCTGCTGGATCAGGCCAAAGGTCCTTCAAGTCCAGCATCCTGTTCTCACATCAGCCAACTAGGTTGCTCATAGGAAGCCTGCAAGCAGGACCTGAATGCAACAGTGCTCTCCCCATCTGTGATTCCATGCAGCTTATCCATCCCACTTTTGGCCCCAGGCAAGGGTGTTTCTCCTGTCCAGCTTTTGGAACTTTACAATACAGATTTTTATTAATGAAGTATTGCTGCTGATAGTTGTGTTGTGTTTTGCTTCTTTGGTGGTTCTTTTTATTGTGTCTTATTGGTGCTTACTGATACTTGTTTTGTTGTAGTTTAAACATTTCTTATTAGTTGCCTTGTGTGACTTTGTAGATCAAAAGGCAAAGCACAAATATTTTAATAAAATTGAGTAGGAAATTCTTTCACATGTTTTCATAAATCTTTCCCCCTTTAGTTCAAAACTCTTTCTGCTTGTCTGGCCTAGGAAAGCTTGGGCAATTGTTCCCCCTATTGTTTCAGAGATTAAGAATCCGTGGATTCCCTTCTGATCATCATTATTCCTTTCTGCAGAGCATCTTGAGTCTTCTAGGTCCTGCATTATCTAATCAAATTATCTGTGGAAAAGTACAGTGTGTTCTAAATGAGATATTACAAAGGCAGAGTAGAACAGTATTATTAATCCCCAAGTCTTCGAAAATGATGCTCCTGTTGACAGAGCCCTGAATCTGACCCTCATGCTCAGCACATATAACCGATGGGACATTAACTATATTAAGCTTCCCTAATAATTCTTAATATAGATTTGTTTTTTGCTGCCCATGCACCTCATGTTGACATTTTTCACTGAACTACCCAGCGTGACCCACAAGTTTTCTCTTGGGTACTCAGTTCAGAGATTTGTGGTTATGGAGGATTGATTAGTGAAAACAGCCATTAAGTATACAGTGGCAGTGTTAGAAAAGTTAGTTCAGGCTGAAACTTAGCTGTTTCAACAGAATGAAAATATACTCTAAAACACAACAAAATACCTCCCTCCCGCCCAGCAGTCAACATTGAGTCTCAGAAGATTTGCCCTAATGGCCAGCTATGCAGGCCAAATGTATTATGAAAGGGGTGCCACATTTCAAAAAGTGAAAATCCAGAAAGAAAAGAAGAAGAAGAAGAAGAGTTTGGATTTGATATCCCGCCTTTCACTCCCCTTCAGGAGTCTCAAAGCGGCTAACAATCTCCTTTCCCTTCTTCCCCCACAACAAACACTCTGTGAGGTAAGTGGGGCTGAGAGACTTCAAAGAAGTGTGACTGGCCCAAGGTCACCCAGCAGCTGCATGTGGAGGAGCGGAGACGCGAACCCAGTTCCCCAGATTATGTGACTACCGCTCCTAACCACTACACCACACTGGCTCTCAGTTGTTGAGCAAAGTCCAAAAAATAAATAAATGAAGTTTTTGAGCTAAGGCAGATCTCCAAAAACAACACTGCTAACATGGGTTGCTATATGTGCAGATTTTCCTGGATGTTTAAGTGATTTCAGCCCAGACACTGTTTCTGATGACCAATCTTGCCAGCTATGTCCGGGAAATTCCAGACGTATGGCAACCCTATATTATGAGTAGGGGTTGGGGCATAAATGTGATCAAGGTGGCAGTTAAAGGCAAACATACCTAATCTACACATACTGAAACAATATGTGACATTGCCATCCTTTGAAATTAATACTTCTCTGAATTTTGTGCTGCAACTCTCCAATCAAATAGTGTGCGAAAATGCATATACTAGGCTAAAGTTTGCATTAAATGCATGTAATAATGAAAATGGCCTACACAGATGCATCATAATATGGAAACTCTAAAAGAGAAAATAAGCTTTGCAAAAATGTGTATGTAAGGAGAAATTCACACTTAAGTTTTGATGAATTTTCATAAAGACTTTTTTAAATTTACAAACTGATTTGGATAACTGAAAATATTGGGAAACTGAGAAACTGAAATTGACTGATTTGCCAATTCCCAACTATAGTTAATACCAAGGTCCTTGTAAAAAACCAGTGCTTCAGTTTCCCTTTGTAATTAGGCAGAGCTGAAATATCCTTTTGATGGGAGAAAGTCATTTTCACCTTGTTTTATCAGGGAGGGGGCAGTTTAAAAGATAAATGGTTTAATGTTTCTGTCCACTTTGTTCCACAAGCACACATTCTCTCCCGATGGAGGATGCAGTTAAGCCTTCTCAGCTTTTGGAAGACATCATATTTGATAGTTTCCCAAAACACAGCAGACTCTGCAGTCCTGAGCAATGGCACTTACTCCCTAGTAAGTGTGGTTAGGAATGCAGCTTAAGTTTTCATTCAAGGAGC
The DNA here is from genome assembly GCF_027172205.1 of Podarcis raffonei. Taxonomy (NCBI): domain Eukaryota; kingdom Metazoa; phylum Chordata; class Lepidosauria; order Squamata; family Lacertidae; genus Podarcis; species Podarcis raffonei. The sequence goes on from NC_070621.1 coordinate 7,379,293, forward strand.
AATTTAAGAGTATTTAATCTCTATGTACTGGGAGATGTTTATTACAAGCACTATAGATTAAACATATTTATTGCTTTGCCCTGATTGAGCTGTCCTAGATGGATTTCAGCCAGGTGTGGGGAGTGTTGATCTATATTGGATGACTAGATTGGAATACCAAGAAGACTTATCAGCAGTTTTTACAGCTTGTTCCAACAAGCGTAGTTTGGATAACCTTGGATCATTTTGATTTCTTATCAGAATCCAGTCCTTAATACCTTTTAGTAACCAAGCAAAACTAAGAAGCCTTAGCAACTAAGGGTGCTTGCTTTGTGGCTTCTCCGGCATATAAAACTACTGGCCCCTGGGGAAGAGGTAAAGGGGCATTTAAAGGTTTTCTTGAACTATCTGGATGTCCTCAGGCTTGTCCAGAACCCTCAATTCTTCCCCGAAAAGTAGAATTCTGGAAAACAGTAATATAGTATGCATTGGATGTAAGAATTCCCAATGTAATGTAAGCATGCTCAAACCACGTCCTTAAATATTTAAAGGAAGTCCCTTGTTCTGAAATGTTTCCATCCAGTTGAAATAAGGAGGAGTAGTGCCAAAGGCCCTGAATGCTTCCTTGTAATTTTGCAGTTGCCAACATGGTGCCTGTGAGCACAACAACAGCCATAAGGACCTCTCCGGTACCCATGAAACCTTTGAGCTCACTCGCTGCCTATTTAGCATGAGGTTGTGAGGACCCCATTTTGAGCAGTAGTGATGAAGCAGGAAAGAGCATTGTTTTCTGCCACATCGCCTTTCAACTCCATGAAGTGACCTGGAGTGAAAGAAATTCTCTGGCTATTTCCCCCAATGCCCCACTCCCCAAACTTTGCTATGGGAAGGTTTCCCTTTTCTCAATCCACTAGTAACAATGAATGGATGCTAATTAGACAAGCTTTGCGGTTCCGAAACTTTCTACCTCCAGGATCTGCTTGAGAGGTGACAACTAGTATAGCAGGTAGATGCAAAGTTTGTCCTAATCAGTTAGCAGTTACTAGAATCATTTTCCATTACTACCTAATCCATCTTTGAAGACTGCCAAATTCTTTGCCATAACAATATCTTTGTTACAACAAGGAGTTCTATAGCTTAAATTTCCTATAGGTAAGTCCATACATTGACCCTGGACTTAGCCTTCCTATTTTAGGCTCTAAAGTGGGGAAGGGTTCTTTTATATTTCCCCCTCCCTTGCCCAAAGATGCCATTCAAAGTAGCTGTCATCATCTCCTGTCATTCCTTGACATACCCTCCAACATTTTTTCTGATGAAAATAGGGACGTCCCATTCCATAATGATAATTTTACTACAGTGGTACCTTGGTTTTCGAACGTCTTGGAAGTTGAACATTTCGGTTTTTGAATGCTTTTCTGAAGTCAAACATGCCATGCAGCTTCCGTATTGAGTTTTCCGTAAGTAAATGCTTCCGGTTTTTTAATGTTTTGGAAGTCAAACGGTCTTCTGGAACAGATTACGTTCGAAAACCGAGGTACCACTGTATTTATACCCCACACATCTTACTGGGTTGCCCCAGCTACCCTGGCAGCTTCCAACATAACTCCATACCCTTCAACATTTCTCTAATGAAAATAGGAACATTCTAAGGAAAAGCAGGACATTCCAGGATCAAATCATAAACCCGGATGGCTTCTCTAAATCAGGGATGCCCTTGGGAAAAAGGGACAATTGGAGGGTCTTCCTTTCCTGCTTCTCCTTTCACACTCAACTTGTGCCCTACTCCACTCCCAGGCTGCATGTGCATTCATCCTTCCTTCTTGTACATGCACCTACAGCAGACTTCTTCTTGTATATTTGTTCTTTCTGTTCCTAGTTAGTTAGTTGGTTTGAAACGACCTTTTCTCTCTCTAATTCTACTCCTGGCCTGCTCCAGCCTTAAACCTCAGAGGAAGGAGACTTCCATTCCCCATAACTTTCCTTTTCTTCTTTAACTTCCCTTTTCCTCATAACTTCCCTTTTCTGCCTTGTTCTGGCAGAGGCTTGTGATGTGGCCAGGGTGCAGGTGGGCAAGTGAGGTGGCATTTAGCAGGCTGCAGCACTGATGCTCCCCATTTGGGAAGCAGAACGCTGCACCACAGTGCCCCTTGGGTTCTGTCTCTGCCACGAACTTCCTTAGCCACAACATTTGAGAAACTGTGACCCAGCCATGAGGTCTCCTGTCTTCATTCTGTGTGTACCACTTGGTTGTTCTCCATATTTTCTTCACAATTTCAGAGTCTGCTGTCTACTGCTATCACTATTAATATTTAATGCTTGTTTAGCATCATTCACATCCTAGACGCCGTACAGAAAGCAGCAGTAATATGGTCCCTGCCCACAGGGCTTACTGTCTTTATTAAACATATGAAACAGGAAGGGGGGTGGAGAGAGAGAGTGGGAGGGAAATGGTAATGAAAAGCCTGAACGATGAAGAATCAGAAGTGTTGCAGTGGGTAGAGTAGTGCCTAGGAAATGCTTTTCAAAACAAACGGATGTTCAGGAATGACTCAGGAGACCAATGCAGTTTGATGTAGGCAAGTTCTAAATGTGTATCTATGAGTAGTGTTGGATGGATCACTGTATTTCTGCTATGTCAGTTTCTGCATGTGTTCATTCATAAGTCTGTAATGACCTGTTCCTACAGTACTCTAAGGTAAAATCAACATGAGGTTATTTTGTCCTAAATTTTGCACAGTTTTTTTATGCATTTTGGCATGTTATTTGGGTTGAGGATTGTATTGTGAGCTTTTGTGAAGTGCAGAATTGGAAGGACAATTATATTCTGGCCCAGGTATTATATTGGCACATGTGATATCTGTTGGCTCACTTAAAAGCTTTCAAGGAAGATTGAATACACATTTTTAATAAACAAGCAAACAAAGCATTGTTAATTTATCAGGGAAGAGCATGTGTCCTGCATGCAGAAGGTCTCATGTTCAATTCCTGGCATCTTTAGGCAGGACTGGGAGAGATTTCCCGTCTGAAACCCTGGGGAACTGCTTCCAGTCCAGTCGATGTGCACAGTACTGCGGTAGATGACCCTGCGGGTTTGATTCAGTATAAGGCAGCTACCTATGTTGCTGTTGTTGATAGGCGTTTATTCCCCAGCTCTCCTGAAGTATTCAGATAGGACCATTAGATGGAAGTTTGTGTTTCCTGTCCTTGTTCCTGGTTGGATAATGAGTGACCTGGGCCACTAACTGTCCTCGTTGGGGATTCAAGTGGCAATGCCTCTGTCTTGGATATGTCGATAGAATAATTAGCAAAGTGCTGAGTAAGGGAGTTTGCAATAATGGTTTAACCTTGTCTCTGTCAAGGGGGAAAACAGCAGCTGGGTATTCAGGCAGCTATAGAACAGTGGGAGTTTTGTGAGGAGGTGGAGGGGGATAAGTCTGATGGACAGGTAAGCTAAGCTCCACGCAAAGGGTTTCACTTTCTAGATAGGGTCTGCTTTGCCTGTTCATATCTGTTCCACCAGCTTAAACTCACATCAGCTATCTTTTCAGTACTGCAAAATGGGGAGTTTGTGCTGGGGGCCAGTGTTGTAGAAAGGAAAATGAACTTGCGTGGAGCAGAAAACCTCTCTTGCGCAGAGGGGCATATGAGTCCTTGACACGAGCAGAATTTTAAAATATTGAAGTTTGTAGCTGTTGGCTACAATCTTTCCAAGAGCAGCTACTGCATATCTTAATTCTGAAGCCAGGGGCAAGCCCCTTTTAAGACTAGAAGATTGTGCATGGCTGCTCCTTTTGCTTGTATTCATGAGTATCTTTCAGAAATGGTGTAGGATCTTTCAGTTTCAGCTCATTTTTGGTAGCTGAGCCTAAGCAGGTTGAGTGTTTTATGTTCTGCTGTTGGCAATGTTTGTACTAGTTTTAATTTGCTGTTATTTGGAAGAGGTTTTGCGTGCAGTGTATACGTGTTTATCACCAGGAGCTTCTGAGATACGAGTGGCCTAATAAAGTTGCATCAAATTGAATAACCTAAAATTTGGGCAACTGGCCCAGGGTCACCAAACCATCTGGGGTCCAATTCTAAGGTTCGAAGCCAGACATTGTGAATGACTTGCTTCTCATTATATAAGGATTTGAAATGGCTTTCCTGTCTTAATAGCCTGTGGCTTGATTAAGACATAATGGTAATCCATGTTATCCTGCTATGTCAGCTGTTGGGAACCTTTTGCCCTCCAGATGTTCCTGAACTACAACATCCATCAACCTTGGCCATTGACCATGCTCGCTGGGGCTGATGGGAGTTGTAGTTCAGCAACATTTTGAGGCACAAAGTTTCCCCATAATTGTGCCATGTGAATGAACAGTAGTGAGCCTTGGACTCAATGTGCTCCTCCTTCCCACTTCTCTTTCATGGCTGCAAAGAGAAGACCTGAAGCATTCATTTCTGACAGGCCACTGTTCTCCCTGCCATCCAAAGGAGTTTGTTTATCTAGTGATCTGAAACCACTGTTTTATCCTGGTTTATTCTCACTAAAATTAGAATTTAAACAAACAGTTCCTGAGCTTGGGCACAGGATGTACCTAGGGGTTGGTCAGGTTGGCCACTGCCAAGGGCGCAGGCCTGGGTGGGGGGCACAAAAATTGTGCTTCTCCACTCTGGCTCATAGTGATTCGGAGTCCACCCTGGGCTGCTCCTCCACTGCTCTGGGTTGCTGGGCAAGGCATGCAGGCTCCTCTGTTCACCTCGGTGTAGGAATCCAGTTGCTGGCAAAGGCCATCACTGCAGCAGAGTGGGCACTGATTTGTAGGAGAAGGAAAAGGGAAGAGGAAGAGGTAGGGGGTGAAAGGGAAAGCAGTGAGCAGAAGGAGGGAGGCAGAAAGGCAGGCAGGCGGACCAACAGAGGGGGGGGGAGAGGAGGAGCAGAGCAGCCAAACTCCAATGGCTCTGGGATGCAAAAGGCAACAAAATGCAAACTTTTTAAATTTCTGGTCCATGATCTCTCCCAGCTTTGGAGGCGCTAGGTACGCCTCTGCTTGTACATTGCAGGAAACTCAAGCTTTGTTTGAAACCAGAATCAACAATCTTTGTATGAAGCTTTGAAAGAGAAAAAGATAATGGTGGGAGTGTGGCATTCACACTCTTTATTCATGTAGCTGGAAATCATAATATCCCATTATGTCTGAACTTGGCCACAGGGTGGGCAGGGTCCCCCTGCCTTTTTCCCAGAAGGTCCACAATGCAGAGGGCTTCACTGGACACCTTTGCTGTGAAAGATGTAGCAGACTTCCCCAACCTGATGCCTTCCAGATATTTCAGACTACAACTCACATCAACTCTAGCTTGCACAGCCAACAGATGGAGTGTTGCAAATTGTAGAAGAAAACATCTGTAGAGCACCAGGTTGAGGAAGGCTATAGCACATTGTCAAAGGGCATGATAAGAGCTGTTCAACAGTGGAATGAGCAACCTTGGAAGGTGGTGGACTTTTATTGGAGGTTTTTAAGCAAAGGTTGGATGACTATCTGACAGGGATTCTTTAGCTGTGATTCCTGCATTCTAGGGAGTTGGACCAGAAAATCCTTGGGAATCCTTTCAAACTCTGCAATATCATATGATATTGTGAGCAGTTACATGCAGTTACATGATCTTTAAGCTTGGGTACTGTTGAGAATGGGAGTTGCTGAGAGATACCCAGGAAGAAGCCCTTTTCAACAGTATCTAAATATACTGAACAACTCTTTGTTTCTGTTCTTGCAGAGATGTCCGGAACGGTTTCTGACATTTCCTTGGTACACTGGAAGCAGCAGTGGCTGGAAAATGGCACCCTCTATTTCCATGTCTCTATGAGCAGTGCTGAACAGCTCTCTAGGAACACACCGCCGACCCTGCAGGAGCCATCAGAGATTGTGGAGGAACAGATGCATATTCTCCACATCTCCGTCATGGTGAGTGACCACCATTCTCCCCTTTACCATCTCAAAGACACCCCTCTTTTCTTGTCACCCTCCTCATTCAGCTTCTTCTGAAAAGAATAATAGAATCATAGAGTTGGGAGGGACCATGAAGATCATCTAGTCCAAGCCCCTACAATATGCATCTGTCCCTCATTGGGATCAAACCTGCAGACTTGGTGTTATCAGCACCATGCTGATTACTGACCAACTGCTCTATCTATGGTCATAAGTGGATTTGATTTATGTATATATCCATATAACTACACCTGTATCTTTATTCACACTGCTTTTCTGCATAAGTTACAGCCTTGCTATAAAACCACAGCAAAATACAATGGAAGCAAGCAGGCATGACAGGTTAAAATGATATTCAGATAAAAACATCTACCCAGCAAAGGCAAAATGCCTGCTGGAATAGTAATAGTAGTAATAATAACACCTTCATTCACCAGCAGAAAACAGCAGGAGAAGGTGGATAGCTAAACTTCAGTGGGGGGAAGGTGTTCCACAAGTTGGGTGCCACCACAGAGAATGCCCTCCCTAGTTACTGCCAACCACTCTTCCACCACAGGGAACAGAGGAGGGCTTCTCTGCCAGATCCTAGGCAGCAGTCAGGTTAGCATGGGAGGAGGGCTATTTGGGGTTATTTCTTTGTAAAGGGAATATGCCTTGAGCAGTGAATGCTGGTCTATCAGAATTAACTGCCCCATCAACCTCATTCTGCCCTCAGCCAGCCCCTATGTGCCTGCCTTCTTGCTTATGACTAACCCAGGGAGTGGACCTGACTGACCTTGACTGGGTCAGCTTCCTTCTCATTGTAGAATGCAGCAAGAGACCAAACCAAACGAGGATTAGTTGCCTCTGCTTGTTATTGGTTTTGTCCCCACCTATCCTTGGTGCCTGTGCTTTCTGCCTTACCAGTCCCAAGGGACATCAGCTGCTTCTGGCCTTGAGTGTATTCATGATTAAACTCCACTGCTCTTAAAAGTTCCAGGCTGGTCCACTGCCTCTGGGTACTGTGTAGCCAAATTTCCTTTTTAAATTATTTGACAAGAGCAGCAAAGTGTGGCCTGGGGGAGTTTGGAGGGATATTCTCTCTAGGGCAAGGGTAAATACTAAATGACAAATAGGATGACAACTTCAACATGTCTTTGTTGTCATTATCTCTCGTGTAACTCAAAACATGTGAATTGAAGACTTCAGTGCTGTCAGAAGAACATGGCTTTTCTATGCTATATTCAGTCAGATAAAGACAAAGCAATGGGACAACATATACTGTACCTTGATGCTTTTTAAAGTTTGATCACACTCATCAAGCAGGTATCAGCAGCACAGTGGTATTTTAGGGGGATTTTGTTTTTTGCTGTTTGCACTGAGAAAGCAAATCTGTTATTGCAGCACCCTGCAAATCAAAGCTTTATCACTTCAAGGCTTTTTGTTGTTAAGGCTTTTTTAAAAGCTGCCGCTTGCCACTGTGCAGACTTTCTGGGATTGAGAAGAGAGACTTCTGGAATAGTAGTCTCTGACTGGTGTTCTTCAGAGAGAAGGCAAGGGAGACACAGGTGATGTCTGAACTCCTCTCACCTGTATAAGATGCTCATGATGGGTAGCTTTGTGATAACCTATCCAAGGAACAGTAATTGATTCCACCTTAACTTCAGCTGTAAATTGCCACAGTTCTGCTTGCACAGCTGCTGTAGTGGGGATTAATCCACTGTTATTTCTTTTTCTTTTTTGCTTTTGCCAAGAAGAGTAATGCCCGTGTTGTGGTACCTGTGTTGAGTATAGAGTTCTTTCTATATATTTTTTTATTTTTGCATGTTTTAGTTTGGGGGAAAGGCAAGGAGGTTGTGATGGTGGGAAGAATGCGATAGAGGCATATAATGTTACGCATTGTGTGGATAAAGCAGATTGGGATATGTTTTTCTTCCTCACTTGGGACAGATAAAAGGAAGTACTTCACACAGCACATCATTGAACTGTGTAGTTTACTTCCACCAACTTGCAAGGCTTTAAAAGTGGATTCAACAAATTTATTGAGAATAAGGCTGTCAGCAGCTACTAGTCATAATGGCTATGAACATCAGCTGCTGGGAATTGCAACTGGGGAGAGCACTGTTGCATTCAAGCCCTGCTTTCATGCTTCCCGTGAATGTCTGCTTGGCTATTTTAGGATCAGGATGCTGGACCATGTCAGGCCTTTGACCTGCTCCAACATTATGAAAGTGGGGGGTCCATTTCCCCTTTTTGTTGCTACCTTTTGTTTCTGGTGTTGGCAGGGATTGTGTCTGCAGGTGGAGTGAACAAAACTTGTAAGGAGCTTTGAGTGCATACTAAACCCGGCTCTCTATGTTTGCATATAAGTGAAAATGAAATTAATCTTTGCAGCTGTAGCATCTGCAGGAGCTGTAGATACAATATCATACAAGTGCCTTTTTATTTATGTAAGTGCTTTTATGAACTGCTTAGAGCAGTGGTTTTCAACCTTTTTGAGTCCTTGGCTCCCTTGACCAACCACATTCTTTTTGTAGCTCACCTGTGGGATATAGGGAATCCCTACTTACAGGTTCCATTTTGGGCCATGCTGTATGGCACTGGGACACACATAAGTGGGATTTTTTCCGTTTCACCCTTGCCCCACGCCATTCCGTCCCTGCCCATTTTCAGCATCGTTTTTGGTGCGCATGTAAGCGGGAACACACAAAAATACATTGTATTAAGACTTTAAGAGGAGGCTGCTAGGAGAGCAGAAAAGGCAGCAGAGGGTGAAACACAAGTATTTGCTGTACAAAAGACTGATAAGTATAATTTTAAAAATAAAACTGATTCCCAAGGTGCAGGCAAAAGAGATAAAACTAGATGCTTCTTGTGTGGGAAAATAGGACATTTTGCACAGAATTGTACAAAACAAAATGGCACTAATACAGAAAAGTTCCAGGGTGGTGGCAGAAAGCAAACTAAAAATGCATTTGCAGTTCCATCAGAACTATCTAGCAATCTCAAGTTAGAGGAAAACTGATGTTGTTGACAGTAACTCTTCTAGATGTTTAATTGATTCAGGAGCTTCAATGCACATGACATGTGATGCTGACTTTTTTCAGAGTTAAATGAAAAAGCACCAGAGACAGTTACAATCGCAAATGGCCATAGAATATCTGTGCAATGAAAAGGAGCAGGTTTGCTTAAGTGTGTTGCAGGCCGAGAAACTATTTGTAACGAAATGAGAAATATAGTTTACTTGCCAGAATTAACAGACAGTTTGCTGAGTGTGTCAACTCTGATTGAGTACGTATTTAATGTAAATTTTAATTGCAACAGATGTGCAATTATCAGAGATGGAATTTTGTATGCACAAGGTTTTGAAAAATAATGGACACAGGTCAAGAAAGAGCAAATATGGTCAAGAAGAATTCAAGTGCAACTTGTATCCCAGAAAATGGCGTAGCAGAGAGAAAGAATTACTCTCTAATGGAGATGGTCAGGTGTATGCTGGCACAGTCTAATTTATCATATGAATGTTGGGGTGAGGCAGTGATGAAAGCAACATATTTGCAGAACAGACTGCTAATAAAAGCTACAAATAGAACAGCATTTGAACTTTGGTTTGGAAGAGTATCAAACATCAGTCACATTGGAGTTTTGGATCAAAAGTGTTTGCATATGTGCCAGCACAAAGACGTACCAAACTTAGCAAAATAAAAACAGTATTAAGGGTTTTTTTCAGGGCAGTGGAGGGTGTGTGTGCTATGTCCCATTTATGCAGTTGGGGTGGCACTTGCCCTTCATCTGACAGGAAATGCACTGCTTGGGGGGATACAAAAAAATGGGGTGTTGAGGGTCAGTTGGGGAGGGAGTGAGAAAAGTCCCTATTTTCATCTAAGGAACATTGGAGGGTATGGGAATCTGAAACGTGTCTGGGAGATGGTGAGGAAGAGGAAGAGGAAGAGGACGATGACAGAGGAGAGAGAGAGAGATATGCAGGAAGATATGGGCTATAAGTAAATGAAAGGAAGGGAAGGAAGGATAGACTGCTTCTCCTCTCCTGAACATCCCTCAAGTCTTCCCAGGGAGCCAAGGATCACTAATTGAAAACCATGGAGGAAAGTATTATTACACCAAGGCCATGGGGCTACTGGTAAAATTGTGGTGTGGGCCTGAATTGCAGTGAAAGCATGGGTGTTTGGGGTGAGGGAATGCAAGTTCAATCCTCCTGTATGCTTTTTTAAATATTTTTTTTATGAAGTGGGGAATTGCTTCTATTCTTAAGGCACAACTAGGCTTGAGGGTTAGATGAATTGGCCCAGGTCTGAATTAAACTCTGTAAAGTGGTGGGGGTGTAAAGTGTATAATGGCCTGGTCTGCCTGGCCTGGTAAGCCCAGAATATTTCTTATTGTCACTGCATGAAAATGCTGGTTCCTTGTGAGGGATTCACTCCCAATTTGCTCCTCTAAGGCATGGTTCAGCTTAATGTGTTGTCTAAACCTGGGATCAAAGTTAAGGTTTCTTACACAATCTGTAACCATAGGACAACATACCCTCCAAGTGCCATGATTTGACTGAGACCATCACAGAAAATATGAGCTATCACAGATTTGTCCCTTGGTCCCTAATGTCCCGAATTGTGTGGGGCTCCTAGAAACAATTCCTTCCCAACAGGACAAACCCAGGCTTCAACTGCCACGTAGCAGACCGTGCATCCTTCAGGCTCTGGCACAAGCTGAGCTGTTTACCTTCTTTGTCCATTTATTTATTAAATTTGCTCTCAATTTAAATTAGCTGCTGATGGCGAGGCCCTGGTTCTGCCACTGCCCTCTTGCTACAGTTCAGCTTTCTTGGCTGAGGCTGGAAGCATGTGCACCCACCTGGAGCTCACTGGGCTCAGGCTTAGGAGGGAGCTTACTTGTGAGTAAGTGTGCAGGGCTTCTATGGCAGGAAGCGGGGAAGCAGTATTGTTGTTGTTATGATTGGGGAGGGCGGGGAGGGTGACCCAACAAGGAATGTATTTATTTCTTCTTGGGAAATGTTAGGGTCTTTGGCCATAGGCGGCGGTGAAAGAGGAGAGACCCCAAGCACAGTGCTGTGTTCAGACGACACCATAAGCAAAACTTTGTCTTAGCTGTTGTGCTTATCTGAACAGCCAATGAAGTGGCAAAGTGGTCTCCTCCCTCCGGAGCCGGGACATTCAGGTAAAGTCATGGTTTTGCAGAGCACGGCGTGTGAATTTGCCCAGCCCTCAGTTTTCTACCAGAAATTACTTTTTTTAAATCCTAGACCTGGCTGAATTGCTTGTTCCCTGGTAGATGACCCTCATTGAGTGTGTGTTTGAGGAGAGGGTGACTGCTTCCTCCATTTCTAGATCATCACTTTGTTATTTGAGTCAAACAATTGGAAAGAGCTGCTTCTTTGTTTTGTGTAATGATTCCTTTTACATGATTTTAGGTCAGAGATAATCTTGCTCTATTTTTTATCTAATACCAGTGTGGGATTAGATGCTTAAATGAACACCATGAACACTGTAAGGATTTGCACATATTTATGGGTAGAATTAGAGGGTGTGGGCACAGGTGGGGGGGGAAATCAAAGAATCGTAGAGTTGGAAGGGACTCAAGGGTCATCTAGTCCAGCCCCCAACAATGCAGGAATCTCAACTAAAGCACCCTTGACAGGTGGCTATCCAACCTCTGCTTTAAAATCTCTAAAGAAGAAGAATCCACTACCTTTTGAGGGAGTCTGTTCCACTGTCAAACAGCTCTTACCACCAGAAAGGTATTCCTGATGTTTAGTCGGAATTTCCTTTCTTGTAACTTGAATCCATTGGTTCAGGTCCTACCCTCCAGAGCAGGAGAAAACAAGCTTGCTACATCTTCTATGGGATAAACCTTGAGATATTTGAAGGTGGCTATCATATCTCCTTTCAGTCTTCTCTTTTCCAAGCTAAGCATATCCAGCTCCTTAAACGGTTTCTTATAAGGCTTGGTTTCTAGAACCTTGATTATATTGGCTCTCCTCTGCACATGTTTCAGCTTGTCAACATCCTTCTTAAATTGTGGTTCCCAGCATGGACACAATATTCCAGGTGTGGCCTGATTAAGGCAGAATAGAGTGGTACTATGACTTCCCTCGATCGGGACACTTTACTTCTGTTGATGCAGCCTTCGGGTTTTTTTGCTGCTGCATCACACTGGTGACTCATGTTTAGCTCGTGGTCAACAAAGACCCCATGATCCTTTTCACATGTACTGCTTATAAGCCAGATGTCCCCTGTCTTATATTTGTGCATATCCACCTTACAGTTACCTTGTTCAACCCACATTTTACCAGCTTCTTCGCAAGAATATTTTGGAGGGTCTTTGCCAAAAACCTTACTAAAATCAAGATACACAATGTCCACAGCATTTCCCTGATCCACCAAGCTTGTTACCACATCAAAAAAAGAAATGAGGTTTGTTTGGCATGACTTACTTTTGAAAAACCCATGCTGGGTCTTTGTAATTACAGCATCCTTTTCTAAGTGCTCGCAGACAGAGTGTTGAACTATCTGTTCCAGGAACTTTCCTGGTATTAACGTCAAGCTCACCAGTCAGTAGTTACCTGGGTCTTCCCCCCCCCCTTTGAAGATGGGGACAACATTTGCCTTCCTCCAGTCTGCAGGGACCTCACCTGCTCTCCACATATTCTCAAAGATCATAGACAAAAGCTCTAATATTACTTCCTCAAGCTCCTTTAGAACCCTTGAATGCAACTCATCAGGTCCTGGAGATCTGAATTCATTTAAAGTAGCTAGGTTACTCTACTTCCTCTTTTCCTATATTGGGCTGCAGCTCCCTCCTTATGCCATTGCTTTTCTTTAGGCATTGCTTTTCTTTTGCGTGAGGACAGAGGCAAAGTAGGTGTTGAGTAGTTCCGCCTTCTCTCTGTTACCCAGTAGCATTTCTCTGTCTTCTCCATGCAAAGGGCCTACTACCTGCTTGTTTTTTCTCTTACTTCAGACAAAGCTGAAGAAACATTTATTATTATTTTTAACCTCTCTTGCAAGCCTGAGCTTATTTTGAACTTTAGCCAGCCTGACCTTCCCCCTGCAACTATTAGCTACTCATATATACTCCTTTGTGATTTCCACTTTCTTCCATTTGCCATTCTTAACTCTCAGCTCATCTGTAAGCTCCTTATGCAGCCACACCGGTTTCCTTAGATGCCTCCCACTTTTCTTTCTTGTTGGGATTGTCTGCATCTGGGCCTTCAATATTTCCCCTTTTAAAAACTCCCATCCTTCTTGGACTTCCTTCTCATTGAGTATTTCTGACTATGAGATCTCACCCAGTAGCTCCTGCAGTTTTTTGAAATTAGGCTTCTCAAAGTCTAGAGTGCATAGCTGACTACACTCAGCTTTTCCTTTCCTCTGTACTTTCACTTTGACAATCAGTTCCTCACAGTTGGTGAGGACCAGGTCCAGGACAGATGACCCCATTTTGCTTCTTGCATTTTCTGGGAAATGAAATTGTCAGCGAGGCAAGGAGGAATTTGTCAGACCTTACATTCTTGGCAATGTTTGAGTTCCAACAGATATCAGGGAAATTTAAGTCTCCCATGACTACTATAGCTCTCCTTTTTGAATGTTTGGTAATCTGCTCTAGTAAAGCATCATCCAAGTCTTCAGTCTGGCTTGGTGGTCTACAGCAGACCTCCACCGTAAGATTACTGTTGTTTCTTTCTCCTTCAGTTTTTACCCAAATACTCTCAATCTGCTTTCCATGCTCTAGGTCATGGATTTCTTCACAAGTGTACACATCCTTTACATATAATGCTACTCCTCCTCCCTTTCTGTTTGGTCTATTCTTTTTGAACAGGTTATACCCATCAATTCCTACATTCCAGTCATGGGTCTCATCTCACTTGGTTTCATTAATGCCTACCAGGTCATCTTTGCCATCATATATTAAAAGATGTGATTCGTCTTGCTTGTTTCCCATACTCTGTGCATTCCAGACAACTGGAACCATAAGATGTTCCCTCCATCTGCTTCCTTCTTGTAGTTTCCTGCTCTTTGGCAGGTTTCTGGAGCACTACCTCAGTTTCCTGCACATTAGTGAAGCTATTATCCCCAGCACCAGGTACTCTTCTGTCATCTGTAATGTTGTCCCCTTCCTCCTCAAGTTCTATTTCAGGGGTCCTCATACTTTTTAAACAGGGGGCCATTGTCTCTCAGACACTGTTGGGGGCTGGACTATAGTTTGAAAAAAAATATGAACGAATTCCTATGCACACTGCACATATTTTATTTGTAGTGCGCAAAAAACAGGAAAAACAAAACAATATTTAAACTGAAGAACAATTTTAATCAACATAAACTTACAAGTATTTCAATGGGGGGGGGAATATGAGAGTGAAGGGCGACCAAGTAAGAGGGAGGAAAGGAAAGAGGCGCTGCCAGAAGCTGGAAGGGATTGGACCCAGCCGCTTGCAGTAGTAGCGGTTCAGAGGGAAGGAAGCTCGTGTTGACTGTGGTCATCCCAGGCAATGGGCGGGCCGGATCTGGCCTGCGGAATGTAGTTTGAGGACCCCTGTTCTACTTTAAAGCTCTCCTGATCAGGTTCACGAGACTTCTAGCAAACACATTCTTGCCAACGGCTGTGAGGTGCGGCCCATCGCTTCCCATAATTCCTTCCTCAAGGAAGCACAGACCATGATCCAAGAAGCCAAACCCTTCCTGACACCACCAACTGTGCAGCCGGTGGTTTACCTTCAGTATTTTCCTCACTCCTCCTGGGCCATGACCTTCAACAGGAAGGAGTGATGAAAACACCACCTGTGTCCTAAGGCTTTTCAGCTTCCTGTGCATAGTCTCATTTGTTGTTTAGTCGTGTCCGACTCTTCGTGACCCCATGGACCAGAGCACGCCAGGCACTCCTGTCTTCCACTGCCTCCCGCAGTTTGGTCCTTTGCTATACATTAAGGGCTGTGTATGGAAGTATTATTAGTATGCACATGAATCAGGTTAGTGGTCAGTGGGCTTCATAAGACTTCACAACTTCTCTGTCACATCTTGAATCTTGCACCTGGAAGACAGCACACCTCCTGGGATATCCAGTTTCCTCTGCACACAACTGCTTCTGTTCTCCTCAGTAGGGAGTCACCTGTCACCACCACACATCTCTTCCTCCTCTTGGGAGTGGCAGGAATCATTCCATGTACTGTGCCTTCCAAAGCCTGCTTGGAGTCTTCTAAGGTCTGCATCATCTTAACTTCAGTCATCACCTCTTATGTATTGGAGCTTATTTTGATGTTGTTGAGATCAGTTACAAAGGCAGAAATCTTATGGTTTGAGTAATTCCCTTTCTCCGATATCGTCTCCATGGAAGGTAGCAAGTATGTTATTACCATACACATCCATGATCAAGAGCCTTGGATCTGAAGCTGTTAGATCAAGAATGGAAAAAGATTCCTTCAAGTCCATCTCCTCCTATCTTCTTTCTACTCTGGGGGGTGGCAGGAATCCTTTTGTGCACTTTACGTTCCACAGCCCCCTTGGTGTCTTCTGAGGTTGGCAACTGCTGTCCTAGCTCCTCTGGCCAAGAACTGGTGCCCAAGGTAAGAGCATGGAAGCAATTTTGCAACTCTAATGATAAAACGTGGTTTGTGACTGTCCTACTTCTGTGTGTCACATTCCTCCAGGGGTTAGTCTCTTGCAATGGGTGATCTTCCTCGTTCTTGGGGACACCCCATCTATCTTGCTGTTCCATCACAGCCAACTCAATTCTATCAAGAAATTCTGCATGTTGTCCTGTAGCTCGAGCTGTGGCTAGGCAGGCCTCAAGTTTGTTGCACCTTATCTTCTAGCAAGACAGTCAGCCTGCACTTGATGCAAGTGTACTATTGCATATTCTCTGGCAGAAAGACAAACATGGCAGAGGTGCTGCAAGTCACTGCAGCAGCTGCCTTGCAGCAGTCTTCCATGTCCCTTGGTCCTATGTACACCGTGAGATTGTCCTTTGGGCCTCCCCATTAAACTCCCCTGTTCATGAGCTCCCAGAATCTGCAAAGAGCTAAGTTTGACTGCTGCTGGCTGCTAACTCCTCCCTCAATTCAGCCTGGCTTCCTCTAGGCTGTAACTCCTCCCCCTCAGAGCACTCAGCCACAACCTCAGGCCTGCACTGAAAGATGAATAACTTTACAAAGGGGGTCAGTTTTGAAAAGTTGACAAAACCCTAGCCTGTGGATTGCAGAATATATCATATTAGTACATATATCACTGTAATAAATCACTGTGCAAAAATATGCAGGCTGAGCAGATTAATTTACCACCAGCATATTTGCATATGGTGCATTAATTAGCATGATTTATTTTGAGCACAGAACCTAAGTTGCTGTTACTGGATTGTGGTTCACTTAGGATAACCCTGACACTGACTAAAGTATGGGGTTTTTAAGGAATTCCATTTTTTTAAGGGAAAAAAGGTTTTTTAGTAGGTTTTAATTAAAGAAGTAAATTTGCTTTCCTCACTGAAGGTAGTTGCATAGCTTCATAACTCAGCCATTGGGAAAGTTGCCTTTTTGCAAAGAAGCAACAGATGTGAGCTGGTGTAAAGTACCATGTCATTTACGTGGCACTTCCCATCACCACCTGGTTTGATGGAACCTGCAGGTACACCTCTTAAAAGATTCTAAACCAGCCATTGTCTCAGAAATAAACCATGTGAAAGGAAGCCCTTAGCGAGGATTTATAATGACCGGGAATTATAATTAAGCTGGGGAATAAGCAGAGCAGAGGGAGGGGTACGTTGTTCATTTTGTTTAATTCAGCATTTTACAGGGGAAGAATAATTAGTGGTTTTAAATGTTTTGACACAAGCAGCCCAAATAATCATAATAAATCATATCAGGCATATGCCCAGAACCTTGAAGTGACAGATGACAAACAGAGCAGTGACAGGTTGCTCCATCATGCAAGGGAAATCATTGAGGTAATGGAAGAATTATGGCTTCTGAAATCCACTCCACTCCTATTGTGGGGAAACATTCCAATTTATCAAAGCCAAATGAACATTAATTGCAGCAGCCTGGTAAATTTTCGAGCCGCTGTGACCTTCATTGAATTTTAATCCAAAACAGATAAGATTTACTTCCACACACAAGAGGAAACAACACAATTAAAACTCAAATGACAGCTAAGATTATGGTGCTGCAGGAGGTTAGCGGGGGGGGGGGGAGATGACAGCAGGCGTAATGACAAAAATATTGATTCCTTTGTACTTGACATTGCACAAATTAAAAAAGCGAATAAATAACATTCAGCTTTTGCATATTCCACTCACACCCCCACCACAACCGAAAACAAATTTCAGATGTTCAAGATGAGAAGAGAAAGGGGTGATGACAGTAATGAAGACGGAACTTCCTTTAAATGTAGTAATTAATGTTAAGTATCATTGGGGAGATATTAACGGGGAAACAAACAAACAAGTATTAATTTTGTTATTAAAAGATGCTCCTAAACAAAGAGACATTGAGCAGCAGTACTTGCTTTTTGGTTTTCAAACTTGGAGGAATGCTATTTATAATGGACCAGCTCACAAATGTGTGTTCTGTATCAGCTACTTAAATCCATCCCATGTTACTACATAAAACAAGCTTCTTTTTATTTGTTATGGTAGGTCTGTAGTTTGCTGACTACCAGGGCTTTGTCTAGGACTGCTAGACCTAGTCAACCTGCCTACCTTTTCTGAATCTTCTTTACCTCTAGGTTGTTGAGAACCAGTGTGGTGGTGTGGCTTAGTGCGTTGAGTTCAAATCCATGCCCAGCAATGAAACTTTGATACACTCATCTCTGTCAACCTGATCTAACTCAGAGGGTTATTGGGGGATCATACTCAACATTACTTGGACTAAATGACTCTTGGGGTTCCTTCCAGCTCTGCAATTCTATGCTGTGTGGTGTTTAAAAATCAAAAACTTTACAAAGAAAATAGGTGTTCGAAAGACCAATAAAATATACAATTATTAACCAGCAAGCTTGCGTAGTTTCTCAACAACAAGTTGCAAAAACTGCATGTAATTACATACCAGTGGGTTATAAAACATTTGACTGTGCTGACTAAATGTATCACTAAATAATAACTACACCACAGCATTGAAATTCCAAGATATGGTTGTCCAAAACAATTGTATCCTGCTGATGATAATTGCGCCAATCAGATGTTCTTTGAAAAACATGCCAGACATATTTCAACTTACAAAGTCTTCTTCAGTGACAGAAGTTGAAACACATCAGTTAAATATTTAGTCAGCACTGTCATATGTTTTAGAATACAATGATGTGTAATTACATTGTACTGAGGCTACATGAGATTGTTGATCATTGTATATGTTATTGGTCCTTTTTTTGTAAAGTTATTAATAATTGTACAGGATACAATTGATGATCATAATCAACTGCTGGGAACCCGAAGATCTGTGGAAGGGTTACTTTTGTGAGCTGACATTTTAACTATCAGCAACTCCTTCTAGGCTGCTTCTTCTGGAGGAAAGACGGTGGATGTTGGACTCCTATTAATTTCATTTCTATACTGCTTTATATTTTTAAGAAAGAAAAATTTCAAAGCAGTTCACAGCACATTAAAACATCAAATAAAACAACTCACAATGAAACGTTACTGAAGAAAGTCAAATATAAAGTATACAAGATAATTAATAGGAAACTAAAATATTAACTTGAAAGATTTCAAAATGAACCATTACAAAGGAGGTCAACTACAGAAGGCACATTTAGCCATAGAATAGTTGGAAGGGACCACAATGGTCATTTAGTCTAATCAATATTTTGCCCAAAGTGGGCTTGAATCCACAACCCTGAGATTAAGAGTCTTGTTTCATGCTCTACTGACTGAGCTATCTGCCCAAACTTGCATCAAAGTTCACACACAAAAATCTTAAACATTTCAAAAAAAAACATTATTAAATGGAGTCAAATATAAAAGGTACATTTAAAAGAGAACAATTAACAAGAAAATAAAATATTATCTTAATCAGAGAACGTATCTGCTGCTGTTGTTGCTAATCCTGCCAATGGTGGTTCATGGTGGAGGCTGCAGAAGCTGTCTGGGTCTACAATAAGAGACAGATAAGCTGGTCTCCAGCCTCTTCAGCCGCCTCAGCTTTTGTAACTGGAGTCCATCAGGGCCCCACCTTCCCAGTGCCCAGTTAGTCTATTGACTTTATGGCATAACAATATCATTAATCTGCTGATAGTTTTAGTAACTAAGGCATGAAGAGAGGTGTCCTTGGTGGTTGCCCCACAGTTAATTAACTTTACACCCCTCTCCCAGGAAAAAGGGAAAACATCCTAAATACAGAGCCTTTCTGTTATATTTCCTCTGTCCCTTTTACCTATAAGTAGTATAAGGTGCCAAGAAAAGATAAAGCTAGCAAAACTTCCCCTGGCAGAGTTATTGCACACACCTTCTTTATTACACACTTGAGCTATTGTAGTTCCATCTCTTTTCCAGGAAAGTGGTAGTGGTGGTGATACCCCTTCTTGACCCACTTTAAGTTAGTTCATGACCTAGTTTAGAATCCTGACCCACCAGTTGAAGGCCATTGCTATAAGGCCCCTCAAAAAGGGAATATCTCTTCTGTCCCTCTCCCTTTTTCTCCATGCAGAACAACAGAAATGGCCAACTAAGATCTGATTTAAGAGAAGTAATTCAACTTTGACCTGCTTTTTTCAAAGAGCACCAGCATTTTATGGAAAGCTCACATCACTGACCAAGCTGTCCCAGTGTTGCATTGATGCAAGTGGAGATATTTGGTCTACAACTTGCAAATTCATTTATGGCTACATTTCCAAAGGTGGTTCCTCACCTGTGTAGCATTGCGGCAGTTTTGTATGTGTTGACACAGCTTTATTGAACACTTTTAGTGGCACTTGATGTGATTGATAGTAAAAATAGGGAGTCTTCTTGTAGCCCCCTAGAGGTTGTTGGACTTCAAACTCTTATCAGACCCAGTCAGCATAACAAATGTTCAGAATGGTGGAAACTATGATCTCACAACATCTGGAGAACCACAGATTTCTCATCCCTGGACTGGAGGGATTTTGGGGGGGCGAGGGGGTTAGTTGAGAGAAGGCAACTTTGTTAACTGCCCTCCAAACCCCCAGAGTTCTAACATCTATAGACTACAAGAGCCAGGTTTAACTTTGAGTCCTATAACTCGATATTATACAGTGGTACCTCAGGTTCCATACGCTTCAGTTTCCATACGCTTCAGGTTACATACTCCGCTAACCCAGAAATAGTGCTTCAGGTTAAGAACTTTGCTTCAGGTTGAGAACAGAAATCGTGCTCTGGCAACGCGGCAGCAGAAGGAGTCCCCATTGGCTAAAGTGGTGCTTCAGGTTAAGAACAGTTTCAGGTTAAGCACGGACCTCCGGAACGAATTAAGTACTTAACCGGAAGTACCACTGTATTGGGATTGAGACCAAGCTGTGGTGTGTGAACTCGGGTGGTGAGAAGACACATGTTCTGGCAAAGCAGAAATGATACTCCCTGCCGGGTATGCCATCATGTCTGAAGAACTGCGGCCACATAGCAGCAGCTGCCAGTATTTAGAGTTTAAATGGTGCAATCGGATGGAAAGCACTTGGACTGCATTAGTGCCCCAAAGAGACCCTTGCTATATGATTAAGCAGCAGGTTTTGCTCGGTCTCTCCTGTATATCCATCATCATTCCTGTCAGGGCTGGGCCTGTCAGCCTCTCTCCACCTCAGAAATTAATGATTTGAACTTAGCGACCTCATTCCCATGACAGGACAAAACTCAGGAAGTCAACATAAAGCTGTGTGGGAATGACAGAGTTCCTTCAAGTGGCCCAGCGCAGCTGCCAGAGTGGCGGTAGCAGGCAAGAGCAGCTGAACTGGCTGAGGGTGGGAGAGGACCTAGAATGGAGGTGAGGCTGATGCTCCCTGCCTGTAAGCTGGGCTAAGATGAATGGGCTGATGCTCAATCACTGCAGATGGACAGCATGCCGAAAAGGACTTCCTCCCATCTGCTTGGTAATGTTCTGCGGTTAGACATCCCTGTTGATATTAGCAGGAAAAATGCATTCAGAACCTGACATTCTGTATTGTTCTGCTTGGCACTTGGACATGGCTTTGGGGTCTACTCAAGACTCAGATCAGCGGTGGGATGAGGTGGGGAAGAGAACATTTAGTCTCTTGAAGAATTGCTGTGAGTGGAAGTCCTATTGAAATACACCAAGCCTAGCCCTTTTCTGGCTGCAGCTCTAAAAGGTAAAGGGACTCCTGACCATTAGGTCCAGTCGTGACCGACTTTGGGGTTGCAACGCTCATCTTGCTTTATTGGTCGAGGGAGCCGACGTACAGCTTCCGGGTCATGTGGCCACATGACCAAGCTGCTTCTGGCGAACCAGAGCAGCGCACGGAAATGCCGTTTACCTTCCCGCCAGGTAACTGCCTATTTATCTACTTGCACTTTGACGTGCTTTCAAACTGCTAGGTTGGCAGAAGCAGGCACCGAGCAACAGGAGCTCACCCCGTCGCGGGGATTCGAACCGCCGACCTTCTGATCGGCAAGTCCTAGGCTCTGTGGTACATAGCCATTGTGGCTAGTAGCCATTGATAGCCTTGGCCTCCACCACCCCCCGCCCCCAGTTATCATGACTTTGTACTCTACAGTGGTACCTTGGGTTACAGACTCTTCAGGTTACAGATGCTTGAGGTTACAGACTCCACTACCCCAGAAATAGTACATTGGGTTAAGAACTTTGCTTCAGGATGAGAACAGAAATCGTGAGGCGGTGGCGTGGTGGCAGCAGGAGGCCCCATTAGCTAAAGTGGTGCTTCAGGTTTAGAACAGTTTCAGGTTAAGAACGGACCTCCAGAACGAATTAAGTTCATAACCTGAGGTACCACTGTATCTCTGTTCCTCCCTCAACTGTATCCTGTAAAGTTCTGCACAAACCCTTATTAGCATGTGCCCAGATGTTTATGACATTCAAAATAAATGCCATGAGGGAAAGAGGCTGTGACGTATTTGCTTTTTTTATTGGTTTAAATCTTTTCTCACTGTGTGTGTATTTAACCTCTAGTCTGTCTCTACAGGAGCAAAAGATAGCTCAGCTGAAGCTTGTTCCAGAATTTCAGGAGCCAGAGAATCAACTTGCATATATAGCATACAACACACTTTACTCCACTTGCTTTGAAATTGCTTTTTTAGAGCCTGAGTGCTGGTTACAAAGGATTCATAGTTTGTTTGTTTTTTTAAGCTCTCATTGAATAGATTGATTAATCTAGATACTTTCCTGAATGGTCTTTTGTTGTTTGTGTGATTTTGAGGCTCCTGCGAGTGTGAAGTTCACTGTGCAGTACATCTCAAGGGCAGACGATATTCAACATGAAAAAGCTGTTGGGATGCAGAGGTGTTTCTTTCTTTTTTTTAAATGATATTTATTAAGAATTTAGAGATTACAAAGAAGAGAAACAGAAAACAAACAGCAAAAAGAAATTAACAACATATACGTTACAATATATAAAAAATAGATAGAAAAAAGAAAAAAAGTAAAAATAGAAAGAAAAATACAGCAATAACAATAAAAAAATAAAACACACATCCAATATTCCATCTCTTTGTCTTTCATTTACTTCTTTCATCGACCTCCTCACACCTCCCTTTTTGTATTCTAGTTTAATTATTTGTTTCAGCAAATTCTTTCCATCTTTCTCAATTTTTATTGGATAATTTATCTTAACAGTCTAACCTATCAATTAACTCAGCAAATCCTTTTCATCTTTCAAAATATTCTGTCATTCAATTTACCTTAATTAATTTTAACCTTATCTTACAATAAAATACCTTAAATCCTAGAACTTAATACTTATTTATACATATCTCCTAATATCATTTCTACTAAAGCCAAATAATTTCATTCCACCATTTTTCCTAATTCCCAAAATAAATTTTACCCTAATTCCCAAAATAAATTTTTTAAGCTTTCTTCCAATCTTCATCCAACGTCCCTTCTTCCTGGTCTCGGGTTATGTCAGGCCTTACTGTCCTTTCCATCTTGTCCATCAACCTGGTAGCCTTATGTCCGAGGCTCTTAAGTCTTTTCCAAGTCCCTTCTGCAGTTCTTCTTCTTGTTTATACCAGCACTTGGCCTTGTCTTTTGTTGGTCTCTTTCTTAATTTCTTTCCTTTCTCATTGAGGAGTAGGTCTCGGGGAAACTCCAGCCCAAAGATATCTCCATCTCCCCTCGGCAGATCAGCCCATTCCTCACAGTCCCATTCCCCACAGTCAACCGGGTAGTCCAGAAAGTATTTAAATGCATGTTTCAAAGTCCCTCCAAAATTAAGGACCCCCACAACTCCAGACCCCCCCGGCCCATTCCAGGTTCAATCTTCAAAAACAGCGGCTTATGCTCCTGCAGGGCCTCGGGTCTCTCCATTTGTGTTACTTGAGGTTCAGCAGCAACCTCCTCCATTGTCTTCTGCATTTGCACTTGCCCTGTCAGAACAGGTTCCTGGGTTGGGTCCTGAGTAGTTTCTATATAAGTATTCACTGTTTGTCCAAAATTTTGAACTGCCACAGTCATCAGATTCATCTTCTCATGCATCTGCTCCAGCAAAGCGTTTGTCTTGCAAAAAGCAAGCACCAAAACTTCTTCTATATCCATTTTTGTTCAAGATCAGAGTCTGGTCTCACGATCCTAATCTCCACAGCTGTGAAATCCCCAGATCAACTTCAGCAACAATTTAACAAGCTTCCTCTAGAGGGAACAATTTCCATTTGTATCCATCTTTTGAAGGCAAGTCCAGCAAAAGAAAGTTACTTTCATTTTTCAAATTTTGTTTCTTTTAAGTGCAAAAGGTAACTTTGGAATCAATTTGTTTCTCTTCTTTAACTATCTGTCAAAAAACATTCCATTCACAGTTGATGGGCTTCCCCAAAAGTTTCTGTCTCTGACACCCCGTTCCCAGGTTTGAGACGGTGGAAATTTATCTTTCTTTACTCTCTCGCTGCAGGCTTAAACAATCAAAATTCCCCCTCTTTTCCCCTGCTTCCAAGAGGGGTTTTGATGGTTAAAAATGAAGAAAATTTAGGTCTTTGTATGCAACTCTCCAGACTTTGGCTTGCACAATTTTTGCTTCAGTCTATATACAAAAAGCGGAAGGCGGACTTCCTGTTTAGACCTTCCCGCTTCAATGCCAAATTAAAGTGTTTCTTAATTCAATTTTCCGTTCTACTCACGGGTACTTGTTTAGAGTCCAATTGTCCACAGGAAAAAGTCAGCGCTCTCCGGCAACGGCTGTGCGGCTTCACTCCGTAAGAATAGCAATTCAAGACTCCGTGCTGCTCACCCCACGTTGCCCCGGATCCCTGAAAAAGAGGTTTCCCTGCGAGTAGGGGAGGCGCTCCTGGTGTCAGCCGAATCCCACGTTCCCAGGCTTCCTCTGCCTGGGATTTTTAAGGGGTCTCCGCCTTCACCGCAGCAGCAAGACCCGATTTTCACGGAGCGGGTTCCTCTGAGTCAGAGGAATTCCGCCATTGCTGATGGCGCTAACCCGGAAGTCTGGGATGCAGAGGTGTTTCAGCACAGAGATGATGGGGTGC
The DNA here is from genome assembly GCF_027172205.1 of Podarcis raffonei. NCBI lineage: Eukaryota > Metazoa > Chordata > Lepidosauria > Squamata > Lacertidae > Podarcis > Podarcis raffonei. The sequence goes on from NC_070621.1 coordinate 7,403,850, forward strand.
TAAGTGGATGCTGGATGAGAGTTGAGGAAGGGAAACTGAATGTGGGTCTTGAAACTAGGAAGAGGCCTGTAGCCTTTTGTGGCTGTTGGTAAAATTTAGCAGGTCTTGAAGTAGTAGCTTCTCTCTTTATATGTAGAAAAAAGGCATGTAGATAGAAATACAGACCCAAAGATGTGTCAGTAAATCACGAAACCAGTTTGATTCTACTCTCTGCCCTCAGTACACATCTAGTAATCCCAGGGCTCACCCAGGAAATTATGCTGCTTGAGGCACAACCCCCACCCACTCAGTGGTGCTGTGCTCTAAACCACTGAGCCTCTTGGGCTTGCCGGTCAGAAGGTCAGCAGTTCAAATCCCTGCAACGGGGTGAGCTCCCGTTGCCCTGTCCCTGCTCCTGCCAACCTAGCAGTTCAAAAGCATGCCAGTGCAAGTAGATAAATAGGTACCGCTCCAGCGGGAAGGTAAACGGCGTTTCTGTGCGCTCTGGTTTCCGTCATGGTTTTCCGTTGCTCCAGAAGCAGTTTAGTCCTGCTGGCCACATGACCTGGAAAGCTGTCTGTGGACAAACGCCGGCTCCCTCGGCCTGAAAGCGAGATGAGCGCCACAACCCCATAGTTGCCTTTGACTGCACTTAACCATCCATGGGTCATTTATCTTTTTACCTTTACCCCTGCCACCACCTCCTCCTCCATGTGCCACCCCCCACTGCCACCTATTTCACTGCAGGTGTATGCTGCCGCCATGTCTTGTTGCTGCCATGTCTCTGCCTCTGCTGCAGGTGTGTGTGTGGTGGCAGCAGGATGCATCTGTGTCAGAGAAGGTGGTGGTGGGATGTGGCAGAGAGTGGCATGCTTCTTGAGCTCAGTTCTGCTGCCTGAGGCAACTGCCTCATCTCACTTCCTGGTCAGGCTGGCCCTGGGTAATCAGAAGTACTTCATGTGTTATGTAGTAGAGAACCGCAGCTCTCTTCACATTTTATAGTAAATGAAGAGTGGATTGAATACACACACACACACACACACACACACACACACAAATATGCAGGGATGCGGGTGGCGCTGTGGTCTAAACCACAGAGCCTAGGGCTTGCCGATCAGAAGGTTGGCGGTTCGAATCCCCATGACGGGGTGAGCTCCTGTTGCTCGGTCCCAGCTCCTGCCCACCTAGCAGTTCGAAAGCACGTCAAGTGCAAGTAGATAAATAGCTACTGCTCCAGGAGGAAGGTAAACGGTGTTTTTATGCACAGCTCTGGTTTGCCAGAAGCGGCTTAGTCATGCTGGCCACATGACCCGGTTGACTGTACTGTGTTTGTGGACCTCTGGAAGCAACAGTGGATGAGAGCATATTGTCTTCAGCCTCTGCTTATGGAGTTCATGGAAGCAGTTGGTTGGCCATAATGGGAAACTGAATGGCTGACTAATGTCAACCATTAACCCTAACCTGACCCAGGGCACTATACACTATCTGCTGGTGGAGGGAACAGTGAGAGTGGTGGTGGTGATTGCTTTTTGGCCCTGCTTGTGCTCTTTCACCGATGACCTGTTTGACCACTATTGGTGCAAAGACAATGGATTAGATTAATATATGGTCTGATCTCTGTGTGTATGCATTTTGTTATTGTGTGTTGAAGATGTCTATATGCACAATGACACTTCTTAGGACCAATCTCCTAAGAGGATTAGCTGTGGGATAGAACAGTGTTCTCCAACTTTCCCCCCTCACCAACTGCTTGAAAATTACTAAGCATCTTATCTTATTTTTCTGCCTATTTCAGAAATAGATGCTATTTTTTAATTGTACTTTTGTTGCTGCTTTTATTTCTTATATATTGTATTTTGATGTATTACAATTTGAATAAAAGAAGCAATGAAAACAAAACGAAAGCAATATGAATATGAATGTTTAATGCAACGGATGGTGCTATTTCCAGTCTTCTACCACACATCCACGGACATGCTGTGGATGACCTGAAAGAAAGTCATGAACCAGTGGTGCTTCATGGACCACAGTTTGGAAACTCCTGTGCTGAGAGAATTGGGTGTAGGATAGAAAATTTAAAGTTTTCATGTGCAAGATGAACACTAAATTCACCTCAATAGCATAAAATTCTAAGGTAGCTTTAAGAAGAAGAGAGGAGCCTACCAGATCAGGCCAATGGTCTAGCATCCTGTTCTCAGAGTGGCCAACAACATGCCTGTGGGAAGCCACAAGCAGAATTAGATCAGAAGAGCCCTCTCCCCTTCTGTGGTTTCCAGCAGCTGGTACATCTTGTAGATGATGATAATTGTGTAAGTCTACAGAAAGTTACTAGCTTGCATTATTTACTTTTTACTAGCCTGCTAAGTCTTGCACACTCTATTTCCATGCCAGCTGTGGAAGTTGAGAAGGGCCACTGACCTCTTAGCAGACTGTAGTTTAAAAAAGAAAGAAGCCTACCAAGTGGTCAGGTGGGGGAGAGATGGAGTGATCCATCCTCATTCTTCCATTCTGCTGCATTTCTATAGAGTGGTACCTCTGGAAGTGAATGGGATCCGTTCCGGAGCCCCGTTCGCATCCTGAAGTGAATGCAATCCACGTCTGTGTGTCTGCGCATGCGCGGGTCACGACTCACCGCTTCCGCACATTCACATGATGTCATTTTGAGCGTTTACACATGCACGAGTGGCGAAACCCGGAAGTAACGCGCTCTGTTACGTCTGGGTCGCTGTGAAGCGCAACCCGAAAAGGCTTAACCTGTAGTGACTTCCACCAGAGGTATGGCTATACAATGGTACCTCGGGTTAAGAACTTAATTCATTCCGGAGGTCCGTTCTTAACCTGAAACTGTTCTTAACCTGAAGTACCACTTTAGCTAATGGGGCCTCCCGCTGTTGCTTTGCCGCCGGAGCACGATTTCTGTTCTCATCCTGAAGCAAAGTTCTTAACCCGAGGTACTATTTCTGGGTTAGTGGAGTCTGTAACCTGAAGCGTATGTAACCCGAGGTACCACTGTACTGGGTACAGAAGAGATAATTTACTTCCCCTGCAGCTAGTGTGGAAACCAAGGCATGGAGTGGATCTGTCCATCATCCATCACCCCATTCACTCACCTGAATGAGTTGTGAGTATGCCCTAAGATGGTGGACAGTGTTTAGATTTTTAATGGGCTTGTGGTATTCCAGGTTCTGGAAAGTCTAGGCCAGGCATAGGGAAACTCCGGCCCTCCAGATATTTGGGGACCACAATTCCCATCATCCCTAGCTAACAGGACCAGTGGTCAAGGATGATGGGAATTGTAGCCCCAAACATCTGGCGGGCCAGAGTTTGCCTATGCCTGGTCTAGGCTAAGGAATGAAAAGCATGGTTCAGAGGGTGTTCTTTTCCAACGCTCCTTGCCTTCTCCCCCCACTCATGTAAAAGCCAGAGATCAGGGTTGTCAGATGGCAGTGAGGGGGGTTGTTCTTGACTGAATGAATACTCAGCCTGCCTTTTGAAATCATTGAATCTTGAGAAGAAAAGCAGGCATGTGCTCCTGGCAATGATCAAACTTAGAAAGAGGTGATGCGCTGTATGGGTATGATACCAAAACCCAGGAGAGAAGCTGTCTGCCTTTATGAACTCCTCCAGGCCTTTTCACTGACTGCTCCCTCTCCTCACAGTGGAAACGAGGTCACACACACGTACGTGTGTGAGTGTATGTACAAGGGAGCATACAGATTCTGAAATAAAGTCTAAGGCTCTGAAATGTATCTTCTCTGCTCTGTCCGGTCAGGTTGAAAAGAGAGAAATTCAGCTCCTAGAAGCTGCACAACTAAATGCTTAGTTGTCCCCTTAGCTGCTCTCTTGCCTGATTTCTGATGCCATCAAGACAGAGAGCAGGATATAATGATTGTGGGTTCAGAGCTCCCACCCACAATCCACTGGAAATGTCAGCAAGAAATATACCCTTTAATTTCAGAAACACTGGCATCATTAAAAGGGGAAGAGGGAGGAGAAGATGCATGGAATTTGCCATGTTGTAAATTAATGTGTCTCTTATTCTCTTATTCCCTATCAGGTTTCAGTTGCTTCATCACCAGTCTCTTTGCACCCCATTTTTCCGCCTCTCTGTTACTCTACATGTCCCTTCCCCCCACCGCACAAAACTCTGAAGCACCACAGGTCTCCCTGAAACTTCATATCTGCCCCCCTTTTCCTCCAACCTCATTTCCCCATTGTTTCTTTGCTCTTTCTTGCTCAGCTTGATGGTATCAGCATCACCACACAACAGCTTTCTGTCTCCCACTGATTCAAACACCAGATGAGAAATCTCAGAGTATCGGTGTGACAAGCCTGCAGGAGGCTACAACAAACTCCAGCATGCACCTCTCAGTTCAGGGAGAGGAGGAAGGGTGTAGGTCAGTGGTGTCCAAACTTTTTTCAAAGAGGGCCAGATTTGATGAAGTGAAGGGCCTTGGGGGCCGACCAAAGGGCCGACCAAAGTCTTTGAGCTTTTTACCCCAGGGACCAGATTAAACTGACTGGCGGGCCGCATTATGCCCCGAAATGGACTTTGGACATGCCTGGTATAGGTGTAAAGACATGGGCATTCTTGTTCCCACAGAGTTGGTGGGCTTGGAGAGGGCCTTCAATGTGAAAACGAGTATTTGGAATTCTTCCTGCACCACTGAAGGAGCTGTAATCAGCCTGAAACTCCCCTACGAGTAAAGTTTGCAATGGTTGGGGCTAAGGAATTGACCTTTTAGCATGGCAGCACCTATACTTTGGAACTCCCTGCCATTTGATATCAGGCAGACATCTTCGCTGTACTCATTTTGGTGCCTGGCTTAAAACATTTTGGGTTTGCTGAGCCTGTCCAGACGCATAGATGCTGATTTATCTATTTATTTATTTCTACTCATTTTAATTATTTTTATATGTTTTTCAGTTTGTTATTGACAGGTTTTAATTGATAATTCTAATACGGTAAATGGCTTAAGAGCTTTACTACGATCAAGTAGTAAATACATTTTGTTGTATAAAATACAATTTTAGTTTACTGAAAGGGGCACCGTGATAGAATGCACAGTGTGTAGAAAGTGTGAGGAGAAAAGCTATTCTCCCTTTCATAATGCTAAAATATCCGGAGATTTAGGAGAGAGAAAAGAAAGAACTTCTTCATACAGCACATAACTAAACTATGGAATTATCTCTGGCAAGAAGTATTTGACTGGGGCCAACGTGGATGTCTTTAAAAGTGTATTAGGCAAATTAATAGATGGTAAGGCTACCTGTGTCTACCAACTCTGATGAGTAAGTTCTACCTGCACTGTTGGACACATTATGCATCTGTGTTGCAGTTGCTAGAAACCTCTGGAGGAGAGAGTGGTGTTGTGCTCAGGTCCTGCTTGTGGACCTTTTGTTGAGACATCTGTTTGGCCACTATGAGAACAGGATGGTGGACTCTGTGGGCCACTGGCCTGATCCAGCAGAGCAGTTCTTAATGTTCTTATGAAACCTGTTGTAGTGCATTCATTGGGTGGTTGTCAGAGACTTCTTTCTTTCTATAACTCTGAGATCCACCAGAGTTATATTCTTGCCCAGGAATTTTGCTTTCAGAACCAGAACTGAGCTCACAGTCCTGTCTGGAAAAATCTGCTCCCGATTTCCTTCCATTCCCAAACCTTACTTCTTTTCAGCTGCCTAATTTAGTAGCAAAAGAAGCTGGGAGGGGGAGAGCTCTTGTCGGTGTTGCTATTATTAAACAGTCGTGAGGCAGATTCCTTGCCAGTTCTATAGCAAATCACTCAAAGCTACCAGTAGATCCTAATCTTCTTTCTGCCCACCTCGGCTAGTTAGGGATACCCTAATTTTGTCTCTCAGTTCCTGGAAGTTGTCATACTCTGATCCAGTCCCAGAATCCCCAAAGCAAGTGGCAATGCTGCAGGCAAAAAAGCTGGCTGAGGGTTGCTGGACCACAGATAGCTCCAAGTGAGCAACTTGATCTGATAAAGAATGGGAGCAGATTGAGACCTGTCTCAGACTACCTCCTCCGGGATCCAGTCCCTTGAGAGAATTTCAGAGATTCACAGTCTCTGTCCTGAAGACAGGCATTCCTCCTTTGTTCCATAGCCTCCCTCCTCTTGGTGCACTTCCAGCACTGCCAAACTGGCAATTTGTAGTGGGAGGCATCCGGTTCTTTCAGCTCAGGGGAAGGTGTCCAGGAGGGTCCAGGCTCTAGGTGAATAGGCCCTGGAGGCTCCACTAGGAGTTCCTGTCCAGTTGCCTCATGTGCAGTCCTCTCTTTATTTGGTACTTCTGCAGTCTCCCATCTCTATGCCCAAATTGCTGCTGGATAGAGGGGTCGTGTTAGAAGTGTTGCTGGCTTGTTTAAGCAAAATGTGTTTCTGCAGTGCTTGAGATTCATGTGCCCTGACTGATAAATTTCAGCCACTGCTTTTCTTCGTCTGTCCCCCCTCTCCCCCTTATTCCCTGGGGAGGATTTGCCCGTCGCAACGCACTGCTGGCTCCATCATACGATGAAGTGTTAATGACTTTTTAACACTGCACAAAGGCAGATTGGCGTGCTGGGTTGTGAGCTAATGTTCCTTCCGGTTATAGAAATAGAATTCCATATTACAGCTCAGAGGGGTGGCCACCACCTTCCTGCTCACTGTCTGTAAGATCTTGAAATCTGCATGTTCCTAGTCTGGAAATGAGCCTCGCTGCCCTGGTTTGTTCTGTGATCATCTGCATGTTTTCTGCTAAAGGAAGCTGGCTTAATAAAACTCAGCATTTAGGGTTATTATGCATGAGATGCTGGATTTTTCTTCCTGTCAGGTTTGCCACCAACCTACCCTCAGCTTTGAAAAGCAGAGTATGCTTTCTGATCATGGAAAACAATAGGGCTACAAGGGGCCAAAAATATCATCACCTGCTGACTGCATCTCAAGGCAGAACTAAGAACATAAGAAGAGCCCATTGGTTCATACCAGTGGCTCATGTAGTCCACCATCCTATTCTCACAGTGTATAGCCTGATGCCCATATACTGTTGAGCTCCTGCAATCCCAACCCACATAACCCAGACTGCAGAGTGCTATAAACAGAGTGGTTGCACCATCTAGCTCAGAGGTCAGCAAACTTTTTCAGCAGGGGGCTGGTCCACTGTCCCTCAGACCTTGTTGGGGGCTGGACTATATTTTGAAGAAAAAAATAAATGAATTCCTGTGCCCCACAAATAACCCTGAGATGCTGAGATGCATTTTAAATAAAAGGAAACATTCTACTCTTGTAAAAACAAGCTGATTCCCGGACCGTCTGCAGGCCGGATTTAGAAGGCGATTGGGCCAGATCTGGCCCCCGGGCCTTAGGTGGCCTACCCATGATCTAGCTACACAACAAAGATACAGAGAGCAGCTTTACATTGAGCCTGAACACTGGTTTCATAAGAAGCTGCCTTATAACAGGTCAAAGTATTTGTGGAGCCACTTTGTGGAGGATTTTGTATGAAAAATAGGATATAAAAGCTGAACAAACAAAATGTGTTTGTTATTCCCCCCAACCCCTGGTACCTCTACCTGGGCCTCCTAAATAGTGATGTCTGGTGTTGAATCTGGGAATTTCTCCATGCAAAGCATGTGCTCTGCTGGTGAGCTTCAACCCTTCCCAGGAATATGCTTATACCTCCTATATGCAAAGCAAACAGCATCTTTGGAAAGTAAATGTGAGAACATGAGAACTGCCTGCTGGATTGGGTCGTTGGCCCATCAAGTCCACCAACCTGTTCTTTCAGTGGCCAACAAGAAGCCTATGGAGAACCAGCAAGCAGGACCCCAAGCACCAGAACATTCTCCTCAAATTTGATTCCCAGCTACTGGTATTCAAAAGCATACTCGCTCTGATATTGGAGGCAAAGCATAGCCATCATGGCTGGTAGTCACTGATAGCCTTGTTCTCCATGAATTTGTTTAATCCTCTTTTAAAGCTGTCCAAATTGGTGGTGTTCACTGCCTCCTGTGAGTGCAAGTTCCATAGCTTAACTATGAGCTACATAGTTATGTGCCACATAAAGAAGTACTTCTTTTTATCTGTCCTGAATCTTCCAGCATTCAGCTTCCACTGGATACCCATGAGTTCTAGTGTTATGAGAGAGGAAGAAAAACATCTGTCCACTTTCTCCACACCATACATAGTTTTATAAGCTTCTATCATGTCACCTCTTACTTAGGCAAGAGGTCCAGAGGGTGGCAACATGAGAGCAGGTCATTTCTGTGGTGGCTGCCTGCTTGTGGAATGTTCTCCCCAGGTGAGCCTCTTCTCCCATTCCTCTTCTCCCAGACGTTTGGCTAATTAAATAATCTATGTGTGTTGGTGGTGGTGAGGATATTGCTTTTGTTTATTATGGTATGCACTTTAGTGTTTATATTGTAAACCTCCCTGTGATCCTTGGATGAAGGGCAGTATAGAAATTTAATTAATAATTGTACTGTAATACTTGCCTTTTCTCTAAACTGAGAAAGTCCCAACCACTGTAACCTTTCTTCACGGGGGAGTCACTCTATTCCCTTGATAATTTTAGTCACCTTTTTATGACCTTTCCACAACACTATAATATCCTTTTTGAGGTCAGGCAACCGAAAGTGTACCTGGTATTCCAAATGTGGTCGTGCCATTGGTTGCCTAATGGCATTATGCTGTCAGCAGGGAAGGGGATGGTCTGATCCAATTCCTCCCCCCTCTGCTCCTGCAAGGTTGTTTTTTATTTTGTTTGCTTGTTTTAAGTGGTGGAGCTCAATGTTGTTTTAGTTTGGCCATTAGATCTTTTGTCTAAAAATGAATGAAAGCTGGGACATTTGTAGATATCTATGCAAAGCATAAGTTGCCCTCTTTTGAGTTCTTTGTTTGCTGCTGAAGATTATTCAAAGATGTGACCAAGAAGAAAATTCAGCATGAGACAGAAAATGGGGGGTATACATTGTCTGAAGGCTTCACTAGTTCATTCTGTATTCCTGAATATCGTTCACCATCCTACATGTATTGTTATGTACCGAGTCAGTTGTAGATTCTTTGCTTGGAGGATCTCAAGGCCTTTCTATTCAGTTGTCCAAGGAAACAAGACAAATTCTTGTGTAAACTACTTTTGTGCAACACCAGGTATGGGTGGGTGAGAGGGCTGGAGGAGAATCTCATTTTGGCTTGCATTTTAAGGTGAATGTACCTAATTGGCAATTTCTGAAACAGTCCTTAAACCAGAAGAAAGTGATTCTTTGAAATTTGCACTACTCTGAATTTTGCAGTGCAGTTCTCTAGCCAAGTAACATATCCAAAAATGCATCTTTGGGGGGGGCAGTGGATTGTGCACAGAAATGGATATACAGTCAACTCCCTATTTAGATGCCTCCAAATGATGAATGAACACACACACATGGCCAGCGCCAAACCCATAAGTATGCTCCAAATGTCATAAAGACGTCGTGAAAATATGTGCTGATATCTGGCAAAGAACCACTGCACAAAATGAGGATTGCCTGTATTATGAAAATAAAATTATTATTATTATTATTATTATTATTATTATTATTATTATTATTATTATTATTTTGTACCCCATCCATCTGGCTGGGTTTTCCAAGCCACTCTGGCTTCCAACAAATATTAAAAATACATTAAAATGTCACACATTAAAAACTTCCCTAAATAGGGCTGCCTTCAGGTGTCTTCTAAATGTCAGATAGTTCTTTATCTCTGACATCTGATGGGAGCGCATTCCACAGGGCGGGTGCCACTACCGAGAAGGCCCTCTGTCTGGTTCCCTGTAACCTCACTTCTTGCAATGAGGGAACCTCCAGAAGGCCCTCGGAGCTGGACCTCAGCATCCGGGCAGAACAATGGGGCTGGAGACGCTCCTTCGGGTATACTGGGCCAAGGCAGTTTAGGGCTTTAAAGGTCAACACCAAAACTTTGAGTAAAATAACTTACAAATATGCAGTGTGTTAGGGAAACTTGCTTTGCAAAAATGTATATTAGCCAAATTTGCATACAAAAATGTGTATAACAAATTTGCATGAAAATACTGATGAATTTTCACGAGCACTTCCGCCCCCCCAAACCTCCCCCCCCCAAAAAAAAACTTTTGTGAAAATATGGATAACTGAATTTAAGATTGGGGGGAAATGAGAAACAGAGAAACGGAAATTGTCGGATGTTCCCATTCCTAGTTGGAGATGACTGCTACCATGAAGCTGCATTGTGGGTTTCCTAGTTTTCCAAGGCTAAGCTGAAAAAGAGGGAAGAGTATTTCCTGGATTGGCTACAGATAAAGAGAACAAAAAAATAAATCAACAGGACATCATTTTAAACTTTCTCACTGTTAAGAGCCATATCCCCTCTTCCTTACTTCTGCTCTCTGCTTCCCAAAGGGACCTTATGAATTCAGATGCACTCGAGACAGATGTTTACTGAGCTTACTTGCTCACTGTGCTTTGAGACAGCAGGACATAGAAACCAGCAGATGGAAATAGCTGGGAGCAGAATTGGGGAAAGCTTCTCGATTGCGATTGATTATTCAGCAGTGGAACAGACGGACTCTGGAGGTGGTTGGTTCTCTTGCCTATAGATATTTAAGGGGAATGCTGTAATGAGGCAGTTGAAATAGATGACCTCCAAGATCCCATACACCTCTAGGCCCATCTGCACTGTGAGTTTGAAGCAGTATCATGCAACTTTGAACAGGAATGACTTCTCTCAGTGGATCCTGGGAATTGTAGTTCGTTAAGGGTGCTGAGAGTTGTTAGAACAGGCATAGGCAAAATCAGCCCTCCATATGTTTGGGGACTATAACTCCCATCATCCCTGACCACTGGTTCTGTTAGCTAGGGATGATGGGAGTTCCCAAAACATCTGGAGGGCTGAGTTTGCCTATGCCTGTGTTAGAAGACCCCTATTCACCTCATAGAGCTACAATTATCAGAGTACCATAGGAAGAGGGATTTATTGTTAAACCACTCTGGGAATTGTAACTCTACATGACTCTCAGCAACCTTAATAAACCACAGTTCCCATGATTATTGGACAGGAAACCATGACTGTTTGAAGTAGTATAATAGTGCTTTAAATGTATAGTGCAGATGAGGCCTGTGCTTCTGTGGATCTGAGGTCATTCACCCCCCCCCCCTTGGGCCCAATCTAACCAAATTAGGTCTACAAAATTTACTCTGTATTTCAACCTAAGATTGTTAGAAGCCTGGAGCTTTACCATTGTGCCCACTGATATCTTTCCCCTTGTTTTCACTTACCTTGTAGCCTGAAGAAGTGTTCTGTTAAACTTGCTCAGTGCTTTGATGTTTCCGTTGGCCCCTAATAAAAGGCATTGCACCATAGTTACTTGTAATCTCTCCTCCCTCCCATCCCTAGGAGAACAGAACTCTCTACAATTTTAGCGTCTCCTGCTTGTCATTCTTAGCAAACCAGGGGAGCTGTTACTCAAAGCAACAGTAAACATCCAAAATGGAAACAAAGCTTTTTCCTGGCTGGAAGAATGAAAAGGTTTCCCCAGTATTGAAGGTGTGGGTAGAACTCCACATACAAAAAAGGCAGACTACCTGCAGGGTCTCTAAGGAATTGCTACGCAGATGAAGAGATGAAGTAAGCCTCACATGCCTGAAAGGCAAAAATGGAAGGGTGAAGGGGTGTGCACAGAAGCGGCAGGGGAGGCGTTTTAATTTTTAAGCAGGAGAGATTTAAGCATTTCATTAATTTCCTGCCAAGGTGCCCCTTTGATAAATTACAGGCATCTATTCTCCACCTCCTCCTCCTCTGCGTCCCTCTATTACCCCCACAATCTCCCATGACTGCTTGTTTCTTCAGGCACCAGACAGAGCTGAGAAGCTCCCAGATAATGTCTCTCTGTGTGTGTGTGGAGGGGGCAGGGGGCACAAACGGGAAATAGATCTGCCTGCTTGTTAAGTGTGCAGCTTGCAGCCTTTGAGCTTTTCCTGCCTTATTCCGGCATCTTCAGGGATGCTTCTGTGATGGAGCGACCCGGCTTGTTCCCTGGTTCAGCGTTTCTGACTGCCAACCTCCACTTATTCTAATCTGAGAGACTTCAATAAAAATCTAAAATCTAAAAATGTGATGAAAGTTTTGATTAGAGCTCATATCCACATACAAAGCTGGCTTTATGCTGTCAGACCATTACTGTCCACCTAGCTCAGGAATGTCTTCTTTAATTGGTAACTGGTCTCTTATGGTCTCAAAGCCTCTCCTATGAGAAGAACCCGGTTGAATCAGGTGAAAGGCCCATCTAGAGCCATCACAGTTGTCAACCTGGCTTACCAGGAGTACATGTGAAAAGGATCTACGGAACTTAGTAGACCACAAGCTTAATATGAGTTACCTGTTTGATGCAGCAGCAAAGAAAGCTACTCTAGGGTACATCAACAGTGTCCAGATCAAGGGAAGTAATAGTCCCACTCTATTCTGTCTTGGTCAGACCACACCTGGAACACTGTGTCCAGTTCTGGGCACCACAGTTTGAGAAGGATGTTGACAAGCTGGAACATGTGCAGAGGAGAACAACCAAGATGATCAAGGGTCTGGAAACCAAGCCTTATGAGTTGGGTCAGCAAACTTTTTCAGCAGGGGGCCAGTCCACTGTCCCTCACACCTTGTGGGGTGCTGGACCATATTTTTTTGGGGGAAATGAACGAATTCCTATGCCCCACAAATAACCCTGAGATGCATTTTAAATAAAAGGACCCATTCTACTCATGTAAAAACATGCTGATTCCCAGACCGTCCACAGGCCGGATTTAGAAGACGATTGGGCCGGATCTGGCCCCCGGGCCTTAGTTTGCCTACCCATGCTTATGAGGAACAGTATGAATGCAACAGTAACTCTATCCACCTGTGATTCCCAGGAACTCGTATTCAAAGGCATTGTGGTAGCCACTGAAAGCCTTATCATTCATGAATTTACCTTATCCTCTTTTAAAGCCATCCAAGTTGTTAGCTATTACTACAACTAATGGGAACAAATTCCCTAGTTTAACTACATGACATCTGAAGAATTATTTGCCTTCCCTGCCTCGCCCCCCAACGTTCTTGCATTATGAGAGGAAGAACTTTTCTCTATCCATTTTCTGCATACTATGCATAATTTCATATACTTTTGTCATAAACAGGCCTGCTGAATCTCTGTTGTCCCATCGTTGTACACAAATCTACTTTAACTCTAGGAGCTGGATCCTTTCTTCAAGACCTTTGATTCTGTCTTGCCAAATGCAAGGTGGTTCTTTTAAAATGAGAGGTGATACAAAACACAAGTAAGCGAGAAGATTTAAGGTTTTATTCTAAACAGCAAGCAATATACACATCACCAAGCAAGCACTTTAATCTGCCACTTGGAAGCCCTCAGGAAGTGGCAAAGCGACTCCCCAGGTAGCTTTAGGTCTACACGGCCCTGCCATCAATCAGCCCATGCAAGAGCTTCTCAGAACTGACTGTTAGCCAGCTGAACTATTTAAAAAATTTTAAATGATGCTGTTAAGGTGCTACACTCAATATGCCAGCAAGTTTGGAAAACATGAGTTTGACCAAACTGCAGGAGGCAGTGGAAGACAGGAGTGCCTGGCATGCTGTGGTCCATGGGGTCACGAAGAGTCGGACATGACTAAATGACTAAACAACAACAACAACAAGCCTGTTACACTGTGTGGCTTGCCGGATGTGCTACGTGCTACTGGCTACATGCAGATTATTCATTAGCCGCTTCTCCCAATGCCTCACTTTCTTCAAACAATGTCCAACATATAAAGAAGGTACCCAGCAATATCACTTCCTTCCAACAGATTAGGGCTTTTAAGGCTGTTCTCAGGCATCAAAGAGCTTAAAAAGAGGTAGAGAGGGGAAAGCAAAGAAAGGCAGGAAGGGTAACCATGTCAGATCACTAAACTCCTCGAAATACAATTATCTTCTGGATAGATTGCCCATACAGGTTCTTGAGAAGCACCTCAACTAAATGTTAGGGTGCACCTCGTAGCATTTGCCATCTCTTCAGCATAAAATCTGACGTGTTTGGCCACATTCTGGGGTTTTCTGTGTGAGCTCCTTGCAGCATGGGCATACAAGCTGAGTGCACTGAAATGTTTGCATGCTGAAAGTCAGCCTGAAGGCCACATTTCCTTTTCAGTAGCTAACCATGGACCAACCACATACCAGTGGTGGGTGGGTGAAGCCTGAAACAAAAGTGAGCATGGTCAGAGGCAAGAATGGACAGAGCAATGAATGTGAATGTTGTACAGGAGACTACTTACTGCACATTCCTCTCCATCCAGGTAATCAAGAAGCATTGTCCTAGTCCAAAGGTACATTGCAGCCTGGCAAAAACACTCAAAGAGGGTGCAAAGCATAGCTGGTGAGGGTATGTGGCTTGGGAAGAATCCTAAGGACTAGATACAAAGGTCTGAAGTGCCACATTTGGGGTCTGAAGTTCCCCATCCTTGCTAAAAGTGCTTCTGCTGCGAAGGAAAAACAACAACATCTCAGCCTGTGCTGATTTCTTAATATTGACAAGGGTTGTCTTTAAGTATAATTTCAGCAAAAAAACAGAGGCTTTCCTGTTGGGGTTAATTGAGGAAATTCAAATGAAAGATGTAAATTTGTTCATGTATGCAACAACGGCCACAAGAATACTCCTGGCCCAGAAATGGAAGCAACAAGAACTCCCCACATTGGAAGATTGGCAAGTAAAGATGGTCGAATATGTGGAGCTGGCGAAGCTGACGGGGAAGATTTGGAATCGCCGTGATGATTTGTTTCAAAAGGACTGGGGCAAATTTATACTCCATATGAAAGAAAATTGCAAACAGTTGAATACGTTTGTAGGTTTAAGTTGAAATGTTTGGTAATGGAAAATTAAGGAGCTGATTTACTTACAAGTAGTTGATTGTTAAAAGATTGATTTAAGGTAAAGAAGTGAATTTAGGAATGTGGAGAAATTGGTAATGAGATATGGAAGTCTGTTAGAGGGAAGGAAGGAGGTCGATGCTTTATTTAAGCAATGTTTTAAGTCATGAATTATTATTATTTTTTATTCTTTGATACTGAAATGTAATAAAATATGGAAAACTTAATAAAAAATATATTAAAAAAAAGACAAGGGTTGTCTTTGGGTAGGGATGAATTATTGAATGGTCTTGTTAGGAATTGGCCCAAAGCTTTGGCTGCATTTTTGCCGTGGTGGAAGCAATTCCCATGTGGTTCAGAAGCTTGCAAATTCTCATCTGCTGTTTAGCTTTGCGCCTGGCCATAGATTTCTTCTCTATCAGGATTTTTCTTCCCTTAGGCATTGCTCTCTTGCAGCGTTTGCTGGGCTCCTCCAAATGCAACAAGTGTGCTGACTTTGTTCAGAACCATCCAACATGTGTTTAGGAATTCAGCTCATCTCCTCACAGACTGCTCAGAACTTAACTTGCCCCTCTATCTTTCCCTCTTCTTATCTTTCCCAAAGCCTGTCATGTATTTAGAGATCTATGCGCATTGTCCGTGCGGGCAAATTCAATTTCTCTCCTTCCATCGCTGTGATATAAAATTAAAGATTAAGGCAAGCACTCTTGCTGCCGTGACCCCTGGCGGGGATTTATTTGTCTTAGGCATTGTTCCTCAGAAGGACTTTGCTATCTCATGCGTAATGTGTAACTAATGTGTGTCTCCTTTGAGTGCATTCTGGTTTTCCTTTCTGTATTTGTAAGAGGATTTGAGGAGGCAGAAGTCTATGGGTCTTTCGATTTCTTGTCTCTGGGGTGATCCTGTAACCAGATTGCCTAGTACTAGCATTTTGAGTTGAGGCATTCATATGAATGCCACCACCTACCATGGCATGGTACTGAACCCCCTGCCACCTTTGGTCTTTCAATTCACCTTTCAGCTGTTGGCAGAGTGGTAAAATGGGTTGTTATAAAAGGACAACAGGAGGTAACATAATTGAAATTCGCTCTGCTTGTGAGAAAGAAGAAAATAAGTTTTAATCCAGGGTGGATCTGCAGCCTCAGACATACACATTTGCCATGAACCATAAAAGGCAAATGAGATATGTATGACCAATATCAAATAATAATAATAATAATAATAATAATAATAATAATAATATAAAAAAAAATTGTGGAACTCTACTTCCGTTCTTGATGGATAATCATAAAAGAGACAGGGCACTAACCACTGCTAGATCAGACTTGTGGAATTGGTCCGATTTAATAATCCATGTAACTTTGGGATTTGAAACTGTGTGCGGGTGAGTGGATGGCTCTAACCTTCTATTTGACCTGCTTCTGTCTGGATTTCTTTGGTTTTCATTCATTGAGGACACTGGTGTCAAAGTCTTGGCTAAGTTTCAGGGGTCTGTCTGCAAGTAATCATAATTAATCCTGTTTTCGAGGATGGCAGAGGTGAGAATTAGTTGTGATTGCTTTTTAAATCACAGGGTAAAAAGGAGAGTGTGCAGGGCTTTCAGAATGGCAGTCCTTGTGAGTTTTAAATGCATTCACATTTCTTTCTTCTACATTTAATAGAAAACACATTTGGCTTTCATTTCACTGTGGGAAGGACATCCGTTTGAAGCAGCTGACCACTTACCTCCAGTTTCTTCTTTTTAAATCATAAATATTGAACACTTGAGCTAGTGCAGTAGGAAGGAGTGGGTGAATCTGTCTATTTCTAGCCTGTGGCACCTTTGCATATGTTCACACATCAGCCCATTCTCTATTGCTTCTGTATTTATATGTGATTTAAATTTTTTTTTAAAAAAATCCACGTAGTTTTGTTCATTTAAACCAGGGGTCAGCAACCTAAGGCCCATGGGCTGGAACCAACCTGCGGAGGTCATTTGACCAGCCCACGAGCCCCCAAACCGTGTTGCCTGCTCGTGCACTGTACTAAACTGGCACAACGCGGCGTGGGGACTCGCTTCCACGGCGCCGAAAATCGCGTCTTTGCAGACGCCGGAAATCGTGGGTGCGTGCGCGCCCATGGAAGGATCTCTCTGGGACCATTCCGGCCCATGCAAGGTAAACCTTGCTGACCCCTGGTTATTATTATTTTATTATTTATTTATTTACGGCTATTAGCCCATAAAGTGTGTACAAACATAAAAACACAGAGACATAAAGACCGATATATCCGACAACAGAAGGTGAACACCACGATGCAAGGGTGGGTAATTGAGCAAAGCCAAATGACAGCTTGGGGCCAGGAGAGCTCCAAGGGACGATTCACAGAAAAAGAAAAACTGAAGACGAGATCCGACATGCACTCTCATCATAACAGTCCAATTAGTTTTGGTGTTTTTGTTGTTTTTTGGTGGTTTTTGTGTGTGAGATAACCGCATTCGGGAATCTCGCCACCTGCAGAGTTACAGAAGGATCTGTATCCTGCAAAAGCAGTGCGGCGTGTGACTCAACAGGCCTGCCAACCAAGCGCAGTAAAGCAGGACCCAGGAATTTAGTCCTGGCTATGCTATGTAGGGGACAGTTGAACATTATATGTGGAAGAGATTCAACAGTTTTCCCGTCACACACGCATAGCGGAGACACCAAACCCTTGGAAAATCTGTGGCTCAGCAGGTTCGATGGAAAGACATTGAACCTTGCACGAATAAATGCAAGTCGGTGTGGTACTGATGAAAGAGATGACATGTATGATGGAAGGCCAAGTGGTGGGGTTATTCTGTGATACCTGGGGGAGCAGACACCCCCACCACTGGCGAGGTTGTGTTGATTTTCAATGTGTGCTAATCTTTGCTCAATAAGGCTTTTGGCTGAGCGTAAGTTCATCTTTAAGGAGTCCGCTGGGGAAATTCCGATGCTCAGACGTTTGGCTTGGATTTTCCCTACCCACGGATTGACAAAGACGTCCCGCCAGAGGCACTGAAAAAGATAATGGTCGGGAAGCCTATGCCAGCTGGATAGGCAAAACCATGGGTAGGCAAACTAAGGCACAGGGGCTGGATCCGGCCCAATCGCCTTCTAAATCCGGCCTGAGGATTTTTATTTAAAATGCATCTGTGGGTTATTTGTGGGGCATAGGAATTTGTTCATTCCCCCCCCAAAAAAAATATAGTCCAGCCCCCCACAAGGTTTGAGGTACAGTGGACTGGCCCCCTGCTGAAAAAGTTTGCTGACCCCTGGTTTAAGCTATGAAGAACTGAATTGCAACACTTGGAGATGTATTAAATCTGGTGTATAGTTAAGTTCTGATCTGCACATCAGTCCAAGTGGTGTGGATCAGGTCAGTTAATCCAAAGTTGTGGGTAGCTCATAATTATTTCAATCATAGAATCATATAATTGTACAGCTGGAAGGGAACCAAAGGGTTGTCTAGTTCAATCCCCTGCATTAGCTATGCCCACCTCCCTTCAGGACAGCTGAAGCCTAGAAAGGGATGTGTTTATGCCAGCAACATTTTTAATTGTCTGGGCTAATTTGTTCTAATTGATGGACAAGATATTGTGGGATTCAGAATTCAGGTCTACGGAAAAAACAAATAAATGCACAGCTGGCACCAACAATTTTGGGAATGAAGCCCTATAAAGATCCGAGGAAATATAAGAATTGCAATGTTTATTTGATAAATCAGGCGAATCTATTATAATACATAGATCAGCTCACAGGATGCGCCCTCCAATTAATCTGTCATCAGCTTTTAAACTTCTGAAATTATTTTTTAATACAAGGACTTACATAAACTGTAAACTGAGGAATGACTGTCTTAATATGATGCCTGCCATGATGCAGTTTAATTGGTTAATTATATGTGTTACAGTTAGATATAAGATTTCTCTAATTGTGTGACAGTGCTAAAATTATATTCTTTTCAAGGAGCTTATGTAATTTGAGGTGCCTGGAATTTTTTAACCCTCTTAGAGAAGCAGCTTGATGACTCTTTGGAACAAGATGGAAGCTGAACCAGATGGCAGACACCCTGTTGTGACGCAGCCACATTGTGTGCTGTTGGGGATAATTTCTGTGCAAAAAGGAGTAAATTTTGCTTCCTAGTGTGTGCAGCAGTACGAAACTGCTGGATATATTCTTCTCATCTTTTTTGTGGCCTTTTGTTTGCCATCCCATTATATAGATACTTGAAGCCTTATTGATGGGCCATAGTTCAGTGCTAGAGAAGTTGCTTTGCGTGCAGAAGGTCCCAGGTTCAGTCACTGGTATCTCTAGTTAGGGATAGAAGAGACCCCATCTGAAACCGTAAGAGAGCCACTGCCTGTCCCTTTAGACAGTGCAGAATTAGATGGACCAAGGATCAGTGCTTCTAAGAAGTGCTGCCTATTTTTACTTTGGTTTTATTTGCTAGATGGCATTGAGCTCAATGGGTTCAGAAGCAAGAGAGATCCTCTGAAAATGAATGTGCTACAATCATACCTCATGTTGCGTCTGCTTCAGGTTACGTCTTTTCAAGTTGTGTCCCATGGCAACCCAGAAGTACAGGAATGATTACCCAGAAGTACCGGGTTTCGCGGCTTGTGCATGCGCAGAAGTACTAAATCGCACCATGTGTGTGTGCAGACGTGGCACTTCTGGATGCGATCGCATCAAGTTGTGGAAGTGCCTCCGGGACAGATTATGTCTGCAACTTGAGGTTCCACTGTATTGTGCTTTGGAGTTCAGCAGCACATCAGATGAAGGGTGGTATAGATATTTAATTAATAATAACTCTTCTTCTTGATAAAAGTAATAAACATTTGAAGAAAAAATACGTGCTGACTGAAGTGAAAAAGCCCCAGTTACCTGCCAATGCTCCCCCCCTCCCCACCTGTAATTCTGGTCTCTTGGGCTTACTGTGCGATGGTGACTTGATGAGGTCTGATGAGTTGTCTGCCAGCCCAGTTGCCAAACATATTATTTAAATAAGTTGCAGCCTGAAATGTGAGGTATAACTTGTTCAAGGAAGATGATCTACAGATACTGCAATTAAGCTGACAGTATTGTGTCAGAAATTCACTGTGGCACTGAAATTGGCAGCACTAAGAAGCCATGTGGGACTGGAGAGCCTGTTCTCCATTTGCCTGAGCATCTAATTGGCTTTCAGCTGTAACCTGGATGGTGTTTTCATCTCCTCTTTTAGGGCAGAGATTCTTAGCAAGAAGAGGAGAATAGGTCACGGGCCTTTTCTGATGTCTAGAGCTGGGTGATTTATCGATAATATCGTCCAAAACCACTTTGAAGTTGCGATCTACCACAATGTCTGAAATAAGGATGGAACTATGCAGAGGTTTTCAACATTGTGATATATGACCAGCTAAGCATTGCAATCTACCACAATGTCTAAAACTGATAAATGACAATATTATC
Source organism: Podarcis raffonei (assembly GCF_027172205.1). Taxonomy (NCBI): domain Eukaryota; kingdom Metazoa; phylum Chordata; class Lepidosauria; order Squamata; family Lacertidae; genus Podarcis; species Podarcis raffonei. The sequence goes on from NC_070621.1 coordinate 7,424,161, forward strand.
AGTCACCACATGGTCACTTTCATTAGCAGACAAGCCAAAATGCATCAAATATACATCACACTATACCAATATATCACAATGTCTGAAATAAGAATGGAGCTATGCAGAGGCGAACAAGACAGGGTAACATCCTGGCAACTTAAGGGTCTAAAACTGATAAGGGTATAAAACTTCTGCCACGACCTCCCACTGCCACCACGGGGTCTCACAGGCTGCCACAACTTTTGCCGCTGCTTCTCACTGGTGCAGCAAAACCTTGCAGGCCATCACCACTGGTATTGCCTCTACCTCCTTCCACTGTTCTCGAAGCTACCAGCATGAGTTTGACCAAACTGCGGGAGGCAGTGGAAGACAGGAGTGCCTGGTCCATGGGGTCACGAAGAGTCAGACACGACTAAACAACTAAACAACAACAACCTTCCACCATGATGAGGCCTTGTAGGCTGCCTCTTACCACTATGAGGGCTCGTGGCCGACCACTGCTTGTGCTGCCACTGCAAGGCCTCACAGGCTGCTGCTGCTACTGCCACCACCTTGAGCAGCACCACCTGGCAGGCCACTGCCACTTCTGCTGCCGCTTCCTATTGCCATGATGAGGCCTGTGAGGTTGCCATTGTTTGTGCTGCCGTCACCATGCCACCACTGCTTCTGCCGACTTGCAGGCCTGCTGGCAGCCCCTGATTATTTGGAGTCACTATGACTCACCACTGTATTTTGGATTGTCCTGAATGCAACCATTTGATAGACAAGCCCAAAACCAAACATCCTGCTTGGATGCATTTTGGTTTTCCTGCTGAGAAAAGTGACCATGAGGTGGTTAATAATATCATCATTGAACAATTTAGTAGTAGAAAGGACATTACCCTGGTCGTCTCTGCTTAGTTCCATCCTTATTTCAGATATTGTGATATATCAATATATTGTGATGATATATTGCAATATTGAAAACCAGATATTGGCCAACCCTACTGATGTCATAGGAAGCTTGGGTTTACAACTACTTGACTAAACCTCTTCTTCCATTGCTGGGAGGAGTTTGAAAGCAACAGCTTCCAGTTTTAAATGCAGCACAGTTCATCATGACATCCAAACTTGGGGAACTGCAGTTGGTTTAAGCTCTTGTAAGACCAACCAGGATGAAACCATAGTTTTAGGCCCTGGCTTGTCCACTAACAAGAATTTAAAGAGGTTCTCCCGAGTTCTCCCGAGTTCAGACATAATGATGAACAGCAGCTTAAACAACAGCAACCTATTAATCTTTTTGTCATGGTCACTAAAAAGCAGAAGGAAGAATGTGCAAGCCCATTAGTGTTGGCCATCCACATAGGACGAAATCTGGTTTCCTGTTATGGCAGTGTTGCATCTTCTCTGCCATACAGCTACAAGGAAGCATGTCAGTAGCCACTAAGAACATAAGAATTTTGCTGGCTTGGACCAAAGGCCCATTGAGTCGAGGACTCTGTTCTCATAGTGACCAACCAGATGCCCCTGAGGAGCTGTCCTGGCCTACCCTAGCTAAGGAAGGCACATGTCTGATAGCTGAGTCTTTATTGACAAAAAGAAGCACGTACAGTAACAGACATGGTGCTTTGGATGCACATGCACACACTCCTCTAGCTACTAAGCAACTTCCCTCACATATCTGCACTCTGCGGAGCAGTTGCAGCAACAGTGAGATCCTGCCCCTCCCTGACGGGTTGCGCTCCCACAACCTGAGACTTCTACTGCACAGACGCCATCACTGCTCTTCCCAATTCAAGCCCCTCTTTGTTCCAGGGGTGAAGTGGGGAAAGATGGGAAAACTACTGACCCATCTGTCACCAGAACAGCCTTTTCTTCCACCACATCCTATACACGTTCCTCCATCTCAGACTGCCCTGATTCTCCCTCCTCCCCCTGCCCTGGGTCCTGCCTTGTAGGTGGCGTCAAACCCCATAGATTGTTGGTCACCTTTACTAGATCACTCTCTTGCCCCCCTTCCTCTGCCACACAGTCTTCAGAGCCCTGCCAGGAGCCCACAGTAGGGCATGAACACACTAGCACTCTCCCTTGAACTCCTCCTCTGTTTTATGGAAGGAGTATTTATGTCCCAGAGTGAGCACACAATGGTACATACAAAATCTCATTGCGAAGCTGAGCATACAGGAAGATCTCAAGGAAAAGACTTGCATGCCACTGGTGCTGTGTGCATGAGTGAGTGTGTGTGCATGTTCATGTAGTACTAATCCCAAATGTGACTTGAGTACAGTTTGGAACTTCAGAGAACCAGAATTCTAGTCTGTGTAGCATTTTAGTTTTACACTAGGGCTGCCTCAGAAGAACTTTGTATAAATAATCCCTTGCACGTTTGAGAGAAAGTGTAACAAAACTCCATGTACATTCAAAACACACCCCCCCCCCAAAAAACCTAGCACTTGGATTTTCTTTGCAAAGTGTCTGAGGATAACAATAACCACTGCCTCCCTCACCTGTTCAGGTTCCCTTGTAAAAGACATTCTTAAGGAAATTTTGCTAATGTTTGTGTTGCATTTTTAATGTACTCACTCCTTCAGGCTGCATGCTTGCTTTAAAACATGTTAGACTAAACTGGCAGGGAAAGTGTTGGACAATGATGTTATAACTGCTTTGAGAGTTCCTGACTCAATGTGTAAACAATACAAAGCACGCATATTATTTATTTCAACAAATCTAGTCAAGGAGTGGCAGAAAGGCTGACAATTACTCTGACAATAGGGCTAATGTCCACTTTTCTGCTACGCACCCTCCTCAGCTATAATGTCCAGATGGGTTTATGTAAACATTTAAAGATAAAAAGTGTGAATGCGATAAACATATGCTTGGCAATATGTAGATCATGAAAGCCTATGGCTGCTACCTAATTAAATGAATCAACAGTTGATGAATCAGCTAGAGCTCATATGCTTGATCAATTATATTTGCATATGAAAAAATAGTTCTAAAGAAGAAGAAAAATGCTGTATTTTTTTGTGACTGACACATGTCACTGCAGGGATCTTAAAAAGATGCAACATCCCCACCATCCATCTCTCTCTCTCTCTCACCTAGGAATGGAATAATTCTTCTACAATTGCACTTAGCACATGCAGGCATTACAACTACTTGCATTAAAATATATACCTCTATTAGATAGCTTCTGGCCAATTAATCAGGGACACTTCAGTTGTAAATTTAAAATGTTTTCGATCTTTGTACCCATAGTACGCAGACTTGTCAGGATCAGCTAAAACTCCTCATTGAGAGAGTGGTGACTCACCCAGGAATGCTTCTGCGAATCTGAACAGCCCATGTCCTTCAAATTTGTTTACGTATTTTATAAAAGTTTTTTTTGCTGCACCCACATGCCTTCAGAACAGCTTACAAAATCAAATACAATTCAAAACACATCATATTGAAATAAAATAATGTGAATGAAAGCAGATTGTAGCAAATGACACAAAATAAAAACCAAAATAAAAACAGCCATGAAAATTGCAGTAAAGATTATGGGTAGGCAGGAGAAATGAGTAGGTGGGATGGGAGAAATTTCAAAACCAAAGGCCCAGCGAACTACAGTGAACTCAGCAGCCTTTCATAAAGCCTGCAATTTAGAGGCTTAAAGTGATTAAACATTTTCCAAAGAAAGAACATTCCACAACCTCGGTGCCACTACTGAAAAGGTTCTGTCCTACAACACCACCGCTGGAAGCAGTGAACATGAGAACATAAAATGAGCTGCTGGATCATCCCAATTCCCATCTTAGTCCAGTATCCTGTTCTCACAGTGGCCTGTGGGAAAGCTGTAAGCAGGACATGAGTGCAATGACGCCCTCCTCACTTGTGAATCCCAGCAACTAGTATTCAGAGAGGCATAGTGCCTTTGATTGTGCAAGGAGAATGCAGCCATTGTAGCTAGTAGCCATTGCTAGGGTTGCCATCTGTCCCTAGAAAAACGCGATAGTCCCCCTTTTTTTGGAGACAAGTTCTCCTGTCCTGTTTGGACTTCAAATGGGATGACTTGCTTCATGTACTCAAGCTCCTCCTCCTCCTCAAACTTTGGGGGCAGAGGGTGGGTCCAGTAGGAGGAGGAGAGTGAGAGCTTGAGCAGGAGTTTGTGCAGGCAGAAAGTGGGTCTATGAGGAGGAGAGTTGAGAGCAAGAGTTATCGTGGGACATGGGCAGAGGGTGGAGTGGGGCTGAGAAGAGGAGTTTGAGAGAGAGAGAGCTTTTGCACAGGCAGAGGGTGGGTCACAGAGAGCAAGAGAGTGGGTTTGCAGTGCACAGTCCTCCTATACTGTAGTTTTGGATTTAGTATGGGATAGAGGGTGGGTAGCATAGCTGTCAACTTTCAGATTTGAAAATAAGGGATCAGCAGCCTCACCTGTCCTGGGGACAGTCTATGGGATATCTAACAATATGGGATAGCAGCGGGAAGCAGCGGGAAACGGCGCTGGAATAAGGGAATTTCCCACAAAAAAAGGGAAGGTTAACAGCTATGGTGTGTAGGAGTGTAAGAGGGAGTTTGCAGGGGCCTAGTCTGGTTGCCGGGGGGGGGGAGAGTTTTTGCACAGGCAGAGATGGGTGGATTGGAGATGGAGACTTGGAGACAGAGAGTGAGAGGTTTTGCATGTGCCTGTTTTTTCCCATTGAATAAACCATTGTAAGCCCCGTGTTCCATTGTAATTGATTGCTTTGAAGTAACTTCTACACCAGGTAAAGTAATTTTTAACTCCCCCCCCCAACCTGTCCGATATTTTGCCAGACCTGTCCTGGCAATGGTAATTGATACCCTTATCATCCATGAATTTGTCTAATAATCCCCTTTTAAAGCCATCCAAGTCAGACTGAGGCCTCTGCACTGGGAAGATTCAATGCATTTTTGTAAAAAGCTTCCTGATGTTCCTGGATATTTTAAATGTCTAGTTACCGACTGTAAATTGTGTTGTTTTTCTCCTTTGCTGTTTGCCATTCTGGACCACTTGGGTGTGTGGGTAGGACAGAAATCAAACAGATGGAAGTGGTCTGTAACGTAGCCTAGGCCCAAATCATATGAATATTATAACAACCACCTGTTTGGCACTTTTGGAGATCGTGCTTAAACCAGGCTTGTGAGTGTCCTTTTCTTCTGAAGTAAAGAGTTTGAAAGCTTTCACTTCTAGTTTATATTACCCACAAGTTGTCATCTCATCCAAACTGCTGTTATGGTTATTTTAGTTTGTTTAAATAAGCCAGTTTCATAGCCACAGTTAGTTGCGTTTGGACTCCACAACAAGTGGAAATGGATGGGTCCCCCAATTTTTGTTCTCTCATTTTCCATTTTTAAATTCAGTTCTCCACATTGCAGGAATTTACAATTGAAAAATCAAATTTGCTGTCAGCCCATCTAATAAACACATTTGTGTGTGTGCAATTTTGCTCAATATACCTATTTTTGCAGAACAATTTCCCCTAATACAATGCCTTTCTGTATGTTATTTTCATTAATATATGCACTTTACCTCAGCGTATGGACTGTTGTACACAATACTTGGCTGGAGGACTACCTTCAGAACTCAGAGAATGTGAATTCCCACTTCCTTAGTAAGTTGTGAATAATCAAAACTGAAAGCAAAAAGTTTCCAGAAACTTTTGAGAGGAGGTGACTTTATCTGGCTCATTTTCCTCATGCTAAATGTGTCTGGAAATGAATTGGGAGCCAGTACAGCTTCATCTCTAGCATTTACCTTCCAACTATTCATTCCTGCGGCTGTTAAGCAACCTGTTGGCCCTGCTACAAGCAAAGTGATTGCAAAAGCAGACAACTCCCGTTTGGTTGAAATGTATAACTTTATTCAGGCGTCTCTGAATGCACCTTTTTGCCCACTCCACCTGGCAAGATTTTAGTCTGCTGCTTAGCTGCCAAGTGATTCATCCCTCCTGGCATGACCCCATATACCTGTGGTAGTGATACACCTGTTGGGAACAGCTGCTCCCTCAAAGAGTGAGAGATTTCAACGTCCAAGCAGAGATGCTAACAGCGTCTGTTGGACATCATGTAGGCAAAATTGGTTCAGTCTCATCTTGTGCTCCCATTGCAGAGCGGTATACCTGTCTTAGCCGTCTGCTTTGCCACCTGAGTTTTGGAAAGCAAAAGGGAGGGGGGAGCTAACTGGGGCACTGATATACATTTAACAATATGTATCTAAGTTGACTTTTAAGTGAGAATAGACATGAGAAGACTCGAGTATAAAGTCTACTAAAGAGAACTGGGTTGGGGGGGATTAGCAGCTTCAGAATGTAGTGATAACCACTGGCTTGGCTTCAGATAGAGCACTGCTTATGCTAAGAGTCAGTCTTCATCTGTCTGGTGTGGTTACAGCAGGGATGGACGAACTGTGGACCACCTTGGCCCTCCAGTGTGTGAAGAGGAAGACTGCCTCTGAACATGGCAGTTCCATGTAGCAGATCATTCCTAAGTACATTTGTTGTCCCAATAATTCAGTGGAAGGGGAGCAGGGGCTAAGAAAGTGTGGCTTGCTCAATGCTAGTGTGTGTGTGTGTGTGTGTGTGTGTGTGTCAGTCAGTCTGTCTGTCTGTCTGTCTGGTGAGGTTGTACTAGGGACTTGCAAATTCACACTCCTACCCAGAGATGGAAAGACCTGTAAGTTTTGTTTCTCTCTGTATCTCATTTATCCAATCTTATATTCTGCTCTTCACTTTTCAGCAGCAATTTGCAATTTAAAATATTCTCATAAAAATTCATCAGCATTTTATTTGATTTTCTCCAAAACACACACATTTTTATAAACACATTTTTATAAACACATTGTTTTATAAACATATTTTTGGCTATGCATTTTCACAAGCAGTTTCTCTTATGCAATGCATGTTTGTATTTTGTTTTCACTAACATATTCATTTTGTGTGTACCTTTCCCCTAATCTATACAGTGGTACCTTGGGTTACAAACACCCTGGGTTACAAACACTTCAAGTTACAGACTCCACTAACTGGGAAGTAGTACCTCAGGTTAAGAACTTTAACTCAGGATGAGAACAGAAATCGTGTGGTGGTAGCAGGAGGCCCCATTAGCTAAAGTGGTACCTCAGATTAAGAATGGTTTCAGGCTAAGAACGGACCTCCAGAATGAATAAAGTTCATAACCAGAGGTACCACTGTATATGTTTTGTACACGTTGTGTGGTTGGAGAAGTGCATCACATAATTCAGAGAAATTCAGATTTCAAAGGATGACTGTGTTTCCATTCGCATATTGCTTCTGAAAGTGTGAATTGGATAGATTTAGATGTGAACTCGTCATCACATTTCTCCATGAGCAATATTTCAGGGGCCGTATGGAATGGACTGGGCCAGAGGGAAAAGTATGCAGAGCAGCATATTTAACACTTAAGTTAGTACAGCAGGCTGCATTTCAGACTTGCAAAACCCACTATTTCTTACACTCCCCCCACCCCTGGACCTCTTTCCCCACCCAGGTAGCAAGAGGCGTTGTAAAAGTTCAAGGGCACATTCTGGCTAGGTAAAAGTACTTAAGTCCACTAAGGCATATGGCCAAGGGGTCAGAGAGAATGGAGAGCTGCATTTGGTCCCTGGGCTGGAGGTTCTCTACCCCTGATATAAATCGTATTGGACAAGATGGAAGAGTTTTCTGGATTGATGTGTACCTTCTTATTTTTATTTTTATTTTTATTTTTATTGGGTTTTATAAACAAGAATAATGTTATACAAACAAGTATACCAAGTTTTCTCATGTTATTTGTATATCACAAAAATAGCATAATAAATGTGGGGGGAAATCTGCAACGTAAGTCTCATTATTAGTGGTCAGTGTATAAGTTATTGGTTTATGAATGGCCAAACTTGGCCCTTCAGCTGTTTTGGGACTACAACTCCCATCATCCGTAGCTAACAGGACCAGTGGTTAGGAATGGTGGGAATTGTAGTCCCAAAACAGCTGGAGGGCCAGGTTTGGCCATGCTAGGAAGAAGAAGAAGAAGAGGAGGAGGAGGAAGAGTGGCGAGTGGGGTGGGGTTGGGTGGTTATGTTTCTATTATTCTACTTAGTGTATGTGAGGGATCGTGTCAGTTACCTGTATGGGTTCTGTTACCATTCACTTGTTGTATTTCCTTGGTGGTGAGAGAGGTTGGGTGTGGCTTAGGGTGTGGTTGGTTGTCTTTGGTTGGCTGTAGTGAGGATTTTTTTTTATGTGTGAGTGGGGTGTGATTGTGTAATGTGTACTTTCTTATGTGGAACTAGCAAGAAAGTAAAATGGAAACATTTTAATGTTTGATGATACCTTGAGCTGGACTCATTTTTCATATTTTAATGTATGAATAGTTAGAATTCCAGGCGTGGTACCTGGAATTCTAAACTATCCTCTTAAAGGAATGCCCCTTTCCATTGTTGCAAGTTTTTGTTTATAGATTTTATGACATATATTGCAAACTGAAAGGGACTTGATGCATGTCACCTTGTGAGTCACAGGTATATGTAGTGAGACTGCAGTTGCAAGACTCTTCTGGTGTGCAAGCCCCTGAGAAACCCTCTTTCAATACCCTCCACGGGTCCAGTTTTTGACATTTTAGTAAACCTTGGAAGGGTGTATTTTTCTCACTGTTTTCTCAAGGAAATGAATGTGTTTCTTTGGGGAGTACTTTTCCTGTTAGACATGGTATGCCTTTCCCCTCATTTGTAGAGGTGCCCATGGTGATTTGAGCCTTTTTTGGATGTGATACATGGCACAGGATGACAGTGCAGATGTATTCCATTTGCACCCAGACAACTTGAGGAGATTAATTTTGAACTTTTTGAATACCAAGCAATGCAATTATTTTTGGAAGCTTTTTGCACTTTCTTAAGTCTGCCTGTATTTTCCCCTGAGCCCCTGACACTCTATTTTTTGTGTGGAAATTCTCTCATCTTTACCCATCTTCTCTTCATTGCAATTGCTTGAAGACTAAATATTTGTTTTCATAAGGGGAGTGCGGAGTAAAGAACATTACAGGTGCTCTTTTCTCTTGCTACCCTAAGTAACTTGGACTCCTGGTATTACCAGTAACCAGCTCTGATTGTCCAGTTCTGGGCACCTTTCCTCTTAGGCATGCAAGCCTATGGCTCAAGCTATATGTACTATGCAGAAGGCTAACCACTGCATAGGAGGCCGAGGGGTCTGCCTCCCAGTAAAATATTTAAGGGGAAATCCCCCCCCAAAGTTGATGGATATTGCCATTCAAATGGTGTCTGTACACATCATGTGATCGATTATTCAGGGCAGGGCTTACTTGCGTGGCCCCCCACCATTTTATTCAAGTTGGCATCCCTAAAAGGCTGGATATCCTGGTGTTAGGATTTTGACTGTACTACAGCTGCAAGGGCCTAACAGGTTTGTGTATTAACCATTTTCTTGATCAAAACTTGCTCTTTGCCCTATAGAAAGGAGCCAGCATGGGTGTAATGGTTAAACCACTGTGGAATCCAGAATTGGCCTCCACAGTCACTTACAGACTCACTGTTAAGGCCATGTTCATGGAAGACAATCTTACTTGGCTACGAGTGATCGCCAAAGAAGAAATGGTTAGAATGTTAGTGTTGGGATGCAGCCAAGGAATCGGGGGCAATTGGCAGGCCTCCAGCTGCCCCCAGCCCACCGGCCGGTGTGCTGGGCGATCTCCAGTTCTTGGATCAGCATGAAACTGCAACCCGAGCTTCAGAAGCCTTCAGAAGCTGGAGCACGCAACTCAGCAGAGTAAATAACGCTGCGCAACAGAAGTGGCAGGAGACGGCTGTATGAGCATATTTACAAGCAGTTTATTTTGTGTACATCAGGACAATAGGAAAAACATGTCTTCTCCCCTTCATGTCCAAGCAAGCAGCATAAGCAATAGCTATACACAAACGGAAGTTCCCAGCAAGCTGTGCTGGAGTGTAAACAGGCATGTGACACACAACAGTCATGCCTGTACTTAAGGTGGAACGGAATATCCTAACAGACCAGGACTGCATATATACCATATGTTTAAAACACCACCAGTCAAAAGAATTTTGGGAACTCTAGTTTACCCCTCACATAGCTACAATTCCCATCACCCTTAATGAAATACAGTTCCCAAGATTGTGTTTATGGGTGGGCGGGTGTCCTTTAAATGTATGATGTGCACACAGCCCAGGTCTCTAGGGAGCCCCATGTTCAAATGTGGAGAGACTCAGCCATTCAGCCTTGGGCTAGTCATGCTTTCTCAGTCTAAGCAACTTGATAGGGCAGTTGTGAGGTTAAAATGGGGTGAATAATAAAATGGGAGGGAATAATGTATACTGTCCTGATCATCTAAGACATGGGTAGGCAAACTAATGCCTGGGGGCTGGATCCAGACCAATCGCCTTCTAAATCCTGCCCGCAATGGTCCAGGAATCAGCATGTTTTCACATGAGTAGAATGTGTGCTTTTATTGAAAATGCATCTCTGGGTTATTTGTGGGGCATAGGAATTCGTTCATTTCCCCCCTCCAAATTATAGTGTGAGGGACAGTGGACCCGCCCCCTGCTGAAAAAGTTTGCTGACCCCTGATCTAAGAGGAAGAGCAGTCTAAATATGTCATAAAATAATGCACGTAAAATACTTCAACTGCCCCACCCCCTCTACTGGAGATATACAAAGCAAATATTGGGCTGGGGGGGGAGAGGCATTTCCATTGGGAAAACTACAAAGATTGGTGTAGCGCATTTAAAATCAACAAATGTATTGTGGTATAAGCTTTCATGTGCTGCAGTCCATTTCTTCAAATCTGGTGTGTTGCTGGGGTAGCCTAGGAAGCCCAAGATTTGGGACTTTTGTGCAGAGTCTTCACAAGTTGTCTGAGCACTGGTGGCTGTGGCCCTTGGAACCAGTCAGGCACATAGCTGTCAACTTTTCCCTTTTCTTGCGAGGAATCCCATTCAGAATAAGGGGATTTCCCTTTAAAAAGGGGAAACATTGACAGCTGTGGTCAGGCACAAGGCAGGAAAACCAAACAGTAGGCAGAGCCATCACCTGTCTGGTTGTAAGAATACTGGCTGAGTGCAGACTTGAGTTTGGTTGGGCCTCGCCCCATTTGCTTGCACAGACCATCATCCATGGTGTTGGAAGGAACTAATAGACAATGCTTCACATATGGCAGAGGGAAGGGTATTCCACAATGTGGGGGCATGGCAGAAAATGTCCATATTTGGGTCACTGGAACAATATGCAGATTTCATTCAAAGTTGTGCCATAGGCCCGTGCCCTGAGTTCTTGAAGTAGCTAGCTGCTCCCCTGTGTCTGATACATGAAATATATGTTGCTGATGTAACTTGATAATGGCTCTGGGCACACTGATGGTGTACACAAACAATATATCTCTATAAAACACGCCTGTTGTAATCCCAGCTTTGCATTTGAGCCTTCTGCTGTCTCCCAGAAAGCTCTGGTGATATTGCAAAGTTTGAACCTTGGCATGCACCACTGCTGTTGCCTTCCACATGAGGCATCTGTTATGCTGAAATATTTACACATTAAAACTGCCTAAACATATTTACACAATAGTCGGAAGGGTTCCCAGAGCAATTGGCTCAATAATAAAGCTTCAAAGACAACAACAAAAAAGAACTCAAACCCCCCCCCCCCATTTCCGATGTGAACAATAACATTTCTTCTTTTACTCAGTTCCCAGCTCCATGAATTGTTTTGAATTGCCCATAAATACATTTTAAAATGCTTTTCAGTACACTTGCATGTGTTCTGTCTCCCATGGTTTATGTGGGTGGGAGGTAACTTTAGTTCCTGAAAAACAACCACAACCACAGGGAACAAATGGTGAGGCCTCCTTGGGAGGGCTGCACAAACTCCTGCTGTCTCTATTTTCCAGCAATGGTCCTTATTCCCTATCCCCAATGCATGCCCCTGGCAAAACACCATCACTGGTTCATCAATATATTTGATTTTTGGGCAGCTTTTTTTCTAGAAAAAGATGTGCCGGAGCTCACCATGAGCACCTCCATCGTTCTCTTCTAATGGCAATGGTGCCCACCTGAGAGGTGCTAGAACTGAGTTCCATTGAATTCCGGCTGAAAAATAGCCCTGATTTGGGGGTGAAATTTATGAGGATTGAAAGAAAAAAGGTCATACTTAGCCCCACTTCTATCACTGCTGCTCATTTAGTAGTTAAACCTTTGAGTGGGGCTGGAGGCATTTGGTTCTTAGTGCATTGCATAAAATCAGAGAGTTGGAAGCGACCCCAAAGGTCATCTAGTCCAAGGCAGGAATCGGAACTAAAAAATTTATGACAGATGACCATCCAACCTCTGCTTATAAAACCAGTTATGTTGCCAAATAACTCTTACCAGGGCCATTTTTTCAGGGGGAACTTGCCAGAACTCAGTGCTGGCACCTCTCAGGTGACTTCTGGAATCTCTCAGGTGGGTGCTGTTGCCATTCTAAGAGAAAGAGGGAGGCATTTATGATGAGCTCTGGCATTGGCTTTTACTACCAGAAAGTTCTTTCAAATGTTTAGTCAGAATCTTGTTGTTGTTTAGTCGTTTAGTCGTGTCCGACTCTTCGTGACCCAATGGACCAGAGGACACCAGGCACTCCTGTCTTCCACTGCCTCCCGCATTTTGGTCAAACTCATGCTGGTAGCTTCGAGAACACTGTACGTTCTTGTAATTTGAAGCCATAGGTTTGGGTCCTACCCTCCAGAGCAGGAGAAAACAAGCTGTTCCATCTGCTATGAGACAGGTCTTCAGATATTTGAAGATGGCTGTCATATCACCTCTTAGCCTTCTCTTCTCCAAGCTAAACCCCCTCAACCATTCCTCATACGCAGGGATATAGTGTAGGTTCCTCATGCCCAGGAAGGGGCGAATGTTGTGCCCCCTTGGTGGACTGGGCAGGGGTCAGTCCCTTTGCTGGCCAGTGTCTAATCAAGGGAGTCTCTCCTTGCAAACTGGCCCCAACCTGGGAGAAGAGATAAGGCAGAGAAACTGCTGACAGGAAGCCGGGCTGAACGAGGAAGTGAGTTGAGGGAGGAGTTAGCAGCCAGCAGCAGTCAAACTTGGCTCATTGCGGATTTTGGGAGCTCATGACCAGGAGCTTGTGAACAGACTTTGCAAACGGGTGTTTGCGAGGGCATTTAGCGGGGGAGTTTAAGAGGGAGTACTGCCTCTCAGTGTGCGTAGGGAGATTCTGAAGTGACCTGCAACACCTGTGCCATGTTTGTCTTTCTGCTGGAGAACATGCAATACACTTGTAGCAAGTGCAAGCTGGTTGTCTTGCTGGAAGAAAAGGAACAGCAATTTGAGGTCCACCTAGCCACAGCTCGAACTACAGGACAACATGCAGAATTTCTCAATAGAGCTGCATTGACTCTGATGAAACAGCAATACAGTGGACGCTCAGGTTGCGAATGTGATCCATGCGGAATGCACGTTCGCAACCCACAGCTTCCGCAACCCACATCAGCGCGTCGGTTGTGATTTGGCGCTTCTGCACATGCACAAAGTGCAATTTAGTGCTTCTGCACATGTGCGACTGCCAAAACCCGGAAGTAACCCGTTCTGGTACTTCCAGGTTTTGGCGGTCCGCAACTTGAAAAAACGTAACCTGAAGCGTCTGTAACCCAGGTATAACTGTACAGATGAGACTCTAGGCAGGAAGCAGAAGAGCCTCAGGGCACTGGTAGTCTTTTTATTACTCATGGCCCAGGAAAATATTGGAGGTAAACTACTGGCTGCATAGTTGGTGGTGTCAGGAAGGATTGGGTTCTTGGATATGGTCTGTGCTTCCTTGAGGAAGGAATTATGGGAAGAGATGTGCTGCACCTCACAGTAGTTGGCAATAATGTGTTTGCTAGGAGTCTTGTGAACCTGATCAGGACAGCTTTAAAACAGAACTTGAGGAGGAGAGAGACAACATCACAGACAACAGAATAACACCTGGTACTGGGGATAATAGCCTCATTGATGCACAGGAAATGTGAGGTGATGCTCCAGAAACGTGCTAAAGGGCAAGAAATTACAAGAAGGAAGCATCTGGAGGGAATGACTCATGGTTTCAGTTGCCTCTACAGAAATGCACAGAGTATGGGAAACAAGCAAGAAGATTTTCATCTATTAGTACAGGATGGCAAATATGACCTGGTAAGCAATACTGAAAACTGGTGGGAGGAGACTCATGACTGGAATACAGGGATTGAGGGGTATAGTTGTTCAAAAGGAATTTGCTTAACAGGAAGGGAGGAGGAGTAGCATTGTATGTAAAGGATGTGTATACTTTTGAAGAAATCCATGACCTGGAACATGGAAAGCAGATTGAGAGTATATGGGTAAAAACTATGGGAGATAGAAACAGCAGTTTCCTTACTGTACCTTACCTTACTGGGGGTCTGTTATAGATTGCAACTGAAGACTTGGATTATGCCTTCCTGGGGCAGATTACTAAAAAGGAGGGATAATAGTCAAGGGAGACTTCAATTTCCCCGAAATCTGTTGGAACTCAAACACTGCCAAGATTGTAAGATCTGACAAATTCCTCCATGTTCTTGCTGACAATTTCATTTCCCAGAAGGTGCAAGAAGCAACAAGGGAATAATCTATTCTGGACCTAGTCCTCACCAACAGGGAGGAACTGGTCAACAAAGTGGAAATTCTCAGAAACTTGGGAGGAAGTGATCAAGTTCTCCTGGGTTACAGGATACAGAGGCAAGGGAAAACTGACTGTAGTTGGACACACACTCTGGAAGGCAAATATCAAAAAGCTTAAGGAGCTATGGATGAGATCCCATGATCATAAATACTCAAAGAGAAATGAGTCGAAAATGAATGGGTGTTTCTACAAGGAGAAATATTGAAGGCCCAGATGCAGACAATTCCAACAAGAAAGAAAAGTAGGAGGCATCTAAGGAAACTTTTGTTGCTGCATGTATAAGAAGGGCGTGTATAAGAAATAGAAGAAAGGGGAAATCACAAAGGAGTGTAGCCAACAGTGTGAATGTCAGGCTGGCCAAAGCTCAGAATAAGCTCAGGCTTCCAAGAGGCTAAACAATAGAAAAGGTTTCTTTGGCTATGTATGATGTAAGAGGAAGTGCTAGGTCCTCTGCATGGAGAAGACAGAGAAATGCTATTGGGTGACAGAGGGTAGGCAGGACCAATAAACACCTACTTTTCCTCTGCCGAAAAGAAAGCGATGCCCAGCCTGGTGATAACAGAATAAGTGATGTAAGGAGGGAGCTGCAGCCCGAGGTAGGAAAAGAGGTAGTAAGGGATCACCTAGCTACTTCAAACAAATTCAAATCTCCAGGGCCTAATGAGCTGCATCCGAGGGTACTAAAGGAGCTTGTGGATGTAATCTCAGAGCCTTTGTCTATGATGTTTGAGAATTCGTGGAGAACAGGTGAAGTCCCTGCAGACTGGAGATGGGCACGTGTTGTCCCCATGTTCAAAAAAGGAAGAAAAAGAAGACTGTTGACTCATTTTAAACTTGTGGTTCACCAAGACCCCTAGATCCTTTTCACATTTACTACTAGTAAGTCAGGTGACCCTCATTTTGAGTCAACAGTGTGATGCAGCTATTCTGGGCTTCATCAATAGAAGTCTAGTGTCCAGATCAAGGGAAGTAATAGTAACACTCTTATTTTGCCTTGGTCAGACCCCACCTTGGTTTCAGGGACTAGCTAGATGAGGAAGAGGCCTCCAGAGAAAGTGGAGCCCAGGACAGTTTGGACCCAGGTTCATGATAGTGGGAGACAGGACAAACCTCAGAGGAAGAAAAGGGCTGGGAAATATTGGAAGGTGAAGAACAGAGGTAAGCCAGCAGATACACCAGCCTTGAGCGAAGACAAGACTCAGACTTAATGGAGGTGGCACCAACTGATAATGTGTCTGTTGAAAGCCTGCCAGTTCCCCCTCTCCCCCTAAAACTAGGCGGTTTCTCCACATCAGAGAACAGAAAACTAGACAGAGACAGAGAGAATCCCTTAGCTCTTGATGTAGGGAGGGATCTGACACATAGAAAACAGACCATAGTGGGGAGAGTCTAGTATCTCTGAACCACAGCTTACATGAGAGAGCATATCTCATGAATTTTTGTATATTTCTGTTCTGATTTCATAATAAAACTGTTTGCTGCATGTTCACTGTGTGACCTTATCATCTTCACTGAACTGTGCTATGCTTCAGTGTTCCAGCCATGATACCTGGAATAATGTGTCCAGTTCTGTGCACCATAATTTAAGAAGGATGTTGACAAGCTGGAACGTGTGCAGAGGAGGGCAACCAAGATGATCAAGGGTCTGGAAACCAAGCCTTGTGAGGAGCAGTTGAAGGAGCTGGGTATGTTTAGCCTGGGGAAAAAGGAGACTGAGAAGAGATACGATAGCCATCTTCAAATATCTCAAGGGCTGTTCCATAGAAGATGTAGCAAGCTTGTTTTCTCCAGAGATTCCTGCTTTAATGGCACTGGAATGGATGACCCTTGGGTCCCTTCCAACTCTATGATTCTATGAAATGCAAGGCCAGGAGCACCACACTCTTATGTCCTTACATTTAGGTGCTCTGGGCAACACACATGGCTCCAGCAATGCTTTCCTGCCTTCTTCTTTCTCCTTCCCTGCTCAGTGGGTGGTGGTTGCACTCCCTCCCTCTCCCTTTGCCAGCCCAGTGGCAAGGTGCACATTGACGTTCCTTCACTTGCCATGAAAAGAAGGAGGTCCTGCTGCCGCTTCTCCAAAGGCACAGCCCGGGTGTCGCTTGCCTCCCCATGCACCCTTCTCAACCGCTGGGCTCACAGGGGCCAGGGCACAGGCCTGTTGTTTCCTTCTCACGGCGCCCTCCAATTGGACGCAACAGCTCATGGTGCTCTCCCTGCGGACCCAGCACCGCTTGCAAAAGCAGTGCTAGGCTTGCAGGGCCAGGGCACACACCTGCTCACAGTGCCCCATGAGCCCTGTGCCTTTTTTGCAAGTCTTGTAAAGTAACACTGGACCCACAGGGTGTCTTGAGCATGCCTTGCTTTGCATCAGTGGGGAGGGGTCGTTCCCCTGGTGCACATCGCCCCTGGCCTCGCCACCACGTTGTGCTCTGTGCATGACCTGGGCACAGGCAGGGGATGCCCCACCGCTGCCTGGTTGCTCCCTCTCATAAACTTGTGCCCGAGGCCTCCCCCACGCCACCCTGGGAAGCAGTGCTTGGAGCAGTGGGGTGGTTATTGCAGTACAACCTGTTGCCATTCTCTCACCAGTGTGATAAATGTGTATTTGGCTTGGACACTGACATGCTAGCTTTCTATGTGCGGTTATCCAGTCCCCACTTGCAGTCTGATGGGATAGAGAGCCCACATGCAGGTTTAGTGTCCCATGTGAAAAATAGGCTGTAGATAGTCACACAATCTAGCTCAGGGGCTGACATGTTCGCTCCTCCTTATCTATTTGGCCATATTTTTTTTAGATGAGCAAGAGGGCAAACTAAGTTGCAGAAAGGTTGTTCAAAAGACAGTACTTAAGTGCATGCAAGAGGCAGAGAGAACACAGACCAGAGGCACAATCTTTATTAGCATTTCTTCATCTGCAGATGTGAGGTTTGGTTTTCTTTTCTCTCTTTTTTAAAAAAATAAAAATAATTCATTTTAATGTATGTGGAATGTGCAGTGGAGCTGCATTAATTTGCACTAATGATCGAGAGATCCACTGAGATTAACTGCATTTTTGTAAATTAGCAAGGAAGCAAATAAACACTATCATCATAATTATCATTCCTCCCCCTCTTTCCTGAAAAAGCAAGCAGTGACTGTTCTGCAAAAGCAATTGTTACTTATTGCTTGTGGATCTGGCACGTGTTTTGTATTTAATTATTTATGAAACTTCATTTTATGGATAATAATTATTCTGCAGCAGATTTTGATCAAATAAAGTGCTAGGGGCAGGAGAGGGGCTCAGAGGAAAGGACTGCTTGAGGTTTGGGTTGCACAATAGTGTAGCTTAGCATTAATGTACAGTATTAAGGTAATGCTTAGAAATCCTAGTTGAAAGCAGAACATCATGGAACTAAGCAGGGCATCCAGAAGTCTCTTTATGCATTTCTTTCCTGATGCAGAGTTATCAGTGACTGCAAAGTTACTATTTACTTACGTGGTATTTTCAGGCTTGCTTGACCCAGGGACAGTGGTGCTTTTTGCCATTTTATTTATATACGTATTGCATGCCCTTCATCCTAAGGTTCCAGGGTGGGTCATGGATCACTTCCTTCATGACCACCCTTCTGCAAGACAAGTGGACTGTCTGATAAAAGTATGCTTCAGACATTGCATGCATGTCCTGTTCTGTACAAAAATGGTGCCTGAAGGCTGTGTACTTCCATTTTTGAGCACCTTTTCAGTGGTTCCTTAATTTTGACCACTGTTCTCTGCAAATCCAATGACCTTTGACTTTTTGCACGCAGAGCCTACCCTCAAAGGATCCTAATTGGCCCATGAGGCTGTTTTGCCCATTCGCCACGTACCTGATTTCTGACATCAAGTATGGGGCAGGTAAAGACATGACTGCAAAGGGACACTCAGTCTTAAAGTGTGCTCCTGATTGTTGTCTGGCAAACAGGGCTTGCATTCATAATCTTTTAAATATGGCACCAGATGCAATCCCCACTGGCACTTGCCGTGTGGAAGCTGTAGTTTTGCCCTTGGCACTGATCGCCTGATTGACACTGGCTGCAAGCCTCTTTTAGGTAGGGTTCTTTCTTTACAGCCAAGCTTGAGATCATGAAGAGAGGAAAGATTTGCGAGTGTACTTAAAGTGCACTCTCAATGCTTTCTGTTTAACTTGGGTCACCTAATGCGATGTTGATGCCAGGTGACTGAAAGCTGGATGGCCCCACTCACCAGTCAAAGTGGCTCACAATGGTGGGGTACCTGAGGATCTCGCTGGCCTAAACCATTCTGTCGATTTGCCTTCCCCAACCTGGTGTTCTTCAGCCCTTTGGACTATAACTCTTGTCAGACTAGACAGTTAGCCATACTGCCCAGGGCCGATAGTACAGAACATCTGGAGGTCACCAGCTTGGGGAAGATTGCTATAAATGCCTGCAATTTTCAGACACCCTAATGAGAGTTGCCTCTCATATGGTTCTATGAGCTTTGTACTATTAACCCATATATCAGGATTGAGAGATAGTAGAAGAACCTGGAGGAAACAATATCCCTCCTCTTACTTTCACTGCTACTGCTTGGTTTGCCCTCCCTGGCCTCCCCTTCACTGGGAACAGATAGGATTATGTTTAGGCAGATAGTCTGGAAGGCTTCTTGGGATGATGTGGGACTGATAGGGTGGAAGGAATCTGGCAATTATTATTTGGCTCAATCTTTGAACCAAGCTGGAGAAGATTGCAAGGACCTTCAAAAGCTTGTCTTTCATTTATTGTGTGGTTTTTCCTAGCTCAGGGAAATGGAACTCTGTGACAGGAAGGCAAAATATAGCCACAGCTTGAGTATGGGGATGCAGAAAGGGAACTTGGGTGAAAAGTATTGCAGGAATGCTCTCATGCTGCTCCAGCAACTCCATGTAACCTTTTGGAAATTCAGGTTAAACAGCATTCATTGGCTGAACTGGCTTTTGCTTGTTCAGGTGAGAAGGTGGCCAACATTAGTGATTGCAGTTGATGCTGCATGACCTGGGTTAGTCAGATTCTCCATGATCAGGAAAGAACATCTTGGCAGAGAATTTATTGAAAGAGCCCCTCTTACTTGTTGTCAACTGCTGAACTGCATGAGGCTTTGGCAAGAAAAGCAAAACTTTCATGAGGCCAGTGAAGGTACCCCAGTGTTAATTGGGGTCTTTCTCTCCCACACACTCACCATATGACCTGGAGCAGAGATCCGATGAACCCTGAAGAAGAGTCATCCTAGTTCGTGGGATGTGACCTTCTCTGAAAGATTCTCACCTTTTGCTCTTGTCAGTATGCAGGTGCAAAAGGGAACTGTACACAAGCACACCCACCCACCCACACAATTCTTAGAGCAGGGCCTCATTGACTCATGCATGTGTCCTCATGTTATTATTCTGTTGCCCTCTTTCTTTTGGTCTGGTTTCCCCTACCTCAGGTCCTCAGCTGATAGACGACAATTCTCATACTCCCTGACCACTAACCTGCTGGGTAGGAATGACAGCTTGCTGTCCAACAACTTCAGGAGACCTAAGGTTTGGGAAACCTATTCCAGGAAGGCTTACTGCTCACTCATGTATGTAACAATGAAACCATGTTTGAAAGCAGTCTCTGTGTATTCACACCTCCCTCCCTATTACGCATGCAGTTTTGATCTTGGTGCTTGGGTTCTTGATTGTTGGAGAGAGAGAGACTTTCTCCCTCCTGTCTGTTGACAACGTAAAGGTATAGAGTAGAGGGCCAGCATGGTGTAGTGGTTAGAGTGTCAAACAAAGACCAGGGTTCAAATCCCCACCAGATAATGACTCTCACTGGGTGACAGTGGTCCAGTCACTCTCTTTCAGCCTAACCTACCTCACAAGGAGAGGATAGCCATATATGCCACCTTGAGCTTCCTTGGAGGAAAGGCAAGATCTCTACCACAATAGTGCTAGTAGCAATAATAATAGTCTCTGGTGCTAGGTATGGTGCTACATTAGCACACTTTCATTGTTGTTAAACCAAGTAGTTTTTCTTAGTTATTGTTCATGCTTTGTGCATAATGTGTAAAAGCAGCAAATTTTGAAAACAAAATGACAAAAAATTAAGTGATCCATTGCCCAATTATGTGGACCAAATTAAAGAGAAATATTTGAGGTTTTTTAATATTCACTCTGAACTGTACTGACATATTATCTTGGGAGACCAAGAAGTGGAATATTTATTTATTTTTTTAAAGTACCACACTAGTTGCAATGGCCCTTGGTCTTATCTGAGGGTTTTTGACTTGTCAAAAGGCAAGAAGCCATGATTGGTTACCAATCATAGTTACCAAAGGCTCCCCCCCCCATTTTTCTACAGCTTTTCATGTTTCGTGGTGAGAGCCTGGTTTCAGATCAAATCTTAAGCTAATTCAAGTAAGCACTTAGTGGAACGTGGTAGTGCATATTTTAGTCAAACAAAATATCTGCTTGACAGAATTGCTGTTCTCTCTCACTCCCTCCCTCTCTCCTTCCTTGGAACACTAAATGAAAATCAGCTTTGAGATGAAACTATACAGAAATTGAACATTCTTCACTGTGATTATTTTTTATGCACAGGAAGTCACATACTTTAGAGTTCCCACAGCAATTGTAACTCTGCCCTCTTGTGCATATTCTATATCTTTGGAGTACTTGTATCTGCTATTAAATGTATGCCCTTTGTGTATATGGTTGGTATAGTACCTAATAAAGACATACATAATATACGCTTTGCAAAAGGAGGCTGACTTCTTAAAATACCTGGCAGAGAGATAACCCTTTTGTTAAACAGCACTATGAATCCCATTTCATCTCTAGGTTTAAGAAGGAAGCACGCCCCAAGGGATATTGAATCACAGAATTTTAACAGTTCCTAAGGGTCATCTGGTCCAACCACCTGTAGTGCAGCAATCTCAAGTAGATCATACATGACAGATGGCCATCCAACCTCTGCTGTAAAACCTCCAATGAGGGTGAGTTCAGCACCTTTCATGGAAGTCTGTTCCACTGTCAAACAGTTCTTACTGTCAGACAGTTCTTTCTAATATTTTGTCAGAATCTCTTTTCTTGTAACTATTCCTCATAAGACCTGGTTTACAAACCCTTGATCATTTTGGTTACCTTCCTTGCTTGCCTTCCAGCTTGTCAATATCCTTCTTTAATTGTGGCACCCAGAACTTGACACAATATTCCAGGTGTGGCCTGGCCAAGGAAAAATAGAGTGGGATTATTACTTCCTTTGATCTGGACACTTCCTTTCCTTTCCTTTCCCTTCTTCTCTTGCTGCTGCATCACACTGTTGCCTCATGTTGAGCTAAATTAGTGTGGTAAGTAGAC
The DNA here is from genome assembly GCF_027172205.1 of Podarcis raffonei. Taxonomy (NCBI): domain Eukaryota; kingdom Metazoa; phylum Chordata; class Lepidosauria; order Squamata; family Lacertidae; genus Podarcis; species Podarcis raffonei. The sequence continues at coordinate 7,446,151 of NC_070621.1, forward strand.
AAAGCAGAGGTCAAAGGCACAGCAGGTTCAAGGCATGACTAGGCACCTAAGATGCTGTTTCAATGGTTGACATGCTCCCAGGATCCCTGCCATAAAGGAGTGGGAAGTTATGGCTTCAGCAGGGCAAATGGAATTCATCTTTGGACTGGGGAAGCAAACATGGACTGGGCCTGTACTGTCTGCTTACTCTAGTGCTGGCATCTCTGTGTCTTAGGTGGAGAAGGCATACAGGTGCTTGCTTGAAGACATACAGCTGATGTTTCCTCTGGAGGTGGACACCCACCAGCAGAGCCATAGGTATGGGGTGGTGAGGAAGGCCCCCACCAGGGGTGCAGACGGGGGGGGATCAGTCTCCTGTTAGTGCAGTGCTGTCTCCTGCTCTGCGGAGTGGGCCAGCAGCTCCCAGTGCTTGCGTTGGATCTGCGCCTGCAGCTGCCAGCTCTCGTCGCCCAATGACATGTAGCCCAGGAACTCCTGGCTCTCGGTGCGCAGCTCCTTTGTCTCCCGCTCCAGGAGCTTGTGCTGCATCTGCAGGTGTGCCGATCGCCTGTGCAGCCGCTCCAGCTCCCAGCAAATGCGCTGCAGCTCCCCTTGCAGCAGCGAGGCGCCTTCCTTCAGCGGGTGACTCCCATCGTCCTCGGCACCACTCCCAGGGGCTGCACGTCCTATCCCGGTTGGCTGCGTCTGCACCCACATCTTCCTCCGGCGCTTACAAGGCATCCTGAGCCCTGGAGGAGGAGGGAGAAGAAGGATGCTGGAGGTCAGCCATGAGCACAGCAGCTGCCCCGCAGAGCTCGACTGACCCAGGGCCCTGGGGAGCAGAGGAAGATCCGCCGCCTCTTTGCTCAATGCACAGAGCTCCCCACTGTTGAGCCATCAAACCAGGGGGCACTGGCCACTCAGAGGAATCAAGAGGGGCCAGAAAGCTGCCAGTGACCCCCTTTCAAAGGCAGAAGAAAATCTTCCTCAGCTAAGTTAGGAACTGAATGTTTGAGCGGCCTTTTGGCCGCTCTCCTGATGGGCTTGGGGGGTGGGGTGGAGGAGGGCTCTCCAGGTTGCAGGGGAGTCGAAAAGGGGCAGCCCCCTGGCAAGAAGGGGCTCTACTTGCTGGCTGCGCTGGAGGGTCCTTTGGAGCACCTGAAAACCTTTTATTAAGGAATAATAAATTAAATACTGGATTTTCTTTGAAAGAATTCATTACAAGGTGAAGTGTGTGAGGAATTGAATGGGTGGTGGTGGGGTTGGAGGATAGGTGGAAAGAAGAGCTACTTTGTCCATGGCTAAGGGGCGTAATCTGGACGGTTCTGCCAGGGGCGCAAGATCACCTAACCATGGACTAGGTGGCCACCAGCAGGAACTGATGAGAGGGGAGGCTCCAGTGGCATGAGAGGTGGGGATGTGGGCTGAGATGGAATGGGCTGAATAGCTGACAGCTCACTTGGTCCCTCCCTGGTATCACCAGCCTCTAACTCCCCCCCCCCATCCTTCATCTTCATCTGATCAGTCATCTTCATCTGAGCAGCAGGTAAGCCCCACCCTGCATAATCAATCACATGACACAGTGCACACAAACCATTTGAATGGCAATGCCCATCAACTGGGGGTGGGGTAAAGGTAAAGGGACCCCTGACCATTAGGTCCAGTTGTGGCCGACTCTGGGGTTGCGGCGCTCATCTCACTTTATTGGCTGAAGGAGCCTGCGTACAGCTTCCAGGTCATGTGACCAGCATGACTAAGCGACTTCTGGCGAACCAGAGCAGCGCATGGAAACGCCGCTTACCTTCTCGCCGGAGCGGTACCTATTTATCTACTTGCATTTTGACGTGCTTTCGAACTGCTAGGTTGGCAGGAGCAGGGACCGAGCAACGGGAGCTCACCCCGTTGTGGGGATTCGAACCCCCTCTGCTATAAACCCGTGTCCCATGAGGGTGGGGTAACCCCCCTCAAATATTTTATGGAGATGGTTCCTATGAATCCCTCCAATATGTCTCCACAAACCATGGTTTAACCCTGGGTAGTGCAGTGGGTGGTAGCAGCAGGACCAGAGGAGAAGCTTTGTAACCACAATCTTCATTCCAAAAACTCACTTTATTGCTCTTTCATCCCATGGTTTGGCTGTTATCTGAGAATCTCTGTGTGGAATTATGTAAAGCACCAGCCATGCCTGGACATCACACTGGTAATAAATCATCTTTAGGGAAACTAGCCTATGTATGAGTTGCACCATGGGCGTAGCTAGGATTAATTGGGGGGGGGGACAGGCAGAACCAAGTTATCTGCAATGCAATTGGTCAGTTAGTTAAGTGTTTTTATTTATTTACTTGATGGGGGGGGTGCAGCTCCCCCCCCCATCCATTGGCTACGTGCTTGAGCTGCACACTTGTGCATGCAGTTTAAGCAGCTCTCATTTCGCCCCTCCTTTCCTAGTGTGGGGAAACAACTCAGGCAGCAGCTTGCTTAGTGTTATTTACAAGCCAGTGTTCATTTTCGGTTTCTCTCAAAACAAACCACAAACAGAAGGCATGGCTTGGCTTCCCACTTGTGGTTTGCTTTGGAGAAACCAAATACAAGCACTGGTTTGCATGCAGTGGTAAACCAGCCATTCTGTGAGTTACCGGTACTTTCTCAGCTTGGGTAGGGACTGCTTGACCTCAATGCAGCTCATATACAAGCTAATATTCTTAACAACAGTTTGTGACCAGCGTTACCTGCCTAGCAGTCCACTGTGTCCGCTTGAGGACTTGAAGTGAGGATTATGGATGGAGAATGTTTTGGGGTAGATAAGGGGAATTCTTAAGAGAAACAGGCCTGGGGTTTGTTACACCAGACATTCATCACCTCTGTTTAGCATTTCAGCAGCTAGTGGTGGTGAGGAGGATTTCTTCCCTTCTCTTTTCCTTTCAGGGCTTATAGAACCGAGGCACTTTAGGATTACAGAGGCTTCAGAAATGACAGGAATGCAATGAAGATGGTGATGAATGACAGTCCATGGAGAGGGGAGGAGGAGGTATCCACAAGGATTTCACTGAGATTGGCAGTAGCAAGTCCCCTATTTATCATCATTAATGACCTGTAAAAAAGAATAAACAACACATTATATTTCGTAGCATGTTACACAGGGAGGTGCTCTTGGGAGGAAGACAGCAAAAAATGCAGCAAAAAATGTATTCACTCAATCTTGTGGGGCATCAATGTAGACCTGGAGCTTAAAAATATTTTTCCATATTAATTAGCTAACAAGAATGCTCTAAATTAATAATAAAGAGCATCAGCAACTGAAAGATCAGAGCATTCAGCAAAATGGACCTCATTTTAGCAGAATCTGCCTCTATGGGAAGACAGCTCTTAAGTTCATTTCAGAAGATCAAACTTTTCCATTTATTGCTGTGTCATGCTCCTGGAAAACATTTAGCTCATACTGCTCCAGTTCGTGCTTGGTAAGCCGAGAACAAGCCGTGGTTGTAGGTCATGGTTTGATTGGAATGAGACAGGCCACAATACTGGTTTTGATTTGATGCGAAGCAAAGGCTTATCTTAGGGTAGTGCATCAGCAGCAAGACTAGTGGTCACAGTTTTGCTTTCTTTACCTATAATCTGTTTCCTCCAGGAGAATTGGCAGCTGTATCAAATCACTTGAGCCCCCAAAGGGATATCTGCACCTGGCTGTCAGTTGTCCAAAACATCTGGGTTCCAAGTGGCGTTGGTCCCCCCCCTCCCCATGACTGTTGAATGCTAGTGTGTAGTAAGAACACTGTATGGGCAATGGAAATTTGAGGATGAAGAGAAATGGCAGGGCATTGGTTTGTTGTTGGAAGAACCTTGGCTGGCCTTATTATTTATCTAGCAGTACACACATTAAACATTGAACACCCGGTCTAATTCTCCCCCACCCTAGGTTAGGTAGCAGTACTTATCCCTCTTGACCTTTTCATTATATGTCCCTTATCCCTAAAAATAAAACAAAATATGAAAATGAAAAGCAAAAGGGAATCAAACAAAATCACTTCTGCCTCAATGCAGCTGTGAGCAAATGTTCTGAATGAGCTTTTTATTAAGCAAGCAAGCAAGCAAACAAACAAACAGTTGTTCAGGTTGCAGAAATCACTCCAGTCCCACAATTGTTGTCTTTGGTTGAAGAACTCAAAATCTTTTAATCTGTCTCTGTTTAATGCCATAAACATGTGCATACTGACAATGGACTGTGAGAAACATGGATTTGTGCTCTGCTTACCTTGGGGCAAGGTTCTAGGTACTCTTTAAGAGGCCCAATGTGCATTCTAGATACTCTTCTGAGAGCTCCATGCTTTGTCCTTCTCTGCCAGTGCTTGTGTGGTTTGGGGACACCACGGAAGTATGGCAAAAAGGCTATCTATTATGCAAGAGAATATGCATGTTCACAGCTCGGAGGATTAAAGGCCTGTGTTCTTATCACTGCAGAACAGAGTATTATAAATCCTGTCTTAGAATACTAAATCCCCCCTGGATGTAGCCATTGTTTGGGAATATGGGGTGAGGGGGGAGCTTGGAGACAGAAATAATCAGTTTGGAATGACACATTGTCAAATAAAACATTTCACATATTATCCTTTTTCCTTCCCCTTTTCTCTATCTGGTGCTTTTGGTTGGACAATTCAACATGAAAAATAGATTAAAACAAGCCCTTTCTGAATCCCTCCGAAGTTTGACTTTTCAGAAAGATCTTTCTTCTCTCTGTGCATTTCATGTCTAAACACTGGGCTGCTGGTACAGGGGTCACTGACAGAAAATAGGCAGCTGAAAATGGGCAGTGCCTGTAAATGAAGGCTCTAATTCTTCTTTCTGGGGCTTGTTAACTTGTTTATCCTTTGCAGGGATGCGGAAACTTAACCTTTGCTCAGTTTGAAATCAGCTCAGGAATTATGGGCTTTCTTGACAGGTTTCTGGAGGGAAAGTATGTCTCTGTTCTTGAAGTTCTTTCTCAACTTCCAATATTGACTGAGCTTTAATGATACTTTGAAATTTTTGTTGAAAGGAGTCAATCATGCACTGAAAATTTAGGTTTGTGCAATTAGTTTAAAGTACTCTTGCCCTAGTGCACTAATGCTGTGAACACACTCACGTTCACTCTGCACAGTGTCCTCCCACCACTGCTTTGGGAAGAGGTGTACACATCATCACAATCCATATCTATCCTGTAATTGTCCTCTCATTTTTTAATTAGATACTGCATTTTGATGTGCTTTCACCCTAACCAGCTTCAATCCAAATTGAGAAAATAATGACCCCTCTGTACTTTAAGCCAATAATGTGCACACAGCCCAAATCCACTAAAAGATAAAAGAAAATGACTTTTGCGTTCCAAATTGCCAGGAAGATGTACTGAAACTTGTGGGGTTATTAAATTATTAACGGGGAGATGTGCAACCACCCCACAAGTAAATGAGGACTAATGCTCCTTGCAGTACACTGTTCTTGCAAACAAATCAGAAGAAATGCTCAATGAAGACTGGATATAATCTAGCCTGCATGTAAGCAAATTGGAATGATTGCTGAATAAACAGGTCATGTGCAGAAGCCCTAAGTTTTGATTTCACTTCGTTGTCAAAAAGCACCAACTTTAATTACTTTCCCTTGGTATAAGTTAGCTCAGTTGGTTAGAGTGTGGTGCTGATAACACCAAGGTTACAGGTTTGATATCCATATGGGAGAGCTGCATATTCCTGCATTGCAGGGGGTTGGACTAGATGATCCTCAGGACCCCTTCCAACTCTATGATTCTATTATTCTAATAGGGTTCATGTTTTGTAACCTTGTCTTGTTTAACTGTTATTTCTGTTATTAACTGTTTTGGTCACTACTTTCCATGCATTCGTATACTTGTTGTTTGTTTGTCTGTATTTGTTCAACCGTGATCTATAATGGTATATATTCATAATGTCACCATATCCTGTTTGATCACACTGTATTTTGCAGAATCTTGTATAACCTTTCTTGAAAATTATACATGGGGTGTTAGGGGAGGGGCAGTATCTCTGGTCGGGGACATGATGTCCTCCTTCTGGGTAGTTCATCCACCACTGGTCCCCATCCCCTGCACTCAGCTCTCATCTGTGGCTCCTGGAAGCTGTCAGCATGTGACAGCGGCCACACCCTGGAAACAGCTTTGTCTTACTGGCTAAACCAGGTGTGGGTGGCCAATGGGTCTCAAACCCTCAGTGAGTTAGAGACTTGTCCTGCATGTGAAGGTAGGCTCCAGCAGACTGAGCAGATGAGACCAATAGTGGGTCCAGCAGTCAAAAACACAGATTTTATACAAGATGAAGGTAGGAAGATGGGAAGGTAGCCCATCTAGGAGAAGGAAAACTCTGAAAGGCTTTGGGAGTAAACCCTGAGGAAAAATCTGTAGCCACTTGTGGAACATCTTCGGGAGAAGAAAAGCCTAAGGAGTAAAGCTTACACAAATCCAGAGTGGAGTCCCTAAGGTGGTTGGATGGTGTTTTGTATGCCTCCTTCCAGCAACTCCTTCCAGCAACTCCTTTCCTTTCCTTTCCTTTGGACCACAAGGGCGCTTGTCGCCTGGGCAGCCCAGGACCTCCATACACACTGCCCAGGCTTGCGCCCCAGAGATGCCACTTTGGTGCTGCAAAACAATGTGGGGGGGGCAGTTACAAGTTATAAGCTCAACCTGGGTGGTAAGGTATGAGTGCTATGGGTTGCCTCCATTGATGGGAGAGATGATTGTGTCTCACTGGTCAGCTACTGCCTGCCTTATGCTGGGCAGCCCCCGGTCAATAAAGTGCTGACCCACCATGGTCCACCTGCTTCAATGGGTGCTTGGAGCAGACTGAACTTCTGCACCATGCAAGAAATATCTATCATCTATCTATCTATCATCTATCTATCTATCTATCTATCTATCTATCTATCTATATCTATCTATCTATCTATCTATCTATCTATCTATCTATCTATCTATCTATATCTATCTATCATCTATCTATATCTATCTATCTATCTATCATCTATCTATCTATCTATCATCTATCATCTATCTATCATCTATCTATCTATCATCTATCTATCTATCTATCTATCTATCTATCTATCATCTATCTATCTATCTATCTATCTATCATCTATCTATCTGTAACACAAACTTTTCACTCAGCATCCAAGTGCACCTCAAGTAGGCATACATATATTTGAGCCAAAGAGGAATACTTTATTATTGGAAATGTTGCTCAGTTTAGTGTAATACACCCTAGCATTTTGAACTGACCAAATCCATATACTAAACCAAAGGATTTCAAACATTAGCAGCCTTGCTACTTATTGTATTCCTTATGTCTAGATCTGACCCTGCTACATGGTGTGTAGAAGGGAAGGGTTACAATAAGCAGTGGTGATTCACAACTGTGACAAATTTGCTCTGTTCAGGGTGGAAATCTAAGCTTGCCTTTTGCATAGCAAATGCTTGGTCTGACACCCTAAGCCCCTCTGCAACAGATACCACATTAGCTGGGTTCCCCCCTTCCGCTGCAGTACACAGGAAACAATATGATTCAGAGATGAGTCTTAGGCATATTTGTTTGGTAACCAGTGACATAGAGTGGGGGCATTGCTGCAGGCACATTTTGAGGGGGCACAATCAGGTGCCCCCACTACAGTTCCCTCATCAAGGGAAGCACGCCCAGGCCTGGCCTTTGGGCCTTTGAGCAGCAGCAGCGGCTTCTCTTTAGGGCTGCCCTTGGGCCAGCTGAGGGGAAGGGGGAGGGAGTCAAGCCTGACCTGGGGGCAGAAGCTTCAGAGAGGTGGCGGCAGCGATTAGCCACAATTTGCTTCAGGGGCAGAGCTGCGGGCAATCACAGCATGGGAGAGGGGTGCCGCCACTGCCTCAAACAAGTTTCACTAACAAAAAGAAGTTTGTGAAACAGAGTTGGGTTAGGAGATGCATTCTTTCATATAGAAGTTAACTTATTTCTTAAACTAAATATAAGGATGCAACAGGCTTAAACACAGTAGTATATGCACAGATCTTCTTAAGCTTCCTTTGCTACAACTCCCAACAGTCTAAGCAAGCATGGCCAGTGGCCAGAGTTTATAAGAGTTGTAGTTCAGCAACTTCTGGGCAGGTGAACCCTGGCTCGTGGGTTGTAGCCAAAGTTAGTCCTACTCAGAGTAGACCAACTGAAATAGGCACATCTAAATTAGATCCATTAATTTCAGGGGGGGGGGGTTTCTGATGTACCTTGTCTGCCTGAATGAATTTTTGTATAGCACCTAGCAATTTAGACACTGGAAACATAATGTTTTCTTAATAAGACTGATTTTTAAAATTTGGGTTTAAATGGTGTTGGAGAGTGAGGGTGTTGAACAGCTATGGAGTTTTGCTCTCTCTCCATTTAGGGAGGCCTGATTGCTCTCCTGTTGCTGCTGCTGGTGTTCACCGTTGCCTTGTATGCCCAGCGCCGTTGGTACAAGCAGCGCAGGATCCCGCAGAAGAGCGCCAGCACAGAGGCCACCCATGAGATCCATTACATCCCTTCGGTGCTGCTGGGCTCGCAGGGAAGGGACAGCTTCCGGAACTCACGCCTACAAGCCCACACCTCGGTCATTGGCATGCCCATCCGCGAGACCCCCATCCTGGATGACTACGACTACGAGGAAGAGGAGAACCCCCTGCGGCCTGAGCATGGCTGCCAGGAGGACGAGTTTGCGAGCCAGATGATGCAGCCGCTGGACAGCTTGGGCAGGAGCGGGGAGAAGCCTGACTATGAAAAGAAAGGTTTGTTGCTTCCCTCCCCCCTCCCCCACACTTTCCCTTTGCCAGAGGCAGCCATCTTTGGAATGTGCTGAAGGGGTTATTAAAAAGTGATGGATGAGAAGGGCAGCAGCCATGCTGGGTGTTTGTTCTTCCCTTGCCCAGAGCTGTGATGTGTAAGCACAGGGGGCTGCTGCACTTCAAATGAGTGTTGAGTTTCTAGGAGCAGTTTGCTTGCATGCAAATACAGGTCACAGGCATACTGCTTTGTGATGCTGCTGACAGGTGCTTTGAATGATAAAAACATTAATCAATTCGTCTGCATGCGCATGTGCGCGTACACACACACACACACACACACAGTAAGTTAATCATTGTCTTCCATTGAGGAGCTTGGGGGTTGTATGCAGTGCATCTCTGTAGGGACTTGCCATAAGACACGTTGCAGCCTAGTACTGCTTGTGTGGTGGATATTAGATAAGATAGGAGGACTTGTCACCTGAGAAGTTTGCATATCTTTTTTGCTGGATGGAAACTTTCTGGGGACAAATGAAGTACAGCATCTTTTAGTGTAATACTTTGCAGGCCCCTCACCTGGAGCTTTTAATCTTCAAAGCACTTCTTGAAGGAGGGGATTGTCATCTTTTGTAATAGCATGGAAAGGCAGTAAGGGAGATGGGTCGTATTTCTAAATTCATGATTGAATGCTCAGGTGGATTGTGAAAGGTATTCTGCTAAGCCTCCATAGCCTTTCTTTCATTCCTGAGGGTCCCATGCTGATAAATGATTCCTGGCTTATGCTCTCATTTAAATGCCCATTGTTCCCACCACCCACTTTGTCACTGGATAAAGGCCACACTTAAATAACGTGACGTATTACAAACCGAAAATTTTCCATTGGGTATCGGAAAGATAAAACAATAGAGCAGCAAATGGAACTGGAAGGAGCAGTAGGAGCATAGGAAGTGTTCTTATACTAGCTTAGACTATTTGCCAATCCATTATGGGATTGTCTGACTCACAGTGGCTGACGTCTTGGGCAGAGAGAGGTGTTTCATCTCACCTGAAGTACGTGAGCAGAAGCACTGACTCTGTCCTTTTGGCCCTGACATTGTCACCTGCTATGCTCATGGATCTGGAGCCACAGGAAGAGGGGAGAGTCATTCTCTCTCTCTCTCTCTCTCTCTCTCTCTCTCTCTCTCTCTCTCTCTCACACACACACACACACACACACACACACACACACATACACACACTTGGAGAGCAGTTGTCCTCTTAGATAGACAGATATATATAACTGCATTCTTCGTTCGATAGCACAAGGACTCTTGCACTAGCGGATGGGTGAATTTCAGTATTGTGCTTCAAGAATCCAGGTAGCAAAACCTTGTTGTGCAGCAGATTGCACAATCTATTGTGCAACAAAGATACCAGCAACTTGCTTGTGTATTCTCTTGCACAATGTTTCATAAGTGGAAAACATTTTGTCAGTGGAACAATTATGCCACTATGTGACTTTAACTTAGTGCTGCATTCGATACAACCCCATAACAATAAGCTTTCTTTTTCCTCCCTCCCTTTTCATCTTTTTTTCCCTCTTATGCTTTAGTTTGTAAGCCTGAGGACAGTGAGTAACTGGTTTTGTAAGCTACTCTGGGAGCCTGCTAAAGAACAGGATATAAATGCTTTAAATAAATGAATAAAAGTGGGTAGCAACACAGCTTTTATATCTCTTCTTAATTTTCAGAGTTCTTCACAGTTGTTGTTTTGCGAGTGGCTGCTTTTATTCCCCTTTTTAAGAAAGGGATACTGTTGTTGTTTTGCGAGTGGCTGCTTTTATTCCCCTTTTTAAGAAAGGGATACTGAAAGACCAAGAGTGATTCTGTATAGGACAAGAGTGGAGCTCTCAGAACCTCATATCATTCATTACATTTCACCATGCAGCCTTAAGCAAGCCAGCATCTGTTCATCTGTAAAATACTTGTGATATGTTTGATTTCATTTTTGCATTTGAACAAGTAATGTGTTTAATTGCTGTGTGAATTAAATGTACAGTGCAAATTACAAATCCAAGTATAATTACTTTAAACCACACACAACAAAACAAAAACCTTATTTTACATTTAAAAAATTCTCATTAAAATAAGATTATATTTTAAAACACAATGGGTACACAGTTCATGGTGCACATGCTTGAGGCATGATGGAACTGCAGAGAGGACGTGCAGTGCTGAAGAGTTGAGTAGAAACATTCCCCCCCACACTCTTTATGCCTTTTCTACCCCCACATCTTGCCCCCACCTCTGCTTCTACCTGCTTACGCAGCCACCTGTGCTGCAAGTGGGAAGCCAGCCTCAGTGTGAGAACCACGTCAGCAAAATAATTAAAATCCCCTGCAGCCTTGAATTTATTGTTTCCCCTTTTTTTAATGGTAGAAGGATACTCACTATATTAAAAACCTATGGAGTGGATTAAACCTCTGCAGAAATCTGATTTCTTGCTTGGATCCCTTAAAATATGATCTCTGCAGGCCTTCCACTAAAGCTAACGTGTGCTTCACAGCAGTGATGGAAGGTAGGAGAAATCCTCCACAATTATTAACATAATCACATATTTCAGAGCAAGCGTCTGATTTCTAGACCAGCCTCCCCAACCTGGTGCCCTTTGGGTGTTGTTGGGCTCTAACTCTCACCATCCTCGACCCTAGGCCATGTTGATTAAGGAGGATGGAAGCTTCGAGTCCAACCCAGTTTGCCATAGACTACTCAAGACACTCAAGCACAGTGCCATTTTTCTAGAAAAAGAGGTGCCAGAACTCACTATGAACACCTCCCTTGTTCTCTTAGAATTGCAATGGTGCCTACCTGAGAGATGCCAGAGTGGAGTTCAAGCAAGTTCCGACTGGGAAAAAAAAGCCCTGCTCAAGCATGTCAAACATTTCCATCTCTTCACTAAGTTTTCTTAAAAAGGGAATCTCCCTGCCTTTCTTACTGCTGGTTCCAACAGTATGGTCTAGGGGTGGAGAACCTTCTTCAGTCTGAAGACTGCACTCTCATCTTGGAGCCTTCCAAGGGCCATATGTCGGTCATGAGTAGGGCCAGAGGCAAAAGCTGGTGGAGCAACATATGCATATCTTACCTTCATACAGTAGGCTAGTTTCTACAGTCACACACCCCTCTCTATCCTCTATCTAAGCAAGCAAGAGGCACTGTGGACCCAGGTGTAGTGAAGCTGTGGGAGGGGGTACAGGCGGTGAGCCAAGACCATGAGACAAGTGAATGAATTGCAATTAGGTTTTATTGAGTACAGATGCATAGGCATGGGACTTGCATCCCTTGATCAACCAGACTGCCTGCTGGTTAATATGCTGTCTTTTCACAGAAAAGGGGGTTGACAGATGTTGGGGGTCACCCTCAACGTAAACTTCTGCTGTTCAGACACTGGTGGTCTGTCAACTGGGGTCTATCAGCCCCTGATTTGGGCTTCTGGAGAGGAAGTGTGGCCCTCCAAGGGAATCTCTTGATGGAAGAAGGCAGGGGCCCCCTTTCCCCTCTGCTCCCTACTAAGTATTCAGCCCAATGCATCTTCCACCACTAGACTTGGTGCACTTGCCAACTCATTGCGAAACCTAGAACCCCTGAAACCAATCAATGAGCTTAAACACCTGTTACCCACATGTCACTGCCTGGTGCTCACAGCTGCATGCTATCCTGCCTATTCAAGGCTCCGATCTTGTGTGAAATCCTGGGGTGCTGTATTACCGAAGCACCATGAGCCCGCACATTCCAATGGACCACCTTGTTAACTTTCCTATGGGACCCATCAACTTGAGTGAGGTTTCTGCCTCCCCTCCACACCTGCCTTTTGATCAGATTTCACCATATGCTACTCATTTAAGAACAGTCCAGTTACATCGCATTCAGCAACCAAAAAGGAGCTTACATAGTACCCTTCTCATCAACTGCTCCCCTCCTCTTAAGCTGAAGTGAAATTCATTCTGGCAGAAAACGACTATTAGCTCTTGCTGTTTGGAGAGCAGGATCTGGGGAGCTGGCCCAGACTGGCTTGACCTCCTGACCCTTTTATTCCGTGCGTCTTCTACATGCCCGCGCTCTGTGCACTGTGTTTAGAGGAAGGCTCACACAAGTGATAGGAATATGTGTTTTTCTTCCTTGTGCCGAACAGAAAATGCTTTCCCCAGAGTGTTTTGGCTAATGCACATTTGATTGCCTGCATTTTTAGTCGTTGTCTCTTGAAAGCAGCAACACCCATCTCTGCTTATTGAAATGTCATTAGAAAAGCATTTAATATTGTTAACCTGCAACATAGCAATAAAATTCCTCTGAAGAAACAAAAACAAGGCATTAAAATTTTAACTAGTAAGCGAGTGCATGGTAGCAGGGAGCAATTTTATTCTGTGTTCCCTCTCTCTCTGTCCCCAGCCCCTTACAAAGCATTAGCTTTAATCTTTAAACACCCTGCCATGGATCGGGCCTTGGGTGGGTCTCCTCTCCAATGCTTCCTGCTGTGCTTTTAGGTCTGCCAGGGAGACCGTGTTGATATATCTCATCGTGAAAGCAGTGTTGGGGTCATGCATGGCTGAGAACCAAGGTAAAAAAAAAAGAAATCTGTATGAATAAAACAAAATGATAGAGGTAGCTGGGAGAGAAAACAGTCAAGGAAGCAACAAGCTGCTTCAATGTGGAACAATTCCCCAGGGATGGTCTTGTCTTCTATCTGCATTCATCCCCTGAACCCTCTGCACTACTGATAAAAGGAATCGTGATGCTTCGCCAAGAGAAGCAGACATGTGTTCTCAGTGCCACACTCCAGTGAGATATGCGGGGTGGGGGTGTCAGAATATTGAGCGTATGTGCCTGTCCTGTTTAAGTAGTAATGGTGTGTGTCAACACCAAAGTTAGATACGCCTTTAAATACAAGTAGGTATTTATTTTAGCTGGCCTTTATACCCAAGTCAAAATTTAGGCTGCAATATCAGTCTGCATGTTCATTCGAAAGTGAATCCTGTTGTGTTCAGTGGAGTTTACTCCTACTCTTGGTGTCTGACCTGCCACTAAGGCACTGTGGGGAATCAAGGACAACACCTTGCTCCCTGCTCTTAATTTAAAGCTTTTGCACTGGGGTGGTGGTGGTGGTAGGAGCCCATTTTGGTAGCATGGGAGCTCACCTTACTTTTTCAAGGCCAGAGGAAAAAGCGGTGAGTCAAGTAGAAGGTGTGCTGCCAAAACAGTCAACTTAGCTTTCCTCTTCTGCTTGGCTCTAGAAAGGAAGGGGGTGAGAATTTGATTGACTGGTTGATTGGTTTTGTTTATTTATATGCCACTTTTCCACAGTGAGCTGTGCCTAAAGCACGTTTCAACAAGCACCCACTTATTAAATTGGGTGTGTTGAAGAAATTGTTTTATGAAACATATTAATAAATTCAAGTAGGACAAAAAAAAGAATTAATTCAGCTTTGAAAAAGAAGCAACTTAGACTTACGTGCAGAGCAAAAAGAATGTTAACAGACAATAAATAAAGTTCCACTGTACTGGTTCCACTGCTGGTTCTACTGTACTTAAAGGTGCCTCAGCTTTTGTTGTTTAGTCATTTAGTCGTGTCCGACTCTTTGTGACCCCATGGACCAGAGCACGCCAGGCACTCCTGTCTTCCATTGCCTCCCGCAGTTTGGTCAAATTCATGCTGGTAGCTTTGAGAACACTGTCCAACCACCTTGTCCTCTGTTGTCCCCTTCTCCTTGTGCCCTCAATCTTTCCCAACATCAGGGTCTTTTCCAGGAAGTCTTCTTTTCTCATGAGGTGGCCAAAGTATTGGAGCCTCAGCTTCAGGATCTGTCCTTCCAGTGAGCACTCAGGGCTGATTTCCATAAGAATGGATAGGTTTGTAAAAGGCAAAAGATTTATACTATCTCAAGAGAAACCAGAGTATATCTGATCTTCTTGCAGTCCATGGGACTCTCAAGAGTCTCTTCCAGCACCATAATTCAAAAGCAATGGAGTTTTCTTGGCAGGGATACTGGAGTGGCTTGCCAGTTCCTGCTCCAGGTAGATCATGTTTAGTCAAAACTCTCCACTATGACCTGTCCATCTTGGGTGGCCCTGCACGGCATAGCTCATAGCTTCTCTGAGTTATTCAAGCCCCTTCACCATGACAAGGCAATGATCCATGAAGGAGAGGATCCTCAGCAGCCAGGCTTAAATATTGTTCATAGAAGATGGGGTCTTCTTACCAGGGTAGATTGTTCATTGCATAGAGAATGCTGACAGTCTCAAAAGCAGTCTCTCCAAGTGTCCCTATTTTCCAGGGACAGACCCAGATTTACAGAAGCCATCCCGGTTTCTGATTTGATCCCAGAATGTCCCACTTTTCCTTAGGATGTCCCTATTTTTGTCAGATAAATTTTGGGGGGTATGGAGTTAGGCAAGCCCCAAGCCAAGAAGATGAATACAAACTTTAGAAGATATCTGAAGATAGCCCTGCATAGGGAAGTTTTTAAATGTTTAATGTTTCATTATGTTTTTATATATGTTGGATGCCGCCTAAGTGGGCAAGGTATAAATAATAAAATTATTATTATTATTATTATTATTATTATTATGATGATGATGATGATGATGGAATAGGATATCCCTAATTTCATCGGAGAAGTGTTGGAGGGTATGCAGAAGGAAAGTTTCAGGGGGGCCATTTGGGTGAGTCTTCTTCACCAGTTCAGCTTTTCCCTCAAAGTGCTGCAAAACTGTAGGATCCTGGGCCTCTTCTTGCTCCAAGCTGGAGAGGAAGGTCGTGGCTCCTCCCACCACCCTCATCAAAGGGTAATGATAATACATGCTACAGGATGGGTGCTGAGCAGAAACTCTTTCTTGAAAATCTTCATGTCCTGCTTCTGCGAAAGCTGTTTCAGTTTCCTCTTCAGGTATGCAGAAATAGGTATACTGGATTCTGCTCATTTTCCTCTTCCTACCGCTTGCCTGTTTCTGCCTCTTCTCTTGATTTTCTTTGTGTAAATTATTTAGAACGGTATAAGTCTGCAGGCACACAGGTGGCGCTGTGGTCTAAACCACTGAGCCTCTTGGGCTTGCTGATCAGAAGGTTGGCGGTTTGAATCCCCGCGGTGGGGTGAGCGCCCGTTGCTTGGTCCCAGCTCCTGCCAACTTAGCAGTTTGAAAGCATGCCAAAAAGTGTAAGTAGATAAATAGGTACCACTCCAGTGGGAAGGTAAACGCTGTTTCTGTGCGCTGCTCTGGTTTCGCCAGAAGCAGCTTAGTTATGCTGGCCACATGACCTGAAAAAACTGTCTGTGGACAAATGCCGGCTTCCTTTGCCTGTAAAGCGAGATGGGCACCACAAGCCCAGAGTTGTCTGCGACTGTACTCAACTGTCAGGGGTCCTTTACCTTTACCTTTAAGTCTGTAAAAGACAGAAATTACTGAATTTTCAATACATTTCAGAGAAGAAACCCCAAACAAGATTTAGGGCAGAATATTATTCTGCTAAGGTTTCAGGAATTGGCATATTTACATTTCATCACTTTCCTTCTCTCCATCTACAGAACATCAAAAAGCCAAAGGTAATCTAACCAAAACAGTGGTGGTAGTAATACACCAATTGTCTCCCTCTTTCTGCTCCTCTAGAGAAAGGATAAAAGAAAGGGAGAAAGGAGGGACTGAGCGATGCATCACTTGATGGATATAGTAGGTGCTGTTGTGTTTTGGAGACAGCTTGTTGCATCCCCAGGCAGGATGAGGTGTCATCCCTACTCTCTAGATGGTAACTTTTGGCTCCCAGGGGAAATCTCTCAGTATAGTATCACAATAATACTTCAGGGTTTTGTCACCAAACCTCAAACAGCTTCACCAGCAGAGCTGTCACTAAAACCTCTGTAGGGTGTCACTTGCTAATTGCCATGGATGGTGGGTCAAGCTGATTTCTTCCATTCTCTGCAACTTCACTGACCTCTTCCCCCTCTTCTTTTGAACCTGTTGCAGACATAATTCATTTGGGAGACAAGTTTTCAGGTGAATGTTGAAATAGAGTAGAGAGAGGAAGCAGAGATGCAGGGATGCATGCAGCACAGTGACTGTGCGATGTCTTGAATCATATATTTGCTCCCCAAAGCGATACAGACATACCTCGGAAGTTGAACGGAATTCGTTCCGGAAGTCCGTTCGACGTCCATAAAGTTCAGAAACCAAGGTGCAGCTTCCAATTGGTTCCTGATTGCGCAGGCGAGGCGGAAACAATAGCGGAAGCTGCGCCTGACATTCGGCTTCCAAAAGAAGTTTGAAAACCGGAACACTCACTTCTGGTTTTCGATTGTTCGGGAGCTGGAATGTTTGACTCCCAAGGTATTCAGGAGCTGAGGTACAACTGTAGTAAGGTAAAGGTAAAGGTACCCCTGCCCGTACGGGCCAGTCTTGCCAGACTCTAGGGTTGTGCGCTCATCTCACTCTATAGGCCGGGAGCCAGCGCTGTCAGCAGACACTTCCGGGTCACGTGGCCAGCGTGACAAGCTGCATCTGGCGAGCCAGCGCAGCACACAGAAACGCCATTTACTTTCCCGCTGGTAAGCGGTCCCTATTTATTTACTTGCACCCAGAGGTGCTTTCGAACTGCTAGGTTGGCAGGCGCTGGGACCGAACGACGGGAGCGCACCCCGCCGCGGGGATTCGAACCGCCGACCATGCGATCGGCAAGTCCTAGGTGCTGAGGCTTTAACCCACAGCGCCACCCACGTCCCTACAACTGTAGTAGCGCTCTTGTTTTCAAGAACTGCAGCATCAAGCTCCTCGGATCCTTCCTATGTTCTTTGTAGGCTATGGTTTCCCTCTTTTTTCTGCAGGAGGCATGTTATGCATTTTGATTCAGACAGAAAATTGCCATGCTCCCTATGTGAACAATTCAATCTGCCCACAGTAATGGTCTTCAATGCTACAACACTCAACTGGATTGCATGCTTATCAAAGGGTGTGCCATGCGCTGGTGGCACTACTGTCATTTTATTTTTGTTCTTAAATGTTTTGTACACACACGTGTGTGTACATGTCTGGGAGATAGAGACAAAGACAGAGATTGGTAATTCTTTTTGGGAGCTTGGGAGCTAGGCGTCTCCCAACCGATATTTATGAGAATCCTATCAAGCTACAGTTCCTGGGAACTTTTGTAGAAGCCATTACTGTTCAAACTGGTATAAAACCATTATACAGTTGGTGTATAATCATCCAGAGAGAAATAGATAAAGAAAGGTGGGCACCTGCAGTCTGAAATTACACAGGATAGATTTAAGGATGGTTCCTGCACCTGAAAAAGTAAAAGCATACCTAGTAAACACCCCATAAATCAGAGTTGGAGCCCAAAATATTGGCTCAGCACTCACAAAAGCTCTATTTAATATATCCAAATGAACTACCTTTCATGTTATATCCATATACAGTATAAACATACAACTGAAGTGAAATACACACTATGCAATCAAATGTGGTGATTTGATCTAATTCAGCCTGTTTGATAAGGGACGCGGGTGGCGCTGTGGGTAAAACCTCAGCGCCTAGGACTTGCCGATCGCATGGTCAGCGGTTCGAATCCCCGTGGCGGGGTGCGCTCCCGTCGTTTGGTCCCAGCGCCTGCCAACCTAGCAGTTCGAAAGCACCCCCAGGTGCAAGTAGATAAATAGGGACCGCTTACCAGCGGGAAGGTAAATGGCGTTCCGTGTGCGGCTCTGGCTCACCAGATGCAGCTTGTCACGCTGGCCACGTGACCCGGAAGTGCCTGTGGACAGCGCTGGCTCCAGGCCTATAGAGTGAGATGAGCGCACAACCCTAGAGTCTGGCAAGACTGGCCCGTACGGGCAGGGGTACCTTTACCTTTACCTAGCCTGTTTGATAAAATGACTGAAATGCAGAATCACAGATTGTAGAGATGGAAAGGACCCTGAGGCTTCTCTGACTTTATTTAGTCTTGGTTGTATGTTTTTAAGTGGCTTTGAAAATAAGTGTTTGGGCTGTTCATCTACAGCTTTCTAGAATTGGCATGTTTTCTCACTTGGGCTGTTTGGTAAAATAAATTCATAATTAATAAACTAAGGGCGATGAGAAGGCTGTGTGTGTGTGTGTGTGTGTGTGTGTGTGTGTGTGTGTTGTGCAGAAAGTTAACGAGAGACAGATGTGTTGTAGATGGAGCTCTCTGTTTGTCCTGCGCTGGAGCTGTAAGCTAGCACAAATACATCCAGATAAATAAATGTGTTGTATCATCTGATGACAAGCATGTCATAGCGAGAAAGTTAATGGAGTTTCATGCTTTGACCTGATACCAGGCTGTGCAACAGCTAGATAAGAAGCAAGGTAAAGATCAGATGCTATTTTATCGCCCCCCTCCCACCTCCTCTTGCACTATTACCATGAGGCAGGGGGTGAGATCATGGAGGGAGGGAGGGAGTGGAAAGACAGATAAGGAGGCAAAAGAAACCGAAGGAAAGTTCTGATCACATCAAAGACTGACATGGTGACCTTGCGTAGA
This sequence comes from Podarcis raffonei, assembly GCF_027172205.1. Lineage (NCBI taxonomy): Eukaryota > Metazoa > Chordata > Lepidosauria > Squamata > Lacertidae > Podarcis > Podarcis raffonei. The sequence continues at coordinate 7,465,427 of NC_070621.1, forward strand.
ACACGGACAAAAATCCATGCAGAGAGGAAAATGCAGTATGGGACAATCTTTCGGTGGAGGAATTCAGAAAAGGATTAAAAACAAAACACTGAGATTGAGAAGAGTGGTGTGGGAATGCAGACACAAAATCAAAGCTGCTTTGTATGTTTTTTCACCGTCTGCCCTTCCAAAGCCTGGTGAGGAAAAAATGGAAATGTTGGAAACACAAATTTTCTGCGACATTCCTCCATTCACCCCGGAAGCCGTCCTATGGCAGTGCATCATCTTAAGTTAACTGTTGTTTTATTTCCCATTCAATCTCAGACATGGGAGTAATGAACTGGGAGAGCAATTTGTATGTATTTCCAGTAATGCCAGAAGTACAGATTTCTGTCAGACTACCTTTCTCCCCAACCACTTGAGATCTCTCTAATAGAAATCTCTTGGCCCTAGATATCTCTTTCTGTTGCCAGATTGCTTATTCTTTATCCTGTTCCTCCTTTTCTCTGTTCACACTCTACTGTAGGCAGCCTCAGTTCTCTCAAAGGAGTAGCAATGAGCGATATCCTTATCTTTGCTGTGTTGCTGGTGTGAAACTCCCTCCCATTGGGGTTTACCAGTATAGTTGCTGCTGCCCTCATTTCATGTCTTTATCTCTCCTTTAAAAAAAGCAGACAAATAATAAAACTCATTAACTCTTAACATCCACTCTTCTTTCTTTCTTTCTTTTGTTACCGGAAAAATCCGAGGGCTCCCTTGGACAAAAAGTAAAGACACCAACCAGGATAACTTGGAGCAAAACAGCAGCCTGTAGGCTTGGCCTTTATTGAACTGTTGCAACAGGGTGTTCCCCTCACTTGCAAGAGAGAGGAAAGACCCAGAAAAATAGTGTGCAAGGTCTTATAAAAACTTTTTGAAATTCCCCTCCTCTAGGTCAAGCCCACCCCCAGAAACATCATGCATACATTACAGAAAGGAGGGGTTGAGGGAGGAGTTGGTGGTAACCTGAGTGTCTTGTCACCTGGCTAGTTCCTCCTTTCCCCCCTCCCCATGAGTCACTTCCAGGAGACAAGGGGAGTTTGCAGTTTCCTGCCCCCAGAGGGAAGATCTGATCATTGTCCTTTGTTTCAGTCCATGCTGAATCCACTCCCATATGCAACTTCTTTGTGATCTTGATTGTCTTCTGTCTGGGATCATCAGGGTTGGCATAGCAACTGGGCAGGGCTCCTGTGGATGTGCTGAGACGGTGAAGGGATTATGGCTGACCAGGACCAAGCCACCCCCCTTTGATAGTTCTTGTCATATGGAGTAAAATAAAATGGAACAGTGCAAATCCGATGTATGGTTGATTTTCTATGAATTTATAACAGAAATGTGGCGTATGTAGTGTGTGAGTGTGTGAAGTTTGTACAAACAGAATGATTGGGGTGGGGGGGTTCCTGCTACACTTTCTTTCTTTCTTTCTTTTGCAGATTCTATACCCAGGTAGTATCCATCAGCCTCAACTTCCTTTTTCTGCACTGTGTCTAATATTCATTCTTAGAAAAGGGGCAGAGGGCCATGCACCGAGAGAGCTGGTTGGGAGGGTACTGTCCTGGGGCTAGGGATGGGCAACCTGTCAGTTCTTGGCTTGCCATTTTTCCAATCTTAAATTCAGCTCTCCACATTTTTATGTTAGCTTCCAATTCGTTTTGAACATTCTCAAGGAAATCCATCAGAATTATTTGCAAATTTCTCCTAATATTCACAAGTGTGTATTTAATTTTGCCTACTAATACTTATTTTATGAAAACTTGTTCCCCTAATATAATGCATGCTTGTATTTTTCCCCCCACTAATATATTCATTTCCCTCCTCTCCCCCCTACACACAACACTTTACCACAATACAGTGAAACCCCTACCTGCAACCATAATCCTTTCTGGAGGTCTATCCAGAGGTCGAAATGAGTCACTGGGAGAGGCGCCATTGTGCGCAGGTGTGGGCGGCGATTGCCCGTGTGATAGGAATTTTATGGTCTTAGATATATGGTAATGTTCATAACTGCACATACATAGATCAACACAGGAAGACCAACCTGGAACCATTTTGATTCCTAAACTGACCAAATGTTTTCTCTGCAAGGTCAAACTGGAAAAGTCTCCCCATTGTCTCTTTCCTCACAAATCCTGTCTCAAGGATATGTCTGTTTGAATAAGGTGTGAGCCTGTGACCTGGCCCAGGAAATAAGTATTTTACCACTACAAAAGAATGGCCAGGCTCCCCGGGAAATCCAATCAAGTAACTTGCCAGACAGGAGATAAACTGTGACAGGAGAAAAACAACATTTAAATTTCTGTGATGTAGGTGGGATGTATCTGAGGGGTGGTCTTAGGTTACACCCCTTCTGTGATGTATGTATGGAGGGGTGGTCTTGAGGTCCAGGGCAGGGAATTTAAAATGTCTATTTAAGGGCAGGCACACCTGGGTTCTGGGTCCTCTTCCTCTCCTGCGTGTGAGGGGAGCACCCTGTTGCAACAGATCAATAAAGATCAAGCTTACTAGCTGCTTTGCTTCTCAATATTCTCTGGTTGGCCTCTGTTATTTTCTCCTACCAATAGGGAACCTATGTAAGGACTCTATATGGGCTCTTGGATACCCCATAAGGGAAAAGGGCATATTTTTATTTACTACACCCGCTTCTGTGCATGCGCGAATGGCGATCACTGCTCCTGCGCATGCATGAACGGCGGCAAACCCGCCAGTTACTCCCAGATTTGCCACGGACGTTGGGCAAAATGGACACAAGTAGAGGTGGATGTAAGAAGAGGTTACACTGTACATGCATTTTTTAACTCATGCTTGGCTGGAAAGCTGCATTACAAAATTTGGAAAAGTGTGATTTTCAATGGTTTGGTTTTCATATTGTTTTGGAAAGTGTGAATTAGGGAGATTCACGTTTAAATGTGAACTGGATCCAGTATTCCAGAAAATCTCCAGAACTAAAACAAAGACATTATCCCTCCATGACATTCGTTCATGATAGCACGGGTTTAGCTTATGCCTTCGCAACCCTTGTGGTTGTGTGAGCTGATTAATGCTTGCCAAGTTCCCAGCGTCAAATCGTTATAAAAGCTAATTACCTTGAGAGCTATAACACAGGCCCCAAACAGATGTGTCCTGACTTTATTGCCCTTTGATGCAACTTTGGGATGAAATGCATAGTGTGCTACAGTTAGAACTGGGGACATTTTCTCTATGTCACTTTCCAGATGAAATTTGTTCTCTTTCCCTTGAAGCTGTTATTTGCCATGATGGTGGTGGTGAAACATAGTGGGCTAATAGCAGGGTTGTTGTTTTCTAAATATTTTTTATTAGTTTTACAAAATAAATCTCAAATTTAACACATTAAACAAGATTCTTCTGAATCTTAGGACTTGCCTCCTCCCCTCCGTTGGTCCTTAGTATATCTAAGTCAACTGCATATTATAATTTCTCCACATTAAAGTCCTCCAAAGTATACAAGTCTTTGTCACATTACAGGAGTTGTTAAAAGAACTCAAGTGATTACAGTGTTCCTTTGAATACAGTTTGTATTTGTCCCATTCCCTATTGAAGTTCTGATCCTCCTGATTTCTGATTTTCCCTGTCAGTCTTGCCATCTCTGCATAGTCTAATAGTTTCATCTGCCAGTTCGCTTTTGTCGGCATTTTCTCCTTTTTCCATCGCTGGGCAAGTAGCATCCTTGCAGCTGTAGTCGCGTACATGAATAGTCTTCTCAAGTCCTGTCTGCACCTAAAATTTCTAAAAGAAAGGCTTCTGGTCTTTTGACAAATGTTATTTTAAACATTTTTTTTACTTCATTATATATCATTTCCCAGAATTCCTGAATCTTTTTACAATTGCACCACATATGATAAAAGGTGTCCTCTTTTTCCTTACATTTCCAACATACATTCGAATTAGTCCCATACATTTCCACTAACCTACTGGGTGTTAGATGCCACGATACATCCTCTTCATATAATTTTCCTTCAGCGTATAGCTCACTGTAAATTTTAGATCATCTTTACATAATTTCCCCCATGCTGCCAACTGTATATTATATCCAAAATCTCTTGCCCAGTGAATCATTACGGACTTCATCTTTTACCTTCCATTCCATTTGCGGGAGGTGGGGGAATTCCCCCACCTCCCAGAAAAGCTAGGAGAAGCCGTGCGCTCTTTAAAGGGGTTGCACGGCTTCTGCGGGCTTTTGCAGGAGGTGGGGGAAAACCTAGGTGCCGGTGCGCCCTATGGGCCGGTGCGCCTTATAGGGCGAAAAATACGGTAATTCTCTTTTAACAATATACAATAAGTGAATTTTAAATTAATTTTCCATAGTTTTTCCCAATCTTCCAGTTGTATATTGTGTCCTGTATCTTGTGCCCATTTAATCATTACAGATTTGACCTCTTCATCTTTGGTCTCCCATTCTAACAATAAATTATACATTTTCTTTGAGAATTTGTTTTATCATCTACAATTTCTCTTTGAAATCTAGATTTGGTATCTCCAAATCCCTTCTTTTTATCTTCTTTGAAAACCTCATTTAATTGACGATTTTGCAGCCAATTCTGAACATATTCTCTTATCTCAACATAATCCTTAAATTTTAATTTCCCTTCTTTTTCTATCAGCAGGTCTCTCTCTATATGTCGATCATTTCAGTTCATAAATGTTTTCATAATCATATAATCAGGAAATCACTGATAAAAGTATGGGGAAAATATAAATATCTATTAGAACAAAAAAATCTGTGGTGGGTCGCCTGAACAGAAGCAAATTCATAATATATTTTTAAATCTGCCAGGGAGAAGCCACCTCCGTCTTTAAAATCTGTCAACAGCTTGTGTTTTATTCTTGGTTTCCCCTCTGCCATATAAACCTTGAAATATCTCTTTGCCATTGCTTGAAGGGCCCTGCTCCACCGATCACCAGGCTTGCTTGAAACAGAAATAGCATTCTCGGCAATACGTTCATTTTTATCACAGATATCCTTACCCAGAAAAATAAATTCAGCCTCCCCCAAATCTCAAATTTTCTTTTTACTTATTTTCACATGGTTAGATAATTATCCTTATGTAAATTAATATTCTTTGGGGTCAACCAAACTCCCAAATATTTGACCTTTTTTATTATTATTACCATTTCAGTAACTTTTTGTAATTCATTTTTATTTTGTTCTGTCGTATTTTTCACTTGCAACTTACTTTTATTTTTATTCAATTTGAAGCCTGCCACATGGCCGAACTCATTAATCATCTCCAAAACCCTAGGTAAGCACACCACCGGGTTTTCTGTTGTTATCACAAGGTCGTCTGCAAATGCTTTGAGTTTAAATGCTTTGTTTCCCACCAGTATTCCTTTTATATTTCTCCTCCTCTTATTTTCCTTGCCAGTAAGCTAATAGCAGTTTTGGTGGGGTGGTTTGATCTGGACTTCTTTTTCCTCCTTGCATCATTCATAACAATCCTTCCTTCTAGCTGCATTTAAGCCAAGGGAGGGGGTGTGCATGAAGATCCAGTTTTGACCCTCAGGAAATACAGATCCCAGGTACACATGCTTACCAAATTACATTTTCTGGTATGAAAAGGGTGAGAAGCAACAGATGGAAAAGGGTGAGAGGTTTGGAGATTCTCCTTGCAGAGGTCCATATTGATTTTTTAAAAAGAAGATCTTGAGTGAAAAGATGCTTAGAACTGCACCTTCTAATCAACTCATTTGTCTTTAACTGAAGGTTGCCTTCTTTTAATATGAGGATCTTTGACATTTACCCTCCCTGAACAGCAAAAACATCCTGGCCAGCTGTGTGGAGGACAGTGTGACTGTACTGTTTTAATGCATCCATAGCTGATACCCCTCCCTGCTTTTCCCATTTGTATTCCTGATAGTTTGCAATACCTATAACGATTGGGAAATTGAGGCACACAATACTTAGCCTCAAGGCCAACTGCAAAGGTAAAATGAAATTATCTGCTGGCACTTCGCCGTCTCTTGTTTTCTACAAGAAACTGTTTTTCCCCCTCACATCCAGACCAAAGAGTCAGGTGGTTTTCTTCATATTTGTCTAAAGAGGTTTACCGAAAATAAACTTATGAAAATGCTGTATTTTATAAATATATGCAGTTTTTTTGGTCCCCAGACACAGGAAGGCAACAAGTATATTTGCCTTTCTGCTTGGTTGAATTATCCCTCTCCCCACCCACAAGAATCCCCATCTGCTTTAAAACAATGGTGGAAATGAATTCATTTGAATTGCCCTGAGTGTTTGCACTGAAAGCAGATGGTTTGATTTTTACGGCAGTTCATCATATTTAGGGTAGAGCAGTTAATCATATGGTCCTTATCTCTTTCTCTATAAACAAACTAGTCTTGAGGATTTCACAGAACCTTTTTGAAAGGCGTCTGGTGGGCAGAACTACACGGAGCGGCCCCAAGGGAACATGCCTGCATTATTTATGACTGCTGCAAATTCCCCACAAATACTGCATTTTCCCGTTTTCTTCCAAAGCCGTTTTTTCCCCTGGAAAAATGGGGGGGGGGAGTGTGTGAAATATTCAAACTACATCAAACTCCCGTTTCCCATTTTTCCGGAGGTAAATGGCTTTGGGGGGAAATGTGGGGAAACTGGTTATCCCTCCCCCATTTTTTCCAGGCTTTCCCATCTCTACTCCTGGGGCAGAACCATTTAGATACAGGTCTCCTTCAGATAAAAACCAGGAACAGCAAAGTTAGCTATAGAAAGGGGTGTCAAGGAGAACTAATTCTAGACGTCTTAAGCAAGACAACTGATATGGATGAAGGGAGAGACACCAGGGCCACTGACCATTCTGAATCTGGGAAAATTTTCCTTTGCAGTTGCAGTTAAGTTGATTAGCTAGACTTCTTGTATCACACACCCCAGCATCACTGCCAAACACACAGTGGCATTGATGGCTGCTTCCCATTTGGACTGTTAGGCCAGAAGGCAGGGAGGCCAGCAGCAGGTAGAGCTAGAGCCAATGACAAGCAGAGCTAGCTAATTCTAGTCCCCCTCCCCCCTCCATAGTTCTCCAAGGGCAGAAATGGAAACTTAGGGGAAGGAAGCTGATAGCCAGTGCTTAACCCTGGATCTGTTGTAAGAAGGTAGGCAGGTGTGTGGGCTGGCAGAAGGAAGGCTGAAGTTGATGGCGGTAGTGCTCTGTTTGCCCCAGTGAACCAGATACCACTGCACAGTGGCAAGCCTTGTTTTTCCCAGATGCATTTTGGTTACTTTACTTACTAGTTTCTTTTATTTTTTCAGGTAAGTGACTAGTAGATGTTTGGGAACAGAATCCCTCTGTTGGCCATTCTGGAGCAGCCCTACTCTAGGCTCACCTGGGTAGAAACTGTACCTACTTTGTTGTTCTTTAGTCGTTTAGTCGTGTCCGACTCTTTGTGACCCCCTGGACCAGAGCACACCAGGCACTCTTGTTTTCCACTGCCTCCCGCAGTTTGGTCAAACTCATGCTGGTAGCTTCGAGAACACTGTCCAACCATCTCGTCCTCTGTCGTCCCCTTCTCCTTGTGCCCTCAATCTTTCCCAGCATCATGTTCCAAACTGTGCCACTGAGACAGAACATTGATCTACCTAGTTCGGTATGGTCTACACAAAACGGTATTGGATCTCCGGGTTTTCAGGCAAAGTCCTCCATCCCACCCCCAAAAAAACCGTGCTGTGTCTGGAGATGCCAGGGATTGCTTGCAAAACATGTGCTCCATCCCTGAGTTTCTCCTTCTCATCTAAACAAAGATTCCTCATAGTTCTGAATAAGGAGCAGAATTAAATAGGAATATAGGAAGCAACCTTATACTGAATCAGAAATATGATAATGATTATACTTGTTAGTTGTTCGTTACCCAAAAGTATCCAACTGACCTACAACATGTTTATACCATAAATATAAATATATTATACCATAAAAGCAAAGAAACCCACAGAACAACCACAGGAAGCTGTGGCAGCACAGCAGTAGCAAAATAACACAGTCTATCAGAAACCTGGGGGATGGGTGGGAAGATAAGTCTTACCTGGTGCCAGAAATATGTTAACGAAGGTGCTAGCCAGAGCTTGCTGGGGAGAGCATTCCACAACCAGGGAAGCAAACATGAAAAGGCTCACACCCTTGCCACCCCCCCCCAAGCCTTCATCAGGGTGGGGAGCTGGAGAAAAGCCTCAGAAGAAGATCAAGGTGTCCAGGTATTTTCATACTTAGAAACATTCCAGCAAATAAGCATCTAGCTGAATTATAGGCATTGGCTCTCCAAACCTTAAGAGAGAGGTCATACCCAGCCCTAGCTGGACCTTTCTTAAAGCTTTTGCATGCAACTATGTTCTTCTACTGAGCTATTGTTCTTCCCCTTCATAGGGTCAGTTTGCAAGTGTGAAAGCAGATTTTGCTACGGATAAACTTTTTGTATTTGAGAGAAAGAATGTCAGACGGTGACCAAAGGAAAAGAGATTTTCTGCTGGAGAGGTATTGCCTACTTGATGCCACAGAGTTGATTTTTCACTGAGTGGAAGAAATTCATTGCCTTTCTAGTTACATAAAATCAGACCTAATAAACCCATTTATTGTCCCTCCACCTCTGAACCTGTGTTTTCCAGAGCTGTGTTGTGTTCGATTTCCCTGTTTTGAGAAATTGATTTATTTATTTTTACTTCCAATGTTGGGTTGCTCTGCTGGAGAAGGCTATGGATAGCTATATAATACAGCAGGCCACCTTGAGTGCAGGATGGTTAAAATGTGGGCACTGGGATGCACTACAATGAATGAGAGATGGAGACTGGAAACAGAAGGTGACATCTCTAAATCTAAATATCATTGAGACAAGGAGTGGATTGAGCCTGTGGTGTTTTTATGTTGCAGGGTTAGTTTGGCTGTGGTCTAAACCACTGAGCCTAGGGCTTGCCGATCGGAAGGTCGGCGGTTCGAATCCCCGCAACGGGGTGAGCTCCCGTGGCTCGGTCCCTGCTCCTGCCAACCTAGCAGTTCAAAAGCACGTCAAAGTGCAAGTAGATAAATAGGTATCGCTCCGGCGGGAAGGTAAACGGCATTTCCGTGCACTGCTCTGGCTTTGCCAGAAGAGGCTTAGTAATGCTGGCCACATGATTGGGAAGCTGTATGCCAGCTCCCTCGGCCAGTAAAGCGAGATGAGCACCACAACCCCAGAGTCGTCTGTGACTGGACTTAACTGTCAGGGGTCCTTTACCTTTACCTTTATTCAACAGCAGCCTGTTAATTGTAAGAAAAAATAAATTTGCAGGGGATGGAAAATGGGAAGAGGCATAAACTGTGATATTGGTATCATCTTTGATAGAAGTAGCAACCATGATGTCCTGCTTGGTGTAAGTTTGAGAGTTTGTGAATGTGTGCGACAAGCGAGCCCAGCTTGCTGGAGAGAGAGTGTTCTCTGTACTCCTCCCACCCACAGCTGTATCCAATAGGCAGATGGTCATACACACAGTATTTTGTACAGTAAACTGGGTAGCAGCCCCCAGGTTTCTACCTGCATTTATGTTGCTTGTTGAGTTAATTTGTTTTGAGACTGGAGTTTATTACATCAAAAAGAGGGGAGGAGAACAATCTGCCCTGGTCTCAGTCTTTTGCCAAGCTTGCATTGCTGCCTAACTCTCTTGTTGCCTTGACACTAACGATGTCACAGGGTTTGAGACACTTCACTAGCTGGAGCTCCCCTGCTGCTTGTAGTGCAGACATGGACATCTGGAGGAAGATATCTGATAATAGCCTTAACCACAGCTCAAACAGTCCCATATCATCCAGTTGAAGGCCCCCCCCCCACCTGATCTGTGGCTAGGTGCTGTTCTGAACATGATTCTAAATTGGTTTGTCCTATGCTAGTTTTTTAGTTTTTAGTTTTTATGCTTGGTGGTGGTGATTGGATTTGGGGAGGCCAAGTGCTTTATGACCTTCTCTTTTTTATGTGACAGTGCATAAGAGCTAACTAGTCTTGTTGGTCATTCCCAGGCCTTGATATCAACAAGAGCTTCCTTCCAATTCCCAAAAACATTCAGTTTTCGAAAGGATAATCTTCTTACAGCTATGAAAATAGCTAAAAGCCCTTAGATTAGCCAAACCTCACATCTGTGGCAATAATACATTACCCCTATTAAGTGCATTTTCTCCCATACAGACTTGTGTCCTAAACTGCCATTTGTGTGAAAAATAATAAGGAGTCTACAAGTCTGTATGTAATGTTTAAAAGTAACAAGTGTGTGTGCAAATACACTTAACTTTCCTAATGTATTCCAAGTGTGTGCACACTCTCCCTCCCCTTCCTCCACTACCCGAGGCTTAAGGCACATAAAGACTAGCAGATTTATTGCAGAGTAAGCTTTCATGGACTGGAGCTCACTTCATCAGATGCAATATATACCATTGTCACTAGATCTTGTATAATTTTGCCTAGAGTAAAGAATGGGAATGCTGAATCTTGCGTGACAGCTCCTGGTATAGGAGTCAAGCTGCTGACTCAGGTCCTGATACACTGCCATGGAAATAAAATCAGACTCTGACCATAAAGTGCACAGTATCAAGAGAAGCTACAGAGCTATATTTATTATTATTATTATTATTAATGCCTGTTGGGTTTTCTGTTGGGTCCCCTCCCCCCGTGGAAAAGGTAAATCTGGATTAAAGGGGGGGGCTGTAAATACAGGCTGGTGTTTTGATTCCAATGATGCTATGCAGATGCTGCAGACAAAACAAAACAAAACAAAACAAAACACCAGCCATGCACGAGGAGCACAGATCCTCCAATAAACATTCACCTGGAAACACTCATAAACTTTGCAATACTGAATGGTACTTCTCATGCTGTTGCTTAAACTCTGCATTCCACCATATTTTCTCATTTCACAGTTACCATATGGGAAGTTGTTTGAAAAGCTTCTGAACTAAAACACAGCTGTTTCATTTAGCTTTAATAATCCATCAAAAGCTATATCCTGGCGGAAGAATGATTTTGGTAGCAGTGGTGGTGTGTGGGTTATTCAAAGTTTCCAGTGTAATTGTTTCTATACCCCTCTCCTTTGGTCCTCTGCCACCTCAGTCATTGCCAAAAAATTCAGTGTCTATGTTTGTGTACTTAATATATCTGTGCATCCATTGTGTATCTATATTAGCGGTCTTGAACACAGCATTGCCAGGGAATTCCAAGGAAAAACAACAAAATATTGCATTTTTAAATATTCAGTGGTTAAAATCAGTACAGTTTTTAAAGGTGCAGTCAGCCACATTGGTTCAAAATGCTATCCAATTATATCCAAACACAGGCCAAAACATTCTCCTTAATCCCAGGAACCATCATGCAATATTTGGGTGCAGTATCTTAAGAGGTGTCAAAATGCATAGAAGACAGACAGACAAACAGTTTTCTTCACCCCACACTAATAAAATTTGGAGAAAGAATCAGCAATGCAAACTTTAAGATGGTGTGCCAATTCATTGAAAGATATAGGCATATTTCCAACATGCATATTTCTATATGCATTTCTTTTTGTGGATTCCGAGAAAATAACAAAATATATTGATATTTGTTAGGAAAAATCATTCTAATATTTCCCTCCTGCTCATTCCTTGTTAAGCTGAGTGAAAAAGTGGGGGATTAAAAATAAAATTGTTCTAGATGCCTCTCAGACCATTTATATGGGTTACTATATTTACCATTTTATTTGTCTCAGGGACTTTCGGAAGCTGCTCAGTAGATTAGTGAAAGTGTTGTGATGACTTTCTATGGCATTCTGAAATGGCTTATATGGACAAGGGTCATAAACCGTAGAAAACAACTACTTTTTACTTCCCAGGGAGTAAAACAAACCACTAGGAGCTGTTTTCTTATCTAAATTTCAGTCTATGATTTTCTTAACTTTGTCCATAACTATGAATGTTTGATACAGCTTGTACATTATTTACAGGCTGGCTGCAAGGTAGATGGTGGGCTGGTATGGAACAAAAATAGCCTAGAGGTGCTCTTTGCTTTCTGAAATAACAGACATTGTTTATCATTCTTAGAGAATTCAAAGATATATGCTGCCTCTGTTTCCCAATTGTTTTTCCTAGGCTATCCTTTCTCTAGTATGATTCTTGTCTCAATATGGACCTCTTCTGGCTTTCTGCTGCAGAGGCTTCAGGCAAACACTTTTATCTCTTAAATAGAGAGGGGTCTTAAGCTCAAAGTTCAGGAGTGACACATATAGCAGACTGTGCCCTTTTGGCTTTGTTCAGATGCTGCTGCTAAGCTTGTAACCGTGGTCTAAGAGAAGCGTAAGGTAAAGGACCCCAGGACGTTTAAGTCCAGTCAAAGGCAACTATAGGGTGTGGCACTCATCTTGCTTCAGGCCAAGGGGGCTGGCGTTTTTCCACAGACAGCTTTCTGGGTCATGCGGCCAGCATGACTAAACCGCTTCTGGTGCAATGGAACAATGGAAGCCAGAGTGCGCAGAAACACTGTTTACCTTCCCACCGGAGCAGCACCTCTTTATCTACTTGCACTGGTGTGCTTTAGAATTGCTAGGTTGGCAGAAGCTGGGACAGAGCAACGGGAGCTCACCACTGTCGCAGGGATCCGAACCGCCGACCTTCCCATCAGCAAGCCCCTAAGGCTCGGCGGTTTAGACTATAGCACCCCCCGTGTCCCTTTGCCTTTAAGAGAAATATAGCTAGATGTTGTTAGAATGCCAGTTCCCATCAGCCCCAGCCAGGATGACCAATTGTCAGTGGTGATGGGAGTTGTAGTCCCACAACACCTGTTGTACACCAGCCTGTCCTGTTTCACCACCTGAGGCAAAACAGGAATGTGCTGCTCCCCCGCCTCTCTAAACTCAGTGAGAGCCAGAGTGTTCTGTAAAGCATTGCCTCTCAGCAAGAGGGGGGCACATGTTCCAGTGGCTGTGGAGGTGGTGGATGGGTGGGGAGCCACCTCTTATGCTTCTACTGCCAGGGGTGAGTGCAGCACCCTGCCTCATCAATGGGCATGCTCTCTACACCACATTGGCTACACCTGGTTTAGGAGATGGGGAGTGGGCTCCCTTAGTGGCTCTCCTCCCTCTTCACCAAATTGGTAGTGTTAAATCCTCACTGATGTGAATCTTTTTTCCCTTCCCCCCTTTTTTTGACCAAGCGTGTAAAGCTGTGGTCGCATAGGTTAAATGAGCTTAAGTTGCAAATCGACTGCTATTGAAACTTCCAAACTGTTTTCAAAGGCAGGATGTGAGGTGCATTGTAATAATCCCATCTTGCGGTTACCAGAGCATAGATCACTGCAGCCAATTTATCTGTATTCAGATAGGGCTGTAGTTGGGCCACCCACCTAAGGTAACTTAAGGTACTCTGTATATATTGACACATATGTGAACAGAATCAAACCTTGAACTTGGCATTAAATTAGTAGTTTGGTATGTTTGCAAGCATATTAAATATTAAAAGCACAATAATACATTAAAAATTAAAAGCTTCCTTAAGCAGGGCTGCCTTCAGATGTCTTCTAAAAGTCAGATAGTTTATTTCCTTGACATCTGATGGGAGGACGTTCCATAGGGTGGGTGCCACTACCGAGAAGGCTCACTGCCTGTTTCCCTGTAACCTCACTTCTTGCATTGAGGGAACCGCCAGAAGACCCTCAGCGCTGGACCTTAGTGTCTGGGCAGAACGATGGGGGTGGAGACGCTCCTTCAGGTATACTAGAGACAAACCAGAAGTTGGAGCCACTGCTTGAAACAGAAGGCTGAGCTGATGGAACACGAAGAAACACACCAGAACCAGGAAGAGGTATACCTCTAGCTTACCAGATGTTGTGAAACTATAACTCCCATCATCCCTGGTCAGCTGGGGCTGATGGGAGTTGTAGTCCATAATATCTGGAGGGCCAAAGGTTCTCCATACCTGTCCTAGACCAAGAAGAAGTCTTTTGTTCCTCTTCCTGTCCAGAGGAGTCCGATGAGTGAGCAGGACCAGTCCATGGTCTGGGACTACTTTACTGCCCAGGCTGATGCTCCAAAACGCAGTTCTGTGGTTTGCCACAGAAGGTTCCAATTCTAGCATTGGTAAACTTTCTACTGTCTGCAGAAGGAGAACCACTTTTGTCCTCGTCATACCAGCATATATACTGCTGACAGGGATCTTCTTCACATACTTTATTGTTTGAGAGACAGATTTATTTCTTTAGGTCAATCTCCATCAGAGTTGACAAGGCCTTGGTATGTTCTCCAGTGAGGTTGTTTGTTGACTGCACTGTGCTGTGATTCTGTTTGAAAGAATGCCTGTGAAAATGGCAGGCCTCCTGGGTCTATTCTGGTGTTTGTGTGTATGTGATTTTACTGCATTATCTTAATTGTCACAATGAGGGGAACAGCAAAGCAGGCAGGAGAAGAGGTAGATGAAGTGACACTATCTCTAAAGTGCTATAATAATAATAATAATAATAATAATAATAATAATAATAATAATACCTCTCAGTCACTCATAGGTTGGGATTGTGGCTATAATTGCAAATAGTGCTATTAATACAATGCTTGTTTCATATCATTTTTTTATAAGGGGGGAGGGTGAAGGATTTCACCGTTACCCAGCTCTAAATGAAATTAACATTCTGCAGTGTTTTCCAGTCAATGGTTAGTTTGCACACATGAGTGGAGACAATTAGCTGGGAAGTGATTGAGCACCGTGACTGGGGAGAGGATGAGTATTGGGTCACTGTTCGGAGAAAATAAGGTGTAGGGTAGTTCTCTGAAACTAGCAACCTCTTCCCTTTTGGTAGAAATTGATGTTTTCAGCTGAGATAGGGTGCTGTTGAACCTCTTGAGGCTTTGTGGTTGTAAGGCCAATATACCCACACTGCCACATTGAGAGCAAACAATGGTTGAGGAGATTTGGCACCTCTGGGAGGGTGAGAATAGGCAAAGAGTAAAGCCAAGCAGACAGTTCCAGTCCAGATAGTTCATTTCACTGCAAATTTTACAGTAAACTTAACACTGAAGCGTACAGTCTGCAGGAATCCTCAGGTTTATTCATGCTCATTAATTAATCAATTTCATTGCTGAATCACTGCCCACGAAATGCCCTGAAACCATGTCACAACAGAAACATCAACAAATGCATGCGTGCATGTGCGCGCGCACATACACACACACAATTCCAAGCTAAAGACATATACAGACTGGCATTGGGTTGCTGCAATACATGCTAAACTACCCTTGGCATTGATCTGGAGACTACAGCTGGTGCAGAAAACAGCAACAAGTCTGCTTGTGGAGGTGGCATATAACACCTTGCTTGAAGGATTTGTACTGGCTGCCAGTCTGCTATGGGGCTCAGTTGTACAGTTGACATATAAGGCCCTGTACACAGCTTAGGACCATGTTACTTGAGAGATTGCCTTATTCATATACATATATATATATATCCCAAAAGTTTTAACAAATTTACTTCACATGCAATATATCATTCACTTACAGTACATTTTCTGTTTTTACTTCCCACCCCTCGCCCCTGTTTGTTTTTGTTCTTTTATGTACCCGGTGGATCACTGTGGTCTGCTGGAGAATTTCTCTTACACGTCCCAAAGATCTCATAAACTTGCTGCACGGTAACTGGGAGCAGGGCTTTCTGTATGGCTGCCCCTGTTTATGGAATAGAATTCCTGTCAAGATGCAACAAGCGCTTGCCACCTGCCCTTTCCAGAAACAACTGAAGATGTTTCTGTTCTGACAAGCTTTCCAAGCTGCATGAATATGTTTGAGGCATGGTTGCCCATTTTTGTTTTGTTTTTCGAATCACATTCTTTGGTGTTTGTGTTGTGTTTACCTGGTTTTTTTAGTTGTTTTTATTAATGTTCTGTACAATGCCTTCAGATATGTGGAAGGTCATCAAGTATAAATAATAGTAATAGTAATAATAATTTGTATCCAATAAGTTAAAGTCAGATAGTGATATACTTGCTCCACCGGCTAAACTTTTTGCACCCGTGAAACATGATTGCGCAAGAGCTGGTTGCTGGTATTGAGTTTTTGCTAGCACAACTGTTGCATTGGATTTCTCTGAGCTTTATTAAGAACCCGAGACTCCCCTCTCCCCAATTTGTTAAACTAGTGAAAAAACTTGTGATTCTATCGAGGGGTCCCCCCCCAACACTGCTGCATCTCCTCCTGCCTAGTGCCAGATAAGGGCTGCTGTTGGCACAGTGCCCAGAACCAATGAAGGGGGAAGTATCTAGGGAGGAGAGGGATCTCATAAATATATGAAGGAGAAAAAGTACATTTGTTCTGTTCCCCTCAGAGGCAAACTGTATCACTGACAAAGCATCATTTTACTCTTACTTCCTCCCTGCCCCCACAATGAATTTACAATTGTGTGTGGATATGCAATGCATTCATTTTTTTTTTATCCTGCAAAGCACAGTAGGTTGGAGACAAAACTGAATTTGAAGTGGGGTGTGTGTGGAGCCTTTTAATACAGTGGATGATACATTTTTTTGCATAGAATTCTCCCCCCTCCACCGCCTTGGCTTCTCTAAGCTGGGCAGACTGATGTACTTGTTTTAAATCAGTCCGCTGGATCAGCCTGGGAGCTGGGGAAGGAGACGAAAGAGGGTCCCTGGAGAGAACATTATCCTGCCTTGTTTATAATCCAATTCAATTGGCTTATCTAAAAACTGACTGGAGACCAAAACCACTTTCCAAAGCTATCGGTATCTAGCAGGTTGCTACGATACACAATCAGGTTTGGTTATTTTTTATTATTGCTTTGCTGCATTATGTGCATCTAACAATATTACAGTAGGCCTACTTGTTCCTTTCTTCAGCAAAGGAAGCATAAATATCTCACACATCCTTTGGAGTGGGTGGTGGGTAGTGGATGAGAAGGGGGATCTATTTGATTCTTTAGGGCCATTTGCAGTTTGTGGTTCTGTGCAGCCCTGTTGGAGTAGCCATAAGATGTTGAAGCACAGAGAAAGCAGTAGTGTCCACAATCTTCCCATCCAAGAAACTGAGCAGGGGTGCTCAGTGGGTTTGCCTGCTGGTGGAAGCTGAATTATGAATGCCATTTCACGAATCCTTCAATATCTTGCACCAACAATGTTCTTTTAAATCTACATACGAATATAGTAAGAAATGATACCCCACCACAGACACACCTGTCCTTCCGATTTCTTATCTTCTTAGAGTGATTTCTAGCTTACACCATCTCTTTCCTCAGGTATTGTTCACCTGTGTGTGCCATACACCTGTCCTTAGGTAATCCATCCCATTGGCAGTTAGCCCCTCGGCTGTCACTCATTACTCTCCTGATTAGCAATCATAACACATGAAATATTTCCCTCTATTTCCCTCAGCCTCTGATCAACCATCTCAGGAGACTCTATGAAACACCAAAGTGACCGTGACGCAGTGCAACTTTGATGCTCTGTTAGGCTGCACAGTGTGGAATCAGGCTTACCAGTAAGCTAGGTTGTTTATCACACATACAGGCTTTCTCCTATTTATAGTGTCCTTTCATAAAACTTGATTAGTTTGGCATTTAGACTTGGCTGCATTCCGGTGCCACCCAGGGGATAAACTTCCTGTCACACTTGCCTAGGCTGTTACTCCAGGCTTTTATAATTTAAGTGGAAAATGAAAATGGGTTGATGTTTGATTATCTGGAGGCTGTGAGCTCAGCTTCTTGCCCCTTTATTACCAGTTAAATAAGCAGCAAGCTGTGGTTAGCTCAGTTGCTCTGGTTTATGCTAACAAGGAGCGGGTGGTGACACCCAGGTGGAAGACGTGTTGCCAGGGGTTTTCCCTGCAAGGCTGACAGTGAGACAGCCTTTCCCCCACTTCCACAGTTGTATCCGAGGGCAAAGTGCATCTAGAGTTAGGAACAATGGAAGCTACCTTATACAGAGTCAGAAAATTAGTCCAACTAGCTTAAGCTTTGTCTCCAGAAAAAGAACAAAAGACAACACGGATCTGCATGAAGTTTGTGTGCACTAATGTATGTGTGTTGGTTCAAATTTAGAAATGATGTCTACAATTTAAATAGAAGGATGTGACCTGTGTGTCTGCTCAGACTGCTGTCCAGGTGCTCGCTGCTAATGGACATTCTTGATACACACCTCATTCTCCCTTCTTAGGGTCCTTTACCTGTTAAGGACTTTAACCAGGCAGCCCTAAAATTGGCAGCACCTTCAGAAAGAGGGCTGTTGTCATGCCCCCGCTAGAGGAGTACTCTTCAAAGGAGGACCCTAGCATCCCACTGGGCACATAGGAAGCTGCCTTATACTTTGTCAGACCACTAATCCATCTACCTCAGTGCTGTCTACACTGACTGGCAGCAGCTTTCCATGGGTTCAGGCAGGGGACATTCCAGCCCTACCTGGAGACTGTACAGTGGTACCTCGAGTTAAGTACTTAATTCATTCCTGAGGTCCGTACTTAATCTGAAACTGTTCTTAAGCTGAAGCACCACTTTAGCTAATGGGGCCTCCTGCTGCCGCTGTGCTGCTGGAGCACGATTTCTGTTCTCATCCTGAAGCAAAGTTCTTAACCCGAGGTACTATTTCTGGGTTAGTGGAGTCTGTAACCTGAAGCGTATGTAACCTGAAGCGTATGTAACCTGAAGCGTATGTAACCCGAGGTACCACTGTATTTGGGACCTTGTGTTTGCAGGCAGGTGCTCTACCACTGAGCTATGACCCTTCTCAGGAAACTCATGTAGAACAGTAGCTCTGGATATCCTTTTGTACCCATCATAACAAGTTTGGGACCTGGTGATGCACCTAAATAAGCAGGCTATGGCCAGGTAAATATTTGATCAGTTATATTTGGTGTATTGGCTCTATTCAGAGCAGTGGCGTAGCGTGAGGGGTGCAGGGGGGGCCGGCCGCACCGGGCGCAACATCTGGGGGTTAGGGTTAGGGGGCGCAAATCCACGGGTTAGGGGGCGCAAATTACTTGCCTTGCCCCGGGTGCTGACAACCCACGCTACGCCACTGATTCAGAGGCTTTTGAAGTCACTGGATTCCTGCATACCTTTGCAACCCCTAAGAGTGACTATTCCTTCAAAGCATTTTCCAGCATTTTCATCCTGAAAAGCTTTTCTGTAATGCAATATGCACCAGGCTACCATTAAGGATAACTCAAAAGTTACCAGTGGTTCAGAATGCTTCGGTTTGCCTCTGAATGACTATCAAGAGGTGACAGTGTCCTTCTGTTCTTCAGCAGCTGTGCTATTGCTGCCTGTGAACTCTTGGACCTAATTCAGGTTGCTGATGCTTACAAGTAAAATCTTTCATGACCTAGAACTGACATCCTGTGAGAATTCACACTGCTTATAGTCAGTCGATCCAAGGCTTGCTCTGTACACCCTCCTTAGACAAGGTTAAAAAACTTCAACTGCAAATGGGAAAAGTATCCACTTCAATTGCCCTCAGGCTTTGAAATGGCCTCCTTAGCAAGACCAGAAACTACCCTTCTCCTCAGAGGGGTTATATTAGAATGACTTTTAGCAGCTGAAACTGTTAATTGGCCCCTAAAATAGTTTACTGGTGCCTCAACACATAATTCCAAGTTAGGTGTATAGAACAACCGTATTAGTTTACCTCCTATTGAAGTGTTAGTTCAAGAGGGACATGTGTGGCGCTGTGGGTTAAACCACAGAGCCTAGGGCTTGCCGATCAGAAGGTCGGCGGTTCGAATCCCCACGACGGGGTGAGCTCCTGTTGCTTGGTCCCTGCTCCTGCCAACCTAGCAGTTCGAAAGCACGTCAAAGTGCAAGTAGATAAATAGGTACCACTCCAGCGGGAAGGTAAACGGCGTTTTCGTGCGCTGCTCTGGCTCACCAGAAGTGGCTTAGTCATGCTGGCCACATGACCCAGAAGCTGTACGCCGGCTCCCTCAGCCAATAAAGCGATGAGCGGCGCAACCCCAGAGTCAGCCACGACTGGACCTAATGGTCAGGGATCCCTTTACCTTTACCTTTAATGTGTTAGTTCACTGTGTTTGTTGGGAATGGGGAAACATACACACACACAAACACAAAACAGAAACCTATTAATTTGTCCTGCAATAGTTTAAGTGGGATGACTGACTTATTATCCACAAGCTATGCAACCAGGAAAAAAATGTAAAATTGGAACATTGTGTAGACACAAAAACACATTTTTATCATATTAAAAATGCCCCTTCTAACTGTCAGATGAGAGCCAGCATATTGCCAGGTCAGGGTAGCCAACGCCGCACCCTCCGGAAGTCACTGAACTCCTACTTCCACCAGCTTCAGCCACCGAGGCCTCTGCTTAGGTATGAAGGGATCTATGGTTCAAAACATGTAGAGGGCACCACATTAGCTAACCCAGTGTTACACCAAAGATCAATGAGAAAAAAGCTGGCTTATAAGGAGGTCCATCTAGTTTGGTACTGTTTGTTTTGTAAGCTGTGTAGCATTCACACTAATTTCACAGGCTAGTGTGTGTGTGTTGTGTATATCTCCAAGGTTCCATGCAGGCAACTTAGCCTTGCCAGCTGATACCCTTTTAAAGTGGAGAGGTTGGGGATTGAATCTGGGGGTTTCTGCATGAAAGCCAGTACCATTGACCTATGGTTTCACACAAGTGCACCATAATCTCCTGACTATTATTAAAATCCTTTTACTGCAGATGTTTCATAAACACATGCTTCCCTCGCTCCCACTGTCCCGTGAATCCAGTTTGATGTAGTAGTGATTTGTGTGTTGAGCTGTACCCAGGTTCAAGTCTCCATTCAACCATAAACCTCACTGGTGGTTTGGGATAGCGGGGGTGGGAGGCGCTTTTTCTCAGCCTAACCCACGTCATTTGATTGTTATGAAAACTGTGCCTGTCACTTTGAGCTCCTTGGAGGAAGGGCAGGATAGAACTAAGTAAATCTAAGCCAGCAATGAAATGGGGAGAGGGCAGTGACAGTTGTTGATGATGGCTCCACCTTCACTGAGTCAGAGGCGTACCTAGGACTCCTCGTGCCCTTTGCAAGGAGTTGTAGCAGCTCCCCCGCCCCAAATCACTTTGACACACAACTTGTGTGTCCCCGCATGTGCATTTGATCTTGCTACGACAGTGGCATCACCTCGCCACATACATATATGCCATTCACCTCATAGTCTGAAAGGTGATTTTTGTGGCTCACCCTGGACCTGTGCCCCAGCAGAGGCCAGTTTTGCCAGCCCCTGGGTATGCCTCTGCATGGAATTACCATCACCTGACAGCTTCATATCGTCACCTCCCAGAGCTGGTTCTGTCAGTGCTGATAAGTCTTTGGATGAATCCTGGAGCTCTTAAAAGCTACTATCTGGGAAATGTAGGTCCATTATCTCAGGCACCAGGGATACCCTTCAAAGGCAGAGCAAATCTGCAGCATGTCCAGTAACCTGATGCTATTAGAGACATCTTATAGATCCTGCTGCCCATAGTCCAAGTGTGAAATTACACATCCTGGCCGTGGTGGCATCAAAGGCCTGACAAATGAGGGGCTGCTCTGCCTTTCTCCTTCTAACTTTTCCTCCTGATGCTTTCTATTTTCTCCTCTGTGACCTTTTTGCTGCTTTCTGCACATTTTCTTGTTCAATGATGTCAGTTGCTCTTCCAGAAACAGGGGTCCCTCCTAATGCAGTGCAGGGTGAGGGGAAAGGGAAGACTCGGGCCTTAAATAAGAATTGCATCTCCCCATGTCCTGAGGGGGAGTAGCTCTTTCTACCTTGGTATATCCTACTTCATTTTACACTTTTGCCAATCTACACTGACACCCCGGTGTGTCCTGTTAAAAACACACTCTGCTTCATGCTGGAATGAGAATTAAATCTTTAGGCTGCAGCCTTTCCAGATACCAAATGCCCCAGGTGTCCAAATAACCTCCAAGTGCTATTCCTATCTAATGCATCTCTGGGCCAAGGCAGGCCAGCAGGGTTAATACTTAAAAAGGGAAAGGGGAAAAGAGCCCTGGGACTATCTTGGCATCAAGGTACTATGTTGAATGAGTTTAACCAATTCATTTCACTATGTTGGCAATATAAGTTGGGGTTTGGAACAGTAGGCAAATTCTACATTAGGGCAAGTTTGGGCTAGAATACTAAATGATTAAAAAATAAAGGAATGAAAAACAGCCCAGGAAGATTTTGTCTTGCAAAAACAGCATTTGCTTCAGCCCATAGCAAGTCAGTCACTTCCCCATGTCACCACAGATTGAATTCAGCATTGAGTCTTCATGTCATGGCAGACATACAGCAACCAGTGCTGGTATTTCCCACTGGAAGGGGGTTAATGAACCAAAGAGGGTGTTAAAGGAAGGAAGGAAGAAAAAGAAAAATCATAGCTCATCCAGTAATTAATACCTGGGCTTTTCAGTGTTGGTGGGAATGACAACTCAAAGCCTCTGTAATGTTGTATACTGGACTTAACCATCCATGGATCTTTTACCTTTACGATAAATGGTCTTTCCTTGGAGTTCAGGCCATTTGTCTTCAAGTTTGTTTCTTGTTGAAGGTGTTTATAGTAGAGGTTGATAGATATCAAGCTTTTCCTGAGACCTTACATGCCTCTCCTACTGGTAACACTGCTCTAAAGGGATCAGGTTATAGCCAACTAAGAACAGACTCATTGAAATTAATGGACCTATGTTAGTCATGCCCATAATTTTGACTTTTTTTCTGCTCTAAGTAGGAGTAACATTGGATGCGATGGGTTGCGGAAGGCTCTGTTTTGGTTGGGATGGGCAAACAATGTTTTGTCTCCGCATGAGCTCTTTAACTGTTCAATTCCTTATTGTCCCCTCACCACCAACTTGCAGCTACAGAGGTGACACAAGAAACAGTGGAGTCCCTGATGCAGAAGTTCAAGGAGAGTTTCCGAACCAATACACCAATTGAGATAGGCCATCTGCAGCCAGCACTTCGCAGCTCTTCAGTTGGCAGGCGAAAACGCAGGAACCGGCCCAGAGGTAATTTCCCAACTTTTGGTATATTGAATCATTTCCCCACTCTCATCCTTCCTCTGCCTCATTTCTTATGTGCTATCCTTCTTTTTGCTCGTTCAAACTCAGGGGTTCGGGCATGCTTTTTTGGGGGGGGGCAATGATGCTGTTTCTGGTATGTACCTGTACAACAGGCTGCATAAGGAAATCCTCATGCAACTTTCCTCTGACACTTCCATAGTCATCATGGGTTAGGGAAATGGAACTTGTGTACACTGATACATCCAGGATATGGTCCTGCACCTCTTGTGCTCCACTAATGTGTCTTAGGATTTAGTGCTCCAAGTATCAGGGTAATTTGTCAGAGGCAATTGAGAATCTTCCAGGGGTGAACATAAGAAGAGTTCTTCTGTACTTACCTATTTTAAATACCCTCTTTCTCACTGCGGCCTACCAGATGCCTCTGGAAAGCCTGGGAGTAGGATATGTGCACCACGGCTGTCTCCTGCTGTTGTTCCCCAGAAATGGATAATTAGAAGTGTGTTGTCTCTGATCATGTAAGGTTGCATGCAACCAACCATTATGACTCATATCCACCGATATGACATTTCCTACTATCCTTTTAAAGTCGTATGTATTGGTACCTATTAGAGGCATGTGAAAAAATCATTAGCATTTGTTCTCATGGTTTCTGTGGTTTGGTAGCTTCCTAATTCTACTTAACTTGTAATGTTTCGCACACAGTTATGAAAACTCTGGCTGCAGCAACTGTTGTCAACTTCTTTCAAACCTTTCCCCCCCCCCCAAGAGTATCAGTTACATTGCTTAACCTTCTCTATGTTACAGCCATTTCAAACATATGCACTCGCATTGGTTAGCAGGTGAAAATGATATTATTTTCTACATCAGTCATCTGAAGACCCCAGCCTAGGGCTTCCCATACTGTTATTTCCCCTGGTCAGTGATGGCATGACTCAGATGCTGTCCAGTTAAGCAACAGACATTTATTGACTTAACATGACTTGACTCTTGAAAGTAAAACCATCCTCAAAATGTCACTGGAAAGCCAACTTAATCCAAGTTTTTAAGATTTTCTGCTAGTAATGTATACTATCCCTACCTCCTCATAGTTTCCACTTTTTCTTTCTTTATAATTCAAAACACTATTTTCTCAATATAGTATTTGTTGGTGGTGCCACCTCAGAAAAACAGCAATTGGTCTTGACGCGTGAGAGGGCCTGTTCAGTGGATCTGAAAACATTTATGTTAACCATGTTTACCCAGAATAATGTTCCTGGCAACCCTGAGAAAACGAGATGAAATAATGTTTAAAACTATCACTGTTTTGAGATGTTTTTAACTGTAATGGTCTTTAAAATGTTTTATTTATTTATTTTCAAATGATGTATGTACTTGCTGCCCTGGGCTCCTTCAGGGGGGGGGGGACATGATACAAATTAAATAAATACAGTGGTACCTTGGGTTAAGAACTTAATTTGTTCCAGAGGTCCGTTCTTAACCTGAAACTTTTCTTAACCTGAGGCACCACTTTAGCTAATGGGGCCTCCCACTGCCGCCGCGCCGCCGGAGCACGATTTCTGTTCTTAGCCCGAGGTACTATTTCTGGGTTAGCGGAGTCTGTAACCTGAAGCGTATGTAACCTGAAGCGTCTGTAACCTGAGGTACTACTGTAATAAATGTTTACCCAGTAGAGGACACATTCTGAATGACTTCTTCATTGGTTGTTGCCTGCTTGGTGCACTTCCCACTGTGCATTTTTAAAAAGAAATATGAATGTACTTTGGCATCCATCTGTCCTGGGAGACACTGGAGGAGTGTTCCTTTGAGGGTAAAGTAAAACTGTTGGAAGGTTGCAGCATCTGCTGTGGTTGTAGAGACTGATACAGGAGAGGCATATTTTGCTGCAGCTGGGGCAGATGAAGGTATCCAGTTTTTCTGCTGAAGATCCACCATGGCGTTTCTTCTCTCTGTGCTCCTCCCAGCAGTCATTCCTCCATAGCATCACTTGCTATGGATGCACAACCTGTCTGCAGGCACTGTGGTCATCTGCATGGTGGGGTTGATGTTGCTAGACTTCGTACTGCTTGCCTGCCTACCTGCTTGCTTATTTATTTAGCTCTTTAATTAAGTTTTCCAAAATTTCACATATATTTCAATACATAACTAAAAACTTTTTAAAAAAAATTCCGCACACCCTTTTCCACAGTGTTCCTATTTCTTTCCCTCTGCTGCACCCTGTTTCCTATCTCTTAAACCTTAACAAAACTACTATAATATTTAATCCCTTCTGTTGCTCATAGTTCAAATCCTGCTCGCGTGTTCATCATATAATAATATTTATTTAAATAATAATGCTTATTTATTTACGGTGCTATTTCTGCTCTGCTTTTTGCACCTTCTCCAACTCTTCCAACTTGCTCAGAAGCAGCTTACATCCATTAAAACCCTCAAAAAAACAGCAATATGATAAAAACCGCATCAAAGAATAAACATTCAGAACAGCAATAATAAAGGCAAACCATTCATAATAATCAACAGGAATTAAAACTAAAATGCTGTTAACGTAACCTGGCTAGGGGATCCTAAACTTGATGTGTGAACTGTTTGCTTTTGCATTTTCGCTAATTAAAATTAAGTCCTAAGCCTTAAAATTTCTAGACACACAATGGAAGCAACGAGAAAACATTCTAAGAAAACCCTCTAGTTTGCTGTACCTGGTGAAGAACAGTAATTAAACTCTGATGGTTGGATTCATTCATCTGCCTCCAAACCTGAATTTAATTGGGCAGAACTCCCACAGAAACATAGGAGGTCACATTATAAAGGTAAAGGTAAAGGGACCCCTGACCATTAGGTCCACTTGTGGCTGACTCTGGGGTTGCGGCGCTCATCTCGCTTTATTGGCCAAGGGAGCCGGCGTACAGCTTCTGGGTCATGTGGCCAGCATGACTAAGCCACTTGTGGCGAACCAGAGCAGCGCACGGAAACGCCGTTTACCTTCCCTCCAGAGAGGTACCTATTGGGTCTCAAAGCATTGACCATTTGCATGTCAAGGTTAAGGTTACCAGATTTTTTTCAATGAATCTGGGGACACTTTTCAACTTCAATGGATTTTGTATGGGGACTGATTTGTAAATCCGGGGACTGTCCCTGGGAAACAGGGACGTCTGGTAACCCTAGTGACCCCATGACCACCCTGTACCATAAAGTGTAAATAACTAGACAACACACGTTATATTGGTTTGGGATCAAATAAGGCCACAGCTTTATTGGTTACAGATGAGAGGTTTGACCATAGGGATTGTGGTAAGCAACTGTGTATATCACTCCTGCCTGTTTGCTGGGAGTGTTTCTAAGGGTGAAGCCGGTGGGTGGGGGGATGCCCTATGACCTAATCAAATCGGGGCATCCACCAAGCAGTCCCCGTTGGAGGAGTGGTGTAGCCCCAGCCCCCGTCTAGGCACCGGACAGGAGCCACTCCTCCCTGATCCTTTTAACGGGATACCCTTACCCGTGGAGGGGCAGGCAGAGGCTGCACCCTCCCCTCCAACCAAGACTAGGTTTACCCAATGCCTATCTGCTGTGCAGTCAGTGAAGCTGCAGAAGGAGATGGGGTGACGGCTGTGCAAGGGCAGCAACAATGAAATACACAGAAACTGAGCTGGGCTAACAGAACTCCAAGGTGATCGAGGTCGGAAGAATCCTCAATGCGATCCCATGCAGAGAGCTGAAAGGCTGCGCTGACCAGGCATTTAAACTTCCCCTGGGCGCGGCACCAAAGTCCGCATTTGGTTGGTTGGTCCCACACCCAGGAGAACACCCACTACTTCCTGCCACCAATGGCCAATTTGATGGCAGGAATATGATCCGGCTGGCAATAGGTCAGTTTACCAGGGAGGCCCAGGACCCGCCTGCAAAGCCGCCTGCTCACAAAGGGGGCATATGGACTTAGTTCAGTATTGTCTTCGCTGGCTTGCTATGGTTTTCTCATAGTTCAGATAGGAGTTTTTCCCAGCCTTTCTTGGAGATGATATCAGGGGTTAATAATAATAATAATAATAATAATAATAATAATAATAATAATACATACCCCACTCATCTGGCTGGGTTGCCCCAGCTACTCTGTGTGGTTGCGAACACATATAAAAACAATAGTAACAATCTTATCCAATATAAAAACAATAGTAACAATCTTATCCAATATAAAAATTCACAATATCTTTAAAATGAAACAACTTACATCAAATAAAGCAATACTTAATAAGTCATTAAAATCTTATAGTAAACAGTAAAATTAAATATCAAATATTTTCATCGACAGCAAATAATAATTAAACAGTTTACACTTATCAATTGCAATAAAGAATTACTGACCTATAAGCAATAAAAAGAACAGCAAATCACAATACATAAAATACCACAAAACATACAAAACCATCTAAAAGAATCAAATTGAGAGACACGGACACACAATTTATATAAAAAATAAATAAAAATAATATCCCTGAACTCTTCCCAGCTGCTTCTGCTGTTCTGGAAGTTGTGGTCTGGGAAAGGCTTCTAGGGTTGGAGGCAAGTGGAAAAGCTATTGCCTGATGAACAGAAAGTCTCTCTCCCCTCCTGCAAAGCATGTGCCCAGCTGCTGAGCTTCCTCCCTTCATCTAAATCAGGGGTCCCTAAACTAAGGCCCGCAGGCTGGGTTAGGCCCAAGGGACTCATTTATCCAGCCCGCGGCGACCCCTGCCACCCGCTGCTGTCGCCCACTCTTACTGCACTGTGCGGCTGCCCACTTCCGGGTCGGAGGAGCACCGGAAATAGCTTGTGTGCATGCACAAGCATTATTTCCTGTGCACAGCCGGGTCGTAGAAGGCCCGTGCACATGCACACAAGCTATTTACGGTGCTCCTCTGACCCGGAAGTGCGCCGGAAATAGCGTGTGCGCACGCATATGGGCACGTGCTCCCCCGCCCTCTGGCCCGCCGCGCGATCAGCGCTGGAGACACCAGCCTGAGGCGTGGAAAGTTTGCTGACCTGACCCCTGATCTAAATGCAGAGCACCAAACATTCCCCACTGTGGTTTATCGTCTTCCTTTCTATAGGAATCCACACAAAAGAGGGGAGTGGCTTTCCATTGTCAAGCTGACTGCATACCTAACCCCTGTGGGCTTCGGATAGAATTGTGGGTGGGTGTCTTGCCTTAATAGAGTTTCATTACTCATAAATGGATTTGGGAATATGGCATTGGGGAAAGTGAAAGCACTTGTGTAATGATCGCTTCCTTCAGCTGGCAAAAAGGCTCCCAAAATGTTCCATCCTGTTTGTGGGAGGCAAAATTCTGGGGACCATTTCAACAAATGTTCTCCACTGGTGAGGAGAAATTCTCCCAACCGTTTCCTGAGGGCTGGGATCAACATGACCAGTTTTGGGGAGACAGTTTATTTGTTCTCTCCCCATTTTCCTCCTGTGCAGCAGGAAATAGATTGTTATGGGAAAACGATGATGATAATGACGATCTGCTTATTTAGGTGATTTACTGATGCCTGCTAAATGCCTTTGAGGATCATACTCTTACTAAGCTGTACTAGTTAAAACAACTAAGGACAGGGGGCTAGGCAGTAGTTCAAATGGAGAACTACTTAGCCCTTAACCCACATGACCTTAGAAATTGGATTTTTGTGCAGGATGCCAACCAAGACCGAGCATCCATCATTGCCGCCTGTTACTTTCCTTTGTACCCGGACATTCTGACCAATCACTCAAGGCCCCATTACCTTGAGACTCTGACCTTCCCACAACAAAGGAGACCCTTTGCAGAACTAAGATTTCAGCAGATGCCCTAGGCATATTTAGAGGGCAGATATCAGGAAAATCACCATATGGGTTGCAAATGTAAGTGGATGCAATCAGACAGAGGACACCACACACTATCATGCTGATTTGCCCCCTATATACAATGCCCAGAGGAAAACTTATATTGCCAATTCTTAATTGGCTTCCAGGTCAATCCACACAGGAAGTGACAGTTGAACTCCTAGCAGATAAACATCTATATATTACACACCAGGGAGCCAAGTTTACGCTGGCAGCCAAGAAGCTCCTTTCTAGCTATGTGAATGCACTCCAATCTTAAATTTTAATGTTGTAAAATTCTTTTTATGTTGCAAACCCACTACAGGTTACGTTGTGTGATTTTAGATGGAAGTTTCTTTTTATTCTCTGTCGTCCATTGTAAAGTCCTTTGGCGCTATACAATAAAATTGATTGACTATTTAGGTAATTTATGTACCATTTCATATTTCAAAGGAAGTTTGTGACGTGTTTACAACATCCTAAAGACACTACAAATAAAATTCAAAAAAGGAAGAGGGGGAAAAACACAGGTAAAAATATACACATTTTAGAGCAGCAGAGATAATAATCAGGGACTGCCCCAAATAGAAAGCAATGACAAACCTAGACAGCATCTTAAAAAGCAGATACATCACCTTGCCAACAAAGGTCCATATAGTTAAAGCTATGGTTTTCCCAGTAGTGATGTATGGAAGTGAGAGCTGGACCACAAAGAAGGTTGATCGCCGAAGAATTGATGCTTTTGAATTATGGTGCTGGAGGAGACTCTTGAGAGTCCCATGGACTGTAAAAAGATCAAACCTATCAATTCTTAAGGAAATCAGCCCTGAGTGCTCACTGGAAGGACAGATCCTGAAGCTGAGTCTCCAATACTCTCATGAGAAGAGAAGACTTCCTGGAAAAGACCCTGATGTTGGGAAAGATGGAGGGCACAAGTAGAAGGGGATGACAGAGGACAAGATGGTTGGATAGTGTTCTCAAAGCTACCAGCATGAGTTTGACCAAACTGCGGGAGGCAGTGGAAGACAGGAGTGCCTGGGGTGCAGGGGGGTCACGAAGAGTCGGACACGACTAAATGACTAAACAACAACAAGCCCCAAATAAATGTGATCGAAAATATTTAGGAAAATGTTCTCCTTGCTTGGGAAGCATAAGAAACAGAAAATTATCTGGGGTAATGGTGGGGGGAACACCCATTCTCCTCCAATAATGATCCAGGAAGGACCTTTTTTTCCTAAAAATATTCTCAGCATGTGCTTGCTTGAGCAGGACTTAGATTTTCCAGACAATGATTGGAGGCTGGAGGGAAGAAAATCCTTTTCTGGTTCTTTCTGTCTTTTCTGTTTGATTCTCTCTTCTTCCTTATTTATTTCTGAGCTGTGTGAAAGAGAGAGCAAGAGAGAGAGAGCGAACTCTCTGTATGCTTCTCCTGTACTACAGGCCTGAAAAGCATTCCTTTTATTACTGTTATTATGAGGATGATAGTTTGGGACATAAATAATTCACTTGGTGGAGAGAAAACGTCGCTTTTTCTTAGCTGCTTTAAATGATGTAATTTCTCTTGTTGTTTCTAAGTATCCAAAGAGATATTGCTGAGGTCATTAATTGGGATGGGACTTCTCTAAGCCTAACAACATTTGCCACCTTATCTTCACCCTGCATGCAAATCAGGATGATAGAGAGTGGTTATATTGTCTTATAACCAACCACTCCTGTAAACAAATCAGAACAAATGCTCAGTAAATACTAGATATAGTATAACCACTACATAAGCTTTGTCTAACAAATCAGGGTGAATGCTGAATAAGCAGGTCATGTGGAGGAGCCCTAACTCTTCCTTTTTGTGCTATTCCTCTTATCTAAATTGCCTTGTGATCAGCTGGCATTATCTTGGTTCTTTCCCAGGGTTAGGGTAACCTGTATGCTAGGTCTCATGATTGTTATGGGGGGGGGGAGAGTTGATTCTATTTTCCTGGTGTGCTGTGATACAAATTTAGGAGGAATTCACACTTAACTTGTGTTGATTGTATATGTGGGGACTAGGAGTTTTTTTTTTTTAAAAAAAATATTTTTTATTAAGGATTTTCTTGTTTTACAGAAGTGTAGTGCCTCGTATTTTTCTTCTTCTTCCATGTAACATTTTTACAAATCCGTTTCATTTGTTGAGGCATTAGGGGGAGAAGAAAAAAGAAAGAAAAAAGAAAGGGGGGTGGAGAGAGGGAAGATGGATGGGGGTGGGGTCGGGTGGCGGTGTTTCTATTATGTTTAATGTATGTAGAGTTTGGTGTCAGTGTTGCTTGTGTTGTTCACTTGTGTTCCTTTGGTGGTGAGAGAGGTTGGGGTTGGCCTAGGGTGTGATTGTTTGCTTGTGATTGGCTGTGGTGATCTTTGTTTTCGTGTGTGAGTGAGGTGGGTGGGTGTTTTGGATCAGGTTAGCCATATTGATTTGTATGCTGTTGGTGGATTATTGTCATTGTCTTGTTGGGCTGTGTATGTGATAAAGGGG
Source organism: Podarcis raffonei (assembly GCF_027172205.1). Lineage (NCBI taxonomy): Eukaryota > Metazoa > Chordata > Lepidosauria > Squamata > Lacertidae > Podarcis > Podarcis raffonei. Next base: position 7,496,761 of record NC_070621.1, read on the forward strand.
AGCCATACCGGGGTGAAGGCGTCTTCTTCTGTTTGTCCCTGTGTCAGTTTCAGTTTATTAGTTAATTTTTCTAGTAGGGCTGTTTCCCATACTATTTGGTACCATTGGTCCATGCTTACTCCTGACAGGTCTCTCCAGTGTCTGGTTATGGTGTTTCTGGATGCTGAGAGCAGGTGGGTTATGAGTTCTTTGTGGTGTAAATGGGCATTGTTGTCTTGGAAGATGTTTAGTAGGGCCAATTCTGGGGTGATGTCTATTACTTGCTTAGTTATTTTACATATTTCTTGTATGGCTGTTGTCCAGAATAGTTGAATTTTGGGACACTCCCACCACATGTGGAGGTATGTGCCTGTGGAGGTGCACCCTCTCCAGCATTTTGGTGAGGTTCCTGGGTGTATTAGCGCTAGTTTCCTTGGTGTTAGGTACCTCCTGTAGGTGAGTTTCAGTGTGAGTTCTTTTCTTTTCGTTGATATGGATTTAAAGGGGGGTTTAGACCACATTCTGGTCCATTGAGTGGGGTTAATCTCATAGCCTATGTCATTCTCCCATTGTTTTTTGATTGCGTCTAGGGGATTTGCGGGGTTTTGGAGTAGTATTTTGTATATTGCGGATACCGTCCCTTTACCGTTTCCCTTTGTTGTTAGGAGGAGGTTTTCGAAGGTTGTCAGGGGCCTAGTTGCTGCTGATTTTACTGTTGGGTTGTTTAAGAGGGCATGTAGTTGGTGTTGTGTTAACCAGGTCATTTGGGTGTCTTCTAGTTTGTCTTGTATTTCTTGTGTTGACAAGGGTTTGTTATTTTTATAAAAGTCTATTAGGTGATATAAGCCTTTGGTTCGCCAGGTTTTTATCTGGAGGTTTTGTGCTGCATGGTGGAATAATGGGTGGTACGCCAGGGGGATTAGTGGGGATGGGGTTGGGGATAGTTTGCCTATTTGTGTTTTCCATGCTTTGAGCATGGTCTGTGTGTACCTGTTAAGTGTTGTGGGAATTTTCTTTAGTTTGTTTGGGAGGAGTGGGTATGTTGTGGTGCAGGTGTTTTCAATTGTGTCCCTCTCTAGGTGTACCCATTGTTTTGTCTCATCTTCTAGTATATATGGGATTATATGGCGTATTTGGTTGGCATTGTAATATGCTTCTATGTTGGGGATTCCCCATCTTCCTTCTGAGGCGGGGAGGTGCAGGTATTTGGGGCTTATTCTTGGTTTTTTATGTGAGAAGATGAAAGAGTGTAGTTTTCTCTGCCAACTGCGAAGTTGGGTTGAGGGGATCCAGGTTGGGAGGGTTTGGAATAGGTAGGTTAGTTTTGGGAGTGTGATCATTTTGATCATGGCTATTTTGTCTGAGAGAGTGAAATTCATGTTATTCCATCTCTTTAGGTCTTTGTTAATTTGTCGCCACAGGGGCTTGTAGTTGTGGAGGTACAATTTATTGAGGTTTCTGGTTATTTGTACCCCTAGGTATCTGAACTTGGTGTGGCAAAGTTTTATTTTGGTGACCTTCGTGAGTTCTTTTTGGGTGTGAGGAGGGGTGTTGAAGCACATAGCTTCTGACTTTGTAAAATTTACCTGTAGGCCCGACACCATTGCAAATGTGTTGAGTTCTCTGATTAGGGAGGTTGCTGTGCTTATGGGGTCTGGTGTTGTGACCATTAGGTCATCTGCAAAGAGCCCTAATTTATAGGTTCTGCCTTTTATTTCCACTCCCTTGATGTCTGTGGCTGCTCGGATGCGGATTGCTAGGGGTTCCAGAGCCAGGATAAATAAGAAGGGAGACAGTGGGCATCCTTGTTTCGTGCCTCTTTGGATAGCCATAGTATTAGAATACATATTGTTAGTTCTGCATTTTGCTGAGGCTTGGGAGTATATTTGTTTGAGGATTTGTAGGAAGTTGGGGCCAAATTTCATGTTAGTTAGTACTGCTAATATGTATTTCCACTCCAAGCAATCAAAGTCTTTGAGGATGTCTAGGGACATAATTGTCAATGGGAGTTTGGTTGCCTTGCTGTGTTCGATCAGGTTCAGTAGTTTCCTGATGGGGTCTGTTATATTGCGGCCAGGGACAAAGCCAGTCTGGTCAGGGGCTATTAACTTGTGTAGGAAGATTTTTAGGCGGTTGGCCAAGATTGATGTGAATATCTTGTAGTCTTGGTTTATTAATGAGATTGGGCGGTATGATTCTACTTTGAGGCTATCTTTTAGTGGTTTTGGGATGGAGACTATTTTGGAGTGGGTCCAGGTTTGGGGCATGGGGCCCCCTTTTATGATGTCGTTGAATAGGTGGGTCATGTAGGGCATCAAGGGTTCTTTGAATTTCCTATAGAATTCTGCTGTGAAGCCATCTGGGCCTGGGGCTTTGTGTGGTTTCAGGCTTTTGAGGACCGCGTCTATTTCCTCTGGGGTGATAGGGCTGTCCATGAATTCCTGTTCCTCATCAGTTAGGGTAGGCATGGTCAGTCCTGCTAGAAATGTTCTGATTTCCTTCTCTGGTGGGTTATGGGAGGTGTATAGGTTGGAGTAGAATTCTGCAAATTCTGAGGTTATTTCTTCGGGGGAGAATGTTATGTTGCCGTCTTTTTTGGTGATGCAGTGTATTCTTGTTTTGAGTGCTTTTTTCCTACATCTATTTGCTAGTAATCTGGAGTTTTTCCCTCCATATTCGTAGAAACGTTGTTTAGAGTATAGAATGTTGATCATTGTTTTGTTAATTTCTAGGGAGTCTAGTTCTCTCCTTTTTTGTTCTATAAGTTTGAGGAGTTTTTTAGATCCTGTTTGTAGCGTGATGAGAGGGCTGTGATGTCTTGTTCTATTTTGCTAATTTTTGAGGAGGTTTGTTTTTTAAGGAATGTTTTCTCTTTTATGCAAGCTCCTCTGGTGACCGCTTTCATTGCGTCCCATAGGAGGGGGGTTGTTATATTGTTTACATCGTTTTCCTTGAAGTAGTTTTGGAGGGTTTTTGTGAGACTCTCTCTAATTTGTTTGTTTGAGTTAGGATGGGACTGAAGGACCATGATGGGGTGGTTTGTGTTCCTTCTCCTATTTTAACGATGACTTCTACTGGGGCGTGATCTGTGATTTTAATGTTACCTATGTTTGTTGATTCTACTGAGGGGATCAGACCCTGTGTGAGTAGAATGCTGTCCAGTCTGGACACTGTATCATGGCGTCCCGATTGGAATGTATGGCTGATGTCTCCCAGGTTTTTGCTCTCCCCAAATGTCGTAGAGACCCCTGTTTTTTAGCATTTTTAGTAACTTGTAAGAGTTCCTAGTTGTTGGGGGTTTCCTTCGGAGGAAGGTTGCCCATGGGGTTGTGGGGTGGATATCTTTCAGGGATAAACCTTTCATATTTAGATTGAGGTCCCCTCCTAGGATTGCTTCCCCTTCAGAGAAGGAGATGAATTTGTTTAGCGTCTTCTGGAAGAATTCTAATTGTTTCGTGTTTGGGGCATATATGGAGCCGATTGTCAGTTTGATTTTTCCATCTAGTGTCCCTTTAGCGAAAATGAATCTGCCTTTTTTGTCCTTGAGGACTGTTGTGGCAGTGAAGTTCAGGTCTCTACTGAGTATTATGGCTACACCACGAGCTTTCCCTGAGCCTTGTGCGACCCACTGTTGACTGAAGCGGGGGTCGCTCAGGAGTTTGCTGCCTTTGGGTGGGTTGTGTATTTCTTGTAGGAAGGTGATGTGTGGTTTCATGGTGTTTATGTATGAGGTGATGCGTTTTCTTTTGATGGGGTTTCCCAGCCCCCTCACATTTAATGTGATTGCTTTTAGGTTAGCCATCTTGCTTATCTATTATGTGGGGCGATTCCCTGCCAACCCGTTCGGGTTGTCTTGTGTCTCTCTCCTCGTGTTGTTTAAAGAACCAGTGGGGTTGCGCTGACCTAGGGTGTGGTGGGTGGGGGGCTAGTGGGATTAGAGTGAGATTTGGGTTAAAGAGTAGGGGGTAAGTTGTAGGGAGTTTCCTATATGTAGTCATATAGGTGTTTGGGGTATTTTGGGCCATCTGGCATTTAGCCGGTTGGTCCTAGGTCTCAGCTGGTGTGGAAGGCCATGTTCAAGGACAGGCCATCCCCCCTGTTGTCTACGATAGGGGGTGATCAGCGAGACAGTGTGAAGTGACTTTGTAACGTCGCTGTCAGGTATAAGGTTCGTAAGCAATGTTGCCAATGTTATGAGCAACATTGTTGGTGTGTTGGGGTGGGGATGTGGGTGCTGGTACGCTCTGGTGCCACCATAGTGCTGTTTGGGTATCAGATTTTAGCCTGATTGTGGGTTGTGTTATTAAGGTTGGAGTTGTTTTTCCTTAGTATGGAGTATGAGGATGTTGAAGGTGTGGGTGATGGGGAATGTGCTTGAGGTCGTCTGGACTGGTGTTGGGGTGGGGATTTCTGTGGGGGTGCGGGGCTGGGGGGGGATGTTGATGGTGTTAACTAAATCTATGTTTTGGGGGAGGAGAGAGGGGGAAGGGGGGAGGGAATCACCAGTCCTTCAGTTTGTGGTTTTCCCCTGGTTGCTTCATTCAGCTGGGATTGTTGTTGTTGTAGGGTTGTCCATCTGCGATGAATTGGTTCGGTTAATCTTGGTCTGGTTTCTTGTGTCGTATGGCCGGCGGGACGGTTCTGAGCATGATGCTTGCCTGTATTGGTTTGCGTTGTTGTGCCGCTTCTGTTGTTTCTTTTTCTTCTGTACCGTCGTCCAGTTGTTTGCTGTTGTTTCCTCGTGGTTGGGGCTGTCACTTGGTGGGTTTGTCGGTTGCCATTCCGGTGGGAGGTCGAGTTCAAGGTTCTTTAGTAGTTGCAGGGCCTCAGGTATGTTGGTAGCCATGTGTTGTGTTGTATTGGTTGTTACAATGAGGCGGAAGGGGAAGCCCCATCGGTATTTGATCCCTGCTTGTTGGAGACGCTGGGTGCATGGGCACGGGCTTTTCCTCTGGTTTAGGGTATCCTGAGATAGGTCCTGTAGGGCCAGAATGGGGGTTTCTCCATATCGAAGGTTGCTTGAGTTTCTGAGGTGGTGCCATATCTCTTCCTTCTTTTTGTAGCGTGTGAAGCATACAATGATGTCTCTTGGGGGGGCGCTGGGTTTTGGCATAGGTTTTAGGGCTCTGTGAGCCCTCTCCAAGTCATCTGCCTCAAGTTTCAGGCTTGGGATTGTGTTTTTCAGCCAGCGTATAATTAGGTCTGCTGGGCTTTTCTCCTCTGTTTTTTCAGGAAAGTTGCGGAAGTGGATGTTACGTCTATTGCGGTCTTCAAGGTCGGCTTGCTTAATTTTCATCTCTCTGTGTTCTGCTTCCATTTGGTTTACCAGTTCGTCCAGTTTCTTGTTCACACGTGCGTTCTCCTCCCGGTATTGCTCTATTATTCTTTCTTGCATTTGGTTTTTGTTCTCTAGAGCTTCCACTTTGGAGGTTAGGTTGTTGATTAGTACCTGCATGGGAGCCATTGTGGCCTTCAGTGTTTCTTCTAATCGTGCTTCTAATCTTGCTTCCATTTCCCTCAGATCTCGTTTCGTTATTGGGTGGTCATCATCTTGAAGGGGAGTTACCATCTTAGCATTGTTTGCCATCTCCCTGGTTGGTGTCATCTCAGTCTCCCTGATAGTTTTGGTTTGAGGTTGGCTTGGCGTCCACTTGGGGTAGGGCATGTGGTGGTTAGGAGTTGTGGCAGTGGTGATTCCTGAGTATTGTTGGGTTGCTGAGCTGATCAGGCTTTGTTGGCTGGTGGCTTTTACAGAGCGTTTGGATTAGGTGGTCATTTGTGTCACTTCTAGCCTGTGTTTTAAGAACTTCTCTTGGGTTTTCTGTAGTTGCCTCAGCGATGCCGCCGAGGCTGGGGGGGAGGGCAGGTAAGCAGAGATGGGTAGACTAACGGACAGACAGTTCATATAAGGGGAGGGGGGTTAGCAGGTAGAGATGCAAGAGATTAGAGGGGTGGGGCCAGGGGAAATATGTGTTTAGGAGGGGGTTGTATATAACCAAAAGGGGTACTGGGGTCCAGTTAAGGTGGAAATTGGGGTTGGGAGTGCGCTTAGAAACAGAGACAGACAAATAGGCTATATGTAAAGGGTGGAGGGAGAAAAGGGAAGAAGAAGAAGAAGAAGTAGAAGAAGAAGAAGAAGAAGAAGAAGAAGAAGAAGAAGAAGAAGAAGAAGAAGAAAGAAGAAGGGGGGAGGCGGGGGGGAGAGGGGAGATTGGAGTAAAAGAGGAGAGAGAGAGAGAGACAAAAAGAGAGTTGAAAGAGAGAGGGGAGATAGTACAGTAATATCAGCGGTATTAGTTTGCAGTAGTAGTTTTAGCTATAGTATGAGGGGGGCAAATTATGATAGGGTGATATGAATGTGTGTATGTGTTTCCTTTAGGGGAAGGGGGGGATGGAGAGAGGGAGGAGGGAGAGAAAAGGAGAGGAGGAGGGGGAAGGGTGGGAGAGGGAAGGAGAAGAAAAGAGAGGGGGAGAGGGGAGGAGGGAGGGAGGGTGAGCTGCTGCAATGGTATGGGGGAAAGTCTTATTTTAAAAGAGGGGGTGGGGGGAAAGGGCTCCCCTCTCAAAAACAAACTGATGGACAGGCTAAAAAGGGGGGGTTGATTTTAAAAAAATAAAAGGGATAGAAAACAAAATTGGGGATGGAAAATGAAAGGTGGGATAAAGGGAAAAAATGAGGAGGGGTGAAGAGAGAGAGGGGAGAGCAAAAAGGGAGAGAAAAATAAAAAGGGGGAGTTGAGGGGGAGAGTATCAATAACAATAGCAGTGATATAGAGGAAATTTTTGTTTTAAAAGAGAGTGGTGGTCGTAGCTGGGGGCGAAAGATTCCCCCCTCAAGAACAAGCCAACAAATAGAAAAGAAAGGGCTTTAAAAAGAGAGAGGGGAAAAAATGTGTGGTTTTTTAAAAATAAAATAAAATAAATAATAATATTTCCCCCTAATTATTGTTATTATTTTTTGTTTGTAAAAAAGTAATTAAAAATGTACGGGTAAAAGATAAAAATGAGAATTAAAGGTAAAAAAAAGGGGTGTTGTCTTTAGATAGATAGATAACTAGATAGAGCTTTTTATTTTTTTAAAAAAATGAGTAAAGTATAGGTAAAAGAGGATAGGTAAAAGAGAGTGGAAAGTCTGGGGCGAAGTGGCAGTCCCAGGAAATGGCCTGTGATGGTTCAGGGCTGTTTTCTGGGTACTGCCATTTTAATTCTTAAGAGGGGAGTTTGTGGTGAAAATAAAATGAGGTTTAAATTGAGGGTGTGTGTGTGTGGAGAAGTGTGTCTTTAAATAGTGTGTAGAAAAGATAGAAATAAAAATAAAGATTCAAATAAAGGGTGGCTGCAGCAGCAGTGGCCCCTCTTTTAAAAAGAAAAATGATAAAAGTAGGTATATGGGCGGGGAATAAAAAAGAATTTCTTTTTAAAAGGGGGGGAGGGAGAGGGGTAGGAAGGGGTCAAAAAAAAGGATTTTATTTTTTTTTAAAGGAGAAAAGAAGGGGGTAGTTTCTTCCTTTCTGCGATCTCCTTTGTCATGCGGCTTTGCATGGAGGGGTAGGCTCCGGTCGGCTCAGCCACGTGTTTTTTCGGAGCCTTTTTTGCCTTCCCATGCTCACCTACCTCCCCTCTTCTTTGTCGGCAGAGATGGGGGCAGCAGCGGTAAAGTAAAGTTAGGGCTCCTTTTTCTTTCTTTTTCTTCTTCTTTCCCCCTTTTCTTTTTCTCCCTCTCTGCGTTAGCTCCACTGTCTTCCTGGATTTGGAGCTCCTCTTGGCTGCTGGGGGGGTGGTCGGGTGCCTTTCCGGCTCAATCAAGGTCGTGGGGGGGTGTTTTGGCTCCTTTGAAGGCTGCCCCGGGCACCCCCGATTCCTCTTCGTTGGCAGTGTTGGCAGCAGCAGTCCTGGGAGCCCGGGATTCGGCCAGACAGAGCCTTTGACTCTGGCTGGCTTCAGGAGCTCTTTTCTGCTGTTGCAGCCGCCATGCTGCCTCGCCGGAAGTCCCATGTGGGGACTAGGAGTGAAACAGTTTTTATACTTTTTTACTTTTTATATCGGTCCTCGAGGTTTTGCTTAATATGATCAGGAGGGACCAGTTGGTTAAAGGCATTCAGGTCGGAGTCAAACAATACAAATTGAGAGCATTTGCAGATGACCTGGTACTTACATTACAGGAGCCAGAAGCTAGCACGAAAAGAGTTTTGGAAATAATCCAAGAGTTTGGTCAATTGGCAGGATTTAAATTGAATAAGTTAAAGACTAAAGTATTGGAGAAAAATCTAACACAGATTGAAAAAGAAAGGTTTCAGAATGAGACGGGGTTGTCTGTGGTTAAAAAAGTGAAATATTTGGGGATAAACATGACAGCTAAGAATGTGAATTTATTTAAAGATAACTATGAAAAAACTTGGACAGAAGTGAAAAAAGACTTGGAGATTTGGTCAAATCTTAAGCTTTCCTTGTTAGGTCGAATTGCAGTTATAAAGATGAATGTATTGCCAAGAATGTTGTTTTTGTTTCAAGCATTGCAAATAATGGATAAAATGGACTGTTTCAAGAAGTGGCAAAAAGACATATCTAAATTTGTCTGGCAGGGCAAAAAGCCCAGAATTAAATTTAAGATATTAACGGACTCAAAGGAAAGAGGGGGGTTTGCCCTGCCAGATTTTAAATTGTACTATGAAGCGGCAGCTTTCTGCTGGCTGAAAGAATGGCTGCTTCTTGAAAACACAGACATTTTGGATTTGGAAGGTTTTAACAATATTTTTGGGTGGCATGCATACTTGTGGTATGACAAGGTTAAAGCACACAAAAGTTTTAAAAACCATATTGTCAGGAAAGCATTATTAAATGTCTGGGTCAGATATAAAGATTTGCTGGAAAGTAAAACTCCAAGGTGGCTGTCGCCAATGGAAGCTAAGGCAGTTAAAAAGTTAAACATGGAGTCTAAGTGGCCAAGATATTGGGAAATTTTGGAAAAGGAAGGGGACAAACTGAGATTGCAGAGTTTTGAGAAATTAAAAGGGAAGGTGAGAGATTGGTTGCACTATCATCAAATAAATGAAGCGTTTAAAGTGGACAGTAAAATTGGCTTTCAGGTGGAAAAATCAAAATTGGAGACAGAACTGTTAGAACCCAGTACTAAGAATTTGTCAAAGATGTATAATTTGCTGCTGAAATGGAATACAGAAGATGAAACGGTTAAATCAGCTATGATTAAATGGGCTCAGGACATTGGTCATAATATTTTGTTTGCTGATTGGGAAAAGTTGTGGACCACCGGGATGAAATTTACGGCATGTAATGCCTTAAGAGAAAATATTATGAAAATGATCTATAGGTGGTACATAACCCCAGTCAAGCTTGCAAAGATTTACCATTTGCCTGACAATAAATGTTGGAAGTGTAAAGAAAAGGAAGGTACATTTTTTCACCTTTGGTGGACGTGCCCGAAGATTAAGGCATTCTGGGAAATGATCTATAATGAACTTAAAAAGGTATTTAAATATACTTTCACCAAGAAACCAGAGGCCTCTCTCTTGGGTATTGTTGGCCAAGGGGTGTTAAAGACAGATATAACTTTTTTTATGTATGCTACAACAGCAGCTAGAATACTTATTGCGAAGTACTGGAAGACGAAAGATCTACCCACACTGGAAGAATGGCAGATGAAGGTGATAGACTACATGGGCTTGGCAGAAATGACGAGCAGAATCCGAAACCAGGGAAGAGAAACAGCGCAAGAAGAATGGAAAAAATTCAAGGACTATTTAAAGAAATATCACAAAGTTAATGAAAGTTAGAATGATGATGGACTGAAAGTAAATGGTTACTATTAGTAATGGTTAAGACAAGGAGAACAAGGAAGGTTAGCTTAAACTTAAATTAAAATAAGGGAAGATTCGCTGAGTAATTGATAAGAATTTGGAATACAGAAAAGGGAGGCATGAGGAAGTCGGGGAAGGAAGGTATAAGAAATTAGGATATGAAATGGTACATGTTTTTTGTTTTGTTTTTGTTTCTGTTTTTGTATGTTTATGTATGTTCATGTATGTTATGTTTATATGGAAAACTTTTTGAATAAAAATATTATAAAAAAAAAAAATAGGAGTGAAACAGTTTTTCACACGAACTTTTTGCTTTCTTCGTAGAATCTTTCCATTTGTTTGTTTTTAAAATGCATTTTGGGTTGCATCCAATGCCCTACTCAGAGTAGACCTGTTGAAATTAATGGACATGACGAACATAGATCCATTCATTTTAATGGGTCTCCTCTTGGACTTAGTTGGCTAAAACTCTTTATATCCCAAGGAAGAGTTTCAACTGGTGTTTATGTTTTCCCCTTTTTCTCTTCTTTTGTCCACACAACAACCCTCTGAGGTTACGTTAGGCCCAGACAGTGTGCCTGGTCCAAAGTCACGCAGCAAAAAATTGAATGAGGGTCTCTTCAGTCCCCATCTGGTCCTTCCACTTCGTGCTTGTAATAAATAGACCGCCTGCTTGCCACAGGGAAACTCAGCTCCTTTTAAGGTGCTTTTTTCTGCTGATAGCCGCAATAAATCTCCTTAGTCCTTAAGGTGCCACAAGGTGCCCTTTTGCGTTTTCTGTCAAGCTGGGCGTTTTAAAACCACCTTATTCTCTTTTAAACCTTTTGGCCTTGTATTCTCAAATTCTTCTTCACTGCAGCTGTTTTCCCCTTCAGCTCTTTCCCTCTCCCATTTGGAATGTTCTCTTTTTCACGGCTCATGGTTAATTGCCCCTTTGGTGTGCTAGTGATTGGAACTCTATTGAACATTAAGGTTAAATGATGATATCACAACTTAGTATGTTTGCATTTTACATCCAATTGCAAACACAAACCCTTCGCCTCATTAATCCTTCACAATCTTTTTTTTATATTTTTTACTCTTCCTAAATGAAATCGTCGGTTTGGGATGCATTTATTTTCTCCCTAACAGCCTCATGACAGTTACGCCAGTGGAGTTCACATCCAACGTTGGTTCCTGGGTAGAGACTAGTACGTGCCTTTGATGGATGTGCATGTGTGCAATTATTTTTATGGTTCCATTTAATTAATGCCGAACCTCCTCACAAGCTTATATTAGGAATGGCTTCCATTGTACGTATCAATGGGTGGAGGAAGGTTATAGGATGTAAACAGCTCAAAGCAGGACAGATTGTGAAAAAAACTCCACAAAGACACACAACAAATAAGCAGCACTCCCTTAACTGTGTTTTAAACATTGTCTATTTCTTGATTTCATTACATCTGATGTCAAGCTGTTTCTAACAGCGATGGGTAAAGTTTATTCCCCTCATCTGAAGAATACCTAAATGTAAAATAGAGAAGATGAAAGAAAAGGGAAATTTGCTATATCCTTGCTATTTTACAAAGCTGTCAGACTTCTTTGTTTTTGTGTATTTGTTTGCTCTACTCCAAATAAATAACTAAATAAATCCAAATCACCAAACACTCCCCTCCTTAAAAAAACAGAGTATAAAGCACCTAATAAATGTTGCAAAGAGGCAGGTAAGAATGGCTAGGAATGGTCCAAGGGTTCTTTTTTGAGAGATGCCTGCAAACAGCCAGCCTGAGCTAAACAGCAAGACAGAGGCCTGAGCTAAAACAGAGTCACATCTCACCAAATAAATCCTGTGTGGTGTTAGCAAACCTATTCTCTGTGTCAGGCTTCCTTAAACTCAGCCCTCCAGATGTTTTAAGACTACAGTCATACCTTGGGTTACAGCTGCTTCAGGTTGCGTTTTTATGGGTTGCGGACCACTGAAACCCAGGAGTACTGGAATGGGTTACTTCTGGGTTTGGGCAGTTGCACATGCACAGAAGCCCTAAATCATGCTTTGTGCATGTGCAGAAGCGCCGAATCGCAACCTGCGCTGCACAGACACGGGTTGTGAATGCTGCGAGTTGCAAACATGCATCCTGCACGGATCACATTCGCAACCCGAGTGTTCACTGTACAGTTCCCATCATCCGTGATCACTGGTCCTGCTTGCTAGCGATCATGGGAGTTGTAGGCCAGAAACATCTGGAGGGCCAAGTTTGAGGAAGCCTGCCTGTGTAATGATCCTTATGCAATCGAGGTAGCACCATGCACAAACAAGAGAGGAAGTAACCTCAAGCCTGAGAGCATCCCCGTGTTTGCAGAAGCACCAAACTACAACACTGGAGTCAGCTTTGGGTTCTATCAGTGAAAAAAGCGGGGTTTAAATAAAGATATAATCTTAATAGCTTTTAGAAGCAAGAAATTCTAAAGTGGAGAGCACCTTAAAAACAGCCAGGTGAGTATCCCCATGGCCACATAATGCTGCCTTGTTGGTGAAGAAGAGATGCTGTTTTATGAAAGGGACATGGCTGGTGGAAGCCTTTAACAGGGCAGTACTCTGTGCTGTAACATTTTGTTTCAGTTCCTGATTGCCAATAAATAATTATTTTATGAATTATCTATTTATTGGTATTTTGATACTGTATTTTGATCTTGGTTGCCAAAAAGCTGTTGTTCTTTAGTGGTTAAGGTAAAGGTAAAGGGACCCCTGACCATTAGGTCCAGTCGTGACTGACTTTGGGGTTGTGGCACTCATCTCGCTTTATTGGCCGAGGGAGCTGGCATACAGCTTCCGGGTCATGTGGCCGGCATGACTAAGCCGCTTCTGGTGAACCAGAGCAGTGCACGGAAGCACTGTTTACTTTCCCGCTGGAGCGGTACCTATTTATCTATTTGCTCTTTGACATGCTTTCGAACTGCTAGGTGGGCAGGAGCAGGGACCGAGCAATGGGAGCTCACCCCATCGTGGGGATTCGAACCACCAACCTTCTGATCGGCAAGTCCTAGGCTCTGTGGTTTAACCCACAGTGCCACCCACATCCCTTTAGTGGTTGGGTTCTGTCAAATGCTCATAAGTATTCCGAAGCAGTACATTTGTGTAACATATATCAGAACTTCTTTAAAAAGAACAAGTGGAACCTGCAGCAAAACGTTGCAGTGTGAAGATTTTTGCAATCTGTCCTATAACCAGAAGATTGAGTTTTGTCCTCATTTGGTGGGCTGGGGTGGGGTAATTGCTTGGATTTTTAGTAAAGTTCCAGATAGTGTGATTCCTTTTTCTCTTCTATCTGCTAGTGTGGCTTCACCAACCCATTATCTCTCAAGGTGACAATTGACTTGTTTGTAAAGAATGGTTAATTGATTGATTGATTGATTGATTGAGGTTACCAGACATCCCCGTTTCCTGGGGACAGTCCCCAGATTTACAAATCAGTCCCCATACAAAATCCATTGAAGCTGAATAGTGTCCCTGGATTCATTGAAAAAAATATCTGGTAACTTTAGATTATATTTCTATGCCGCTTTTCATTCAAATAAATCCAACAGTGATTAACTAACAATAAATAGGAATAACATGATAGAACATAATAGAAGTGATCATTACAATGCTACTTTACATCTCTACACTGGACATAGAAAAGCAGAATATCAGGAGGAAAGGACATTTTCTGTGTGGATGGATTTATTTATTTTCCATAAGCGTATGGAAGACCATTCAGTCACATAATCCAGTCATGTGATCCTCATACTTGTGGTCTGATGTTATACAGCTGAGACACAGGTTGACCACCTGATAATAATAATGATCATGATGACGTCAAAGCTGCTCCATGCTTGAGCTTGCTTCCTACAGTATTTAGTGCGAACCCCAAGATACATGAAAAAAATGATTTAAAAAGAGGATTTGGTGCCCTCTTTTGGATCAAAATTTTAAAGTGGCCAAATCCACTTGTCCAGAATCAGAGGTAGTAAAGCACTGAAAATATATCCTGAACAGCAGAACCAGTATTTTGCATATATAAACATAGAGCCATATCAGTGCATACATTTAGCACATATCACTACCATGAAACTGAAACTGAGAGTTGCAGCAAGCATTCACAAAAAAAGGACTCCTGTGACATCTTAAAACCACAAAGCTGTTACTCTCTTGGGTGCCACAAGACTGTCTTTAATGTGTGCATGTAAAACAAAATTGTGTGCCCTTGAGGGCTTGCCAGAGGTCTAGATACTCCGAATAAAGAATAACAAGGCACCTCAGGATTTCAAGAGGAGTCCGCTTATGAGCCATGAAAAAGTACCACAGCACCCACACATAGTTGTGCAGGTTCAGGCAGTAGTGTTTATTCTCTGCTTGCATTGCTTTAAACAGCCACAAACAGCCGGGGGAGGGGGGGAATAGTATGTAAAGGGAAATCCTACTTTAAAAGCAGCTGGCAGAGTTTAGCCCCAGAAGTATAAAGCTGTTAGGTGGATAAGAGCTGGCGCTGAAATATGGTGTTTATCTTGACTGCCAAAGGTAAATAAAAAGGTTAAATGAGCTCCTTTCCCGTTTAAAATAAATAAGTGATTAATAGCTTATTCTGCCAACGGGAATAATTTACTACGGTCGGGGCTGTGCTTAATGTGTTTCTCAGGCCTCTGCCGTGCTGTAATTCACCAAAAGCTCCCATTTTGGAGAGCAGCTGTGAGGGTTGGGTGAGGGGTGCAGAGAGTGCTCCACTATCAGAGGCTGTAAGCCTTTGAATGTAAGTTGGGATCGCAAGTGGGGAGAGTGCTGTTGCACTCAGGTCTTGCTTGCTGGCTTGCCATAGGGATAATCCCCCTGGAATAATAAAGGAGCGCTTGCCAATCTCATGCAGATTTATAGTCTCTTTTGTCCTTCTTTGGCAATGCTGAGTCGCCACCTTACCTGAAACTAATCTTCCCCTGTCACAAAAGGACACACCATGTTGCAGTGGCTCTCCTGGACAAGTTCTCAGTCTGCAGAGGCTGGGCCACTAATTAGGAAGCCCTTTGATTGACTCCTGCTGCTGTAGTGAACTGAACTCAATAGAAAGGTCATGGCCAGAATATGCAAACTGCTTCAGCTGGGAAGTCTTGCAAGTGAAGGTAGAGCTATAGGGATGCAAATGCTGTGATCAGCGTAATTGAGCAGTGATGGGTGTTCCACATGGCCTCACACAGCACTGTACAAAGGAACAAAGGAAGCAGCCTTATAATGAGCGAAACAACTGGTCTATCTAAACCAGTACTGCTTACTGTTATAGGCAGTGGCTCTCCAGGGTTTTGCATTGTTGGAGGCTGCACACCAGGGACGTCTTGCCCATAGAGGCAAGTGGCGCAGGGTGCGAGGGCACCAAGTTTTGGAGGGTGCCAGGGAAGAGGCGAAGGCTGGACGCGGCACCTCCTGGCATCAGCTCTCTGCTCTTGCCCGCCTCTGCCATGCCGTGCTAAAGCAGCGCCACGCCTGGAGCCTCTGCCTGCCGTGGCCATCGTGGCACGGGTGCTGGGGAGAGGTGGAGGCTGGCAACAGCTTGCCACCCTTGCCCACCTTGCTGAAGCAGCACCGCGCCCAGAGCCTCCGCCTCTTCCTTGCCGGAGGAACTGCCCTCCAGCTGCTGCCTGCCTCCTCCAGCCCTGCAAAGCTGCCGGCAGCACTGGAAAAAGGTTGGCAACTCTGGGAAATGGGGGGGAGGGCGCTGGAGGGATCTTTGCACCACGGTGCCTGATATTCTTAAGATGGCCCTGTTGCACACTAGCAATCAGACGTAGGGAGAGTGCTGTTTCACTCAGGTCCTGCTTCTTGGCTTCCCATGGGCAAATGAGGTTGAATCCCGACAAGACAGAAGTACCTCGGGTTACATACGCTTCAGGTTACAGACTCTGCTAACCCAGAAATTGTACCTTGGGTTAAGAACTTTGCTTCAGGATGAGAACAGAAATCATGCTCCGGTGGTGCGGCAGCGGCAGCAGCAGGAGGCCCCATTAGCTAAAGTGGTGCCTCAAGTTAAGAACAGTTTCAGGTTAAGAACAGACCTTTGGAATGAATTAACTACGTAACCAGAGGTACCACTGTACTATTTCTGGGGGACAGGGGGTGTGTGGGAGGGGATTCCCTGGTCCTGAGTGGGGTAACTGTACCCCTGAAGGACTAGGTGTGCAGCCTGGGAGTCATTTTGGACTCACTGTTGTCCATGGAGGCACAAGTCAATCCTGTGTCCAGGGTAGCTATCTACGAGCTCCACCTGGTATGCTGCCTGAGACCCTAATTGCCTGTGCACTTTCTTGCCAGAGTGTGCATGTTCCTATTATCTCCCACTTGGACTACTGCAATGCACTCTACGTGGGGCTACCTTTGAAGGTGACCCGAAAACTGCAACTAATCCAGAATGCGGCAGCTAGACTGGTGACCGGGAGTGGCTGCTGGGACCCTATAGCACCAGTCCTACAGGATCTTCACTGGCTCCGAGTACATTTCTGAGCACAATTCAAAGTGTTGGTACTGACCTTTAAAGCCCTAAATGGCCTTGGCTCAATGTACTTGAAGGAGCGTCTCTGTTATGTACTGAGTTGAATAGGATCCAAACTGCAGCAGTCTGATTGGTCCTAGAATAATAGGATCCAAAAGGCAGCAGTCTGATTGGTCCTAGAACAATAGGATTCAGAATGCAGCAGTCTGATTGGTCCTAGAACAATGCAGCAGTATGATTGGTTGGCAGGAACCACCCAATCATGCTCCAGATAGAAGTGAATCCACAACCTGATTGGCTTACAGTAGAATTCCGGAATTAGCCAATCATGTGCAGCCCATTGTGTAAATAATGTATATAAAGCAGATACTTTGAGGGGACATTCATTCATTCCTCCTCACCACTATGAGCTGAATAAAGAGCATGAAATCACTTTGCGACTCTTGAGTATATTTCAGTCTCCACCCCCATCATTCAGCTCAGACACTAAGGTCCACTTCTGAGGGTCTTCTGGCAGTTCCCTCACTGTGAGAAGTGAAGTTACAAGGAACTAGGCAGAGGGTCTTCTCAGTAGTGGCACCCTCCCTATGGAACACTCTCCCATCAGATGTCAAGGAGATAAAGAACTACACAATTTTTAGAAGACACCTGAAGGCAGCCCTGTTCAGGGAAGTTTTTAAACGTTTGACATTTTATTATGTTTTTATATTCTGTTGGAAGCTGCCCAGAGTGGCTGGGGAATAATAATAATAATAATAATAGCCAGGTGGGTGGAATAATAATAATAATAATAATAATAATAATAATAATAATAATAATAATAATAATAATTTTATTTTATAAGTTTGGCCACTGTGTTGACAGGATGCTAGACTAGATGGGCTAGTGACCTAATTCAGTAGTGGGGCTGTGTGCCTCTCTCTAGCAAGCAAATATTTGTGCTCTTTGCTGACTTTTCAAAAAAAGATAGCAGGAGTCATAGTGGTGGTGGCTTTCCATCTATACCTCTCTCCACCTAGGTTTACCTCCGTTCAGTGTTTTCTTGCTCTGCATAGAAATTGTCACGGACTGGTTGAATGCCGAGGAATGGTGGGAGTAATCAGTTGGGGAACCACCAGGGGAAGAAGTGTCAGGGCCCAGAGAGTGCTAGTGGGATGATGATGAGTGGTCAGAGGGGGAAGATGGAGAGGGTGCACCTCCACAGGCACATACCTCCACATATGGTGGGAGTGCCCCAAAATCCAATTATTCTGGACAACAGCCACACGAGAAATATGTAAAATAACTAAGCAAGTATTAGACATCACCCCAGAACTGACCCTACTAAACATCTTCCAAGACAACAATGCCCATTTACACCACAAAGAACTCATAACCCACCTACTTTCAGCAGCCAGAAACACCATAACCAGACACTGGAGAGACCTGTCAGGAGAAGCTTTGACCAATGGTACCAAATAGTATGGGAAACAGCCCTACTAGAAAAATTAACCAATAAACTGAAACTGACACGGGGACAAACAGAAGAAGAAGCCTTTACCCCGGAATGGCTCCCCTTTATCACATACACAGCCCAACAAGACAATGACAATAATCCACCAACAGCATACAAATCAATATGGCTAACCTGATCCAAAACACACACACACCCCACTCACACACGAAAACAAAGATCACCACAGCCAATCACAAACAAACAGCCACACCCTAGGCCAACCCCAACCTCTCTCACCACCAAAAGAACACAAGTGAACAGCACGAGCAATGCTGACACCAAACCCTACATACATTAAGCAAAATAGAAACATCGCCACCCACCCCACCCCCACCCATCTTCCCCCCTCCACCCCTTTTTTTTCTCCCCCTAATGTCTCAACAAATGAAAAGGATTTGTAAAAATGTTACATGGAAAAAATACAAGAGACATTACACATACTTCTCTAAAACAAGAAAATTTTTAATAAAGAAAAAGAAAAGAAAAAGAAAAAAAGAAGGGGAAGATGGGGAGGAGAAGGTGTTGAAAGCTGAAGGGGTAACAGGGCTTAGTGAGCTGGGAGAGTCTGTGGCAGAGAGAAGTCAAGAATCAGAGGCAGAAGCTGGTGAGTGAAAGAAGGGAGGCCAAGAGGCAGAGTTGAGTCTGGTGGTGAAGAGTCATTCATTTCATTCATTCAACCGTTATTGGCATAGTTTAGACAATAAAATCATAAAAGAGGGGAGGAAACAACATTGGTAATCCAGACATATTAAACACATAAAGCGTATAAAAAGACTCAATAGCCACCATTAAGTAAAATTAAGTAATTTTAGATTGATTGGCTTCAGAAAAACTTGGTCTATTAAAGACATACTGGTCCACTCTGACCTTACATTGGCATGTTCTCCCACTAGTTCTAGCTTGATGGGTCATCATAAATGTAGCAGATGTGTATCTTGCCAGTTTGTGTTACAGACAAAAGAGATCTACGATGCTCAGTCTAACTTTAGATTCACTATCCGCCACTTCAGTACCTGCCAGACCAAATATGTGGTGTACTTAATTAGATGCCCTTGCAATTTAATTTACATTGGATCTACTACGCAGGCTGTCAGTGTCCGCATTGGGAAACATCAAGCCTGCATTAGGAATCAAGTCATGAAGGCACCTCTAGTTGAGCACTTTGTAGAACACCATCATGCAGATACAGATCTACTCTACACAGTCTTATAGGTTAATCAGAAAAAAAAGTTGGGATGAGGAGAGATTATGTCAAATTACTGTACCAACAAGAAACCAGACTGATCTATCTGTTTAAATCTCTGCACCCTGGGGGTCTAAATACTGAATTAGATTTTAATTGTTTTGTTTAAGTTTTCTGTCAAGATGGCTACTGTTGGTATGTTCTTTGCTATATTTCGGATAATGTACCTTTAAATTTCCTGTAAATCTATGTGATTCATTGCACCTGTTGAGAGCCTTTATAATGCCACTAGGGTTTTGCCAACAGCATCAGCTTACTACACTTTTTAGTGGTAGCTGATCCATGGCCATTTGATGTACCATTGGGGACTATTAATTTGGTATGTATTTATTATTGGTTGGTTAACATGCAGGGCTGTCCTTTCTTTCACTGGACTGTATCTGAATGTAATGGTTTTCATTTCATATTATTGTTAGCTGATGAAGATTTATCATTGAAACAAAAAAATTTTCCTTCCAGTAGCACCTTAAAGACCAACTAAGTTAGTTCTTGGTATGAGCTTTCGTGTGCATGCACACTTCTTCAGATACACTTCAGATTTCTTCAGATTTCGTGCATGCACACGAAAGCTCATACCAAGAACTAACTTAGTTGGTCTTTAAGGTGCTACTGGAAGGAAAAAAAATTTGTTTTGACTATGGCAGACCAACACGGCTACCTATCTGTATCATTGAAACAGTTCATTATCCTGGAAGAACTGTACTGTCTGCTGCTGTGCTTGGAGCACCCTATTGCGTGGCGAGTTCCCGCCCTCCACCAGGATAAATAAAGACACGAGACACCATAATTTAAGGTTAATTGGGCGAATTAGGCCACAACTTTATTGAATTTAGGAATGAGAGGCATTGGCTTAGGCATTGGTCCTAACGACTATCCGGCTCCAGCCCATTTGCTGGAGACACGGGGAAGGGTTAACACTATATCGGGGGAGTCTCCCGCCGAGGCACGTTGACTAGGAGCTCCCCCGGGTCACCGCTCTGGGGCGTGCCTTTGGCCCTCACCTCCATAGGCTTTGGACAGGGCCACGCCCCCCGGAGTCCTTTAACGGACCACCCTTCGCTCGCTGGGGGGAGGTGATGGCGTTCCTCCCCCCCACATCCTCTTAACCCCTTCTTACCAATGCCTACCGCCAATGCCAAGAAGTTGTGACGAATTGCTACGAGGTAGGCGAAAAACCAAAAGGCCAGAAATTGCCAATTGGGAAAAATTCCTACCATGCCCCTTGCGGCGACAGACCGAAGTCCATAGCAAAGTCAAAGACCTGCCTAAGCCTAGTTAAAGGGAGGGAGGGTGGGAAAACGTGAGGGCGAGCCGGCGAAAAGAGGGTGAACCCCCTCC
Organism: Podarcis raffonei; assembly: GCF_027172205.1. Lineage (NCBI taxonomy): Eukaryota > Metazoa > Chordata > Lepidosauria > Squamata > Lacertidae > Podarcis > Podarcis raffonei. The sequence continues at coordinate 7,517,122 of NC_070621.1, forward strand.
GTGCCGGCCCTAAATAGGGCAGGCCATGCCCCCCCCAGCCAGCCAGCTGATTGGCTGGCTGGGGGGGCAGACCCAACCAGGATTCCCCTGCTCTCGCAGGGGCTGGGACCAGCCCCCGCTCACGTGGGGTGGGCGTGAAGCCCGCAACCCCACCTCCTGGGCAGGCCGGAAGTGGCTTTGCAACGTTTGGAGCACCCATCGTCTCAGGATATTGACTGTGGAAAGGCATTTTGCCTCCATTTCAGTGATCTTTGACAGTGACTTACCACTCCTACCATTCCTGTTCAAGGAACATTTATTTGATTCTTATTAGTTTGTGACTCCATGCACATATTATATGTCTTCTGTTTATGAATTTTGAAACAGTATAGTGTTATAAAAATATTTTCAGTATATTGTTAGGCGACGTGTTGCTCATTGTTGTTCCAAGTGTAGAACCTGACATTTGTCCCTTTTGAAATTCACTTTGTTAGTTTTGGCTCAGTTCTCCAATCTGTTAAGGTCTTTTTTGAATCCCAGTTCTGTCTTCTATGGCATTAGCTACCCCTCCCGGTTTGGTGTCATCTGCAAATTTGATGAGCATCCCCTTCATCCAAGTTATTTTTTAAAGATGTTGAATAACAATAGGCCCAGGACAGAACCATGATGGCAAGGCACCTTCTAGCTTTCTTGCTGTTCTTGCTTCAAGAGCTGGAATTAGGCCCTGTGGGCAGCTGTGGCCACATGTTAGTCTGTTGAGTGGATTATCAAGCTTGTAAATCAGGAAACAGGATTACAGAGAAGAAATGCCTTGATTAAGATGTGTTTCTGGCAGAAGCTACATTAATAGCTGCAGATCCCCCCCACCCCAGACTCCTGGGCTGCATTCAGACAGTGCTTTTTCTTTTTCCTTACCTGATGATTTCCACATTTTATGTGTTATTTCACACAATGTTAAAGCCACTTCTGGAAATCTAATGGAATCCAGCAGAAGTTTAGCACTCATTTCTGTGTTCATTGCTTTCGGAAAACAATCCATTTGCACTGGCATTTCCCTGCAGTTTTCATGTATCATGCCATGCAATGAAATTTGTGGTGGTCTTCTGGTATGCAGTTCCCGCCTGCCGTTTCCATGAGTAAATCATGGGGGAAGAGAAGCATGCATGCACATAAAGGGTGGCATTATGCCCAGTGACGTTTGCTGTTGTGTCTAGGGTTGGACACCATCACCAGCTTAAACATCACAATATACCAATATATCACTATGACTGAAGTAAGGATGGAACTGCATTAGAAGCAAACAGGGTCATGTCTTGGCAACTGCTACTACTTAGGGGTCTAAAACTGATAAATTTTACTTACCTTTAACATATTGTTACAACTGTTATTTTACAGTTCAGGTAATTTTTAAATCAGCACATTTTCTCTAAAATTAAAGCTGTATAAGTATAGTTAAAAAGGTAGAGGGACCCCTGACCGTTAAGTCCAGTCGTGAACAACTCTAGGTTTGCGGCGCTCATCTTGCTTTACTGGCCAACAGACAGTTTTTCCAGGTCATGTGATCAGCATAACTAAGCTGCTCCTGGCGAACCAGAGCAGCGCACAGAAACGCCGTTTACCTTCCCGCCAGAGCGGTACCTATTTATCTACTTGCACTGATGTGCTTTCAAACTGCTACTATAGTTAGAAGTAAAAAATTGAAAGAATTGTAAAATTTAAACAATTTAATCTGTCTCAGCTAACTGAAGAGTAATTTAAGTAGACTAAATGTCTTCCCCTCCGCAGTGGCCACAGGTAGATACTCACAAATTCCTTATCAAGCGCACCTGTGTGCCTGCAGTCAGGGAGTACCAGACTCACTGGGCCATATTCTCTTGGACTGCCCTTTGCACAGCAGAGTTCGCAAACAGATGCTGAGCAAGATGCTGGACCTGCAACCCACAGTTCTGAGAGAAAGCCAAATGAGGTTCCTCCTAGTGGACAGGAACAAGGACATTACTGCCTCAATGGCTTCCTTTTTAATCTCCATCTTACCTGAAAGGGTTCTTAATGAATCATCCCTCTAGGGAATAGTGAAGCAGAACAACTGAGTGCCTTGCAACCCTCAACAGCCTCACTCCTGTCCTTTTTAAATCTATCCCACTGACTTGAAATGTCTTAACTTGAAATGCCAAAAAAAGGTATTTGTATTTGTATTGTATTGTATTGTAATTTACAAATGTCAAGTTGCATCTGCTCCCCCACTCAGAGGGCCAAGTGCAGCTCCATGCATGTGTGTGCTCCACCGAGTTCTACTAAACCTACTTCTACTTTCCTGGGAATAAGCCCCATTGAATTCAGTAGAGCTTACTTGTGAGTAGACACACATTTGCTTTCACTGCTTACTGACAAACACCCCATCGTTCTCACTAGACAACTACCCAACCTCCCAGCTGTAATGTGGCCAGTTAAATTCCCCCCTCCATTTCCCCTATTGTGACACTGAAGCCCAGCCCCCAGCCCCTCCCCCCAAATCCCACCAATCTGTCACTTTTTACCATCCATAAAAAGCCAGTAGTAGTTAGAATGTTACACTATGACCAGATAGACCCAAGCTCAACCATGATACTCAATGGGTCTCCATCTCTCAACTTATTCCACCTCTCAAGATCTTAATTAGTGCAGCTGCTTGGAAAAGAAATACATTCTAATTCTGCCCCCCCTCCTTCCTGCTAAGTGAATTACCATTGCCTCTTCCCAGGGAGTCAGAATGCTGATTTCCTTTCCAGCTTGTGCAGCAACACATTGTTCTGCCCCATCCCCATGTTTTAAAAACCTGTGCAGGTTCTAGGTAATCAGAAAATGCAATATCCCTGTCACTGACTTTCTGAAGATGTGTGGCCTGGGTAATTTAACCTGTCAGCACCATCAATCATGGAGGCGCAACCAGCAGCTAAACAAAATGGAGGGGTGAAGAATGGCAGGCAGCTGTGCAATGGGCTGCAGTCTTCTAAAAGCACCCCCCTTCCTCCTCTGGCTTGTGCCTTTTGTGTGGCAGCAGTCCATTAAATGCTCCCTTAGTCAGTGAGCTGTCTTGCTTTTAGCTGAATAATTAAGTGCTTAAACTAGACATTAAAACATCTTAACATAGGTGGGTTTTGAGTCGTTTGAGCCTCAACAGTTTCCCTTGACTAAATTACAGATATAAAACTTACATTCTTGTGGAGGATCATTTCCTGCAAGAAGAGATGTATATAAAACTGCAAAAAGTGCTGTGGCCCCTTAGAGACAGAAACTGGTTTAATGAAACATTTAGTTTATTGGGCTTTACTAACTGGCTTATGGCAGTGACAATTCTCAAAGCGATCACAATACTACTTATGGTCTTGCTGCTGTAGATGCACAATGCACAGGACTACAGTCGTCCCCCCCCCCAATAAATTGTTAAAGGTATCTGTGCATTTATAGTAGAAAACTGAAAATAAATCACCTACAATAGCACTCTCAAAGTTCTGATCCTTAAGCAGCCAAAACAACATCATTCTTGCACAAGAAGTGAGGGTATAAAATATAAATAGATCTGGGGTATCCTCCCAAATGTTGCAGAAGTCAAAACAAAAAGAGCCTTGCCCCCCCCCCAGCCTAGTGAACATTGGTACATAACATCAGCCTTTGGTCAGTTGGGTTTGGCATAAATATCAGGAGTCTAGCCCCCTACGCTGTCCTGCTTCACACATCTGTGATATCTGCATGCTACACTCCAAGACCACCACTCCAGAAAGGGCAGTTAGGACCCTACATTGGGAAATATCTGGACTTGGAAGCAGCCCGACCCCTGTTAGAATTCCTGCTCCATGATTACAGTCATGGGATTGTCTATCACATGACGGTATATGTTTTGACTCTACAAAGTGGGAAGTGACGGAGACAGGATGTTTGTGTTACTGTGTTCCATGAAGTGGGACTATTGTCCTTTGTTCATTCTCTTTGTTGTCTGATGCTAGAGAGAGAGGGAGCCATGTTGCAGTGCTCCATGTGTGTTTATACACAAAATGCTGAGTTGCTGAGGTCTGTTATACAAGCTTGTCAAACTGCGGATCCCTAAGTGTGCTGATGTCTGTTGGCATTGGTTGCTGTGATGTTCGGGCTGAAGAAAGCTCATTAAGCTCCCAAATGATTGACCAGGAGGGAGAGAACATGCCCGTCGGTCTCTGCCAGGGTCCTACCCTGTCATGTGGTAAAGTGAAGCAGCTTGCTTCAGTCACCACAATGAAGTGGCCACAGGATGGGAAATAGATAAAAGCAGGAAGGGACGGCGCCACAAGACTCCCAGCTAGAGGTGTGGATACCATTTGGCTCCACTTCAGGCAACAGGATGTCTGGGCCAGCAAAACAAGGTGCTTAGATAGAGCCCAAAATTTCCCCACGGAGGACCTTTCTAGATATTCTCCAAACAGGGGCATTTTCCAAAGTATTGCAAAGCTTGGCAACTTTTCAGAGCTACCAGAAGAGTGCAGCTGAATCTGTGCCACTGCCAGGGTCTGTTGTCTGAGCAGAAGCTGCAACACATTTTCCTTTGAAATATTTGTGTCCAGTTCTTGGCTGAATGGTTTGCTACCATCTAACTCTAGTTTTCCTGAAGAATTTCCTACACTTCAGAAGCATTCCCACATGTTTTCTCCCTCCCAATGCTAGTGTCCTTGAGAATGTTTTCAACACAACCTGCTTCTCTTCCTCCACTCCTGAACCTGTAGAGGCTGCAACTAGGGAACATAGATAGCACAGAGCTTCCTCGCAGCTTAGGAACATGAAAATTTCCCCCCAGTCACTGAATAAATCCAACCCAGGCAGTTGCTATCTCCTTTAGGACTTCAAGAATTGAATGGTACTAAGTCATTCATGAGAGCACTTTAATGCCCTAAGTTGTGTGCTTGTGAACAGGTATGGTGCTAGCTTTTTAAAGGGGAGAGTTCAGGGTGCCTCACCTTCCCTCCCCCTCCTAATAAAAAAACAGGGCAGAGCCCAGTCCTGTTCACCACATTTTATTTGCTATTGCTGTAGATCTATTGGCTGGGCCACTACATTTTTGGTAACTTAAAATGATGGGTGCCCGATATGGATGGGTGCTGAACTTAGTTTTCCTGTTCACTTTGTTTGAGTTTAGCCATAGATTCCTGCCCCTGCCCCAGCCCCTGCCCCCAGATCTAGGCCTCAAAATGCACACTCTCAAACATTTAATAGAGGTAACATAGGGACTATTGTATCCTTACAGCACCCTTATTCTGACAGCAAGAAATTGTAGCCTAAGGACCCCTTGTCTCATTGCATATTTCCCTCCAACATGTTGTATTAATTTATTCTGAAATAGCAGGCTCTATATGGTGCCAATAGTTCAAAATGAACTTTGCCAGCGGCAGCATATGAAATCATAGATTGGACACTTGGTCATGTGTTGATGAATGGCCCTAGGTCCTAGCAACCAGTGTCAAGATACCTACAAGCTGGCGTGTGTGTGTGTGTGTTAATGTCTGAAGAAGTAGCTCAGAACTAAAGAAAGGCAAGTGGTTAGAATGTCTGTCTGAGACTAGGGATGCTTGTGTTTAAATGAAGCTCACTTGGTGACTTTGCTCCAGTAACTCTTTCAGCTGAACCCACCAGGATTGTTGTGAAGATTAGCTGTGTGTGTCTGTGCGCACACAAATGCACACAGCTGAGAGCCTTGGGGGCAATATAAAAGTAAAATGATAAAAACTAGGGCTCAAGGGATGCAACTAACACAACATTCTTTTAAAGACATCCCCAACTCTTTCCCCAAATCAAAATTAGAAACAATGTTTTACCAGGCACAAGTATCATTAAAGAGAGCCCGTCCCTTGTTGGTTGAATGCAGGAAAACAATGGCTTCAGAACTAAAGAACACATTGTTGCCTTGCAGGAAGTAGTATCTGAATGCAGAAATGGAAGATTTTGCAGTGTGGGGAATAAGCCTTGCTTATTACATGATCTTCCAGGTCTGGAGCTTTTGCAGTAAGCCAGAAGCAAACCGCCATGCCATATGCAGTAGCTTACTATGTGCAGGGCTTTGTGTTAGTCAGATTGCACTCATGCCATAATTTTCAGAGAAATCACAATTCTATTAATATTGGCTGTATGGCTCCCACCGTTGTTCCAGTGCAAAAGCTTACCAGGAGGTGGAGGAGTGCCAGCAAATCGCAGCCTGGGCATTGCTAGTTCATAGCCAGAGGGCTTCAGTTAGCAGCCACCCAGAATAATGATTTATTTCTCTTTGATAGAATTTTACAGAGGGTTTTGGTTGTTGTTAGGTAACACCACCACCCTAGACATCTTTTTCCCTGCCTTGTGTTTTTTACTTTAGCATCTCTTTAACTTTCTATTGGTAAAGAGTAGAAATACAGACTTGAAAGACTAATCAAATAATAGAAAATGATAATGCATACAGTTTCATGTTGTCTTAGAAAAAAAACCCACAGTGTTCTTCATCCAACTAAGTTCTACTCAGAGTAATCCCACTGAAATTAATAGATCTAAGTTAGTAATGTCCATTATTTTCAATTTATTTATTTAACAAAATTTATGCATGGCTTGACTGTAGTAAAGTTGTTTTCAAGAAAAATGTATAATTATGATTAAAATACAGTGGTACCTTGGGTTACACACGCTTCAGGTTACATACGCTTCAGGTTACAGACTCCGCTAACCCAGAATTGGTGCTTCAGGTTAAGAACTTTGCTTCAGGATAAGAACAGAAATCGGGCTCTGGCGGCGCGGCGGCAGCAGGAGGCCCCATTAGCTAAAGTGGTACTTCAGGTTAAGAACAGTTTCAGGTTAAGAATGGACCTCCAGAATGAATTAAGTACTTAACTCGAGGTACCACTGTACAATTATAGTTAAAAACAGTTAAAACATTTTTTAAAAAACTAACAGCAAAGGAAGGAAGGAGAAAGCCAATAGTGGCTATACTCTGAGTAGGGCTAACATTGGATACAACAAATTTTGTTTGGTAATGCCAAACCTTGTTTGGATATGCCAACCTTGACATGGTAGGATTTTTTTAGATTCTACAAAGTCAGTCTCCTAATGATTGTTGGCAACCCTTGGTATAGTCTGTAGATCTCCATTGCTCTCTTAATCGGCAACAGTGTGAAGCATGTTCTTGCCTAAGAGACCTCAGTATCACAATTGCAACTAATTGCTTGCTCTCTAAAGGCTGGCGACTGTGTATAGCATACATATTTCAGTGTATTTCACAATATTTAAAATCTCATTTTATCCTTATACAGTAGGCTAGATTGTGTGTACATAATTTGATAAACACTCTGTAGTGAGCTTCATGAAGAATCCCACCCCACACCTTGTCTTCTGGCTGTGCCAGAGGTTGAAATCTTCTACCCGAGTGACATTTCCTAGAATGTGGGAAGCCAGTAGTGTTTTTAGCCTTAAATATTTCAAGGGCAAGATAGCCATTAATCTCACCCAAGCTGGCTCTATAACATAGCCTGTCTGGCAAATAAGAACAGGGATGGCTCTCCTAATTTTTAGCCTTCTTATTTTAAAATGTTTTTTATTATATATTAATAAAAAAGATGGATCTAAAATTTCACAGGTCAGGGCTTGTCCACATTTCTGCTCATCCTGTCCCTAGAAAGCATGGATCTGAGAGGTCTTTTGCTTATCCTGTTCATTCTCTGCATGGGTGCAAGAGGTTTTCCATTTGCTCTGCCACTTTCCCCTGAAAAACCTGCTCTTTACTGCTGAATTGGAGCAAACAGGTTTTTGCAGATTGATATTTGCTCCAATTTAGTGAAAAAAGTGAAGGTTTCCCCAGGGAAAAACAGCAGGAGAAACAGAAAACTGCTCAGCCCCATGCCTAGAAAGCACAGAACAGGCAGAAAACTTATTGGACGTATGCTTTCTAGGCATGGAGCAAGCAGATGAGCCCTGAATCAGAGCAAATGTCAATCTGCGGAAAACCCAATTGACCTTTGCTCTGATTCAGCAGTAAAGAGTGGGTTTTCCCAGAGGAAAGCAGTAGGACAAGCAGAAGTGTGTATGAGCCCTTTGTGAGGCAGACAGGCAGTGAGTGTCCTCCAACCCCCAAACAAGAAGCACTTTAATATATTTGCATCTTCCCCTCTCTCTGAGCTCCTAGCCCTGCTAAATACCGTATTTTTCACTCTATAAGACGCACCAGACCATAAGACACACCTAGTTTTTGGAGGAGGAAAACAAGAAAAAAAATATTCTGAATCCCAGAAGCCAGAACAGCAAGAGGGAGTGCTGCGCAGCGATCCCTCTCGCTGTTCTGGCTTCTGGGATAGCTGCAAAGCCTGCATTTGCTCCATAAAGACGCACACACATTTCCCCTTACTTTTTAGGAGGGAAAAAGTGCATCTTGTAGAGCGAAAAATACGGTATCTCCTTCAGGAATTCAGTCTGCGAGTGTGGTCATTGAGCTGATGTTTCTCCAAACACAGGCTCCAAGAAAATGCCACCATATGGTCACTCTCTCCCAACATATCCTTGATAATTTGAGTACAGTTCACATGGTTCACAACTGGTTACAAAATGGCTTTCCTCTGATTCTCTTTGGAGACTTTTGTTCTCTGTTAAATGGTTAGATGTGAGGTGGGCAACCTGTATCATCATAGAGCTGGCGCAGGATGCCATAGCCAACAGCTTGAGACAGGTGCCTTTGGGATGCTTTTCTATACCCATACTCAAAGCCATGCTCTGTCTTTTGAGGAGTTCATTGGTTGAGTCAGGTGATAGTGGAAATACCCCTCCTTATCTGCTCCTGTTGGTTGAGTTGTCCATCATGCACTTGGCGAGGATGGTGGATCTTCTGCATCCCTTATTGGTGAGGCAAGGGGCAGGCCACCTCAAAATGGATCTCCAAACATCCAAAGGGTGAAACATATTGAGGTACAACCCAGACATTTAAGATGGGCACCCATGCCTTAGGTTGGGGAAATGACTTGAAACTATCAGGTTGGGGGCTAGAAGCCAGACATGTAGAAAAGTCATATGATCTCATAAAACAGACTTTTGGGGGACAGGGGATCAAATGTCTATTAAACAATATAAAAATTTATATAAAACAATACAACACTTACATAAAAGGATGGAACTCCTGATAAAAAGGGGGTAGGGCTTCTGCCACTTTTGTGAAGACAAAAAGCATGCCTTCTATTCTTCTCAAGTCAGTGCATTAAGAAAATAAGAAGAAGCTTGCCTGTGTATATTGACAATATTTATTTTGATTCATTGGCCAAATCTATTATTTACTGGTCAGATGCTCAGCCTGACCTACATCTCAGCACAGTTTCCATTACACTTTCTAAGAGATTTTCCCATCTCTTGGTGGTTGCTTGACCTTATTGCTTCTACCAATCAACTTCGGTAAGGCTGAGCTCTGTCAGGTTAAAAATTTCTTTTGGTTCTTGGTTTGGAACAGTGGTCTCTTAAAGGGGCCAGTCCTCAGTATTACTCACAACTGAAAGCAGCTTTTGTGTCTTTAACTGCTCTCCATTCGGTGCAGTCCTCTGCCTCCTTGGCTTGAAGTGATTAAGATTTCCATGGGCCAGGGGGCGGCACTTTCATTTGCAGTTCTCTTGCCAAGAAGCGTGGAGGCTGCACTTCTGCGTAGAATAATAAAGAATTTTTACAACAGTAAAATACTTTAATGGCAGTTTAAAGGGCCACTGTCAGCCCCCAGAGGCCTCTTTCCTTTTAACCTTCTTCACAGAGTGAGAGGCGTGCGCCAAACATTTTCACAAGGCCTTTCATTTTGCTTTTCTTCTTTGGTTTCCCTTACCTGTACAGTTTCAAAATCACCAGGAACGTGGATCTTACAATGTCCAAAAGCAGGAGACTTTGGGGAAAGGTCTGGTATAGAAGACTGTGTCAGGGACTGGCAGGAGGTCAAGGAGAGAGGGGATTTGTGGGCAGAGGAAGAGGAGAGTGAGGAGAATGATCTTGGGGAAGGTGCCAGTGAAGTGTAGGGTTCCATGCCACAAATGAGGAGAAATCTTCCCCTGTTACCAATTCCTTCATTGATACCTGCAGTATTTGTGAAGCAATTGCCAGAAGAGGCAGAAGAAGTGGAGCAGGAGCCAGAGGCCAGTCAGCAAGAACAAGGGAGAAAGGAGCAGGTTCAGGAATTGAGGAAAGAGCCTTCAGAGATCCCTGAACTCTTAGAGGCTACTATGTCTCCAGAATCCCCTGGAAACCTACTTTCCCTGTCTCCCCACTGGAGTAGGAGTTTAGAGCAGTCTCTGAGGAGGAGCCGATGGTTACTCAAACACAACACATCAGCCAATACAGTCATACCTCGAGTTAAAAATGCTTCGGGTTAAATCTTTTCAGTTTGCGTCCTGCGGTGACCTGGAAGTACCGGAAAGGGTTACTTCCGGGTTTCGCCACTTGCGCATGTGCAGATGCTCAAAATGATGTCATGCGCATGCACAGAAGTGGTGAAACACAACCCACATGTGCACAGATGCGCAGATGTGGGTTGTAGTCTGCTCAGGTTGCGAACGGGGCTCTGGAACGGATCCCGTTCGAAACCAGAGGTACCACTGTATCTTTTAAGGGATGGTGGTTGGGGATATTCTATTGCTCCAACTATCTGAGACTAGCACAGATCTTCAGCAGTGGCTTGCTTAGACAGCTGACTAGTGAAGAGCTTTGTTGTATATCACTTGTGCATTAGGGCCTGATTTAACCAATAAAATGATAAAAAACAAAAGTCCAGTGTGTTGAACCAAGGTGAACTATTCTTGAAGCTCTGCAAACACCATCTTGGTTGTCAAGATAACCCCACAATTAATTGGTAGTTGTTGTGACAATGAGCCCATATGTGTTTATATACACTTGCTTTGAGGTTATGCTTATCTGTGGGCTTGGGGTGCTGGGCTTTGAGCCCAGAAAGGGGAAATATCTGTGAGACTTGGGAATTTGCCCCTTATGCCCTCATCTGGTCAGGGGAAGTGATGGGTAGGCCTGGCCAAAGTGACATATGCCGCTTTGTGTATAAAGAATGTAGGCACGTTTGCTTGGGTACAGACAAGCCATCTCTTTGCTGTGGTGTCTGTCCCACATCTGAAAAGGCTTGTAGACCTGGCAGGCTGCTTTGCTGTCAGTCTAGACCTTCTTTAATAAAGCACTAGAACTGATCACTCTGACATTTGGACATCCTTCTTTAGTATTCCTACTTTGGTGTAACCACTCCCTCGAGCCCTCCTTTGGGCTTGCAGTTCAGAAAATCCATTCACTTGTCCCCGTTGGTCTGGGTGTGTTTTGGGTCAGACTTGTTTTCTGGGCAACTGTTTGCCATGATCATTAGCACTAATCCTCAATTTCATTCTCTGTAGGTGGGATTGGATTTGGCCGTGCCAAAGGCAACTCTGGCTCTGAAGCAGATGATGAAACTCAGTTGACCTTCTACACTGAGCAGTACAGGAGCCGACGACGTAGCAAAGGTGAAGAGGGGAGAAAATTTGTTTTAATGGCTTAGGCCACAATATGATACGATAATCTTTATTGTCATTGTCCCATACTGAACAACAAAACTGAAAAAAATCTACATCAGACATTCAAAAGCCAACAAGCCAGCTATCCCAGCCTGGTTAGCCCCCTAAAAACTCTGAAACCCCATAATGAAATACAATATACAATACAATTGGTGAAGGTGTGTGATGCAACAATGTTGCTGAAGCTATATGTATGACTAGATGGTTGACTGCCTGGGAAACATTAAATCATTTGATAAAACCTAGGATCTTAACCATTATACAACCCATGGGCTGTATCCAGCAGCAGTTCCAGTGAAGGCTGGTCCACTAGGGCGAATGGGACCCTTCCCCACAAGCCTCAGTCTACCCTGGGCCGATGCCCACCTGCCTGCTTTCCTACTTACAACCCACCCAGTAGGGTGGCACTGCTGCTGGTCTCCCTGCCTGTCACCCTTCCAGTCCCAATATGCACTATCCTGCACTGGCAAGTCCTACTCAGAGTAAGTCCATTGAAATTTATAGACATGACTTATTAAATTAATTCATTTAAATAGCTTCACTCTGCGTCAAACTTAGTTGGTTATAAGCCCATGTGTTCAGCTGAAATCAGATGTTCCTTGCTGTCTCCAGCTGTCTGTACCTGCCTTCCCTGAAAGTGGATTTTTTCTGTTTCTTTTTCCTTTTCCCCCGCCTCCCCTCCTTTCCTTTTCCTTTTCTCTCTTTCCTTTCTTATTCCTGCTTATTTTCTATATCTTACTGTATTATGAAAAACTTTAACAAAAATCTCAAAGGGCTATGGGGGGAGAGAAAAAAAGAAAGACAAACTAGTGCAGCAAGGCAAGGAATTGGCTTGGTTGACCACCTTTTCTCCTTCTGCGCCACTTTCTTTCTTCTTGCAGGGAGATTTCTTTTAATGTGTTTTATTTTACCTGAAGCAGGTATCTTTCACATTGAAGTGATACAATCCACTCTATACAACTAATGGATTGCACCACCTCATTTTGCTGTATGTATAGACCAGGCTATAGGCAATTCTAGAGCAATTCAAGAAAAGGAGAGCAGGGAAATCTCCCAAGTTGTGTCATCTTTCAGTTTTAGCAGAGTTAGGAGGCTTGTTCTTTCTCTATTATTTTAAAGCCTTAGTTTCAGAGTGTGTCCCACACTTGCTTCCCTCCCCCCCAAAAAAAGTTCTAATCTGCATTTGCATTCTTTTATTTTGGTGACAAGAGGTGGTTTTGAAAAATGAGTGTGAAGAAATAATGAAGTTGCAGGATGCTTTGAGCTCAGGAATGAATTACTGTTTTGTGCGATGGCTTCTGTGCTTTGCATTCACTATCTGTACTTAAGCGTAGCAAGATGCAGGATCAGAAAGTTGCCTCTACTATCCTGGGAAAACACAGTGAAATTTATTTCAGTGATTAGGTGTTGGCATGCATAGGAATATGTTCGTTTTGGGGCAAAGCTGGTTCAGTGGTTGCACACTGGCTCAAACACAGGTATATTTCGGAAACAGACACATGCTGATGGTGCACAATCTTTCATTTTGGAAAGTGAGAATCATAGAATCGTAGTGTTGGAAGGGACCCTAGGGTCATCCAGTCCAACCCCCTGCCATGAAGGAAACTAAACAAAACATCAATGGCAGATGGCCTTCCAACCACGACTTAAAAACCTCCAAGGAAGGAGAGTCCACCACCTCCTGTGGGAGTCTGTTCCACTGCCTAACAGCTCTTACTGTCAGAAAGTTTTTCCGGATGTTTAGTCGGAATCTCCTTTCTTGTAACTTGAAGCCATTGCCTTGAGTCCTTTTCCTACCCTCAAGAGCAAGATAAAGCAAGCATGCTCCCTCTTCCATGTGACAGCCCTTTAGATATCTGAAGATGGCTATCCTATCTCCTCTCAGTCTCCTCTTTTCCAAACTAAATATACCTAGCTCCTTCAACCGTTCCTCATAAGGATTGGCTTCTAGACCCTTGATCATCTTGGTTGCCCTCCTCTGCACACGTTCCAGCTTGCCAACATCCTTCTTAAATTGTGGTGCCCAGAATTGGACGCAGTATTCCAGGTGTGTTCTGACCAAGGCAGAATAGAGTGGGACTATTACTTCCCTCGATTGGGACACTAAACTTATGTTGATGCAGCCTAGAATAGCATAAGCTTTTAGCTGCTGCAAATACACTGTTGACTCATGTTAAGCTGTGGTCCACCAAAACGCCTAGATCCTTTTTACATGTACTGCTAGTAATAGGGTTGCCATATTTCAAAACAGTGAAGATCTGGACAGGTCTCTCAGGGGAAGTGGTGGAGCAAATAGAAGTGCTGACAAGCCCCGAGGGAGATTCAGGATTGTATCCAATCTATCCCAGGATAGATCTGACCCAGGATGACCCAGGACAAACTCAACCTGGATCTGGGCCCCAAACTGATTCAGGGTCCTTGCACAGTTTTAATTAGTATTTCAATCCTAATTAAACATGCAGTTGGCTGGGGGAGGGGGGAGAATGAGACACAAACAGGCTGCATCCTTCTCGGTCTCTCCTCACTGCCAGACCTCCCAACTTTTGGATTGTCCTGGGTTGAATAAGGTCCAGCCTCAACCTAATATGGCCAAAATCCTGGTTGGTCCATCTGAATTACCTGATTTGGTTCAGGAAGGACCTATGATTTGGTTGGATCTGGTGCACAGCTTTACTAGAGGAAACCAACTATAAACGAAGTGTTCCTGTTCAGGGTCCAAGCTTTCCTTTCCCTTTGAAGCATTCTACTTCTCCTTTTCCCATGCTTCATTCCCTGTCCTTTTCCATTGTAGTTATTGAAAATTTTCAGTTCTTCCCCCTCAGTTCTCCCCCAATTTACCTGACTTCCCTCTTGTAAATTTTGGGATTATCTTGGGCATACTGGTGCTTCACTCTTGCTTCTTGGTGCCCCCTTTTTTGATACAATCCTGTTGGCACCAGGGCTGGCCCAATACATTTTGGTACTTGAGGCAAACCCCCTTACCAGGGCAGAAAGGTCAGTGTAGAGGCTGCATGGGGGGGTGGGGAGGCTTATGAGGAGGCAGCAGATCAGGCCTTCACTGTGACCGTGGGAAATATATTCCTTGGAGGCCAGATGTGCTGCCTCTGTAGATCCTGCCTTCTGAGGCAATTGCCTCACCTTGCCTCATTGATGGCATTATTAGATGTGAGGGAATGGTAGTGATGAAAATGACCTTGAAGATCAAAGTCTTTGCTCCTGGTCATTTTTTCCTGTATGTCCCAGTGAGTCTCTTGTGTAGGCCATTGTCCAAAATGGCCTGTTTTGTTTTGATATCTTTGCCACTTTCCCTTTATGGAAGAATATATCTATATCTATCTCATCTATTTCTATTTCTGTATTGAACTCTGCTAATCCCATGTGCAAGGGAGATCACCAGTTTAAGAGAAAACGGTGGCTTTTTTTTATAAACATAATAATTAGAACTGCAGCTGAGAACCATAATTGGGCAAGCTTCTAATTCCTAGTAGGGAAAGCTGTGTCACCAGAGACAGCTAATTGTTAGTGATGATGCTTTCCTGTTGATTTTTATAGTGGGCCTCTTGTCACGGTTATTTGGAGTTAAATGGCCATTAAGGGCAGTGCAAAAGTGTCTCCAGCCCAGATGAACCATAGCAGGACAGAGGACAATTGTTAAATGTGCTGCAGTGCTTATTGGAGTGGATCTGGTGGTTCATCTTTAACTCTGTACATCTCATTTTATGCTGTATCATAAAGCAGACTTTCTGCATGTGAAGCACATCTCTCCTCATTTGGTTTTGGGGAGAGAGTTCCAGTATGAGTAATCTGAATTCAAGGTTAACCCCTGAGGTTAATAAATTCAGTGGCCTTGTTAGCATGTCACACTCAACCAAGGATAGCATGGGAGCTGTCCAGTTACTGTTGGATTCGAACTCTCATCAGTCCCAGACATCATGGTAAATGGTCAGGGATGATAAGAACTGTAGTTCAGAATAACTGCACAACTCAAACAAGTTGTGTGTTTTTTTAAAAATCAAGTAGTTAAAATAATAAATTCATATTGGGCTTTATTTAATAGCCAATTCATTTAACAGCAATTCATTCTTGTACTTTCTCCTGCTGAAGAAAAGAGTAATGAATACTCCTCACATTTTTGCTTTAGTGGATGTGTTTTGTTCTTCCTCGGGGTCCTGCTGCTGTTGTCTAAAGGCCTGTTCTTTACTTGTTGGCTAAAAGCCTGTTCTTCACTTGCAGGAAAATGGGGTAGGAGAATAAGAATGGACATTGGCAGTAACCACCCCAGGCTGCAGGTGAAATAAAACGACTCCCCTATGTAAAACTCCTCGCAAACAGAAGTCTAGCACGTGATAATACAGATTATTTATTTATATTGAATTTATATCTGCCAAAGCAGTTCAGGGCAGCAAACACACCCATAATAAAACAATTAGGAGGGGAGAAGCATTCTTTTAAAAAGTTGCAATAAAAACAATTTCTGAAACCTTCTCTCTTCATTCCAATGACCTCAGGATTGCTGAGAACAGTGTCCTTCAGCCATCAGATGCACCTCATCAGGGTCTCACCTGCAGATTGTAGTGTCCAAGATAGTTGATACAAGGGAAGGTGTTCTTTAAGGTACTTGGGTCCCAAGCCATTTAGGACTTTTGTATGGTAGCACCAACACATTGAATTGGGCCCAGTAGTTTACAGGTAGCCACCACAGTTCTTTCAGGACCAGTGGCATGTTCCCATCAGGCTGCCTCACTTATCGAACTAGCAGCTGCCTTTTGCACCAGCTGCAGCTTCTAGTCTTCAAGGGCTGTCCCACATACAGCACACTGCAGTAGTCCAGACAGGAAGCCAGCAGGGCATGGAAAATGAAGGCCATGCTATCCTGGTCCGGAAATGGTCATAACTGGCAAATCAGCCTAAGCTGCGCCTAAGCACTGCCTTCCACACAGACTTTAGTGACAATTGGAACCCAGGACTACTCTCTGTGAACCTTTTCCTTCAAGAAGAGTTCACCCCTCCCAGAATAGGTTGTGCAGTTCATTCCCAGACACAGGAAACACCCACTGACTACACCGTTGTCCTTGCAGGATTCAGCCTCATCTCCCACTGCTTTTGTATAGCTGATAAATAGCATAAGGGACAGTTTATACTCCAATTCCTTGCCTGCTTTTCTGTTTCTAATGAATTTTTGTCCTAAGGGACATTAGGAAGTACCACCATCCACCTACAGTCTGAAGTCTACCACATCATTCTGCTGTGTATAACACCAGCTATAAGTCCTAGTTTATTCATACCTTCCATTGTAGTCATCCGTTTGGCCCCATTGTTACTTGTGCCTGTTTGCATTGTGGGAGCGAGTATCTAGGTCACATGACATACCCACATTCATGGTTCTATGTGGTATAGTCAAATATGGTTATCTTGTAGTAGCCTGAAGAAACCCCTGTGATAACTAGTGCCCCCCCCCGAAACATCCAAGTTTATGACCACTTTGTTCTGTTCCAGGGCTGTGCCCGCATTTGCTTCCCTCTCCCTGGACTGTGTGGCTGTTTTCTTCACCAATATTTGGTAGTTTCCTTTTGTCAAGATAACACAGTGAGCCGAAGCATCGCTTGGTCTCTGGAGAGCTGTATTATTGCCTCATAAACCAGCACTGCCATCCCATTATAGCCTAATTAAGACCATGGGGATTTAGGTTCCTCTTGTCCAGTGATAAGTTCCACGCCTTACTGAGATAAGGAGGTTCTGCTGTTGTTCAGAGGCTTGCAGCAGATATCACCAGTATATCTTATTTTTGGGAGGGGTTAGGGGAAAGAAGACCCTTTTTTTAGTCTACAGGATGTCCAGCTCTTTCCCCTAATTTGCAGCAATCTTTAATGGGTATTCAGGGGAGCCCAATTATCTGCCTCAATTTTGCATCAGCCACTGTGTGTGTATCTCTCTGACTCACGGAGCCTTCCGAGGGCTGTTAGAGAAAGACGAATCCAGGCTTTGATCTGCTTCTGTATTTGGTGTTTAAAACAAGGCCTTTATAAGGGAAAATTAGGTATTTGGAATCTGTTACATACACAGAAGCCTGTCTTTGATCCTCGCACGCCTCTGGAGGCAACAGACACTTATTATTTCAAAGCAAAGCAAATGAGATGTGGAATGAAAAATTTAGGTAGTTTTTCTCCTCTCTTCTCCCTCCCTTCCCTTCCCCTTCCCCCAAAATGTACATAGATGCTAGGGCTAAGTAAACAAGGTGCATCATAGCAGGAGACACGACACTGGCTATAACAGCAGTAATGGGTGGGGGTTTTTGGGCGGCGTGGGTGTAGATAGACATTCACAAGTTCCCCTTCCTCCATTGCTATTCTTTGGACCTGCATTTTATCTACCTTTCACTTATTTATTTAATTTATTGTGAATAGCTTCCTGTAAAATCTCTAGAAGCTATTTCACAATAAGAAACATCAGCAATGAAAACATTTCATTATATACACAGTTAGAACAATTTCATTTATGTAGAACTATTTCATAAATAAAAACAATTTCAAATCCAGTACAGATACAGACTGACGCATGCTCACACGCGCACGCACGCACCCCCCCCTTTGTTTAAAAGATTTGTTGAACAAGGTGTTCAATTGGTGCCAAAATTATAATAGACACAGTGCCTGCCTGATATGCAGGGAAAGGACTTGCAAAGAGTCTTCCACTGCCTCCCGCAGTTTGGTCAGACTCATGTTTGTAGCTTCGAGAACACTGTCCAACCATCTCGTCCTCTGTCACCCCCTTCCCCTTGTGCCCTCCATCTTTCCCAACATCAGGGTCTTTTCTCTTCTCATGAGGTGGCCAAAGTATTGGAGCCTCAGCTTCACAATCTGTCCTTCCTGTGAGCTCTCAGGGCTGATTTCCTTAAGAATGGAAACACAGTTGGGCATATAAGGCATCAAATC
Organism: Podarcis raffonei; assembly: GCF_027172205.1. NCBI lineage: Eukaryota > Metazoa > Chordata > Lepidosauria > Squamata > Lacertidae > Podarcis > Podarcis raffonei. The sequence goes on from NC_070621.1 coordinate 7,535,564, forward strand.
ATAAGTGTTTGGACAGGGTCAAATGGTCATTTCAGCTAACCTTCAGGTTGTATCCCTCCCCATATTCTGTTTTGGCTGTCTTTGCACCCAAAAACAACAACCCCTGCCCCACTACATAGTTTAATTTTGTCCTGCAAAAACCAGCTAATTGCATTTTTTAGTATTATGGCATCTTTTAAAACCAAGTCACAAATGGATCAGTTGCTATATATCCCTAGAACAAGGTGCTGAAATTGGGAGGGGGGCACACACACATGAGAAATGGATAGGAATCAAAAGAGTTTCAAGGTGAGAGTAGTTTTTTGTAACTGAGTTATATAGTTGTTACATTATTGAATAGCTTTAGTCTTCCATGAAGTGTGTGTGTGCGTGTGCACGCACACACGTGCTCACATAGGAACATAGGAAACTATACCTAGGCAGACCATTGGTCCAGTCACCTCAGTACTGGCAGCATTGATAGGGCCAGGTTGTCCAGTGTTTTGGACAGGCATATTTGGACAGATGTTGAACCAGGGGTGTTCTGCATTCAAAAGAGGCACAGTACCACTGAACTATGGTCCACATGAACTATAATAAAATAAAGAAAATGTCACCTTATTCTGAGTGAAGCCATTGGTTCATCTAGCTCAGTCTTTTTAGCACTGCCTTGCAGAAGCTTTCCTGAGTTGCAGACAGGAGACATTCCAAGGTCCTACCTGAAGATGCTGGGATCAGACCTGGGACTTTCTTCATGCAACACATGCATTCTACTGGAGATACAGCACCCTCTCCCCACAAGTGATTGTGGACTCACTTGGGCTTTTAATCTTACTTTCAATTTTGCATTAGAGAAGTATATATAGGAGCCAGCTCTTAGGGGCCATGGGGGCTTTGGCCCCCACAATAAAATATTTGAGGGGGCTGGGCCCCCACAAAGTTGATGGGCATTCCCATTCAGATGGTGTGTGCACTGAGTCATGTGATTGATTATGTAAGGTAGGGCTCACCTGGGCCCCCATAATTTTTTATCCAAGTTGGTACCCCTAGAAGTACACATTGCGATTTGGATCAGGACCTTAATAAAGTCCCCCTCTCTTCCATATTCCCGAAGCTAGTGTGTGGCATAATATACTACTGTGCCACAAACATCAATATACCTAACTATCCCTTTGTTCCTGCTTTGATGCCATGGTTGAGGAAATAATATTGCCTCTGCAGTTTGTAATCTGATCACCAACTGAGGACTGCAAGGGTAGAGAGCTGGAGTGGTGGTGGGCACTCAGATGGTAATCCCAAAAGAGCATCCTCAGCAAATCTCAAGGACCATAGCAATATATGATAAGAGAAGACAGTTCTTCAGATATAGGTCTTTAATAGGATCCTGGGTGGATATTTTACAGTTATGCTCAGTGTGCTGCTGCCTGCCTTGAGCTTTGGGGATGAACCCTGGCCATAAAGTAGCTCTACATAGGAGTTCCAGAATAATGGGTGGTACAGCAGTGTTAAGTAGGCTGGTGACTGAGCTGATATCTCTGTGTGGTATCTTTGCTTGCAGCAGTATGAAAGGCAGTATGGAAGTGATAAAGTTGCTCCTTAGCTGATGAGATGCTTCCCGCTACTCTTCAGATGACTCGATAAGTGGATAGCACGTAAATCTGAGCTGAGGCGTCTGCTCAAATATTTCCTCAAAGTTCCTCTGCCTTCTCATTATTACAAAAGCTGCCACAGTGCTGTTTTGATTCTGCAGGAGGAAGAAATTGGGATAAACATTAAGTTGGGGTGCAAATTACCAAGTGTTAAAAGTGAGTCCTGTGTGCTGCTGAGCGACTAGAATTCTTTCTCTTGGAGGAACCAAAATGTCACAGTAAAGTTTGTGCTCTGGCATAGGGGTGGGGAACCTTTTACAGCCCAAGGACCACGTTCCCTTTTGGTGGCCGCATGCCATCAATGGTGTGGCCAAAGTCAAAAGTGGGTAGAGCAAAAAATGCAAATGTTGCCTTTGTACAGTACAGTAGCTTAGTTTCCACACACACTTTCACATCCCTTTCTATCCTCCATCCAGATCAGCAAGAGGCATTATCAGACAGGGGCAGCCCATGCAGGTGAGGGGAAGCCATTTGCTCCAGGGGGTGGATCCGATCCTTGCATTGCCGTTGTTATCACAGTTCACACATTCCAGCCATGCAAATAAATGCTCAAGAAGGGTGCCTGGTAGGGCTGGTGATGGGTGTGACTCCTGAGGGTGTGCTGCTTGGGTAGAGTCCAGGAGGTGACATTGGGTGCCAAAGCCAACTGAAGTACCCTAAAGCTTTCACATTCATTAGACTGGATGCTAGACATGAATTATTATACCTACATTGAGTGACAGGCAGGAGCGCCGACTTGCCCCCCACTTTTAGGAGGCATGGTAATGAATCACATGACATGTCATGTGATGTTGCCCGGCATGGGTGGGGCAGAGCAGGAAGTATGGAGGGCGATCTCTGCACTTGCTTGTCCCAGGACCCTGCACAGGTCCTGGGCTGCCAGGTTGCCTGGCTGAGGCTGGAACGAGCGAAGCAAAGATCTCCCACACTTGTCCCAGCCACCACCTGGCTCCTGGGCTGCCAGCCAGAGGTGTGCAGAGAGCACCTGGCAGTGGTGGGGAGTGGCAGTCCCCTTAGTATTGGGGAGCACTGCCCCCTGCCCCAATATATTGTGGGAACCGAAGCCCCCGCCACCTCCTATAGATAATGCCACTGGTGGCAGGGAGTATTAGGCAGAGATGCTCATTGACATGGTAATAAAATGAAATCTTACTCTGCAGTTTGTCAGAGGGAGTGGAGGATATGTACATGGACTTGAACAGGTTAAACTGTGAGAGGTGCAAAAATATTTCATGTTTTACCAAAGGCTACTGGAATAGCCAAGTAATGGCTGTTGCTCAAAATGCCTCTGCCCCCCCCCCCCGCCCCAGACCCTGCATGTTTTGTCCTTGGTTACAATATAACAGATCCCGTTAGGAAATTACTGAACTACTGAATTTCCTGAACACAACAAAATAACCAAACTCCCACTGGTGATCATGTTCCTAGACATCCTTAAAGCCTTTGATTGCTTGCCGTCTTTTTCGCTCTATAGGACTCACCTGACCATAGGAGCCCCTTCCGTTTCTCCTGCTGCTTCGCCGAAGGGGCGCTGCGCAGAGAGGGGGAGATTTTTTTTCTTGTTCTCCCCCTATAGAACAAGGTGCGTTCACCCAAGGTGCGTTCACCCAAAGCCTCCAGAGTGTAGCCAGATAGGCGGGGTATAAATATTTTGTTGTTGTTGTTGTTGTTGTTGTTATAAAATGGAAATATCTATTATCAGCATTAACTAACATAAAATTTGGCCCCAACTTCCTACAAACCTCAAACAAATTTACTCCCAAGCCTCAGCAAAATGCAGAGTTAACAATATGGATTCCAATACCATAGCAATCCAAAAAGGCCCAAAACAAGGATTCCCACTGTCTCCCTTCCTATTCATCTTGACCCTGGAACCCCTAGCAATCATACTCCAAGAACCCCAGATATCAAGGGTGTGGAAATAAAAGGTAAAATATTCAAACTAGGGCTCTTCGCAGGCAAACTGATGGTCACAACACCAGACCCCATAAACACAGCAACCACCCTTACCAAAGAACTCAACATATTCCAATGTTGTCGGTCCTACAAGTAAACTTTGCAAAATCTGAGGCTGTGTGCTTCAACACCCCGCCCCCCTGCATACCCAAAAGGAATTCACCAACATCACAAAGGTAAAACTCTGCTACACCAAATTCAGATACCCAGGGGTTAAAATAACCAGAAACCTCAGCAAACTAGAATACCTCCACAATTACAAGTCCTTGTGGCGACAAATCAACAGAAACTTGAACAAATGACACCAACTTCATCCTCTCAGACAAAATAGCCATGATCAAAATAATCACCCTCCCCAAACTAACCTATTTCTTCCAAACCCTCCCAATCTGGATTCCCCCTACCCAACTCCAGAAGTGGCAGAAAAAAACTACACTCGTTTATTTTCTCACACAAAAAGCCACAAATAAGCCCCAAATACCTGCACCTCCCCCCGCAAAGGAGGATGGGGAATCCCCAACATAGATCCCCAATCTTACATTGCTAACCAAGTGTGCCACATAATCCCATATATTCTAGAAGATGAGACAAAGCAATGGGTCCACTTAGAGAGAGACACCATCGAAAACATCCCTACAAAGACATACCCATTTCTCCAAAACAAACTAAAGAAAATCCCCACAATACTGAACAGGTTCACACAGTCCATGCTTAAAGCATGGAAGGAAAAAGCAGGCAAACTGTCCCCATCCACATCCCCACTAATCCCCCTAGCCTATCACCCATTAGTCCAACATGCCACACAAAACCTGTCTCCCCTCCCTGTCTTAGTGATTAGGGCTCTGTTTTGCTTCAGTTGCCTCTTTAACTTCCCCAGGGCTGCAATAGAGATAATGACATTTACATCTGTTCCCAGCGGTCCAGGTTTTTGGATGGTTTTTTTTTTATTGCATCTGATACAGTCTTACCAAAGTAATTGAGTATTTGCACTCTAGCTTGGTCCTTATCTTGACAGCAAAGCAACACTTTTAATTTAATTTTGTTCCAAGCATGCAGGTAACAAATTTTACTAATCGTTCCACTCATGCCCACTGCATGGTAATGAGCCTCTTGTTTCACAGGAAATAAAATAATACCATGTTTGCTGGGGAGGCAAAGGAGGGGTGGCTTACAAGGATATTGCTACTTTGTCTAACAAGCAGGGTAAATTGTAAGTCTTTGAGGGCATTTGGTAAATACTGTAGACTGGCATAAAGCAGGGTTGGAATTATTGAAAAGTGAATGCTGGTGTCCCCATCACACAGGTTTATTAGTAGGGTTGCAATGTTTAATTGACTTGCTGAGACTCTGACCTTGGACTGGCCCTGGGTACAGCTTTGGTTTCTGCCCCCTTGGTCTGGTTGCTTGCAAGTTCCCTGTTTACTCTGGAGCCCAGTGAAAACAGGTCATAGTAGAACCAGGTAAAGGTAAAGGGACCCCTGACCATTAGGTCCAGTCATGACCGACTCTGGGGTTGCGACACTCATCTTGCTTTATTGGCCGAGGGAGCCAGCGTACAGCTTCCAGGTCATGTAGCCAGCATGACTAAGCCACTTCTGGCGAACCAGAGCAGCGCACGGAAATGCCGTTTACCTTCCCACCGGAGTGGTACCTATTTATCTACTTGCACTTTGACATGCTTTCGAATTGCTAGGTTGGCAGGAGCTGGGACCGAGCAGCGGGAGCTCACCCTGTCATGGGGATTCGAACCGCTGACCTTCTGATCGGCAAGTCCTAGGCTCTGTGGTTTAACCCACAGCGCCACCTGCGTCCCTGATAGTAGAACTTAGAGGTGTGTAAATGACAGTAATGGTTAGCTTTGTCCTTACATAAACCTGGCAACTATGTTCTGTGCATGGTTTATTCAAAAATCCCACTGACTTCAGTGGAAATTACTTCAAGGTAAACCTGAGAAGACTTCAGCCATAAGCTCTGATCAACAGAATGGCCCCCTGCTTCTTGACAGGATCAATTATTTTATCACTATTTTATCACATCATATCTATTTTATTCTTGCACTGAGGCTCATGTTGTCTTCGATCTGACCCAGAATTCAACTTTGGTTTAAGGCATATGACAGCAATGAATCAGCCATGATTTCATCTGATTTGTACTGAAGAACAGTGCTATGCAAAAATCTATCTAAAAGATATCTATAAACAGTTTTCCTCAATGTAACAATGATTCTCATCTGATTCCAGAGCAGGGAAATGAAAGCAAAGTTGACTCCATTGATTTTAATTGTCCACTCTGGAGGAATGAGAGGGGGGGGAGGGAGGGAGGGAGGCACAGAAAGCCCAGCAGCAATGCGAATAAAGAGAGAACTAATTGGACTTACAAGAATGAAAATAAGCGAAATGTCTTTTGAATAATAGGACCCCCCCCATAAATGCTTTAATACGTGATAAAAAATGGTATGGTGTCTCTTAAGCACAAGTTTATATAGGTAAAAGGTTTATATAGCTTCAATGCTATATAGGCAGCAAATACATATCAAATACACAGCGAATTCTCACAACTGATGGAAAACTCAGAAAAAGTCTGCGTGCAGAGCCACCCATGCTCCTGCTTTTTCGCCTTTTGTTTTAAAAATGGTGCTTTTATACTGCTGCCTTTATGTTGCATTTTTGTTTTAATGATATTCTTTACTGTTTTTTTATGTGGGATACAGGTGGCACTGTAGTGTAAACCACTGAATCTCTTGGGCTTGCTCATCAGAAGGTCAGCGGTTTGAATCCCTGTGATGGAGTGAGCTCCTGTTGCTCGGTCCCAGCTCCTGCCAACCTAGCAGTTCGAAAGCACATCGGAGTGCAAGTAGATAAATAGGTACTGCTCTGGCGGGAAGGTAAATGGCATTGCTGTGCGCTGCTCTGGTTTCAGTGTTCCATTGCACCAGAAGTGGCTTAGTCATGCTGGCCACGTGACCCGGAAAAACTGTCTGTGGAAAAATTCTGGCTCCCTCGGCCTGTAAAGCGAGATGAGCCGTCTGTGACTGGACTTAACTGTCAGGGGTCCTTTACCTTTACCTTTTATTGTTTTTATATTGCACACGGCTTAGTGGGATGTCTGAATGCTTTCCCATAAAATAAAGTGGTTTAGAAGTGAAAGTAAAAACTGAGCCCCTCAGTTCTGGGCAAGCGGACAGGCAGGCTGTATGTTTGCTATGTTTACCTGACATCCACTTCTTCTCTGGAACCAATATGGACAGAAAAGAAAGTGTTTGAATGGTGCAACGTGGAACAAAAAGCCCACTGCACCTGTACTGCCCCCCTTTTTGCAGAGTGGGCATTTAGATGATTTGTGGCAGGGTAGAGAGACAGACAGTGGGGTAAATGTAACTACTAGAGGTGCTCATGTTCCTAGTTATTGACGGGCACTATTTTTAAAAAACCCCAACAACATCGGGCATTAGAGAGCGTGCAAGAAGAATTGTCTTCAACCAGGTGCTGCGTGATTTATTAATAATTTACAGTGGTACCTCGGGTTACATACGCTTCAGGTTACATACACTTCAGGTTACAGACTCCGCTAACCCAGAAATAATAGCTTGGGTTAAGAACTTTGCTTCAGAATGAGAACAGAAATCATGCTCTGGCGGTGCAGCAGCAGCAGGAGGCCCCATTAGCTAAAGTGGTGCTTCAGGTTAAGAACAGTTTCAGGTTAAGAACGGACCTCCGGAATGAGTGAAGTACGTAACCAGAGGTACTACTGTATTTCATTTCTATACCACTTTATTTTTATTTTACAACCCACATTGTTTTCTCATGCTCTGAAGGCTAAGGCCCAAACCACTTGCTTGAAGTTATAAGAAAGGAGATTCCTACTAAACATCAGGAAGAGCTTTCTGAGAGTAAGAGCCATTTGACAGTGTAATGGTCACCCTCAGAAGGTGGTGGACTCTCCTTCCTTGGACGTTTTTAAGCAGAGGTTGGGTGGCCATGTGTCATGGATGCTTTAGCTGATATTCCTGCACTGCGGGGGGTTGGACTAGATGACACTAGGGGACCCTTCCAACAATTTGGCAGAGTTGTTGAGCAATATGTAAAAAAGAGACTCCTCCCCAATGCAGTATTCCATCTACGTCCAAATGTATGTCAGCCCTAATAAAATAAACTTAGAGCATAATATAGAATCATATCTTAATCATAGAACATTTCTGCTGCTGTTGCTGCCAGTGGTGGTTCGTGGTGGGTGGCAGCTGTGGAAGCTCAGGCTCAGTGACCTGGGTCTGCACTAACAGACAGCTGAGATCGTCTCTGGCTTCTTTAGCAGCATCAGTTTTTGTATCTGAAGTCTGTTGGGGCTCTTCCCTCCCAGACCTGGTGGATAAAGGCCAAGATGGTCTTTTACTTTACAGTGGTACCTCGGGTTACAGACGCTTCAGGTTACAGACTCCGCCAACCCAGAAATAGTACCTCGGGTTAAGAACTTTGCTTCAGGATGAGAACAGAAATCACGCAGTGGCGGCAGTGGGAGGCCCCATTAGCTAAAGTGGTGCTTCAGGTTAAGAACAGTTTCAGGTTAAGAATGGACCTCCAGAACGAATTAAGTTCTTAACCAGAGGTACCACTGTATTTATTATTACACTAGCAGCCTTTGAAATCAATGGTTAAAATGAGAGCAGTTTTTAAAAGTTCAACCCACCAGCTTGATTCAAAATGGCATGTAAAAAGGTAAAGGTAAAGGGACCCCTGACTGTTTAGTCCAATCAGGAATCACTCTGGGGTTGCGGCGCTCATCTTGCTTTACTGGCTAAGGGAGCCAGTGTTGGCCAGCAGACAGCTTCCGGATCATGTGGCCAGCATGACTAAGCCGCTTCTGGTGAACCAGAGCAGCACACGGAAGCACCGTTTACCTTCCTGCTGGAGCGGTACCTATTTATCTACTTGCACTTTGATGTGTTTTCAAACTGGTAGGTTGGCAGGAGCTGGGACTGAGCAATGGGCGCTCACCCCGTCATTGCGGGGATTCGAACCGCCGACCTTCTGATCGGCAAGTCCTAGGCTTTGTGTCCCATAGTTGTTCCCAATTGGAGATGAAATCCTACTTCTTGATGTCAGAAACTTTAATGTGAAATCTAGTTATTACATTTTAACAAATACGCAAATGCATAGCAACCAAACAACTTTCCAAACTGCATAGTGACTTTATATCCCAAAGAGCTCAGGTTAGGAGTGGGTTTCTCCTCTCTCCCCATTTCAACCTCAAGGACAGAGCTTTGTGCCCTCTCCCAGGGGCATTTTTTGAATAAAAATGAAATGATGCCCACCAGCAGCCAGGACTCTCTGGAGTATGAATAGCCAGGCAGCTCAGAAAATAGGAATAAATGGCAGCTTTAATTGGATTTATTCATTTCCAAAAGGAAAAGGGAAAAAAAGAACCGATCCATGTTTATAGTATCCTCAACAGGACCTTTTTCTAAGAAAGGACACTTTCTTTGGCTGTGGGATTTTTGTTTGTTTGTTTAATGTCTCTCTGTCAGGACTGTTCATCTTTTGGGATTATCTGCACAAATTTGGCAACCCATTTCCTATTCCTGTTGAAGATGTATACGTTACATGGTTTGTTTGTATTTGAGAAATACTGATCAATTGCTGCAGTTTGACAAACTCTTAAACTGGAAGTAAGGAGACATTATTTTGGTTCCCTTCTTGAATGGGGAAATTCTCCTTGAAACTTGTTGATCAGGATGTCCACACTTCTATTTGTGCCACTGACAGTTTGGCCAGCCCTCATCCTCTCAGCCACATCACCAGCCCACATGTCTTTAGAACCTGCCCCTTCTCTTGGGCAGCTGTGTACACTGTGATTTGCATTCTGGCCATAAATGCCCCCAGTTAACTATGAGCTAGTCAGCCTCCAGGGCCCATTCACTCCTTGTTGGCTTTGTATTTCCATTTATTCTGTTTGCAGCACCATTGTCTTCTTCCTTTCCCTATTGGGACTCCATAATATGATGAATTTGTTGGCTTGCAAAAGGTAAAGATGTGCCATTTATTTGTCATAGGACTCTTCATAAGTTTTGTATGCATCAGTATCTGGCTTAAAACAGTAGGGAATAATGTTCACATAAGATTGCCAGTGTACCCTGTGTGTTCTCGTGCATGCACACACAAGAGATCAATATTTGAAGCATTATGGTCTTTACAGAAAAGCATATTTATTTCAATGCATCAGGCATTAAAACTCCTAAAGTCTACTGAGACTGGGTATTAGAGACAGATTAGCAAAAGGCTTCAAGGACTCTTCAGGCTGAATAGAACATGCAGAGTGCTCGGCTGTGGGAGTTGGCAGTTCCTGCTGCTTAAGCCAAAGATTTCGCTGTCTCCATTGATCCTGCTGCAAATTATCACCCATGGTAGATTATTGCTTTGGAGAGGGAGGTGTGTGTGGATTCTGCCTTCATCAGTCAAATTATCCTCTTTACTCTACAGGTAGCCACATTTATGTACCTCTTCAACATGTCAATTGCTGGACTACTGGTTAAGGAAGAGTGGTAGACTAGGTGGAAAGTGTTCTCCAGTTAATACTGATTCTGATAGACCTGGCTTTCTCTTTTTAAGTGAGAGTCCACTCCCGAGGTGTGTATCTATGGACAAAACCAAAAGAAGCCCAATGATAGCCCATTGTTTTGCACTGCTCTCTGACAGGATGCATTACTGTTAGTAAAGAGAGAGACTGATGACACCAGTCATATGCTCAGCTCTATTGACTCCTCTCTTGTGAATGAAAATTCAGTAGGATTGGGCATCTCACCAGTCAAATATTGTTGAAAAACTGTCAAATATTTTTAATGCAATGCACCAGTTGAGACATAATGATCTCGTTAATAGATGACAATTTAAAATACTTACCGGTAGGTTGAACAATCACCCTGCTGATGCACCTCATCCACTGACCTTTGTGAAGTCGCTTTGACATTTTTTGCTGTGGCTGTGTAAAGTACAGTTCCCAGAACTTCCATTTTCAGGAAAGTTTGTGTCTGGATTTTTACTTTTTGAAATACAGTATGGCAACCCTACTAACTTCTTACTTAGCTAAGAATAACTTGTTTATTCTTGGCTAAGTAGCCAATTTATGAAAGTAAGGTTGGTAAATTTTATTGTTTAAGCCAAGATCATTGCATAAGAAGTGGCCTAATTAGTCTTCAGAGCATTAACAGAAATATACTTTAGGTTTTATAGTTACACTAATTACGATAGAAAATCAGTTAACTTATGAGTAGAATTTCATCCATCGAGCCTTGAACACAATTCTTTGTGTATAGTTAATTAATTGTGTTTTTTTTTCAAGAAAGAGGAAAAAGAGAGAATAAAGCAAAAATATTTGTATAGAAGTGGAGGGGGGAGATTTTAAAGGCAGTTGTGCTAAATTGGCAGTGGACTAGTTATTCAAGCCTCAACTTCAACTTTCCTGATCTTTCAAAGTTGAACACACTTTTATTTATTCTAGCAGTTTGGAGATAAGTAGAGACTTTTGGCAATTTTATGTGGTTTTCCAATATTGGTCCTTTTTCGTATACTTTTAAATCGTTTTTAAGTTTACCTCCTGAACTTTTTTGGGGTTGAAATGCTGTCTATAAATAAATAGAAGTATGGCTTTTCCAGAAAAGAAAATATGTTCTAGCTCCTTTTTCAAAAAATCTTCCTTAAAACTCCCAGCAGATTTCCATCTGTTTCTTCTTCCACAGGGATCAGTTATGAAATAAACAGTTCACTTTTTCATCTTTCTCTTCGGCTGAAGCCCAGACATGCTGAGAGTTTGGGAGCCTCAATGGCGCCCCTCTGGAGGCTTCACCCGGGACAGAAACCCTGGCTAGATCCCCCTAGCTATGGTTCTGTGGAGTTCCCCTTCCCCCATCATGGTGGGCAGCAATGGGGCATTTCACTTCAGGTTCCAAAATGCCTCTGGCTGCCCCTGCTCTGTGCCAACAACATTCTGTCAAGATCCACCCACACTCCACCCCACATTTTGAGCAAAAAGATCTAAATGCAGTTTGTGTAAACCAAGAAGATATATTAGTTTGCATAATTCTACTTTGTTATTAAAAATGGAAATAAGCAATAAACTCTGCAGGCTGCTGAAATCTCTCCTCCCTATGCTGAAAATGCTACTGCACCTCCCTCCAACTTTGCAGGTTACACCAGGCAGTATCCACATAATTGAAAACATATCATTTCAGCCATAAGTACTAGAAACCATTTTTTGTCAAGTGAGAGCTTCAGGAAGCAAAATAATGCAAACAACTGGTGGCTTTCCCATGCTCCTGTAGCATTCTGTGTTCCTTTTGATGTAGAATTCACCTGATTGACAATGGGACATATTTCATAATCCATAAATTAAGGAATTTCTTTTTGTTTGCTTGTTTTATTGTGCTTTATTTAACAGGGGGTTATCTTGCACCCTTTGATTAGCATGTGGGCCAGCTTTATGGAGTGCTTCAGCTATTTATTTATGGAATTTATGTAGGCTTTCCAATAATGTTTTTCGCTGGGCAGCTCACCATATAAAATAATAAAATGGGAAATTATTCCACAGCTGGGGTGCCATCACTAAGAAGACTCTCCCTCCATCTGGTAGCCACCTAGATAATTTCATCTGATGGGAGCACCCAGAACAGCAAAATAGGGTTCTGAACTTGATGATCCATATATATGCATGGAGATGAGATAGACAGATATATGATAGATGGATATGAAAATGAAGACATTTGTGCAAATAACATACGAAAAATAGATTGTATTTGAAGAAATTGCCTTGGAAAAATGGTCAGGTTAAGCAAAATTGAATAACAAAAATGAGCATATATTAGAAGAAATGCACACTAAAATGCTGCTGGTTTTTTTTTTTTAAATCATAAACTCGTGTGGAAATGAGAAACTGAGAGAAGCAAAACAATGGTAGATTCACCCATCACTAGGTAAGCAGAAGGATTTCAAAAGCAGCCTTGAGAACAAGCAATGTAGACTGCAGAGATTTAACAGGAAACCTGTCTCCCACCCGCCCCTTCCATGCAATGCCTCACTGAGTCTCTTGGGGATGTCAGTCGGAAGGTTAGCAGTTTGTTTTGTTTTTTTTAAATATTTTTATTAAACAATTTTTATATTCATACAAACAAAACATACATAAACAAACAGAAGACAAAAAAGAAGCAAAACAAGAAACAAGTACCCTTTCATGTCCTAATTTCTTAAACCTTTCTTCTTCGACTTCCTCGTGCCTCCCATTTCTGTATTCCAAATTCTAATCAATTGTTCAGCAAATCTTCCCTTATTTTGCTATAAATTTAAGCTAATCATCCTTATTCTCCTTGTCTTAACCATTACTAATAATAACCATTTACTTTAGTCCAACATCATTCTAGCTGTCATTAATTTTGTAATATTTCTTTAAATAGTCCTTAAACTTTTTCCATTCTTCTTCCGCCGTTTCTTTTCCCTGGTTTCGGATTCTGCTCGTCATTTCTGCCAAGCCCATGTAGTCCATCACCTTCATCTGCCATTCTTCCAGTGTGGGTAGATCCTGTGTCTTCCAGTACTTTGCAATAAGTATTCTAGCTGCTGTTGTGACGTACATAAAGAAAGTTATATCTGACTTTAACACCCCCTGGCCGACAATACCCAAGAGAAAGGCCTCTGGTTTCTTGGGGAAAGTATATTTAAATACCTTTTTCAGTTCATTATAGATCATTTCCCAGAATGCCTTAATCTTCGGGCACGTCCACCAGAGGTGAAAGAATGTACCTTCCTTTTCCTTACATTTCCAACATTTATTGTCAGGCAAATGGTAAATCTTTGCAAGCTTGACTGGGGTTATGTACCACCTATAGATCATTTTCATAATATTCTCTCTTAAGGCATTGCATGCCGTAAATTTCATCCCGGTGGTCCACAACTTTTCCCAGTCAGCGAACAAAATATTATGACCAATGTCCTGAGCCCATTTAATCATAGTTGATTTAACCGTTTCATCTTGTGTATTCCATTTCAGCAGCAAGTTGTACATTTTTGACAAATTCTTAGTACTGGATTCTAACAGTTCAGTCTCTAATTTTGATTTTTCCACCTGAAAGCCAATTTTACTGTCCAATTTGAACACTTCGTTTATTTGATGATAATGCAACCAATCTCTCACCTTCCCTTTTAATTTTTCAAAACTCTGCAATCTCAATTTGTCCCCTTCCTTTTCCAGAATTTCCCAATATCTTGGCCATTTCGACTCCATATTTAACTTTTTAACTGCCTTAGCTTCCATTGGCGACAACCACCTTGGAGTTTTATTGGAAGGTTAGCAGTTTGAATCCATTGGATGGTGGTGAGCTCCCGTTGCTCTGTCCCAGCTCCTGCCAACCTAGCAGTTCGAAAGCACACCAGTGCAAGTAGATAAAGAGGTACCACTGTGGCAGGAAGGTAAACGGCGTTTCCATGTGCGCTCTGGTTTCCGTCACGGTGTCCTGTTGCTCCAGAAGCGGTTTAGTCATGCTGGCCACATGACCTGGAAAGCTGTCTGTGGACAAACGTCAGCTCCCTTGGCCTGAAGCAAGATGAGTGCCACACCCCCTAGTCACCTTTGGCTGGATTTAACTGTTCAAGGGTCCTTTACCTTTACCTTAATCTGTAATTAGTTTTTGAGTTGCAGGGTACTTGGTAGTGTGAATTGCCTTAATGAGTCTGCCTGAAAATAACTCTGGATAGTTACTACACAGTGAACTCCCTTGACAAGTGTGGCCTTCTTGGGTGTTTGGTGGGCAATTCTCACCCCTCCCTTAAGTCTGTGAAAGGAAACTGGGCATGTACATGGGCGATTTTGCCATGCTTGGTTGCTTCCTTGAGGTGTTGGTGATCTACAGTTTCCTCCCCTTTCCTCCCACACACATAGGGCTGCTGTGAGTTTGCGGCTGCTGTGTACCAGAGCTTCTCGCAAGTGACTTCCTTTCATCTTAATGAGATTGGTGCAGGTTCAAAGCAGCATGGATGACCCATTCACCCCCCTCCACAGCTCTTTTCCGTATTCCTGTAATTATCTTGAGGTGGGAATTTTCAATGAAAATTGCTGCCATGGAGTGGGAAAGAGAGACCTGATTGCTAGGCATTTTGGCATCCACATCTGGCTCCAGTTAACAAAATTTGTGCTGATTAAAAATTGGGTAATTAAAGTTCATTATGTCTTGGTTGGCTGATTTCCCAACTGTGTATTTATAAAGTTGATTTAGGACTATATTGTTATGAGGAGGTTGAGCTATTAAAGATAGTCATAAATTCATACAGAGTTGTGCATGTCTCCATCAAATCTAGCAATGTGCCTGTTTCCCAGTGTTTCCCTAACTATTAAATTCTGCATTATATTTGTACGTGACGTAAAATCTGCTTCCAGAAATATAACACAAGTTTAGCACTCGGGGGAAAAAATCTGTTTGCAAATAACACAGAAATGAGCACCATATTCTGCTATATTTCTGGTAGAGGCTTTTACACCACGTGAAAGCTCAGCTATAAAGCAGAAATTAACAGGATATTGCTGAGCAAATGGAATATATGGCCGTGTGAATGCAGACCCAGTTAACCCTCCAGTGCAATAAGAGGAGAAGAAGAAACTTGTAAGGTAAGCCATGTTGGGGTGCTTATTATTCCCCTTTGCTGATCCCCCAACTTCTGGCTTCTGTCATTCTTTTGAAAGGTTTCAGAATCTTCAGAGGAATCTGCCACTTCATGGGACGTTTTCTCTAGCAGCCTGTCTGCCCCCAGCGAGTCCAGAGCACATCTAATTGGTGCCAATGGAAAATGTCATGAAAGAGAGGTCAGGAGGCGTGTGACACTGGCAGACACTGCTTACATGCCCAGGGTTACAGGGCACCGCAGGGAGCCTTTGTTTCAGAATCCAGCTTTCCTTCCAGACTAATTAAGTGGCAGCTGATTGGATTGAAAATGGCAATGATGCTTGGATGCCATTCCTGTTAAAAAAAAAACGACAACAAATGCTTGCATGCCTCTCCCCCTCCCCCTTAAAAAAAAAATCTTCTTGCTCTTTTGTTCTCTTAAACAAGGGTTTCTTGCTTCAAGGCCTTTTCTTGCCCTCTTCCTCAAGGATTACTACACTGGGCACAGTCTTCTTGAGAGAAGCTTCTGCTGCTCAGCATTCGGCTACATTTCAGCTATTGAGTCTTTGCAGAAACATACCATAAAGGTATAAAGCCTGTCCCACAAGACAAAAAGCTTGCCCCTGAATTTAAACTCTGCTGGGTTTGCAAGGTGCTTCCGGGTCGGAAGAGTGCTGGAAATAGCGTGTGCACATGCACACGGGTGCTCCTCCACTCCGGAAGTGTGCCAGAAACAGCACATGCATGCGCACACGCTATTTCCGGTGCTCTTCTGCCCCGGAAGTCAGTCCCTGCAGCGAGAAAAAGGCACCACGAACAGAAAGAGCACGGAATCCCCACGCCGATCCACAGAACAGCCATGGGCCGGTTCAAGGAAGCTCATGGGCTGGAACTGGCCCATGGGCCTTAGGTTGTCGACCTCTGGTCTAGATGCTTCTCTCGTAGAGCCCAGACGTGTGTGTCTGTGTGTGTGTGACTCCTGTAGAAGCAGAGCACTGTTCACTACCCCAACCATCAATGAATCAATTAATGTTCTCATTTCTTGACTAAACCTGCTTCTTGACAGCTTTAAGCTTCTGGGGCAAGGGATGAATAGGTGTTACTTTCATGTTCGTAAAATAAGCCCTGAAATCCAAGGATTCTGTTGCAGTCTGTTTAGTTAGTGCTGGGTCATAAAGTTTAAATTCATCTGTTTTTTAAAGGTCTCGTGTTAAGTCATTTATCTCTTGGTGTGTATTTAAATGCAATGTGCACATTGTGCATGCTCTCCAGGTGCAGAGAAAGTTACAGAGTTGAAAACAATTAAGTCTCATTTTTTTAAAAAAAGGAGCCTCCAAATAATTGGCGAATACTAGCTGTATGGTATGGTTTATTTATGTACTGCTTTTTAGTCCCCAAAGCAGCGAACAGCATGAATACACATCAATACACAAATAAATACACAATAAAAGTACAATACATAAAATATATCCATCAAAATGATGTAAAATAGCAGTAGGATTTTCTAAGGCTGACATCATGGGGGTGGGGGGTGGGGAATAGTAGCCATTTACCTATTGCAAGTAACAATTCAAGGGATTCAGTTCAATGGTAGAGTACATACAAAAGGTCCCAGCTTTAGCCCTCCCCCCCCCATGTGATGACATTAACTTTAATCACAGCGAACCAAGTGTAACAGTTAAAATATTTGAAGGCACACCTGTAATCTACATGCTTAATCCAGGCATTGCCAAAACATTTTCAGAATACTATGAAAGTGGTATTAAATCATATTTCAATAATCAACTGAATAATGTTTGACAACTAGATATTGCATTGGACGGAAACTCTAGTAACAGTTTGAAGGCAGAGACCTGAAAATCAAGAGGTAGTGGCATCAGTTTTCAAGTATAAGATTTGATTTCAATTCCAAAGCAATTTAATGTATATTTTGTTCTAGGTGGCTTAGCTTGGTCAGAATCAAGTATACACTTCCAGAGTTAATACTAAATACATTGCTTCTGGTAAATGAACCACCATAGCCAAGTGGGCTCATATGGGAGCAGGTAGTCATTAAAATGTCATTATCGTAACCAGTTTAGGCTTAGTTAAAATGGTTTAAAAATACTTTTTAAGAATCTCAAAAGTGAGATTGTTTTGATCACTTACTGAGGTTTCCCCACTTACCTCCTGGGACCAAGCTGAGATCAAGGCTTTGATGTTTGTGATAGATACTTTGTAGAATGCAACACATATTTTAGTGTGGAACAGCAGAATTATGTAATGTGAGCACTTGCCTATCTTAAAAGCAACCAGTGCATCTTGGACCTTTTTTGGGCTGGGACAGTTCTTCACTGAGTGCGTGAACTCTCAGCACTCATCCACACTTCCCCATGTCCTGCTTATTTCCTCCGGGAAAAACTGCACTTTGGCTCTCAGTCGGAGGAAACGGCAATCGGGTTTTCCATGGATTGCTATTTGTTCCAATTTAGAGCTAAAGAGTGGGTTTTTCTTAGGAAAGGAGCAGGGCATTGGAAAAACTGCTCAGGCCTAGAAATTACCGTATTTTTCGCACGATTGGACGCACCGGACCATAGGGCGCACCTAGTTTTTTGGGGGGAAATAAAGGGGGGGAAATTTCCCTTTATTTCCCCCCCAAAAGCAGGTCAGGGAAACCGAACCAGGTAGAGGAACAGCGGGATAGTGGCACTGCGCCTCCCTGCTGTCCCCCGAGCTTGTGGGGCTGGCTGATGTCTGCCTGGCGCGCGGGGCGCTCTGCTTCAGGGCGCCCCACCCGCCGGGCGGCAGGCTGCTATCCGCAGCTTGGGGAGCCTTGCGGGGAACTCCTGCAGGGCTCCCCACGCTGCGGATGTGTTCCCGAAGCGCCGGGCGCTTTGCACGCCCCAAGCTTCGGGATTAATGCAGCGCTCCGCTAGCCGTGGGAGAGCTGGGTCTCCCACGGCTAGCGGATAGCTTCCTGAAGCCTGGAGAGCGAGAGGGGTCGGTGCGCACCGACCCCTCTCACTTTCCAGGCTTCAGCGAAAGCCTGCATTCGCTCCATAGGACGCACACACATTTTCCCTTGCTTTTTAGGAGGGAAAAAGTGCGTCCTATGGTGCGAAAAATACGGTAAGGGTCAGGCCGAAAAAGCTCTCAGACCCATGCTTTCTAGGCATGGGGCAAGCAGAAGTATGAGTGAGCCTACACTTCTATTTAGTCTGCCTGTAGGGAGCTGTCCAGGCTTTCAGAGAATAATAATCAGTGTGCAAGGTTTGCCTGCCAATTCAGTTCCGATTTTGAAATCCTTCCCTTCCTGGAACAAATATTTATTTAGTTTTGGTGCATGTATTTCTCCTTAACTTTCAAATCTGTGTGGCCTGTTTTCTGCTCTTGCTCAAACTGTGTTATTATAGCAGAATTGACCCAATTATTACAGGAAAGGAGGATTCGATGTTCATGTGGTGTTGGCATTTTCCTTGTTTCCGCAGCCCCCTCCCCGTTTCTTTTTCTTTTGCAAAGAGAACATTTTGGCCTTCTTAACTTGAAGGCAGAAAGGGCAACGGGCTTTCATTCAATTAGTTTCACGGTCTTTGTGTTGTGCAGTAGGGTTGCCAATTTTTCTTCTGCTAGCACTGTAACTTGCACTTTCCCTCATTAAACTGGCTTTATTAACAAGCTCTGCGGGAGAACTAGTTTTGGTCTTGATGGAGGCCCAACTGCAGCACAATATTCCTTGGAGCTGCTGCGTATCTTGGCTCTGCATAGACTCAAAAGGTTCTGCTGGCTCTGAATAATTTTTTAGGTGTCAGCTTTTTGGCATGTGGGATGTTAAGACAGTTGGTCCACAGAGAGAGGGCACAGAAGCACTGTCTGACCCTCATGGCTCTCCAGTGCTGGGGTTTGTCTAGCATCAGATTTGGGCTGCAAAGAGCCTGTCTTCATGCTGTCAGAAATTATTTTAGCCCACACTTGCTGTGAGAGGCCCTTTGCAAGAATGACCTTGAGCGATGAAAAGGCTTTCTGTGACTAACAAAACGGATTTTGCTGTCTCTGTACCGTTGTAGCTCATACCAAGTTCCAGCTTTTATGTGCTCTGCAATTCCAGCTGATTTCCCTATAAATGATTTTACATTGGAGAATACTTGGTTTTCTTTATTCTTTTATGTAAAAAGTGTATTAATTTTCTTTAGAAAAAAATTATATAACTATTGATGTTTCTCAGAAGACAATAGCTTCTTATGTAAAATGTAAGGGGAAAATAGTTTTGTGTCTTTTATTTAGTTATCTTCCTTTATCAATTAAAGTTTAATAACATTTCCCCTGCTCCAATGTGTTTGGGAATGAGGTAGGGGGGGATTTAAGTGTTCTGTAAATGAGATCCACAAAGAAAGGCGAACAAAGGAGTTTCTTTAGTGACTAATTTCACAGCACCAGATTTGATGTTCCTTCTGCAAATGTCAGTTACGGTACCTGTAGCAGGTAAATGTAGGTGAACCCCTGAGAGATGGCAAGGAGAAGCATAGTCTGGTTTTCCACAAACACACATTGTTCCTTTTTTAGCAAGGGACCACAGAGATAGGTATCATAAAGGATTGAGTCATCAATTCAAAATGGAGTGCTTTATAGGCAGGTGGGCGAGTGGGGAGATGGGAATCCCAACATGTTTCAAGCTAAAGCCCTTTCCTTTGGGTGGGGAGAATAGTTCAATAGAAACTTCTCTTCAAAAAGCATGGCTGTGTGGCTTCTTTTACAGGAACATGCATAACCATGCTTTTGAACAGGAGTTTCTCTTGAACTAAATATCCTAAGAAGGAGACCTTATTCCAGCTTAAAAGGTATTGGGATTCCAGCCCTCCCAAACACAAAAATGCTTTTTGTGCCCATTACTCAATTATTTATGCTCTCCATTGTTGGGGTGCTACCCAAGAAGGTACTGAAAATGCCATTACTACCTTGGTGATGAAAATTCTGGTCAGAGGTAGTCTGAAGGCTCGAATCTAAAACTTTCTTTATCATGCCTCAGTATGGTGATTGAGATGAGAATGGACTCTGATCATTCTCTTCACATTGTAACTGAGTTTTTCTTTTACTTCCCAGGTTCCCTGAAGAGCCCTGTGAACAAGACAGCACTTACCTTAATTGCCATGAGCTCCTGCATCCTGGCCATGGTGTGTGGTACTCAGCTGTCCTGCCCACTGACTGTCAAGGTGACACTCCACGTTCCTGAGCACTTCATTGCTGATGGTAAGAGCACCAGTCTCACTGCTATGATGATAATTGCAGAGCCCTTCTCACACACCCCAAGCTTCCTAAAGATGTCATAGGCCATCTGGGGCAGAGGGGTTTGGGATCTTTATTTTAAATTGATCTAGCGCAGCATCTTGTCTCTGATTGTTAGGGTGGCAGAAAACCAGAGTGTGCAGTTTTTCATAAAGGGACTTTTTCTCAACTTGTTATTGCTGCTTAAATTTAAGTGTGTGTGATGTACATATTTGATTAGGAATATGTTATCTATAATTACAGATACACACTTATAACAAAACAAGCAATGAAAATATAGTATAAATTATTCCATTTATATTCCCCCACCCCCAGTAACATATAAGGATTCTTTAATCGTTTTTATGTCCTTCCTCATGTAAATATAGTTTTTTATTGCAAATATGAGATAAATAATCATGAGCTCACATTAACAATAAGAATTAGCCATTATTCCCAATTTAAAAATAAATATACACTAATATATGCTGGCATGCACTCAAGTAGATACCTACTGGTAATTATAATATGTACATTCAAATATAGAAATGGGCAGCAAGATCTTCAGGCCATGAGTAATGGATGGTGGATGTTTATCCTTCCAACCTAGAAGATGTTTCTGCTTCATTTTACTGCTTTGTTAAATGGCAGCACAATCAAATTTTACACTTGTGCTGTTTAGCAAGTCCAAGTTCCTGTATTTACCATACTTTTCTGTGTGTAAGATACCCCGTATTTTGGGGGGCTCAAATTTAAGCAAATGGGGGGAAGATTGCCAGTTGTTGACCTTTTTTTGAGGGGGATTACCCTGGGTTGTCCAGCTTTTTTTTAGGGGGGATTGCCGAAAATCACTCAACTGCACGCATCGCTAAATCCACCTTTCGTCTGTCCCCTCACTGGCAGAAGCTGCCAGTCGCCCGCACAATTGCCGCAGCATCAGCCAATCAACACCAACCATTGACGCAGCAACCAATAACATGCACAATAGTTGCTGACAGCTGCAGCAGCAACCAATCAAACGTCCACCCTATGCACTACCCATGTATAAGACGACTCCCATTTTTTTAGCATGCTTTTTACAGGAAAAAACCTAGTCTTATAGATGGAAAAGTACAGTATTTGTGATATTTTTATATTGCCCTTCTCTTTAGGAATACTAGGACAGTGCAGCTGGTAGAGCAAGAGGCTCTTTATATTATGTTTGTGGGTTTGAGCTCCACGTTGGGCAAAAGATCCAAGCATTTCAGAGGGTTG
Source organism: Podarcis raffonei (assembly GCF_027172205.1). Lineage (NCBI taxonomy): Eukaryota > Metazoa > Chordata > Lepidosauria > Squamata > Lacertidae > Podarcis > Podarcis raffonei. The sequence continues at coordinate 7,557,275 of NC_070621.1, forward strand.
AGCTAGATAACCTTTGAAGTCACTTCCAGCGCAGATTCTTAATGGTCTCCACCCATTCCCCTGGTTCCATTTCATTCTCCTAAAGTCCTCTTAATTAGGCCATTGGTTTTCAACCAGTCTTCCATGGCACCCTGGAGTGTCTTGAGGAACGTTCAGGGTAGCCCCAGGGCCCGTGCTTTCATTAAATTGCATCCCATATCTTCCTGCATTATCTATCTCTCTTTTTCTTCGTGAAGAACATTCAAGGAAACCACCTTTAACTTGCAGCCAATTATCTTCCTGAAATAAAACAATGGCAAAAAGTGGGGAAATGCTTTTGCATGACTCTTTATTTTCTTAAAATCCCTCTTCCCCCCCATTCAACAACAACAACAACAAACAAACAAACAAAAATCCTCCCCAGCTTCAGTAACTAACAGTTCCTTAGTTTTACACAGGGTTATTGAGAAATGCAAGAAAATAGCAAACTAGCTTGATGGTGTGTGCTCTATAAGGAAGGATTTAAAAATAACCCTGAAAGTGAGGAGTATCTACAGTGTTTTTCGCTCCTTCTACCCCCAACATCGCTCCAGCCTCTTCTTCTCTACCTCCCCACCCCCACCCCGGCAGCTCTCCTCCTCCTTAACAGTCACGTAGCTTTATGGGAACAGGGAGAATGTTGCAAGAAAGCACCATGTCTGCATATGTGTCCTGTGCTATGCGTTTCTCGCTTTCCTTCCCCAACGACAAAGTATTTCTGCTTTTGATCTTAATCTTGTTTTGCTCTCTCCAACACCCTCCCCCCACCATGTGTGCACAAATTTCGGGAAAGGCAGGCTGGGGCTGCCATGTGGAATATGTCAGCTCATCCCCGCAGAGCAGTGGCATTTCATGGGTTCCCATTGACACATGTGCTGCCACTTACATGTGTGCCAGAAAGGAGCAGGGCAGAATGGGGAGGGCACAGGGAAATCCCTGCTTACACGTGTCCTGTAATGGAACCCTAGTGTAAGTGGTTTGCCACAGGAGAGCTGCAGTTTGTCAAGGGAGAAATGTAAAGTATTGCACTTGGGCAAAAAAAATGAGAGGCACAAATACAAGATGGGTGACACGTGGCTTGAGAGCAGTACATGTGAAAAGGATCTAGGAGTCTTGGTTGACCATAAACTTGACATGAGCCAACAGTGTGACGCGGCAGCTAAAAAAGCCAATGCAATTCTGGGCTGCATCAATAGGAGTATAGCATCTAGATCAAGGGAAGTAATAGTGCCACTGTATTCTGCTCTGGTCAGACCTCACCTGGAGTACTGTGTCCAGTTCTGGGCGCCACAGTTCAAGAAGGACACTGACAAACTGGAACGTGTCCAGAGGAGGGCAACCAAAATGGTCAAAGGCCTGGAAACGATGCCTTATGAGGAACAGCTAAGGGAGCTGGGCATGTTTAGCCTGGAGAAAAGGAGGTTAAGGGGTGATATGATAGCCATGTTCAAATATATAAAAGGATGTCACATAGAGGAGGGAGAAAGGTTGTTTTCTGCTGCTCCAGAGAAGCGGACACGGAGCAATGGATCCAAACTGCAGGAAAGAAGATTCCACCTAAACATTAGGAAGAACTTCCTGACAGTAAGAGCTGTTCGACAGTGGAATTTGCTGCCAAGGAGTGTGGTGGAGTCTCCTTCTTTGGAGGTCTTTAAGCAGAGGCTTGACAACCATATGTCAGGAGTGCTCTGATGGTGTTTCCTGCTTGGCAGGGGGTTGGACCCGATGGCCCTTGTGGTCTCTTCCAACTCTATGATTCTATGATTCTATGACTCAAAAATGTTGAAAACCCCTGAATTAGGCTGAGAGGCACTGATTTTCCTAACAACACCTAGTAAGCTGGCAAGCCCAGTAGGATTTTGAACCCAACTCTCCATTTTCTACGCCCATCACTCTGACCACAATACAACACAGACTTCAAAACTCTCTCTCTCTCTTTTGAGAGAGTGCTGCACTGTTTTGTTTATCTCTTCCTGATAGTAGTAGTATTTATGAATTTTTTACCCCACCTTTCCTCCCTAATGAGCCAAGGGCAGCAAACCCCAGAATGTTAACACAATACAATTTGAAAAAAACCCCATAATAATAAAATTAATTAAAAACATCTAAAAACAATTAAAATTACCTAAAACAAATAAAAGCAATCACATACCCTCACAGCTTATAATTTCCAGAGAAAGTTATCTTTCAGACATCAAATGCCTGGGGGAACAGGGATGTTTTAAATCTTTCCTGAGCCTTAATGACGAAGGAGGGAGGGAGAAGTCACCATGAAAGTGTTCCAGGAGTCAGGACCCTGCCGTGAGTCTGGGAAGCAACCTTTGACAGCACCAACAATAGGACCTGTTAACAAATATTTTCAACAGTTTTTCAACTCCTAAAGTGTTTTGTGATTCATCCCTTGCTTTTTAATCTCATGCCAACCCTGCCAGGAATATGGGAAGTTGCCTAATAGAAGTCAGGCTGTTGTCCACTTGGCCAGTATTGTGATTAGCAGCAGGGCTCCAGGGTCTCAGGCAGAAATCTTTCCCAGTAGAGGAGGCTGGGCCATTCAGGCTAGTGGGGCATTGCCCCACCAGTCTCAATCTGCCCTCAGCCACCCCACCCCCAATCTATGGAAAGTGCCATAGCTCAGTGGTGGAGCACCTAGCACACTCAGTCCCCAACACCTGCAGAATGAATGCTTCCTGCTTGAAACCCAGGAAATCTGCTGCCAGCAGATAATACTGAGCGAGATGAACTGGTGCTGTGACTTGGTGTAAGGCAGCTTTCTGTGCCCCCGTCTTTCTTCTTATTTAAGCCAAATCAATGGCTGGGACTGCCCATGAGCACCCTCCTCCTTAATCTCAGTATTGCCATTGTAGACCTCTGCAGAGAAGAGGATGGGGGCAAAAGTATAAGCTGGCTCTGCCTGTCATTGGCTCTGACCGCTCTGCCTTCTGCCCTACCATTCCTAATGGGCACCAACCACCACTGATCTTTTCCCAACCCCTGCTACTGGATCCTTTCTAAACTGGAGTTTGAACCAGAGGCCTTCTGCATTTAAGACATGCATTTTGCCACTGAATTATAGGCAGAAAAAACAGCAACTTGCTACACACATCACCTTCGTTCTTCAATGTCCAAATGTAGCACTATTCACCATCCTTCATTGGGCTGACCTTGGAGTTTCTGTTTCCAGGCTGGAAGTTTGCTAGGCTGGACTTTTTCACTGAACTCATCACTCACAGGAATTACTCAATGGAGGGGACCGGGAGAGCAATGCAGTGTGTGAATCAGCCCTGAGGCACCCAGTTTTTTTGCTGCTAGTGCCTCATCATATCCGAATTGCGGAGAAAATGGTATTTGCCTTCAGGGCTCAGGAAGCCAGTCTATTTCAGCATCCTAGTGTCATCCGAAATGCTACAGTGTGGGCAGGAATGCCATGAAAGGAGAATTGGGAGTGGGTGGGGATAGACAGTTCTGCCTGGAGCATAATATAGATCTTTGCATGGGAAGGGCTGGTACATTTTATTTTATTTTACTTCCTTTCTACACCTTCTGCATAGATACTATCTATTTGGCATTATTAGAAGGTATGTGCTGATTTGTAAGGAAATGTTTCAGTGTATTTTAACAGCCTGTTATGGCAACTGTTCTTATCCAGTGCTCCAAGCAGCCTGATAGTGCTGTTGGGGTTAACAGGGGAATTTCCAGAAAGGAGGAAAGGGTCACCTCCCCCACCCTTCACCTAAAGCAGAACTGGCTCCACTGTACTGAACACATAGCAGCTGGTGGATGTGACTCCCCTGAAGCCCTTAATCATCAGGCAGGGATATAAGGGATCAGGATGTCCTTATGGGATCATGGACCTAAGTTGTAAAGGGTCTTGCAAATTAATTCAGTAAACCTTGAACTTAGCCCAGTAGCACATGGACAGCCAATGCAAGCTTTTAAGCACTGGTGTTGTGTGCTGGCAGTCGTCTGTCTGCACCAATAATATAGCCACAGCATTTTGCACCAACTGGAGCTTCCAAACCAATCTGAATGTTAGCCCCCCACAGAGTGTGTTGCAATAATGCAGTCTTGAGGTTGCCACTGCATGAGCAATTGTGGCCAGGCTATTCTCAGTCAAAGAACAGCTGGAGTACCAGCTGTACCTGGCAAAAGACACTCCTAGGCACTCCAGTGCTGCTAGCTAGGTAGTTTTACAATTATACAAGTGACCTCTGCTACTCAATACCTTTGCCTTCTGGCTTCAGCTTTTGAAGGTGTGTAGCAAAACTTTGATTGGTGGTGTGAGACACCTTCCCAATACTGTTTCTATTTTTAATGTTATGACTGATAAAAGCCTCATACCTTCACTTAGAAGCTGCTCATCTCTGCTGCTTTTTCTGGTTCTCAGATGGTGAACTTGCTAATTTCTGATGGGGAAAAGAATGAGATGCTGATGCATTAGTTGGGAGCCATTGCCACTTTCTATTGCTCTCCCCACCCCCAAGGTGAATGTTCGATGTTTCTTGAATTTAGCTGACCTTATTAGCCCAACATGCAGTGAGCACCAAGTTCAACTACTAAGGGCAAATTACCGTACATTTTATTCCTTCTGCTGGGACCCTTCACTCAGTCACTTCTAACCTTCACCTTTTTTTCTTCTTACCACAAGGGCAAATTAAACAGCATCCTTCTCTTTTGGATCAAATGTTTTGCACAAAAACTCAGAACAGAGCAGGAGCATGGAGGCACTATGCTCGTTTCTTAGTGGGTGGGTGCCTGTTGCTTACCAGGATGGGTGAGGTGGAAAGGGTGTCTTGCAAACACTCTAGCAGAGCCCATCTGGCACTGCTGCTAGTGTGTTTCCTTCCAGGGCTCAGAAGTAGGTAGAAGACTTTGGGGCTGTTCCTCATAGCCACTTGTTCCTAGTGCAGGAGTAGGGAACCCTCCCGCCACCCCCAATGTTGCTAGACTCTAGCTCCTGTTAGCCCAACATAAGAATAGCATGCTGGATCAGGCCTTTGACTAATCTACTCCATCATCCTATACTCACAATAGCCAACCAGGTGCCTATGGGAAACCAGCAAGCAGAACTTGAGCACAAGAGCACTTTCCCTTCCTGCTGTTTTCTAGCAGCTGGTATTTGTAAGGACTGCTGCCTCCAACTGTGGAGGTAGAGCATATCCATCATGGCTAGTAGCTATTGATAGCCCTCCCCTCCATGAATTTGCCTAATCCTCTTTTAAAGCTATCCAAGTTGGTGGCATCACTGCCTCCTGGAGGAGCGAGTGCAGTAGTTTCTCTGAGTGTTGCATGAAGAAGTATCTGCTCTAAATCTTCCAACAGCTTCCCTGGATGCCTACAAGTTCTAGTGTTGTGAGACAGGGAGACAAACTTTTCTCTATCCAATTTTTCGAGGCCATGCATAATTTTATAATCTTCTTTCCTGTCACCTCTTGCCTTTTTTTCTAAACTAAAATGTCCCAACCACGGCAACCTTTCTTCATAGAGGAGTAAATCCACCCCCTTGATCATTTTGGTTGTCCTTTACTGAACCTTTTCCAACCCTACACTATCTTTTTTGAGGTGAGGTTATGAGAACTGTACACAGTACTCCAGATGTGGTTGCACCTTATAATTGTATATCGACATTATGATGCTGGTAGTTATCCTAGGTGGGGAGAGGGAAGTAAGGGAAAGACAACTGGTGTGGACTCTTTGGTCCTGGTTTCCACAATGGATCCCAGTGGTAGCATTTCTCTTTCAAAAACTGGCACATACATTCTTCTTCTTCTTTGACGATCACTCGTAGCCAAGTAAGATTGTCGTCCATAAACATGGTTTTAACAATGAGTTCGTAAGTGACTGTGGAGGCCAATTCTGGACCCACACGTCCTTCCACAGTGGGAACATTGGTTCCTGGGCAGGAGTTGATCAAGGTGTGGATTTGCCAGGTGTGCCTTCCTCTTAGCACGTTTCTCCCTTGTGTTCTGAGTTCGAGTGTCTTCAAAGTCCATGACACCTTTGGTAAAGGCTATTCTCCAACTGGAGCGCTCGCAGGCCAGTGTTTCCCAGTTGTTGGTGTTCATACAAATCATCCAATATCCAGATGGGTTTTTATACACTCCTTAAATATGTCCCAACCTTTCCAATGGCAGCTGGAACCAAGCATAAGCCAACTGTATTGTCTACACTCACTGGCTGTGGCTTTTCAGAATTTCAGACATAGAGTCTCTTCTATCCCAGATGCCAAGGACTGAGCCACTTTTATGCACTGCATGTCGCCAGGAGAACATAATTTAGGAGTTTTCCCACTGACCTCTCCCATTGCTTTCTAAGCCCCAAGAGAATACATTTCCAATCAGTATGGAGAAAACTACTCTCCATTTTTCAAGCCCCAAATTGTTTAACTCCTTTTAAGAAGCTAAATTAATGTATTCAGTGCTGGGAAAGAAGTTAAACTAATAACACTTCATTGGGTGTTATTAAAAACTTCTAGCCCCAGTGGTATCCCTAAATGGTTTTCTGTAGTTTGCTGTCAGAATGATTTGAAGCTGTTAAAGAAACAGCTCTCAGTGTCTCTGTTTGTCAAGGAGAGAGGCTCTAGAGGAGTTTGCATAAACTCAACCCAGCTGAAACACAGCAAGAGTTCATGCGTACAACTTTGACAAGGCTTTTGTGAGCGACAAAGTGCTGTCCCCAATACTGCACTGCAATCTGGCTCAGCTTGAGCTAGGATGAAGAGGGCACCGGGAGAAAACACCTTACAGCGCCCTGGCAAGAAAGTGTAACATTTCAGAATAGGAGACAGCTGCTGATACTTCCATCCTCACCTTGGCAGCTAAGGATGCTGCTCCCCATTGAAAGTCCCCTACTCTCTCTCTCACACATATACACACATTTCAAACGATGTTTTACAGTGTCATTATAGATGCCATTCTCATTCTACAGCTAGCTGTTCCACCGGGCCCCCTCTCTTCTTTCTCTTTAGAAAAGTCATTATGTCTGAATTGGAAAACAGCTCGTTTCTTTCCCATTTCCAAGGATATTAATCTGTTTCACTGGTATTTCATTGGCAGGCCTGTGCAAGTGTTCTGAATACTTGCATAATTTGCTCAGCTGCCTTTTTCCCAAAGGGACTGGGTTATAAGTGATTCCATTTTTTATTGTAATATTATGGGGACATGTTGGATTTCATTTTATTTCAGCTTCTTTTCTCCCATTCTAAGAGGGAGCACATTTTAGTATTTAGAGGATGGTAAGACTGAGGGCTGGAGGGGGGGGAGAGATTTATACCTATTATTATACTACTAGCACAGGGGACATACACCCTATGTAAATTTTACCATTTGCCCCCCTTTCATTATCTTTTTTTTAGTCTTACATAGAGAATAGCAGTGTTGCATGAAGCATTTTATTTTATTCATTACCCCCATCAACTAACCAACCAAGTAAACAAACAAGCAACAGAGTTCAATCTTGACTATGTCTGTTTGAAACAAATCAACTTCAAACTATGATTTATGAAGCTGGCTTGTTTCAGCAAACCGTAGCTAATATTAACCTCAGTTACATGCAAACCCTTTCAGTTAACCAAAATTGAAAGCAAAACCTTTTGAACTTCTCCACATGGCCATGTTGGAGGAGAGGGAGTGTACAAGCTCAGGTGGGAGTCTAAGCTCATTTCCATTCATAATAAGTTATGACTTACTATGATGTTTGAATGCCACCATGGTGCAAACCATGACGTGAAAAGCCTGTTCTTGCCTGATTTTGTCCTTTATGTTTAAGATGCCATTCCATTAAATAGATAAAATTACTACTTACAGTTTCCAATCTTTAGGGCCACATTCCACCCAAATTTTACAGTGTGTGTTGCATAATAGGTTCCCCAAAGAACTTGAAACTCCACTGCAGTGTGAGATTTACAGACACACAATGTATGACTTATTGAAGTTCTATTTTGTGGCTCACATCTGTTAGGGAATTGTTAATGTCTCACAAATGTTTAGAAAATGAACCCGTGGAACTTTGATCAGAACTAAAGATTCCTAGTGAGAGAGATGTTCCTATCTGTTCTGGGCCCCTTGAAAGCATTGTCATGCACACAAAACCTCTTGGGACCTATGTGCCATGCTTGTGTATTTTGGATGATGCACCAATCTCTGATGAAGAACGTGACCTACTTATTGCAGACAAGCCATGGAAGTACCATGACATCTGAGACATCATTTGTGTCTTAGTAACCCAAAAGACTTGAAGCTACACAAAATCCCTGATCACAGGCCAGAATGATGTGAGTGGGAAGGGCCTTTCCTCTTCCACATTAAAGAGTGGGAAAGAAGCAATGTTGGCACAAAATATTGGGAACTGCATAAGGTTACAGTTAAAAGGAAATGAGTGCCAGCTCCAGAAGCAAAATATGGGGGAAGCTATTTGATTGGGGGCAGCTGTGAGGACTCATTCTGTGCTCATATTTCCTTAGTTCTGTTAATTTGTTTGTTGGTTTTTGTGTCCTCTTTCTACTCTTTGAACCATCTCTGGGTTTCTGCAGCTGCTCCATCAACATGTCAGGGACAGATGGTCCCATTCCTGCTGGATGTGGCATTAGGGCAAACCAAGATTTCCTGGAACAGGCAGCTGACCTCTTTTTTAATTATTGGCATAGAAGATTGCAGTTTCTGCATTTTGGCTTGACACCAGTGGCACCATGTCATTGAATTAGAGAATAACTTCCCTGGGTAAAGGGGAAAGCAAGGCATGGGTAGAAGGTACCTTGAAATGAGGAGGATCATGGGAGGAAAGTAAAAAGGTAGCCTGTTCTGCAAAATACATTATTTTTAAAAAGTATTTTAGGTCCTCTAGTTTTTAGCCTTCCACCTAATAGTTTTTTGGCGGGTTCAGCAGGTGGGAGGAGGAAAATGCATGCTTACTAGAAATAGATAAGCAGATGCACAGGAGATAATCTTGAAACATTTGAGGGCATATCCTGCGCAGCTCCAAATTTTCGTCTAACTGCGGCTGCTAGAAAATTTCTGCCTCCTCCTCCTTCTTTATGATCATATTCATAGAGGAATTTTGATATACACAGTAAATAAAATAAAATAAAATATTTGAGCGGAAGAGTTAGATTACATTTTTTAAATGTCAGAAGAACATATAGAATGCATTTTTAATGCTTGGCAAAATGCCGTAAATAAAAACCATTTGAAATGAGAAAAGCGCAATCCATACGTGAGTGCAGAAATTTGGAGAAACTGCAGGAGGCAGCTGGAGAGAGCCCTGCTAGATTGTGTGGCTAGTCAAAGCTTGGTTGTTGTTGTTAAAATTTGTGTACTGCCCTATACCTGCAGATTCCAGGGCTGTTACAACATAAATTCACAATATAAAACCACAAATGCATAATAATAACAAAAACAACCCAATACCCACCCCCCCAACACATTTTAAAAGGGCATTGGATGTCAATCAGCCAAAAGCCCGGTTAAAGAGAAATGTTTTTGCCTGGCACCTAAGGTTATAATGAATGTGCCAGGTGAATTTCCCTGGGGAGAGCATTCCACAAATGGGGAGCCACTGCAGAAAAGGCTCATTCTCATGTTTCCACCCTCTCAACCTCCTGCACCTGGCCTCAGAAGATGATCTCAGGGTTCGGGTATGAAGTCCCCCAGAAACAGCAGTCTGGGAGTCCTCAACATTGCCTCCAAGATCAGCTCTGTCAGGGAGACTGCTGGGCAAGCAAGATAGTGGTAAACCAGCAGAATCCCTAATCTGTCCCGATTGATCAATGCCAGGAACACACACTCTAGATTCCCTTCCAACTGAACAGACAGCCTGGAGAGATGAAGGGGAGGAGAGAGAGAGAGAGAGAGAGAGAGAGAGAGAGAGAGAGAGAGAAGAGAATCTCTATAGACCACAGCAACTCCCCCTCCCCGAGCCTTGAGTCTGGCCTGATGCTGCACTGAGTACTCAGGTGGGCACAGGTGGGTGAGACCAACTCCACCCTGTTCACCCACCCAGGTCTCAGTGTTACATGCCAGATCAGCCTCCTCATTCATAATTGGATCATAGGTGGGGGAGGTCTTTCTACAAGCCAACCTGGTATTCTTCAAGAGCAGCTGCAGACCCAAGGGCTGGCTGATGTGACAACCACAGTTTCCCTTATCCAGCCTGCCCCAATACGATTCCTGGGGTTTGCTGTTATGTCCCCAATTGTTCAGACTGATTTAATTTGCTTTTAATTGTTTTAATACTTTTAACTGTTTTAACTGTTTTAAACTTATTTTGTAAAGGCTCTTTGTATGATGTGCTTGGAGTGGGGGAGAGCAGGGGTGCCCTAATTACAGTGATTCAAGGTTGGAGAGTTGGGGCAGGCAGGGGACATAACAGCAAACCCCAACCTAAGGTTCAGCTGGCTGTCTCAACTTCCAAGGCTGCAGTTAACTTCCAGGGTCCCACACAATAGAAGGCAGGGGGCAGGTCCCACAGGACTCACAGCAGGTGCTGTAATAAAGAGGGAAATGTCTTGACCTTACACTCCTTTGGTGTGCCATTAGTGCACTGGGTACATAGCTTGAGCTTTCTTGGTGTCAAGCAGACCCCCCTGCCCTCCCAGACTACTGAAGCAATCAGATTCTCAGTCTCGAGTAATGATAAAAGTGTCCTTCATTTCTCATAATATACTGCATTATATAATAACACTGGGGTTGCTGCAGATCTTCTAACATGGTTGTTAAACAGAAATATAAGGCTAACGGTTGGGATTGGAGACGCAGGGGCGGATGGATATAAGGTTGAGAGAGAACTCCTGCTCAGTCCAAATGATTAATCCTCCATGAATTTATTACATATGTCTCAGTTAAACTTGGCAATAAGCTTCTGTTTCATTGCAGTAAGCAAGTGTCTGAGAGCTGTGGGCTGGAGCAAAGGACACCAGTGGGCTGGGCTGGGAGTTTGTCCTTGCAGAACAGCAGCTTGAAATACGATGCCAATTAAAGCAAGGCCAGTGTTTTTACAACCCTCCTACATGTTATAGATGCTACAAGACCACTGCTGAATTTGTTAGTGAGAGAGACTGATAGGAGGGTGTGCAGCCAGTGGTGTAGCATGGGTGAGACTGCGTAGGACCGTGACCCCAGGCACATTTTTTTGAAGGGATTCAACCAGACATCCCCACAATGGGCTCCCTCATCAAGGCCAGAACTGTGGATAGGGAAGGTGTACTGATGGACATCTGCAGTGGCAGAGATGGCAAATACACCCCAAGAAAAGCACTTTAGGCACATGCCTGCAAAGCCTATTACACCTGGATCAAAGCATTGTTCTAGAGCAGCTTTCTCCAGCCTACAACCAGGTGTTGTTGGGCTACAGCTTCCATCATTATCAGCCAGGATGGGGAAAGTTATGCTAAATATCAAATGATCAGCACTATTCTGTCCTACTATGGGAGGACTGGAATATTAATGCACTTTGTAAAGGTTAGTGGATATTTCTCAGAACTCTGTAGTAATGTTAGAATTGTGTTGTCTCATCAAGTTTTTGTTTGTTTCTAAAATGTATACCTCCCCACTTTCAGTGGCAATCAGCTTAATACCCAAATCCATAAATAAAGTGATAGTAGCACATTGAAAATGACAAAACAGTAAAGGATAGAAAATTAATAACTGGCTATTAAGGGCTTAAGAGTTTCAGAAGCTTTTAGGAATATGGTCTGATGGTTGGTCCATCAGTGTTCTTGTCACTGACTGGCCGTGACTCTCCTGAGTTCAGGTAGAGGACATTCACAGTCTAGCAGGAGATGCCAGGCATCAAACCTGGGATCTTTTTGCATGCAAAGCAGATGCTGTACCACTGCAGTACGCTCCTTTAACTTAAGTCTTTAAAAAGTCATGCAAAACAGGAATGAGCTTGCCTGGTGCTAGAATTTACAGTGAAGGAGGCACCAGCTAGATTCCACAGGTGGGGCCCCCCCACCAAAAAGGCATTCTCCCTGGTTGCCACCTACCCTGATTCAAAGAGTGAGACTTCCCTGATAATATCCTCAATATATGTCAATGTGCAGGCAGTGCAAGACTTGGGGTTTTCATTAAAACACTTTTTTTTCAGGAAGGGGAGTTTTCCAAGAGACCAACCAGTGCTTTTTAGTGTGTGTGTGTGGGGGGGAGATCTGATAAACTTAAATATAAGGGCCTGCCTTTGCTGCACATTGTAATAAGAAGCTGTACAAGCATAGGTAGCAAGTTGCTGCTGTCTTCCTTATGAGCTTCGTCACCCAAGACCCTGACCCCCCCACCCCCTCAGAGATCTTGAGGATAGATAAGTCTGGGTTCTTGAATCACCACAGGAATGCAGTCAGCAAGCTCCAGATGCAGCACCCCAACTTTCATTATTCCAGACTCCTGGCCATGCTGTCTGGGACTGGTAAAAATTCAAGCCCAACCTGGAGACCAACACATTGGTTCTCCTGAGACTTCCACAGTGAATGAGAGAATGAGGCCTCTGTTTTCTCTGTTCTTGAGGATGCACCATTAACCTCGTACTTGAATGTCTCCTCAAACCAGCTGCAACCTGAGAGGACCCTTCTGTACACCAAGCTCTTTTGGAGCCACATGAGATATCCTGGCTGTGCTGGAAAGCACACCTGTATGACCCTGTTAACTGTTGAGCGGTCTTCTTCTAGGATACCTGAAGGCCTTTTCTTTGCTGCACACGGAACTACTTCTCGCTGCAAAAATACTTAAATCTTCAGCTTCCTCTAGGCTGGTGCTGGAACACACATTTGGCCTAGTGCTTTAAGCCCTACTGGGAGCTGTCCATGGTCCTGATAGTCTTGCACTCTGACTTATATGTTGAAGGGCCTCACACCATATTAGGTCTCTCTCTTGCTATGTAGAAATATACTTGAAGGGTATATGTGTCTGAGATTAAGTGAGTTTGGAGGCAGGTGTTAGAACAAATTGTGCCATATTTTATTTTATTTTTTTAAAAAGAAAAGTAGTAAAACCGTTATTTCTCCCTTGTGAGTGATTGGAGTGTAGCCTGGCCTTTTCTAATGAGAGGCTGTAATTGCCCTGAGGTTTTATATGCATCATGCATGACTATGAAATGCTAAATTAATGACAGAGCAGTGAAAAAACACAGGTTTGGTGTTGCTAAACAATGAGGTAGAAACAGCTGATCACTGGCCAGTAAGTTATATTTGAATGGGTTACTGACTAGCTGCCTGATGGTGATGGACAGGCTTAGTGAAGAGAAGGCCTTAAACCCAGTTAATGATTGAAATATTGGCTGTTGTGGAAAGCTGGACCTAAAAGACTAGGAAGGTATGCTGGCAAGATCCAGCCACATTGGTTTTATATCTTGTGTCCAGGATAGCAAAGTGCTAAATAAGCCATGACTTCATTTAGCTCGTGAACACCATGCCATGATTGGTGTGCAGATGGACTTTAAGTGTTCCATCTGAAGATTGTTTATCTCTTTTCTCCACAACTGTCTCCACCATGATGCTCTCAAAATTTGATGCAGCTATTACCCGCTTTCCCTTAATTTTCCTCTTGATCTCTGCAGACAGAAATGCTGGGCTTGGAACAACTTTGGTTGTGTTAATTAAATGTGTTGCTTGAAACTGTTTGTTTTGACAAACTCAATCTCTCTGTCTTTCACCTTTAGAGGTGACCCAGTGTTATGTTTGTTTTTTCAGGTGTTTACACCTGTGAGTGTCAAGTTCTCCCCTCCCCCACCAATCCCTCTGAAACAGTTGCTTGTTACATCTCAGAACTAAACAACCTCCAGTACATGATTGCTACAACTGTGTGCTGAAGACTGCAAATTGCACAGTAATTCACTCAGTATAAAAGATTAGCTTCCTGTTTGTTGACTTGGTTCATTGGCTTCTCATCCCATTTAGCATGTAAGAAATAAAAAAAGTATTTATCTTTTGAATTAAAAAAGTTTACTGCTATAAAATTCCCCCTTTTCTTTCTTTACACTGTAGCTTAATCCCACAGTACAGAGCAAATTAGATCACATTAATGCTTTGGATAGCATTCAGGTTTGATTATTGCAGTAACTTTAATGTGGGTCTGCTCTTGAATACAGAACCTTCAGCTGGTTCAATTTTGCACTTTACATATTTATTATTGTATTTGTAATCAGCACTATCATAGAAGTATATCAAGGCAGTACACAACATGCAAAGCCATAATAATATGAGTGAATGCACCCATGAAAGCATCATTAAAAACACCAATACATCCTGGAAGGTTATAAAGACAAAATAATATTCCTAAAGTCTATCTAAAAATGCAGTGGTTGCAATGTTGTTAAGGATAATTTACTGTAGGGAATCACCTCTCACCGATATTGGGAGACCTGCAAATCTCCAGATGGGAGATCCTGAATGGATCCAGTACCAATGGAGCTTGCATTTGGCACCAAATTTAAAAGGTACTGAATGCAAGCCATACTTGCCAAGCAGTGCATTTTAAAGTTTCCTGGTTGTTCCTTTGCAGCCATGTCTTCACCTGTCCCACACTTGATGTAATATATCTCATTACGTGGGATAGCTGAGCATGACTTTTGGAAGACAGTCTTGAAGGCCAGGAGCTAAGCCAAATAGAAGGCAGAAGCGTGGTCTTGCAGGAATCACTACTAAATTGGAATGGTAGGAACATGTCACCTAGTGTGTGGACTTCTAGAACCTTAAGTGAGAAAAATCTTTGGTTGTTTTTTAAAAAATAAAATATCAGAAAATAATTTTGCAGACAGTAAATAAGCTAAAGGAAACAAAAGAAAACAACATTTTATTTAAGTTGCTTTTGGAAGTGCAATTACATAAATATATTGAAGGATATTAAAGGAGCGGGGAGAAGAATGGGATGGAGAAGAAAAGGAAATGCTGCCGAGTATTTTGGGCTCTAAAGATATTTAACAAGGGAAAAGAACAAAGTCTGGGGCTGTTTCATCCGATTTTACTTGGCGGGGGGAACCCACACACATTTTTTAAAGTCAAAATTTCAAGCCTTTATTGTAGAAGCTTTAAACAGGCTCACTGAACTTTGATGAAGACCTCTGGATGAGGCATTTGAACTTCTGAAGCTGCTGTAGCCAGCTATGCTTTGATATAAATGTGGGACTAGAGAGAGGGAGGGGAAGGAATAATAAAACAAAACAAACAATGACTATGTCTCTCTGTGAACTCTTATACAACTAAGAATCAGTTATGCTGGAGGCTGTGCATCCACCCAATTTCTTTGAAGAAGAAGCCTTTTTGCTATCTACCACACCCAAAATGTTTTTTCCTGTGCTAGCCATCACTTGGTCTGTTGGTGGCCTAGGCACAATCTGCCACTGGTACTTTGCTACTGAAAGCAATTATAATCAGGTCTGTACTTCTGAATGACACTCATTGTTTTGAAATATACATTATTGGATACCCTACAAATTTTATCCATGGGCACCTTTTCTTATTGGTTAGAAACTGAAATATAAGAAGGTAAGTGGGGGACTGTCACATCTGCAATGAAGTTTGAAGCTTTGTAGATAGTCTTCTTATTGCATAAAATGTTTCTAGTCTACAGAAGGGAATTGTGGGAGAAAAGTGAGCCTACTAGCTCATTTAGATAATCTTCAGAGGTCCTGGTTTGGACAATCTCCTGTTTGCCATGTTGCTGTGACTAGTGGATGCACAAGGCAGGTTCTTCTGTGATGGCATCTCGGTAATGAAACTTATCCCTTACCATATGTGCACATAATGCTAAACCAACATATGTTATTTGTTTAAACCATAATATGCACATTCTGGTGCACTCTGCTCAAGCATTCCCCTTTCACTCCTCAGTTATATCCAAACAGGAAACCAAGGACAAATGCATCACAGCTTGTGGTGAGAGAAACAAACCATGAATGCCAGCTCAGATGTCATGCCAATTGACATGGTTTGTTGCACCAGAATAGAAAAGAAGAGGAACAAAACAGATTCATGCTTGTACACTTTATGGTTTAAACAAACCACACACCTTGTATTAGCATTATATGTGAACACCAGCATTGTGTTGTGGGTATATTGTACTAAGCCAGGGCTTCAAATCTGTGCTCAGCCATGAAGTTCACTGGGTGACCTTAGGCCAGCCACACAACATTTTCAGCATAACCTACCTCACAGTGTTGTTGTGAGAATAAAATGGGGGGGGGGATGACCTTGTATGCCATTGAGCTCCTTGCGGGCAATGTGGGATATAAATGCAAGCGAGCAAGCAGGCACAAAATAAAGTCAATTAAGACCCTATTATTTCAGAGAGTGTTTGGGATAATAGGCAACTCCTTACATTCTGTCCTTTTTCATCTCTGGTGTACTGTCGATGCTGTGCCCCTTGGATAGTGACATGGGATGTAAAATATTTTAAATAAAACAAATTAACCCGCATCTGAGCTGGCTATTCCATCTGCAGGAACTAGCCTGCTCATTCAAAAGCAGAAGTTTGTGGGAGTGGGTGGGGGTTGGCTTCTGAAAAGCTTATGAAATAAAACACCATTATTTTTTTAAAGTCCTAGGTTTCTGCCATAAAACTTCAAGGTAATTGGAGGTCTGGGCCAGTGTTAACCATCTCAATTAGTTCCTTTGTGTTTGTCTCTTAAAGTTTTCCTGGCTTCTCAAGCTGTTCCAAAATCCTTTCCTAGTTTTAAGTGGTTTCCATGACGTAATTTTTTTTTGCAAAATGTGGCGTTATGGCAATATCTCTCCCTTGCCCCAGTCACCTCTGATCTCTGCAGCAAAATTGTGAAAACAGCCTTATAATCAATGTAATTGGAAATCAGAGTTAATGAGAACCTTGGCATTCACAAAATCCCCAAAGTGATGCTGGGCTTCAGACGCTAGATGAGAAAATGATTGGGCTCAACTGAAAATCAATTTGCCTAATTAGAAGATGCATGCTCCCACCAGTCCATGTGGGAAAGACACTTTAACCCCCCTCCCACTAAGGTAAGACAACCTGTTGGCCCACAAATGGACATTTTCTAGGCTAGTGGTTCCCAATTAGGGGTCCGGGGACCCCTGGGAGTCTGCGGAACACACTCGGGGGGTCCATGGCATCATCCCCTGCCAGGGACTCACTTATCTTGTTAAATGCACAGTGAATTAAATCCCCCCCACTAAATAATTTTTGTGTTTTAATATCACAAATTTTATGGGCTGTTTTTAGTATTTCTAAAATCCTTTGCTTATTAGGGCCTACCCTACATTTTATGCTTTGCACAGGTAACTACCATAGAGTTATCAAAATTTTCAAAAGTAAGGGGTCCGTGGCTTGGCTTTTGAAAAATACAGGGTCCTCAGTAATTAGCTAATTGGGAACCACTGTTCTAGGCAATAGTGTTCTATAATGAGATATAATAGCAACTCCCATTATTTTGTGAACTCTTTTATGTTCTTTGTTCATTAATTTCCACCTACAAACAATTTCCAACTCTGTATGGAGTTCAGGGTTTGCAAAAGTTCCAGTTTCTGGCCAATGTTATTACTAAAGATCTTTCTAAGACCTGTCACCCTGCCTGGTTGCTGCATCTCTGAGCAAGTGTGCATAGAAGTTACAAACTACAGATACCTTTACCACTTGATATCCCCTTAAAACAGATAGAAAGCAGCTTTCTAGTTTTGCACATCTGGGGAATCCTTTTTGGCTTCTCCTAAATTGGGTGCTGCCAGTTGTCACTCTTTTGTTCCTGTTCTATCTGCAAAGCAGGGAATGGTCTGTGGGGGAAGAACACATACCAACTCAGACAACCGGTCTACCATCTCACTATTACCTACAGTGGCAGTAGCACTCCATGCGCAAGGAATGTTCAGAGGCTCATTATTTATTTATTTGATCTTCCTAGGATCATGTTGTTTGGGATCTACAGTCTGGTTGCTGACTTATTATCAAACTAACATTTGCTCTGCTTTCTGTGGTTACCGCTTGCACTTGCAGGGAGCAGTTTTGTTGTCAGTGAAGGAAGTTATTTGGACATCTCTGACTGGCTGAACCCGGCAAAGCTCTCTCTTTATTATCAAATCAATGCCACGTCGCCTTGGGTGAGGGATCTCTGTGGACAGAGGACTACGGATGCATGCGAGCAGCTGTGTGATCAGGAGACTGGTAAGTGGAAACATGGTTGGGGTTATGGTATGAACCACAAGAGAACATATAAAAAGGAGAGAGAAATTACTTTGAGAACCACTGCAATAAGAGGGGCGCGTGGTTTCTGCAACCCTCTTTTCTTCTGTCTGGTCTAGGGAAATCTTCCTAGGCTTCTGACATTTTGTCTTCTATTCACAAGTGCTATGAATCACATAAAATATGTTTTTATTGAAATATTTTCATGCATAACACATAACATCTCTGTTTTCAGTTCACATAGTTCTGTCTACAGGTCAGTTACATTTGGTGTGATACATTGCTGTCATGGGCATTGTGAGGGTGGGGGAGAGAAAAATGTAGGGGGAGAGAGATGGGAGAAGAAAGTGGAGGCAACACTTTCCCTTCTTTTGCATAGTGTACGTGTGGGGGATTTTGTGTCAGCATCACATGGATATGTTCTTCATCTATTCATTTATTAGTTTTCATCGATGGTAAGAGATTGGGGAGCCCAGTGTATATTTGGTTGCATTCAGTTGATTGCACTGAGTTTTGTTTGTGTGTGTACTATGAATCACTGTTGTGGACACCTTGTCCTTCACTTGGTGATATATTTGCAAACCTACAGGGTCCCCTACAAGCAGTGAATAAGGTGGGGGGGGGGTTGGACGACTTCTAAATTTCCTAGTTGGAAGCTCTGGACAGATTCACTTCGCTTTGAAGACAGGTTGGGAACAGCCCATGGAAAGAGGACTTTGAATTGTCAGTTCCCCTTGACAAATTCTGAAAAAGCTGCCATGGATGCCTCCTTAATGAAGATGCTGGTTTAGATGTTGCACTGGCAGAATGGAAACTTCTTTCCCTAACTCACAACACAGTTTTAGCTTAAAGACCTGCTTAATGGACACATGGGTCCTTATCACTTGACAGTCTTTCCACAGTCCTGGGTGTATGGTGTCTTCATGGTAGAGGCCTGTACAATTGTACAAAGACTTAATTTAAATTGTACAAAGGCTTGTTCAGGAACACCATGGGATGAACGCACGATAAAACAGCTCCTGTGCCATTGCTGTAATGTCCAAAGGACACTTGGCAAGCTGCCTTGGTTCTGGTGAAGCTTCTTGTGTCTTGAGTCTTAAAAAGCAGTGCTAAAAACTAAGTAGATAAAGCTGGAGACTTTACTTGGCTTATCCTGCTCCCCATAGTGTAACTTGCCCTTTCTCTCCTAGCCCCTCAAGGAGATCATCTGGAGCAGGATTTTGGGGGAGGTGGGGGTGGAGAGGAAAGGAGCTCTTTTTGCTTGAGCAGGACACCAATTGTGCAATGCTGAATTGAACCTTGGGGGGAGGAGATAATAATTTGGTTTTAACCAGTTAAAAGTGAATACACTTTTAAGTGAACTGGAAACCTTGATCAAGCAGGGTTCAAGTGGACAGATTTACAAACCCCGTCCAGATGCGGAAAGGTCAGAGCCTGAGGAGGCAGGGCTGGCATGTGCAGCCACACCCCTCCCAATATGGTTTCACTTCTGTGATGCCTGTTTATTGTGGTATTTATTCTGTTTATTGTTTATTGTTGTAAGCTGTGCTGTCCTGAGTGGTGTATTCGCACCAGAAGGGTGGGATACATTAGTGTTGCTAATAATAAGCATGTAAATAATGTTAGCATGTAAACAAAATTACAAAGAGCAGCTGGGAAGAAGTCTAAATGGGAAAACAACCCACTTTAAACTTGAACCACTACTGCTGATGCAATTATCCAATAGGGCCATTCCCCAAAGATAGCTTTGTGCTGCCCAAGAGAACAAGGTGAGCCTGTTGCTCAGTGGTCTTTCATGTTTTATAATGGGTGCTGTTACCAAATGGGGCAGCCACAAAGAGATCCGACTGGTTCAGGTCTCACCACCCTTGTGGCAGAAGGCACCAAACAGCCTTATCACAGGCTTAACAATTTCTGATTTCCTTTGGATAGCCAATTAAGAAATTGTTCCTCTGACATTCAATTAATAGCTTGTAGGCTCTTGGGAGAGGATTAATCAATCTGTAGCTTTCTTTGGATGCTTATGGATCTTGGAGACCTTTGTGGCTTCATTCTTTTAGGCAAGCAATAGTGCAGATACAGCGAACACATTTGTTCATTTTACTGGTGCTCCTTTGGGCTCCTGGCTGTGCAAATGGCACTCGGGGCTGCCGGCAGCAATCTGGTTCATGGACTGCGGTGGCTTGCATTTTGAAACACAGAAGCACAGCCTGGTTTGCAAATCTTGGATGGCAATGAAGAACAGAGGTCAGGATGCATGCAGAGGGATGAATTTCAGGACCAATAGCAAGTTTTGGCCTCATGCCATGATTCCTTGGGGGAAATTAACATTGCATCATGATGGTTTGGGGATGATATAAAGGGGCCTTGCTGAATTCATAGAGCATATCCTTGCTACAGACACAAATTTTTCCCTTCCAAACACATCTGCAGCATGTAGCCTCTTCCAAGCCCCTGACACAGGAAATTGTGTGTGACATCATCCAAACAGCAGTATCTGCTGGGATTTGGAGGGTTTGTTTTTGAGTTGCTTGTCCTCAACCAAAACAGTAGCAAAAAAGCACAGAGGAGTTGGCAGGTCCAGGGGGTTGTATCCATGCCATTTTCATCAGAGGTAAGGGTAATCACATCTTGTGAAGAGTTGGCTACACCTTTGCAATGCCACCAGTTGCTATAAGAGTTTGGGAGCAGGAAAACAGAAGCAGCTGCCTTAAGTCAGGTCTGTCTAGCCCAGAATTGCCCTTTCTGAGAGGCGACGGCTTTCCAGGGCAAATCTCTTTACCATCACTGGCTCTCCCAGGGTTGGGTAACACCTTTAAGTCTAAGGTCTGTCATTTCTTCCTAGCAACCTTCTGAGGACCATGCTCCAGTGGTGGGCAGTTACAGAGGCAAAAGTGTGTGAGGCAGTGTATATAAATTATGCCTTCGCAGAGTAGGCTATTTTCTACACACAAACACACATTCCTGTCCTCCAGAAAGGCAAATAAGACACACCCTTGGGAGTTCAAGGATACATTATAGCCAGGGAAAATCCATCAGCATGTGAAGCAGGCCTAGTGAGTGGTGCGGTCATGGAAGAGGGCTGTGTGGCCTGTGGAGAAGGAGAGGCCTGGAAGGGTACATTTGGCCCCTGGGCCTAAGGTTCCCAACACGTGTGCTATCTAATCCTTCCAACTTTCCATGTCAGGATGGACATGGAACCTTATGCATGTAATCCTAATGTGTTCCACATTCAAGCTGTTTATAGTGTGGACCAAGCCAAACATTTTCATAGCCCTTTAGACATGTCTAAAGGTGCTTATGTCCCCTTCAAAAGAAGCACAAATATGTTTTGAGATTACAAAGTTGATTATTTCTGAGCCTTTCTGGTATCTGAACAAAACAATTAAGTCCTGTCATTGTGTGTGTGTGTGTGTGTGTGTGTGTGTGTGTGTGTTTAAGAGATGCTGCTTTGACCCCTGACCTTCAGTGTATCTGATGGGAATGCATGTTGCTTTAACTGAGTTTGGCTTTGGATTTTGTATAATGCAAGAAGGAAAATTCTGCCATCAGAGATCCATTAATCTCCAGGCAGAATGTTGAAATTGTGTTACAGCTTGCCATCTTTAGTTTGCTGAAATGAAGTTTCCTATAAAATGAAGCCTGGAGCAAAAGCTTTAGCTGTGGGTATTAGAAGCACTAATTTTATTGTTTTTTCAGGTTTATAGAGCTTCAGTTTCAGCTGTCATGGAATAAAGAAATATAAAAGGCGTTTGGGCCTTTTTTTCTTTTATTTGTTTAGGGAAGGGGGAGAGATGATTGAGTGGGGTATGATGGAAAAGTACAGAGTTATATATGGTATGAAGTGGACATAAAGGGTTCCCCCCTAAGGGGGCTTAGTACATTTATGGATTGGGGTAAGAGGTTCATCAACTGGCATCAGCCATTGTGGCGCAGTGGAGTACCTCATGGTCAAAGGCAGTCCATCTCTGAATACCAGTTGCTAGGGGGTAAAATAACAATGTTTGACTGCTGCTTTTGTGCCCTGCGTACCAGCTTCCCTGAGGCATCTGTTTGGCTATAGCAGGAAGCAGAGGTGCATCTTTGGTCTAACAGTCTTATGCTATATTTCCTTGTCACCTATCCTGCTGTTTATCCAAAATATTTAAACCCTAAAGCATCATGCAAAGTTTCTCAAGCAAACTCCTGCTGTTGTTAAATCCAGACAGTACAAAACAGTGAAACATATTGCATTATCACAGTGTCCATAATACACACACTGTTGTTGTTGTTGTTGTTGTTGTTAGTGCAACAAATCCACTTTTAAGAAGAAACAGATTTTCTTTGCTCAGGAAAGTGACAGGGAAATGCGTAGAAAACTGTGGGATGAACAATGTCTTAACAGGAAGGCATATAAACTCCCTGCAAGCAAGTTTGTATGAATGCCTGTTGTTGCATAACCTTCCCACAATCAAACCAGAGCAATTGCTCAATAAATAAGCTTTGTGCAAGTAAATCAGAATGAATGCTACACTAAGCAGGTCCTCTAGGGGAGCCCCAAGTCAACCCCTCACAGAAAGGCATTCCATAGACAGGGCACCACCACTGGGAAAAAACGCTTTTCTGGCAGAGAAATCTGGAGAAGGTCCTTCAATGAAGATCTTAAGGCCTGGGTGGGAATATATAACCACAGGTGCTCTTTCAGTTAAGGTAAAGGTAAAGGTACCCGTGACTGTTGGGTCTAGTCACGGATAACTCTGGGGTTGCGGCGTTCATCTCGCTCTTTAGGCCGAGGGAGCCGGCGTTTGTCCGCAGACAGCTTCCGGGTCATGTGGCCAGCATGACTAAGCCGCTTCTGGTGAACCAGAGCAGTGCATGGAAATTCCATTTACCTTCCCACCGGAGCGGTGCCTATTTATCTACTTGCACTTTGATGTGCTTTTGAACTGCTAGGTGGGCAGGAGCTGGGACTGAGCAACAGATTCGAACCGACCTTTAGACCACAGTGCCACCCGTGTCCCCATTCAATTAATCTAGTCCACAACAATTTATGATTTTTAAGGTTAAAACCAGCGCTTTGATTGGCCTTGGAGTGGAAAGTAGTGCAAGTGACAAAGCACTGTACTAACTGGTGCCTATCAGTAGCCTGCCTGCTCTATTTTGAAACAGCTGAAGATTCCAGTCTCTTTTTTCACACAAAAGACCTTGCCGTAAACCTCAGTCTTCAGTGGGAGTGTACCTCTGAGTACCATTTGAGGGATGACATAGTAGGGGCAGACGTGTTAGCTTGCAGTAAATATTCAGTGTAACCAGCTGTCGGGCTCATTATACAGGTCTGTGGAGATAGAAAACTGTGGCTGCTTATAATTGGAGGTGAGTTTTGAACTATTAAAAGTACCACCTTTTTGTTATCAGAAAACAAACATTTTATTATTTGGCTGCATTAAGCTAACTAAGGGAATGTGCATATATTTGATTACCGTAATTGCATATTTGAGTCCTACCCAGCCCTAGATTTGCAAGGCAATTTCGGACAGATGTTTGGGAGTACATTCAGTGACAGAGGGTGTGCAAATGCCGTCTGGGGCAGGCGTGTAGGGTGCTCCCTTGGGGGAGGCAGGGCACGGAGTGAACCTGCTGCGACTCCTCTTGCAAATTACACCCAGGGCGCACCTGGGAGCGGAACTGTGGCTATGTTAGAGGTAGCTGTGCTACTTCCTTGCACGCCGCAGCACAAGAGAATGGTGGCAACATTGCCCTGCCATGGCCAGGCACAGGGGAGCAATTTGGCAGCTTCATAGCTCACTGCAGCCTCTCTCCATCCCTGGGACAGGCTTGTCCTAAGGGTGGAGCTGCTCGGCCTCTCTCTGGAGCTGCCACAGCTGGGCACAAGCCAACCTCCACTGACAGATCCTCTGGTGGGGCACCTGGTTGCACTCCTTCAAAATTGTGCCCCGGGCCATGGCCCCCCACACTATGCCACTGAGTACATTGTCATCTTTGCAGGGAGCAAAAGGCTCATAAGCTAGCAGTTCAGCTGAGAGATCCCTTTCCCCAGAGGTGTGGTCTAAAGCCGAAAGGAAGACTGGTCTCTGACTCTGCTCAAGGCCACACCCAGACAGTCAGAGGAGAGACACTGAAAAGTCTCAGAGTCTCTGCAGCTGGAGGGCATATCAATCAAAGTACAAATGAAGAACAACAACAACAATTTTCATTGAGAACTGTAAACCGTGACCTGTGTTGGAGGTTGTATGCTGTGGAATGGTACAGTCAGGGTCCGGCAGATTTCAAGCAAGCTAGCCTATGTCTCCTGCCTAAACCTAGCACATCACATGCAGTTAGGGTTGCCACCCATACCTTAAAAAATGGGATTGTCCCATTTTGGGAGTACAGAGTCTCCTGTCCCATTTGCCCCCCAATTTGTCCTGTTTTTGAAGTTATAAAAATAAAATTGGCATTTGTGCTCTCACCCTAACTTGCTTGTCTCATGCAACTAGAAGTTGCTAAGTGCTTAGGAAGTTGGGTCTGCGCTTCCCTCCAAAGCCAACTGATTGATGCTCAAGACTAGCCGATAGTGGAGCAGCAGCCTTTTCGAAGGGGAGAGTGTGGGCGTCAGAAGCAGCTTGAGTAAGGAGTCATTTTGTTTTGTTTTGTTTGCAAGATGAAGCATGTAAGCAAGCATTTGGGGATGGGGGCTTGTTTTGTTTTGATCCACCACCTTTTTGTTTAAAGCATTGTGTCCAAGAAGCAGCAGCTCTGGTGCATATGAATACGAG
This sequence comes from Podarcis raffonei, assembly GCF_027172205.1. Lineage (NCBI taxonomy): Eukaryota > Metazoa > Chordata > Lepidosauria > Squamata > Lacertidae > Podarcis > Podarcis raffonei. The sequence continues at coordinate 7,582,176 of NC_070621.1, forward strand.
TGATCACTGATCAGGTGTCCTTTATTAATCCTGCCAATTAATTGTTTTCGAAAGATACTTTCCTCCCTTTCTCACACACAGAACTAAATGCATCTCTTATGATGGCACATGCCACCTAGAATTGCTAGATTTGGTTGTGGGTTTTTAAAACAAATATTCAAAAAGGCAGGACTGGGTTGGCCCAAGACATTTTGCTACCTGAGAAAGAACAGTGGGATAGCAATCCTTCTTCCCAGAGGTACAGTTCTATGATTCCATGAATGCCTATAGATAACAGATGAGTTCTTTTTAGTAAAAGGTAAAGGGGCCCCTGACCATTAGGTCCAGTCGTGATCAACTCTGGGGTTGCGGCGCTCATCTCGCTTTATTGGCCGAAGCTGTACACCGGCTCCCTTGGCTAATAAAGTGAGATGAGTGCCGCAACCCCAGAGTCGGCCACAACTGGACCTAATGGTCAGGGGTCCCCTTACCACCTCTCTTTGGTGGGGTTTTACCATTCTTCTTACAGGCAGAAATCCAGCAGGCGGGGAGGATGTGAATTATTGAAATTACTGTATTTTTCACTCTATAGGACTCACTTTTTCGCCTTCAAAAATGAAGGGGAAATGTGTGTGTGTCCTATGGAGCGAAGACGCCATAGCCCCGCGACCCTCTCCCGGCTGGAGAGGTGACGCACGGCTATGCCAGGAGCCTCCATAGCCGCGCATCACCTCTCCAGCCAGGAGAGCGCGCGCGGGGCTAAAGCAGCCCCCCACGACCCTCTCCCGGCTGGAGAGGTGACGCACGGCTATGGCAGGAGCCTCTATAGCCGTGCCTCACCTCTCCAGCCGGGAGAGCGCGTGCGGGGCTAAAGAAGCCATAGCCCCGCGACCCTCTCCCAGCTGGAGAAGTGACGCGTGACTATGGCAGCAGCCTCTCTGCTGTGCCTTTCCGCTGCTCCCTGACCTGCTCTTTGGGGCTGGTGGTGGGCTTCCCCCCGCCAGCCCCAAAGAGGAGGTCGAAAGGAACCTTCCAAGGTAGCCGCCTGAATGCACCTTAAACGGCACCTTGTTTTAGAGCGGGAAAACAAGAGGGGGAAAATTCTCCCACTCTCTGCGCAGTGCCTCCTGCCGCTTCGCTGAAGGGGCGCTGGGCAGAGAGCGGAATAATTTTTTTTCCTTGTTCACCCCCCTCTAAAACAAGGTGCGTTCTATTGTCCGGTGCATCCTATGGTGCGATAAATACGGTAATGTGCATTGCTAACTCAGATCCAGAAATTTCTTTTTTTTTTTTATATAATATTTTTATTAAACAATTTTTATATTAATACAAACAAAACATACATAAACAAACAACAAACAATAACAGAACAAAAAACAGGTACCATTTCATATCCTAATTTCTTTAACCTTTCTTCCTCGACTTCCTCTTGCCTCCCGTTTCTGTATTCCAAATTCTTATAATTATTCAGCGAATCTTCCCTTATTTTACTATAAATTTATGTTAATCATCTTTATTCTCTTTGTCTTAACCATTACTAATAGTAACCATTTATTTTAATCCAACATCATTTTAACTGTCATTAATTTTGTAGTATTTCTTTAAATAGTCCTTGAACTTTTTCCATTCTTCTTCCGCCGCTTCTCTTCCCTGGTTTCGGATTCTGCTCGTCATTTCTGCCAAGCCCATGTAGTCCATCACCTTCATCTGCCATTCTTCCAGTGTGGGTAGATCCTGTGTCTTCCAGTACTTTGCAATGAGTATTCTAGCTGCTGTTGTAGCATACATAAAAAAAGTTGTATCTATCTTTAACACCCCCTGGCCGACAATACCCAAGAGAAAGGCCTCTGGTTTCTTGGGGAAAGTATATTTAAATACCTTTTTCAGTTCATTATAAATCATTTCCCAGAATGCCTTAATCTTCGGGCACGTCCACCAGAGGTGAAAGAATGTACCTTCCTTTTCTTTACATTTCCAACATTTATTATCAGGCAAGTGATAGATCTTTGCAAGCTTGACTGGGGTTATGTACCACCTATAAATCATTTTCATTATATTTTCTCTTAAGGCGTTACACGCCGTAAACTTCAACCCGGTGGTCCACAACTTTTCCCAATCAGCAAACATAATGTTATGACCAATGTCCTGAGCCCATTTAATCATACTTGATTTTACCATTTCATCTTGTGTATTCCATTTCAGCAGCAGATCATACATTTTTGACAAATTCTTAGTACTGGATTCTAACAGTTCAGTCTCTAATTTTGATTTTTCCACCTGGAAGCCTATTTTACTGTCTAATTTAAACACTTCATTTATTTGATGATAATGTAACCAATCTCTCACCTTCCCTTTTAATTTTTCAAAACTCTGCAATCTCAATTTGTCCCCTTCCTTTTCCAAAATTTCCCAATATCTTGGCCATTTCGACTCCATATTTAGCTTTTTAACTGCCTTAGCTTCCATTGGTGATAGCCATCTTGGAGTCTTATTTTCCAGCAAGTCCTTATATCTAACCCAGACATTTAATAGTGCTTTCCTGACAATATGATTTTTGAAACTTTTGTGCGCTTTAACCTTGTCATACCACAAATATGCATGCCACCCAAAAATATTGTTAAATCCTTCCAAATCCAAAATGTCTGTGTTTTCAAGAAGCAGCCATTCTTTTAGCCAGCAGAAAGCTGCCGCTTCATAGTACAATTTAAAGTCTGGCAGGGCAAACCCCCCTCTTTCCTTTGAATCCGTTAATATCTTAAATTTTATTCTGGGCTTCTTGCCCTGCCAGACAAATTTAGATATATCTTTCTGCCACTTCTTGAAACAGTCCATTTTATCCATTATTTGTAATGCTTGAAACAGAAACAACATTCTTGGCAGATCCAGAAATTTCATTGGGTCCACTCTGTGGGTGTGACCAACATTGGAAACAACAAAATGACTTTGAAGTCATTTCTGCACCAAGTAATTTTTAGCCTCCTAATTCTTCCCCACCCCCTCAACTTATCCCATATTTTGCCTGACCTGTTCCTAATTTTACCCAACCAAAGGTGTCAACTCTGCACTGTGCACACTATATGAGCTAAAACCTAAAACAACTCTGCAGGGAGTGTGGTAAGGAGGCTGAAACAAAAGTCCATGGAGCCAAAAATTATCTGACATCAGGACAAAGGTCCCCATTCTTTGCCGTTACACTTTCACGACCCCTTTTTTAAAAATGCTGCATGATTGCAGAACACATATTTGTTATGCAATAAGAGTGAGGAATTAATGATCCAGGCAGTAAGAAACTTGCATGCTAAGCACTGTACGAAGAAAATGACTTATTAATGCTTCTTTCCACTTGTGTTCAAGTTCCTAAAAAAGAAGAAGAGAGCATTAAATGTGGGCCATCCCTTTAAGTTCTCCCTCCCTACCCCAGGAAAGAACAGTTCCTCCCAAGTAGGGAACAGCCAACCCTTCCTCAGTCCACCCCCCACTTTCTTTTTGGAAAGGTTACAATTTGAAACCTTGCATCATGAATCACAAAGTTAGCGGCTTCTGGCAGATCATAAATCAGGCCTCTGGAGTCGCTAGGACAAATCCCAGGACATTTAATCTTTAATATTAGACATGTTTAAGACGGTGAATATTTTATGAAGGTGCTGTTGCAATTTAGCACATCATTAGCTCCTCTTATTTTCCCCTCCCCTCCTTTACAGGACTTTTTTTCCCCTCAGTGAAAGAAAAGAAAAGAAAGATGTCCAGCAGATGAACCCATTTCACTTATCTCTGGCAACAAAAGATGCTTACCTAATCCCAGTGAGAGATTTTAAGGAACCCGATGATCATAAGAGCAAGTTTATGAGACTGTATTACAGTGGTACCTCTGGTTACGTACTTCATTCCTTCTGGAGGTCCGTTCTTAACCTGAAACTGTTCTTAACCTGAGATACCACTTTAGCTAATGGGGCCTCCTGCTGCCGCCGCGCCGCAAGAGCACGATTTCTGTTCTCATCCTGAAGCAAAGTTCTTAACCCGAGGCACTACCTCCGAGTTAATGGAGTCTGTAACCCGAAGTATTTGTAACCTGAGGTACCACTGTACTTCCTTAGTGGAAGCAGCTTTCAATCTGTGCATCTTCCTTCTTTAGCTAGGCGAAGGGAGGCATTTGCATACCTTCCACCATTTCTCAAATGAAAGCAAGTTCATGACTGGTATAGCTCAGTTCTCACGCCGGTTATGCCTGTCCCTGCCACCACTACCCATAGCCTGAAAGTTCTGTTCCATCTGCTGCACTCAGTAGCATTTACTAACTCTGCAGTATTGATATAATCTACTCTGCCCTGTTTCCCACTGATTTAAAGCCCAATAAAGGTGTTTGCTCTTTTGGCTAAAGAAAGATACATTTGATAAGCATGGTTGCCTACAATCTGTTGGTGACAGTTGAAAATACATTCTGGAAATTGCAGTACATTGAAGTTTAGGCTGGGCATTGTCCAGGACTGCATTGTTTTTGGGGCTGATGACTATGCATGCACATTCATGTACACTAGAGATAGGATGCATGCCTTTGGCCACTGTGACAAGAGGATGCTGGGCTACTAGGAGGGGCCTTTGGTCTGATCCAGCAGCACTCTTTCTGTATGCACTTGAGATACAATGCATTCATTTCCCAGGTCTGCCACCTAACTGTTAGGGGCTTAGGGTTTGGAACTGAAATCTGGACAGTTTCCTTTTATGGTTGGGGTTGGACTCCTTCTAAGGCTGGGGGTGGGGTTGTCATAATAGACCTAAATGACCTCTCATAACTAGGAGGGCCTTTTACCAGCTTTGTCTGGTAGGCCTGCAGTAGTCATACAGTGGTACTTCGGGTTACATACGCTTCAGGTTACATACACTTCAGGTTACAGACTCCGCTAATCCAGAAATAGTACCTTGGGTTAAGAACTTTGCTTCAGGATGAGAACAGAAATCGTGCAGCGATAAGAACGGACCTCCAGAACAATTAAGTTCTTAACCCAAGGTACCACTGTGTCTGGGTTGGGATCACTTTGCCATTTGTATGCAATACACTTTATATGGGACTGCAGCAGCTGGATTGTTGATGGGGCAGGTGGGGCAGGTGGCTAACAGACTTCTGCAGCTGTTTAAATTTATTAGCCAGTCATTTTAATTATTATATGTATTGTGGTTATTTTTTTAACAGTACAGTATTTTTTTTTACCCCGCCCTACTATTTTTTCATATTTATTCATTTATTGAATTGAAATTTCTGCTGAAGGAGCCCAGAGTGGCAAACGTGTCCACAGTTAAAAAGGAGAAAGAATTCTAAGACAGTTAAAGCGGTATATGACATTTTAAAATATGACAGTATAAAAATACCTTTATAAACAAATAAATATATCTGAGGAATGGCAACTCACACTAACAAAATATTGACAAGGTATCTTCCAAAAGATAAACCAGAGATAGTGATCAAATTGGAGCTGTCCCTGATAAATAGGAATAGCTGGAGCTACTGGAACATATGTGATGGGGAGTTATGCAAAGAGGCCCTCAATCTTCTTTATGCCAACTGTGCTTAAAACTTGCCCTAGCTTGGTGCTTTGTCAACAGAAAATGTCAGCTGAAGGGGAAAGGAGAAGAAAAATCAACACAGGCTTTTAACGGCTCCTGGATGAACAAATCCAATTAATCTTTTATTATATATTTTTGCCAGCGCTTGCTTGGGGATATGTATTTCTGTGAAACAAAGGATCAATCTAAGCCATCTAAGAATGGTGTGCCACATGGCAGCTGACTGCTTGCCCCAGGTGTGGGTCATCTGTTCCCACATCTTGCCAAACAGGAAGGGAAGCTTTAGTCCTTTCTCCTCCCCCCATGCAAGAAAGTTGCATATGAACTGATATTTAATATAAAAACTATATTTATTAGTACATGGAATACGCTTTTGGTTTCTCTTCTTTTCCCCCCTTCTCATATTAAAGATGTGTTTCAGAATGTTAGAATGTGTATTGGGTTTCTCTTTAGGAGAAAGGACATGGCTCACTGGTAGAGCATCTGATTTGGAAAAGCTCTCAGGTTCAGTCCTTGGCAACTCTAGGTAGGGCTGTGAAAGACTCCCTGCTTGAAACATTGAGGAGCTGCTGCCGGTCAGTGGGCCAAGTGATACCTTCCTGTGTTCTTTGTTCCATTCCATGCTAACATTCACATATAACACATCATGAGGATGGTTCAATGTACTCTTTAGTTTCTTGGATTTCATTTGTACAAACTGAGTCCAGAATATCTTCAGAATTTCATGAGCCCTTATATCCCACTTTGAACAATTTAAGAAGGTTGTTGACAAACTGGAATTTGTACGAGGAGGGCAACCAAGATGATCAAGGGTCTGGAAACCAAGCCTTACGAGGAATTGTTGAGGTTGCTGGGTATGTTTAGGCTGGTAAAAAGGAGACTGAGAGGAGATATGATAGCCACATGGAAGGTGGCGCAAGCTTGTTTCCTTCTGCCCTGGAGGGTAAGACCTAAACCAATGACTTCAAGGAGATTCCAACTGAACAACAGAAAGAACTTTCTGACAGAGCTGTTCAACAGGGGGACAGACTTTCGTGAGAGGTGGTGAACTATCCCATTGGTAGGAATTTAGCATTCCAGCATGTGTTCTCTCTTTCTAGGTGAGTGCAGCTGTCACGAGGGCTATGGCCCTGACCCTGTACATCAACACTTGTGTGTGCGCAATGACTGGGGACACAGTGAAGGGTGAGTGCAAAGTATTCTAAATGGGAAAGGCAATAAAAGCCAGCAAATGGTAGTGGTGGTGGTGACTGGCCTACCTGTTGCATCCAGACTGATCCCTGCTGGGCCACATGAATGTCCCAACCAGTCCAGCCTCCTGCTTTCCACCTTGGCCAAGTAGGTGCTTGCAGGTGCAAACGCCGCCACCCCTTCCCCACCACCCTGATTTAGAGAAGCCATCCCGGTTTCTGATTTGATCCCAGAATGTCCGACTTTTCCTTAGGATATCCCTATTTTCATTGGGAAAACGTTGGATTTATCTGATCCCCGAGCTGTCTAAAGGCAATCCTGTATAGGAAAGGTTTTTATTTTTATTTTTAATGTTTTATTGTGTTTTTTATATGTTGGAAGCTGCTCAGAGTGGCTGTGTGGGATATAAATAGAAAAAAATTATCATTATGGAATGGGGTGTCCCTATTTTCATCCAAGAAATGTTGAGAGGGTATGCTCACCGACTGAGCTCTGCCCCCTCCTTGAGAGTTTTTGCCTACCTGGGATGTGTCCTTGCACTCTGATAATGCCTCTTGCTTGTCTGGATGTGGTATAGAGAGGGGGGTGTGTGGGTGTGTGCAGAAACCACCCCACTATACAAATGTAAAATTCTGTATTTATTGCTATGTCCATTTTTTGCTTCTGGACCAAGTCCCCAAGAAGCGTGGCCCATGGGTTGGAGAAGGTTCCCCATCCCTATTGTAGAGAAAGAACCAATGTTATGGCTTGTTATGAAGCAGCTTCTTGCATTCCTACACTTTATTTGTATGTCACATTGTGAGGCTACACTCTAAAATGTAGCATATAAATAAAATAAATGCTATTTCTCTGCTAACGGGTTTTCTCCTTTCCTGGTATGATGAGATTCTTCTTTTTCCATATCTTTCAGGCCTTGGCCATATACAACACTGGAAAGGGGCTATGACTTGGTTACAGGAGAACAAGCACCTGAAAAAATACTTCGGTGAGTCATGCAACCTCTTCAAATGGACTTTTGGCAGATATGGGAGCTGCCAGCCAGTTTTTGTTCAATTCTGTCAGAACTTATTTACACAATTAGAATCAAGAAGTTGTTATCTTGGCATGTTATGTTGGGAAAGAAACATTCTGCACAGAAGCAGCAAAGATGTTTGTACCTTTAAAAACAGTTTCTGTAAGCTCTGGGCTGATTGGGTGCAGCTGGCCATGACTACAAAAGGAGAAAAGCTGCAGTTTGAACCCGGCCTGCAGGAAAAACACCCACAAGCTTTGTTGTTTGTTGTTTTGTAATAAAACCTTTATTTTATTTGGTTTTACACCGGTCTCATGGTGTCACAGTCTCTGTCATCTGCCACCAGTGGAAAAAAACCCTCCAACATGTTATCCTTCTTGTGCATTTCAGGATGTTTCAGCCAGGTTCCCTTTCTGGCTACAGTTGACAGACTCTCTCACTAAAGATGAGAGCCAGGCAACATGACTAATTTTCTGGGTGTTTAAACTATTCACCTCACCCTATTAACAATGCTAGATGGGTCCATTTTAACTGTTTGTGGTAGCATTTCTTTATTTAACTGCAGCCAGGTGTTTAACTTATGTGAAGGATGCCCTATGTCTGCTTATTCCCATACTACTCCAGAGGTTGGTTTTAATGCATGCACTTGTTAAAATGTGCTTCTAGTTATTAAAAAGTGACTAATAGGTAATAATAATAATAATAATAGAAATAAGGGGAACAATGAATCCCTTTCAGATGCATCTGGCTGGGTCTGGCCCTGTCTTATTCTTTGCGCCAGAGCACTAAAGCCCACTACACCAGCTCCTGAAAGAAAATTTTGAGGTGGTTTGCCAGCCAAGAAGCAGAATTAATATTTCTTTGTGCATCAGGTTAGAGCTCACTTACTTGCTCTCATTGCCGTCAGAGTTTGGCTGACAGGGACTTATGACAAGGCCTTTTCAGTTGTGGCACCTGGGTTGTGGGAATCCAGTACTTTGGGAAATTTGATGGGTCCTCTATATTTTAGTTTGCTGGAGTTTAATAAATACTCTTCCGTTTCACCAAAGCTTGTGGGTTCAGCTTTTGTTTTCCCTGTTGCAAAATTGCTTTTTTGCTGTCCCTGATTGTTAGCTTTTCGTTCATTTTTAAAAAAATGTAATTTGCCTAGAAAGCTCTTCTGGGAACCAAAAGTTGAGGTAAATAATGTTATTTAAGAAGCAAACCATGTGATTCTCCTCTTGATTGCATAAAATATTCCAGCACAAAAGACACCATAGTGTAGGTCAGGGGTCAGCAAACTTTTTCATCAGGGGGCCAGTCAACTGTCCCTCAGACCTTGTGGGGGGCCACAGTATATTTTGAAAAATATAAATACCCTGCAAGTTGGTCCTGCAGCTGTCACCGAACCTGGAGGAGGAATGCACTCTGCATGTGCTCAGGAGCATGTCTCAGTGGCGCCTGCTCACCGGCATTGTTAGCGAGCAGCAGCCACTCCATTGGCCCATCCCAGGTGGTGTGCACCATGTGCTGCAGCCCGTCATCCGAGGCCAGGTCAGTGGGCAGGCAGCGCATGCGTGGCGCCAGGCAGGTGGCTCGCAGCTCGCCCTCCAGCTGCTTCAGCGCAGCTACCGAGCGTGCCACCAGCAGCAGCGTCAAGCCGGGCACCAGGTGTGGGGCCAGCAGGCATGCCAAGCTCTGGCTGAAGCCCCATGGCATGCCCGTCACGATGCCCATGGCGCAGCCCAGACCCACCTCCCACCCGCCGGCCTCTCCGTCCATGGCTACGCTGGGTTTACCTCAGTGCGCGCACAGCACCAGCGTCGCCACCCACCCAGAAGCCATGCTAGCATCGCAGAAGTCAGTCTCCGTGTGGCTAGGCATCCTCAGCGGGCGGGGACTGACCGAGCAGGTGGCAGGGTCTGCGGGCAGGATTGACGAGCCTGGGGGGGCCACATCCAGCCCCTGGGCTTTAGTTTGCCGACCCCTGGTGTAGATGGACCTGTTCATATTTTCCTCCATCCCTAAATTATTATCGGTGCTTCTCAGGACAGGGAACAAAAACCAAGTTAGAAGGTAGGCAGTGAATGCCAGTGACATATAAAACATATTAATTTTAAAAAAGATATAAATAAATGAGTCTTTAAAATGAACCTCAAAAGGCAAAGTCTTTCCATGATTTCAGGAACACCACTAAGAAAGCCCTATGAAGTGGTCCTCGGATGGATAAATTCCATATTCTGTTAGAAGATTGTCTGTGCAAATGGGGCGCTGCCTCACCAACTTGCCTGCCTTCTTCCTTCCAACCAGTCCAGGAACCTGTCAGCTTCCCCCCTCCATCTCAGGGTTACCTCTTGCAGAACTCAGCAGGGAGGAAGAGGGTGGGGACAAAACCAGAATTAGTTGGCTATGGTGGTCATAGAATCATAGAATAGAATCATAGAATCATAGAGTTGGAAGAGACCACAAGGGCCATCGAGTCCAACCCCCTGCCAAGCAGGAAACACCATCAGAGCACTCCTGACATATGGTTGTCAAGCCTCTGCTTAAAGACCTCCAAAGAAGGAGACTCCACCACACTCCTTGGCAGCAAATTCCACTGTCAAACAGCTTTTTCTCTGGGTCGACCTACTGTTTGTTGCCCTCCCTGTCTTCCACCCTACTAGTACAAGTGGTCACCAGCCACCATGAAATCTTAAGGAACAAATAAGTCTATAAGGTTCAGCACTTCTTTCAGCTATTAATTTGCAAGTAGCAAAAAGCTCATGTATTCTGTGTTAAAAAGAGCACTAAGTTTTGGGATGAGAGCAACAAGAGTATATGTAGAATGTAGAGAATGCAGGCACCATTCTCATCTTCTGCTTTTTTTTGAAGGTCCACCTACAGCCTAGGCCAGGGTCTCTGGCTGCCTGTTAGCAAGAGCTTTGTGGTTCCTCCGGTGGAGCTTTCTATAAATCCGTTGGCCAGCTGCAAGACAGATGTCCTGGTGACCGAAGATCCATCAGATGTCAGGTAAGGATGATACTCCCTGCACTGTGGATGAGGGAAGGTCGCAGTACCCATTTAGGTTTCTAAAATGGAGTGAGCTGTTGCAGTGAAACCTCTGCCTAGGCTTCTCTCTCTGCATGGGACACATGCTGAATTACCTGATGAGCCCTCATATTACGCTGTTAACAATACCCTTGATATTTATAGTGATACGAACTTGTTCCTTTGTAGAGATGGGAGATGTGTTGTTTTTCTCTTGGCTTTTCTGCAGTTGTACTCTAGAAAGCCTGGGCTGTGCACAGACACATCTGTTAATATTTAAACAAAGAGGGCTTCCTGCAGATACTGTCTTATCATGCATCGGGGCCCTTAGGGTGGTGGCCACTTCCCTTTGAGAATTCCCTGCCATTAAATATTAGACAGGCACTGTCTGTGTTATAATTTTGGCACTGACTGAAGACTTCAGTTTTTCAACAAGCCTTATAAGTAAAAATCTTTTCCCCCTACTGCTTCGGCAGTGAAATTGTTTTTGATGTTTTAATTGTTTTATTACTTGTGTCTTTGCTGTCCAGGGCTCCTTTGGGAAGAAAGGCAGAATATAAATTTAATAATAAAATCAATAATAAATTTAAATGGTTTGTTTTGGTGTGAGCTCTGTGCTGCTGCCCCCTCCCCTGTTTCAAGCAAGCACTTTGGCTCTTCAGATAATATCAATCCTGCTCTGAGTGCTTTTGCTGTCCTTATATCAAATACTGTTATTTGCCTATTCAGGTGATGTGCATGGTTAGCTCATCAAACCTTTCCTTGGCATTCTCTATATTTTAAATTATAAATAGTTCGGATTATAAATGTATTGGCCCGAATATAAGCTGCACCCGAATATAAGCTGCACCTTTAAAATTGGAGGGGGAAGAGGAAGGAAGGAAGGAAGGAAGGAAGGAAGGAAGGAAGGAAAGAAGGAAGGAAGGAAGGAAGAAAGAGAAAATCCAGAATATAAGCCGCTCCATTCCTCACTGCTCCTGGCTGCATACAGGGGGGGGGGGGAACACCATGTTGCGTTGCCGGTGGCCTTTCCCCTTCCTCACTCTCTCCTTTCCCGGCCTTGGGGGAGAGGACTGGGGACCATGAACAGGGCAGGCACTGCTTTGCTGCACTCCTGGTGCTGTTTGCCCCACGCTCCTGGCTGCATACTGTAAGGTCGCGAATATAAGCCACACTTTAACTTTTCACGGCCAGAGTTTGGGGGAAAAGTGAGGCTTATATTCAGGGCAATACGGTATTATTTCCCTTTGTTGTTGTTGAAAAACTGATCCAAGAGGGAGTGAAGGTTGTTTCATGATTGACATAAGGGACAGCGAATCAGTGCTGTTCACAACTGTGCTCCAGGAAGAGGTTACGAGGGATTAATAAAATGGCTCCATAATTATGATAGTGAGCTAAGTTATGCACAAGAGCTCGCTTCTAAACGCGCGCGTGTGTGTGTGTGTGTATGCCAGTCCATACCCATAGAAAATCTATTAGAATTTGCATATAAGAGCTCATAATTTGGATTGTTTTGAAACTCCCAATTCAGGTTCAGGTGTTACTTTCCATTGTAAGTTAGGCAGGCTTGGTAGTAGACAAGGCTACAAATTTTTCCCCAGTGAAGAAATAATTATAAATGCTCCCACTTCCTAGGCAACAGCAATGGTGTTCTGCCTCATAGGCTAACTGGTTTGCCATGCATAAAATTAAATTCATCACTTGTGCTTCTATGCCCAAAGCTAGTTGATGAAGACTTGGATTGATAACCCACTATTTTGATTCAACACTATTGAGGGGGGGGGAACTATTTAAATACTCATTGGCAGGTGGTTAATCTTGCCCATGAGGAAAACAACAACAGTCGGGACAGGAATATGAGAGAGCTGCAGAAGGTCTGTGGTTGTGCCTCTCAAGAAGAGAACCACAACTTTAGAATACAAGATGTGAAAAAACTGGAGGCTCAGATGCAACAAAGGGAAAATAGTTAACTGAACACCTCGGTGACACACAGCAGATGTTAAATTATTTAACATTTAATAAATGTGGTAATAAATATTTGATGTTGAATTATGGAAGGCTCCACAAATACATTGGGAACCAAAGAGTGATCTATTGTGTCTGTATTCAAACCTGAGCTCTTCTCAGGTGGAGCTCAGCCTGAAAGACGGAATTGGTGTAGCATTCAATGATTTCTCCATATCTTTTTACTTGAAAGTAATCTTGATCACAGCTGCATAAGCTGCTGTGGAGATGTTAGTCTAGAATTACCGGTAAGAGCTGGGTCTCTGTGTTTTGTTCACATTGCAAGAAACAGCCAAAAGTTTATCTCTTCCCTCCTCAGTTTTTACCCCCTCCATCACCATTTTCTTCATTATATTGTTATTATTAAAGCACTTCTTACATAAGTGCCTAAGGCAATTTGCAGATACTTCATAAAAACAGCTAAAATGGATTTATAAGCAGTACAAAAGCAACTGAAAATAGGTTTTAAAACAATAGAAAATTAACACCTAAGCAGAGGAGACCATTTCACCTAGCTAGGAAAGTTTGTTGAGACAAAAATGTCCTCAGCTGCTCCTGATGAGTACAGATAGTACTTTCCTGAAACAATTTAGATTGTTATCTTCAGATTATTCCTTCCTCAAACAAAAATTGCAGATATTGTTGAACTTCTATAATGGGGGTGGGGGTACCCAACATGGTGCCCACCAGATCCATGATTCCTGACCCATGACCTTGCAGGCTGGGTCTATATTCAGGTTGGTCAGAAGGTGGATGAGGATCTACTGGTAGATCTCTGACATGCAGAAGATCACCAAGGATTTCTTGCTCCCAATTATTTAAAGACACACACACACACACACACACACACACACTTCCACCCCACTGTGTAAACAAGGATGCTGAAAGGAAGAAATCTAGCAGGAGTGAACTTTTGTGGGAAAGGCCTGCACACAAAAATTACTGAAAGCAAAATTACCGGCTTAGAATGTGCTCAGATGTTCTTTTATTCTAACCTGGTATCTTTTGCACTTGCCACTGGTTGGAGGATCTTAGGGTTTCTAGGAAAGCAACAACAGTGTAGTAGGTTTGACAAGCCAGAAGACTGTCACCCACACCCCAGATCAAGGACATCTGTAAGGCAGCAGGCTGGGGAAGCCTGATGTAAGCTCTGTACAAGTTGTTGTCCCAAGATGATCTTTCACCCTCCCTGGCAGGGATCTTCTATTCTTTTCTCTGACATCCATTGGAATATAAGACCTGCTTGCGAGGTTCCTTGGAGCACAGCCTGGTTTTGTTTCCCAGACTTATTTTATACCTGCCACTGAACTGGATGCTCTCCTGACCATGTTATGACATGTTGCCTTAGCAGCAAGGCCGCCAGGGCATTCCTCTCTCCTCCTCTGTAGGCATGGTAGCATCCCCACCCCCAGCCCTTACTTGTGAGCACACCATATTCCTCTAGGCCTCTTATTAGCCTGACACCTTTGCCTGAAGGTCATGCTTTGCTAAGAGCTTAATGGAAGAAAATTGTCAAGCACCTGCATTGTGAAAATACTTAAGTTCTTTATAGCTCTCAGGGTGAAGGTCTCAGCATGACCCTTCTATCTTAATGAAGGTGTCTTGAGTGCAGCAGATATGTGTGGTGAGGGTTTTGTGGTGGGGGGATGCTGATCTGCTTTTGTGTGCTGGTTCAGAAAAGGATTCTGCTTTCTAGAGATGATGGTATTTATAAAGGGTGTTTGTGTGTAGGATTGTTTGGATCTTTGAGACTTCGTGAATGGGAATAATTTCATGTCTTAAGCACAATCCCAGGTTCAGACAAAATGCCAAGTTAAAATCTGGCTTAGCTACAGTCCTGCGGTAACCTAGAAAGCCCAGGAAGGAACAGGAAAGTATGTGCAAGCTCCCTCCAGAAACCATAATATTTATGCAATAACAGTACACCATGATTTGGGTTACCATGACATGCAAACTAGGCCTAATTACTAGTGTCTGTTCATTGCAGGAACACTAAACTGTGTGCAGAAGAGATAGTGGAGGGTGTATGGTTACTTAAGATCCATTCTGCACATGTGCTAGGGAAGCGGTGTGCTTAGGTTATTTCCTGATACATCTTTCTCGTAGCTTTGTACATTATATTCATTAATTTATGCATATCTGTGCACATGTTTGGGTTGGAGAACTGCATGACACAATGTAGAGAAGCACAATGTTTCCAGAGATAAGCTGTACACCATTTTGCTTATTGGTTCAGGAAGTGTGAATTAGGCAAGTCTCCATGGAAATGAAAACTGAATGGCTTTCCCTCCATCCCTGTGAAGGGAAACTCGGGGGGGGGGGATACCTGAATCACCTACAAAATTTCTTCTTCTTTTTTTAAAGAGTTAAGGAATCTTTTGCATTTCCTGCCTTACTGCTTCAAAGCCTGTTGCATTTGCTCACTTTGCCCTCTTATTCTCACGTTACACATTGGGAACTTGAGGGCCACTTGCTCTGCCACCAGTTCAAAAAAGACAATGTTTCTATAATATTATTTATTTAATTCTTAGCATCTGCAGACATAAATCACAGGAGCAGAGACTTAGCTGTTGTGGTGACATGACTTATGGCTCTATCGTTATAGTAACTGTGGAGAGATAGAAAGGGCCTGCACTTGCCTGGCATGCTCTAGAGGAGCTTTGATGGGAGGATCAGCTGGAAGGATGTTTTCTCTTTAGCTTGCTACAGATTCATCTTAATTTTTTCCTCTAGAGTGAACTCACTTTCTTTTGGTTCATTGCATGGTCTCTGGCATTACACCACTGCCGCCCCCATCAGAAGGGAAAATATGCTGATTGGTGGTAGGGTGTGTAGTTTGGCTATGATGCCCTTTAAAGATGTCCTCCTTAAAATTGCCTTTGCCAGAGGGTCTTTGGATATTTCGACCTGGCGGCATGATTCAAACTCAGACTTGGACAGGATCTTGTTGCAGATCCCTGGAGACAAGTAAATGTCTTTCAGACTCTGTTCTCCTTCCTTAAAATGGGAGCAATAGCTATGTACCTCAAGAATTCTTGTGAGGGTAAAATATCACAATGGTGTAAAACAATTTGCCTATCCCCTCCCCCGCTTGTGAATAATTGAATACAACACTGCCTCCCTACCATCTTTCAGGGAGGGGGCTATTGCTCAGTGACAGAGCACATACTTTGGAAACAGGTGGTCACAGGTCCAAACCTTCCCATCAAAAGGATCAGATAGTAGATGACGGGAAAAACCTTGCCCTGAGATCCTGGAGAGTTGCTGTCAGTTAGAGAAGGCAATACTAGAATGTCAGACAAATCAACTCATTTTAAGGCAACTACCTGTTTTCCTTGGCGGATTTCAATCACACCTATAAAAGAAAGAAAGAAAGAAAGAAAGAAAGAAAGAAAGAAAGAAAGAAAGACCACCACTACTACTTATTATGATTATAATTAGAATTTATATACTGCCCTATACTCGCAGGTCTCAGGGCAGTTCACAGAATAAAATCAAAATAGAAAACCACAAAATACATGATCAAAATAAAAACAACAACAACCCAATAACCCCCCTCCAAAACCCCCCACATTTTAAAAGGGCATCAGATGTAATTACCGTTATATACTTGGAAAATGGAAAAGAGCAACAAAAGATCTTCTGAACTAAGGCAGCACTTAAAGAAAGTATTAAAGAGAAAGTGAGATAGAAAGCAATGGGTAAATTGAATTAACCACCAAATAATTGAGTGAACAGGACAGCTTCATTCCTAAAATAGAGCAATGGTGCTTCCAGGGGGAACATGCTTGGGAGAGATTTCCATAGTTGGGATGCAGCCATAGATAAAGACTTGTGCCTCAAGTTGCTGCCCATGTGATCTTCGCAGTGAAAGACAGCTTAAAGAGGAGAGCCTCTTCTGAAGATCTCAGAATTTAGAGTGCTAGAAAATGATTGCCAGTTCTTTTAGAACTTTGTAATGCCACCTTTTGGCTTCGGGACATTCCGTACACCTGTCTGAAAGAGTAGCTTCCTGCACAACCTATTTTTTCTTGCTTCTAGTGCCACTGAAAGAAAATGGCTTAGCTTTGAGCAAGTCCTTTATCAGACCCTTTAATCAATGGTTACATTGAACCGTAGAGGGAGCTCCCTTCAAAGTCTATTGCTCTGTCAATAACAGCATCAACCGCCTCCGATAAAGGCATCCCTGCACTCCTGACAGCAGGCACCAGTGATGAATGGCAGATTTAACATGATGGAGCAAATTGATCATTGCTTTGCCGGACATCGCTTCACGTCACGGTGGTGCTGTCATCACCAGAGATAAATGCCCCATGCTGGGGAGATTACAGTTTCCTGGCCTTTGCTGTAAGCCATAGTGATTACCTTGCTATAAGTCAGTAGATCAGGAAAATACCTTCCAGCGAAATGGTAGAACTTGCTGGGCATTGGTACTGTAGTGCTTGTGGATATAGTGAATATTTAATTGGCACTCTCAATGCGCTCAGTAATCTGTACAACAGTAAAGTGGCATGAATCGTGTTCATACAGTTTGTGGCATAAGCCAGGCATGTAAGCAAGAAGAGAAGATTGAATCATATAATCATAGAATTTTACAATTAGGATACTGAGGGTCATCTAGTCCAACCCCCTGCAGTGCATGAAACTCAGCTAAAGCATCCATGACAGATGGCCATCCAACCTCTGCTTAAATACCTCCAAAGAAGGAGAGTCCACCACTGCTGAACAGCTCTTACTGTCAGAAAGTTTTTCTGAATGTTTAGTTGGAATCTCCTTTCTTGCAACTTGAAGCCATTGCCTTGAGTCTTGCCCTCAAGAGCAGGAGAAAACAAGCATAGAACCTCTTCTATGTGGCAGCACTTAAGATATTTGAAGATGGCTATCATGTATTTTCCCAGGCTCCTCTTTTCCAGGCTAAACATACCCAGCTCCTTCAAGCACTCCTCTTAAGGCTTAGTTTCCAGACCCTTTATTATCTTGGTTGCTCTCCTCTGCACATGTTCCAGCTTGTCAACAGCCTTCTTAAATTGTGGTGCCAGAATTTGACACAGTATTCCAGGTGTGGTCTGACCAAGGCAGAATAGAGTGGTACTATTACTTCCCCTAATCTGGACACTATATTTATGTTGATGCAGCCTAAAATGGCCTTAGTTGGGTTTTTTTGCTGCTGCATCAGCCTGTTGACTCAGGTTAAGCTTTTGATCCACCAAGACCCCTAGATCCTTTCCCAGGTACTTTCTCTTTTCCATTTCTTATACATGTCCTTCTTAAATCTTAGGTGATCTGTAAGCTCCTTATGCAACCCACAGGTGTTTTTAGATGTCTCATGCTCTCTTGTTAGAATTGTCTGCATTTGTACCTTCAATCTTTCACCTTCAAGAAACTCCCACCATCTTGAGCTACCTGCTCTTTGAATATTTCTGACCATGGGATCTCACCCAGTAGCTCCTTCAGCTTTTTTTGAAATTGGTCTTCTTAAAGTCTAGAGTGCATATCTGACTACACTCAGCTTTTACTTGCCTCTGCATAATGAAACCCAATGACAGCAAAAAATGGGAACTTGTTTAAAGATAACAATGAAAAATGTTGGACGGAAGTGAAAAAAGATTTAGAAATTTGGTCAAATTTGAAGCTTTCCTTGTTGGGCCGAATCACAGCTATAAAGATGAATGTATTGCCTAGAATGTTGTTTTTATTTCAAACATTGCAAATTGTGGACAAGATGGATTGTTTCAAGAAGTGGCAGAAAGATATTTCCAGATTTGTCTGGCAGGGCAAGAAGCCTAGAATAAAATTTAAGATATTAACGGATGCAAAGGAAAGGGGTGGATTTGCCCTGCCAGACTTTAAACTTTATTATGAATCAGCAGCATTTTGCTGGCTGAAAGACTGGCTGCTTCTTGAGAATACAGACATTCTAGATTTAGAAGGTTTTAACAATGTATTTGGGTGGCATGCATATTTGTGGTATGACAAGGTTAAAGCACATAAAGCATTCAAAAATCACATGGTCAGGAGAGAGTTGTTTAATGTTTGGATTAGATATAAGGACTTATTGGAAAATAAAACCCCAAGGTGGTTGTCACCGATGGAAGTGAAAGCACAGAAAAAGCTCAATATGGAGGCCAAATGGCCGAAATATTGGGAAATTTTGGAACAAGAAGGTCATAGATTGAAATTGCAGAGTTTTGAGAAACTAAAGAACAATGTGCGAGACTGGCTTCATGATTATCAGATAATGGAGGCATATAATTTGGATAAGAAAATCGGCTTCCAGGTGGAAAAATCAAAATTGGAAACAGAACTGTTAGAACCTAAAACTAAGATTTTGTCAAAGATGTATAACTTGCTGTTGAAATGGAATACTCAGGATGAGACGGTTAAATCAGCTATGATTAAATGGGCACAAGATGTAGGACATAACATTATGTTTGCTGACTGACAACAGTTGTGGACCACAGGTATGAAATTTACGGCATGTAATGCCTTAAGAGAGAATATCATGAAAATTATATACAGGTGGTACATGACCCCAGTCAAGCTGGCAAAAATTTATCACTTGCCCGATAATAAATGCTGGAAATGTAAGGAAAGTGAAGGTACATTCTTTCACCTTTGGTGGACGTGCCCAAGGATTAAGGCTTTCTGGGAAATGATTTATAATGAACTAAAAAAGGTATTTAAATATACCTTCCTGAAGAAACCAGAGGCCTTTCTTCTAGTCATAGTCGGCCAACTGGTGCCAAAGAAGGATAGAATTTTTTTTATGTATGCTACAACAGCAGCAAGAATACTTATTGCAAAGTACTGGAAGACACAGGATTTGCCCACTCTGGAAGAATGGCAGTTGAAGATGATCAATTACATGGGATTGGCAGAAATGACTGGCAGAATCCGTGACCAGGGAGAAGAGTCGGCGGAAGAAGATTGGAAGAAATTTAAGGATTATCTACAAAAATATTGTAAAATTAATGAATGTTAGAATGATGTTGGATGGAATTTAAGAGGTTTTCAGCTGTAATGTTCTGAGGGTTAGGGGGAAAAAAAGAGAGGTGGAATTAGGTTAAGAATTATGGTTAAGGATTTGCTGAATCAATAATTTGAATTGGAATACAAAAAGGGGAGGTATGAGGAGGTCGGGAAAATATGTCAATGAAAGTAAATTACTGTGAACTTAATGTGTTTTTAATTTTTATGTATCTTTTTTGTTCTGTTTTTTTGTATTTTTTTCCTTTTTCTTTTTGATTTTTTATATCTTTATTGTATTAACTTTGAAAATCTTAATAAACATCTTTTTTTAAAAAAAAAGAATTTAATTTGTTCTGGAGGTCTGTTCTTAACCTGTAACTGTTCTTAACCTGAAGCACCACTTTAGCTAATGGGGCCTCCCGCTGCCGCTATGCTGCCGCTGCACGATTTCTATTCTCATCCTGAAGCAAAGTTCTTAACCCGAGGTACTATTTCTGTGTTAGCGGAGTCTGTAACCTGAAGTGTCTGTAACCTGAAGCATATGTAACCTGAGGTACCACTGTACCTTGCCCAACCCCCTTGCGCTCCTCTGATTGGTGGGCATGGAGTGCAGTCCTTGTATGGACTTGTTCTTCTCAGACCTTGCATTTATTCCTATTAAACAAACAAGCAGACTGATGCTCTAATTCTTTTTCACTCCAGAAGTCCAGTATGCCTCTTCTTTAATTTTTATCTTCTGATGGCCTAATTTAATATTTTTCCAGCTCTTTGTGATGTTTTTATTTTAAGGGTTCCAACATATCTCAGTGTCATACTAATCAACAGTCTGTTTTCCTCAGTAGTTCTCTCTTCTCGCCTTACAGTCCTTCAGAAAACTAACTTTGGGTACATTAGCAGCCTTCTCTATTTGTAAATCCACTCCCCCAGCAATCTCATTAAGCAACCTCTTAAAGTCACAGCTGGCAGGAGAAACCGTGTCTTGCCTTGTCACTAACACCTCTTGTAATTCAATTTATTCAACTATTAGCTGTTCATTTTTCTCTGAGCATCAGAAATATTTTGAGCACAAGGTATGCAGATTCAACATGATCAGGCAAAAATGGCCCCTCTCTGTCGTCTGCAGATTCCACTTCTCCTATTTTTCTAATCAACAAGCTAATCTTTCTGTTGAATTCTTCCTTTACTTCTCGGATTACTTCTCAGAATTCAGATTGCAATGCCACTCGCTGCTCTTTAAGCAACACTTGCAAACGATCTTCTAGGATCAGTGAGATATTCTGATCAATCCTAATTTACTACCTCTCCTCCACTTAAGGATTTATAACGCAGCTGTAAATTCCACAAAGAGATGAAGACTTACGGACTTGCAGAAGACGTACAACTTAAATTACAGACAATAAAGAGTCATAGTATGTTGATAAATTTAATGGCAATAGATCCTTTAATGCTTCTTGAGAAAGATTCCAGGCTGTAGGATTGTCGTTTTAAGCTGTCCACAGATCTCTTATCTCTTATTTGTGTGCTTTTATAAAGAATTATTTTTCAATTTCTTCCTCAATTCATTCTATAGCTAAGAAAATAATGTGTTGCAAGCCAAGTGTCCATAGCAGGCTGTTGTTTAGTTTGGGCAAGGTTTTAATTTCCTTGGCTTCAGAGCTGTTCTACTCACCCATGGTCCCTGACATGCTGATTTCCGGACCCCTCCTGTGAGACACAGCTCTTAGAAAACTTCAAGAGGACAAACACATGTTTCACTCCTGACCCTGGAATGAATTTTCTGGCAGCTGGAAAACTTCTCAGCCACCGTAAACGCCACACAACTATCTCTTTCAGCATGGAAGCTGATAAGAGACTTTTAACTCACCACCATACCTCACTGGAACATCAATTTTTACCTATATACAGTTGTACCTCGGAAGTCGAATGGAATCCGTTCCAGAAGTTCGTTCAACTTTCAAAACGTTCAGAAAGCAAGGCACACTTCCGATTGGCTGCAGGACGCTTTAGCCTACCAGATAGATTAGGTTTAACTGAAGATTGTGTGTTAACTGCTGCAGACGCCTTTTTGTACACATCTGATGAAATGGGCTGCAGCCTATGAGATTTCATCCCATAATTAATTTCCTAGTCTTTAAAGTTCCTCAGCCACAATTTTCTTTATTTTTAATGCTGCCATGGACTAGCATGGCCACCCCTCTGAAAATCATAAATATAAATATTTGAGGGGATATATATGGGTGTTTGTGTGCACACGTTCATTTAACAATCAAAGATACTGCCAAAATACATAATTCTGAATTATCAAATGATACAACAGGCCCTTCATAGCAAAGGGAAGTGATTACCCCTAATAATGAACCATATGGCATTCTAAGGTGTTCTAAACAATTCCCACTTCTCTTCATTATTACTTTTTTATCATTTTCCTGATTAGTCTGAATACACTCTGGCATTTAATCACAATTGCTTCACCCCAAAATTTAACATACCAAGATCTTAGCTGACAGGTGTGTTTTGTTTTGTTTTTACATTTTGTTCATGCTAGTTTTGCTGTTACCACTATACCAAAAAGAAGAAGAAAGAAGTCCTTTTTGGTAGAGATCCTTCTAGATAAACATGTAAATAAAACTTTTGATCAACTGCAAGAACTTTAGGTTTTACAAACTGAATTGGCAATAAGTAGCAAGTACTGATTCATGCGAAAGGCTGGGCTGGATGAATCCCTAGCCGGAATTAAGATTGCCGGAAGAAATATCAACAACCTCAGATATGCAGATGACACAACCTTGATGGCAGAAAGTGAGGAGGAATTAAAGAACCTTTTATTGAGGGTGAAAGAGGAGAGCGCAAAATATGGTCTGAAGCTCAACATCAAAAAAACGAAGATCATGGCCACTGGTCCCATCACCTCCTGGCAAATAGAAGGGGAAGAAATGGAGGCAGTGAGAGATTTTACTTTCTTGGGCTCCATGATCACTGCAGATGGTGACAGCAGCCACGAAATTAAGAGACGCCTGCTTCTTGGGAGGAAAGCAATGACCAACCTAGACAGCATCTTAAAAAGTAGAGACATCACCTTGCCAACAAAGGTCCATATAGTTAAAGCTATGGTTTTCCCAGTAGTGGTGTATGGAAGTGAGAGCTGGACCATAAAGAAGGCTGATTGCCGAAGAATTGATGCTTTTGAATTAGGGTGCTGGAGGAGACTCTTGAGAGTCCCATGGACTGCAAGAAGATCAAACCTCTCCATTCTGAAGGAAATCAGCCCTGAGTGCTCACTGGAAGGACAGATAGTGAAGCTGAGGCTCCAATACTTTGGCCACCTCATGAGAAGAGAAGACTCCCTGGAAAAGACCCTGATGTTGGGAAAGATGGAGGGCACAAGGAGAAGGGGACGACAGAGGACGAGATGGTTGGATAGTGTCTTCGAAGCTACAAACATGAGTCTGAACAAACTGCGGGAGGCAGTGGAAGACAGGAGTGCCTGGCGTGCTCTGGTCCATGGGGTCATGAAGAGTCGGACACGACTAAACGACTAAACAATAACAACAAAGCAAGTACTGATGGGACATATACCACAAGTGGGACATATCCACCAACATTGCAATAAATCTCCTTTTGTTAGGGTAGAAACATTTTATGCCAGGGTTAGGGATTCTGTAGGCCTCTAGTTGTTATTGCACTCCAGCTCCCATCAGCTTCACCCAGCATTGCCCTGTGCTCAAGAATGATGAAATTCCAACAGCACCTGGAGGCCACAGGGCCCCCTATTCTTGTTTTATAGAATTACAGCTCTGTATGTAAGGAGAGGCCTTAAATAAGGGAGTTATAAGAATACTCAGAAGCTGTTGCCTTACTGGGGATTTCTAAAATAACATAGACCGAGCAGGAAATACATTCTAACCCAGGAATTGCCCTGATTTCCTTTCTTTTTCAGTTATCACACAAGCAGATTATTGGGCCAGTTTTATAAAAACTTTTGCTATTGACTTAAATGATAGGATGGGTTATATAAGAATACAGTAAGCCCACAACTTACATGTATGTAACTTGTACACATTCAGCTTTATGCGCTTGGCAAAAAGAATTAAAAGGGGGTGGAAAGTGGGGAGGCATCTGAGGAAAAAAGACTTTGGCATTCCCACTGGCCTTTGAACCCAGTGTGTTTTGACTATACATGATTTTGGTTTTAGGCGTGATCCACGGAACATAACCCCCATGTAAGTTGAGGGTGTTCTGCATAAATAGAGGAGTGAAAGGACCCACCATGGTGTGTTATTGCCATCCATATGAGATACTAAGCTGAGGAGTCCTTCTGACTTGTGAACTGATTTGGGGGGAAGCAGTGGGTGGCACTGTGGTCTAAACCACAGAGCCTAGGGTTTGCCGATCAGAAGGTTGGCGGCTCGAATCCCCACGACGGGATGAGCTCCCGTTGCTCAGTCCCTGCTCCTGCCCACCTAGCAGTTCGAAAGCACGTCAAAGTGCAAGTAGATAAATAGATACCGCTCTGGCGGGAAGGTAAATGGCGTTTCCATGCATTGCTCTGGTTCGCCAGGAGCGGCTTAGTCATGATGGCCACATGACCCGGAAAAACTGTCTGCGGACAAACGCCAGCTCCCTTGACCTTTAAACCAAGATGAGCGCCGCAACCCCCAGAGTCGTTCGCGACTGGACTTAACTGTCAGGGGTACTTTTACCTTTACTTTTACCCCT
The DNA here is from genome assembly GCF_027172205.1 of Podarcis raffonei. Taxonomy (NCBI): domain Eukaryota; kingdom Metazoa; phylum Chordata; class Lepidosauria; order Squamata; family Lacertidae; genus Podarcis; species Podarcis raffonei. The sequence goes on from NC_070621.1 coordinate 7,606,615, forward strand.
GTGCACAGTGCACACGCAGGGCATGCACACTGCTGCGGATGCCCAAGCAGGTAGTTACTCCACTGTTGTTTGTGTTAGACTAATGTCAACACCTTGATTTGGGGGCAGTAACAGATAGACCACCATTCATGATTATTCAGAATATTAAGCCTTCAAAACACTAAAAACACCCGTACAGTGGTGCCTCGCAAGACGAAATTAATTCGTTCCGCGAGTCTTTTCGTCTTGCGCGGTTTTTCGTCTTGCGAAGCACGGTCCGTCGCAACTGCACCTCTTCAAGCGGCTTTAAGAAAAAAGGAAACAAACTCGCAAGACGTTTTCGTCTTGCAAAGCAAGCCCAAAAAACGAAAAACTCTTTCGTCTTGTGAGTTTTTCGTCTTCCGAGGCATTCGTCTTGCGAGGTACCACTGTATTAGAAATAAATGCAATGTTTGAAGTGGACCAGGAAGCGGCTGGGTGATTGTTTTCAGGTGCCGTCATCCTTTTTGTTCTTACTCATGCATTTGCCCTTGTGTTGGGCATCCTTGCTAAATCCATGTGTGGTGCATATAGTCCTTTTAAACAGCATGGCTGAAAACATAAACGACCAAGCTGAGAGAAGGCACTGTAAATCTGCACTGAGAAATGCAGTGGGGGTTATGGTGGAGGATATTCACGTCAAATACATATTCTTTGCCTTTAAAAACTTCTAACACATTTCACTCTCTGCCAAAATACCACCCTACAATCCATCTGAATCTGCTCATAAGCTGCCTCTGCATTACTCCACTTTAATATTAATCTGCACATATATGGTCTTTTAATATGAAAATGTTGTTAGAAAATGTTTAATAGATACTTTAATAAATGGTCAAGCAATTGATGACCCACTAGACTGTGTAATCTTTCATTTTAACCAGCTGTTTGCTCTGTTATTATAGATTATGCTTGGCTTGGCTGGACTCTAGTTTCTAGGCAGGTATACTCCAAAGAACAGGTTTGGTGTGTGAGTGTGTAGGTGTTCTCAGTGCATTCTGTTCAATTGTCAGTTTTAAAGAGAGTCTGTGAGTGCTTCGAGGCTGACAGTATTTTGCAGGGGGGATTCAAGCACATACCTGGAATTTTGGTGTGCATGATTAAAATGGTTTAAAATACTATGCAACCAATCACCCTTTTGTTTTCTTTTTAAACAAAAACAACAACAAATGAATTCTGCAGTTAGGGTAGTTAGAGTGCAGGGAGACCTGGCTTCATATCCCCACCTGGTTAGGAAGATCACTTTGATGACCTTGGGTTTTCGCTTGTCCCTTGGCCTAAGCAACGTCACAAGAGCGGTTGTGAGGATAGAATTGCGGAGGGTGGACACTGCTCTTGTACTCTGCTCTTGACTCTCCCTCTCTCTCTTTGCTGGTTAGTTGCATTGTGTTACCTTGTGCTCTTGGGTTTTGTCATGCTTTGAAGTTTGCTTTTCTGTTCTATAAACATAAGCTGCTTTGAGGCCCTAAAAGGTGTGATATAAATAGGAGACTTTAAAATATTTATTTATTTTAAAATAAATAATAAATGTTACTGTGAGAAAGGGCATTTTACTCCCCATCTTACAAATGGAGAAGTGAGGATTGGAGATAATGATTTGGCAAACATGGCACACATGAAAATGGGTTCAAATCTTAGGCCTTCTGATCCATGGTCAACCTTGTTTGCAGCTGCTCATCAAATTTGCCGATGACACCAAACTGGGAGGGGTAACTAATGCCCTAGAAGACAGAATCAGAATTCAAAATGACCTTAACAGATTGGAGAACCGGGTGCAAGCCAGTTTCCTCTTTTTTGCTCTTCATAATATGACAGCCCCAACTAAGCCTTTGAAGGAGCGCTTGAAGGAGCTGGGTATGTTTAGCTTGGAAAAGAGGAGACTTGGAGGAGATATGATAGCCATCTTCAAATATTTTAAGGGAGCATGCTTGTTTTCTCCAGCTCTTGAGAGTAGGACTCAAGTCAATGGCTTCAAATTACAATAAAGGAAATTCTGACTAAACATCAGGAAGAACTTTCTGATAGTAAGATCAGTTCGGCAGTGGAACGGTCTCTCTCGGGAGGTTGTGGACACTCCTTCCTTGGAGGTTTTTAAGCAGAGGTTGGATGGCCATCTGTCATGGATGCTTTAGCTGAGATTCCTGCATTGCAGGGTATTAGACTAGAGGACCCTTGGCTCCCTTCCAACTCTAAGATTCTATTATTCTAAATCAACTAAAATACCACTTGGCTTTCCCAACTGTGTGCCATGATTGTATAGTAGACCTGAAGAGAGGGCATTCTGGTCTCATAGATGCCCTTGCCTAGTGTATCGGGAGGTATAGTGGGTAGGTGTGTGTGTGTGTGTGTCTTGATTTTAATTTAAACGCGATGTTGTGGTACTCGGTTCCATAGGCTTACTTGTTTGTATTTCAGTCTACCAAGTTAAAAGTTAAAACTTATAAACAGACAAAGATACATGCACATGGACCAGAATGTGTAGCTCAGGCACAGGCAAACTCGGCCCTCCAGCTGTTTTGGGACTACAACCCCCATGATCCCTAGCTAACAGGACCAGTGGTCAGGGATGTTGGGATTTGTATTACCAAAATATCTGGAGGGCCAAGTTTGCCTATGCCTGGTGTAGCTCATATTTCCCAGAGGTAAGGCTTTTAGGAAATCACCTGGTATTGTGCAACTCCTGATAAAATGTTTGAGAATTAGCATGGCAGGATGGAGTGGGAGTGGGGGAGATAAATAAACAGAGGAGGGGAGTTCAGTACTGTACTTTGGGCCTCATCAGCTGAGGCTTTGCTGAGATTTAGGGGATGATGAAAAGATTTACTGTCAAACATGTGTCTCATTCTCATCGCAGCAGGTCTACACTGGAGAGCTTTGTGTGTGCTCAAGATTTCAACCCCTCCCCCATCCTTTGCATTCAAAGGAGATCTGAGGCCAACAGCCTTATGTGACTTTTCCTGATGACACACAGTTTGGATTCTCATGCTCTCTATTGTCTTCAGAGTGTACTTCTGCTTCGAAGAGCCTGAAGCTGTGAGCATCCCCAGCCTGTTCCTTATTCCCTGCGTCACCATGATAGTTCAACAGAGAAAGTTACTGCAGGTGCATCAGCCTAGCCAGAACCAGTAGCTCAGGCTGCTATTGTGACACCTGCATATGCTGGTGTGCCTTCCAGTTTCTCCTATGGCACCCACAAAATGTCTAAGTAAATATTCCCTTGAAAATCTATAAGGCAGAGAACGTTCTCTCTTCCTGCTCAGTTCCCGTTTGCACTGACTCAGCCTTTCCTACATTGAACATGCCCCCTTAAACATGCCCACATTTTATTGGATGTCACACTACCCTCCTACCTGTGCTGAACAGAGAAGGGATGCAAAGAGTTTCTTACACACATTTTGTATTATGTTATGCACCCGGGATGGGACGTGGGTGGCGCTGTGGGTTAAACCGCAGAGCTTAGGACTTGCCAATCAGAAGGTCGGCAGTTCGAATCCCCGTAAAGGGGTGAACCCCCATTGCTTGGCCCCTGCTCCTGCCAACCTAGCAGTTCAAAAGCACATCAAAGTGCAAGTAGATAAATAGGTACCGCTCCGGCGGGAAGGTAAACAGTGTTTCCGTGTGCTGCTCTGGTTCGCCAGAAGCGGCTTAGTCCTGCTGGCCACATGACCTGGAAGCTGTATGCCGGCTCCCTCGGCCAGTAAAGCAAGATGAGCGCCGCAACCCCAGAGTTGGCCACGACTGGACCTAATGGTCAGGGGTCCCTTTACCTATGCACCCGGGGCATGCATTTGTGACTGGTGTCTATGTCATTTTCTCCAAATGTGCCCACAGACCCCAAAATGTTGGGAACCCTTGAGCTAGATCATCATCATCATCATCATCATCGTGATGATGATGTATTTATTTATACCTAGACTTTTCTCTTGATAGACTTAAGTCAGCTTGCAGATAAATTAATGACAGCTAAAAACAAAAGCAAATACAATCATGAAAACAATTAAACAGTAATAGAATGGTGGGGGCGCACGCGTGCACACACACACACACAAAAATCAATGGTCAGACTTGGCAGCTTCTTGTTTTATGCATTACTTTGCCACTAAAAAGCAAAAGACTCCTGGCAGAATCCGGCAGTTGTACTGTATATATTGAGAATAATTCAATTTGATTGCCACAAAACTACGTTTAGCAAACCCTCTTGAGAGAACACAAACAGCAGTTTTATGCTGCAGAAATAATAATAATATTTTAATCTGATTTAGGTAAAAGAGAGAAAACCTGAGCTAGGGAGCTGAATGTTTGGATTTTACTCAGAAACATCCCAACAAAGGAAGAAAAAAAGGAAGAGTGAAACCATGTTTCAGGAGCAGCTTTGGTTCCAGGTCTTCATGGGGGCTTCTAAAGATCCCATAAAGGCTACTGCTCAGTTGACACAGAGATTAAGATTTAAGGATAAATGAGTGAGACTTAATGGGGTGGTTAGTGTTATGCAAAGCCAACTCTAGATTTTAGAGGAAGTGCAGTCATTGAGAGGGTGGATTGGAGGCTTAGGTGGAGTTAAACCTATCACATTTCTGCCCTTTCCTTGGCAGGCATAACAAATGCATTTGAATCAGTGTAAGAGTTCTATTAAGGCTTGGGTTTGCTGACCTTGGCAGGGGCTCTCTAATTACTTTGGGCTTTTCCCTTGATGGGGGAGAGCAGGGAAGGTTGTGAATGGAGTAAAGGACATGGCTTGCATCTTGGTGAATGGGGAGTGGTTATTGGGAATAAATGACATATTTTTTGTCCAGGAAATGAATCCTTTTAGCACACTGCTTGTACAGTCTCACAAGCTTCTTCTGGCTTCAATGCCTCTCTCCCCCCACCCCCACATCCTTTCCCAAAGAGAGAGAAATACAATATGACCCAGTTTAAGTCATCTGCTGAAATGGTGTACTCTGGTGATGAACTTTCCCCCCTCTTCCTGGGTGTATTTCATATACCCAGGAACAGGTATACTTTCCAGAGAATGGATACAACAGTGGCTGACTTTGGGGTCTCAAATCTCAACAGTGCCATGTGACATGTCTCTTGCCTTCCATTCTACATCATAGTTGTGGTACCTCCTGCGGCACCCCAAAGGCTCTGTGCCCAGTCTGGCTAAACCAGTTGCATTCCCTTAAATCTGCCTCTGGATTCAGGGAGCGATTGTGAAGCTTCCTAGGAGGTTGCTGCCTGTTCTTCAAGGAGGAATGATCTACCTTTTTCTGGCCTGCTCTACCCATCACACATTTACCTTTTCCAGACTTGTGTTTAAAAGATTTTCCATGAAATGTTTGGGCAAGAAAGGGGCAAGGAGATGAAATGTGGGCTATCAAAGGAAAATAGGAATATATGAAAGGGGGACATTGTTTCAGAAAATACTCCTCCTCACACCTTTCCATTTTGTCTTTTCACGTTTACTTTTCAGCCTATAAAATCCAGTATGGACCTAGTCCTCGCTCCCTTTACTTCTTCACTTTTTATGCTTACCCTTTCAGTGCATGGAAGGTATATTAGAAGCAGAATAAATTCAGCAAAGCACACTTATACAAATTCTTCTATTGACAGTAATAATTATTATTATCACTGCAAAGCACACATTTCTTTGCCCACACAGCATTTCTCCAATTTCCCATTGGCTGTCTTTTAAGTCCTACGCACTTGACCAAATAATACTAGTGTAATAAAATGCTGCTTGAGCAATCTGGGTGTGTAAACAAAGGCCTTCTCCTCTTCTGAGATCCCGATTTGATGACTGTCATGTGCTACCTTTGACGAATGTTCAGAAATGCAACGAGCTCAGAATGCAGCTGCAAGCTTTATAACTAGAACTTTTTTGTGTGCATAAAACTCAGATTTCGTCTCACAGTCAGCTTTCAGGCCCAGTTCCAAAATGCTGGTTCTCACCACCTTTTAAGCCTGTTAATTGGCCTTTTCCAGCCAGCTGCCCTGCAGATTAGGGCTGGGTGATATTTCAATATATCCTCCAAAACTAGTTTGAAGTCCATGTCATAATATTGGTGTCATAATTTTTGACCTGGTGATATATCACGAATCATGATGTGTGCTAGTGTTGTCTGGCTTTCCATATTGTGATATATCACCAGCTAAACATTGTGATATACTGATATATCATGATGCCTGAAATAAGGATGTAACTGTTCATAGGTGAACAGGGTAATTTCCTGGAGACTGCTACTACTTATTTTTACTTACCTTTAACATATTGTTACAACTGTTATTTTATAGTTCAGAGCAACAGGAGCAGAAGGAATCATCAGAGAAGCAATGACTGGCTTCACAATTTTCCCCACATCACAAATTTTTGCATAGCACACACACATCATGATTTGCGATATATCACCATGTTGAATATTATGAAATCTTTACCGCAATGTTGTACTGACTATTACTACATTGTCCAGCCCTAATGTGTGTGTGTGTGTGTGCACGCATGCACACACTATGCCACAAAATAAATTGAAAAAATGTGGGGAAATACATGAAGCCAGCCAATGCCTCTACATAATTCCATCCATATTCCAGGCATTGTGGTATATCAGTATATTCATATTGCAATATTTGGCTGCTGATATATTACGATGTTGAAAACCAGATATTGCCCAACCCTGTTCCAGATGTGTTAGATTGCAACTCCTACCACACCTCATCATTGACCTTGTAAAATTGGAGTGGTGGGAGTTGTAGTCCAAAACATCTGGTCCCCTTCTGCTTGTGCCCTCAACCTTCCCCAGCATCAGGGTCTTTTCCAGGGAGTCTTCTCTTCGCATGAGGTGGCCAAAATACTGGAGCCTTGGCTTTAGGATCTGTCCTTCCAGTGAGCACTCAGGGCTGATTTCCTTCAGAATGGATAGGTTTGATCTTCTTGTAGTCCCTGGGACTCTCAAGAGTCTCCTTCAGCACCATAATTCAAAAGCATCAATTCTTCGGCTGAGGGTCTTTACTTACGTTTATTGTTAAATTAAGCCTTATCTATTGCCCTTTTGTTCCGTCCCTGAAGAAACTTCCTTGTGGATCCCAATGGATGAAGAGTTGGGATATAATACCTACAATAATGAATGAACAAAGAAATTATTGTGGTCCCTCTCTGAATTCCACCAGCATTAGAACTCATTTATTTTTGTCTGTTATAGTTCTAGAGATGCCTGCCTGTTTCTCAATCCAACATGTTTCTCAGTTTTATCATGTGGTTGGATGCCTCAGAAAGGGATGTCTGTCACAGGCCTCATTCTTCCCTCAAGCAACAGGTTTCTTGGGCGTCTCCCAGCTACAAACTCTGCATCAGAGAGGACTCCATTAATATTCTGGGAATTGCAGCAAAGATTGACTGCCTCATTAGCAGGCATCGTGTGGAACCCTGACAATAATTAACAACTCAACGGTCTTATTTGCTGGCCTATCACAGAAGTATTCAATCAAAAATGTAATTTGCTCAGTGCACCCATTTAGCATGGAGAGAATATTCCTTCAAAGTTTTAAATAGACTAATTAAGAGGGAAGAAATACAAGCAGAAAATTATTAACAGTATAGTTTTAATGGGAAATTATTGGAGCGTATTAATAATGCAATAACCATTTTTAACAGCTGTCTGTCAGTTTGTGGGCCAGGGGTAATTAAATTAGCTGCAAAGGGTTAGTCAAATTAGGTTTGGGGCTTAACGAGGATACTTCAGGCTTCATGGACTGGTGTGTGACAAAGAACAATCTGCCATTGGAGCGTGGATAGCAATTGTTTAATGGGCAAAGGCTCCTCCCTCCCTTCTGTCTTTCCCCAAATAGTTAGAAATTGGCTTTGATTGAAACTTGTAATTTATTTAGTGAACACAAACTGAACCAAGCCATAAAAAAGAATAGATAGGATTAACATCATTTTACAATTTTATCAAACACTTCACTGCCTGAGGCTACCAAAGCAGTGTACAAGATACAAATGAAATGCAAACAACAACAAATAAGTCTGAAAACAATGAAAACAGTTCATGCAGTTGTACAGTAAATGTTTCATAAATGACTGGGCCACACTACAGAGGAAGCCTTGTTAAACAAAAACCTTTTCAGTAGGTGCCTGCAGGTAATGCATGATGCTGGGCCTACAGGCTAATTTTGTCTCGTAATTGGTTCCAGAGGTATAAAACTGCAGTACTAAAAGCCCGGTTTCTAAAACCACTGAATTGTAGATTTGAAAGGAACTGTGAGGGTCATCTAGACCAACTGCCTACAATGCAGTAATATCAACTAAAGCATCCATGACGTATGGCCATCCAGCCTCTGCTTAAAAACCTCCAGGGAAGGAGAGTCCACCACCTCTTGTGGGAGTCTGTTCCACTGTCAAACTGTTCTTACCTTCAGAAAGTTCTTCCTGATGTTAGTTGGAATCCTCTTTCTTGTAACAAAGCCATGGGTTTGGGTCCTACTCTCCAGAGCAGGGGAAAACAAGCTAGCTCCGTCTTCCAAGGGACAGCCATTCAGATCAAATATCTGAATAGCTGTCGCATGGAAGATGGAGCAAGATGGCTATCATATCTCCCCTCCATCCCCTCTTTACCAGCCTAAGCATAACCAACTCCTTCAACCATTCCTCAGAAGACTTGGTTTCCAGACCCTTGATAATCCTGGTCACCCTCCTCTGCACAATTCCCAGCTTGTCAACATCTTTCTTAAATTGTGGTGCCCAGAACTGGACACAGTATTACATTTGTGGTCTGACCAAGGAAGAATAGAGCAGTACTGTTACTTCCCTTGATCTGGACACTATACTTCTGCTGATGCACCCAAGAATAGCATTAGCTTTTTTGCTGTTGCGTTGACTCATGTTAACATTGACTCATGTTAAGCTTGTGGTCTAATAAGACCCCTAGATCCTTCTCGTGTGTACTACTAGCAAGCCATCTTAGATTTGTGAATCTGGTTCTTCCTGCCTGAGTTTGGAACCTGACATTTGACCCTGTTGAATTTCATTTTGTTTGTTTTGGCCCAGTTCTCCAATCTGTTGAGGTCATTTTGAATCTTGATTCTATCTTCTGTGGTATTAGCTACCCCTCCCAGTTTGGTGTCATCAGCAGATTTGATTAGTATCCCATAAATTCCTTCATCCAAGTCATTTATAAAAACATTTATAAAAACACTTCTGGGACATGCAGTACTTTAAGTAATATACCATATAGTTGCAAGGTTGGGATAATGAGGTGAGGTGGTCCCAAGTTGTGGGAAGCCACTCAGGGTCCCACTCCCATCATGAAGCATGCAAACCACTATCAGTGTTGTAAAGTGTGATCACTTCTCCTACCTGTGCAGTTATCTCTCCACAAGGCCAACATTGATGCCAAAATCCAGCATCACCTGAGCTCTGTGAGTGCATCTTTCTCCCAACTGAAGTGCAGAGTGTTTAAGGACCGGGACATTTGCAGGGAAACCAAAATGCTTGTTTTCAAAGCTATTGTACTACCAACCTTATTGTATGCTTGTGAAACATGACTACTTATAAACATCATCTCCAACTCCTCAAATGATTCCATCAACAGTGTCTCTGAAAAAAATTACATGTCACTTGGGAAGACAGGTGAACTAATACCAGTGTGCAAAGATCACCAGTGTCAAAGCAATGATTCTTCAACATCCACTTCATTGGACTGGTCATATTGTGCAGATGCCTGATTATTGTCTTCCAAAGCAACTATTCTAGTCCAAACTTAAAAATGAATGGTGGTCAACAAAAGAGGTTTAAAGACTATCTCAAGGCAAATCTTTAAAAATGTAGTATAGACACTGAGAACTGGGTAACACTGGCCTGCGAGCACTTCAGTTGGAGACGCTTGAACTCAGGATGAAAGGGAGAGATGTGCTAAGAGGAAGGCACGCTTGGCAAAACCTCACCATGATCAACTCCCACCAGGAAACCAATGTCCCCACTGTGGAAGGGCGTGGATCCAGAATTGGCCTTCACAGTCACAGACTCACTGTTAAAACCAGTTGGGGGGGGGGTTTCCTAAAGAAATGTTTACTCTCATTTTGACTTAAGAAAATCACCATTTCAATAGTTCAAATTAGGAAAAATAAATACAGTAAATGGATAAAAGTACAAAGATTTACAAAACGATTAGGGGAATGTGTACCCCTGTGTCTCCCCAGAAAAAAAGCACTGATTAAAACCATTTTCATGGAAGGCAATATTACTCGACTACAAGTGATCACCAAATAAGAAGAAACCACCATCACTTACCCTAATCTTTTTTTTAAAATAAGAACCTAAAATTAGTGTTCATTTTGTAAATGTCTCAAAAACCCAGCCAGATGGGCGGGGTACAAATAATAAATTATTATTATTATTATTATTATTATTATTATTATTATTATTATTAAAAGCAACTAATACTAATGCTGTTGCCTGTTGGGGTTTTTTAATACCAAAATCTTAGATGATTGATTATATATTGTTTTTAATGTGCAGCTCTGCATATCAGAAACTGGGGGGGGGGGCTGTTGTTTAGGAAGCATCATTTTAGAAGAGGCAACCCCTCCTTCTTCTACTCATAGGAGGAAATACGTCTTTCGAGATGGTGTTTGACACATGCAGTTGTTCTTAAATATGTTTATAAACTGATCCAGACCCTGTGTTCATCATCTGAGGCCCTTGTTTGCATGCTTCCTCCACAAGAGGTCCAGAGGGTGGCAACATGAGAATGGACCTTTTCTGGGGTGGCTCCCCACATGTGGAATTTTCTCCCCAGGGAAGCTTGCCTGGTACCCTTTTACATATGTTTAAGCACCAGTCAAAAACGTTCTTTTACACCCAGTCTTTGGGCCTTCTATGGCCTTTTAAATGTGCTTGTGGGAGGGGGGTTATTGATTTGTTTTTGCTTATGTTTTATTATGTGTTTGGTGTTCTCATTTTGTATTTTTATATTGTTAAATGCCCTGTGATCTTTGGATGAAGAAGCAGTATACACATTTAATAAATAAAATAAATATTAAAAGTAATTTAAAACCAGTTGAAAATCCAGCCTGTTGATCAGTTACCCTTTTTTGTTAATGCTAAATGCAGAGTGTTTTAATCAAGAGTGCTGTCTTTGGCCAAGTTTCATTGGGGTGGCAAACTGTGTGTAGGGTTGCCTTATTCTGAAGAGCAAAAAAGAGGGCATGTTTGCTGACTTCTACATTTAACTACAGATCACTGTGAAGACTCTCATTTTAAATACCCCTACTGTTTGTAGGCTATAGAAGCTGTGATATGTTGCTAGTAGCAATGTTCTTAACTATATCCCTGAAACCGTTTTGCAAAATACTGGCAGTCCAAAGTTGTTCTCAACCTATTTGCATGCTACAATTTCCCACAGAAACACTTGTGTTCAAAGCACTTTACAGAAAATAAACTATGTTAATCCACCCCAGGTTTTTTCCAAAATGCTTACAGCCTTGTCGCTAAATATCTCTTTCGGCTTCACCACCACCTCCAGCAGTTCATTACTTCACACGTACACATTGTAGATGCAGCTTGCTGTGAAACGGTGAGAAGCTGCAATTACTGCAATTCCTTTTTATACATAACTATCCTTTACATCTGGTCTCTCTCTCTCTCAACCTAACTTAGAACCTGGGCAGCTTCCATCCCAACCCTGTGCAACTCAGTGGTCACTGAGCATAACCCATTTTACAACAACCCCTCTCTCTGTTTCCCTCCGTTCCCTGTCCCCTCTCTCAGACTTTATATATACACAATAGGGCAGGGGTCAGCAAACGTTTTCAGCAGGGGGCTGGTCCACTGTCCCTCAGACCTTGTGGAGGGCCGGACTATATTTTGAAAAAAGAATAATGAACGAATTCCTATGCCCCACAAATAACTCAGAGATACATTTTAAATAAAATGACACCTTCTACTCATGTAAAAACATGCTGATTCCTGGACCGTCTGCCGGCTGGATTTAGAAGGCAATAGGGCCGGATTTGGCCCCCGGACCTTAGTTTGCCTACCCATGCAATAGGGAATAAGCTGTGAAGGCTTGAAAGTGACCTTATTGGACGGTAAACTTGCACCAAGGGGAGGGCCAGGAGGGATGAGTTGCTGGTAGCTCTGGAGAAGGTGGCCTGTCGCTCATGTGATCTTCCTTGGTAGGATGGAGGAGGGAGGGGCAGGGAAGGAGCTGGCAGGGAAGGAGGACTGTGTGCTGAGGCCTGGCAAGCCAGCCACGCTGAACTTTTCTGTTCTGGATGGGATGGGCAGGCAAGCATGCCAAGGGACAGGGCTTGGAGGATAGCAGGGATGCTGACAGGCAGACGAGCGCTTGTGCCATGTTTTTAAAATCCCCCCGGACATAAATTTTAAGCCTGAAAAAGAATGTGTGTCTGGGAAGATCAGAACAAATGGCAACCCTAGTGTAGGTTGGCAGAAAGGAGAGGGAAGAGAATGAGATAAAAGAGGGTGCAGTATCCACTTTGGGTTGTGGCCTCTGATGCTGATCACCCACCCATTGCCAGTGTGTATCCTTATATATTACTCCTTAGGACAGGGGTTCTCAAACTTTGTACCCCAAGTGCTGCCTGCAGGGGCTGAAATTTACTGAGACCCACTAGTCACAAAATGTTATTTTTTGCCTATTTCTGCAATGCTTCTCAAAAATACCTCAACCAGACCATGTAATGTAGTAAGTCCTGCCTTAAGGTGCCATATAGCTCCTATCGCAGGCTTGATGATTTTATCATACCCTTCCTCTGAAGAAATCAAGGTGGTGAACATAGTCCCCATGGTTAACAATTTAGCAAAGTAGATTATTATTATTTATTCCTGTATCGTAAGAAAATAGTGGCTTGCATAAGGCAACCCAGTTAGTGTCTTAATGCTACACAGAAAGCACATGGTGGGGTGAGATTTGAACAAGAGACCTCAGGGATAAAGGTTTTAAGGGTGAGGGTGAATGGCCACTTTTCATGGATGCTTTGGTAGCAAGATTCCTGCATTGGCCAGGGGGTTGGACTATTAGATAACCCCTTGGCGTACCTTTCAACAAATGCACTACCGTCTGTGTAGCTTTGGCAGACTTGGGTTAGTTTTGAGGAAGGTGCAGCATGGATAGAGATGTGTAAAGGAAGGGGGGGCATCACTTGCCTTCGCTCTTATAGGAAAATTATGAGCAGTATAGATTATTTTAATGGTAGCATTGCCTCCCATCTGCAGTTCCACCATCTGTTCTTCTCCAATTATGGATGCAAAAACCCAGCATGGTTTTTCCATTTCAGCAGTAGAGAATGATATATAAGTGCTATAAAAAGGATGCATATTCTTTGAACAATACAGCCGGCACCTGGGTGTGCATTCTTTGAACAGGGCATTTAACACCTGCACTCCTTTTCTCACACTTGAGGCTCCCATCAGCAGGAATCCCCTTTTTGAGATCAGTATGACTTTAGCACCTGCCACTCTGAATTCCTGAGGTGGTGGATGCCAGAAAAACATATTGTGCCATAAAGCTGATACTGCCACGTGAGTTGACTGAATTACTGTTGAGTAAAAATATGTGTACTGCAGAAAGCATCCCAAACGCTAACAAAATTAATCTCAGGACAGTGCTTAAGATGAGAGTTGGGGAACCTCAGTTCCAGGGGAGAGGAGGTGATGTGGCCCTCCAGGTCTCCCTGTATGGCCCTTGAAACTCTACCTAGGCCATACCCTCACTGGCCCTGTTTTGCACCCTCCTTGAGTGTCTAACTTTGATCACACTTCTTGTTTGCCTGAGAACAGAAAGGGCTGTGTGTGTGTGTGCATGCATGTAGAAACTTTCACCCAGGTACATTCTTTTAGGTATAATTGGTACCTAGAAGTACCTAGAAAACAGGAAAAAAATGTTTATGTATGCTAGCATGGCTGCTCAAATTATTTATGCCCAAAGATGGAAGGAAGAAACAGTTCCGACAAAGAAAGACTGGGAATTAAAATTAATGGAATATGCAGAAATGGTGAAACTTACCAGAAGAATAAGAAATGAGATACTTTTAAAAACAGAGGAAAATCTATTGACTATACGAAGACACATTGTAAACAAATCAAAACATTAGTGGGACTGATATAAACACGTGCAGTAAGAGACAGTTAAGGGGAAGATAAATGAAAATTTGTAAATATTTTTGAATTGGATATGCAGTAATAAAAATATATCAATAAATAACCGCAGAAAGGAGGAGAGTGAAGTCGAGGGGAAGGTAAATTTGATTTGTAAAGATTCTGTTTTTCTTTTAAAATATTTGTAAAAGGTAAAAAAAAAAATCCCAAAAAAATCACACAGATACAATTTATATTAATCACCCCACCCATTAATTGCCTTTGAGACCACCCACCACTGGCATGTGGCCCTTGGAAGGTTACCCAGAAGCGAATTCAACCCTTGGGCTAAAAATGTTTCCTTGCCCCTGCTTTTGATCATGAGCCTGAATGGGTGGGTTTGAGCCTACAAGTGGATTGTGCCCTGATCTATGATTGGTTGAATTAGTACCACCTTTATTTTGTAAGAGAAGGTGAAGATATTAAGAAGGAGAGAGGGAAAAGAGGAAATAGAAAGGGGAAAGAGAAAGAGAAGAAAAATAGTGGGGAATGAAAAATGTGTACTATTATCATGATCATTATTATTTTCAAAGTGGGTCTCATGTTGCAGGTTATTAGATTAGCCCTGGATGTCTAATCGCATGCCCCTAAGTAACATCCAACCCAGAAGCCATTTTATCTGGCTCCTGGTGGCCATTTCGTTGAGCTATCTTTGCAGCTTTCATCTGGTCATCTGGTCGCAGACCCCTGGTACTGTACACAAACTCTCGTCCTGCCTTTGGGGATCTGCAGCCATAGCCCGGCCTGTGCTTGTAAACCGTGAGTAAAGCTTTCTTTCTTAGTTTCATGTAAGAACCTCTGGTGTAGCACGTGGGACTTGAGTCAGGACATTACAGTTGTGGACTAGGAAAGTTTTCTGCTGAAGCGCTTGTTGGAAAAGGAAAGTCTTCAGTTGGCACTGAAAAGACAACAGAGTTGTTGCTTCCATCCATCTGCCTCAGGAGACAACGGAAGAGTGTGCCTTCAGGGGTAAAGTCAAACCGTTGAATAGCTGTAGCTATAGAGACCAGTCCTGGGGGAAGACATGTTTTATTGCAGCTGGGGCAGATTTCGGCATCTGGTTTTGCTACTACCGGTGCAGCATGGCGTTTCTACTCTCTGCACTCTCAGAGTTTGTGCTTGCTTATTATTTAATGGAAGGGAATTCCATAAGGTAGGTGCCAGAACACTAAAGGCCTGGTTCCTGCATTCTGTAGAATGGGCTTCCTGATAAGATGGTATCTGCAGGAGGCTCTCACCTGTAAAGACAACAATTGATTGGTTATAATATTAAAAGGAGGGGGGTAGAGATGAGGGGGAGTTAACTCCCACATCTGACCTGCATTTTGTTTCCTCCACACCTTCAAGTCTTAAACCTAGCTGAGGGAGAAGTTTTGGGGGCACTGGACGCAATTTGGCAGAAGCATGACAATTTGACAGTACTGTTAGATTCTCGCCCCCCACTTGATATGTCAACAAGGCAGGAGCATGTTCAAACACATATGGCTGTCAAGTCTAGGATGAGTCATTGTTGCCTCCTTTAAATGTGGGGTCCTGTGCCTTGAATACTAATTATAGTTGCCCCCTTGACATTCTTCTGTTGGAGGCAGCCCTGTGAATGAAGAGTAAGAAATAAGACATACGGAACTCAGGAAAACAGAAGGGAGAGGGGAAATTGTGTTCTGTTGGCATTTTCATTTAGAAGCCTCCTGCCCTCTCCTTTTCTACAAGCGCCTCCCTCACTTGGGGGGCGGGGGATATGTAGAGAGCTGGAGAGGAGGAAGGGGGAAAGAAGCAAGTTAGGTGGGGCTGACGTGCAGATTCAGTTCCTTGCTTGAGTGTTTTGTTGTTTGGCTCTTGATGCTTTTCAAGACTCCTGCCTTCTAATCCGCAATTGAAATCCTGTGAATAAAGGTAATAATAAAGGTGCCAGGAACTATTCAGAGTCACCATGCTCCCATGCGCTCTTAATAGGAACAAGTGGAAGCCTGATTTATAATAATAGTCATGGGGCTCCATCTAGCAAGTTGCCTCCACATCTTCAAATACCTTTTAAAAAGCAAAACAAAAAACAAATATGAAGCAGAATGCCCACCCCCGTGACTTAGGAACCTGTCAATCAAACCTTCTTTACAAGTAGTAGATAAACTGTGTTGTTGAAGTGGATTGCTCAAAGTTTTGTAGTGGCTGCGGCTTGCACACCCATTATTTTATCTGTCCTCCATTGTGTGTTTTGTGAAGTTTTTACTGTGCTGTTGGTGCTTTAAGCACTACAACCAAATGCCACAGGTGTACCTATAAAGCAGATCATGTGGGGAACCTGTGGTCCTCTACATGTTATTAGACTTCCAAATCCCATCAGTGCCAGCCATTATGGCCAGTGGGGGCATGATGGGAGTTGTAGTCCAGCAATACCTGCAGGATTGCAGGTTCCTCATCCTTGTTTCATGGGTTCAGTTAGACCAGGGGTAGCCAATGTTGTGCCCTCCATATGGATTGGACTCCAACTCCCATCAGCCCTGCCCATTGGCACTGTTAATTGTTAAGACTCACTTAACATTATGACCTGAGAAGCCCATGAGACTGTCAGGGCACTGCCACACCATAAAGTTAAATCTCATCCAATACACAATTAAAGCACATTACTTCCTGCAAAGATTCCTGGGGACTGTATTTCCTCCTCACAGAGCTACAATTCCCAGCACCCTTGACAAGCTACAGTTAAATACTTCTGCTTTAAATCTATGGTGTGGATATGCATCACAGGGTTTATTCTTATAGAAAGACATTTCCT
The DNA here is from genome assembly GCF_027172205.1 of Podarcis raffonei. Lineage (NCBI taxonomy): Eukaryota > Metazoa > Chordata > Lepidosauria > Squamata > Lacertidae > Podarcis > Podarcis raffonei. The sequence goes on from NC_070621.1 coordinate 7,623,537, forward strand.
TCCACACAGGAATATGGGCAAAGACATTTACTCGTGTCCATTCTCATATTCTTCAAAAGAACTGCTTCAGTTGCAACCTCTTTTTCTAGTTGAGTTCATTTGCATAAGCAATCTATTAGTCTAATCTTCAGTTTAAATGGAATATTGCAGCTGGTTAGTTGAAATGATACTGCAGAATTTGCAGTGGCCAAGAGAGCCCATGCATTGCATGTGGAAGACCCTAGGCTAAACCTCTGCCATTTCCAGTTTGAGGGTCTCCACTCCCGTGGCTGAGAAAGACCTCTTTCTGAGATCTTTGAGAGCTGTTGTCAGTCAAAATAGACTAGAGGGATCAATACTGTGACTCTTTGAAAGGTGGCACCATATGTTCATTTATGTGGGAGGATCTATAACTGAGTGATAAAGCATGTACTGTGTTTTTCAAAGGTCACATATCTAATCCCTAGTTGCGTAGTTAGAACTAGCTGCCTGACCCTCTAGGGAGCTGCTGCCAGTCATAAGATAGAGCTGGCTATATTCAAGACTATACTAAGACAGCTGCATACATTTATAATTCTGCTCATTGCCTCCTGGACTTTGCTGCTTCCAGTGATAATAGTGAAATGCATACTCATCTCAGTGACAATTATGATCTAGACCCGGGAGTCTACATGATGCCCTCCAGATATTATTGCCCCCCAAATTCCCATCTTACCTGACATTAGTCATGCTGGCTGGGACTGATGAGAGTTGTGGTTCAACAACTCCCATTAGCCTGCGTCTTTTGGTTGAAGGATTTCAGTATTTAACAATGCAGATTTTAGCTGTTGCTAGGAGAACCTTCCTCATTTTATACATGTGAGCATTACCTCTGGCTGCAGCACACCCAGGTTGATCTAAAAAGCATCCTTTCCTGACCTGATGCCTTCTGTTGTTGGACCACAACTCCCATCATCCCTGGCCATTGGCCCTGCTGGTTAATGCTGTTGGAAGTGGGAGATCAAGTTGGCCTATAGCACCCCATCCTTCCCAGAAACACTTTGGGTTCATTTGGTATCTATTTCTTATCTATCTATGGGGTTGTATCCAGCTAAGTTCTACTCAGGATAGACCAATTGAAATTAATGGACTGAAATTAATAATGTCTGTCAATTTTTATGGGTCTACCCTGAGTAGGATTAGTCTTGGATACAACCCTAGATGTATTTTTTTCCCTATGAGCATCATGGCCAGCCACAGAATTTTCTGAGTGGCCTTAGGGCAACATTGTCTCCAGATGTTATTGGACTGCAATACGCTTTAGCTCCAGCCGGCATGGCCAGTGGTCAAGGATGATGGGAAGTATAGGCCAACAACACCCAGAGACCCATGAATAGAGAAGACTGCTGTAAACTGCTGTAAAGTGTGAAGGGATTCGTGGTACTTTAGGGTTAGCAGAGCTGGATAAGTAAGAAGAATGCTGAGTGGTAGAATGAATAGTATCACATCTTCAAATATCTAGACTAAGGGCTTTCACATGGAGGATGGAGCAAGTTTGTTTTCTCCTGCTCTGGAGGGTAGGACTCGAACCAATGGATTCAAATGATCAGAAAGGAGATTTTGACTATCTGTCATGGATGCTTTAGCTGAGATGCCTGCATTGCAGGGGTCTAGATGACCCTTGGGGTCCCAACTCTACAATTCTATGATTATACAACTAAACATCAGGAAGAACTTTCTGACAGTAAGATCTGTTTGGCAATGAAATACCGTATTTTTCTGTGTACAAGACAATGCTTTTTGCAAACACAAACATTAGGCAAAAATTGGGTGTTGCCTTAATATACGGATAGTGAATGCAGAGGGGGGACGTGCAATTAATGGCACCAGCAAGCAGGAGATTGGCAGTGGTGATTGGGCGGGTGATTGGTGGCTGCAATTGGCTGTAGCTGTGGCAATTGGGCAGGCGATTGGCAGCTGTAGTGAGGTGGGCAGGTGAAGTGGGTGCGGCAAGTGGGCAGGGTGGCGGTGAGCGGGCAGACAATTGGCGGCTGTGGCAAGGTGTGTGATTGGCAGTGATGAGCAGGCGGGTGAGCGATTGGCAGAAGTGACCTCCCCCACCCCCCAAAAAAGCTAAAGAACTTTCTTCATTTTGGGTTTTAAAAAATAGGAGTCGTCTTATACACGGGGGCATCTTATATATGGAAAAATACGGTAGTCTCCCTCGGGAGGTTGTGGACTTCATTGGAGGTTTTTAAGCAGAGGTTGGGTGGTCATCTGTCATGGATGCTTTAGCTGAGATTCCTGCATTGCAGGGGGCTGGACTAGATCCCTTCCAACTTTATAATTCTGTTATTCTAATATTCTTTTCTATGACTACAAGTAGTGAATACCATTTCCCCCCAGTCCTCTTATACATCCCCCTGCTTCATTCCTACCACCCTGCCTGGAGAACCATTATAAGGACTAAGCAGTCTGATTAATTCTAGGAATCGTCTTATGATGTGACTGAATGTGAGACTGGAGCTTTATTCCCTTTAATAGGGTCTTTATTTTAAAACACAAACACTTCATTTTCTCCCTAAATTGCAGCAGCAGCAACCACACTCAGAACAAGCTGTGTTTCAAGCTGAATCCCATTGTGCTAGCAGGAGCTGTCTTTCAGCTGGGTCGATGAACATTTCCCCTGCCTTTTATATACCTATGTAGGTTTTCCTTTGAAGTTTCCCTGTATTCACCATATAGCACATTTAGGTCTCGTTCCACAGCGCCGTTCCTGGTCTTCTTTTGTATTCCTTTGCATGCCTCTGTAAAATGGGCAAAATATAATATGCTTGTGTGTGTTGCAACAAATGCCCCTTTTTTGTACCAAGCTGCTTCCCGCTGTTGTCTTCTCAGTGCTGACAATGGGTTGCACATTTTATTTCTCTAGTACCTTTTGAAAAGGGCTCATGTATTCCAAGAGGGCCTTTCAACATTCCCCAGCTCGTAGGTGGGAGGGAGGGACCATCCCTTGTGTGTTATTATTGGCCTGTAGTGACTTAGAATAAGCCATAAAAGTACTGGAAAAGGGCACTGGGAGAGAGGTTTTGAAACACCAACAGGCTAGAACTTTACGCTGTCTGTTCCTCTTGCCAAGTTGCCTGTTGCTAACACACCAGTGGAGAGTGACTTCTGAGGCACAAGTTCTGTCTGATCTGTTTTGACAGATCTAATCAGGTGAGCATGGTGATGCCTCCTCTGTACCCGCTCACCAGTGCCTACCTTTGTGAATTGCAGTTCAAACTGAATATCCTTCACAATTACCTTGTCATCTTGAAGCAGAGCCAGTGACTTCACCGAGGTTGATAAAGAAACAGAGAGGGAGAGACAGCATGTTAAGGAAGCTGCTGCAGAGCAGAATTCAGCTGGCACTGGCACCATCTCCAGTGGGCCTTGGGAGCCCAGGAACCCACTTGTGGTTTTTTTTTTGTTTGCTGTGGGTGCCCAGCCCCCCCCCCCCGGCTGCCTTAACTCTGGCGCTCCAGCATTGCAGCCTTAACTCTGGCGCTCCAACTGGGCTGGAGCCTCCACGTCTGCCATGGGGCTTCTGTTGGGGCCCACTACAGACACAGATGTGCTTCTGAGGTGTGTCCTGGCCATAGTGGGCCCCAACAGAAGACCTGTGGCAGACGTGGAGACCCCAGCCCAACACCACCAAGATGTTGGGATGTGAGCATGCACCATGACACTCGGCACTTACAGTCTGAGAACTAAGTCAGCACTGCTGCTATATATTGTGGTGCTGAAAAGAGTGGCAGATTTATTGTGACAGAATCTTTGGTGGATTGCAACCCACTACTTTAGATGAATGAACTGCTTTCTTTGGTACACAGATTGTGTTCACACACTAACACATTCGAAGGGGAGTGTAGGCAGCAGATCCAAAAGGCCATCAAATACAGAGCTGGTTTGCAAGAACAGAAAGGAGCCTGTGAATTCCAACAGACAAGGTTTGGCTCAGTGTGTTATGTGAACCAAGCCACAGTCTTCAGCATTTCCATGCAAAGCTCAGATGCATAAAGAAAAGCACAGTGATCACTCAGGATAGCAGTAATTGGCAATAACACAGTCTTTGTAGCTCTGCTTTGATAATTAACAACTTGAATGGGAGAGCTCAGGTGATCAAGAAGAGCCAGTCATATTCCTGTTATTGCAATATATCTCTGGCTAACTGCTCTCTCTCTCTCTCTCTCTCTCTCTCTCTCTCTCTCTCTCTCTCTCTCTCTGTGTGTGTGTGTGTGTGTGTGAGAGAGAGAGAGAGAGAGAGAGAGAGAGAGAGAGAGACTGACACTGACTGACTGACTGACTGACTGGGCAAGGAATCAGTCAAAGCACCCATCTGCACTTATTTGCCTGCCATGCGCTCTGCCAGCTGTGCTATCTGCCACTCTCCCTGTTCTGCCTTATCCAGACCTGCTTTATTGCCTTCCCCTCAGTGTAATGGGCTATTGGTTTTCTGCCTGTGCTGCCAGGTGCTACATCTTCCTGAAACCCATCCTGCAGGAGTTTTAGTTCTGAGCACCTGTCAGGTATCTCTTCTCCTAACCATTTTATCTGGGTGTTGTTGTTTTTTTAAGTTTTATTCCTCTTTCCTCTGAAAGGCACCAAGCAACAATTCCGCTGCTGTGCCAATAACTTGCTGTTGTTGCTGACTTCAGTAAAGCAGGCAAGCAGGAGACAGAATGTCATGTATTTTATTGTCCCATGACACAGAAGCAGTTGAACAAATTGTGGTAGGCAAAGAACAATTGCCGTATTTGTTATTGCTGTATGTCTTACAAATTTGTTTGTGCCGGCATCATGCATGGTACTGTATGAGACGCAAAGTGACAATGGTTAATTTTGAAGGCCTTGTGGTTCACATCAGAGAGACTGGGGTGGGTATTCTGAGCCAGGTTCCTCCAAGTCCTGAATAGGAAGTGAGTGTATGTTTACAAGGAGTGGTAGATCTAGTAACTCATGATAGTTACTTAGGGAGCGGGGTGGGGTGGGGTATTGTTTTGTTATTTGTGTTTTTACTATTCATGCTTTTATCTTGTGAACTCCCCTGAGATCTTTTGACGAAGGGTGGTATATAAAACTAATAAATAATATTATTATTAATAATAGATCAAGTAGGGGAGGAGAACAGATGTCTGTCCCATTGTCTGGGGAACCAGCCCTCTGTAAGTGGAATAAATAAAGCAAATGTTTACTATTGGATTAGACATGTGTACTGAAGTTAAAATGTACATGGTACTAGAGAGAGGTGATCAGCTTAGCAAGTATAATTGCAATAATAAAACAATATTAATAGGCTCAGAGAAATTGCTTAATAATGTTCCAGTTAGGATTCTTAACTATGCATCATCCCCAAATTGCAAATGAGCTTGCTGGGTTCACAGAGGAACTTACAAAAAGAGGGGGAGAGGGAGAGCTAACAGCACAAATGCATAGCTTGGTAAATGAGTTAATTAGTGTTCAATTACTAGACATTACTATCTATTACTAAATATTGCTGCTACCAATTAGATGTTGAATGGACCCATATTTTGCTGCAATTAATAACATAAATTTTATTAATAAATGCACAAATGTGTTTGGGTACCAAGTGAAACATGTATCTGCAAATGTCTGGGTATGAAAACATAACCAGGGTTCATAGTTGTTGTGTTTAAATGTAGAAATTTCAGTGGAAAGCTTGGTTTTTAACACATTGAACCCTTTCAGGGTTCTCAGAAGTTGGATAGGACTGTGGTGAGAGAGAAGAATGGAAACCAATCCAGCTCAGATAGCCACACTGGTTCACGGTTAAAGAAGCTTCACTATCATTTTAGACGGTTTCTTAATTTGGCAAACCGGAATCAAAGTGCTAACTTTGGTCAGAATGGATAAACCATAGCTTATGGCATTTTCTCTGCCCCCACTTGCTGTTGCTATGCTGAATGGCTGAGGCTTGGATGGATATGGGATACAGATTTATGTGGATGCAATGAATACAGAGATGTGCAAACAAGGGTATGCATTTAAATTATTACCCTTCTGCCCTCCCATCTGCTATCCTGGAGGGCTTTCAGCACTTCAGGCCAGAGACAGTTTGGTTGGACTTGGTTTGAAGGAAAAGAGGAGGATCTTAGTGTAAAGTGCAGAGCAATAATTGTGAAGTGCCAGAACTGAAAGGATGGCAAATAATACCCTTAATAAAATGTATCACACTCTTATATTGAATGCAACAAATTTCTTATTCTCCCACAAGCATTCAAGAGAGACCACAGTGGTACCTCGGGTTAAGTACTTACGGTAGTTCGTTCCGGAGGTCTGTACTTAACCTGAAACTTTTCTTAACCTGAAGTATGAAGTACCACTTTAGCTAATGGGGCTTCCTGCTGCTGCCGTGCTGCCAGAGCACAATTTCTGTTCTCATCCTGAAGCAAAGTTCTTAACCTAAAGCACTATTTCTGGGTTAGCGGAGTCTGTAACCTGAAGCATATGTAACCTGAAGCGTATGTAACCCGAGATACCACTGTATATATTTCTTAACAGTTAAGGCTGATTCAAAAATGCATTAAGCACACATCATATTTGAACTGTGTCCACAGTTATTTTTAGTTGTTTGTCTCTTAAGTGTGTGTGTGTGTGTGTGTGTGTGTGTGTGTGTGTGTGTGTATATATATATATATATATATATATATATATATATATATGCATGCATATTAAGAGTTAGGTTTCTCCCTACCCCCCATGTCTTCTAAATAGATAAGCTGCTAAAAATACTCAGATTCTCAGTCTAAATATGCCATGCGGGATGTATATTGGATTTCCTGTTGCTTTGAAGTGGCACTTAGAGCTTTTCTGCATTGCAGTTTAAATGTATTTGTCTTCTTTGCAGCTGGTTTTTTTTTGGGGGGGAGGGGAGTAATGATTAGCTTTTTAAAGAATTCTAAACACAACAGCACTCAACAAACTATATATTGTTTCCAAGTCTTTCAGCAGTAATGAAATCTACAATGTGTTGCATTCAGTGATAGTCCTACTCAGAGCAGACCCATTGAAACTGATGGAATTAAGAAGGACCTGCTCTGAGTAGAGCATTCTCTATCTTTAAAGTAAAGATGGGTGGATCAGGCTATTTCTGGTCTGTGCCGCTTTTGCAACTGTTCACCTATAAGCCCATCCTGTGAAGTTTCTAACTGTGGCATTAGGGAAGTTTGCTGCTGAAGTGCCAACCCTGTAAAGTAATCTTGCAACCCACCATACGGTCTCTCGGATTGTCTGGGCTTGTAAATTTGCAATAGCATTATTATCATCCATGTGAGCCACTACAGATCTTGTGGAAAGGGAATACACTTCTTATACTTTCTTCACCTGCCCTTGTCTGGTTTCTCTGTCTTCTAGTTGCCCTCAATTCTTGGTGCCACTGCGTCAGTTAACCTCACTGACTTGATAGCAGTAGTTTATTGTCTTTAGCAAACTCCTAAGCAAGAGTTGTGAGTTTTATCACCCCACTGCAGGCTTTCTTTGAATGTGTGATCTTTTTTTAAAAAAGGTGTCACCTGCTGTGAAATTGAACACACTGAGTAATTGCATCAGGCCTTTAAGACCTTTGCAGACATATAATTTACAAAGCTCTTGTACTGTTGGAGTTTGTCATGTACATGCAAAGTCACATACTTTGTCTTAAACTTTTCACCAAATTCTTGGTTGCCAAGGAAACCAGCAAATATTGGCAGATGGAGAGAAATTCTTAGTTGCACCTGAAACCTGTCCTTGGCTTGCGTGGGTATGGAAACTCTGGGAGGAAAAAAAAGGCTTTCTCTGTTTGCAGCTCTGGATACACATTGCTAGTCAAAGTAGGAAGTATAGGGGTAGATAGACACAGAGTCCAACTTGGTATAAAACAACTTACAATGTCCCTGCAGTATGAGTAGCTTCCTTGATGTATGCTGAATTGGACTTCACGTTCAGTATTATGTTTCCTGTGTATTTTGTGATGCAATTGTTTGGAGTATGGGGTGTTAGGGGAGGGTGGTACCTCTGGTGGAGGACACACTGTACTTCTTCTGGGGTAGTTTGTACACCTTTGGTCCACACCCTGCACTCAGTTCTCACCTGCGGCTCCTAGAAACTGTCAGAATGCAACAGTGGCCAAACCTTAGAACATGACTTTGACTGGGCAGCCAAACCTTTGAAAGGTAGCTGATGGGTCTCAGACCCTTGGTGAGTTATGGACTTCCCCTGCATGCCAAGATATTTCTGGCAGATTGAGCAAATCAGACCAATAATGAATGAATAATGACCAAAGGACAAGAAGGTGGTTTCTACATGTACCTTAGAGGGAAGTGAGGGTACAGATGGAGTTCATCAACTCTGGAAGGTACCCCATCTAGGAGAAGAGAAGAAAAGGCCAAGGAGTACGGTAAATCCTACACAGATCTGGAGTGGAGTCTGGAAGATGGTTGGATTGCACCTTATGTACCTACTTCCAGCACCTCTTGCAGCCAAGATGGTGCCAAACATATTGTTCTACTTTCCTTTGGACCACATCGGTGACACTGAGAGCAGAGTCTTGCTACCTGAGAAGCCCAGGACCTCCATACTCACAGCCCAGGCTTGCTGCCCAAAGAGGTAACTTCAGTGCTGCTAACATAGCAATTTGACATCACCTCTAGAGGCACACTCCATTGAGAGACTCTCTTGTCTCTCAAGATAGACAGATGCCAACGTGTTAGGAAACTGGTTTGTTGAAGGCTTCCATAGCTGTTCCTTCTGTGACTTCTTCTCACTTTGAACTTCAGTTCTCCCCACTTTGCCCTATCACACGAACTGCTTTGAAATCACCCATTAGTTTGAAAAGCAATATGCTGCATTTCTGGGTATCACATGAGGGTAGCAGTGGGTGGCCTGCTTTTGAAAATAGTCAGATCCCTCTGCCTCCTCCCTTTGGAGGGAAGCACCTGGTTCCTGCACTGTCAGGGCATAAAAGATGCCCCCAACATGCACACACCCATATCCACACCCAAATATATTGCACTTTTCTTTGAATTTGAATTGTAAGTCGCCTTGAAATAAAATCCTGCCTGAAAGGCACAGGATCAATATACTAATAAAATGTGTCCACCCAAACCCACCTTGGGCTCATGGAATTAATTCTGCAGCCCTCTGGTTTGTGGTGTATCAGTTCCTCATAGACTTTGCTATCTCCTATGTAACTGGAGCTGCCTTTCCCACTTCTCTCCAGTCAGTTTTCTTTCTCCTACTGCTGACTGAGATAAGGTTGGAGAAGCAGTTGGTGCAGTTCAAAGCCATTTGAAACCCCTCTCTCCTTGTATCATAGGGTTATGGAGAGAAGTTTAGTCATTTAAGTCAGGATCACTGCCTCTAAGGCATTACATCATGTTTGTGATACCTGGCTTAGAGAGTAATAGAAACATGGGTCTGGAAAGGGATCACTACTCTCTTTTGTGGCAGCACCACATGTAAATGCATCCCTATGTATTAAGAGAAGGGAGGGAGAAATTTGATTCAGTTCTCATATAAAAGCAAATCTACCTTATTCAAGAGTAATGCACAAAAATGCACTAGGAGGAACTACTTTGCAAAAATCCGTGAATTAGGCAAAATCACATGCAAGTATGTATGTTAAGATAATTTGCACTAAAATGCTATTGAATTTTCATGGGGACTTTTTCTTTTCTTTTCCAAAAGAAGAATGTAAACTGTTGTAGAAATGTGGGGAACTAAATTTAAGATTGGAAAGATGAGAAACTGAAATGGACGGATTCACCCATCCCTGACTAAGAGTAGACTCCCACTCCAGGCATAGACAAACTCCCGCCCTCCAGATATTTGGGACTACAATTCCCATCAACCCTAGCTAACAGGACCAGTCATCAGGGATGATGGGAATTGTAGTCCCAAACATCTGGAGGGCTGGAGTTTGCCTATGCCTGTTCTAGTTAATATAATCTCCAGGTATAGGGTGGTATATAAATTCAATAAATAAAAATAAAGAAATGCCAGCTTCAAACTCCCACTCAGCCATGAATCTGATACCAGACTGGAGGCAAACAAGTTGCTTTGACATAGTGTAATCTGAGGCCCTGCAGTCCCTGCATTGGTAGGTACCAATAAAAAGCAGAATCCACTTACTTATAGGGCTACATTTTGTCTTGGACCCTTGGATTCCTGTATCACTCAGATCTTGATCTAAGTTGGAATTTGTCCCTATGGATCCTGCTGCCTGAGGTGGTCACCTCACTTTGTGTCATGGCCTGCTCAGAAGGCTTCCAGTGTATCTTCCTGAGTGCCTCTGTTGGCCATTAGCAGAAAGCATGAATGGAGGCACTCATCTGGGGTTCCAGCTACCTACTTGGGCATACAGTTGATGGCTCTGGGATTTTGAGAACAGTATTTTTTCTGCATGTTCCCCTTACTCAGTACCTCAACAATTTGGCTTATCTGAGCATGGGACACCTGGGGCTGTATCCAACTAAGTTTTACTCAGACTGGACCCATTGAAATTAATGGACTTATGTCATATTCATTTCATTAATTTCAGTGGGCCTACTCTTGAGTAGAATTAGTATTGGATACAACCCTTCATCTACATTAGTACAGTGGTACCTTGGGTTACAGACACTTCAGGTTACAGACTCTGCTAACCCAGAAATAGTACCTCAGGTTAAGAACTTTGCTTCAGGATGAGAACAGAAATCGCGGCATGGCAGCATGGCAGCGGCAGGCGGCCCCATTAGCTAAAGTGGTACTTCAGGTTAAGAACAGTTTTGGGTTAAGAACAGACCTCCAGAATGAATTAAGTTCTTAACCCGAGGTACCACTGTATATGTATCTAAACCAGAATTGAGACAGAATGCTTAGAAGACTTGTTTTTTTCTGAGAAGGTGACTAAGATTTTAATATCTCTCATCCACCCTGCCCCTTAATAAAAAGATCAGTTTTAAAGAATTTTATCTGAATGTTTACATGCCTCTCCACTCTTTGTGAGAGGCAACTTGTGCATGTATCTGATTTGAATAATTCTTCAATTCATGCCATATCAGTGAATTTTGTATGCACGCGCACACAAACATACATTTTTCAGGAGCTATGCAATCATAGTTGCAGTTATGCATTTGTCATCAAATGTATTTCTTTGCTTAAAATAAACAATGTAATATGTTATTTGTTTTCTGAAAAGTAAAATTAAAATTAAAACCTCCTCCCTTTAAGCCTTGAGTCCTTTACTTTTAAATGGCAGTGGGATTGTGGCAGTAGTCTAGGGGGCAATAATGGGAAGGGAGTGTGCATTTATTTCCTTATCATGGATTTATTTGTTTGTTGATGCTTTAACTGAGATTCCTGCATTGCAGGGGGTTGGACTAGATGGTCCCTGTCAACTGTACAATTATACAATTCCATTATTCTGTGATTTTTTAATAGTTTCCTGATGCCAAACCCTCAAGATAACATACAATCAAGTTAGATAAAAATATCCAACAACATCAATACAGCTTTTTAAAACAACAACAACAAAGAATAAGAAGGGGGAATGAATAGCAGCTAAAGTCAGTAGGGGAGCCAGTGGTCACGCCCACAGCATACATTTGAAGAACTATTGTGCCACTTTTAACAGTCATGGCCTCCCCCAAAGAATCCCAGGGGGTGATTTGCAATGTGTGTGTGTGTGTGTGTGTGTGTGTGTGTGTATTCTAACAACTCTAAGCACCCTTAGCAAACTGCAGTTCCCAGGAATATTTTGGGGGACTAATGACATTAGAGTGCTTTTAAATGTATGCTGTGAATATGTCCTCTGAATCAAAGCCACAGGACAGGCATACGAAACCAAAGAAGTTCTCCTGCCTGATTTCAAGTTTGTTGGAGGGACACTGTTGCAGGCACTTTTCAGATGCATGTCAGCAATAAAGGCTAGATAGCTTTATGTTATAAAGCTATATGGCCAGGCTGCCCTTGTGTGTTTTTTTGTTTGTTTGCTTGCTTGTTTGAGCAGTGATTACTCAGATTCCTGCAGATATATACTCTCCCTACCTCCTTTCTATACCCCAATTTCCTTCCCTAGCTTCTGTATTCATTGTCTCACGTCCTCCAGACTGTTAGTATTTTCCCAGAAGGGTTCCAGTCCATACTGGAACTTTAGATTTGCACATTTTAGATGGATGAATGGGCTGTACTTCCCTAGCTCAACAAATCTACATTTATTTATTTATTTATTCATTCATTCGTTCGTTCGTTCGTTCGTTCGTTCATTCATTCATTTTAGATTTGGGGAGTGACAGTGAAATGCATTGAAAAGTGTGAGATGAACAAGTGATTAACAGAAAGATGTGTAAGCGCCCCACAAGTAAGTTATGATGAATGCTCATTGTCATCTAACTGCCCTGCAAACAAATCAGAACAAATGTTCAGTAAAGACTTAATATAATCTAACATCCCTGCAAGCTTTGTGCAAGCAAATCAGGGTGGATGCTGAATTAAATAGGTTGACAGAAGGGGCCCTCTGTCTGCCTATTTATTCCAGTAGTGGGCTGACTCCCCCCCCCTTTTCCTGTTTGTCTTCTGATGGATGGGTAGGTTATTGATTCATCCCTCTCATTGTGTGTCTGTGTGACACACAAATGGATATATATTTTAATAAGTAAATTTTTGATACACCCTGTTCACTTCTTCTGCAGCAGGCACAGTATTCCAGAAAAAAGTGAAGTGTGTGTAGAATCGCTCAAAACAAGCAGCCCTTTAGAAGATCCCTGGGGCATGGAATGTGGCAGAAAAAGGCCTGGTTTGTCTCCTTCATGCACATCAGTCTCTTCCCCATGTGCTCAGAGGCTTTGCCTGGAGAACCTGCCAGCCGTTTTCTCCAAAGCAACCTTTTGTTCTCAGCTTCCTCTGGGTATGGCAGTCAGCCCTCTCCTGTTTCATTGTCACCTGCTCTTGTCAGACCTTCATATTTAAATAATAATCCTTCTATCGTATCAAACGGTTCAATGGAAGAATCCTGCTTGATACATAACAGCCCTTTCTCTGTTTTCTTTCACTGTGGCAAAAGAAGGAGAATGCCAGCTTGTTCATCTCATTTGAACACTTGGTTTCCCTCTCGTCTGTTCTCACTCACTCATACTCTGACGAGGTTAATATTTAATACATCCAGCTGCTCAGTCAAGTCCACCAAGCCTTCTGCCTTAGTGGTTGCAGCACCAGTGACAGTTTTCACCTTGCTTGAAAAGGGTGACCCTACTTTACTTAGGAAAGTACTGTTTATGTATGCAACAACAGCAGCAAGAATACTGTTTGCCTAGGGATGGAAAGAAGAAAGAGCCCCATCGAAAGGAGAATGGATAATGAAGATGATGGACTGTGCAGAGATGGCAAGGCTGACTGGGAAGATCAGGGACCAAGAAGATAATAAATTTAATAGAGAATGGCATAACCTTGTAGAATATATTAAAGAACGCTGTAAAAATCTAAAAACGTTAGCAGGATTGACATAGCAGTTGTAATTTAAAATAACAAAGGATAAAAATGAAGTACAATAATTTGGATAAATGCAACCAGATGCAGTTAAAAGGAAGATACATTTTGGAAGCCAAGAGAGGGGTGGAGGGACGTCCGGGGGTTCAGGGAACCCCATAAAGGTACTGATATGGACTATGGTTTAATGTAAACATCTGTTTTAAAAAATTGTGGTTTTTCTTCTTTTTGAAACTTTGAAAATATTTTTTTAAAAAGGAAAAAGATAACGGTGACCCTTTCTCTATCCAGCTGTTGCCACCAGACTCTGCCACTCTCTCAGTGTTATTCTTAGCCTTTAAAGTGCTAGACTGTCATGAACCTGGTTATCTTAAAGGCCTCCTTCTCCCATATGGACCCTTCTGTGTTTTAAGACACTTTTGCTGACTCTGTTCCTTTATGTGAGCAAGCATGAGAGATAGGGCGATCTTAGTGGTGCCATCTGGAACACCTTCCTGATGGAGATTTGACAGGCTCCCTCTTTGCTGTCTTTTAGACAGAAACTGAAAGCCCCCACACCTTTTAAGGTAGACTTTTAAATACAGGGTTTTACAGGTTTAGAGGGTCAGTCTGAGTGATCCTGGGTATTTGTTTAGAATCTAGTAGAAGAGGCTGCTGAACCAGTCAGACAAGTTTGATAATGGTATTACCTGGCCAGATAAGTACCATGATTTACATATCCAAGACACATAACTGGGCCTTTTCTTACCACACCTGGTTATCATTTTGGGATGGGGAATAAAAGGGTGTGTGTGTGTGTGTGTGTGTGTGTGTGTGTGTGTGTGTACAGTATGTGAGGTTTGGGGGGGGGTTAGCTGATGCTGGAAGCTTGAGATCCCTGGAACCCTAATGGGTTAGCAAGATCTGCTGGGGCATTAATGGGGTGAGCCCCTCTATCCTATGCTCAGGTGGATATATGTGTAAATAAAACCATGTATGCTAAAGACACCACAGTCTCCACTGACCTTTATTCCAAGGAAATAGAACCCTGAGTGAGCTGAGGCACTCCTGGAGTCTCTCTCCACTCAGATATCGGGGTGTATGCAACAAGGTGATTTCTGAAACTGGTTTGTTTATTTGTGCTTCTTAAACTAGTGGTGCTGTTCTTTCATTCAATTAAAACAGCACCAGAGCAGCACATGGAAACTAGATTAGCATGTTGAGAGGGAATTGCTAGTCTAAAACTCAATCACTCTATTTTTCTGTGTGCAGGGAATTGAGGCCCCATGTGTAGTTGTGGATTAACTTGATAGTTTATCACCTCTGAAAGAAAAGCCTCTTGTGCTCTTTATATCTGGCAGCAATACAAAGAACAGAAAAAGAACAAAAAAAAACCCCCACCCTCCTCATATAAGTAGCTTTAATTTCATCCCCTTTAGCTTCACCAGTGGGCATGCTGAGCTAGTTTTAACAGCACCTTTCTCCTCCAAGGGAAGAAGCAATGCTGTCAACCTATTTCGAAACCATCAATGACCTTCTCTCCTCCTTCGGGCCAGTTCGAGACTGCTCGCGCAACAATGGTGGCTGCACCCGAAACTTCAAGTGTGTGTCAGACCGCAAAGTGGATTCGACGGGCTGTGTGGTATGTACTCCTCTGAATTCCTCAGAAAGAGAAACAGCATATGAAGCTAGGGGATGGAGAAAATGATTTGGTTAATACTGGGGTTCAGATCCTACCTAGGGTTCAGCTAGGTGATGGTATTCTGAACACGCATTGTATGCTAAGGTTGCTTGTCCAGCTTAGGGATTAGCCAGGCAGTAGCATCCTGCACATTCATTTGGGCACTGGGTTAAAGGTTCCACTTAAGGTTCAGCTTGGTAGTAGAATTGTAATTCTCTAATTTGGCGACTGGGAGTGCAAAAGTGACCTGGTAAAAACAGGGATATGTACATCCTCAGTACAACTGCTATGGATAAAAAGGTAAAGGGACCCCTGACCATTAGGTCCAGTCGTGACTGACTCTAGGGTTGCAGCGCTCATCTCACTTTATTGGCTGAGCATGACTAAACCACTTCTGGAGAACCAGAGCAGCACACGGAAACGCCTTTTACCTTCCCACCAGAGCGGTACCTATTTATCTGCTTGCACTTTGACGTGCTTTCAAACTGCTAGGTTGGCAGGAGCAGGGACTGAGCAACGGGAGCTCACCCCGTCGCGGGGATTCAAACCGCTGACCTTCTGATCGGCAAGTCCTAGGCTCTGTGGTTTAACCCACAGCACAAGTGTAATTAATTAAATGTTAAAGCTTCCAACAGAAAGTGCTTATTGGTATCCTGGCTTCATCACTTTTTTGACATGATTTAGACATCACTGTGCACAAATTCAAAGAGTTTCTTTCTCCAGGTCCTTGCAAATCTCCCTCTTCCTCAAAAAGATTCCATTTTTGGACTAGATGACCCTCAGAGTCCCTTCCAACTCTTCAGTGCCATTATTTTTTCTCTTCCCTCCTCCCTGCAACAAGCAAAGTGTTGGAAACATCAGACTGATCTGGATTTGGTTACTGAGGATATTTATGTCACTGATAATGTACAAAGTTCCTTAAATCAAACAGTTTTATTTTTTCAGTGACTGTTTCTCCCATTGTCCCCCCCCCCCCCGCCCCAATTTGTCTGACACTTTACCCTACAATCTCTTCCTTTCAGATATTGTCATCTGGGTGGAGAGAGAGGGATGACGACTGTACTGGACCACCTCTAGAAGTCAATATGCATTATGACACTAGAAGGGATTCATGGAATCCTCAAGTTGGAAAAGGTGGGGAGAGTCATCTAGTCCAACCCCTGCAATGCAGGAATCTGGGGCTCACACCTACAACCCTGGGATTAAGAGGCTCATTCTCTACGGACTGAGCTACCCCAGTCAGAAGGAACTGATGATAAATATGGCAGCCCCACCTCCCTATTTACATTGTGTGAGGTGCTGATAGTGGGAATTGAAATCCATGTCATCCAGCAGGGATAGGAGTCCTCCCTCCCCTATCCTCCCTCAAAATAGCTGCATCTGTACTGAAAGGGATGCAGACTTCATGAGCCTGATGGTGCCATTTGTGTGTGAAAAAGAGTTTGCAAGCAAAAACACCTACACATCCACACACACAAAGTATTAGAAAAGGTGTGTATGTATATATTGAGGTGTGTGTTTTTCCTCCAGTTCTCTCTGTTTTCAATTGTTATCTCTGAAGAGCAAACACTTTCACAGATTTGATGCCTAGTGCACACTTCTCGGCATTTGGTAGAATGATGCAGCCTGAAGTCACAGAAGTCTACGTTTGCCATCTTTCTCTTTTCATTCCTTCAGCCCCCTCTCTTCCATTTTGAAATATTTGTTTGAGGTGGGATAGGGAAGCAGATGAGGCCAATCCTTTCAGGAGAGAAACACCCATACATTTTGCCTCTGTTGCCATGGAAAGGTCTCTCCTGTACCACTTGCTTGGGTGTGCCTTTTCTTCTTCTCAGTCTGTGCCCTGGCCTGTGGTGATCCCACTCCTGGTATTCAGCACTAATTGCATACATAACAATAATAAAAAAGTTGCATTCTCTCTGACTTCAGTGCAGTTTCTGTGCAATTGATATCATACCTCCAGACATGTTTTTCTTCCAAGCAAAATTTCTCACTTTCTCTTTGCACCCAGCCTGTCACATCATTATTTTCAAACTCACTCTATCTTTTTGTGTGTGAGAGAGCGAGAGAGCACATCTACAAGATGCTGCCTGTGATTTGGCTGAAGCTGGGAGTAACAACAAAGTGCATCTGACTGTCTGTCTCTCCTCCCACTTCCAGCATCTCTCTCTTTCTCTATAGAGCTTGGGCTGCCATCTGGTCAATGCTATACCTGTCTCACTCTTCCTTGCTAACTTGTTATTTTTTCTTTCTTTAAAAAATCTCTACCTCAGTGCTAGACAAAAGTTATTTAAATATGTAGATTCAATTTTATTTCAACCCTTTGGGTAGCAAGTCCCTCACACAGAAAGAAATTTGGGGGGAGTAGGGTGGGGAGGAAGGATGGGAAATGAGTGGCTGGCTAAGCAGTGGGTGGATTCCAGGCAGAAATCCTCCAAGGCAGAAATAGCCAACGTGGTACCCTCCATATGTTGCTGGATTGTACCGTCAACTAGCCATGCTGGATGGGGCTGATGGGAGTTGTAGTCCAACAACATCTGGAGGGCACCATATTGGCTACCCCTGCAGTAAGGGGCAAAACTCTCCAAAATTACTGAAGACAAATGGGTATTTTTAATGGGAAGCAAATGAGTGGAGAGGCATTTAATGTCTAGCGTCTTTCAACAACGTTCTGAAGTGAAGCTGCATTCCTGAATTCCTACCACCTAGTCCTCTGCTATGTGCAGATCCAGACCCAGGCCTTGGGTTTCATAGTAAAGATAAAGGTACCCCTGACCATTAAGTCCAGCCATGAACGACTCTGGGGTTGCGCGCTCATCTCGCTCTATAGGCTAGGGAACTGGCGTTTGTCCGCAGACAGCTTCTGGGTCATGTGGCCAGCATGACTAAGCCACTTTTGGCGAACCAGAGCAGTGCACGGAAATGCTGTTTACCTTCCCGCTGGAGCGGTACCTATTCATCTACTTGCACTTTGATGTGCTTTTGAACTGCTAGGTTGGCAGGAGCAGGGACCGAGCAACGGGAGCTCACCCCGTTGTGGGGATTCGAACTGCCGACCTTCTGATCGGCAAGCCCTAGGCTCTGTGGTTTGGACCACAGTGTCACCCACGTCCCTTGGGTTTCATAGAATAGCTACTAATTATTAGTTCTCATTAATAGAATCTAGAATGTGAAAGTTCTTCTTTCCCACACAGTCATCCACATCTGTTTCCAGTGTTCAGAATGAAAGTGTCAATGCTTATGCAGCCAGTATAGCACTATCCTTACACATGAAGGAGACATCAGTAGGCCTGGGGGTGCAAAAAAATGCACACGCACACTATTTAGAGGAGGGGGTATGAAAGTGGGGAAGTTCGGGGGGGAATGCAGCACAGTGAGCTGTATTCTGTAGCCCACTGATTGTCAGCTGGGGAGGGGGGTTTGCATGTGTATTATATGGAACAGCCACATCCAGAGCATATATTTAAAACACTATCATACCATCTTAACAGTCGTGGGGAATTTTTGGGAACTGTAGTTTGTTTAGGGTGCTAAAAATTGTGACTCTGTTAGGTCAGCATCCTCAACAAGCTACAGTTCCCAGAATTCTTCATGAGTGATAAAGTGGTATAATGCTGCTTTAAATGTATGCTGTGGATATGATCAGAGTGTCTAGGATTCTGAATAGGGAGCACTCTACATTACAACATCTTGTTGCATGTTTCACTTGTATGACTACATCTGTTAGACTTCAAGGTGCCACAAGACTCAACAGGTTAACAGAGCCATCCTTCTAATTCTTTTTTTAAATAAGTTTTTTCTTGGATTTTACAAAGTAATATTTACATTCACAATCATAGATTTTTTTTAAAAAAACCAAATAAACGAGATTCTTCCAAATCTTTAAACTTCCCTCCACCCATCCATGGGTTCTTTATTTAACCTTTTCTACTGCATATCATACGTCACTCCAATTTCCCAGTTATCCATTATATCCAAAGTCTTTGTTACCTTACAAGAGTTGTTTTATTTTTTTTAAATAAATGTTTATTGAGGTTTTACAAATCAAAAATTTCATCGTTTCAGATAGAGTATTATCATGAATAAAGCTCACATAAAAAACAGAAACACCAGAAAAACAGAGATATATAGCAAAAAAACAGAAAACAGAAAAACAGAAGAAAAAGAAAAGAGAAAAATCCACTTTCTTATATTAACAAAATTCCATACCCCTCTGTCTTGACCTCCTCACATCCCCCTTTTTTGTGTTCCTCTTTATTCCAATCAAATTCAGCAAATTCAAACCCTTATTTAAAACCGTACTTAAATTTATATTCTTCTAATTATTATGTCCCAATTTTTCATTATTTTAGCCCAATCCTCATTTTATATACTGTGACATAATATTATTCTGTTCATAACCCCTTCTCCTTTTTAACATTCTTCTTTTCATTCACATTAAACCAAATCCCACAAACCCTATTACCTTCACTTCCCACATCATATTAACACTCAAACATTTTGCAGTGTTTTTGTAAATAGTCCTTGAACTTTTTCCAGGCCTGTTCCATCAGTTCTTCTCCCTGGTCACAGATTCTGCCAGTCATTTCAGCCATCTCCATGTAGTCAATCACTTGCATCTGCCATTCTTCCACGGTGGGTAAATCTTGTGTCTTCCCTTACAAGAGTTGTTTTAAACCTGCTAACGAGTTCAAATGTTTACAGTGGTCTTCCAAATATAGTCTAAATTTCTCCTGTTCTTTATTAAAGTTTTGGTCTTCCTGATTTATGATTTTCCCGGTCATTTTTGCCATTTCTGCACAGTCCAGCAATTTGTTCTGCCATTCCACTCTGGTAGGGACCTTGTCATCTTTCCAGCTCTGGGCTATCAGCATCCTAGCGGCTAGCATTGCGTACATGAATAGTCTTTTCTGCTCCTTCAGTAATTCTGCACCTGTAATTCCTAACAAAAAAGCTTCTTCTTTCTTTTTCCTTTTTTTCCTTTTTTGCAAACATAATTTTAAACATTCCCCCCCCACCCCAGTTCATTATATATCATTTCCCAGAATTCTTTTATTACCTTACAGAGCCATCCTTCTGAAATTGGTCCTAACTGTGGTGGTCAACCTGTGGCTGGCTTTATCGCTTCAGACTACAGGTGGGGTGGGGCTTACATATTTAAGTGATCCTTCAAACCACAATATATTTAAAAATGTTAAATCTTTGCATGTAGAAATCCAGCATGTCATAAGGAAGGAGTCTTTAAGAGTCTTCTCCCTGACATGCTAGCTTTCTCTGCGTAGGGCTGTGTTTAATATGGAGATGCAGTCTTTCATGCAAGCCCCACCTGCAGTCTCAGGTGACATTAGCAACCCAGGTAGAGGTAGACCACTTCAGTGCAAAAGGGTCCTGAGAAGGGGAAAGTACAGAGCTGGAAGTTTTAACATCCAGAAAAGGAGAAATTGTTAAACTAATTGCTAATTTGGAAACAGGAGGGAGAACCGTTGCCAGGTTTTATAAATCAGCAACAATGATGCTGGATAAACTCCCATAGATACACTGTGTTTTTTTATTTTTAGTGAAAAATATATGTATATCTGGCACCTGCAATATTAAATTATAACTAAGGAGAATCCCTTGTTCTGCTGAGGCCTTCATTTCTGAGCTCTGCACATTGGTTGCCTCAGGGGGACGCTTAGCGAAATGTAGGATATTGTGACTTGTGCTAAGATGCTCAAGAGACAGTTGAGTTTGAACATCTGAAGCTAAAATAATGATGGATTGGTCTTGTAAAGGGCATAAAAAAACAGATAATGTGAGAGGAGGAAATAGAGGTTTTTATTAAGGAAAACATTTGTAGTGTGTTGCCTTGGGAAGAGTTGTTACTTTTGGAAAGCAGGGGAAGTATTAATGCAGAAGCTGCTAATAGGAGCCACAGGACAAGATTTAAAAGTTCTGCAAATATTGGTCTTCCAGGGACATTGAAACAGTGAGGAATATGAGGATAAAAGTTACTATGTGCAGAGGTGGTTCACACCTGCCCTTTCATAAAAAGAGCCCTGCTGTGAATCACATCAAACCCACCTCCCTGAAACCAGTTGTTATTCAGAGGAACAGAGCTAAAATAAGATGCAATCAAAGCCATTCCTTGCTGATAGACCTATCACCCTCCATGAACTTATCTAATCTCATTTTAAAGCTTTCTCAATCAATGGCCCTCAGCACCTTGTGGCATTGTGCATCAATCTCATTTGGTAACTCCTAAGTTCCCGTATTAATGGAGATTCATCAACTTTATCTATGCTGTACATGAAACAAAAAGCAACAACCCCCAGTCATATCGCTCTGTTGATGTTGCTTTTTCCAAGCTATGTCCAAATGCTCCCAAGCAAGCCC
Organism: Podarcis raffonei; assembly: GCF_027172205.1. Lineage (NCBI taxonomy): Eukaryota > Metazoa > Chordata > Lepidosauria > Squamata > Lacertidae > Podarcis > Podarcis raffonei. Next base: position 7,645,033 of record NC_070621.1, read on the forward strand.
CTTCCTTGGGTCAAGCTCATGGTAGGTGACCAGTTCAAGGCTGGAAGGTGAAGGAAGGAGGGACTCTGGTCACATGGCTTTCGCCCAAGAATTATAGAAACTGTAGTTGAAAGCTCCACGTTCTAGATCTGCTTCAGAGGTGGCACGTAGAGAAAAGCTTCAGATGATGGCTTCAGGATTTGGATATTAATTATAAATCATGTCAGGCCTAGGTCATGGGAACAGCCTGTTGGATAGCCCTATGACCTATCTAGTTCAGCAGCCTGTTTTCACAGCGACCACCCAGGCGCCCAGCAGACAGAAACTGGCATTCAGAAGCATGGCTTCCTCTGATCATGGAGGCAGAGCACAGCCATCATGACTGACAGCCATTGATAGCCTTTGATATCCTCCAGGAATTTCCTTTATCCTCATTTAAAGCCATCCCAGCTGGTAATGGCCTTGGCAGCAACCATAGTTTAATATTGATTGTTGAGCTTTGGCTGTGCTATTTCTCTTTCTTTCTTTCTTTCTTTCTTTCTTTCTTTCTTTCGGGGTGGGGAATAGCATTATATGTAAAGGATGTCCATGTCCTGGAGCATGGAAAGCAGATGACCTTACAGACTCAAGACTACAACGATGCCTTCCTAGAGCAGATTACCAAACATTCAAATAGGAGAGATATAATAGTCATGAGAGACTTCAACTTCCTTGATATCTGTTGGGACTCAATCTCAATTTCTGCCAAGAATGTAAGATCTGACAAATGTCCAGGGCCTAATGAGCTGCATGCGAGGGTACAAAAGGAGCTTGCAGATGTAATTTCAGAGCCTTTGTCTATAATCTTTGAGAATTCTTGGAGAACAGGTAAGGTCCTGCAGACTGGAGGGGGGCAAATATTGCCCCCATCTTCAAAAGGGGGGGGGGGAGTAGTCTCAGGTAACTAGCGCTGGTGGGCTTGACATTAATAACAGGAAAGGTCCTAGAACAGATAATTCAACAGTAAGTCTGTGAACATTTAGAAAAGAATGCTGTGATTACTGAGACTCAGGATGGGTTTCTGAAAAGCAAGTCATGCAGATGGATCTCATTTCTTTTTTAGATAGAGTTATGAGCTTGGTGGATCAGGGGAATGCTGTGGATGTAGTGCATCTTGATTTCAGTTAGGCTTTGAGGAAGTCCTCCATGATATTCTGTTGAGGAAGCTGGTAAAATGTGGGTTGAACGAGGTAATTGTTAGGTGGATTTGTCACTGGTTGATGGACCGAACCAGTGGTTCCTTGTCATCCTGTGAAAAAATGACAAGAGGGGTGCCTCAAGGTTCTGTCCTGGACCCATTGTTGTTCAACATCTTTATAAACGACTTGGGTGAAGGAATTGAGGGGATGCTCATCAGTCTCCCTCAGCAAGTTGTGGACTTTCCTTCCTTGGAAGCTTTTAAGCAGCTGTTGGATGGCCATCTGTCATGGATAGTTTAGCTGAGATTCCTGTGCTGCAGTGGGTAGGACTACATGATCCTTGGCGTCCCTTCCAACTCTACAATTCTATTATTCTGTTTCTGTGTTAAGCCTCAGCATGCCATCCAATTCTGGCCCCAATCATGCAGCAAGGCTTGTTTCATCCAGGGGTGTAGCATGGGTGGGGGCGGTGTGCAGCCAGGGCAATTTCCCCCAGCACATTTTGGGTGGGGCATTTTGGCCACTTATGCCCCCCTCCCTGAGCCAGCCCTGCACAGTTTTGTCTGGGATCTTATCAGATCCTAGCCTCACAAAGCAGCTTGGGGAGGGCAGCATGAGAAGGACCATAGTTTTGCAAAGGTGAGGTTGGGATTGAAGGGCACATGCCTGTTGCATTCTTCTCCTGCATCCTCTCTGAGTGTTTACTTGGCAGGGTGCAGAGGGTAAATGGAGCCAGCTGCACCAAGGCAGCCCTAAAATACTCCATGGCTGGTTTCATCTCCTACATTGTCAGCTGCCTAAACCCCCAAAGCTGGCACCTTGCTGGCTCCTGTTGTTTTTTTAAGGATGCTGGTAATTTGATAAGGAGGTTGTTTGATATGCAGTGAAGCTGATCCATAGTAGTAGCAGCAGCTGTTTTCCTTTGATATCAAATGGTGCTAACAAGGTACTAAAGAGGGAACTTTGTCTAGTTCCCAGCATCCCTCAGCAGGCTGTTTCCTTGCAGGTGATGGTGTTTCTCTAATGTAGCAGTAAACTAAAGTCACTTAGTGGTGTATTTATTGCACTGGTGAATTATTATTATTTTGCACCAGTGGAATGTTGTTCACCAGAAAATGCACAAAACAATAACTTTGTTGTGGAATGTGTAGCACAAGTTCATGCTTGTGCAACTGCCACATTGGATTCCTCTTCTGTAGGAGTCATTGTGCTATTAGACAGACAATGCTTGATCTAGGCCCATGCTTTATTCTTTTTAATTCAAGTCCACTTAACACCCCCTATTCTTATTTATTTTTCTACAAGAGGCTACTATAACTTCCGTCCCTAAAGCTTTTTTGTTGCTGCTTCAACCCCCCTCCCTTCTTTCTTTACTATCAGGTGTTTTTGAAGTAAGTGCCAGGAGCATCTCCCCAGCACATTTATTAGCACTGCCAACAAAATGGTTTGTAATATTTAGAGGGTGTGATAGAATATTTGAAAAGGCAGCAATTTACGCTCCACGGAAACACTCTTTTTCAAGTGTAATAATGAAGAAAGGAGCTGAGCTTAATAATAATAAAAAAGTGAAACCTTTTAGGCAATTAAGCTCACTTATTTTCCTTTCCATGTTGGGAAAGAGTGTCAGTAATGAGGCATTTCTCATCTTTTGAATGTAGAGCCTGTATCATCAGCCTTTGTTGTTAATGAGCTTTGTATCTCCTGGAAGTAGTGGAAATAAACAGGCAATGGTTCAGATGTTTGTTTTCTGGAGCAAATGGCCCAATGTATTTCACATCTTGGACTCATTTAATCTTGCTTTCCAAGTCCTAAATACCTTCAGTTCATTTACCATGGCAATGACATCATTTGGAATAACCACCAGATTCCTGGCTATCAGATAGGAGGCACAAAGGCAACATTACAGGAGGGAATTTTGGACTATGGTTCCTTCGTTTTTTTCAATCTGCCAAAACCAACTGTCCCTTCACATGTTCTCCCAATCACATGAGAACCACTTTTGCTCCTGACAGAATAAGGTAAGCTGCCTACACCAAGTCAGGTTATTGGGCCTACCCCCTATACTGATTGTTGTTTGCACTGGCTGACTGCAACTCACCAGGGTTTCACAGGCATTTTAGAACAGCTCTGCCTGGGCTTCTTTGGGATCGAACATAGGAATATGTGGATGATTTGACCACACAAGTGGGACCTGATTGTATGGGGGTTTTTTTACAGAATCAGCACCGTCTGCCCTTCCAGCAGGCTGACAGTTTTGTGGGGAAGACCCACGCAGTCACCACTACCACTACTCTGCCTATGTAATTGGATTGTTTGAATGTTTCCCCAGTCATGTGCAAGCTGCTTGTTCAAGATGACATGTGTAGCTTTGGGAACTCTAGGATTCTCTTCCCATTTGTGACCTTGAAGAGCATCCTTCTTAATGGCTGCTCTGCTGCAAGAAAAGTGGACAAGTTAGAAATGGCAACCTCTTACTCAGCACATCTGTACTTGTGTGCATTTATAGGATTTTTTTGCTGACTGTGGGGACAAAAGCACAACCATATCTCTCTTCTCCATCCTTTTCTCTTTTTTGTACTGATGGCAAGGCAATGATGAAAGATCAAGCTTAACCACCACCACTACCCCTGCTCCAATGTCTAAAAAAATAATAATGCAGGTAAACATTCTGAGTGAGCATTCTGAGCACTCCAACTCATTTGCCTGTTGTTTCACTATTACGTGGGTACAATTTAGTTATTTGATTAGGAGGAGGGAATACCTTCAAAGCTCTGAGAATGTGCTTGAGGAGGAATTTATATCTGTGCATTGGAGATTGATTGTGTGCCCTTGTGCCTTATCCATTCTCTGTTTCATCATTTGGGACTTTTGGGTTTTGAGAATAGGCAAGTAAGAGGTGATGTGGTAAAAGTTTTTTTGGTTTTTGTTTTAATTATGCATTGCATGCAGGAAGTGGATAGAGGAAAGTTTCCCTGCGTCTCTCTCTCTCTCTCTCAACACTAGTACTCCTGGACATCCAGTGAAACTGGAAAGTACTTCTTCATGCAGTGCATAGATACCTATGGAACTTTCTCCCACAGGAAACAGTGATGGTCCCCAACTAAGGTGACTTTAAATGAGGATTAGACTAGATACATGGAGGACAAGGCTATCAATGGCTACTGCCATGTTGGCTATGTTCTGTCTCCATTGCCAAAGGCATTGTTGTTGGCATCTGTCTGTTTCGAGAGACAATGGAGTGTGCCTCAGGGGAGGGGAGTCAAACTACTGTGTTAAGCAGCACCGAAGTGACCTCTCCAGGGTGCAAGCCTGGGCAGTGTGTATGAAGGTCCTGGGCTGCCCAGGAGACAAGACCCCACCCCCCAGCCTCACTGATGTGGTCCAAAGGAAAGCTCAGCTGCAGGAGTTGCCAGAAGGAGGCATACAAAATACCACCCCACCCTTTGTGTAGTGTTAACTCCTTTCTTCTTCTCTCAAAGATGTCCCTCAAGGCAGCCAAGGTTCAAGATCAGAGTTTTCCTTTGTCTGTGAATACTAGTTGCTGGGAAGTGCCGATAGGCAAAGTACTGTTGTGTTCAGGTTCTGCTTCCGGGCTTCTCATAGGCATCTGGGTAGCCACTGTGAGAATAGGATGTCAGCTTCGCCTTTGAGCCAGTGCCAACAACTGGGCTCAACCTCTTCAGCCCTGACTGGGCCAGGCGAGCTGGGAAAGCACTCCCAGAGACCTTCCACTGCAGGGAGCAGGTCTAAGTGCAATGGACTCACAACTTAGAGCTGTGAGCACCAAACTCAGTTTCAAAAGTCAGCGGAGCACAGCAGAGTATGAACCATACGAACGACAGCTCTGAAGTATAACTTCTTTTATTCTCTACAGCTACTGCATTAACTAAAGACTAATCGGAGACGCTGGACTGCATGAGTGTTACAGCTGCTTGAGCTATATACAGATAACACTCAGACTCCTTTGACGTCAGGCTGGAGCAGAAGAAGCAATGAGCAAAATCCGCCCCCTCCTTTCTGAAACATTGTCAGCAGATTCTTGCAATGGGAGGGGTGAAATATCCTCATAGGATAGGCCTAGGACTAGATAGGCCTTTCGCCAGGCACAACAGACTCTTCTTATGTTCTCCATTCTCACTCAGTTTGCCAAGGGATTTTTACAAGTGAACATGAGTAACCTAAGAACTTAAGCAGAGCTTTGCTAGATCAGCCTCAAAAGCATTCATCTAGTTCCAGCTACACTGTCAGGGCTGGACACCGGTCAGACCCTGGACAGAACACAGGAAGCATAGTTTGTGAAATTAACTCTTTAGTCAAGGAAATGGCATATAACTTAGGAATACTTCCTAGTAGATCTTGCCCCTATGGAACAATTGCCATGGCTGAGGGTTTCCCCTTCCTCTGCAATGCTCTAAGTCTCTGCTCCCAGATGTTGCCCAAGCAGTCTCAAACTACACCTGCGCACCTATGGTTGCTGTTCTTCTCTCCTCATTATCCTGCATGTTGTTGAAGACCTGAGGGAGTAGAGTGTGCTGGTCCCGGGGGGAAGGTTACCGTTGGCATGGTCAAAGTCCGGTCCTGGGTCACGAGTCTGGGAACAGTTCACAAAGAGCGAGGCGGGGTCCGAAGCAGGAAGCCGGGCGGGGACGGGAACTCTGGAAGGACAGGTCTAGATCCGGGCAGAAGCAGGTATTCAACGACGTTGCTCCCGCAACCTAGGACCGGGCTGACTGGCCTTTATCTTCTCTGAGGCCAGGGGCGGTCCCGGCCCCCAGGAGACCCACCTCTCCTGGCCTTAAGGCGAGCACTTCTCCTGGGAGAAACCAGTTCCCTCCACCTCTCTGCCCTGAGCCTCTGCAGCTCAGGAGAGGCTGGAGGGTTACTGGACCCAGAGGGAGACTCACCTTCCCCTGACAGGGCTGGGAGAGGTGCACCTGTAGGCACTGTGTCCTCAATCACTTCCGGAGCCAGAGTGGAATCACCTGGTGCCGGCTCCTGAGGATCCGGCACAGGTGCAGGCTCTTCAGATCCAAGACCCTGCCCCAGCTCAGCCAGCCCTGGAGGCGGGGACTCCTGTGCAGGCTCTGGTTCCTCCTGTTCAGCCTCTGAATCGGATTCCCAGGCCATCACATAGAGCTTGTCACAGCTGGAGAGGGAGATTTCCAGGATTCTTCAGCAGTCCATTGACACTTCCTCTCAGCTTCAGCCTTGGAGTATGAACTGGTCCCTGCCACCGGCTCTCCTTGCTCCCTAAACTCTGTTGCCCCATCAGCTTCTGACACCCCCCCATCTTCTCCCTCTGACCACTCTTCTGTGCCCCACCACCAATCCCCTGACTCTAAGCCTTCCTTCTCTAGGGTTTTCCTTGGGGGTTCCTCAGCTGGTGCCTACCACCACTCCTCTTCATCCAGCCAGTTCCTGACATGCACACACCCTTCTGCATCCTCCACCGAGAAAGTCTAGAGATATTATCAGAGTTTAAGGGCACATTTTGTGCATGACAGGGCCAGTGAAGGGAAGGTTCCAGGGTCCTAATAGGAAGGCCTGAAGGGCCACATTCAGTCCCCCACCCCTGCTGTAGCATATTCCTGACAACCAAGCTGTGGTTTGCCCATGGCATCTGTTTCCTCAGTATGTATGGAGCGGTTTGACTTGGCTGTTTTTCTTATCTTTCCTAGGGATCAGTGAATGATTTGTCTTATGTGAAGCATTTGTTCAGACTCCTGCCTAGTTTTTCTTCTTCTCAGCTGTGTTATAGCCTGAATAAATAATGCACGCAAAACTTTGTTCTCCATACAACACGCCAGCCAGCCAGGAGAAAGCTCCTGCAGGGATGTATTGACTAAGGACGCATCATCCACGATTATCCAGAAAGAATTATTGGCTGAGGTGGCTATTGATTTTCTAATAATTTCTAGCCCTCCCCCAGACTCATGTCACCAGAGAGGCAGATCACAAATTGAACTGCAGCTGAATTGCTGCAGGATTGATTAAAACTCACAGTAATTATTGCCTCTCTACTGCTCAAGGCAGACTGATCAATGTGAGCTATAACTGATAGGGTTCTTCAGGCAATCTCAGGAAATAGGCATGAGTATCATTTGCTTTGCACCCGCAGAAGAGCAGGTATGTGGGAACAGTCAATGCTGGGCATTAAATGCTCCCTCAGAAAATGTAATTGATGTCAGAGCTAGAATATAATTCAACCAAGTATGCTCTCCCCCCCCCTTCTTTTTCTTGGTCCAGATTGTTCAGGATGAAGGCCAAAAAGTCACCAAGAAACTTTTTACAAACCATGGGAATGTCTGTTGAGTAATTAAAAGTCCATTAAATACAGACTGCATATACTAACTGAGTTGCCAGTGAATTTGCAGCCCATGCATGGCCACTGGAAAATGAGGGGATAACCAGCTTGTGTCAGGGAACCCTGGTTTGCAGAAGTACAAAAGGCAGCAGTGTAGGAGGCAGGTGGGAAGGAACAGGCAAAAACAGCAGTGGTCCAGTGAGGGCTGGACATGCCAAGTAGCCACAAACACTACACTGCAGCATTTGGTTGTGGCGCCTGCTTGTGAATTGCCTAATGAAGACAAAGGAAACAAAGCCAAGATCTAGCTCCTCAGTTTAAGGAAGAGCCTAATAGTGATAAGTTAGTGGAGGAGTGGGCACAAATAGTTCAACGTGGTGCAAGTGAAGGCTCTGTGGTGCTTCCTTGCTTTCTTGGAAGAGCTGCTGATTGGTTGTGTCACATAGGAAGGGAGCACTTGACAGTCTGTCCCAGTCTCTCCCAGCCTGTGCACAGTTATAGGATGTCTTCTGCTGACTTGTTCAACCTACTTCACAGGCCCCTGCTGTTTGGCAGAATCCCTGAAGCTTCTTGGCGCATGTGGTCCCTAGAGCTGAGATGATTAACAGCTTGCAATTAAAAGAACGAGCATTTAGAAGTACGAAATAGTTTGCAGATATTAAATTAATCATGATGATATAGGTTTATTTAACCAATAAATATATTACTGCGGGACCTGAATTGCTGCCAGTTTTCCCACCACCCAACTCTTGTGCTTTCTCTCTCTCTCTCTCTCTCCCCCCATCTCTCAGAATCACAGAGAGGAGATGTAGATGTCCCATGAAGGGGTCAGTGGTAGGGGAGTATAAGACAAACTGATCTGTGCAAACTCATATTTCCATTAATCAAGTCAGAAGAACAGGCCCTCTTTCCTCAGAACTGGCCCTCATCCAGTACACATACTGTTTGTCCCATCTATCAAGCTTTTCAGGAGTTTCACAGCTCCTCATAATTACCCTTCAAGGCAAGCTAAGGTGGAACATCTAGGTCTTACCACCTTCCTGAAACAAAAGACTCAGGAAGATGGTTCTTCCCTGTTGAGGATGAGAGACTGCAAGATGCCCGTAACTATTCAGTAAGCTTCATATCTGAATGTGTGTGTGCGCGCACACACACACACACACACACATTGCAATATGAATACAGACAGACACAGACACATAATTTTATTTGTATGTTGCCTTTCCATAGCCAAAACCATGCTCAAGGTGTCCTACAACTTGAAAAAAAAAATACATAATACAAACCTTAAAAGTAGTCATAAACAATAAACGAAACATCAAAAAGGTGCAAAACCAAACTGAACAATTTCCACATAAATCATTATAAGATCCAAAACAAAGATTCAAAAAATACCGTAATTTTCGCTCCAAAACACGCACTTTTTTGCTCCTAGAAAGTAAGGGAAAATGCCTGTGCGTGTTACGGAGCGAATGCATGGATTGGAGCCATGGCTGCCATCAGTCAAGCAAAGCGGGAGCCGCTTACACACTCGTATGAGGCTCTCGCTTTGCTTCCTTTAAAGCGACCTGGAGCTGGGGAGGAGGGAGGGAAGGAGAGTCATGGCAGCAAAGCCGGCAGCAGCCGCTTACACGGGAGGAGGGACAGACGCTAGCAAAAGTCCGTGCGCTCTCTAAACAGAGCAATGAGGCTGCAGAGGGATGGCAGGAAAGATAAAATTTAAGCAACCAGCAGCAAAATAAAACCAACCTCAAGCTCTGAGCCAGCGCAGTGAAAACCAGGAAGTAAAAAAAAAGGCTGGGGGAGGGAGGGGGAAAAAAAGCATGAGGGAGAGGGGAAAACTTCACAAATCCCCCGCTGGGACGGAGCAGCTTGTTTTCAGGCAGGATAGATTTGAGCATTGTCTGGGTCCTAGTGCCCCTACCACTTTTTTGTGCTCCATTCTATTGCTGCTGGTGGCTGCTTATCATTCAGGCTGCAAGGAGGAGCGCTTTTACACAGCTAATGGCGAATCCCCTGCAATCCAAGTCCTCCTCACTTGCTCAAATCTACTCTGCCTCAAAACAAGGAGCGGAAGGAAAAGGCTGCAAACTGTTAAATGGAAAAAAAACCCAGGCACAGGGCAAATACCTTAAGTATACCTTTAAAGCAACAGTGCTCTTTCCCTCCCTCCTCCCCGCTCAGCTCGCAGAAAAGCTCCTTCTCCACACACCCCACGCGTGCTCCTTGTCCCTTGAGTTCTTTTCCTTCCCTCCCCACTTAAAACGTGGTTACAAAGCACGGATCCACATGGATCCTCAGGATTTTTGCACTGGGTCACCCCAAATTCAGATCACATAGCATTTCCATGGCTATAGCCTGCACCAAAAAACACCCACTCACCCACTCTTTCATGGGGCCGCAATGGCGCAAAAACGTGGTTACAAAGCATGGATCCACATGGATCCTCAGGATTTTTGCATTGGGCCACCCCAAACTCACTGTCAGATCACATGTCTGTGGTCACAGCATGAACCATAAAAATCATACATCTACTGTTTTGTTTAGAATATTTTTTCCTTGCTTTCCTCCTCTAAAAACTACATGCGTGTTATGGTCAGATGCGTGTTATAGAGCGAAAAATACGGTAATAACCGCAACAAGCCCCCCCAACCCCCCCAAACAATAAAGGTAAAGGTAAAGGTACCCCTGCCCATACGGGCCAGTCTTGACAGACTCTAGGGTTGTGCACCCATCTCACTCTATAGGCCGGGGGCCAGCGCTGTCCGCAGACACTTCCGGGTCACGTGGCCAGCATGACAAGCTGCATCTGGCAAGCCAGCGCAGCACACGGAACGCTGTTTACCTTCCCGCTAGTAAGCGGTCCCTATTTATCTACTTGCACCCTGGGGTGCTTTCGAACTGCTAGGTTGGCAGGCGCTGGGACCGAGCAACGGGAGCGCACCCCGCCGCGGGGATTCGAACCGCCGACCTTTCGATCGGCAAGTCCTAGGTGCTGAGGCTTTAACCCACAGCGCCACCTGCGTCCCTCCCCAAACAATACCCCAGCCCAATAGTTTGTTCAACAGCCTCAGCTCTTGCAGCTGGAGTCAGTCAGGGCCCCTCCCTTCTAGGCAGGTGGAAAATGGCCAGCAAGGCAGGAAGCAGGTCTTCCAGGACTCTCTGCTAATATGCTTTTCAATATGCATGATATTAATTCTCTCTTACACACAGGCACAAACTGGTGGTGTCTCAGCTCACTTGTAGAATGTAACATCATTGATAAGCCTAGTGTAGTTCATGTTTTATTCAATACATTCAGGAAAGGAAGATTAAGAAATTGTCAGAAGCAGGTGCTTTTGAAAGGCAGGGAAGCAAACTGCTGGCTTGTGTTGCATTTCTAAATTTTGGTTGCTTTATTAACTGTTCCCAATAAAATACACTCAGACTTGTTCTGTAATTTTTAAATCAGTTACTCAAATTATAAATACTGTCCGTTTTCCCTTTTGTGCATAATGTCTGCTATTGCTGTTTAATATAAACAAATAAATAAGGGCTAAAAACATAATAATACTCATTGATTTAAAACATCTTTACAGTGGTAACTCGGGTTACGAACTTAATTCGTTACAGAGGTCCATTCTTAACCCAAAACCGTTCTTAACCTGAGGCGCGCTTTCGCTAATGGGGCCTCCCACTGCTGCTGCGCTGCCGCCACATATTTTTTGTTCTCATTCTGGGACAAAGTTCTGAACCCGAGGTACTACTTCTGGGTTTGGGGAGTTTGCAACCCAAAGTGTTTGTAACCCAAATCGTTTGGAACCCGAGTTACCACTGCACTTGATAAAAAGATGTCTTTACACATATACATACACTTTCACCTTTCAGATGTCAGACTACAACTCCCATCACCACCCCTGACCACTAGCTGCACTGGCTATGACTGATGGGAGTTGGAGGCCAGCAACATCTGGAGAGCCGCAGGCTCCCCTCTCCTGGACTAGAGGTCACCTGCCATTCAGTAGACAACACTGGGGAAGCTGGATCATAGCTAAGGTAGTGAGAGTGGCGAGCCAATGTGGTTTAGAGTGTCAGACTAGGACCTGGGAGTCCAGAGTTCAAATCCCTGTTTGGTCATGAAGCTCACAGGGTGGCCTTGGACCAGTCACTGCCTCTGAGCCTAGCCTGCCTCACAGGGTTCTGGTGAGGATAAGTTGAGGAGTGGGAAAGCCACATATACCACCTTGAACAGAGAAAAAGGTAGGATGTAAATGTACCAAATAAATGTTAATTTCTTTTTTAGCAAGAAGGGTACATGCCAGGGACCTTGGAAAGTTCCTTTCAGCCAGGGGAAGCAAGTGAGGGGCAGATGGACCAATGGGCTGGAGATCCTTAGGTTTGGGGCTTCTAAAACATGGCAGCCGGTCCTTTAGCAGCAGCACCAATGGGCATCCAAAGAAGAAGTTGTCCAGGCAGCAGACTAGAGATGGGATCTTCTGTGTCCCCCCCCCCAAATGTTACTGGTGGGGAACCTTTTTTCAGCCTGAGGGGCTACATTCCCTTCTGGGCATCCTGCCACAGGCCACAGGCCAGTGGCAGGTGAAGCCAGAGGCAAAAATGAGTGGAGCAACAAACATAATTTTAACATTTGTATAACATTTTAACATTTTAACATTTGTATAATAGGACAGTTTCAACATGCAGTTGCGCACCTCTCTCTGACCTGCATCCAGGCACTCAAGCAGTATTATCAGAGTTCAGGGACACATTCCAGCTAGGCAAAAATACTTGGGGGGGGGCACCATGCAGAATCAATGCAGGGTGTAGCTTGTAGAGAGAGGGGGCGTGTCATGAGAGTTCTGAGGGCCAGGTGGAAAGGCTGCATTTGGCCCCTGGGCTCAAGGTTCCCTTCATACAGGGCAGGGGTGGCCAACTCCCAAGAGACTGCGATCTACTTACAGAGTTAAAAACTGGCAGTGATCTACCCCATTTTGGGGGGTTCAGGACAAAGTTGTTGAGCTTCTTTGGGGGGAGCCAGTGATCTACCACAGATGTCCAGTGATCTACCGGTAGATCACGATCCACCTGTTGGACATGCCTGATATAGGAGGTTGTGGTCACAGAGAAGTATTTTTAGGAACATAGGAAACTCTTATCAAACTGAGTCAAACCTTTGATCCATCTAGCTCCGTGTATCATGTACACGGACTGGCAGAGGCTTAGGGTTTCAGGCAGGAACTCTTCCCCAGCTCTGCCTGAAGATGCCTGGGATTAGACCTGCAAGATGGATGCTCTGTCACTGAACTGCAGCCCTTCCCAATTTGTTTTCCTTTATTTTCTTCCTTGAAAAAAGCAACACAGAAAATGTAGCAGTTTTATGACTTTCCCTTCACTTGACAGGCAGTTTATAGCCAACCATCATGCATCTCTGGACTGGCTGTTTACCCCATCTTCAGGAATTCTGTAATGCATCCTTAATTTGGAACTGCTATTAGGCTACATTTATTATCTTTCTCTTGCTCTCCAGATAACTGGTCAGCTTTCTGCTTTTAACTTATTATTATTTCTCTCTCAGTTGATAGAAAATTCAAGTGGAATAGAAGCGTTGCTTAATAAGGATGTCTATGGGTTGATGTTGCTGGGTAGTTGTCTGCTTTAATTATTTGGGACAGGCAGAGCTTGCTGCAAAACAGAAATTTAAAATGTGGGTCACATTTTCAGCACAATGATAGTAGTTTAGAACCTCTAATAATAGACGAGAGACCAGGTACCCAGCTGAATTAATGTGTGTGTGCACGCGCACGTGCGTGCGTGCGTACATGTGTGTGTGGGCACACACACTTGCCTACTCCTTGCTATTTTCAACAGAAATACTCTAGAGCAGGAATGGGGGATGTATGGCCCTCCAGATCCTGTTGCAAGAGATGGAAGAATGCCTCTCTCTGCCTGAGAGAGGAGGGTGCCTCATAGGCTGGATCTAGACAAATCCAAGAAGCTTTCAGTTAAACCAGGCATGGCCAAACTTGGCCCTCCAGCTGTTTTGGGACTACAACTCCCATCATCTCTAGCTAACAGGACCAGTAGTCAGGGATGATGGGAATTGTAGTCCGAAAGCAGCTGGAGGGCCACGTTTGGCCATTCCTGAACTGTTAAACGTATTGTAAATTTAAACAGTGAAATCCAGTAGGGAAAACTGGACTCCATAGCTCCATCTGCTGGCACAGTGTTACTCGCATAAAGGTAAAGGTAAAGGGACCCCTGACCATTAGGTCCAGTTGTGACCGCTTCTGGGGTTGCGGCGCTCATCTCGCTTTATTGGCCAAGGGAGCTGGTGTACAGCTTCCAGGTCATGTGGCCAGCATGACTAAGCCACTTCTGGCGAACCAGAGCAGCGCACGGAAACGCCGTTTACCTTCCTGCTGGAGTGGTACCTATTTATCTACTTGCACTTTGACGTGCTTTCAAACTGCTAGGTTGGCAGGAGCAGGGACCGAGCAACGGGAGCTCACCCCGTTGCAGGGATTCGAACCGCCGACCTTTTGATCGGCAAGTCCTAGGCTCTGTGGCTTAACCCACAGAGCCACCCGCGTCCATTTATCGCATATACAACACATATACAGTGGTACCTTGGGTTACATACGCTTCAGGTTACAGACTCCACTAAACCAGAAATAGTACCTCGGGTTAAGAACTTTGCTTCAGGATGAGAACAGAAATTGTGCTCTGGCGGCGCGGCGGCAGCTGGAGGCCCCATTAGCTAAAGTGGTGCTTCAGGTTAAGAACAGTTTCAGGTTAAGAACAGACCTCTGTAACGAATTAAGTACTTAACCTGAGGTACCACTGTAAATAGCTTTTTCTTTAGCAATCTAGCTGAGCCCTTGGAGTGAGGATGGGGAACAAGTGGTCCTCCAGATGCTGTTGGATTCCAACTCACATCAGCCCCAGTCAGCCTGGCCAATAATCAGGGATGGTGATGGGAGTTGGGAATTCAGCAACATTGGGAGGACCACAGGTTCTCAATCCCCATCCTAAAGGATACTAACCCAGGTATAGCCCATTTCTATTGTTCTCAGCGTTTTTCCATCCTCCATGAGAGCAGTCACTGCTGAGTTGCATCTTCTCCTTTCAATATGACTTTCACATTGACCCCCGACAGGAAGTCTTTCTTAAATAGGTGTGTGCAATTAATAGTAGAAACTCAGGTAAAAAATAAATACAGTGGTGCCTCGCAAGACGAAATTAATCCGTTCCGCGAGTCTCTTCGTCTTGCGGTTTTTTTGTCTTGCGAAGCACAGCTATTAGCGGATTAGCGGCTATTAGCAGCTTAGCGGCTATTAACGGATTAGCGGCTTAGCAGCTATTAACGGCTTAGCGGCTTTAAGAAAAAGGAAACAAACTCACAAGAACTCGCAAGACGTTTCGTCTTGCGAAGCAAGCCCATAGGGAAATTCGTCTTGCGGAACGACTCAAAAAACGGAAAACCCTTTCGTCTAGTGAGTTTTTCGTCTTGCGAGGCATTCGTCTTGCGGGGCACCACTGTATAGGAGAGAAGAGGTGTTCAAACTCATTTCTGTTACTTAGAATCCATTCCAGACAATCTGTTTATTGAGCATTCACCCTGATTTTTTTGCAGGGAGGTTAGATAGTGTTGGCATTTTAGTGAGCATTTAACCTGATTTCTTTTTGAGGTGGTTGGACAATGTTGCATGAAGATAGTGTTATCTCACGCTTTCCAGTGCATTTTCTCATCACTGTCCTTGCTGCAAAAATGTTAGCTCTTTTGGGGGAAGTGAGCTTGTTGTACAAGGTGTAACTGTACAACCTGAATTGCCGGTATGTGATTGAATTCTGCTGTGGAATAATGACAATCTGTAAGCATTACGTTAGAACTCATATTGGGTTCTAATGCACAGGTGAGTTACCCATTGACAACACTTTTTAATCTTAACCTCTTCCCTTCAGAGTACATCTCCTGGTACTATCAGCCCTCTTGCACAAGTGACTGTTGTTCTTCTAGTTTGTGCAGGCTTTTAAAGCATGAGTGCTATTGATGGATGATGCTTCGCACAGACCTAAGCACCAGCTGTAAAGTATTGCTGTTCCTGGAAGTGATAGCATCATTTGGGGACCTAACTTCCCTTGCCTTCTGAAGGCGTAATAGAAACACCTTGTGTTATACACCTTTCCTACAATAGTAGGCATCTCAGTGGTATAAAGGTGTCCAACTTGGAGAGAGTAATTCTCCCCTCTTCCTTAACTGTATCCTTCCCTTCTCAATGCAGTGCCCTGAGGATTTGAGGCCTATGAAGGATGGTACTGGTTGCTACGACTACTCCAAGGGAATTGACTGCTCAGATGGCTTCAATGGTGGCTGTGAGCAACTGTGTCTTCAGCAGACTCTCCCTCTCCCATCAGAACCCATGTCCAGCACCATCCACATGTTCTGCGGGTGAGTCCCATGGGCAAGAGGTGTTGGTGGGTACAAATTCAATGGACTGCAGTCTCAAAGGCTTCTGTATGCTTGCTTTTTGAACATTCCTGCCTGGCTAAGCAAATGTAATATGGAAGCTCAAGCCAACTCAAAACACTGTGTATTCAGCAGACAAAGTAAGGTAGTTGGTAGATGGACACCTTATGGGAAAATGCACCACTTCTGGAAGCTGCTACTGCTGTTGTCTGATGAACTTTGGATATGTCACTTTCAAGGGAGGACTGGAAGTGACTGTTAACATGGCCACTATCACCACCCACAAATTCTCAGTGTCATGCTGCCTTGTTCCATCTGGAGCCTGTCACTTTTGCACACCCCAGCCCTTTTATGCATTGTTGCTGTGAAGTCATGTTGGTGGAAGAGGGGTCAGCACAGCTGTCAGAGTTGGTTTGTTTTTAAAGATGTAGCTTGTCCCCTAGCTTTGCTGTGGGCTTTGGACTTAGACACCTTGCCTTGCCTCTGAGATAAAGGATGCAAGGAGCATCCAGAGGAGGGGTTGGTGGATTTCAGCTGGCCACATTCCCCAGAGCAGAGGGACATGGGGTGATCACTGCATCTCTCTTTCCCTCCAGTGCCAAATTCCCCACAGATTTTGTTTCTTTGGCTTGTGGCAGCAGATGTTGCTGCCTCAATACCACTTTGACCTTCAAAGGAATGTTAGGTGTGGATTTGTGCTGTGGAGAAGCACATTCCGAAATGTAACTCCAAGGAACATTTGTCAATTCCTGACACATCCAGGTGCTCAGGCAGCTGAGATTTTGCTGTGTCCCAGCCCTTCATGGCTCCCTGGGGCTTTGAGTTCATCAACTAGCTTTTTCGTGCATGTGTCTATTGCTTTATTTCTCAGCACAGAAAAGTAAAGAGGAATGTGCATCCTGTGGGAAGGCTGATAGCTCCAGTGAAGCAGCCAGCCCATCAAAGTTTTGCTTTCAAATCCAGCAATGAAAAGATTGTAGACTGTTCTGATTCTGTGTGGATTGGCATGGGAGCAGAAGAATCGGCACACTTTCAATATTCCACCACTCTAGAACTTGTGTCCCCTTATGAAAAGAAGAATGCAGTTTGAATCAATTAACTACTCGAACAGCTGACTAATATTTCTTCAGTTGAGACATAGTAGCCCTAATAATTTGGAAGTGGGGTTAGAGAAGAGAATGCCAAAATATAAGGAGAAATGTTTGATTCAAGGGATGAGGCAGATTGGGCTAAGCCTTTCCTCCCCGCTATCACTTTGGTGAGGGTTCTGCTATAACAAGTATGGCAAACTATTTGCCCTTCAGATATTGCTGGGCTACAGCTCCCATCACCCCTGATCATTGCCATGCTGGCTAGGGTTGATGGGAGTTGGAGTCCAATAATACCTGAAGGCTGACTGGTTGCTTGCTGTTTTTCTGTTAAGGAACACATTGTGAAATAAGCACATAACACCAGAGGGTTTGGTTAGGCTCCAGAACAGGGTTTTCCAAATGCAGTTCTTACCACCTCACAAGGAGCACCCCACAAAGAGCATTGGAGGTGCTAGTTTTTCCCCATGTTGCTGAACCGAGACTAGACAGCTCATTTGCTCTGTGATCAACCCCGCACCCCACCACATGGTGGTATATGAAGGACAGGTGTACTCTTAGCAATCCCAGGAGCAGTTTCTGCAAGCTGACATTTCTTCAACAGCACTGAGGTTGGTCCCCCCCCCCCTTCAGAGGAATTGTTTCTTCTGCAAAAGGGCTTTTGAAATTATTCTTAGGAACACATGAGGAAAGCCTTAAATCATAGTTGGGAATTCACGTGACTTTTGTCCAAGAAACATTTATAGGCATATATCTAATATCAATTTTGTTTATTTTCCCCAAAACTTTATAATGTAAAAATTTGTGCAGATTTTTGTTTTCTTCATAGTAGGAATATTTAACATCAGTGTTAACCCATTAAACACTGTTTGAAGTACTTCAGTTGCATTGTCTAGTTGTAGTACTTAGAACAGCCCTGTAAAATAAATCAATATTGTATAATTTCTCATATTAAAGATGGGGCAATGGAGGCTATGAAGTGTGGCTTGCCTAAGGCCACCTTGTGATTTCATGGCAGATTCAAACCAGGAACTTTATGATTCATAGTTCAGTCTCTTTGCTACAGCAACTCTTACTGTCTTTGTTACTGGTATTCAGTGACTGGTTTTTATTCCTGTAATGTTTGGTTTGGTTTTCTCTGGCTAAGCCCACTTTTACATGTGAGGTTTTTCTACTCATTCTGTAACATGCTATGTGGTGCACTTAACTTACTCAGGGATTTTCATATGATTTCCACTACGCAACTGTAAAATATCTGTCTGGTCCATATTGTTAAAGCAGACTTCATGTAAGCCTATTGCACCCTCAGGAAGCTGCTACAGCTCCAGCGTGCTGACAGGGGCCACCACTGATACCTGTCAGGGGGGCAGCTTTACATTCTCTGCATCCTCCCACGGTGCTCTACTCAACTCCAAAATGCCCTAGTATAGTGTTGTCCCAGGGAAAATTAAAATGGCAGCACCCACTTCTCTGATTCTCATCTGAGCATTGCCACTGCCTTTGTCTTCTAAATAAGTGAACCAAAATAAGAGGGACGCACTAAAGTGCATTTTGCTGACAAACCCTCCCCACAATCTTCAAGCTGGTCCTGGTTTTAGCCAAGCCTTTGGTATATACTTTCCTCTCATTTTTAATCTCTTTGACACGCAGGGTCCCTTGTGCTGTTCCTTATTTTGGTGCCTCACTTTGGTGCATCAGATTTAATATTTATGCTGCACCACTGTGCTGGCCCATTTAACCTACTCCTGCCTCCCTCACCCACCAAAAAATAAACAACGTGATAGATTTTATCTGGAACTGACTTTTGTTGTTTGCTGTTTGTGCATATCTGATGTATCTTTTTGTGTTTGCTTCTCAGCTGTGTTGAGGAATACAGGCTGGCACCAGATGGCAAATCATGTCTCATGCTGTCAGACATCTGTGAGGGCCCCAAGTGCCTTAAGCCAGATGTGAAGTTCAATGATACCCTCTTTGGAGAGATGCTGCATGGCTACAACAACAGGACCCAGCATGTCAACCAAGGGCAGGTCTTCCAGATGACCTTCAGGTAGGCCTTGTTCGCCCTCAACCAGCTTTTGCTACAATGTGCATTTGCTGGGTATATAAAAAAGGTAAAGGACTTCTGACAGTTAAGTCCAGTCATGAATGCTCATCTCGCTTTACTGGCCGAGGGAGCCGATGTTTGTCCGCAGACAGTTTTTCCGGGTCATGTGGCCAGCATGACTAAGCCGCTTCTGGCAAAACCAGAGCAGCACATGGAAATGCCGTTTACCTTCCCGCCAGAGCGGTACCTATTTATCTATTTACACTTTGACGTGCTTTCGAACTGCTAGGTTGGAAGGACAGATGCATATGCATCTGGACCGGAGTGTTTGTGTGTGTCAAAAAGTCGAAAACTCCCAGATTCTGCAAAGTACCCTGAATTCCCTTTGCTCTGCAGTTTCTGATTTAGAACCCAGTGAGTTAGAAGAAGCCATACATGATGTCCATGAACCAGAGTGTACTGGCTTCATGGACTCTTCTTATGGAAATTCTTTTAGTGGTTTAGGTGCTTCTGGGGCTGGTTCTGAGCACCATCCCCCCCCCCAGAATCCCCAGCTTTGTCTACTGAAGAAGGGGGTGACAGCTGTATACATACAGTTCCTCAGAACCTCAGTTAATCCCCCACAATTACAACAACTAAATTGTCTTATATTCATCCATTTTTTGGCTGAATACTTTCATACACTCTCAAGTTTGTGCTGAGATTCCAGATTCTGCTCTAGATATCATATGCTACAACTCTTAGTATGAGTACAGCAGTGCAGAGTGTCCAGTTCTAAGCTTAGACCAAATAAATTGACCTAGGGGATGGAAGACTGCAAAGCTCTTTTATACCTTTCTAAGTTCCTTTGAGGAAGGATACATATATGTAATGTTTTCTTTTTCTTTTTTGAAGTTTAAAGTTCACAACTGATTTTAAAAAGAGGACATTGATTGGATGGCATGCGCTGAGCCCCCCATCTTGCACCTAAAGAATGATCTGGCTTCCGTTCCACTTTCCCTCTGTTCTTTTAAATTCAAACTGGGTTTAGGGCAGCTGATTTTATTGTAGGGAAAAGCCCAGTCTCCTCAGTCTAAAAGCCAGGTGCTTCCTTTTGTGGAGTCATTAAATAGGAAGTGAGGCCTCAGGCCTCTAATCTAAACCCTATCCATTAAGCACATGAGAGATAATAATAATAATAATAATAATAATAATAATAATAATAATAATAGTATGCCGCCCATCTAACTGGGTTGCCGCAGCCATTCCGGGCAGCTCACAACAAAATATTAAAAACTCAACAAAATATCCAACATTAAAAACTTTCCTGTTGTTATTACTCCCTTTTCTTTATGGTTGAAAGTACTCCGTTTCATTCTGGGATCTTACTGCTAAGCTGGAATCACAGGCAATAAGAGCCTGCTGCATCAACAACAGATGGTGCTTTTAGATTCCCTCCTAGTCCAATGCTGATTCAGCAACCCATACTCCACTGTCCTCTTCACTTGAGAAAGGTTGATGATGATGCAAATCTTAAGGCTATTCATGTCATAGTATGCAATGACTTGTTCTTGTGAGGCTGCCAGGGGCGCTGCCTGGATTTCTGAATCCCACAGAGGATAATTAGGGAGAAATCCCTTCAATGTTAAATCTCAGAAAAAGAAAACCAGTCATGGAATACTGGTGGAATATAATTAATATGAAGGCTATGAATTAATATGTGTGTGTCAGGGTGGGAGAGAATGTAGTCCATGAAAAAGGACAGATTTGCAGACAGATTTGTTGTTGATGATGTTGTTGTTGATGATGATGATGATGATGATGATATAATAATAATATTAATAATAATAATAATAATTCAAAAAATCAACATCATGGCTCTGTAGAGTGACTATATCACTCCATAGTAATAATTTTAGCTATAGTAAATGGGCACCTGCAGGTTCTCAAGCTAAACTGGACCAACAAAAAATGAGGGAAGAGGAAAGTTGTTTTGGAAATTCGAGATCAAAAACTCAGACAATTCTAAGGAAGGAAAGATGCAGATTGTTGGAGCTCACAATATGTGAATTGTTTGAC
Source organism: Podarcis raffonei (assembly GCF_027172205.1). Taxonomy (NCBI): domain Eukaryota; kingdom Metazoa; phylum Chordata; class Lepidosauria; order Squamata; family Lacertidae; genus Podarcis; species Podarcis raffonei. Next base: position 7,666,130 of record NC_070621.1, read on the forward strand.
TGAGCTTGTACAGTAAGCCCAAAAACTATGTACATTTAACCTGTGTGCATTCAGCTTTACGCACTTGAAATAGATAGATGATATAGATAGATGATAGATAGATGATAGATAGATGATAGATAGATAGATGATAGATAGATAGATAGCAGAAATAGGTGGGTGTCTATGAAAGATAACTTTGGCAATCCCACCCACCACTGAACCCAGTGTGTTTTGACTATATGCAGTTTTGGCTTTAGGCACGATCCCAGGAACTTAAACCCCTGCATAAGTTGCAGGTTGACTATATACACATCTGTGTAGCTTGAGTTCAATAGTTAGCTGTACATTCAATCTACTCATCAGAGGATGGTAGGATGGGGCGGTGCTTTTGACCTGACATTGAGCTGGTTGTGTTACTGCTCACTGCTGCTTACCAGGACGAAAAGGTGAGGGGGAAAGGTGATGGTGAGTTTGGCATCGTACAAGCACACCAGCAGAAGCACTGGATTGGTTCCACCAGTGCGAGGTGAGCGGTGCTACCTCTGAGAATTACTTTAGTTCCCATTTACAGAGTTATGCAGGAGAGATCCCAAGTTGTTTGACCCTTTAATTAGTTCCCTTTTCCCTCCTATAAAAACTATGCAAGACATTCTCCATTTAAAGTTTAAGTTTTGTTGTTGTTTAGTAGTTAGTCTTGTCCTACTCTTCGTGACCCCATGGACCAGAGCATGCCAGGCACTCCTGTTTTCCACTGCCTCCCGCAGTTTCGTCGAATTTATGTTGGTAGTTTCAATAACATTGCCCAACCATTTTGTCCACATATACCGTATTTTTTGCACCATAACACTCACTTTTTTCCTCCTAGAAAGTAAGGGGAAATGTCTGTGCGTGTTATGGAGCGAATGCCTACAGATGGTGGGGGGATCTGCTGCAGTTGTGAGCAGAGGATCTATGGTTCCCCTTCCTTCCCTCCTGTGTGGCTCGCTTTGAAACAGCAAAGCGGGAGAAGAGCCGCTGAGTGGGGAGGAGAGAGGGACAGAGAGCCTGCTTGCCTTAAAGGAGCAAAGCAAGCAGGCTCTCTGTCCCTCTCTCCTCCCCACTCAGCTCGCTAAATAGCATTATTAGCAGCATCCTTCTCCACACACCCCATGCGTGCTCCTTGTCCCTTGAGTGCTTTTCCTTCCCTCCCCACTTAAAACGTGGTTACAAAGCACGGATCCACATGGATCCTCAGGATTTTTGCACTGGGTCACCCCAAATTCACTGTCAGATCACATAGCATGTCCATGGCTACATCTTGCACCAAAAAAATCACTCACCCACTGTTGCCTGGGGTCGCAGTGGTGCAAAAACGTGGTTACAAAGCATGGATCCACATGGATCCTCAGGATTTTTGCATTGGGTTACTCCAAACTCACTGTCAGATCACATGTCTGTGGCCACAGCATGAACCACAAAAATCATACATCCACTGTTTCGTTTAGAATATTTTTTTTCTTGTTTTCCTCCTCTAAAAACTAGGTGCGTGTTATGGTCTGGTGTGTGTTATAGAGCGAAAAATACGGTAACTTTTACTCAGTGTACTTGCACTTGTTAGATTAAATATACAAGACAGGTGTTATTTACATTGCTGATACATCTTAGATAGGCTTGTCTCTGAGACAAATATTGTTGCAGACTGACTATCTCTGGAGCAGACAGCAGCACAACAGAAAATACCTGCTGTTCTCACACAAAAGACTTAATAACTGCTACTGCTGTGCCAATGGACATAACTGCCTCAGATGTAGGACAGCACAAAGTTCCATAGCCCTTGTGAGCATTAACCCTTTACCTAGCATTTTGAATGCTTTCATCCCATGCTACTGCCTCACCACCTACTATTCTGTAGCGACTGGTGCATTATGGTGCTTAAATTGTTGTGTTGAAGTTTTGTGTTCTTCCCTCATTGCTTTAAAATGGTTGCATTCTTTCATAAAGTTATATTGTGTGTTCTTCAGCTGTGGGTTCAGGTTTTCTGCCAACACAGGTGTCACAAGGCAGTGGCAGGGAGTTCCAGAGGAAAGGGGCAGCTCAGGAGAGAAAGGATGGGGGTGGGTAATAGAGGAAGGAATTATTTAATGTCACCTATTCTAGTTCAGCTTTCCTGTAACCACAATGTTTAGAAATCTGAAATGCAAGCTGAAATTCTTAGAAATCCAGTGCCTTTCTTTCTGGCAGCTTAGAAGAGCTTTCCAACAACCCTGTGAGATGGGTTAGCCTGAGAGCTAGTGACCTGTCCAAGGCTACCCAGTGAGTTTCATAGCTGTGTGAGGTTAAATGTCTATAAAATATAGACATTTAATGTCTATATTTTATAGACATTCATGTCTATAAAATATTTCGTAGCGGCTCACAGCAGTTTCACAGCTTATTGATATGAACCTGTGGTCCAGACCATTTTTGACATTACATTTTTGCTGATGGGTCCTGGGGCAGAAATCGTAACGTTCTAACAAATTTAATGTGTATCTGTCATGAATAAAAGTAAACCAAGAAACAGCTCTTCATACTATTCTGCTTTGCAAATGGACACCATATTTAGTATTTCTGACATCACATTTTCCCCCAGTCCAGAGGAGTAAGCTGTGGACTTCCCTCCATTAGCCCAAAAAATAACATGTTGGTAAACAGAACAGGGAAATCCCTGGAAAAATTATTTTGCCTATCTTTGGCAACACAGCCTCTGAAATCAGCTCCAGCCAGCATGGCCGGTGGTCAGGGGTGATGGAACTTCTAGTTCAGCAACATCTTGAAGAGTCATGGGCTGGATTCAGACACATCAAAGAAGTGTTTCAGTTAAACACATTGTAAACTTTGTACGGTGGTACCTCAGCTTACAGACGCTTCAGGTTACAGACTCCGCTAACCCAGAAGTAGTACCTCGGGTTAAGAACCTTGCCTCAGGATGAGGACAGAAATTGTGCGGTGGTGGCATGGCGGCAGCGGGAGGCCCCATTAGCTAAAGTGGTACCTCAGGTTAAAAGCAGTTTCAGGTTAAGAACAGACCTCCTGAACGAATTAAGTTCTTAACCCAAGGTACCACTGTATAAGAAATTGAGTTGGCAAAAATGGAACTCTACAGCACCATCTGGTGTCACAATGTTATAATGCATATACAGCACATAATGTAAAGGTAAAGGGACCCCTGACCATTAGGTCCAGTCATGACCCACTATGGGGTTGCGGTGCTCATCTCGCTTTACTGATCCGATGTTTGTCCGCAGGCAGTTTTTGTGGGCCATGTGGTCAGCATGACTAAGCCGCTTTTGGGGAACCAGAACAGCACACGGAAATGCCATTTACCTTCCCACCGGAGCGGTACCTATTTATCTACTTGCACTTTGATGTGCTTTCGAACTGCTAGGTTGGCAGGAGCTGAGACAGAGCAACGAACCGCCGACCTTCTGATCGGCAAGTCCTAGGCTCTGTGGTTTAATCCACAGCGCCACCTGCGTCCCATACAGCACATATAAAGCGTATTTTTCTTTGTCAATGTAGCTGAGTTCATCGGTTTTCTACTCCTGTTCTACAACTTCAGCAAGGGAACCCCCATACTTCTGCGTGTCCTCTGGAGGAGGAGGGCTTCCCCTCTACATACACTCTGTGGGGAAAGATGGACACTCTCCACTCAGTTATATTTTGTCTGCAGTTAAAGCCCCAACTCTGGAGACTTTTTTCTTCCCCTGCTATTTGTTCGAGCTTTGTTACTCAATTCTTGTTTTCTCTTCCCTCAGTTTCCCAATGGAAGAAGAGAAATAAATGCAGCCTTCCACCCAAGACTGCATTTAAGATAAATGGCATATGGGTTATAAAGCACTCTGTGCAGGATACATAAGCTGTTTACGTATCTCCCTGTGATTGGGAGTGCTTTGCTTTTTAGGTTTTTTGTTTTTGTTTCTTTTTTTTATCTTGTTTGTGCCAAAGATCCTGGTTAAGATATTCAAGAACCTCTCTGAGCATTAAGGACACCAGCTGTTTGAGCAGCCCTTAATTTGATGCAAGTGAAACATAGCAGGAAGCTGCCCTAATGCCGGGGATTAAAAGCCTTTTTCAACAAAGTGGAACAGGGGGGCTGCATCTTTTAAAGGGATTTACAGCTCCTTGGATCCCTTTAGCTACATGGATGAGTCAGCCTGCTGCCTGTGCCTTAGTAGCTTCAGTTTCCATAATAAATAGAATAATCACAACCCACTGTGCAAGATGGCATGGCAGGGAAGCAACAGTCGGTAGTGCAGGAATCTACCCTGAGCACCTTTATCAGGTAGTACCTAGGAATACTGTTGGGTAGTTGATTCACACCAAGTCGGACTACTGGTCCATCTAACTCAGTATTGTCTACAGTGGTACCTCGGGTTACAGACGCTTCAGGTTACAGACACTTCAGGTTACAGACTCAGCTAACCCAGAAGTAATACCTCGGGTTAAGAACTTTGTGGTGCAGTGGCAGCAGGAGGTCCCATTAGCTAAAGTGGTAGCTCAGGTTAAGAACAGTTTCAGGTTAAGAACGGACCTCCAGAACGAATTAAGTTCTTAACCCGATGTACCACTGTACACTGTAATGATGATGATAATGATAGAATTCATATTGCGGGCGAGCCTCTTCAGAGGACTAAAAGAAGGCGACAGATTTGCGAAGACTAATGACGGAAAGAGTGCTTTTATTTATGGAAGTGATGATATATGGAAACCATCTCGATATGGTGATTGGATGAATGGAAAAATTCACACAGGATTATAACTGGTGTTTACTTGCTTAAGGAGATTATCAGAAGAGATCACAAAGAAAAAAGAAAAATATATGAATAAGATGAGACGTGGGAACAGCAAGATAGGACTGGATAGAAATATGAACATTATTTGGACAGATTTGTGGATATTAACGCAGCAGCAAGAAGATGATTGGAATCCCCTTCGGAACTTGAAATATGGGTACCCCCAACAAAAAAATTAAAATTCGGCTTTGTAATTCGGAATTTATGTGATGTGATTTGATTTGATTGGTCTGTTAATAAAAATTATTTTTTTAAAAAAGATAATGATAGAATTTATATACTACTTCATCATAACCTCTAGGTCCGGGGGGTGGGGGAGCTCCATATGTTGTTGGACTTCAGCTCCCATCAGCCCCTGCTGGCATTAGCCCATGCATGGAGGTGATGGGAGTTGTAGTCCAACAACGTATGGAGGCCAACCTCTGTTTAAAAAACCTTCAGTAGAGAGTCCACCACATTAGGAGGCTTTATGTTCCACTGTCAAATAGCTCTTACTGCCAGGAAGTTCTTCCTAAAGCTTAGTCAAAATCTCCTTTCTTGGTGGTTGGGGAGGGGTGAAGCAGCTTTTCCACAGCTCTCTCTGAAATGTATTTAATATGAAAACAACACTGGACAAAACAACTCATTTTCAATTTCCTTTTCATGTTTGCTTTTTTATTTGACAAAATTCCACCCCTGTGCTGATTAAACACAAACAATTTACTGTATTTTTCGCCCTATAGGACGCACTTTTCCCCCTCCAAAAATGAAGGGGAAATGTGTGTGCGTCCTATGGGGCGAATGCAGGCTTTCGCTGAAGCCTGGAGAGCGAGTGGCGTCGGTGCGCACCGACACCTCTCGCTCTCCAGGCTCCAGGAAGCTATCCGCAAGCCTTGCACGCCCGGGGGGAGTTCCCCCAGGCGTGCAAGGCTTGCAGGCGGGAGTCTGCAGCACAGAGCACGGGGCGCCCTCCGGAGGACGCCCCGTGCTTCGCGTAGCTGTCTGCAAGCCTTGCGCACCCAGGAGATCTCCCCCCGGGCATGCACGGCTTGCGGGTGGCAGCCGACAGCGCGGAGCACGGGGCGCCCTCCGTAGGACGTCCCGCGCTTCACGCAGCTGTCCGCAAGCCTTGCGCACCGGGGGGAATTCCCCCGGGCGTGCACGGCTTGCGGGCAGCAACCTGCAGCGTGGAGCGCGGGGCGCCTCCGTAGGACGCCCCGCGCTTCACGCAGCTGTCCGCAATCCTTGCACGCCCAGGGGAACTCCCCCTGGGCGCGCAAGGCTTGCGGGCGGCAGCGCGGAGCACGGGGCGCCCTTCGGAGGATGCCCTGTGCTTCGCGCAGGATGTTGGCAAGCCTTGCGCACCGGGGGGAACTCCCCCGGGCGCGCAAGGCTTGCGGGCGGCAACCTGCAGCGCGGAGCACGGGGCGCCCTTCGGAGGACGCCCTGTGCTTCGCGCAGGTGTCCGCAAGCCTTGCGCGCCCGGGGGAAGTCCCCCCGGGCGTGCACAGCTTGCTGGCGGCAGCCGGCAGTGCGGAGCACGGGGCGCCCTCCATAGGACGCCCTGTGCTTCACGCAGGTGTCCGCAAGCCTTGCGCACCCAGGGGAACTCCCCCCGGGCGCGCAAGGCTTGCGGGCGGCAGCCTGCAGCGCGGAGCACGGGGCGCCCTTCGGAGGACGCCCCGTGCTTCGCGCAGGTGTCTGCAGCCTGCCGCCCCGCGCATGGGGCGCCCTGAAGCAGAGCGCCCCTCGCGCCGGGCAGACATCGGCCAGCCCCACAAGCTCGGGGGACAGCGGGGAGGCGCAGCGCCACCATCCCACTCTTCCCTGACCTTGTTTTGGGGGGGAAATAAAGGGAAAAAATTTCCCTTTATTTCCCCCCCCCAAAAAAATTGGTGCGTCCTATGGGATGGAGCATCCCAAGGGACGAAAAATACGGTAAGTATGTGAGTCGAAATTCATGAAAATTCAGTTCACCTCTCCCCCCCCCCTTCTTCCAGGGAGGAGGGGGGTGTCTTTATATAGTAACCCTGACTCTTCAATTCCAGAATGGCAGGCTTTTGTTTCAGCAAAGTTATGTTAATGTTGTCATGCTTCATGTTGGGTCACTGAACCGACGAGGGAGGAATTGTCATAATATTGATGGGAAGTTTTGGCAAGTTAATTTTAAAGCTGTCACTTGGCATCTCCCTCACTGTTGCTTCTCAATAAAACTCCATGATGATTATGGGTCATGCATGACAGCTAGAGAGCAATTCCTGCAACCAAGAGCTGGCAAACAGTGTCGTTTCCCCCTCTCCCCCCCGACATCCTTTCCCCAGACCCCAACCTTCCTTATCACCTACAGTGGTACCTCAGGTTACATACGCTTCAGGTTACATATGCTTCAGGTTACAGACTCCGCTAACCCAGAAATAGTGCTTCAGGTTAAGAACTTTGCTTCAGGATGAGAACAGAAATCGTGCTCCGGCGGTGCGGCAGCAGCAGGATGCCCCATTAGCTAAAGTGGTGCTTCAGGTTAAGAACAGTTTCAGGTTAAGAACGGACCTCCGGAACGAATTAAATACTTAACCCGAGGTACCACTGTACTTTCTTTCTTCTGGTTTGCTACTCAGTTATGGATTATTCACATGGCCCAAACTGAACCTGCTCTTAAGAATTTGAAAATGAAACCTTGGGCTATACATCCCTACCTCACCTTATTGCTCTTTAAGAACATAAAGAAGAGCCCGGCTCAGTCAGACCAAAGGCACCTCTATACATTTACAACAACAACAAGAAGAAGACAATGAGGGCCACCTTTCTTTATGGAAAAGCTTCCAGAGACAGAGGCTGATTTAGGGCATCATGGCTGGTTGCCCTGCACAGAGCTCTGAGCCAGAGGCACTCGGCTTTGGGAAGGAGGCATGAGAGCTCTAGCAGGGTCCTAGAGTGTGCCCGCCTGCTGCCCAAAGCCTAGTTAGTGCTTGCTCAGCTTTGGGAAGGAGATGGAAGACCTCCTTCCCAAAACCTAGCACCTCTCTTACCCATCTTTGGGAAGGCAGCTCTGGTGAGGAGCATCTAATTTTGGCCTCACACAGGGTGCCATATTACCAAGGTCCATCCATGCAGAGACTATATGCCAGTGATGGGCAGTGACAGAGGCAAAATAGGATAGAGCAACTGATGTTCTTTGCTTTCTCATGGTTCCCTGCGGTTCCCCACTTTTGATATATCTAGCATTTCATTCTCACAGTGACTAACAGGTTAGCCTGGATAGCTCAGCTGGTTAGGGCATGGTGCTGATGATGCCAAGGTTGCAGGTTCAATTCCTGTATGGGCAGCTGCATATTCCTGAATTGTAGGGGGTTGGACTAGAGGATCCTCAGGGTCACTTCCAACCCTATGATTCTATGTCCAATCCCATGCCATGCAGGAAACTAACCAAAACATCCATGACAGATGGCAATCCAACCTCTGCTTTAAAAAATGCAAGGAAGGAGAGTCCATAACTTCTCAAGTGAGACCATTCCTCTGTCAAACAGCTCTTATTGTTAGAAAGTTCTTCCTGATGTTTAGTTGGAATCTCCTTCCTTGTAACCTGAAGCCATTGGTTCATGTCCTACCTCCAGAGCAGGAGAAAACAAGCTTTCTCTGTCTTCCTTGTGACAGCCCTTGAAATATTGGAGATGGCTGTCATATCTTCTCTCAGTCTCCTCTTTTCCAAGCTAAATGGTCTCAGTCCAGTATACCTGAAGGAGCGTTTCCATCCCATCGCTCAGCCCAGACACTGAGGTCCCCCTCTGAGGGTCACTGTGAGAAGTTACAGGGAACCAGGGAGAGGGCCTTCTTGGCAGTGGCGCCCTCCCTGGGGAATGCCCGCCCATCAGATTTCCAGAAGATAAAGAACTACACAACTTTAAGGTTTCTGGGCACCTCCACATTTAATGGTGGGCATTCTCTGTGGCCCCTCCAGGAGCTGTGAAGAAGTTCAGGCAGTGGGGAGGGAGGAAATAAATCCTCTCAAAACTTTCCAGGATTACTAGAAAGACTGCGGCACCCGCAGCGCCATGTGAACCCGTGTCTGCTACTTTGGAAGGCAGAACAGGAGTAACCTGGGAGCAAGCCCCTGCCAAGGAATGAGCCTCCATTTTCCAGCATGATTTGTGGAAATGTTCCTCCTTAATTCAGCTAATTGGATGAATCATGAGGCATTTCTGAAGCAGGATATGCAAACAGGCTGCGATTAATCAGTTGCTGAAAGAACTGATACTTTTGAAGGTATTTGAATGATATTTTAAAGCTTTGGAAAATTCCTGCAGCAGGCATGAATGGGAAAAGAGGAGGGCAGGGTGCCTGACGTTTTCTTATGATTATTGGATATGGTTTCCTTTCCCTCTGCCCTCCCCTGCACAATGGAAAGAGGCATGTGTAGTTGCTTGTATGTTTCTTCTTGGATGAGAAGGAGGGGAATACATTTGATTTATGTTTTACAAGGAATTCAATACGGCTTTGTACGTCAACACGGCTTTATACGTCAACACTTTATCCCCCTTGATTGAGGAGTGAATGGGTGATATTTATTACCATCTCCAGATGGGGCGTTGTGAGAGAAGGAATGCAGTGAAAAAATAACCTGCAGCTTAACTGCTATGGAGCCGAGGAGAGGCAGAATTTGAGAGAGCCTTGTGTTACAACCGGCACTGGAGAGGAAGGCATAACAGGGTAGGATCCAACGGCTCAGAGAAAAGGTCTGGAAGATTTGCTCTGCATGTTTGGCTGCAGTCAAACGGATTGCTGTGTGGCTGTGTTATCACTGGAATGCTGTGCATCCTTGAATGAACACACACACAAAACAGACACTCAACCAGGGAAAGATCTACAACTGGAACAGTGAGCGAGAGGATTTGAGTAGGAAAAGGAGTTCAATTGGGGGGGAAAACTACACATGCTATTTGGATTATATATACTAAGATTTAATTGAGCTGTTTGCTGTTTCCAGGGCTGTAAAGGGGCAACTGAATGAATGCAATTCTATTGGCAAAAATGAAGTGATGTCATCTAGAGACTAAATGAGAATTGACACAGCAGTGAGGATACATCTTAGACATACCCTATAACGAGAGTGGGAAACAATTTATTTATGTTTGAAATTGTATTGAACTGAATTAATTTGGTTTGATTTGTAATAATTTGGAAAATCAATAAAAATAATTGGCAAAAACACACACACCACAAATCAACTTTTAGAAGACATCTGAAGGCAGCCCTGTATCCAGAAGTTTTTAATGTTTGACATTTTACTACCTTTTTATATTTGCTGTAAGCAGACCAGAGTGTCTGGGGAAACCCAGCCAGATGGGTAGGGTATAACAAAAACAAACAACAACAAACAACATACCAAGCTCCCTCAATTGTTTCTCATAAGGCTTGGTTTCCAAACCCTTAAACATCTTGGTTGTCCTCCTCTGCACATGTTCCAGCTTGTCAAGATCTTTCTTAAATTGTGATGCCCAGAACCAGGGACAGTATTCCAGGTGTGGTCTGACCATGAGATCAGTATCCCACTCCCCCAATTATTATCCAGTGACTGAAATTGATTGATTGATTATATTTCTATGCCACTTTTCATTCAAATTAATCACAAAGCAGCTTACAAACAATAAATATTAATGTAATAGAACATAACAAATACGACATAAATCTTATAGAATAACAAATAATTGGTAAAACAATTACAAATAATCAGTAAAACAATAGCCATCCCTAAAACACTATTAACAAAACAACTAAAAAAATAAGCTAAACAGTACTATTACAAAAAAGTCATATTATAGGATTCACAAAGTACTACAGCAGTCATAATCTATAAAACAATATTATGTCTATACAAAATTAAATCTATAAAACAACATTAACAAAATAGCAACCAAAAATAATCTAAGCACCACTGAATTCATATATACACACACCTCACCCCCATGGCTCACAATCTTCTACTCAAAAAAAAATAAATCCTTTCTGTAGCACCTTAGAGACCAGCTAAGTTTGTTATTGGTATGAGCTTTCATGTGCATGCACACTTCTTCAGATACCTTCAGATATCTTCTACTCATAATGCCCGTGGCAGCAACTCCCTTTTGAAGGCTCCTAGGGTTCTAGGGTGGGACAAGTCAGGTGTAAAAAGCCTTTGTCTGGTGGCCAGCATTAAGTCTCTTTCCTCTCGGAGGCATCCTGTGACAGATCCTGGAAGTTCCATATAGTCATTGTAGTCAGTAACCATTGATAGACCAAATGATATTTCCCCCATTCTCATATGTTAGGATAGTAAGTGGGGCATCTCAGTGGGACTGTGTGTCACCAATCCTGAAAGCATTGCACAGGCTGCCAACAAGCTACTGAGCCCAAGACAAGGTGCTACTAGCACACAAGGACCTAAAAGAATGGCTTCCCCAATATCGATGATATTGGAACCTATCATTGGCAGGCGAGGCCTTGTTAGGGGTGATGTATCTGCCACTCTGGGCTGCTTCAAGAGGAAGGGTGGGATATAGGTTAAAAATAATTAAATAAGTGCATTTATTTATAACCTGGTGGCTGCTGTCGTGCTCCTGTCGTAACTGTAATAGAAGTGAGGCTAACTCCTTAAGCATAAGCCCTAGAGAAGTACCAACAACTGTTCCATTTTTTTTAAAATGTGAACATATGGTAGACATATGTCTTTCCTTGCAGTGAGCGGCATGAACTGTAAGCCCCTTTACGTAGTGCACCCCCTTAGTCCTTTCTGTGTGCCTGCAGAATTAGGAGAGTCTGGCTTGTTGGCTCATGCTAAAAGGCCAGCATATGAATGAGGATATTGTGAAAAGAAAGGCTATAGCTCAGCAAGTAGGGCTAGAAAAGACTCCCATCTGAAGTCTGCAATATAAAATCCAGTGCAGAGGAAAAGCAGCTTGAGGATCAGCAGAAGCATTATGGGGGATTGTACACACATGAAGGTGATGGATGGTTGATGAAGGTTCCTGTGTGAGAGGCAGGGAAGGGAAGATCTCCCAGGGTGGGAGGCTGGGAGAAGAAAGGGAAGCTCCCAGGTGAGAGCTGGGAGGGTCCACCCTCTTCTTTGATCTTAATCAAAGGATTAAGATCTACCTTTGAGAGAGGACTCTACATTTTCATTTTCTTTGTTTTTGTCTAGATTTGTTTCGTTTATCTTAATGTATTACAAAAAAACCTTAATAAAATCTTATGAGCAAAAAAAGTAGAAGCATTATGGGGGGAAACCATTGCTGAATGACAGAGCATCTCCTTTGCATGCAGAAGATACCAGGTTCAACTCCCGGCATCCCCAAGTAGGGCTTGTTTTAAACATGCCCTGTTTTAAACTTTGGAGAGCTGCTGCCAGTCTGTGCAGACAGTATGAAGCTAGATGAACTAATTCTCTGACTTGGTGTAAGGAAATTTCCTTCAATTAAGGGTCAGGTGGGATTATTTAGCTTGGTAATATTTTGGCCTTTCTCTTTACCTCTTAGTTATGTATTTCCAGGAAAGGTCTTGTATCTCTGGTTTATTGACCAACCCTGTCAAACAAAAGCCTGTGATTCTGATCTCAGGATGAAGGAAGACCCTTTAGATCTTTGAGCACATTTTGAATAGCTCTTGGGGAATATTAAATGTAAAGCATGTAACAACATTAAATTAATTTCATTGATTTTAAAAAGAGGGGTCCTTTGCAGTACCTAAATGTAAAAAGAATAATTGGTCTGTTTATTATTCCTGCCCTGAAGAGCACCACATTTCTCGGTGCCTTGAATAGCTTGTTTACCTCTTACCCTTCAGCTTGGCATAATAGATAGATCTGCTTCCCCAGGGCTGGCTTCTATTTCATTCCCTTTTATTATGGGTTTTTGTATGTGTGCATGCGCAATTCTATTACCTGTTCAGCGCTCTAAAGCCTCGGACATATTGGTTGGAGGGTAATGATAGTTTTTGAACCCGGGCTAATACCTCCACAGCACATGCTGTGCCGAAGGATTGGACCGAGGGACGTGCTGGCTAGAGAGAAAAATTGAGCCCTTTGCAGTTTAAGCGGGGGAGCGGTACTCTCATGGCAGTTGGCTGGCTCCGTCAGCTCCCACTTGATATGCAGGCTCACGCAGGGAAATTCAAAGCAGTGTGCAGAAAAAAAAGCTCTCCTGCCATCCGAGAACAGCATTAGTTCCTCAAGATCCATTTTGAACAAGCCGACTCTTCTTGCCCGTGCCAACGTCTCTTTTAGATAATTTGGCCTTTGCATTTCTCTGCATGCAGATGAGATCCCCAAGGTCAGGGGAGCCTTGTTGCAACACAAGTGGGTAAACACCTTACTTGTTTCTGCAAGGCTGCACATACCCTCCGCAGCATTGGTTAAGGTGGTAAGAAGGCAGTGTATTAGCTGCAGATCTTTGGGGTTTTCATCCGTTTTGACTGTGCCCAACTCTGCAAACAATATAAGGAGGGAACCCGAAAGGGTCTGATATTAATTTAACGTATGGCTCCTCCCACCTGTCCCCCTGCCAAATGCTAGGCTTTGAATAACTACAGATTGGGCAACATTACGTAGCATATTTTGTCATTGTCTGTATTCTCTTTGTCTGGTTTTGCTATTTAGCTCTTCAGTGAAGGGTGTGAAATGTAAACTAGTAGATGGAATAGCTGCTCTGAATAAGGCAAAACTGTGCCTTTAGTAAATTCAAGACATATTCCAGGTTCTATTTTCCAGAAACTGGCTGCTTTTAATGTTCTCTGCTTTTAAAGTGCTGCTGCTGCTGTTCATATGCTGTCATATATTGTTATATTATTGTTAATATGTAAGCAGCCCCAAGTATATTTTAATACAGAAGGGTGGAATACCTATATGACCTTGTGGACTGGTCTGGAAACTCCTGTGGGGCAGAATGCAGTGGCTAAACTGCTGGTGGGGCGACATGTCTGCTAACATATACTCTGTCAGTTGATATGCTAGCAGGCGATGTTCAAGGCTTTTTTGTTGATACACAGAGCCCTGAAGAACTTTTGTCCAGGATACCTTAGGGACTGCCTGAGTCCTGCCCCCCTGCCCCCCAAAAAATGTTACAGAGACCTTATTGATCTCAATCAGAAGTCAAGCATTTACTGCCACAGGTTCTGTGTTAATGGAACGCTCTTCCAGCAGAGATTGAGCAAGATTGATGTTTGCTCTGATTTTGAGCTAAAGAGCAGATTTTCCCTGGGAAAGAAGCAGGGCAAGGGGGAAACTGCTTGGACCTATACTTTCTATGCATAAGACAAGCGAAAGTATGGATGAGCCGTCAGGGGTGAAGTGGTTAGGTCCCAGTCGCAGCAAGGGAGCATGGAATACGTGGCCCTTGATATGCTGATGGACTCAAATTCCCTGTTCCATTCACCCTGGCAAATGGTAACAAGAGCTGCAGCTACACAACATTTGGAGGATGACAGGTTCCCCAACACTGCCAGATTGAACCCAACAGCATTGGCAAAGAGCTTCTGTGACAGTGGAGTAAGAACACTGGGCCAATGGTCCATCTAGTCCAGCACTTTGTTCTCACAGTGAGCAACCAGATGCCTCTGGGAACCCCACAAAAAGGAGTGCAACAACATTCTCCCTACCTGTGATTCATATCAGCTGGAATCCAGAGGCAAATGACCTCCAAGACCGGAAGTAGAACATAACTATTAGAGCTGGGGGGTTTCCCTGCCTCCATGCCATGTAGTTCCTGCCAAGTGTTCTTAAGTAAAGGGACCCCTGACCATTAGGTCCAGTCGTGGCCGACTCTGGGGTTGTGGCGCTCATTTCGCTTTATTGGCCGAGGGTGCCGGCTTACAGCTTACAGCTCATGTGGCCAGCATGACTAAGCCGCTTCTAGCAAACCAGAGCAGCGCATGGAAACGCCGTTTACCTTCCCGCCGGAGCAGTACCTATTTATCTACTTGCACTTTGACGTGCTTTTGAACTGCTAGGTTGGCAGAAGCAGGGACCGAGCAACGGGAGCTCACCCCGTCACGGGGATTCGAACCGCTGACCTACTGATCGGCAAGTCCTAGGCTCTGTGGTTTAACCCACAGCACCACCCGTGTCCCTTACCAAGTGTTCTTACTTCCTAAGAAAACTGGAAAGAAACAGCTTCCCATAGCTTGCTCTCCACCCACCTTTCCTGCACCATAGAACACACTGCATCTTCTCCACAGATGTTTGTAATCTGTTCAGTGAGTGAAAATAGTCATTATCTTGTTAGCTTGCTGTGGTGAAGGAAGTTCAAATTTGCATTTTCACAGATAATCACCAAGCACAAAAAGGGCCTTCTCATGCAGCAGCGTTAATTGGGCTGAATGGTTAGGGAGGAAACTCCTGCCACCAAAGCGCCAGATCATCCTTCACTCAACTTAGAAGAGATACTGGGAAGAGCCAGTTCTAAAAATAGGCAAGCCATGGTGGGAGGGAAGAAGATTTGATGCTGATGGAAAGGGGTGTGGTAGTGGTGTTGGTAGCAGGATGTGGGACGGTTCCAAAGGAAGTGGAGTACAATAGCAATATTTGTATTAATATTAAATGACAGTGAAAAAGGGAGATGAAAAAGATAACTCAGACAGATTTTCCCCCTCTGCAGATATGTTGTGAGTATAGTGGTACCTTGGTTTAAGAACAGCCCGGTTCACAAACTATTCGGTTTACGAACTCCGCACAACCAGAAGTAGTGTCCTAGTTAGTGAACTTTACCTTGGTCTTAGAATGGAAGCCAAACGGTGGAAGGGCACTGGCAGCAGGAGGCCTCATTGGGGAAAGTGTGCCTCGGTTTAAGAATGGTTTTGGTTTAAGAACGGACTTCCGGAATGGATTAAGTTTGTAAACCAAGGTACCACTGTATTATAACAGTTTTATCCAGCTTTTTATCCAGGTACTTCTAGCATTACCTGAGCTCCAGTAAGGCTGGAGTAGACCTAAACCCATTCTTTTTTTTGGGGGGGGGGGGAGCTGAAAAAACATCGCATCTGGCAACCAATACGCCACTTTGGTTTCAGATAGTACACGGGTAGACAAGTCTAAAAAGCCCAGGACACAAATTTTCACAGTCCTCTGGCAGCTATGGTGGTTCATTTACCAGAAGTATGTATTAAGCATTAACTCTGGAAGTGTATACTCCATTCTGATCAAACTAAGCCTCCTAGAGCACAATATACATCAGCATGACTCCCCCTCCAATATCATAGAATTGTAAAGTTGGAAGGTACCTCAAGGGTCATCTAGTCCACCCCTGCAAATCTGACCATGAAACCTTCATCCCCTCGTTATTCGATTTAACAGCATTGAACATTGTTGTGCTTATAGATCTGCTATCCTAGAGAACAAAAAACAAGGACTCAAATGTGAGTATCTTCTTCCAAATGGAACCTCTGACACGTCAAGCTATTTCCCGTTTAGTCATGGGAAACAAAAAGAGGCAGTAAATTGGAAATTTCTTGGTGTGGAGCTTTCCCATTGCACCTCTGGGTATGAGCTAGCAATGGGAAATTGGCAAAACCCCTCAAACATTTACATAATTGGCAAAACACAACATAGGTGAAAACAAAAAACATGAGCCTTTCATCACATAGGACAGTCCTACAGTTGGGTGTGCTCATGTGCAGGATGGTGCTATTTTAAAACCAGGCCTGGATTTTCCAATGTTAGATGTTTTTGAAGGCAAAGAATGCCAGGCAGCTGGTGCAGCAGCAGTAGTCCAGGAAAGTCTTCATGGAAGACCATGAGAGGATTAGAATGGAGGGAGTTAACATAGAAAAGAGGAACTAATTCAGATGCTTGATGTGGCATGGAGGACAAAGGCGCATGAATGGACGTCCTCCTAGTACAAACTTAGATGTAGAGTATGCTTCTATAATAAAGTGTCACTCTTCGCCAGGGGTAGGGAATCTTGGGCCTGGCCACTGAATATGGCTCTCTAGTCTTCTCTGTGTGGCCCTCACAACTGTCCTCAGGCCACACTCCTCACCAGAACTACTTTGCACTGTACTTGAATGTTTTTGCCTGGGAGAAATGTGTCCCTGAACTCTTGGCTGCCGGTATAAAGGTAAATGTTTCATTCATCACTCTGCCCACTTTTGCCTCTGACCCTGCCCATAACTGGCATGTCACCCAGAAAGGAATGTGGGCCCCAGGCTGTAGAAGGCTCCCTGGCCTTCCTCTGTATCACCATTTTGTATGAGACAAATGAATACCTATCACCAGCAATACCTACTGCATTCTGTCTAGTAGCATGGGGAGCTTCTCACCAAAGTCCAGCTCTTCTATAGTCCTAAAGTCAAGGTGGGTTGAGGAAGTCTCCAGGTTTCCCTTACTGCCTGGATAGTAAGCCTTTCAGAATCGGGCATGATTCTCTTTGTACCTCCCTGTTCTCTTCATCTTGCAGCTGATGGCTAGGCATGGAATTAGCTGACCTAGGAGGTTTTCCTTGTCTCTTAAGATTTTATTATTATAAATTTAACCTGGGATTATTGCACGGTTACTCCACATTATTAAGCAGTGTGACAGAAAATTGGTTTTACAATTATAATAATAACTTAGATATATTACACAACTTACCTTTCATCCCTAAAGGAGGTCCAAAGTGCTTCCCCCACCTGTCCCCATTGCTGATGCCTTTCCAGGGCACCCATAAAATAAAAAAATCCTCCAGCACCAAGTTGCAATTTAAATTCCCCACAATTCCACAGAATGACACCACATTTGGGGGGATTGTCAGAAATTACGTAAAATGGCAGTGCCAAGACCCTCTGTGAATGACCCAGTACCACCAAATGAAAATGCATTAAAGGGAACCTTGCCAAGGTGTCAGGGACTGGGCAGAGGAGGAATGGTGGAGACTGCCTCCCCATTCTGACCCTTCCAGGGTAGAGGAAGAGGAAGACAGTATAGATTTACAACAGTGGTTTGTGGGAGGTCACAGTTCAGAGGCAGATGAGGGGGAAAGCTGGGAAATAATGGGAGAGGAGGAGGCAGAAGCAGCGTGACAGCTGACTGACATGGTGTCATTAGAAAGCATCCCAAACACTACATCTCCCAGAACCCAGCGAGCCTTGAAAGTAGGAAAGCAAAGAGCTCAAAGACAGAGGGCACATAGTAGCACCCATAGATGTCACGAATGAGGAAGCAGGAGAGACGGGGGGTTGAGATTCACTCAGAACAACGCCTTTATCCAAGAGGCTGGGTTCTATAGCCTCTCTCTGTAACAGAAGGACCTCCTCTATTCTAGGCTTTATTCTGGGAGTGAGGGGCTTGAACTGTGTAGCCCTTAATAAAACCCATCTCCCCTCCCCCCCAGCTCCTTCAGTTTAAGTCAAATTACTACTCTGTCCTTTTACTTAGGGGGCTATCAGAAAGTAAGGGGGCAGCCGCCTTGCCCCAAGCACTGAGCTAGGGGTTCAGAATGAATGTTCCAAAGCAGAATCTGTACAAGTCCTTTGCTCCACTGAAGTTGATAGAAGCTTTGGCATGCACTGAAGTGGGAACCAAATTTCAATTTGGCATTGGTATTTGAAGCAGCACTGAGCACTAAATAGACACCAACCATTGGTACACATTACAATTTCCTAATAATCCTCCGCCAAGCCATACCTTGAGGACAGCATGAAACAAGTGTTTCATGGCCATTGTGTCCATAGTAGTCTGTGTCTCACTTGCAGGATCATCACCTTGTCACCACAAGTGGGCTTGCACGTTCCTATAAGTGGTCCTATTTAGGATTCACTCTGCTTACCCTGAAAAGGGGGAGGGGCTAGAAAAAGTGCCCTAAACATAGTCTGCTTCTTTCCCCCCTGACTGGATCACCACACAGCGGTTGTAAAAGACAATTGAAATTTGGAACATGTAATATATGCACTTTGTTGAATAACACAGATAATGAGCATCCTGAATGCAGGACTGCAATCATTGCCAGAGAGTTGTGATGTTTTAATATTGATATTGCAGCACTTCAAGAAACTCAAAAAGCAGGAGAGGGATAATTGAAGGAAGAAAAAGGAGGCTATACATTCTTCTGGAAAGATGTACCTGAACAAGAATGAAGAATACATGGAGTAGGCTTTGCTATAAAAAATGATCTTGTGAAGCTCTTGTCAGAAGTCCTTACTGGCATTAATGAGCAACATTCAACCCTTCAAATAAAACTCACCAAAAACTAGCAGGTGACTATTCTAAGTTTTTATGCACCTACACTGGGTGCCAATGAAGACATTAAAGAAAAATATTATTCTCAGCTGGATGCCATCCTATCAGAGACACCTAAGGAGATTATCCTCCTGGGTGATTTTAACACAAGAGTTGCATGAGATTTCAATCTGTGGCCAGGAACTATTGCGAAAGAAGGAATTGGCAACACCAACCAGAATGGAATTTTACTTTTGACTATATGTGCAGCACATAACCTTGTTATTACCAACACACTCTTCAAAAAAAAAATAATCATGGAAGCACCCTAACTTGAAACACTGGCACCTCTTAAATGATATAATAGTCCAAGCTAAAGATTGGTGTGATGTGCTCCTTACAGAGCCATGACAAGTGCCGACGAGTGCTGGACATATCACGAATTAACACATTCCACAATGGCTGTTAACATTGTACCTCAACACAGGCTTAAAGGAAGGAAACCAAGGTGTAAAATGAACACTCAAGCCCTTCAAGATTCTATTAAGTGGGCTTGCTTCCAAATGACTCTTAAGGACCACCTGCTTTTGGAGTTCCCTGATAGCATCAAGGAACACTTGACCAAGCTAAAATATCCATTACTATGGCCAGTGAACAAACTATTGGATACTAACCAAGAAACAGCAGGACTGGTTTGATGAGAATGATAGTGACATAGAATGCATTATCAACAAGAAAAGATCTGGCAAAGAAATAGAAACTGCATCACTAAGGAAAAAAACCTACGCTAAGGCCGAGTTTCAAAGAAGAACCAGAGAACTAAAGAACACCTGGTGGATAAAAAAGCTCAAGGGATCCAGCACTTAGCCAACACTTATGATACATGGGACTTCTTTAAAGCCACAAAGACAATTTATGGGCCAATATATTATGATATAAGCCTCCCACAGATGGTACCACACTTCTGTTACCCTGGAAAGAACATTACCAGCATCTCCTTAATCGCAACTCCCAGGAGCTGCCATGGTCCTCTCGCAAATCCCGCAAAAACAAATTAGAGACGAGCTTGCAGTATCTCCAGATTTGGGAGAGATGTGTACAGCTATTAACCAAATGAAAAACAACAAAGCCAGTGAACCTGATGGGATACTTGCCAAAGTCTTCAAAGTGGTCAGAAATGAACTTACAGATAGTGGCGGAGGTTACGTCCATACTGCCAAGGAGCAAGCTGCTCACGGGGGCGGAACGAGCCGCCCATGGCAGACACTCGGTGCGCCACTTGCCCACGACTCCCAAGCATTCCCCCAAGCTGTCAAAATGAAGGGGGAAGAGGGGAATGCTGCTGCCAAAGCAGCACAGCTCCCCACCTTACCCCGACAGCTCACGGTAGGCTTGAGAGTCACCGGCAGGTGGCACGCTGAATGTCACCCCCCTCAGTGAGGGCATCTGGGGTGCTCCGCCCCCACTGCCCCACTTCCTATGCCCCTGCTTACAGAACAATTTCACAAGCTCATAAAAAGAAAATCTGGGAGAGAGGAGATCTCAGCAGACTTTAGGGTTGCCAAAATTATCAATCTTTATAGAACAGATTGCAGAGACTACTGTGTTGAGGCATCTCTTTATTAGCTGGGGCTGGAAAAATTCTTGGAAGGATCTTAACAAACCATCTTCTAACTATATCTGAGGATACCCTTCCTGAATCACAAAATGGTTTTCAACCTAGGGGGGCAGTGGACATGATTTTCACTGCTCAACAGCTTCAAGAAAAATCCAGAGAGCAAAACTAACCCCTGTATATGGGGTTGACCTGACCAGGACCTTCAACACTGTAAATTGTACTGCCTTGTGGACTGTCCTTCTGAAAATTGGCTGCCCAGATAAATTTGTGAACATCCTTCAGTTCCTCCACGATAATATGACAGCAACATTCGCAGATAACAATGGCTCTCAAAGTGAACCATTCACAGTGGGAATAGACGTTAAACAAGGATGTGTTATCACCGCAACTCTATTATTTTCATTGCCATGATCCTACACTTTGTCAAAGGGAAACTCCCCATCGGGGTAGAAATCATATATTGAACAGATGGAAAGCTCTTCAATCTGAGCAGGCTGAAAGCAAAGAGTAAGGTTACCATAACCTCCATCATAGAGCTTCAATATACTGATGACAACATAGTGTGTGCACACTCAGAGGATGACCTCCAAACCATCCTAAATATCTTCACAGAAGCTTATGGAAAGCTCTGCCTATCACACAACATCCAAAAAACCAAAGTGCTGCATCAATAAGCACAAAAAACCCTTTGCAGCACCACAAATCCAACTTAATGGTGTAACATTGGAAAATCTCAATTATTTTTTTCTACCTAGGCAATTATCTTTCCACAAGGGCCGACATTGATGCCAAAATTCAGCATTGCCTGAGCTGTGTGAGTACAGCTTTCTACCAATTGAAGCATGTGGTGTTTGAGGACCAGGACATTTGCAAGGAAACAAAAATATTTTTAGTTTTTAAAATTTTTTTACTTTTTAAAATTTATACCCCACCCATCTGGCTGGGTTTCCCCAGCCACTCTGGGCTGCTTCCAACAGAACACTAAAAACAGAATAAAACTTCAGACATTAAAAACTTCAAACATTAAAAACTTCCCTAAAATGCTCGTTTACAAAGCTATTGTACTACCAACCTTACTGTGCACTTGTGAAACATGGACCACTTATAAACACCATTTCCTACTCTTCCAAAGATTCCATCAGTGGTGTCTTCAAAAAAAATTACATATCACTTGGGAAGGTAAGCAACCTAATGTCAGATTACCGGAAGAAGCAAAGATCACCATTGTTGAAGCAATGATTCTTTGACATCAACTTTGTTGGACTGCTCATGGTGTTTGGATGCCTGATTATCGTCTTCCAAAGCAACTACTCTTCTCCCAACTCAAGAATGGAAAGTGAAATACTGGTGGACAACAAAAGAGGTTTTAAGATGCCCTCAAGGCAAA
The DNA here is from genome assembly GCF_027172205.1 of Podarcis raffonei. Taxonomy (NCBI): domain Eukaryota; kingdom Metazoa; phylum Chordata; class Lepidosauria; order Squamata; family Lacertidae; genus Podarcis; species Podarcis raffonei. The sequence continues at coordinate 7,688,062 of NC_070621.1, forward strand.
CCTTTAAAAATATAGTATAAACACCAACAACTGGGAAACACTGGACTGCGAGCGCTCCAGTTGGAGAACAGCCTCTACCAAAGGTGTCATGGGCTTTGAAGAAGCACAAACTGAGGACAAATGGAAGAAATGAGCTAAGAGGAAGGCACATTTGGCAAATCCTCACCATAATCAACTCCTGCCTGGTAACTTACGTTCCCACTATGGAAGGACGTGTGGGTCCAGAATTGGCCTCCACAGTCACTTACGGACACACTGTTAAGACCATATTCATGGAAGACGATCTGTGAGTGATTGCCAAAGAAGAAGAAGGTATTCTGTGTGAAGAGAAAGCAGACCTGGTTCACACAACATGGTAAATCATACTTCAGCTTACCAAGACTGCACGGGTATGCAGGCTCCTGGAGGGTTGCTCACAACTGCTTTGCTCCTTCTGTGCCTCTTATACAGCTATATGACACTGAGCTAGGACAAGATTTGACTCAGTACATTCACCCAATTGGGATGTATGGTTAAGCTCAGTGCTCACTAACCATGAGCTGTAACCTTAGTTTGTTCTGACTCAACCAGGTTGTGAATCTAGATTATGAGTCTGTTTTACACTTTTTTTGTCCTGATCTTCCATGCCTATTTATGTGGAAATCTAACTGCATTTTTAACGGTCCTTTAGGTTGTCTCAGGAAGTGGTGGAATGTATCTCCATGATGCCTGGGACTGGTGTGCATGTGTGTGTGTGGGGGGGGGTCTCCTGCACCTGAGGTGGGGTGAGGGACGGAGAACAAACAGAACCCACTGCACCTGCTCAGCCCCCACCACCACCACTGGGGTGGCCCCAAGGCTGTTGAACCCTTCTCGCACCGCCTTCCATGAATTGAAATCTTGCAAGGCCACTTGGGAACGACAGTGTGGGATGCAGCAACCGTGCACTCTTCAATCCAAGCCTCATATGAGGAGGGTTTAACAGCTCTGCCACTCAGGGCTGGTGTAGCCCCAGCGGTGGTGGGTGCTGGGTGGGTGAGGTGGGCTTAGTTTGTCCTCCAGCCCTCATCCTCCCCCCCCCCACAAGGCTGGGATCGAAGGGTGCGTAGCTGTTGCATCCCCATGCTGCCCCCCCCCAGTGGCCTTGCAAGGCTGGGATCCAGGGAAGGCGGTGTAAGAAGGCACAACAACAATGTGCTGTGCTGCCTGCCTGCACAAGGGGAAGCCCAGTCAGCCGACATGGCATTTGGCAGGCATGAAGCTGGCACCCCCAGCATGGCCTGGTGCTCCTGTGAGCATTGATTCCTCCAACGCCAGGAGAGGAGCACTGGGCAGGGCTGTGCTGGGAGCACCTACTTTGTGCCCTCTCAAAAATCCATGCCTGGGGCACAGCCCCTCTGGTACATCCCACACTATGCCCCCTGGTCTCATGGATCCTTACACTCCATCAGTGTGTATTGTGTGAATGTGTTTGCTGTTTTAATCCAGTTTCAGAAATAAAAGCACAAACCAGTATCTGTTGGTTTCTATCCACCATCTCTCATTCCTTCTTTCATGGCAGGCTTCTATTTCTGGTTGTTTGTCCAAACCCAACATGAATTAAAGACTCTTCCAAATACAGGATTCTACATTTTCTGGGCTAACGTCAACCTGGATATGTAACATTTTTCTCTTTTTCTTTTTTTATTCCTTAGGTATATTTATCTACCTAATCCTGAACAAGAGCTCAGTGCAAACTTAAACATTTACTTAACTGGGGCATTTAGTTGGCCCAACAGAGAGATTTCAGCATTCTGTATGTTCTCTTAAGGTACTATAGCACAGAGATGCTTGCTTTATGTCTGGGGTGGGTGAACATGTTGCCCTAGGGCCACAGTTGGCTCAGTTTCATGCAGTCCTCAGCATCATTTGGCTCTCTGGATACTACAGGGGCAACATTTACTCTGCAGGCCACCCTTTTGAGGAGCCTTTCCTCTTTCACTGTGTGTGTGTTGAGAGAGAGAGGATAGAGAAGCACAGAAAAAGAACTATGCAATGATGCAAACTGCTGAACTGTTGGAAACTCATTGCATAGCAGATTTGTATTCTATTCTGTGAAAGAAAAGTTGCCAGCAAACTGCTTATGCATTCCCTTGCAAACAAGAGGCTGCTGGTGCAGAACACTTTGCCAATGCAATGAGTAATTGACTTTAACTTATTGCCACACTGGATATAACCCTCTGGCTGTGCTCACTATCAACTGCTCCACACCCATCTTACTTTTCCCATTGGTAAATGGCATTTCACGTAGAAATAATTCCCCCACCCCGGCTCTACAGCATATCCTTCCCCTCAATTATTCCCCCCCCTTAAATATAACATTCTCCCCCTCACACACACAGTGGAGTGTAGAGTAAGAGACCCTTTCCACCCCTTTTTATTCCTTCAGAACCAGCTGCCAGGCCATTTGGGTCCATCTGATTTCTCAGCCTCCTTGAAGCAGTTTGACAATCAGTGCATCACACAACCCAGCAGGGGTTGATAGGTGGGAGGAACTGCAGAACTGATGCAGCAGGTGGTAACTGAGAGGAGGGGAGAGTGCTCAGCCTGCCTGCCATTCACCTTCTTCTCTCCCTTGCCTCACCTGCAATACTGCCATAGAGATTGCAGCTCATACCAGATGTCTGATACCTGCAGCAGCAACAAGTGAACATCTGGAAGGTTATATGGCATTGCCACACGTCATTAAGAAACCTGTGAGCCCCATGCAGTTGATGGATATGCTGATCAAATAGAGGCTGTGTGTAAAATGAAGACTGCAATAGAGACAATAGGCCTTAGTTCACAGCTCCCTAAGAACTGGATTCTGCCTCCTGGGAAAGCTGACTTGGAGATCAACCTGTGTGTGTGTATGTGTGTACACTCTCCTTGCATAGGGTGTTTTCTCTTCTACAGTTCAGCTGAAACACAGAAAAGTGACCTCATCATGTACCCTACTTGTGCTTTTAGTGTAGACAATATTTCACACGTGAAAAGGGGGCATACTTGCACCATCCCTATTTTCATAACAAGAATCCTCCCCCTTATTACACCTTGTTGGAAGCTGTACTGCCTTGTATTTATTCAACTTGTAGGGACTTTGTGGAGGGGGCTGAACTTGTTCAATTCTCATCAACAAATTCCAAGTAGGTGTTCTCTAAAGGAATAAATAGGGACAAGAGACCAGAAAACCAGAGACAATTGGTGTGTATGTGATGACAGGCACGTGGACACACTGAACTAAACATCCTGTTTCAAAGGAATGTCTAGGAGTTGTATCCTGGTAGAGTCAAAATATAGACCATAGCTTCAAGACAGCAAACACAGTTGGTTGTTGTTTGAGCTGTACTTATTTTCTAGCACACCACTCCCCGAGTACTAAAGCTTTTGAAGATCTGGTTCCTTCAGGAATATAGTAGCTTTCCTATACAAACTTTCCTCTCTCTTTTTTAAAAAGTCACCAATTTCAATCCTTTTCCTTTAATGTTCATGGAGTGCAAATCAGCAGTAGTACAGGAAGTAACCCTGCTTCCAGTATTGCAAAAGTAGTGGAATCAGTGTTAGAAACTCCCATTGTTCTAGGCGCATTTTGCGACAGGGGATTTCATTAGTTTCTGAGCTTTGGGCACAGAACTGCACCTAAGATTTCAGATTAAAACTGCAGAGTGGAAGGAAAGGAGGACCTTTTCTGCCTCCCCACTTCCAGCTACTCTCTGAAGACTGGAGAAGAAACCCTCTTAAGAATATTAGGGTAGGGGTGGAACTAGACCATGTGAAAAATGAACATAATATTTTAGCTGCAGTTGTTGCGCCCATAACCTAGGTTTGAGGTGTCATTTAGCTCTTAGCTTTCACATCTCAGTTTCTAACACTGACTGGAATACTGAAAAGTGTTTGATATGTATTTTAACATTTAATAAATCAGTTTAAGCTTGGTTTTTCCTGCTTCCTATGGAGTTCCAGTAGGAGCTCCATAGTTATCTCCCACCTCAAAAGAGAACAATAGTGTTCATTTTGCTGCTATTAAAATGAAACTTCTTACAATCAGAAATTGGGAACTGGTGATCTTGGGCAAGGACTCCTTGTGTGGACCATATTTTTGTGGTGTTTCCACCACAGTAAGTGACAGGTTTCAAGGCTGGTGTAAAATGGACCACATTGAGACCACACAACAGCTGCAGCATCAGGAATGATTTAGATTTCTTCACTTGGCAACTGTTGATAGGCAGATTGAAGCAAAATGCAGCCAACAAAGCTGTATTTGAAGCAACTGCATACACTATTGCTAGGGGGAGGAAAATGTAAGTCACTATATATTCCCCATTGTGATATTTATGAAGAACCCAGGAAGAAATTAATTGCAAATTTGCTAGTCAGCTTGTCTCATTTCGGATGACGTATCTAGAGTAAGCTTATCTTTACTTGCCAATCCAGTGAAGGATGTGACGTTTAGAGGTGCCAAAGTTGCAGTGATTGCACAAAAGCCAAAGAAGGGAAATAGATTAGATTAAAGCTAATGCAATGAACTGCAAAGATCTGTGGAAACTTAACATCCGGCCCCTCATAGTACCATGACCAATTTCCTTTAGGTAATTAGCAATTGTGGCTGACATGGAGACATTAGAACTCTTGAGCCCTTTAATACAATTTCATTTAAACTCTTGGTACACACTAATTGTTTTATGACTTTTGGTCCTTGGCTATTATTTCAAGATGGCCATGTTTTTTGGTGAAACAACAAAACTAAAAAAATGTTTTTTGTTTTGTTTTTTGAGATAGAGATTCAAAGATGCATTTATCCAGATCAGTTTCTCTGCAGGTGATTAAGCAAGTGAGAACATGTCTTCTGGTCCCTTCCAACAATTCTGTGATTCTAGCTAGATGTTGAGAACTGTTTTACTTCAAATGCCACTCAACAAGCTAATAGATAACACACAGAGAGAGATATTTATATACACTTCCAAACAGACTCATAGAATTATAGAGTGGGAAGGGACCCAGAGGGCCATCTAGTCCAATCTCCTGCAATGCAGGAATCTGAACACGCAGTCCCCCATCCAATTTGAAACCATATCGGACCCTGCTTAGCTTTGCAAATGTGGTAGTAGTTTTATTGCTGCATTACAAGGGGTGGGAACCTGGGTAGCTGTGCAGCTGTTCTCTGAGACAGTCAGAAAGGAAATGGCCCCTTTCAGTTCAATTGCACCTAAATGAGGCAACCCACTGATTTCTTCTAACAGTGGGGAGAGTGCAGCTAGCCACAAGTCAGAAAAGCAAAGAGTGAAAGGGGGAGGCTTCAGATCCAATCTGCAAGGTCCCAGTTTTGAGGCTTCTTCAGAGAATACACCCGTGCCTTCCACACTCTGGCCAGGTTCTAGCTGGCCTCGTCCTTGTTCAGCTCCTGGGAAAACTTCTTTATCACCAAGACCACTGAACTACCTGTGGATTTTCATCCACAAAACTCCATTTGTGTTGTGCAATGATGAAATTCTCCAGGTCCCATTCAGAGGGTCTCAAGTGACCTCGGCTTATCCCCACATAAGCCACCAAAATGTGGTAAGAATTCACTTCTACACCACCTTGTTTATTACCCAGGTGAGGGTCCACCTTTTAAACAAACTACAGAACCAAGGAAACTACTTTGAGTCTCAACATTCTGGAGGGACCAGACATTTTTATTTCTATTGCAAAAGGACAGAGCTGCTTCAGAAATTTTGCTATAAAAAGTAATTATTAAGATGTTCTATCCATGGACACTTACACATTCCAATGAATTCTTGAATGCTGGTTGAGGGTGAGGATTTCCTGACAGAGAGCAGATGATCCTGCCAAGGCCCCAGTCTTATGGTTGAGTGGTGAAATGTGTTGTGCTGTCAACTTGATCCAAGTACTGCAAATGCTGCACCTTATTACTCCCAGGAGATGCAGACTATGGCACAGGTTGGACAATGACTGGGGATGGTGGTGGGAGACTCATGGTGAAGATGGCCAAGCACATAATTTTGTCTCTGCTGCATCACAGTGAACGCAACGCGTAAGGTTTACTTTGCTGCCTCCAACTTATCTTCAAGTAGCAATCTGGCAGAGTTTTTCAGAGTGGTGAGAGGTTTATTAACACCTAAATGGGAGGATGGGGTGTAACAGCCCTCAGAGACTCACTGTGGCAAATTTGCTCAACAGTTTGGAAATGAAATCACTCGTCTCTGTAACAATTTAGATGCCATGGATTTGACAGTTCCTGTTGAAGGTGTTTAGTGTGGTTTTAAGATACCAGTTTTTATCTCAGAGGAGAAAGGCAAGGTGCTTGGAAAAGTTGGTCCAGCCACATGCTCTCATGACCTTTTACCTATTGTGAATCATTCAAGGAGGGTGCTTGTGAGATTGCTGCTGCGTATGGTAAAAACATAATTTCACAAGAGGGTTGTGCTTACCACCTTAAAAGTGGTGGAAGTGTGTTTCCTGCTCAAAAAGCCAACCTGGGCCTAGAGGTTTATGTCAATCATCACCAAGTTGTAAATACACCTTTGTTAAGGAAAGGCAAAACTTGAAAACAACAGGTCATGACTTTGGGACTGAGTTGGCTTTGGTCACCCTGGTGGATAACCTTTATCAGTAAAGAAACAGGGAGTGCGTAACTCTGTTCCTCTTGCTTGATCTCTCAGCAACTTTTGAGACCCTTGACCATAGTATCTTCCTAGACTGGCTGTGTGAGTTGTAAATTGATGCCCTGCTTCAGGCTCTGGCACCTCTGGTTTGGGCTGCTCTGCACACTGTCGCTGGCACCAGCCTGAAGTGGGAAAAGAGGTGCAAGCGCGCAGCAGTTCCACACGTCCATGTACCTCTTTCTCCAGCTTGGGGTGGAGATATGGCAGCCCTAGCTGACCATTATGGTCAGCAATCAGAACAGCAGTTTGGGACATCTCCTTGAACAGTATGGTGTTCACCTGCCCCGCACGGGGCAGTAGTGGAGAATGGGTTACCAGCCCCCGGGAAGGCGCAAAAGGGGTGGGGCACCACAGTTCACCTGTAGCACGCCCCACTGGAAGCTCCGCCTTTGGAAATATGCTTTAATCCAGCTTACATGGCTGCCTCTGTGTGCACTGGGCACTGCAGCAACACATCACCATGCTTGTGGCTTCCTGCTTCCGTACAGCAGCCTTGGCTGGGGAGTCAGTGGCAGCTCTGGGGCAGGAGGGAGCCAAGGGCACTTCCCGGCGCAGCAGCGACCTGGCAAGCACTGTGGCGCCAGCCATGGGGGCAAGCAATGAGAGGGGGCTTCACCTCAGCAGGGAAGGGCTCTTGACTTGCAGCCCATCCAGCCAACCGTGCACCACACTTTGCCGTGCCAGAAAATGGAGCCACCTTCCTCCCACCCTCAAGACTCCTATGGCCTAATTGCACCCTTCTGAATGTTTGCCCAGGGTGATGCCCCACATACTACACCTCTGCCACCAGGCCATTGTATCCTCCCAGGTAGGAAGGACTACAGACAGCTTTCTGATTGGAATGGGATCTTATGTGAACTATGCCTCTCCTTGCCAGCCTTGCTCTGATGCAGCTGGGGAAGGCTGGTTCCTTTTGAGCATCAGTGCAGTGTTTCTAAATCAGGTTGTCTACTGTCACATCATTCCTGATTGTTCCTGGGGTTAGATTAACTGCCTGACAGGTGTGAACTTTTAAAAACACATTGCATTTGAGTAGGAGGTCAGCAGTGTAAAGGTTCTGCAATCTTTTATATATTTATACTAGGCTGCTCAATAGAAACTACCCCCCCCCCATCCTTTTGAACTTTAAAAAAACACCATTGCCTTTTTGGGACACAAAAATTGCTTTCCCAATTTTAGTCAAGCTTTGAACTTAATCGTCACAAACATAAGGCTCTGTGTAAGCGGCTGGAATCTCAAAGGAAGGAAGATAACCTCTGATTTACCAAGAAGTTGAGAGCAAAATAATTTAGCAGTGACTACCTCCCATAACAGTGACTTTGTAATTAAGGCATAAATCTGGAGCGGCATTGCCTTAACAGTGCATTATACATACGAACAAGGTGTTGCTGTGGGAACCATAAATTTTCCTGAATCTGTTCACGTTCCACACCGAGTCTTCCGACATTCCCTCTAGACACTTCAGGGGAAGCTAGATCTTTTTGCCTATCATGAGTTTTAAACCCATGGGAGACAGTTTAGTAGAATAAACAATTGCAGCGAGGAGGGAGGGCGGATTGAAAGACCAGAAGAGAAGGGAGGAATAAACATTAGAATGGGCATGTAGAAACTCTGCCATGGTACTCAAGCATTGCAGGAATGAATACTGTGGGTTGGGATACTTCTATATCAGGATGCACCTCATCCAGCTCCTGGAGCAGAACCCGCACATGCATAGTCTGAAGTCTGGTCAGCATAGTTTACCCATTCATCTTTTTCTTGGCCCCCTTAGAACAGGGGTCACCAACCTTTTTGAGCTGGTTCACATTTGAATTTTGAGAAGCCATGATGGGGTGCGACACAACTCAAAATATCAGTTGTTGAGGGTGTATATGAAAGGCTGGTTAAAGGTAAAGGTAAAGGTACCCCTGCCCGTACGGGCCAGTCTTGACAGACTCTAGGGTTGTGCGCTCATCTCACTCTAGAGGCCGGGGGCCAGCGCTGTCCGCAGACACTTCCGGGTCATGTGGCCAGCGTGACAAAGCTGCATCTGGCGAGCCAGCGCAGCACACGGAAACGCCGTTTACCTTCCCGCCAGTAAGCGGTCCCTATTTATCTACTTGCACCCGGGGGTGCTTTCGAACTGCTAGGTTGGCAGGCGCTGGGACCGAGCAACGGGAACGCACCCTGCCGCGGGGATTCGAACCGCCGACCTTTCGATCGGCAAGCCCTGGGCGCTGAGGCTTTTACCCACAGTGCCACCCGCGTCCGAAATGCTGGTTAGGGAAGAGCAAATAGTCTTGCATGGAAGGGGTATTATACCTTTTGTACCCTGTCCATAACACAGGTTGGACCAATTCCAGCACCAGTAACTTCCCCACATGCTAAATACAGGTGGACCAAAGACATGAGATATTTGAGGGGCCAGGGGACATCTCCTTCCTCCAAGGAGAAAGGGCAAGAGCAGGTGTTGAAAGAAATCAGAAAGACAAAGTGTTTCACCCAATAATTAGGAAGGAAGGAAGGAAGGAAGGAAGGAAGGAAGGAAGGAAGGAAGGAAGGCAGGCTTGAGCTAAAGCTGCTATGGGAATGTATGTAATTGGGGAAGTAATTCTTTCCGTTTGTCCTGAATCTTCCAACACACAGTTTATTTGGATGACCTGAGGTTCTAGTATTGTGAGAGAGGAAGAAAAACTATTGATCCACTTTCTCTACCCCATGCAAAGTTTTATATGTCTCTAGCATATAGCCCATGTTGGGCAAAAGATTCTTGCAATGCAGGGGGTTGGAGTAGATGATCTTCATGGTGCCTTTCAACTCCACATTCATTCCTCTCATTCAGCTTTTATCAAACTTAAAAAGTCCCAAATGCTGTAAACTATCCTCATGGGAGAGTTGTTCCATCCCTTTGATTGTATTGATTGAATGAGGGGGATGAGGGTTGTGGGTGGCTTTCCTGGGAGCTGACACCAGAGTTTCCAGGTGACACTTGTGCTGTTTTGCAAGCAGTGCACCTGGAGACACTTTCAGTAGACAGCTGCCTCTTTATTTCCCCTGTCCCTGTGCCATTTGTGTGTGTGTCATTCTTCCTTGTTTCTTTTGTTTGTATGTGTGTGTGTGTGTTCTCAAATCAGATGCTATTAAGGAAGAAGGGTCCAGGTTGTGCCGTCTGGAGCATCCCTTGGCTCCGAAGCAAGTGCAGCTTTTAGTGCGCCTGTCGCCATTATGATTAGTATTCTGCTGTTAGGATGAAAAAAGGCTGCCAAGACAGAGCCCGAGGCATTCTGCCAGAGATGATTGACTGAATCATTTTCAGCACCTCGCAGTTACAGACCCGCTAAGTTTATATTACAGCGCTGATAATCCACCCACCCACTGAGTGGTTAATTTATTTTTAAAAGGGGTGCCAGAGCTTTAAGTCTGCCTGGGAGGCAGGTTTGCTGACCTGGACAAGGCTTTTACTTAATCCCAGGTGTGCTGTGGTTGCTCCTGGCGACTCATTTTTGCAGAAGGGCAGTCTGCACATGTCCATAGATCCTCTTCTCGTACTTGCTTAATGTGCTTAGAAGGTGAGAAGGTGAGCTCCACTTCACTAGAAGTGATACTTCCACTCCATTGATGTACTGGGGCTCCTAGCTCAGTGATTTGCATCTACAAGGTCCCAGGTGTAATCCCCGACATTTCCAGGCAGGGCTGAGAAAGACTTCTGCCTGAAATCCAGTCATTGTGAGCAATCCTGAGCTGGGGAGACCTGATTCAATATTGATATGACATTTACTGGCGCTTCAAGTTTCATGACTCTGAATTACAGAAGGGATTTTGTGTGTGTATTGGAGTGGGTGGGTGGGGGTGCAATAAAATTCTAGCTGAACCAAAGATTGGACGAAAGATTGCTAACTCATAGCCCTTCCGATGTTGTGGGACTACAGTTCCCATCACTCCCTGACCGTTGGCCATTCTGGCTGGGGTAAGCAGGGTTGGAGTCCAGCAATACTGATGATCCTGATTTGGGATGAGGCAGCTTTGTATGAGAAAGTCTCTTGTGCCCAGTGCCACCTTCTGTGACCGACAGCAAGCAGCTCTCTTGAGCAGAGAAAGGCCTTTTCCTGGTTGTGATCCACAGAATCAGGGACTGTATGTGAGTGTGCAGCTGTGATTCTTGCATTGCTGTGGCTTGGACTAGAAATCCCTTTCCAATCCCTTTCCAATCCTACAATCCTGTTGTTCTATTATTCTAATAGCTTGATGACAGAGCATCTGCTTTGCATGCAGAAGGTGTGAGGTTCAATCCCCGGTACCTCCAGGGAAGGATGAGAGAAAAGCCTTGTCTGAAATCCTGGAGTGCTGCAGCCAGTCAGTGTAGGCAGCGCTGGGTTGGACATACCTATAGGCTGATTCAGTGTAACGTGGCTTCATTTGACTACCAAAGATGAGGCAAGGGAGCAAGATGTGGTATAAACGGGATAAACTAAGTGACAATGCACATAGCAGTGATCACAAGTCATGGGTCACTAAGAGGTTCTCTCTCTCTCGTGTGTGTGTGTGTCACCACTTTCCCTAAGAAGGCCTGCTGTTTACTGCTGAATCAGATTTTCTGTGGATTGACATTCGCTCAAATCTAGCAGTACAGCGGTACCTCGGGTTACAGACGCTTCAGGTTACAGACTCCACTAACCGAGAAATAGTACCTTGGGTTAAGAACTTTGCTTCAGGATGAGAACAGAAATTGTGCTCCGGCAGTACGGTGGCAGCGGGAGGCCCCATTAGTTAAAGTGGTACCTCAGGCTAAGAACAGTTTCAGGTTAAGAATGGACCTCCGGAACAAATTAAGTTCTTAACCCGAGGTACCACTGTATACAGCTGGTTTTCCTAGGACCTTTTAGATCTGTGTCTTGAAATCCTACAAGAAATATGTAAAATAACCAAACAGGTGTTGGAAGCCACCCCAGCATTAGCCCTATTGAATATTTTCCAAGCCAATAATGCTTGCTCACTCTATAAAGAACTTATAACCCACATACTCTCAGCAGGCAGAAACTTCATATCTAGACACTAGAGAGACCTGTCAGGAGTAAACATGGACCACTGGTACCAAATTGTATGAGAAACAGATATATTAGAAAAGCTAACCAACAGACCCAGGGACAAATACAGGAGGACTCCTTCACCCTGGTATAAAAAGGTAAAGGTAAAGGTACCCCTGCCCGTACGGGCCAGTCTTGACAGACTCTGGGGTTGTGCGCCCATCTCACTCAAGAGGCCGGGGGCCAGCGCTGTCCGGAGACACTTCCGGGTCACGTGGCCAGCGTGACAAAGCTGCATCTGGCAAGCCAGCGCAGCACACGGAAACGCCGTTTACCTTCCCGCCAGTAAGCGGTCCCTATTTATCTACTTGCACCCGGGGGTGCTTTCGAACTGCTAGGTTGGCAGGCGCTGGGACCGAGCAGCGGGAGCGCACCCCGCCACGGGGATTCGAACCGCCGACCTTTCGATCAGCAAGCCCTAGGCGCTGAGGCTTTCACCCACAGCGCCACCCGCGTCCCTGGTATAGCTCCGCTTTATTATATATACAGCCCAAAATGACAATAACAGGGATCCACCAACAGCATATGGATCAATATGGCTAACATGGCCTAACAACCCACCCCGCTTCTAAACACACAAACAAATCTCACTGCAGTTAAGCAAAGGCAATCAACCACGCCCTGCCCTCCAACCTTCTCTCACTGCCAGTGTAAACCAACAAATTAATAGAAAGAAAACCTGCCCAAGTGACGCTGACACAAAAACCTCACACATTTACCAATTTTGAAAAAAAAAGGAAGACTAATATGTAAGTTTACCACCCACTCTCCCCCCCACTTCTCTTCCCCTTCAACCCTATACTGCTTAGAACATTGTCTTACATTGAACATAACTAAGAGACTCTGTGATCTGGAAAAAGAAAAGAAAAGAAAAAGAAGGGAAACATTGCATGTTCTTTTGTAATTCAAGAAAATCTTTAATAAAAATTATAAGAAAGAAAGAAAGAAAGAAACTCTACTGTTTACATGCCTCTAATTAAAAAAAGCCATTGCTGACCCCATATCAAAACACATCATGCTGAAGCCAGCTGAGCTGGTTTTGAATTGCTGCAGTGCAATTTCCTCATTGTCACTTTTCGGAATGTAACCTCATTGGACAAAGGGGTGGGTGTTAATATGATTAACATTTGTAGCAGTGTGAGCTGGGAGAAAAGGTAATTAAATACCATGCTTTGTGGCTTCCGCTAATCACTGTCATGGGTCATGATCTCCTCCTCCTCTCCCTCAAATTAATGTTTTTATGTTGGTGCATTATGGGATGGCAAGTGGGGGAAGCTACTGCCTTAAGCAGGGAATACAGGAACACAGGAAGCTGTCGTAGGCCAGGTGAAACTATTTTATTGATAAGTGTCTACTCAGACTGGTTGTTCTACCTGATCCTGTTAGCAGGTGATAGCAACATTGGTCCATGTGGTTCAGTGTTGTCTGCAGTGACTGGCAGCAGGGGCTGAGACTAGGACCTTCTGGATTAAAGCATATTTCCAATTTAGGATGCTTCCAGACTTTCCCTATTTCAGGTGAAATACCAGAAAATTCAGTTTGCTCAAGTGGAGTGGATTTAGTGGTCTTGCACAAAACCCATTCTCCACACCCCATGCCAAAAAAATGGACTTTTTGTGATAAGGAAAGTCATAGTGAAATGCACTAGAATGTGTGGGTTGACATTTGTTTGATGTAATGTCCTCTAACCTCTGCATAGACAAATCAAAATGAATGCTCAACATGAATGAATGCTGTATTGTTTTTAACACTTGATTAGAAGCCGCCCAGAGTGGCTGGGGAAACTCAGCCAGATGGGCAGGGTATAAATAATAAATTATTATAAGCAGCCAGTGTAAACCAACCTCTCTGTAAAGAAAGAAGGATGTGTCTAATAGACAAGCTGTTTGAAAGACCAGAGACTTATGTCACCTGCCAGTGTTGGGTGCAAAGGGATGACTCGCTCTCACAAGTTTTTTGCTTTCTTGAAGGGTCCTATTCCTAAGACACTACTGGGCAGAGTGTGTGAGTGTGCGCCCCCCCCCCCCAAAGACTTGGCCTTTGCCTCAGTTTCATTCAAAAGAATTGGAGCTGTGGTCTTTTTTTAAAAAAATAATTTTTGAAATTTTCCATGTTTCCAAATACAGTACAGTGGTGCCTCGGGTTACATACGCTTCAGGTTACATATGCTTCAGGTTACAGACTCCGCTAACCCAGAAATAGTGCTTCAGGTTAAGAACTTTGCTTCAGGATGAGAACAGAAATCGTGCTCTGGCGGCGCAGCGGCAGCAGGGGGCCCCATTAGCTAAAGTGGTGCTTCAGGTTAAGAACAGTTTCAGGTTAAGAACGGACCTCCGGAACGAATTAAGTACTTAACCTGAGGTACCACTGTACAAACTACATGGTGGAGTCCAAGCTTATGATTAGAACAGCACCAAAACAAGGGGAGGGGTTGTTAAAGAAAAGAAAACACAGGAAAACAAAGTAAAAACCTAATTATGCACACCCAGGTGTATTCAAGAAACGAAGAAAGGAAGTTGCATGAATCAGCAAGCTATTACTATAGGCACACACTAAGAGGGCTGAGGCCACAAATATTTTGGCATTAAGTCATATCAGAACCATTTACGACGTGATTCTAGAGGTTTAATAACATTGCTTTTGATACATTGTACAGGCATTGAGTGGGTATCAAGTGCTAATAAACGACTCTTTTACTATCACACCTCTATTTATTCCGCTCACACACTTTGGACCACAGAGCCCTGAGAAGTAAACAAAGAAGTGTAATGTTAGTTTCCCACTGTTTTGAGTCAAACTGCCACTAGGAGGAAGGTGACCAGATATTTGGGTATAAGATTTTGCCTAGTGACTGTTTGGCAAGATACAAAGGGATTATTATTATAACTGAAATGTAACTGACATTAATTAAGATCATGGAACGCAGTGATATAAGATCCGAAATGCACCCAAACCATCATGCGGGGAGCCACTTTAACCAAAATGTGTTAATTGGAAGTTGGTTGGCATTCTGATAATTGTATAATTTGGGAATTGTTATTTTTGTAATTTGGCTATTGTTGGGGTATGTTGGAAAACTTCTTCTTCTTCTTCTTCTTCTTCTTCTTCTTCTTCTTATTATTATTTAGATAATAAAGCTAGCTCTGTAGTCAAAGGGATAATTTGCTGCAGTGTTGGCAGGATTTCTGGGAGCTGTGAACTTGACTTGAGGAGACTTCCACTTTAGAATAAATATTGGGATTCCGAACTGTGGTGCACTTGATGGGAGTGATGACTTTGGATGTGGGAGGTTGAGAGTCAGATTGTCGCAATTCCTCAGTCTCTAGCCTATCTCAAGAGAGTGGGATAAATAGTGTTGCATTTTAAAGCGTGCAAGAGGAAAAACAGTACTTTGGTACCTCTGGTTATGAACTTAATTCGTTCCGGAGGTCTGTTCTTAACCTGAAACCGTTCTTAACTTGAGGTACCACTTTAGTTAATGGGGCCTCCTGCTACTGCCACACCGCTGGCACACAATTTCTGTTCTCATCCTGAGGTAAAGTTCTTAACCTGAGGTATTACTTCTGAGTTAGCGGAGTCTGTAACCTGAAGTGTTTGTAACCTGAGGTGTTTGTAACCCAAGGTACCACTGTATTGCCTAATCAGTACTCATTACCAAAACAATCGTGTCCGAACACTGGCCTATTATAACTTTCCCAAACACACATTCTGTGTTTCCTCCTTCTCACACCTTCTTGTTCTCTTCCTCAGTAATTAGGAATATTTTCATTTCATGAGTGTAAGCCATGGGTAGGCAAACTAAGGCCCCAGGGGCCGGATCTGGCCCAATCGTCTTCTAAATCCGGCCCGTGGACAGTCCAGGAATCAGCATGTTTTTACATGAGTAGAATGTGTGCTTTTGCTTAAAATGCATCTCTGGGTTATTTGAGGGACATAGGAATTTGTTCATTCCCTCCTCCCCCCCAAAAAATATAGTCTGGCCACCCACAAGGTCTGAGGGACAGTGACCAGCCCCCTGCTGAAAAAGTTTGCTGATCCCTGAAAAGCAATCGCATACACCTTCCAACTCTTTGCCCATAGCAAGGAGGGCTGGCCATGAGACTTCTTTAGAATTGCAAAAACCCACACAACATCCAACAAGAAACTCTGCCTTTTCACAGTTGCTTGAGAATGGAAGTTAACTGGCGGTTTTGTGAGTAGTGCATTGTTCAAGGCATGTGCAGCCCTCTACTGGCTGAAACTTCTAACTGCACCTCTGGTTCTACCGTGTTCCCAGCTGGAAGGACTGTGAGATGTTTCTCTGTCTTCCACAATCTCTGCAAAGCCATTTAGTGCAGCAGCCTTTCACCTTTTCAGACCCGACTTTAGCCCAAACATGTTGGGGTTTTTTTTGCCCAAACATGTGTTTTGGAAACTCACTTCTTAATGGTTTCTTAGAATCCAGGTAGTGCTGCCACTAACCTTTGATGAATAAACAAGACTACAGGTGACTTTCATTTTATTTGGACTGATTTCACTTCTTACACGATGGCTAAAGAACACGGTTATCACCCACCTTGATCAAACACATGCATTTCTATGGAGCAGAATTCTAGAGTGAAAACCTTTTGGGTTCAACTCCTTGCCTTTTTAAATTCATATTGTTCTGGGGAAAGGGGGAGGACTGCTTTGGGGATGCTGTTATTTTCTGTATATGTTTGTATTTGTCCACCGTGTTCCTGAAAATCAATAAATATATTTGAAAGCACCCATGCATATACATGCACAACTTAGATCTGTCCTTGAGTGAGAGATTTAGCATGACTGTGCAAGGAAAAACACATCGTTTTAAACCTGTTTCTGTGTGGGGTGAATATGTGATGCTGGATGGGAGGAGCTGCAGCTCACATAAGAGCAGGGTGCCTTGACAGTTTGCAGGTCCAGAATTTCAGGGAGGGGTCCACAGCTCAGTGGCATTCTCTAGCTGAAGGCCCTTTGTGATCTACTGCTAATCGCAGAAGGGAATACTCAGGTAGATGGAGCAAAATGTATATGGCAGCTTTCTACTTCCCGTTTCTGTCTTTGAATGTGCACTCTCAACCATAATGAGGGGAGCTGGATCCTTTAAGAATGCAGTCTTGATTTTGCCCTGTTCCAGATGTTTACTCCCTCCCTAGCTACACCAGGAGTAGGTGCAGCCTGTAGTGTTATTCAGTCCATCCATGGCTTCTCCTTCACCCAGGAATAATTTGATTATGTGTGTTGTGGGGAAGAAGAAGAAGAAGAGTTTGGATTTGATATCCCGCTTTATCACTACCCTAGGGAGTCTCAAAGCGGCTAACAATCTCCTTTTCCCTTCCTCCCCCACAACAAACACTCTGTGAGGTGGGTGAGGCTGAGAGACTTCAGAGAAGTGTGACTAGTCCAAGGTCACCCAGCAGCTGCATGTGGAGGAGCGGAGACGCGAACCCGGTTCCCCAGATTACGAGTCTACCGCTCTTAACCACTACACCACACTGGGAGGAGGAATTGCTTTCAAGGAAGGGAGGGAGTATGATGGCAGAAAGAAAATGGGTGGTCCACTGCTTGTTTTCACCCCACACCCCTTTGATCCCACCACTACTTTGGTATGCAGCCCCGCCAGCAAACAAATGCTGTCCTTTTTTAAAAAGGGGGGGCATTCCTAATCTACACACATCTTGCACACACACACACACACACACACACCTCTTTTCATTACCCCAACCCCTCAATTGCACATAGATTCTATTCAGAAATGATTTGATTTCTCTCTCCCCTCCCCCACTCCACCCCCAAATTCATATGCAGGTGGAGCTTTTGGGTTCTTTCTATTCTTTGACTTCTTGCACTTTTTGGAAATCTGGGTTGCGATTGACAGCAAGCCAGGAAGGCCAGCTTCTGAGCATGTATGCATGTTTAATGTGTTCAGTTCTGGGCACCACAGTTTAAGAAGCATATTGACAAGCTGGAATATTTGCAGAGGAGGGTGACCAGGTGATAAAGGGTATGGAAACAAAGCCTTATGAGGAACAATTAAGGGAGTTGGGTTTGTTCAGCCTGGACAGGAGGAGACTGAGAGATGACATGATAGTCATCTTCACATATCTCAAGGGCTGTCAGGTGGAAGATGGAGCAAGCTGGTTTTCTGCTGCTCCAGAGTGGATGACCCACATCTATGGATTCAAATTACAAGAAAGAAAGAAAGAAAGAAAGAAAGAAAGAAAGAAAGAAAGAAAGAAAGAACTGTTCGACATTGGAACAGACTAGTTCAAAAGGTGGTGAACTCTGTTTTTGAACAGAGGTTGGGTGGCCACCTGCCAGGGATTCTTTAGCTATGACTCCTAAATTGCAGGGGGTTGGACTAGATGACTCTTGGTATCCCTTCCAACTCTTGTGATTCTATGAATACTGAAAGGAATTAATGTGCATCTCATGCATGTTTGAATCTCTGACATCCTCTCTGAAAACTGCAGCCTGCATTGATCCCTCTTCCATTATCTAGGGTGGGATAATTTATGAGGGTCATACTTTTCAGTGGGGTATGCTTTGTTTCATCCCCGTCACACAACGGAGCTAAGAGCAGAGTGAAATGGTAGTGCAGATTTCCACTGCACCTGCCTTGACTGATGCATCTTGCATCTGTGTCCAGCATGTGCTTTGCAACAACATTCATCAGAGGCATAAATCTCCCTTGTCACTGCTACTGTCTCTCCCAGAGCTGCTGTTGCAGAGTCAGCTTTCCAAGGATGCTGGAGCTGTCACTTTGTACAAAAATCTATTTGCCAAGAGTTTCAGTGTCCACAGTGCACTGTTGCCATTCTTCTCACGGGCATAGCCAGGATTTTTTTGTTGCGGGGCAGGGCTTTTGTTGGGGAAGGGGGGCAGAATCTCAGTTTGCAATGTATTTTTATTTATTTTTGTTGATTCGGGGGGACAGCTGCCCCTCCCTGCCCGTCCTTGGCTATGCCCATGATTCTGAATGTACATGGGGTTTCCTTACTCTGAAGGTGCACATTTCATACGTTCTGCTGTTTTGTTTAAAGAATAATAGAATCTGCAGCAAGAAGACAGCATCTGATCAGTCTGTGGTGCTGGTGGAAGAGGGCTAAACCTTCCCTGCCCTCACCACACACACACACACACACACACCATTTTCCTGAAATCACCTCACCTCCCAAGCAGCAATAGCCCCATGGGACAAAACATCCAGTTATTCTGCTGTCATGTTTTGCTTGGTCCTAGATGTTGAACTGCCTAACTTGGTAGTGCCATAGCCTTCCTGCCAATCATTCTCCAGGGTCTCACAAAGAGATTCCGCTTTCTATCTGGGATCCTTTTCAAGGGAGATGTCAGAGACTGACCCCTTGATTTATACTTGAGATGAATGTTCTGGATCCCTCAGAAAGTGTTAGAGACCCTCATCCATTTGAGGGGGTGAATGGCCGTCTGTCAGAGGCTCTTTAGCTGTGATTCCTGCATTGCAGGGGATGGGACTGAATGATCCTTAGGGGACTATCCAACTCTACAGTTCTGTGGATGCTTCCCATATTAATCCATAGCAAAACTTTGCAAATGAACTGGTTTGCAAGCGGTGGTTTCGTTTAGCTGAGATAACCATTCTGGGTTCTCTTGGAGGGAAGAAGAGGGTGTATTTTTGTTGTTGCCGTTTTTTCTGTCTTGAGCTCATAAGGAAGGTTTTCCCACCGCCTTGCTTTCCCTTTCTGTATAAACTGTCAGCACTGTGTCTTGTCTGGCTTAACGGATTGCAGATCAACAGGGTTATATTCAGTGTGGCACCTTTCATATCAGTTGCTGCTGCAAAGTGCCTGAAGCAAAGAATCTGAAGGGAAAGCAGGAGTGGTGGGAGAGAAGAATTGTCACATACATTCGGTGTGGGAAAGAATTCAGGGTACTGCACACTTCGGGTAAACTGATGGCATGAGTAGCAGATCAGGCACACCAAGTATATGAGAGTCATAATGACTGAAACTAAATGCTGCTTGCATTGAAACAATTTGTGTGGGGGGAACTTTGGCTATCTGACTGCTATAGCACTGGAGGAACTGTTATGTGCTATCAAATTCTGAACCTTGAAGAAATGGCTACTGTTTTCTAGAACTAGTTATGAAACACAAGCTATCCTCCTCCTCCTCCTCCTCCTCCTCCTCCTCCTCCTCTTCTTCTTCTTCTTCTTCTTCTTCTTCTTCTTCTTCTGCGATCACTTGTAGCCGAGTAAGATTGTCTTCCATAAACATTTACCAATGAGTCCGTAAGTGACTCTGGAGGCCAATTCTGGATCCACACGTCCTTCCACAGTGGGGACATTGGTTTCCGGGCAGGAGCTGATCACGGAGTGGATTTGCCAAGCATGCTTCCTTCTAGCACATTTCTCCCTTGCGTCCTGAGTTTGAGTGTCTTCAAAGCCCATGACACCTTTGGTAAAGGCTGTTCTCCAACTGGAGCGCTCGCAGGCCAGTGTTTCCCAGTCGTTGGTGCTTAAACCTCATTTTTTTAGATTTGCCTTGAGACAGTCTTTAAACCTCTTTTGTTGACAACCAGCACTATGCTTTCCATTTTTAAGTTCGGAATAGAGTAGTTGCTTTGGAAGACGATAATCAGACATTGATATGCCTTAAATTCTTACCCGGAGGGTGACGATCAACTTTGCTTGGGCAGAAAAGAGACTTGAGATGTCCAAGGCTTGCAGTTCAGTGGCAGATATGGAGTCTAGTGATGGGTGGATGTTTTGCTCTTATAGGGGTTGGTATACCCACGGCTTTTTTCAACTGGAACTTGCTGGAACTCAGGGAGGTGTTCATGGTGAGTTCTGGCGCCTCTTTTTTCTAGAAAAATAGCACTGGGTATACCTAAATAAAGCATTTGAAAAGAGGCCAGTGACTTTGGGTGGTGGAGGATGACAGAGGCTATGCTTGATTTAGGCTGCTTATAGCATTAAAGGTAAAGGTAAAGGTACCCCTGCCCGTATGGGCCAGTCTTGACAGACTCTGGGGTTGTGCGCCCATCTCACTTAAGAGGCCAGGGGCCAGCGCTGTCCGGAGACACTTCCAGGTCACGTGGCCAGCGTGACAAAGCTGCATCTGGCGAGCCAGTGCAGCACACGGAAACGCCGTTTACCTTCCCGCTAGTAAGCGGTCCCTATTTATCTACTTGTACCTGGGGGTGCTTTCGAACTGCTAGGTTGGCAGGCGCTGGGACCGAGCAACGGGAGTGCACCCCGCCGCGGGGATTCGAACTGCCAACCTTTCGATCGGCAAGCCCTAAGCGCTGAGGCTTTTATCCACAGCGCCACCCGCGTCCCGCTTATAGCATTATATCTTAGCAAATTTAAACAATAACAACAAATGTTGGGAAAAATACACAGTAAGACCATTCATTCACTCACTCACTCACTCACTCACTCACTCACTCATTGTGAATAAATAGTGATATGAATTCCTTCTCCCCACCAGCACTACTCAATATCTCTAAGCCTTCTGGATCTCATTCAGGACACTGCCTGTTAATATGCTTTAGGAAGCCCACAAGCAGGGCATAAAGGCAATAGCCCTTCTGTACTTTCTCTCTCTTTTCTATTCCTCCCATACCAAACCTGCAAGTCCCCAGTTCAGTGGCATTCTGCTTCCAGGTGGATATAAAGAGAGTAGAGCTGAAAGAACATATAGCAATTAAAAAAGGGCAAGACACTGACTCATGGTACAATGAAATCCAATTAAAAAACCAAAAACAAACCCGCCACAGTTGCTGTAATATAGCAACAAAAACCAAAATGTGCATATATTTTTTTAAAAAATTTCCAGATAGCAATGTCCACGAAACTACCAGCAAAAGCTGCTGCTGCTGCTGCTGCTGCTGCTGCTTCTTCTTCTTCTTCTTCTTCTTCTTCTTCTTCTTCTTCTTCTTCAGAAAAGCATATATAATATAAATGTACCCCAATATGCTAAAGGCATATTGACATATCGACTCAAAGAGAAATGAGTCCAAGATGGATGGAAGTTTCTAAAAGTAGAAATATTGAAGGCCCAAATGTAGACCATTCCAAAAAGAAACAAACGTGGGAGGCATCTAAGGAAACTACTGTGGCTGTAAAAGGAGCTCAGAGATGAGCTAAGAAGGGCATGTACAAGAAATGGAAGAAAGAGGAAATCACAAAAGAGGCATACACACGGGTAGCCAACAGTTGCAGCGATAGGGTCAGGTGGACTAAAGCTCAGTATGAGCTCAGGCTTACAAGAGAGCATAAAAATAAATAAATGTTTCTTTGGCTATGCCCAAAGTAAGAGGAAGAACAAGCAAGTGGTAGCTACTCTGTATGGGAAAAAGTGAGAAATGCTATTGGGTGATAGAGAAAAGGTGGAACTACTCAACACCTACTTTGCCTGTGTCTTTACCCAAAAGGGAAGCACTGCCAAACCTGGTCATAACAGAATAATGGATATACGGATGGAGCTGCAGCCCAAGATAGGAAAAGAGCTAGTAAGGGAACATCTAGCTATGTTAAATGAATTCAGATCTTCAGGGCCTGATGAGCTGCATCCAAGGATACTAAAGGAGCTTGCAGATGTAATTTCAGAGCCTTGTCTATGAGCTTTGAGAATT
Organism: Podarcis raffonei; assembly: GCF_027172205.1. Classification (NCBI taxonomy): domain Eukaryota; kingdom Metazoa; phylum Chordata; class Lepidosauria; order Squamata; family Lacertidae; genus Podarcis; species Podarcis raffonei. The sequence continues at coordinate 7,710,404 of NC_070621.1, forward strand.
ACTGGAGAACAGGTGAGGTCCCTACAGACTGGAGGTGGGCAAATGTTGTCCCCATATTAAAAAAAAGGCAGGGGGAGAAGACCCAGGTAACTACTGACCAGTTAGCTTGACATTGGAAAGGTCCTAGAACAGATAATTGAACAGTAGGGCTGCGAACATTTAGAAATGGATACAGTGATTACAGTGGTACCTCGGGTTAAGTACTTAATTCATTCCGGAGGTCCGTTCTTAACCTGAAACTGTTCTTAACCTGAAGCACCACTTTAGCTAATGGGGCCTCCCACTGCCACCGTGCCACCGGAGCACAATTTCTGTTCTCATCCTGAAGCAAAGTTCTTAACCTGAAGCACTATTTCAGGGTTAGCGGAGTCTGTAACCTAAAGTGTATGTAACCTGAATTGTATGTAACCCGAGGTACCACTGTACGAAGACCTAGCATGGGTTTCTCAAAAATAAGTCCTGCCAGACTAATCTCCTTTTTTATGGAGTTACATGGTGGATCAGAGAAATGCTGCGAAATAGTGTATCTTGATATCAGTAAGGCTTTTGACAAAGTCTCCCGCAATATTCTCATGAGGAAGCTGGTGAAATGTGGGCAGAATGTGGTTAGGTGGAATTGTAGCTGGCTGGCGGACTGAACCCTAAGAGTACTCATTGATGGTTCATCGTCATCCTGGAAAGAAGTGACAAGTGGGGTGCCACAGGGTTCTGTCCTGGGCCTGTTGTTGTTCAATGTCTTTATGAAGAAATTGAGGGGATGCTCATCAAATTTGCAGATGACACCAAACTGGGAGGGATGGCTAATGTTGAGGAAGACAGAATCAGAATTCAAAATGACCTTAACAGATTGGAGAGCCGGGTCCAAGCTAACAAAATGAATTTCAATAGGGGAAAATATAAGGTTTTGCACTTAGGCAGGAAGAACCAGATGCACAAATACAAGATGGGGGACACCTGGCTTACTAGTAGTACATGTGAAAAGAATCTAGGGGTCTTGGTGGACCACATGCTCAACATGAGTCAATAGTGCGATGCAGCAGCAAAAAAAGCTAATGCTATTCTAGGCTGCATCAACAGGAGACTATGTTGGATATTAGTGAGTATATTTTCCAACTCACAAGGTGCCCAGCATGTTCCTCTGTGTGCGTCACTCTGCACAGTGTTGCAAGGCCTTTTGGAGACAATCACCGATGTAATAAACTCACTTCACACCCATGGTTCAGGCAGTAAAGTTTATTGCTGGTTTGCAGCTTAATGGTTCTGTACATCATTAGCCCATAAATTAGTCACTAGCATGTTGCTGGGACAGTCCGCTTCTGAAGATGGTTCTCTCCCTCCCAGCAGAGAGAGCAGAGAGAGAAAAGAACAAGCTCAATTCTTTCTCCCAGTTTCTCATCCAGGCATAAGAACTCTGCGCATGAACATTACCTCATGCTTCTGACCTTGAAGCTACCTGCTTCTAGATAGTTTACATGACATGGTGCAGATAAGGAATGACTACTGGTTTCAGTTTCATATATATCAACAGTCTAGTGTCCAGATCAAGGGAAGTCATCGTCCCACTCTATTCTGCCCTGGTCAGACCACATCAAGCGTGCTGCCTTGAGTGCCTGGGGCATGCATGCATGTGTGTGTGTGGTGTTGGCAGGCCCACAGCATGCTGATGTCACTTGCACACATCGAGCGAGCGTACCAATGTGACATGTGCACACCCCACAGTGTGCACATGCCACCAAGTGGAATCGGGAGGGGGGGTCAGCCCCTTCATTTGAAATTTGTGGGTGCCTGGAGATCCAGGGCTGTGCATGGTTGCTACCTGTGAAGCACACCTGGAATACTGTGTCCAGTTCTGGCCACCACAATTTAGGAAGGATGTTGACAAACTGGAATGTATGTAGAGGAGGGCAGCTAAGATCAAGGGTTCAGAAGCCAATCCTTATAATTGAAGGAGCTAGGTTATTTAGCCTGGAAAAGAGGAGACTGAGAGGAGATATGATAGCCATCTTCAACTATCTGAAGGGCTGTCACATGGAAGATGCCACAAGGTTGTTTTCTCCTGCTCTGGAGGGTAGGACTCCAGCCAATGGCTTCAAGTTACAAGAAAGTAGATTCTGACTAAACACCAGAAAGAACTTTCTGATAGTAAGAGCTGTTCGGCAGTAGAACAGACTCCTACTAGAGGTGGTGGACTTTCCTTTCTTGGGTGTTTTTAAGCAGAGGTTGGATGCCCGTCTGTCATGGATACTTTAGCTGAGATTCCTCATTGCAGGGGGTTGGACTAGATGACGCTTGGGTCCCTTCCAGCTCTAAAATTCTAAGATTCTGTGATATGTGCTTAAATATGCATTGGAGAGCTCCTTGATGGTGGTTATGTCACGTGTGAACATAATAGGAAGAACATAGGAAGGAAGTCATGGTTCATCCAGACTTCCTTTGGGGCTGTTTCCAGGCACAGGTCCACACTTGAACATGCCGTGTCATGTCCATGTGCTTCCCACCCTCCCTCTGAGCACTTTCCCCACAAAACCCACTCTCTACCGCTGAACCGGAGCAAATGCAAATCCGCAGAAAACCTGAACTGATGTTTGTTCTGACTCAGAAATAAAGAGTGGCTTTTCATAGAGGAACTGCCAGGGCAAGAAAATAAAAAGCTCTCAGACACAGTGCTTCAAAGCACAGACCTTTGCCTAGAAAGCATTGGGCAAAAGGTACGTGTTGTAGCTTGTGCAGAGTTTCATATTGGCTTCTGTATGTGTATTTTAAAGAAAGAATAAAAGGGGGGAACAATACAGCAGACCCCGAGGGATCTAATTAACAGCTCCTGTTTCTTGGAGGGGAAATCCAGGTTTGAAGCTGAATGGCGGTGTCACATCTCAAAGAGGCAGCGTCTGTCTGCTTTCCAGAGTACATCTGCAGAGTGTTCTGGGATGAGGTTGGCGGCAGCCATTCTCCCAGACAGCAGCCTTGCTGAACGTTCCTTTGCTGAGTGTAAGTGGCTCCTAAAAGCCAAGGCACCAGGCTGACTGCCTCGCGGCACTCCCTGGGCAGCCCTGTTAGTTACTTGCACCTTGTGGTGGAGAGCCAGTGGTAAGGGGAACTCATTATTGCATCTGCAAAACCAAAACAGTGCGCTCGAGCAACTTGAAAGCACAATGTTTTCAGTCTATCTCCACCACCACCAACAGACAAAGAAGGTCTGGACATGACAGTATGCCAATAGGCAAAGACTGGAGCATGTAAAATAAACATAGCAAAAGTAGGAATGGTTTTGCTACTAAGCTTGCCACCTTCTGGTTTTAGGAAATTCAAAGCATTTTATGGTGAAGCTTAAACTGGAGAGGGGTGCCTCTCATTATAAGAGAATCAGCATTCATTGTTTAAAATGCTGCTGTTGTCCGAGTGCAATCGTAGAGGTGAGGGCAATGTACTTGTAATCTGTCCTTTACTGCAAGTTGGGACAGTATTAGCCGCTCTAGAGTGTGTTTTAAAACAAAGAACGTAGCAAATGGCTCATTCTACAACAAATCACAGGGAAGCAGTTGATTACCTGAAGAGTTGTATCACTGAGGTTTCTCTTTCTCCTTGCACACACACATATACACACAATTTCTCTCTCTTTTACACAAATGCACCCTTCACTTAATGTCTCCTACCACCTAACACTGTGCTCAGATTCTCTGCCCAGAGGGTACCCAGATCATTATTTTTGAGTTTTCTGATTTCTTTCTGCAGGGAGAATAATTTCATCAAGGACTTTCCCCAGTTGGCTGATGCGTTGATGGTGATCCCGTTACCAGTTGAGGAGCAATGTCGTGGTGTGCTCTCTGAGCCACTTCCAAATCTCCAGCTGCTCACAGGTAGGAGACTTGGACATAGTTGCAACTCACCCGAGTTCTAGGTGGAGGGTAGTTCTTATTAATGCCCAGTTGGGAAGGAAACAGTTTAAGCTGCTTGATGGAGTGGTCACTGCCACGTGAAAAGTGCAGGAGAGGCAGAGCCAAAGGGAGCTAGTCTTTCAGCAAAGCCAAATGCATAGCGTTCCTTCTTTCCCTTGGTTGCAGCCTGATGGAATAGCTGCTATAGACTGACAGCTGTACATGAGCCGAGGGAAACTGGTCTATTGGCAGAGCCCTGCTTCTTCCCCTCTCCCTTTGCTCTTCCCACAGATGCCGCAATTTTTGTGGCTGGAAATTACGTTTTTCTGGATAATTTCCAATTCTTCTGCCATGTTAAGTGATGTTTCTTCTAAAACACACACCCTGTTGGTGCCAATAAGCATGGCTCTGTCTTCATCTTGCCTCCAGCCTGTTCATTGAAGAACCCCAGCAGTGACTATTGTTATGAGGCTGTGATCTCTGTTACTGCACTCTTCATAATCCCAAAGTTTGTGACAATGAAATAAGCCTGTGGGAGCGTAAGTGGACAGCTCTCTTCTCTGGCCACTTCCTGCCTCTTGTGCTCTGACTCAAAATTATTTCTTCACAGGTGATATCCGGTATGACGAAGCCATGGGCTACCCCATGGTGCAGCACTGGAGGGTCCGAAGCAACCTGTATAAAGTAAAGCTAAGCACCATTGCCCTCTCAGCAGGTGAGAACAGCCACATTACAGTGACGATTGCAAGCTGGGAGGCGGCTGTGGTTCTTTGCCAGAGACTTCTGCTGCAACTTGCAATGGTTGCAATGGTAACTTCTCAGTGGCAGTGTTTGAAACTCCCATTGTTCTAGGAGCATTTTGCGACACGGTATTTCATTAGCGCGAGCAGTTTCTGAGTTTTGGGTGCAGAACTGTGCCTAAGATTTCAGGTTAAAACTGCAGAGTAGGAGGAAAGGAGGACCTTTTTCCACCTCCCCACTTCCAGCTGCTCTCTGAAGACTAGAGAAGACACCCTCTTAATAATATTAGGGGGGGTGGGCAGAGGAAGGACTAGAGCATGTGAAAAATGAACATAATATTTTGGCTGCAGTTCATTCATTTTCACCTTTGTATTCTTCTTGTAAAAACGTGCACCTAGACATTCCATTGCTGCACCCATAGTGTAGGTTTAAGGTGCCATTTAGCTCCTAGCTTTCATTTAGCTCCAGCTTCTGACATTGCTCAGTGGTGATACATGTGTCACACACATCCATCAACTAGCTTCCTAAAAGACTAGCAAAACACATGCCTGGCTATTGATCAGGGATGGGCATTTCAGCAGTTTCTGTACACATCTGCAAGGGAAGCAGCATTAGGGATACAGAACAGCATATTGTCAGCTTAGAGCAGGTTCACTGAAAATAATTGACAAGACTAACTTAGGTCTGTTAGTTTCAGTGGGTCTGCTTAGGTGGCTATAACCTGTAGGAAGCTGCCTTATACCGAGTCAGACTATTTGTCCGTATTGTCTTCATTGACTGGCAATGGTTCTCCGGGATTCCAGGGTCTCCCTGGGGATTGAACCTGGGATGTTTTTCATGCAACTCAAGAGCTTTACCTCTGAGCTAAAACCATGTCTTTAACAATGATTTAAGAGCCTAGTCCTCATGGTTCCATTTAGCTCAGTATTGTCAACCCTGACTGGTAGTGGTTCTCCAAGGCTTCAGGAGTTCTCATTGCCAGCCCCACCTGGAGATGCCAAAGATTTAGCCTGGGATCTTTTGCATGCAGAGCTGATGCTCTACCACTGAGGAATACCCCTTCCCTAATAAAGGATCATAAGAAGCGGCCATATTCTGGTTCAGGCTGTTTATCCATCTAGCCCAGTAATGTCTAGTCTGGCTGATCTTAGGCACGGATGTCTCTGCCTACTAAGTTTCTTTCACATCACCATTTACTTGGTCCTTGTAACTGGAAATGACAGTGATTGTCCTTGTGGTCTTCTTCCCGTGGCCTTCTGCAGGCAAGGCCTATTTTCAGTAGCAGACAGTGAGATGGGGCAGTAAAGATGCTGCTGTGTAGGGGGAGGGGCAAGGTGGTGTCAAAATTGGTGCTATGCAAACACACCAACACTGTAATAGTCCATGGAGGAGAGGGCTATCTGTGGCTAAGCTCTACCTCCAGAGGTGAAAGCAATAATGCTTCTGAATCCTAGTCGCTGGAAACTACGGGAGGGGAGAGTTGCTGTTGCACTCAAACCTGCTTTTTGGTTTCCATGGGCATCTGGTTGGCCACTGTGAGAGCAGAATGCTGGACTAGATGGGCTATTGGCCTGATCTAACAGGCTCTTCTAATGTATTGGCTCCACTGTGTGTTTGCCCAGCACTGATCTCTCCACTTGCCCTTCCCACTCTCCGTACTGTCAGAAAGTCAGGCAAGTGCTGCTGTTCCACCCTTCTGTTGACTGCTGTGTGTGCTCTACCACTGAGCTACAATGGCTCCCTCCAGGGCTAGGGTTATGCCATGCCTCTATCTATAGCATTCTGCATAGGTTGGCAGCCAAAGCAACAGAAACACTAGGAATGTTGCTTATCACAAACAAGAATGTGCTCATTTTTTTTGTATTTACCACCCAATATCTGTGTAAGGCCATTAATTTCATGTTCCCATTTTTCAGATGAGATGCCTGAGGCTGAGAGTGACTTGGCTGAATTAATCAGCATGTCTATAACATAGCCGAACTCAGGTTTTCTGAGTTCTCTTATTTTTAAGGACAACACTGTCTGATTCTACTTATAAAGTACGGTCATCAGACACTCTTTGCCTAGCTGTGGCATCAAAGTCTTATGGTGATGGTTCTTTAGCCCTCTGCACACTCCCACCAGAAAACATGCACTATTCTGTGTTTTACACAGTGCATATTTACATTGTGCAACTTGCACACATGGGAGAGAGTAATGGCCACCAACCTGGATGGCTTTGAAAGAGGGTTAGATAAATTCATGGAGGTTGAACTGTTAACCATGAAGGCTACGCTCTGCCTCCACAGCCGGAGGCAGTATACTTCTGGATCCCAGTTGTTGAAAACCACATGGTGGGGATTGTGGTCAGATCCTGCATGTGGGTTTCCCACGGGCATCTGGTCAGCCACTGTGAGAACAGGATGCTGGACTGATTCAGCAGGCTCTTTTGCCTTATGGTGTTGTCCTCTATTGTCCTTATGGTGTTATCCCATTCTCTGGAATTGGTTTTGGGCCTCATTTATCTAAAAGGCAGCCCCCCAGAGAACCGGGTGGCAAATACTCACTGATCTTGCTGTGTTGGTTGCTGAAAGGGCTGCACTGAAGGTCACAGTCTTGCAAAACAGGTCCAATGGTGTAGGCTTGAAGGTGGCCATGTGCAGAGGGGTAAAGAAGAGCAAGCTTCACCTGAGGAGTCCTTATGGAAACAGCAGTGCACCCAGTTCTTGAATCTGCTTGCCAAGCACCAAAACTGGAATTTGTAGGAGAAACAAATAGAGAAGGAGGGCACATTGAGCAATTCAATTGGTCAATAGTGTATGTGAATGGTATTCCAGGTTTCCTTCTGTTGCATCGTTTCTTAACTTAAAAAAATATAAAATACAATCTGTGACATCCCTCCTCCTCCTCCCTCTTGGCTCTTACAGGATTTTTTAATGTCCTGAAGATCCTGAACAAGGACAGCAGCCGTGAAGAACTGCTCTACTTCATTCAGCAGTATGGCTCCCACTACATAGCAGAGGCCCTCTATGGATCCGAGTTCAGCTGCACCATCCACTTTCCCAGCAAGAAAGTGCAGCAGCAGCTCTGGTTCCAGTATCAGAAAGGTAAGATGCTCCTGGAGGCTAGCAGAAGTTTTCTCGCTTACTCCCACTTTGCTTTGCATATCACGAGTTATGCATATTTCCTTCTGTTGCATGGCTGGGGAGCGGGCTCCTTTCCAGTGCAGGAGCCTGGGGCCACCACTTTTTTTCTTCTCCCAGATGCACACCTCTTCCCCACCCCCACCAAGTCCATCTGCGCTCCTTGATTTCCGCCTGCAAGGCTTTCGCTTGCTGTCCTGTTTCTGAGCCCAACGCGCTGCGATCCTTGTCATCTGCTTGCCAGCCCTCTGAAAATTGCTGAGGGTGATTTGAGTAGGTTTCTATAAATGTGACATAATTGAGCTGTCTGGGAATGGTTCCGTTTTATCGCTTGCGACAATGACGGTCTTTAAGGAAGTATATTAATTCAGCAGCAGACTCATTGTGCAGTGCCATAAATAACCAGACACATCATTAAACAGGGCAATAAACTTTGGGACTTTGAAGTGATACAATTAGGTTATATTTCTAAAAGTTCAGCGATTTGCAATAGCCAGCTTGTTTGCCGCCTCCAGAAAACTACATGGCCACCTGGTTTTTGCAGCTTGCCTGCCACTTACCATTTTCAGAAAGTTGAGCCACACTGCTAATCCCAGTCCCCTGCTGGTTAAATTGTATAGCTTGTTGTGAAAACAAATCTCCAGAAATAATTGATCAGGGTCCATCAGCATAAAACCCCATTGTACATGAGATAAAGATCCTTCTCAACACTGTTGGTGACACAGGATGGAACTGCAGTGCACTGGAATTGGGGGGGGGGGTTCGCTCCCTAGGGACATTTGCCTCACTCCTTATCTGCTGGTTTATAAGGCTATTAGCTATGATAGCTATCTACTGTCTGCAGTCTGGGATTGGGCTGTGCATTGCATTCAGGAGAAGAAATGGAACACTGCGAGCATAATATACTTTTAAAGTACATTTGAAGCATATCATCCCCCACTCCCAAGAATTCCGGGCACTGTAGTTTGTTACAGATTGATGGGAAATGCAACTCTGTCGGTGATAAACAGCAGTGCACATAGTTCTTGGGTGGGGGAGTGTTTCAAATGTGCTTTAAAGTTATTGTGCATAGGCAGGTTATTGTGCATAGGCAACCTGATTCAAGACAGTGCAGGTGAATGAAATCCACAAACTGGATGCAAAACAGTGTGACACTCCCAACCATTTCCTGGACAGTCTTTTCCCCTCCTGTGTTTCCCTATGTGTTGTGTTTTGTATAAAATGCATTCAGAACTCATCTAACCCATTTGCTTCAGTCTTAAACAATGATAAATGACAACTTCCTGGTGCTGCCTGACTAGAGAGTGGGGAAAAGTGAGTGTGTGCTCCTCCTTCCATGTCATTGATCTTACCCACTGTGTGATTTCTGGGGAGACTTAAAAATTGTTGATTATAATGATGGTATGAATGAGTAAACTAGACTGACTCCTGTAGGTTAGCAGTGCAGGTTTGTGTAGTAAATCCGGTGTAAAGTTCAGCTTGGTTGAGGTATTTGCGCTTCAGTGAATCCCACTTAGCAGCTTTCTTAAAAAAAATATGTAATGTCCTTTCCCACAAAGAGAAACCTTTACTTTTCTGCATCTTGCTTCTTTACTGATGACAATACAGCAGCGGTTGCCAGTGTGGCGCCCATGGGCACTTCTGTGCCCACAGAGGTGTTCCTTGGTGCCCACAGGTCTCTCCATTCCCAGTGACCTTAAGTTTGGAAGAAGAATCCAATAGGATAGTATTTGTGTGTGGTGCCCACAGTCAGTTCTCCAGTTTGCCAATGTGCAAAAAAAGGTTGTCACCCCCTGATTTATTGTAAAGTATACAAATAAGCATCTTTGCATTTTGCGCCAGGGCAGGTTGTTGTGGCATTTTTGCTTTCAATAACCAGGCTTTCAAATAATGTAGAGTTCCTTCTTGGGAAGTAGCGTAACAACTGTAGCTGAGAGGGTTTGTGAGTGTTGAAACCAGGTTATTGTTTCTTTGCTTATCATTTTTAAATGTCTTATTCTTCCACAAAAGAGCCAACCATTGTTATCTTCTCTCCACCCACCTCACAACAATCCTGTAAGGCTGAGTGTCACCTAGCAAAGCTTCATGGCCGAGTGAGGATTTTAACCCAGGAGTCACTGCTCTAACTCCTATACCACACTGGTCCTCAGTTATATACTAGTTGATTGAAACCACACGACCAAGACAACAAAACACCAATGAGTGATCATGTTTCTGGTATCTGCCGTTCTGTCATCTAATTCCTCTTGCATTGCTTCACCAGTGTGAGGGCAGAAGGAGAGAAACTACCTTGACCTGATGGTGTTTCCTGCTTGGCAGGGGGTTGGACTCGATGGCCCTTGTAGTCTCTTCCAACTCTATGATTCTATGATTCTATGACCTTTTTTTTAAGGAGAAAGAATTTGGGGAAATTGCAACATTTCACTGGGGACAGCCATTACACTAGCTACCGTCTGCCTCAACCATACCATCCTAAACATAAGCAGCTGTCCTGGACTGATTCATATTGCCTACTCTGAGTAGCTCTCTCCATGTTCTTCCCATGTTTGGAGATACTGGGGATTGAACCTGTTGCTGAGCCTATATACCTTAAGCAACACACCAAAGGAAAAGGACGAAGAGTTTCAAGATGGAAGATTAGTGGAATGGCTGTTGTCATCACAGAGACACATCTCCACCGCTCTAAAACAGGCATGGGGAACATCTAGCCTTCAAGAAGTCCTCCAGTTACCATCATCCTTGACCACTAGCCATGCACAGAGGGGCGGCAGGGAGTTAAGAGTCCAGCACCTGAAGGGTTACAGCAGGCTTCCTCAACCTCAGCCCTCCGGATGTTTTTGGCCTACAACTCCCATGATCCCTAGCTAGCAGGATCAGTGGTCAGGGATGATGGGAACTGTAGTCTCAAAACATCTGGAGGGCCGAGGTTGAGGAAGCCTGGGTTACAGGTTCTCCAACACTGTTTTAAATTCATCACACAAGATCTACCAATATTGTAAAATGCTGTAAAACAACACACTTGGCAACAAAGATGTCACAGCTGAGCCGTGGGTCACCCCATTAGTTCACCATTTAAGCACAAAATCATGTTTATATAGGTGTGCTGAGTATATCCTCAGAAATTGACCCTTGACTACGGGATTAATTTCCCTGAGATTCAATGCCCAAGCTTGAGAGCTACCACTAAAGGTGTGTGTCCCTGATCTAGGTGAAGATACACAGAGTCCTTCATTGGAAGATTCAGAGAAGAGCCATAACTCAATGGTCGAGCATCTGCTTTGTCATTGTACACAGTACTGAGCTTTATGGACCAGTGGTCTGAGTCAGTACAAGACAGATTCCTATACACCCAAAACACATAGAGAAAATATGAATTCTTTGCTTCTTAATGCTTTAGAGGAGATGATGGGGGTCTTCTTAAATAGCCCTACCTTTACCTAAATTTTCTGCTGCAGCTGCTGCAAAAAAGAGAGAGCGATTGTGTTCAGGCTGCTTCTCTTTGTGTTTAAGAAATAATAGGCGCCAATACAATAAAGGAAAAGAAACCCCTAATATCTGAGTAGCAGGGAGTCAAACTTGATGAAGTTACCCTGTGTACGCCCACAGGAATTTCTGTTTGCTGCTGTTGCAATTACTGCATCTCCTAATAGCACAAGAGAGAATGCTTCTGTTTCTTCCCTACCTACCAAGCATAATTTGTTTTTAAGACCTTGTGAAACAGACCTGCCATTAAAGGGGAGGGAGGAGGCGAGAGAGGAGATGAAGTGTTTTTAATAACACCAGCTTTTTCTCTTCTTATTATTTTTGCAGTGAACATTTAATTCAATTTCCTCTCTGTTATTCAGCCTTCTAAAAACACAATGCACCCTCAAGCACACAGCCAGAAACAAAAGGCACGACAAAACACATTTGTGCAAGTGACAAAACAGTTACCCAGCTGTTTATTAATCCACATATGTGTATACCAATAGCGAATGTGGGTGAATGAGCGCCTATCAGTGTTGGAAGCGAAACAGGGGCCACCCCCACACCAAACTCAAAATGGTTTCTACAACACTTAGGTGTGCCTCCCTGCATACACAGACGTGTAGACATGTTTAAGTTAAGAGAAAGGTAATGGGATGAGATGTGTGGAACCAAATGTAGCCCCAAGGGAGCTGACCGTGCTCAGCTGTCCAGAAGGGAAACAACACTTCATCTCAGTAGAAAGAGGAAAATGGACCCAAGGAGCAGAGGTATTCCTGTTAGGGGCTGAGGATATGACTCAACATTTGTTTGAAATTAATGGATCTGTGGTAGGCCCTCTTTGTATTATACATTCAGATCATTATCATAGTACTTTAAGAGCTCATCACTTCCCCCAAGGAATCGGAAGCTTGTTAAACTGCAGTTCGCTATTCCCCTCACAGAGCTAACAATTCTCAGAGTGGTTTAACAATATTTTTGTAAACTGCTTTGAGGATTTATTACAATTGAGCAGTACAGTCAAACCTCAAAACTCAAACGTAATCCATTCCGAAAGACCGCCTGACTTCCGAAACGTTTGAGTTCAGAGTCGCAGCTTCTGATTGGTTGCAAGAGCTTCTTGCACTCAAGCGGAAGTTGCGTTAGACGTTCGAGTTCCGAGGTTTGAGTGTATATATATTTTATGAAAATAATAGTAATATTTCTCTCTTCCCTGGGAACTGTGGTTCTGTAAGGGGAACAGGGGTCTTGTAACAACTCCCAACACCCTTGTTGTTTAGTCGTCTTAGTCGTATTTAGACTATTTTAGATAAATTTATTGTCATTGTCCATATATACACAGTATACACAACAACGAAAATCAAACACCCACCCAAAGACCGGGTTCACATACACATTTGCACGTATCTCCAACATTCTCATCCTATTCAGACATAATCTATAAAACATAACATAATCCAGAATATATAACATAACCTATTTAAAGGCATAACATAACCTAAAACCTATCTCATTCCTTCCTACTTCCTGCTTGCTATTTCTTGCAACTGGCCCTAAGATCATTATTTAGTGCAATCAGAGCTCTTGGATAGAAACTATTCAGAAGGCGTGTGGTTCGTGTTTTCATTGTCCTATATCTTCTGCCCGAAGGCAACAGTTCAAAGAAGTTGTGAGCAGGATGGGTGGGATCTCTCAGGATATTGTGTGACTTCTTCAAAGTGCGAGACGTGAAGATCTCATCCAGGGTTGGTAGTTGGAGCCCAATAACATTCTGGGCAATTTTAATTATTCTCTGTAAAGCTTTTTTATCCGTTTCAGAGCTGCTCCCATACCACGATAATACACTATAGGTTAAGACACTCTCAATGGTACTGTGATAATAGGACAGAAGTAGGTGCTGAGATAGATTCAGTCCCCTGAGCATTCTCAGGAAATACAACCTCCCCTGCACCTTCCTCACAACCATATTAATATTTGCAGTCCATGAGAGGTCCTCAGAGATATAAATGCCCAGGTATTTAAAACTACCAACCCTCTCCGTATTTGACTCTCCGTGACCCCATGAACCAGAGCATGCCTTGGAAACTCTCACTTTCTTCTCAAAGCTTCTCCTTTTTTATGTCCATGGAGTTTTATGTCCATGGAGTAGTTTGCCAGTGCCTTCTCCACTCAACACCCTTAAGTAAAGGGTAAAGGGACCTCTGACCATTAGGTCCAGTCGTGGCCGACTCTGGGGTTGCGGCGCTCATCTCACTTTACTGGCTGAGGGAGCTGGCGTACAGCTTCCGCGTCATGTGGCCAGCATGACTCAGCCACTTCTGGCGAGCCAGAGCAGCACACGGAAATGCCATTTACCGTATTTTTTGCTCTATAAGACTCACTTTTTCCCTCCGAAAAAGTAAGGGGAAATGTGTGTGCGTCTTATGGAGTGAATGCAGGCTGCGCAGCTATCCCAGAAGCCAGAAGAGCAAGAGGGATTGCTGCTTTCACTGCGCAGCGATCCCTCTTGCTGTTCTGGCTTCTGCGATTCAGAATATTTTTTTTCTTTTTTTCCTCCTCCAAAAATTAGGTGCGTCTTGTGGTCTGGTGCGTCTTATAGACGGTACCTTCCCGCTGGAGCGGTACCTATTTATCTACTTGCACTTTGATGTGCTTTCGAACTTCTAGGTTGGCAGGAGCAGGGACCGAGCAACGGGAGCTCACCCCGTCACGGGGATTCGAACCGCCGACCTTCTGATCAACAAGCCCTAGGCTCTGTGGTTTAACCCACAGCGCCACCCACATCCACACAACACCCTTAGCTTACTACATTTCCCAGGATTCTTTTGGGGGAAGCCAAGACTGTTTCAAGTTGTATGATCCTGTTTTAAACATATAGCCCATGTGAATCATCACTCGGTAAGAACTCTGGCTTAGCAGCTGTTTGCAAAAGCGATTCTCTCCTCACCAAAGCAGGAAAGGCCAATTCAGAGAGTTCTGCTTTGCCAAAAGAGGCACGTGGACTGCAGCTGGGGTAGAAACGTCCTGTGTCTTCCACCATCTGTGCTGAAAACAGGACAGCAGAACAGATGCAAAGAGCCCCCCCCCACACACACACACCATACAGCGAGCATGTGGGGTGGACCTCTGTGAATCACAAATGCACCATAAACTAAAATGTGCTGTTCCTCTCCTCTCTGCCCATTTGCTGTCGGGAGAGTGGAACAGATGGTGGGCTTCGCTTAAACTGCAATGTGGCTATTTGGCTAAAGCCAAGGCAGTCAAGTGCTCTGTCAGCAGAACAGAGTGGGCTTTAAGTCCACTTAAATGAACCTATGGCTTTCCCAAATGCTCTCTGTAGTGGGATATTGACTACAAAAGATGCTCCCTGGAACAGCGTATGCGGCAAGTGCTTATTTATAAAACACAATATTGCTTCTGCGAATCAGTTTGGCACAGGCTGTGTGCAACAGCCAGCTCATAAAAGCAAACATTTCAAAATTGATATATATATATAGATAGATGATAGATAGATGATAGATAGATAGATAGGCGGCAGCTATAAATATAATGTTTATCGAAGGGCCGTGGGTGAAGGCAGCACAGCAATTAGACAGAAGAGACACACACACATAGCCCAATCCAGGTTATTATTTGCAATCTCAGTTGTTTCTACATACTGAAGCCATTCTTTGTCTCTCAGTTTGGTATAAAAGCTCACTGGCAGGGCCCACCCATTAAAGCTAAAACCCACACAGGAAGGGGCAGTCCACACCACCAGCTTTCCATTTCATTCACACAACTGGGATTGTGGGTCACTGTCGCTGTATTTGGGATATTACCATAAATACAATCCACCTAATTTAGAAGCAATAGTTGGCTGCAATCAAATCTATCTTAAAAATAAAAATAGTACCCTTTCACTGTGCTGTAGATCATTATGTAGTATCTCATGTGCAATCCAGCATGAAAAGGTTGCTTATGTTGGAGCTAAAGCAAGGTTCTGTTTCTCCTGATGATGAAACTTAGAAATAAAGCAGCTTTAAAAAAAGATAAGGTTTGGGTAAGGGTCCCAATAGCAGAGGGACAAGTTCTCAACTCACCAATACTATCATCCAGGTTTCCTTTTCCTTTACCATGCCCTTTTAAAATGTGTGTGTGTGTTATTGGGTTGTTTTTGTTTTTATTTTGATTATGTATTTTGTGGTTTTATATTCTGATTTTATACTGTGAGCCGCCCTGAGACCTGCAGGTATGGGGTGGTATATTAATTTAATAAATAATCATAATCATTATTATATGAATATTATTCCCCTCTACTCTCTCCACATCACACACTTAACAAAAATCACACAACTCTGCATGTCATTAAGAGAATGAACACAAACAAACACAGTCTGCAAAATTCATTCCAAGTGCAGAGTCTGGGATCTTTAGGACAGAGTTACAGAGCCACACTAGCAGAGAATAAGATCTGTGGTGTTTTTAGGTGCTACAGTCAGGCAGGTGTGTGTGTGTGTCTGGGTTGTGCCCCCTAATTATTCACACTCCTGCACTTTTTTTGGTATCCATCACCTTAACTATAACCCTGCCTTTCCTGAACTGTCTTTGGGAAAAACTAGAAGGAAGCTTGAAGAGAGAACAGCCTGCCAGTCCCCCTTTTCGCAAGAGTAAATTAGTAGGAAAGGTATCTATATATCCAGCTCTTGCAACTACAGTGGGAGCGTAGTGATCCTCTCTGTTCTACATAATGCCTGTCACATGCAAAGCATTTCAGACCAATTAACTCTCCACTCTTGCTTGGCAGAGCCAGAGCACAAACACATATGCAGTACCTTGGCTTTCCCCAGCCCACATTGAGAATGCAAGGGCCATGATAACTGCAGCTTTGGCGAGCTGTGACTTTTTTCCTCCCTCCGGCAAACCAAGCCACTACAGAACCAGCTTGAAATCATTTCCCCTGCCCCAGCATTTTTGCAAGGGCATCGCTGGAAGTTAACACCGTTAATTCTGGCAGATTAACGCTGGGCGACTGTGTCCTATTTATGCTTAACAAGCTGGTTTCCTTTCTCTCCGAGACATTTCGGTTACATCAGAGGGTGTGTTTCTTGTCCTTTTTTGGGCATGCCTAGGGTGTGCTAATTCACCCAGCTGTGGTTTCATGCTTCATCTGACCCAAGCCATATGCCCATCGGCTGATGCGCAAACCCGTCTGTTACCTTAAATAAGGCCTAGTGGCGTCGCTGGCAACATAGCATTTTGCTGTGAAAGGAATTGAGACGTGAAGCCATGGCGTGCGGGGGGCGGGGGGCAGATCCCCTGTAATGAAATAAAAAGCTGCCTTTTCCCCATCTTACGGACAAGTAGCTTTTCCGTACGGTGGAAACCCATCAGGCAGTGCAGCGGTGTGGAATGCTGGATATTGAAGGTGCAGGGTTAAACATATCGTTTGTCAGATTTGATCTTGTTTACTCCCAATTTCTCCTTCCCCTAGCAAAAACATCAACAAGAAACATGGCTTTCCAAGACATTTTTTTTTCAAGCGAGAGACACCACAAAAGTCATGAATCAAAAACAAATCTCGGATCAGTTCCCATCCAGCAACGCTATCGCTGCTGTTCAAAACAAAAGGTTCATGAACATAGAATCCTAGGAGACAGTTTTAGCTTCAAGTCAAGTTTCCTGCAATTGCAGCAGTCCAACTTCATAATGATCAATGGGCACAAAGTCAGTCTCCCTCTTGCACACACACATACACATTAACACATGTTGAGCACCAGGGCTCTATTGGCACTGTAAGGATGGGTGAGATCCTGGTTTGGGGAGTGGGGGTTTGATTTCAAAACAGGACTGTGGTGATGAAGTGTTTGTGATGGGTGGGCTGCACCAACACGGTTGGGAAATTAAAAGGATTCAGTAGTGGGGAAAGTACTACCAGCTACTGTGGTGAAAAGGCCAATGAAAAGAGACTGGTGCTGGAGCCCTGATACACATGCAGTGGCAGAAAGTGAGGGTGGAACCTAGGGGTGCAAGACAGGGCTAATAAAAATCCCAGCTCTCTTTTATCAGCATTCTCGACTTAGTCAGGAGATTTACTTAGCTAACTTCTATTTTAATAATAATAAAATGCGCACACACAAACACAGAGATTGTCTATCTTTTCTTCTAAGAGCACACACAAAAAAGGTGGCTGCTGCACCAGTTCAGCCAGGACTGTGGCACACTCTGCTTGAAAACTATGGCACTGAATGACAAGTCAGTCTACTAGGAACAACAAAGGAATCTCTTGCGTGGACACACGTGTTACCCCCCCCCCCCACACACACACCATGCCTTTTTCCTCTTAAGGTGTGGAGTACCTCCTCAGGTGGTAACTGTAGATCTTAATGCAATGATCCCAACAGTCCAAGACCAAGAGCTGTCCCTTGGGGGTGATGGCTATGCCAACAGGGCACGTGAGTCCCTCCCGGATTAAGATGTTATAGCCACCCCCTTTTGGAAAATGCAGTATTTCCTTCCGGCTGCTGTCTGCAACGATCAGGTCCCCCCGGGCGTCCACGCACATCCCTGCGATGCACCGGAAGTCCTCATTCTCCGAGAAGAAATGGCTGATCTGCCGGCCAAGATGGCCATCTGGGCCAACGGAACCAATCGAAAAGCCTCCTTCCAAGTGGTGCTCGTGTTGGCGGTTTTCAAGGTTCAAGCCCAGCCCCTGGGTGAAGTAGATAGTCCCTTCGGTGTCGCAAGTCACGAACTTGGGGCGCACAGCGCTACACAGGCAACTGTACTTCACAACCCCAATGCTGCGGTCTACTGTGAAGCACCAAAGCTTCCCCCCTTCCACATCCGTCACTACAAACTGCCCCGATGGGAGGGCAGTGATGCCCCACGGCTTGCTTAGCTGGCTCCTGTGGCACGCCACACAGTGCCCGTCCATCGTGTATACCTTCACAGAGTTGTCGTAGCTGTCGGTCACGCCAATCAGTCCATTGCAGTTCATGGTGACAGACAAAGGAGTCAGGTTGGGCAGATCTGCTCCGAGAAAGCTGAGCACAAAGCTGTCAATGCCACTGGGACTCCGGCGGATCTCCTTTAGGAAGCCCTTGCGGGTAAAGACTTGGATTCGGAAGTTTCCGCGATCTGCTACAAGCACCTCCCCCTGAGGGGTGACGTGCAGGCTGACAGGTAGGTTGAAAGTCCCTGGAGTGCTGCCTTTAGAGCCCATCTTCTTGAGGAAGTTGCACTGCTGGATGCTGGCTGCTGCCTCTGGCATGCGTGGTTTGGTGGGTGAGGAGCAACTGGGCAGCGAGCTGACCTCTGCGTCAGCCACGTTTGCCTCCCTGAAGGAGACAGAGGCCACTGCCACCATCTCCACCTGCGATTCCTCCACATTGATGCTCCTGGGTTTTTTAACCACTTGTCCAATCTGCAGCGGCCCAACATGGCCTACCTTGAGGAGCTCAACTTCTTGCAGGGTCAGCTCTTTGGGGAGGCTGTTCATCAGTTCAGGTTCCTCTTCATCACCCTCTTCCTCTAAGAGGGCTATGTCTCCCTGTTTGATTTTGGCAAGGAAGTAGTCACACCGTGACACAATCTGCACCTCGGCGATGTTCAGCAGGTAAGCCTGCTCCTCCATGATCTGGCTGTTCACTTTCTCTACCTCAGAGAGGGAAGTGGTAAAGAACTTTCGGGACCTAGCAAGCTCCTCTTGGACTTTGCGCTCCTCTTTCCCATACTCCTGCAGGACGGCTTTGTACCTTACTTGAAGGTCCTTCGAAACTCCTTCCAAAGTTGCCTTCCTTTTCTGCAGGTCGCCCATGAGCTCTCGCAGCTGGCCGAGCCGGGCCCCAAATTCCCTTCTCCGTTCGTCGGCTGCCTCTTTGATAGCAACCACGCCATGCCCCTGCTGCACATGCTCAGCTTCTTTGCACGATTCACACAAGACCATGCCACAGCTCTTGCAGAAGTGCTTGGGGAGCCTCCGCCCACAAGCCTTGCACATGAGGATGCCAACGGTTTCGCTGAGTCCCGCTGTGTCAATGATCTTCAGCACGGTCAGGTTGTCCGTCAGCTGAGCCAAGCTGGTGATCCTCGTGACTTTGCTGCAGAAGGGACAGCGTATCCCGTTGATGCTGTTGGCCAGGAGCTTTTCAGTGCACTGTTTGCAGATGGTATGCCCACAGTGCAGCAGTTTCGGCCTTAGGTGCTCTTCGGTAAAACATTCCATGCAGATGGGGCATTCCAAGACTTCACGGAGTGCGTCCACATTGAGATGAGGGGCAGCAGCCATGACTTTGCAGGTGAGGTCGAGAGTGGCTGCATTTATCTCAGCTGTTTTTGATGCTGTTAGGGAAAAGAGAAGAATAAAATATTTAAGCCCTAGTGGGTGCTTAGCCCTCCAATATTCTGAACCAGGCTGATTTAATTGCACTGCTTTTTTTCTTTTTTAAAAAAGTGTCAGGCTTCTAGATCTCATGACTTTTTTTGGTGTGGAGCAGGGAGCTTCTAAGACTATAATGGACATAGAAAGAGCTTTCACTGGCCCAAGTGAGAGATTCCTTACTTCTGCATCCCTCTACCTATGCCAAGTAATTATCTCACAAGAATCCAGTGCATGCAACCTACTGCTTTCATTACACCTCTAGGCCACCACGCCCTTCAAGCTTTGAGTGGGTTGCAGTTCTCCCCCCCCCCTCTCTCTCACTCACACACACAATACCCAGATTTGGGTTTGTTTCTTTGTTTTTTGTCACACTAAATAAAGCCATGGGCTCAAAAGGTACAATTAAATAGGAAGTTTAATCTTCACAGCTGAACTGCCCCAAATGGAAAGGAAACTTCACAAGTTGCAGCAGCTCTGGCACTGAGCAAGTCTGGATGTGGAACAGCCTTTTGAGAGGAGCACAGTATGTACCCCTGGCCTTTTAAAGACTCTGCACATGCTAAACAAGTAAGGGCTGGCATGGAGCATCTAGCGCAGGGGTTGGCAAAGTTTTTGTGGCTTGGGCCAGTTCATGGTCCCGCAGACACCGCAGTGGGCTGGAGTGCACACACGTACAAACACTATTTCCGGCGCAGAGGAGACGTGAGCAGCTTCCCATTGGCTGCAGGAGCTTCCTACAACCAATGGGAAGCCAGCCAGCTTTGCAGAAGGCGGTCCCCGCTCTGCTCCGCACCGGTTTAGCGCAGTGCACGGGAGCCGACTCAGCGGGAGGCAGGGGTCCATGGGCCGGTTAAACGACCCCAATGGGCCACTTGTGGCCCATGGGCCTTAGGTTGCAGACCCCTGATCTAGCGCAACCTAGGTAGGAATGCCTCTCAAGTAGAATGTTACTCTTCAGAGCTGATGCTAAATATAATCCACCTTAATAAGTCAGATCTGTTTAACATGCTTTGGATTGAGAGAAGGACTGCAAATCATTGCCAGCACACCTGCTTTGCATGCAGAAGGTCACACATTCAATCCCTGGCAGCTCCTGTTAAAAGGTTCCATTAGAAGAGGTGGGGGGGACCTTTGGTTCCCCAGATGTTGTGAAATTACATATCCCATCATCCCTAGGCATTGATCATGCTTTCTAGGGCTAGTAGGAGTTGCAGGTCAGCAGCACACAGAAGGCCAAAGGCTCCCCACTCCAGAATTAGCAGGTGATGGGAACTATCTTCCTCTGCCTGAGATCCTGGAGGCCATTCACAGCAGATGGGAAAAATGTATTTTGCAGTATAAGGCAGGTTACCATATTCCTAGCATGGTGTAGAATAATGAGGGGACAAATAGACTAACAGACAAATAGACTAACAGAGAAAAGAGATGAGAAGGATATATGGGAGAGAGAATGGAGAGCTGCAATGTTATTTCTACTAAGAGCGGACATGGCCAAAATAATGGTCACGACCAACTTAGGTTGATTTGAGCTGTGGGGAACCTTTGGCCCTCCAGCCATTGCTGAACTAACTCCCACCAGCCCCAGCAAATATATCCAATGGACACGGATAATGGGAGTTGTAGTCCAGCAACATCGGGGGGGGGGGGGGGGGCAAAGGTTCCCCTTACCTATTTAATTTCTGTGTGTCTACTCTGTGTGTAACTTAGTGGAGGAGTACAACCTATAATACCGATTCATATTTTTTGGGCAAAAGATCTCAATTTTGGGGGTAAGTCGGGCTTGGGAGGGGAAATGTGGGGGTGGCATGAATGAACAGATTCTTTTAGTGACTAGATGACCTTCACACAGCTTCAGCTGCATGCATGTAGCTGGTGAGGGGCCAGAGCTATGTAGAGAGTGCATGATTCACACACATATTGGACTTGGATTCAATTTCTGGAATCCTTAAAAGATGTGAAGTAGCAGCGCTGGGAGAGATGCATGCCTCAGTTTTTAGAGAGCCACGCTGAAAAGCCATGGTTCTGTGGCAGAGTGTCTGACTTGCATGTAAAAGGTCCAGCTTCAATCTCTAATGGCAACTGCTATGAATGTCTCCTGTCTGAAGCCCTGGTGAGCTCCTTCCAGGCTGTGCTGGCAATACTGACTAGGTGCTTGAGACTCTGTGGAGCCACTTAAAAGTGGAGTGGAAGGAAAAACCGATGATCTGGCTCATTGTAATGTAGCTTCAGAATAGGAAGGCCCATCACTCAGTGGGAGTTTTCATGCTACCTGGGTTAAGGTTAGAGACTGTGAAGCAATGCTGCCAGTGAGAGCATGCGGTACTGGGGTAGTGCTTGATTCCACATAAAGGAGGTTCATGTGTTTACATACATTTGTTCACCCCTGTGGAGCTGTACCATTTGTTGGGTATCAGGAATGGCAAAATAAAGATCCTCTTAGGTTACATGTCAAAGACCATGTAACACTGCTTACTGTGGAGATGAGTTTGGATAAAATGTGAAGAACAAGGGAAATGGACTGGGTGAGGGCAATTTACCACTCTTGATATTAGTCACCCCAAACAAGCCTTCAAAGCAAGAAACTTCAACAAAAACCATAGATCTGATGTCTCCTAGCAGGCTTCATGCTTTCAAGCCTCAAGTGTTCCAATCAGTGCTGGTACAGCAGGGGTTAATCAGGTGCTTTAAAAATGACTGCAAAAATCCTGTGCATTTCCCTGTGCAGGGTCACATTCCTAAGCAACCCCCTCCACATGGGCGGTTTTTTGGTAAAATACATGTAATTTTCCTTCTCAACTATCCTTAATGAGTCTTGTAACAGCCAGATATCTTGCACATACTGTATAGTCAATCTAATGAGACAGTATTGTTATCCAGGTTCCCAAACCACTTCCCTATTCCTTTCCTTTATATTAAACTCTGCATTCTCAGGATTCCAGCTGTGCTGTCTTCAAAGTAGTTAAGCCATTGAAAGCCATTGAGAAACAGCCACACAAAACAGGTGGCATCATTAAGCCATTATGTGATAGGATAGAGACGGTCTACGTCTTTCTCATGGATTTGCAATTGGGAAAGCTTCCAGCTCTGCACAAGAATACAAACTTTGTATGCAGAAGATCTTGGGTGCAATCCCTAACATCTCCAGCTAAAAGGGTCAGGGAGCAGATGACGAAAGAGATACCAGCAGGTGGTGTAGTACTGAGCTAGGTGAACCAATTGTCTAACTTGCTATAAGGCAGTTCCTATGTTCCAAATAGGGACGCGGGTGGCGCTGTGGGTTAAACCACAGAGCCTAGGACTTGCCGATCAGAAGGTGGGTGGTTCGAATCCCCGCGACGGGGTGAGCTCCCATTGCTCGGTCCCTGCTCCTGCCAACCTAGCAGTTTGAAACCACCCCAAAAAGTGCAAGTAGATAAATATGTACCGCTGTGGCGGGAAGGTAAATGGTGTTTCCGTGCGCTGCTCTGGTTCTCCAGAAGCGGCTTAGTCATGCTGGCCACATGACCCGGAAGCTGTACGCCGGCTCCCTCGGCCAATAAAGTGAGATGAGCGCCGCAACCCCAGAGTCGGCCACGACTGGACCTAATGGTCAGGGGTCTCTTTACCTTTACCTATGTTCCAAATGCTTGGTCATTAAAGGAGGTGTGGGTGGATGAGAGAAATCCTCCACAACCACTAGGGTTATTAGAAAACATGAAGCTAGAGATGCATGACACTGGCAACCCTTGGGTTAGACAGAAGCCTTGTTTTCATCCAAATTGGGAAGGACTAGAGCACTTTCATAAAGCAGATAGGGGACCGATGTGCCCAAATGCTTCTCCATATAAATATTTTTAAAACAAGAGCAACAAAATAGAAACCCATAGAATGCTAGCATGTCAGACTGAAGGGTTCTGCCCTAGTCTTCTCTCCAGCATACTGTACTGATTTTCTATGTGCAGGGACCGTTTTTACTGCTTTCTTTGTGTGGGTCCTCATCTGCAGCTCATAATGCTACAGCCCTACCTATCATAGCAACTTTATTACCTGAGTGGTGAAAACTCCCTAACCTGCTACCAAGCAGAATCTGATTATTAGATTTTTTCATGGATGCTGCAAGACACTGAACTTGCTGGAAATGCGCTTCCAGGAGACATTGCTTGTTATCTGCACATGTACAAGACTAGCAGATGCGTGAGTTTCTTTGTGGTTTCTTGGCTTGGTAAATTGCACAGAGGAGCTTCTGAAATGCGCTCCAAAAAGTGGAGAATGAGAAAGTTGGTGGCTTTTTAATAAAAGAGGGGGCTCTGGGCTTTTACAAAACAAAAACAGTTAGCTGTTTGGGGGGATGGGTTGCTGTAAAACAATGAACTTGCACATCTTCTGCTTATCAGCTGCCTACAAAGTATGAGTGCAAAGATGCATAAGTACATGGGAATTTCTAGATAACCAGAAGGGGATGGAGGATTCCAGGCACTATTAAATAAGACACTGGCCACATTCTGCAAAGATCTACTTCTTAGCAATAAACGGCAATCGGTTTTAATAACAAGGCAGATTTGTGACTGGTGAAACTAAGTAGTGTTGCCATTTTATTGGTACTAAATTCACATCATAAATACTGTGTGTGTGTGTGTGTGTCCGTCCCCTGCGTGTTCGGATGCAGTTACTGGAAATAATTCAGCAACACAGCCAACTTGGTCTTTACCTCACTTGTGGTAGGTGATCCGTAATGACATCCAAGCAGTGTTTGTCTCGTGTGTCTGGTGTCAAAGCAGTTCCCTGGATTCACAGAGGCAAAGAGAGGGGAAAGAAAATCGCAGTTAATAAACTTGAAAAGCAAGTTTCAAGCTGCCCCCACCCTGCCCCCAGAAAGTACTTTAGATACTACAAGAAACATGGTTAGCAATAAGGAGGTATATACATTGTCAAAGTAGTAATAAGCCCAACACTTCTGAAGCTGTAAAGGTAAAGGGACCCCTGACCATTAGGTCCAGTCGTGACCGACTCTGGGGTTGCGGCGCTCATGTCGCTTTATTGGCCGAGGGAGACGGCGTACAGCTTCCGGGTCATGTGGCCAGCATGACTAAGCCACTTCTGGCAAACCAGAGCAGAGCACGGAAGCGCTGTTTACCTTCCCGCTGGAGCAGTACCTATTTATCTACTTGCACTTTTTGGGGTGGTTTCAAACTGCTAGGTTGGCAGGAGCAGGGACCGAGCAATGGGAGTTCACCCCATCGCTGTATTCAGCTCTTAACAGGAGAAATTTAAATCTAAAGACAAAAACAGTCTCAAGGAGACCAGCACTATATTATTTTCACTTCTGTGCTAAGCGTGAGCTGAATCAGTTGGGTACAATTTCCTGGTAGGGCCCAATTTGAATAAAATTAGTGCTGGAGTATAATTTGCTTGTCACAATTGTTTCTCCCATCCTAAAAAAGTACATTTACTCTATTTTGTTGTTTTCCAATTAATTTCATTTGCAGATGTTTGCACTAGGGCAAAACCTAACAAGCACAGCCAACAGGGGTGATTTAAAGCTGACTGAGCTGAACCAGAATTCTCAGTTGCATTGTGCAAACGGCTCCCTCTGAGTTCGGGTTTACTGAACAATTTTGTTCTACGACGTCAAAAGCCCAGAGCGTGGTGACAGTTCTGGGAGAGAATAGCTTAAAAGGAATGATCTGCAAGGGAGAAACTGTGGACAGAGGGGCACGGGTTTAACCCATTCCATGGCTTGTGGTCCCCACCCACCCACCCCTTTCCACCAGCTGCTTGCTCTTCTGCTGAGATTCTGGACACATTTTTGCTGTGGTTGGGGAGAAGTTTGCAATAGAGAAGAATGGTTGGGTGGCGTGGTGGGAGGGGGGCAGTTGAGAGAAAGATGGAGGCAGTTTTGGGGGGAAATGGTGGGTTGCCCACCACAAATCATGTTCCAGTCTTCCCCATAACTTTTCAGTTCAGTGGCCACCTGAGCTCTTTTGCCCATGGTTCCTGCCAAATGTCTAGAATGAGCTCACACCCACAAGATCTGACCAGTCCAACCATCTTGGTAACTCTATGCTTCCAATTTTAACAATGGCAATAGAGGCAGGGTTCGAAATTAGCCAGGCGCCAGGCACATTTTGCACCTGCCTTGCAACCAAATGAAGATGCCTGGGCCCCTGACATCTCCATCTGGGAATCCCTGGATCTGGACTGTTTCCACACACTAATACCCCATCCTGCAGAATACAGTGGGTTAAGAACTTAATTCGTTCTGGAGGTCTGTTCTTAACCTGAAACTGTTCTTATCCTGAAGCACCACTTCAGCTAATGGGGCCTCCCGCTGCCGCTGCGCCACCAGAGCACGATTTCTGTTCTCATCCTGAAGCAAAGTTCTTAACCCGAGGTAGTATTTCTGGGTTAGCGGAGTCTGTAACCTGAAGCGTATGAAACCTGAAGCGTATGTAACCCGAGGTACCACTGTACAATCAGTTGTATTTTATCTGCACAATCGGAATGAATTTCTGGAACCAAAATGATTTTTCTGTGCAGCCTGGGGCAGGAGCAGTCACCATTAAGAAAAAGACGTTGGAATTGAACAATATATATATATGTTGACTGTCCCTGGACCATGTGACTTTTATTATTTAAGTTATCAAAGCTCTTAACCTAGTTTAAAGTTGTCATCTGAATTAGCCAGGTGTTAACTGAGAATCATTCACAGTAAATCCATCACTTGCCCCACAATAGCAACTTGACATTCAGTTTTGGTGTCTGCAACCTTGGTTTGAGGAACCATTTGGCACCTAGCTTATATATCTGAGTTTATAACACTGAACAGAGGCTTTAATATTCAGGTTTAAAGTGATGTATGAGAGAGTAAGTACAATACAAAAATGAAGTGTTTTGCTAACAGTTTTATTCAGCTTCAAGTCTTATAAACACACTCTTCAGTACTCTAGGTGCACACTTGAGTGAAAGAAGTTGGCATTGTTGGGGTGCTTGGAGGGGGCACGCATGTTAGCAATTGCTCAGCAGAAACTCTCCTAAGTGGGGCTTCTCAGATGGGGGGAGTGTAGTTGCTTAGAAGACTGCTTAGCAAAAGTGTGACCAAGTGCGCTGGCCTGCCCCCACAACTGAGGGAGCCAGGGCTGCACAGGTAAAGTTAGAACACCCTGCAGCATGTGTGCATAGGCGCTACTGAATTTTGAGGGGGCCCAGCCCCCTCCTTGGAATTTTTTGGGGGCCCTCAGCACCCCCATGGTGCCCCTGAGTGTGACCATGATGCAGTGGTTGAACAAGACTCCATGAATGTGGAAATAAGGCAAAGTCCCCCCCACCAATGTTAAGGGAAGTGCAAGAAGCAATGAATTCAAACTGTGGCAGATCGGATTTAGGCTGACTGCGGAGAAATATTACTTAATTTGTAAGGCCAGTTGAAAAGTCTCAGGGAAGTCTAAACTTGTAACACTCAAAACCACTTTAGCCACTTTGCTGTACTTGCAAACAAGGCAATTAAAAGATTTGAAAGAGCAAGTTCATTTTAACCCTCTAATAACACACTGTTGGTTTATAGTGGCCCATTTTAAAGTGATGTGGTGGCATTTCTGGCTAGAGGAGGAACAGCATCACCGCAGTTATTCAGGAAGGAGGGAATAAGGAGATCTGGGAAAGGCAGAATCATTTATAATCATCAAATGCTGACACCCAGGAGTTTGGAATAGTCTTCCACCCCAAACTATCTGCTTATTCCCTCCTTTCTTAATAACCTTGGTGGCAAACTTTATACACACACTATACACACTTTAAGCTCTGTAAAAGCAAACAAAAACACCAGCGCAGGAGCTGAAATGAATAGCCCTCATTGTGGTTCTGTCGCCCTGTAACGTACTGCATGGATGACTTCTTCTGAAATAGGGAATCCAGTACCCATTAGAGGAATGGAATACAGCGGACTGGAAAGTGAGGTCTTACGTCTTCCTTCCATATCCAGTGCCACTCTGTATATTGACAAGGTTACCCAAGTATGGAATGGCTTTGCCGGGCGTGCCAAATGTATGGCCAATCTAAAGCATTTTATAATTTATAACTAAGGGGATAACTTTGACACAGTCACACTCTCTACTGCAGTTACTCTCCACATCTGTTCATATAAATCAGGCTTAGGCAAACTCGGCCCTCCAGATGTTTTAGGACTACAACTTGCATCATCCCTAGCTAACAGAACCAGTGGTCAGGGATGATGGGAGCTGTAGTTCAAAAACTTCTGGACGGCCGAGTTTGCCTATTCCAGATGCAAATGGACTTATTCGCAGTCCTAGGTGCACTAATAATAATATGCTACTACCAATAAAGAATTTGTATTGTGCTTTCAGGTGTTCAAGCACTGTACATAATGACCCAGCTGTAGGGAAGCCACTTTTCAAGTCTCTGACTGAGCTGCACTTTCCAGGATATCGCTATGGGGAAGATGGCTACAGATACTGTGTTTAAAAAGTATTTTATTTCTGGTTTTTGTTTTTAAACTATTGGTGAACATTCTTATGCTCATTGAGGAGGTAACGTTGCAGTGGGTTGACGGGACATTTTTACCAAGGTGTTGCTCTACATAGAATCACAAAATTGTAGCGTTGGAAGAAACCCAAGGGTCATCTAGCTCAACCCCCCTTCCAGTGCAGGAATCTCAACCCACAGTTCCCCGATCTTATCTGAAACCATACCAATTCGGAAAACCTAACTGCCTGCCAGTTGCTAATCTCCATTTCCTGAGCAAGGTTCTGGAGGGATTGGTTGCAAACAAGATCCAAGCACTTTTGGAAGAAACCGATTTTCTGGACATTTCAATCGGGGTTTAAACCCAGTTTTGGCACAGAAACTGCTTTGAGAACCAACAAACTGAATCTCAATCCAGATAAGACTGAGGCACTGTTACTGGGTGGTTTCCTAGTCCAGTTGGGCAGGAGATCGCCTGCTCTTGATGGGGCTACACTCCCTCTGAAGGAGCAGGTTCGTAGCTTGGGGGTCCTCCTGGATCCTTTGCTGTTGTTTGAAGCTCAGGTGGTCTCAGTGGCCCAGAGTGCCTTCCATCAGCTTCGGCTGGTGGCCCAGCTACACCCCTATCTGGACAGGGATAGCCTAACTACTGTTGTCTATGCTCTGGTAACCTCAAGGTTGGATTACTACAATGCGTTATACATAGGGCGTCCTCTGAAGATGGTTTGGAAACTTCAGCTAGTGCAGAATTCAGCAGCCAGGTTGCTCACTGGAGCAAAACGGGTTGAGCCTATTACACCAATCCTGGTCTGACTGCACTGGCTACCAATTAGTTTCCGGGCCCAATTCAAAGTGCTGGCTTTGACCTATAAAGCCTGAAACAGCTCAGGACCGCAATACCTCAAGGACTGCCTCCCGCCATATGAACCTACCCGGACCCTGAGATCATCTTCCAAGGCCCTCCTTCATGTGCCACCTCCTTGAGAGGTCCGGAGGGTGGCAACACGAGAACGGGCCTTCACTGCAGTGGCTCCCCGTCTGTGGAATGCTCTCCCCAGGGAAGTTTGCCGGGCCCCTTCATTATACACATTTAGGCACCAGGCAAAACGTTTCTCTTTAACCAGGCATTTGGTTGATTTGATTGACATCCTATGCCCTTTTAAAAGGAGTTGGAGGAAGGTATTGATTGGGGGGGGGTTATTATGTATTTTGTGGTTTTATATTCAGATTTTACCCTCTGAACCGCTCTGAGACCTGCAGGTATAGGGCGGTGTATAAATTGAGTAAATAATAAAATAAATAATAATACCAAACTCTGCTTAGATTTGCAAATGTGCTAGCAGGTTTATTGCTGCATGGGTAAAGGATGTTGTTTTAAAGCAGTGGTAGGGAACCTTTGACAACTCCAGCTCCCATCATCCCTGAAAAGTTGGCCATGCTGGCTGGGACAGATGGGAGTTCAACTACATCTGAAGGGCCACAAATTCCCCCATCCTGATTTAAAAGACTGCTATGAGTTCTCTCAAGGACCAGGGGCTTTTAAAAAAAACAACCACCACCAAACCAAAACCAACAACAGCATCTCTTCTGCCTGACACACCTCTGTGATCCTATATATTTTCTTCAATTCTCTCCACAAAGCCCAGCTTTTTTTCATCAGGCCTTTGGCACAATCTCCTAGTTCTTGTTCTGCACCACAGGGGTGGGGAACATGTGCCCACCCTCCAATTGTTATAGAACTCTGATTTCCATCAGCCCCAGCTAGCATGGCCAATGGCCAGAGGTGATGAGAGGTACTGTCTACCAACATCTGGAGGCCACAGGTCCCCCACCTCTACTGACCTGTAACTCAGCCATTAAATATCCTGCCCCTGTTGCATCACATGTGGCAATTTTTAGATTGCAGTCTCCTCCTGCTGAGCAGACTGATTGTGCTATACTGTATGTATAAAAATGAATTGCTTATCTGGCTGCAGGTGAAGGAACAAAAATAATTTAAAAAGAGAAGACGGTGACAACATTGCTAGGCTACCCTAATGTAGATTAGGAAGTCGATTGTCAGTTTTCAAAGAATCCACAAAGCAATGTGTATGTGTGTGTTTTCTACGTAGTGCTTTCTAACTTAAATTGTGTGAATTATCAAAGCAAAGATAAATTTGGGTTTGTATATGTTATGGCATGGAGAGGGAAACATGTATTGCCACGCTTAGGACACTTTTTATAGGCTATCTCGGAAGTTTACTTAAGAGAAGGCAGGGAGGAAAGTGAACTGTGCGCTCTAATGAATTTTATTAATAATTATCAAAATGACATCATTACATTTCCACCCTTCTTTCAAACAGCTCTCGATTCTCCCCATGACCTTTATAATCTTCACAGTGGCCCTGTGAGGTAGATTAAGCTGAGAGACAATAAATGGCTGTCCAAATAAAAGATGGCACTAAGCCAGGGAGTTAAAGTCATGCCTGTCCAGTTTTAATTCCAACATCCTGACCGCTAGGTTAGGGAACTGGAGGGGTAAAAATAATATTTGGCCTATGAGGCTTTGAGGCTTTTGTGGTGCATGAATTTTAGTCGGGTGCAGCACTGATCACATGCTGGGCGTGGAGAGAGAAAAAGAGATTTTTCGATGCATGTAATCCATAGATCTCTATGAAATTTTGTGTGCACGCCATAGCTCACCATGAAACTGGGGCTTCTTTCAGGGAGCTCTTGTCAGACCCGCAGGGGGGCTGAAGATTATGCCCTTCAGCTCCTGAGAGATAAGCGCTGCTAGTAGCTCTGGAAGGATTTGGGGCTCCCTATGCAGGAAAAGACTGTGGGCTCCTTTCACCTGAAAGGGAACTTTGGAACAAATCTGTATGCAGAATTGCGGCTCCAGGAACTGCAAAACTTAGGCTGTGCTGCTGCTGCTGCTTGCTGTCTCTCCTTTCGGCGCTCTCTCGCACATACTTCCTACGGTGGGACTTACTTCGGAATAGAAAGTGTGCTCCAAGCTGGCTTAGATGCCCGTTTTAAGGGGCATTGAGCAGCTGGAATTTAGGAGAACTGAAGTGTTTTAAAACAACAACCTGCTTTTGTATTGCACGGTGTGTGTCTGCGGTTTGTTTTTGTTTTTTTAAATGACGTGTCCTTTGTTGCTTTTTCTGAAGACGGGTCCCCTCCCCCCACCCCTTGTTCGGATTTCCGCATCTGTGGTGGGCCGGAAGCCGGACTTTGGCGAGGCCTCTCTGCAGAGGGAATGATGCTCGCGTCTCTTTGCACGGCCAGGTCTCTCGCTCTTTTTGCACAGGAAGCGAAGCGCCCGCAGCACCGTTTGCTTTAGGGAGGCGCGGCGGGATGGAAGAACCAGCCTTTTCTGGGCGCAAATGAGAAGGGTGGAAGTTGCATGGGGATAACTGGTTGGGGAGGAGATGTGCTGGGGTCGCCCAGTTCCTGCCCGTTGCCCCCCTCCCTTTCCCCGGTGCGGCCACCCCTTTGCCCTCCCCAAACAAAACAGAGCCCCTCCCTACCTGCAGCTTTCTCGCTCTCTCTCTCTCTCCTGCAGCTGCATCAAGCCTTTGTCCCCACTATCCTCTGCGCCTGCGCGAAGGGGCCTTTGCCACGCCCACCCCTCCGTCCCTTCCTCTGGCACAACCCTCATTCGCTCGGCAACGTCGCCTCCTGCGAAGCTTCATGGGAGTTGAAGTCTTCAAGGGAGGTCTTCTTTCCTCCGCTTCCGGGAGGAGTTTTGGGGCTCAGGAGTTCGAATCCGCGGAATACCCGAGGCGGATAATTGTTTCAGGCATTATTATTATTAATAATAATTAAAATCATATTATAATTTATTATTAATATTAATAAATAATAATAATGGCAGCAACAATGGAGATTGAGAGTCATCCAGCTTTAATGTGACTTTAGGGCTTTAAAACCCACACACAACAACAACTTTGTTTTTCTTTGGGAGAGTAAAAAGCGTTTGCTGTACTCGGTGGTCTGGGGGTGTTTTTTATATGAATTTTGTTTTGCATAACTTTTTTTTCAGTTGTGCGTTGCTGTTGTTTTCAAAACGGCTATGCACCCGACAAATGTTTGCTTTTATCAGCCAGACTTAGACTTTTTAAAGTGTTATTTGTATGTAGGGTGCGTGTTTGCCCAAAGCTGTTGTTCTGCTGCTGTTGTTGTTGATGATGATGTTGTTGTTGTTTATACCCCGCCTTTTTCTGTGACGGGATTCAAAGAAGCGTACAGTTAAAAACAACCATTAAAATATAGAAAAATCAATCATTAAAATAAAGAGCAATTGAACATTGATAGAATTAAAACCATATACATATGTGGTATCCATTAAAGCCAATAAAATAATCACAATAGAAACAGAATGGCACTAGCCCTTTAATTAAAAGCAATCAATTCCCGGATGCCTTCATCTGCCAGCAGAAGGACAAGGAGGCAGCCAGTCTGGTTTCTCCAGGCAGGGAGTTCCAAATCTTATTGCAAGTTTTTATACTGTACAGTACCTCATGCACCAATCACATCAATCCTGTACCTAGTTACTTCCAACATTACTTCAGAGTAAGCGCCCTTGAGGGACTTTCTTCTGCGTAGGGCACATTAAATGATCGCCTTGGCAATACAGGTGTCTAATAAAACAGTGACAACAATTTTAAAAGGAAACAATTTAGAGATATGGCAAAACATTAAAAAAAAATAATGAATAGGGCACCTTAAAACCAAACAATGTGAAATAAGCTAAAACAGAGAAGACTAAAACACCCAACAGTCTTGTGGGTTGTTTTTGTTCTGCTTGTCCCCCTTTATGTTAATGGTTGCAACCATTAACTCCTCTTTGTTACAGGCATGGAAGAAAGGTCTCCCCACCTTTTTTAGTGCTACCACCCACCTTTTGGAAGATGGCATAGGAGGTTACACTGGGTGGTGCCTGATGACCTGTTTATCTAGCATTCATCTTGATTTGTTTACAGAGAGATTAATGAGGTTGACTACCTGATAAGAATTCTGATTAGTTTGCAGCTGGGTTAGATGATGTTGTGTCTACCATCTGAGATCATCATAGAGTTGGAAGGGATCTCCGAGGGTCATCTAGTCCAACCCCCTGCTTGAACTACCAGCCTTTCGGTTAACAGCCAGGTGCACTGACTCATTGTGCCACAGAGATTACCCCACATTCCCCCCTGGTGCTTTTCCCCATCACTTTCTTTAATGCAGAAAGTCCAGTATTTGGGGGAGCTGATGACAGACCTCCCAATCAACTATCATTGTGCAGCCTGAATTTGCCTGAACCTACATTAAAATGGGGGACGCAGGTGGCGCTGTAGGTTAAACCACAGAGCCTAGGACTTGCCAATCAGAAGTTCGGTGGTTCGAATCCCTGTGACGGGGTGAGCTCCCGTTGCTCGCTCCCTGCTCCTGCCAACCTAGCAGTTTGAAAGCACATCAAAATGCAAGTAGATAAATAGGTACCGCTCCGGCGGGAAGGTAAATGGCGTTTCCGTGAGCTGCTCTGGTTCGCCAGAAGCGGCTTCGTCATGCTGGCCACATGACCTGGAAGCTGTACGCTGGCTCCCTTGGCCAATAAAGTGAGATGAGCGCCGCAACCCCAGAGTCGGTCACAACTGGACCTAATGGTCAGGGGCCCCTTTACCTTTACCTTTTACATTAAAATGGATCCA
The DNA here is from genome assembly GCF_027172205.1 of Podarcis raffonei. Classification (NCBI taxonomy): domain Eukaryota; kingdom Metazoa; phylum Chordata; class Lepidosauria; order Squamata; family Lacertidae; genus Podarcis; species Podarcis raffonei. The sequence continues at coordinate 7,744,101 of NC_070621.1, forward strand.
GAATAATCGATTTAAATGGACATGGGATAATCAGTGTGCTGTGTGTGTGTGTGTGTGTGTGTGTGTGTGATATTAATATTTCCCTTTTTAAAGCAAATTACATCATCAAGAGCCACAAGTTGTTTTGGGGAGACCTGAGTAGGAGTCACAAGACCACACTGCTTTCTGGGGAAAGCAGAAGGTTCCCATTTATGAGAAGATAAAGAGCTGTCTGCAGAGGTCCTGGTCCTCTCTCTGCCCAGTCATGCCACACAGACATGGGGATTCAGAAAGCACCTGGCTTTCAAAGGGTGGCTTAATAAGCCACAATCCTTTCGCCTGCCCATTAAGATGACTAGGAGGTATGCCTAAGGCACTGGAAAAAAGCTCCTTGGGTTGTAGCTTTGAAGAGAAACACCCAGCTGTGCCCCCCCAACCCCTTTGGCTTATTTGGATACAGGAAGCTTTCAAATCTGCTGCTATGTGATGAAACTTTGATGGGAGACAGTAGGAAGTGCCCCCGCCCACCCAGCAGGAATCATAAATTGAACAGGGCTGTGCTCCATGCTTTAATAAACTTGTGTTGGGATTACTAACCAGCAGGCAAGACAGCAACGTCACAACGCAAGTCTTGTGGGGCTCCAACACTGCTAGCACCTTGTAAAAGTGGCCTTCCCTTCCCACTTTTGCACAACTTTAGTAGAGCAAGTTAAAAGCCTTTTCCCACTCTGGTCTGCTCAACTCAACGCTGGTCTGAGTGTGCTGCCAGGCTCTTGTTATGACTGGGAGATGTACTTTATTTCATTTGTGTGCGTGCGTGCGCACACTCTACATTTGGCATTTGTGTATTTGAATTGGTCGGGCTTAGCCAGGCCTAACATTCAGTCTAGTTCTTGGGAAGATCCTTAAATGTTGAAACGAGAGTATTATGGGAGGAATTCAGTGTTGCACTAAGTTGTTGTTTTTTCTGAGGATATGTAGTACTGGTACCTTTTTTCCTAGAAGAAAAGCACTGAAGGTGACCTTTCCATCTGGGAAAGAATTTTGGTTTTCCAGAGGGAATAACACCCTGCAATCCAGGGTCCAAATCCCCACAAAGTCATATTGCTCACTGCATGACCTTGGACCATGGGTAGGCAAACTAAGGCCCAGGAGCAGGATCCGGCCCAATCGCCTTCTAAATCCGGCCCGCGGACGGTCCTGGAATCATCGTGTTTTTACATGAGTAGAATGTGTCCTTTTATTTGAAATGCATCTCTTGGTTATTTGTGGGGCCTGCCTGGTGTTTTTACATGAGTAGAATGTGTCCTTTTATTTGAAATGCATCTCTGTGTTATTTGTGGAGCATAGGATTTCATTCATTTTTTCCTCCAAAATATAGTCCGGCCCCCACAAGGTCTGAGGGACAGTGCACCAGCCCCCTGCTGAAAAAGTTTGTTGACTCCTGCCTTGGACCAACCATAGAGTCTCAACCTCACTTGGTTACCTCACTTGGTTGTTATGAGGGACAGGGTGGCGGTGGTGGTGATGAACCATGTACATCACCTTGAGCTCTTTGTAGAAAAAGTAGAATAGAAATGTAATAATAAACCAAACTCTTAGAATTGTGTCCAATGTTCACCCCACTCATTGGACCCTTTGAAAGTAATGGACATGACTAACTTGGATAGATTAATTTCAGTGGGTTGTATCAAATGTTAGTTCTACCCAGAACAGACCCATTGAGATTAATGCACAAGTCTGACTTAGGTCCATTTATTTAATAGGTTCTGTTCTTAGTAGTGGAACTTAGTTGGGCACAACCCTTTACGTCTACGCCACTGTTTGCTACATATTCATTTGATGGATGCATTGCCTTAATCTTCCAAGTGTGGCATTTTCCCTTATGCTTCAGGTATCTGTTTTGTCTGGTTTTTAGCATCATGTATACATTTATTCACTTAAATCTCCTTTTGACCCACTTGTTGTTGTTTAAACTTTTTTTGCAGAAAAAAATGCTTCATAGAAGAAAGTGGAGGTGAGGGGATTATGTCACAGATTTCCAGCCAGTCAGAGCTGCCATGTAGACATAGGACTCATTTCCCCTTAAGCTGAACCCAGAAAATAAGATTGCTTGTCTTGGCTAAATGCAGCGAGTGTCCTTTCACAGCACCCACCTCCTCAAATTATCTACCTCAATTGTCTTGAGAATAGAAATGCAATAACAGAAGCACTCTTTTTGCCTTGCTATGAGATACCTTTTGCCACTGCAATAAGGTCTCACCAAATATTTGAGTTGGATGCTGTTTCCTCATTAAAGAAGGGAGCTGCATAAGTTTAGCCTGTTTTGGACCCTGGATCTCTGCAGAGGGCTTCTGCTTTCGGACACAATTGCTTTTCTTGTGACTGCAAACAATGCCACTTTGAGATCTCTGAGTCTCAGAAGGAAATTATTTTTGTCTGTCTTCCTCTCCCCTCAAGCACCATATACAGCCCACTTCCCTTCACCAGAAGTTACAACTCTATAACTCCACTGGAGGGCAGCAGAAAATTACATAAACCAGTTTTTAATGCACAGCATGCGCTCCCTGAAAAGTTCAAGATTTAGGCAAGGATGGTGTGTGTGTGTGTGTGTGTGTGTGTGTGTGTGTGAGATGTGTGTGTCTAGTCTCCAAGCAGTGGGAGATATTGGGGTGCCATCACATGCCCCGTGGTTTCCTTGGAATGAAGGTTGCTGGAGACTGGTTTCTTTGTGATAAATATGGTTTTATTTACACACACACATATACGTAGCCTGAGTGTAAGATAGAAGGTCTCAGGGCAGGAGCACCCCAACAGTTCTTTCACCCTCAGTTTTTGGGTGGGGGGGCGGTCCCGAAGCCATAGCATTGGTTTCAGTACAGAACATTCCAGGCTACTTGCTCAGAAGCTTTTTTTGGGAAACAGGAGGTGCCACCTAAGCTGGTACAACCAATTAATGGCGAAGAGGATTCTTTGGCTAATGTGGTTGGTGCCCTTGTAATTCGCTTCATTGGCCAACACTTAATCCCTGTCTATTGTTCCCCAGCTCTCTAATTCAGGACTTGCCATGGTGGCTCAAATGCAGACAGTTGGCAATTTAATTTCAAAACAACTTAAAAGGTGTTGAGAGCTGGGAAAATCATCCCCTCCACACATACACACAGATCAACCATATTTTACTTTTGATTAATGAATGTTCAAACTACATCCTCATACAACTATTACTTGCAACCGTACAAGCCGTTTAGAACACTCACTTCATCAATGAGCTGTTTCCACCCTCTGTGCTGGATTGGGTACTTGTTGGGTACACAGTTGAAGACTTAATTGTGAACTTAGAGGGTAAGTTATGACAGCTCTGTATCAGCCTATCTGGGAGAACTCTGAAATTTGCAATATTAGAAGAAGAAATATATAGAGAGAGGATAAATCCTCAACAGCAGCCCAGCGAGAACAGCATATTCTGTGGCCACATAATTCTGTGTGGTATTTGTATGGGGTCAGGGGTTCAGCCCAGAAACCTGGAGTGGGGGCGGATGAACGAATAAGATGAATGAAGTATGCTAAAAAGAGACATGGGTGGGTAAAATTCTGAACTGGAGCACTCCACATTGCACTATTTTGTTGCAGGTACCACTTTTTTAATATATCAGTTCTAAAATAATTTACTTGGGACTGAACTTTAATGTTTTACTTTTGTTTCCCCCCCCCTCCATCCCACCTCTCCCTGCTCTGTCCCCAAACCAGAAACAACTGAACTAGGTAACAAGAAGGAACTGAAGTCCATGCCATTCATCACCTACCTCTCGGGCCTGTTGTCCGCCCAGATGCTGTCAGATGACCAGCTGATATCGGGTGTGGAGATCCGCTGTGAAGAAAAGGGTCGCTGCCCCTCTACTTGCCACTTATGTCGACGCCCAGGCAAAGAGCAGCTGAGTCCTACACCTGTGCTCCTTGAAATCAACCATGTGGTCCCTCTGTACACGCTGATCCAGAACAATGAGACCCGGGAGGTGAGTGGATCAAGAGATGAAACTGGGGAAGTTGGCCAATTAGGGCAAATGGGGCACTGCCCCACCAGCCTCAGTCTGCCCTTGGCCGGCATATGATAAAGGGTAGAACATTCAATTTCCACACACCAGCTGCTCAAACTATATTAAAACACCTTCCTGTTGGGGGGCAGAAACTCCTATAATTCACCTTTCATCACGTCTTTGTAAATACACTATTGTTTCCGTGCCTTAGGCCTGTGTTGCTCCCTGAGTTCCCTTTCTCTTCAGCCAATGCAAAACATATGGTCTGGTGTCCCTCTCAGCCAGTGGTGGCATATTATAATGGATGTAAAGATACCTGAGCCCTGCTTTTCCTTTAGAACACATTGCTTGTACCTGTGATCCTCTTGGTGCCAGCACTGTGGGGCTTGGCAGAAAGTATGCTGGCACAGTTCGTAGCAGTGTTCTGGTATGGTAACCCTGCAGTGAATTTGACTTTGTCCATCAAAGCCATGGAACACACAGTTTCAACATACTCAGCGCAGATTATTTCATCAATAAAAACATCATCAATTTATTTCTTGCTTTCTTAGAAGAGTGCTGTCAGAGGCTCAGGAGCAGAAGAGCAGGGGAGAGAGCAAATAGAGAGTGGAGGAGAGGAATCAGAGGGGAGCGTAGGGGAATATGACAGTGGCCCGAGAGATTCCATGAGCTTCTCCAGCGAATCAGAAGATTCCCAGGAGGGGGCGCCTATGGTAAGGGCGAGGCGAGTCCCAGGGGGGACGATCCATAAACAAGGAACCAGAGGGGAGTCCCAAAGGAGTAGCGGAGGATTAGGACCAGTTCCCCCACCAGAGCACAGTGGGGGGGAAGAGTCACATGAGTCAGGACCAGCTTCTCCTCCATCGGGGAGTGGGGAAACGGAGGGAAGGCCAGGTCCAGCTAGCCTCCCCGAAAGAGGGAGCAGTGACACAAGTGTAACGGTCAGAAGGAAAGTGGGAGGCTGCGCGCGCGCGCCAAGTTCAAATGTGGAGGAGCGCGGGACAGCAGAAAACCCAGATTGGGAGCCAGGTCCTAAAGCCCGAAGGAGGGGGGGAGAAGAGTCGGCGGACTCAGCGTCAGAAGAATCTAGGAGGGCTGAGACTCCGACTAGCAGGAGGACCCAGAGAAAGAAGGAACAGAGGAAGAGGTGGAGTAAGGCTAGAATCTTAAGCTGGTGTCAGGGGGGAGGAGATTCAGATGGGACTTCTACGGTCTAAGGCATAGACGTAGCGTTGTGCGCTGCGCGTCTGGAAATGAAACTGGACTTCAATAAAGACTTTTTAACTTGAGGAAGAAGCAGCGTTGGTCTTGTGTGAGCTGGGACCTTGGGCAGCGCTGACAAGTGCTAAACTCACTGCTTTCCTTTTTCTTCTTCACACAAACAAATGAAAAAGATAGCAAGAGAGAGAAATGAGAGAGAGGCAGAGGAGATCCTATTAGTGAGCCAGCCCAGAGAGCTACTACTTTATTAATCCATTTCAACTTTGCTCACTAAACTCCAGCATCTCCTAGTCAGACCCTTAAGATTTATCAGACCAGTAATAGGCCTCCTCCACTGAGTCTGAAACAGACCATCTAAAAGCCTTCTGAAAAACCTTGTTGGTTGCCAACTTGTTTCTGCAGACAATGCGCCTGGCAGACAAAACTGAGCCTGAACATCCTAGTGATTGTAGAGCACACTGAACACAACAGCCAATCTGACTTTGGCTGTACTTTGGCTCCACTTGACTGAAGGAACAACTTGTGTAGTATTTTTTGCTGCTTTGTTGTGGAACATTTAAAAAAGAATGATGTAAGGCCAAATATAATAGACTTGTCTCATCCAAAGGATTTTCAGACAATCAGTAGATCAACATGTATTTTAGGTCTATTGAGATTTTGGTGGAGCTGGCAGCATTGGAATAAGTTCAAGGCATAAAGTTTTGCCTGGAGGTCTGGTGTGCCTCAACCTACCTCATTCAGTCAGCTTGGCCTAGTAGCTGCTTGACTTTGTCCGAGAGTCTCTCTGAGCTTGTGCTGTAGGTGCTGTGAATTTAGAGAAGGAAGAAAGAGTTGAGAATTGACTGCAAATTTCTATGGTAAGAACTTAGCAGAACCAGGGCTGAAGGGTGGAGCAAGAAGACACTTGAAGGCAAAGGAGAACAGCAGCTGGTGGGCCATGTGGGCACACTAGAAGAAGTGCTGCATTGATTCCAGTGGTGTGCTCACACCGTCCTGACTTCACCACCATCCAGTCATACCCTGGCAGTGGCAGTTATGCCAGTGTCAGGAGGGTGTCTCTGCAGCACTGCTCTACCATTCTGGCTGCTCCTGGTTGTGAGGCTGGATGACAAACAGGAAAAAGGTTGGTGAGCAGAGAATTGAGATTCATGCCAACATTTTTTTTCTGACACCTGAGCAACAAACACCAGGAATTTTGCATAGAATGGCATCTCAAAATCTTCTATAGTAAAAGAGAAGGTGCTCATGTTCCTCCCCTCAGAGATGGTATCTCTGGCATGTGCTTAAATCAGAGCCAAGCTCCTTCTCCTTCAATTCTCTTTTTAGCTAGAGTTAAAGAGGGAGTGTTTGACTCTCTTCTTAACTGATAGATGGCCATTTTAACTATATTTGCTCTCTTTGGTCCTCACTGGCTCTCAGTGCTGCATTGTGGCATGCAAGCACTTATTTCTTCTCTGAGCTGGCTCTTAGCACCATAGAGACTTTAGGAAGCTGCTTCATAACAAGTTAGATTGGGCCCTTCTAACCCAGCAGAATCTCCTCTGGCCCTCAACAGCTCTCTGGGGCCTTCTGCATCATCTGCAGTCTGTTTAACTGAAGGTACCAGAGATCAGTCAGGGGCACTTTTCTGTGACTAAAGCACACAACCTACCACTGAGCTTTGATCCCTCGCCATATCTTTGCAAACCTTTGTAAATCAGGAAGTTTTGATTTCCCTTTTGGCAGTGGTCTTTTCTACCTATGCCAGACATTTGGAAGCCTAAAACTAACAGCAATTCTTTGCACCATTCAAATCCCCACCAGCATACAGACTGTTTCTGTCTCACAACATCCCTACTCTGCCGTCAAATTGCCGTCAAGCAGAGGCCAATGGAATGTGCCCAACTGGCCACTGGAGGTCAGTGTAAGTCTAACAGGTGCAGGTGAACTTTCCTTGGTGACACTTCTTGAGCTTAGCTCCTTGGCTGCTCTTTTTCCTTACTTCAAAACACTGAAAGAGCTTACATGTTAATTATATGTAGATTTATCTCCTCTCCCCCACGGTTCTTCATCTCGCCTTTCCCTCCCACAAACCAGGCTGTTGTTTCTCTATCCAAAAATGACAGCCCTGTTTAAAGTCACTTATTAGCACCGCAGCCTGCACTTGATTAAGGTGCTTGGAACACACCAGCTTGCAACAGCTGTGGCTGGGATGGGTGAACTGCAGGTCTGGAAGTAATCACAGGTAGTGAAGGTATGGCCACCGTTCAGGCCAAGCTGATCCACTCTCCTTTACCCCATAGCAGGGGGGGACGGACGGACGCTGAGGGGGCTGTCACCCCAGGTGCAGTTTTTAGGGGGCACATCACAGCACCCTGCCCCATCATGAGCTATTACATCCTTCTCAGCACCCTTCAGCTGGGGGGGGGGTTTGCGAAGGACGCAAGAGGCATGCCCCATGGTCCCCCTGCGAGCCCAGTGCTGCTTTTGTGAGCGGTGCTGCTTACAGAGAGGCTGCTATGAGCTGTTGCGTCTTTGTCACGGCACTCTGCAGCTGGCTCTCAGGCCAGGGTGCTTGTCTGTTGTGTCCTTCTCAGCCACCTCACCCCCCCCCCCAGCTGAGGGCACTGTGAGAAGGAAGCAACAACTCAAGGCACCCTCCCTGAGAGCCCAGCACTGCTAGCAAGAGCAGCACTGGGCTTGCAGGGGCCAGGGCGCATGACTGTTCACGGCGACCTGCAAGCCCAGCATTATTTTTGCACTGGCTCCCGCTCCCGTGACATGGCCTGGCAGGCCACCACCCCTTCTGCCGCTGGCTCCCACCGGCATGACATGACCTCGTAGCCTGCCACTGCTTCTGCTACCACCTCCCGTCGCTGGGGCAAGGCCTTGCAGGCTGCCACTTCTTGTGCCTCTGCCATGAAGCCTTGCAGGTTGCTGCTGCTACTGCCACCACCTGCTGTGGCCATGGTGAAGCCTGCAAGGTTGCCAATGGTTTTGCTGCCACTGCCAGGCTGCTGCCACTTCTGCCGCCTGGCAGGCCTGCTGGCAGTCCCAGATTATTTATCTTCACTATAACTCATGACTTTCCTTTGAATTGTCCTGAATACCACCATTTGGTAGCTAAGCCAAAAAACCAAAAGTCCTGTTTGGATGCATTTTGGCTTGTCTGCTGATGAAAGTGACTGTGTGGTGATTGATAATATCATCATTTATCAGTTTTAGACCCCTAAGTAGTAGCAGTTGCCAGGACATTACCCTGTTCACCTCTGCATAGTTCCATCCTTATTTCAGACATCACAATACATTGATATATCACAATGTTTAGCTGGTGATATATCATGATGTTGAAAACCAGATATTGTCCAGCCCTAGCACCTATGGCAGTTTTATCAATATATGAGTACCAGAAGCACCTCGTTTTAACACACACACACACACACACACACACACACACAGAGAGAGAGAGAGAGAGAGAGAGAGAGAGAGACTTATAAGAATAATCAAAATAAATAAATAAAAATTGTTCAGTGGCAATTGGAGACCAATTGGAGACCAACTAAGTTTGTTCTGGGTATAAGCTTTCGCGTGCATGCACACTTCTTCAGATACACACTTCTTCAGATACAACGAAAGCTTATACCCAGAACAAACTTAGTTGGTCTCAAAGGTGCTGCTGGACAATTTTTTTATTTATTTTTACTGCATCAGACCAACATGGTTACCTACCTGAATCTTATAATAATAATAATAGTAATAGTAATAATGATCTTGCAACCCAGACACAACTTCCAGTCCCACTTTCTCCTAGCAAGGTGCCTTGAGCATACAATCCATATCTCCTTAGGACAACCACTTCATCTGAACTAACTTTTATGACATCTGGAAGGAAAGATGGTTGTGCTGGCAGTGCAAATCCTGCTTAAAACCTCCACCAGACTTGCTTCCCTGCAACTGGGTTGGAACACTGCCCAGCTGCTGCAATGGAACATCTGAAGGAAGTGTGCAGAGGCACTTATGTTCCCTTTGCACAGAGGTGAGGAACATTTTTCCAGCCCAAGAGCCACATTCCCTTCTGGGCAGCCTTCTGAGGTCCACATGCCAGTGGCACATGGAACTAGAGACAAAGGCGGGTGTAACAACAAGTGTAATCCTCCCCTTTGTACAGTAGGCTAGTTTCTGCACAGACACCCCTATCCTCCATCCAGGCAAGCAAGAGGCATTATCAGAGTTCAAGGGCACACATCTATCCATGCAAAAAGCACCCAGGGTGTGAAGTGCAACTGGTGGTGGCTTGGGGAGAATTCTGAGGTCAAGTCTGAGAGGCCTGGGGACTGCATTCAGCTCCCGGCCAGAGGCTCACTCACCAGCAGTGCTTTTCTTCTAGAAAAAAAGGTGCAAGTACTCACCATGAAGTTGTTACAGTGGGTGCCACACTTTTAACCAGTACTTTTCTTCCAGTACAAATGGTGCCGGTACTGTGTACCCTTGAGTACACCCCTCCCAAATAAAAGCACTGGTCACCCTCCTCCCTTGGCTTCCTACTCCAGAAAACTGGCCTGGGGCACCTGAGGTTTCCCCAATCCCCTCCTCTCACCCTCTGGAATTAATCTGCTGCATTAATTAGGAGGGGTCTGTGGAGGGTGATGCTTCTCTCCCTGGCAGCACAGCTTGAAGAGAACTGTTCCCAGCTCTCGAGACAGAAGCCAGCTCCTAGAATAAACCAACCAGACACTGACTGATTATTCCCTGCAGAAAACATCCCAGCCCTGTCCTGAGTAGGGGGACTGCATGAGGTGGGGAGTGGAGGCAGCATGTTTGGGGTGTGTGGAACGGAGTCCAGAGGGGGCAAGTCGGGTGTAGCAGACGGTGTGGCTGTTGAGGTGGGGCAGGTTTTTGTGCTGCAGGATGGAAGGCAAAAGCACACTTGAGTTACACCCTAGGCAAAAAAAAAAGGGGGGGGAGTGCCCTTATTTTGTGGGAAGAGGAGCAGGGGTTTGCCAGCAGACAATGGGTAAACATTAAGGACAGCGATCAGTGTAGTCGTAGGGCCTCTCCTGACATCATGTTTTCCTTTTCCAGAGCACTTTTGGAACAGTTCCTGTGGAGAAATGCATGCACAAAACTTTATGTGGGGATGGAAAATCCCCACATATTTCTTTCCCTTTTTCTTTTCTTTTTTCCCTCTCCTCCTCCTCCTCCTTCTCTCCCCGCCCCCTCCAACTTTTCTTCCTGAAAGATCCATGAGCAGGAAATTGCAGGACTCCTTGTTTGCTACTTATGGATCTTACCTGGAAAATCCACTTTAATATTCCATTCTGGCATGTGGTTTTCCACATGGAGGGTGGGGACCTTGTTTGGCTTGGTGAAGCTGCTATGTGGAGACTGTTGTTTCTCGCCCATTAGCCATGGCTGCAGCCACCCTCCTCCTCCCTCCCTCCCACCAGTTCTTATGGAGCAATCCGAATTTAAGGAAGCCAGCATAATTCATGCCTGGGTAGATTGTGCTGGGGCAATTTACCTTCATTCCAAACTCAGTTCAGGGGCAGTTCTGCTGCCAGCTGAACTGACCTGAGCCTCGCAGAGGAAAAACAAACCTTTAAAATAGAGTCTGACGTACCATACTTTTTTTTGCCTTTGCAACTTCCATGGCATTGCTAGCTTACGTGACTGAGCTGAATGGAGTTTGGGCTCTGGGGGGAAGTTTTCCAGCTGTACACTTGGAGCTTCGGTAAGAGGCAGAGTGGGCTCACCCATGAGGCAAGGTGAGGCAACCGCCTCAGATGACAGGATCCACAAAGGCAGCAGATCTGGCTTCCAAGGAATGCATTGCCTGGCACTGCCACCACTGCTGCAGTGGCAGCAACAATTGCAGCACACTCCTTGGAGGTTGGATCCGGCATCTCCTCAGCAGCCCCCCATGTCAACTCTTGGCGAATAGGAGATGCTGCTGGTCTCTTCCAGTGGGAGCCAGTGTGGTGTAGTGGTTAAGAGTGGTAGACTCGTAATCTGGTGAACCAGGTTCGCGTTCCCCGCTCCTCCACATGCAGCTACTGGGTGACCTTGGGCTAGTCACACTTCTCTGAAGTCTCTCAGCCTCACTCACCTCACAGAGTGTTTGTTGTGGAGGAGGAAGGGAAAGGAGGTTGTTAGCCGCTTTTAGACTCCTTAGGGTAGTGATAAAGCGGGATATCAAATCCAAACTCCTCCTCCTGCTGCTGCTGCTCCTTCTCCTCCTCCTCCTCCTCCTCCTCTTCTTCTTCTTCCCACCCTGCTTCCCGATACAGATTTCTCTCCCCACCCCACCACTGCTTTATCCTAAGTGTGGCTCTTCACTCATCCCTGAGGTGGGCATTTTCTGGTTCGCCTCAGGTGCCAACATTTCTTGGGCCACCCTGGTGACAAACAAGTGGGACAGTGACTTATTCGGCTGCTTTTCTCCTCACTCTCCTGTTTTCAGCCAATCTCATTTTTTCTTGTCCCGCCAGGGCACGAGAGGCTGGTTGGGGCAGGCTTTTCTCCAGGGACCAGAACCATTTTTTTTTCTTGCTGTACCTTACGGGAGCAGAGCGTTCTTCAGCCATAGTGTCAGAACTGATGAGATCCTGCAAACCAGGATCCCCACTACTGTTGCTCTCTGTAGTTGATTACAGTTATATACCCCTCTTGCATTTGTCTGGGGTTCTAAACGGGATGTTATGCAGGTAGGAATGGATACTTATAACACACACACCACAATTCTGAGTTGGGCAACCACCACACCAGTAGCCCCTTGGTTTGTTTGTTTTAATCAATTTATGTTAAAAGTTTTCAACAAAAAATACAATAAAAACCTAATTGACCTAGAGAAAAGAAAAAAGAAAAAAGCAAGAATAAGAAAAGAAAGAAAAGAGAAAAAAAAGTGAAAGTGAAAGCAAGGCCCTCTATCACAATTATATCTTAGCCCTTACCAGTGGTACCTCGGGTTAAGAACTTAATTCATTCTGGAGGTCCATTCTTAACCTGAAACTGTTCTTAACCTGAAGCACCTCTTTAGCGAATGGGGCCTCCCACTGCTGCCGTGCCACCAGAGCACAATTTCTGTTCTCATCCTGAAGCAAAGTTCTTAACCTGAGGTACTATTTCTGGGTTAGCAGAGTCTGTAACCTGAAGCGTCTGTAACTCGAGGTACCACTCTACTCCACACACAGAAGAGTGAACTCTCCCAGCTCCCACCTGGGAGCTTCCCCATCTTCCCTCCAGCCTCCCACCCTGAGGGATCCTTTCTACTCTGCCCCTCACATGTCCCCTTGTCTTCCATCTATCAACTTCCCGTGTCTCCTTCATTAATCCAAATTCGGGAGCTTCAAAAAGCAAAGCATAAAAATAGATAGAACAGAAAGAAAACAAGTATTAGAGATCATAGAAAGATAAGAAGAGAAAGAAAAGAAAGAAAAAGAAAAAAGGTTTCCAATTCTCTGTCTGCTAATTATGACAATTATCCAAAATATTCAAAGTATGCACTCCAGGATATCATCTATATTGTCCAGATGTTTCCCAATCTGCTAGGTCTTGTTTTCTCAATCTTCCATTCCAGACATCTCAAATTCTGCCCTTTCCACTCAAAAACTCCAAAAGTAGCTCTTCAATGATTATTATCATTAAATGTCCAAAATAGTCATTCTCTGGTCCACTACGATGAATTTCTCCTCAAAGGTTTTGACAAATCTTAAAAATGTAATAGTCCATTCTTATTTCCTTTTTGTATCTTCATTAATTCATACTCAGTTCCATATATTCCAAACCCATTTCCTGTTGGCCATGCATTTTCTTGATCTAAAGGGAAAAGGAAATATCCTTCCGCTCTTTCCATTCTTTTTCTAGACCAGTTGTCAAGAGCTTAGAGGCATTTTATTTTCTGTTTTCACTTCAGTTTGTACACAAGGCCCTTTCTCTTTCAGCTCCATCTCTACCACCTCTGGTTGTCCCTGCTCATAAATCCATTCATCTCTTCTGGCATTACAGCAGCATCCTTTCTCTGTTTAATGCTCCAGATAGCTGTATGGATATCCACTCCAATTCATTGTCCGCTGTTACCCATTTTGTCTGCTGTTAGCCACATCTTTTTCCACAGGTCCTGTGCATTCTCTAGTCTGATGTATCTTTGATCCAATCTCTTTTAACGTTCTACACATCTCAGCTCTTAATTCTGTCAGCTGTTCATCTAGTAGTTATTGCATGATACCAATGATTAATGAGGCATTCAGTGTTGTCTTTCCCATGTTGGTTTCCATTAATCTCCCCCTTGGCAGTCTCTGCTTCCAGGAACTTGTACGCATTCCTTTCTCACACAGATAAGGTTCAGTTTAGTATTCACAGCTAATACAGCACATACAAGACGCAGACTTAGTGGCAGTATAAAATGAAGATTTAAAACAGACTTAGCTCTTATCAGTTGTATTCTTTTAGAGTCATCAGTAATTAAGCTTTTTTTGGTCAATTATTTTTATTAATTTTCCAATTTTAACCCAAGTATACAAATACCAATTAATTCCAAATTAATACAATTTCATTAAAGTGGTTTCCTGTGTGCTGTGCTTGATGCGTCCATTATGATTTGATATTACTGTCTTTCATATTTTCATTAACTTCTAGTTATATTCCATTTAACAAATTAATCACTTAGACAACAGCTGAATTCTTAATGATTTCTATTCTGTTATTATGTTACTTAACCTTTTATAGAACTTCAAGTGAGGAACGCTAATTGTCCCCCCCCCAGTCTGTGTGTGACAATATAATATGTACAATTGTTGGTTTCATTGCCCTTGTATGCTGTCACGTCCTTGAGCTTCTCCCGCTGCTGCTGTTTCTTTCCCAGTGTAATTCAGGGTGGAGCTATGATCTCATGGTTAGCTCCTACTTGCTCGCCTTAGCTCCATCCCATAATGCTCAGGCAGTTCCATATAAACAACAGTCCACTCCTTCCCTCTGAATGGTTGAAATCTAGAAGATTTGCCATTCCCTCTTCAATCTGGGAAGGGGGAGCTGTTTCAAAGATATCTGCTGATTATCTGGCAGCACTTTCCTTTTGATTCACCAGCATCCTCGTCGCCCCTATGCCACATTTCATCCGCAGCCACTAGAATCCTTTCATCTTTACGGTTGCATATTAGTTTTGGCCAGAATTCTTCCTCTTAGGTTATGTCTGAACTCCTTTTAGTCTCTTTTCTTTTTCCATTGTTCGGGGGGTTAGCTTCAACTCTCTCTTTTTAATCTCAATATTACACCATCCAGCAATCAATCCTCACTTGTATATCCTTAAAACTTGCGCTTGGAGAGGGTTGCCAAATCATAAATTTAGAAACTACCGTAATATAAACAATAGGGCTTCCCTTTCCACCAGCCACCTCCAAAACAGAATAAAGTCTTTTCTCAATCTCAAACCTCAGATTGGTGTAGCTGAATAGTCCACAGTTCTGGTAATCACATCTCCTCTGGCGTGTGCCTTGCTTTATGCCAATTAAGATCCAATTATTAGGAGAACCTCTGCTTCTGAATGGCAGTATGGGGGGCTTGTGTCAGGAGAAGTGCTTACCCAGCACCTCTGCCTGCCCCTACGTTCCAGTTACAGAGGAGGCAGGTGGGGACTTTCGCTCCATTGCTTTTCACTGCCGTCGATCGAGAGGGACCAGTATACAGTAGGTATACATTTGCCCCCCCCCCATTTTTTGCCTGGGTGCACGACACCTCTTGCACCCTCGGGTAAAGACGGCCCTGTTCAATGCAACTAATTTGTCTATAATGGAGAGTCTTCATTTACTCCAATGTATTATATCCATATTTAGAGCTTTCCAAACCGTAATATAATTAAACCGATACAACTTGTTTGTTCAAATTTTGGGTAATTTGCATCCCCAGATATCTAGAACTTTTCCTAGCTATTGGAATCTTCAACATTGCTGTAAAAGTCTGTTGTATATGAATGGGGTGGTGTATGAAAAAGCATGACCTCTGTTTTCTTAAAAGTATCTTGCAATCCTGAGACCCTGGAGAACTGTTCCAACTCTGTACATAGTATTTTACCTGCTGTGATAGAGTCAGAGGTGCATAAAATTATATCGTCTGCAAAGAGGCCTGAATTTTGTTCATTTTTGTTTGCAACTACTCCTGTACGAGTAGGTCCCAGGGTGGTTTGGGCTTCTCCCTGCTGGAAGACCAGAATCATTTACTTGTTTGCAGCTGATGGCATTGGGACAGGGCTCCCAATCTGAACAGTGGGGTTCCTCTGTTCTAGTGGAATGGGGCCTAAGGTTCTGTGATGGTAGAGGCCCACCCCGGTTAAAGATTTAGGCACCGGCTAAACCTTACACCTGTTAAGCTCACCTGTTTCTAAAATTCAGTGAGATAGGGGTTACAACAGCAACAAAGATCATCATTCATCTAAGGAACAATTGCTATTTCAGGCTCTCACACAAGAGCAGAATCTAACGAAACTGCTTTTGTTCTGGATCAGTGTGGATCATTTATGGACATTTACTTATTTATCTACTGCTTTTCCTCCCAAACTGATGTTTTGTGTTGTTGCTCCCTGGAAACTCTTGGTTCGTAAGCTGCTTTGGACAAGTGCAATGTACATTGTTATACAAAATGCAATGTAGATGGACAGTAGTACCAAACATATATATGTGATTTTGAAGGAGCCTCAGAGTTCACCGGCACATCTAGTGAAAGATATATTCAAGATTAAATCCCACTGAAGACCATTGAATGGGCCTTAGTCATGGCTTATCTAAGCCCCATGGAGGGTACTGGGACCTTGACTAACTGGGGTGGCTTTTTAAAGGAATCTGCCTTTCTCCATTTTCTCTTGCTGTCTATCACAGCATCCACTTGCATGTATGTTACTGTCTCTAAGTTGTCCAAAGATTTCATCCATTCCCCAGCTATAAATCCTTAACTTCTCAGCTGGCTTCTCTGTCTGCTTCATGGGACAATGAAGCAGAACAGGTGGACATCTAGATGGCACAATTTCCTACCTGCCATGTTGATAGGAATGCTGACACAAAAACCACAATCATCTAATCTGAGAGCACGCTTCACACTGCTTACTGAACGATGTCCGGTAAGAAGTGGGCAACGGAATAGCAATGATGCAAAGTTGTTTCTTGCTGTCTCTACGGTAACCCTGCAGAATGTGAGGAGGGGGCGAGGAGAATATCAGAATCAGATGATGTCAACATGGAAGGTGGAAGAGCAGCCCAGGGGTGAGAAAACCTTCCTGGTTGACCATTCATCTTCACAAATACTCCCTACACATTTTTAAACATAGTCATCTGAATTTTCCTTTGGAGTTTGTTACTACCTTCCGTGGAGATGATTCTGGAGAAAGAGAATTGCATTATGGAGATGGAAAGTCGAGAAGAAGTTGTAGGAAGTACTCAAACCGTACAATTCCTGCCTTTGTAACTTATCCCCACGATATCAAAATAAGTTCCAATAGACAAGTGGGGAAGACTCAAGAGCAGCAGGTGCAGACCTTAGAGCACTCCAAGCAGGCCTTAGAAGCCACAGCATATCGAATGATTCCTGCCACTTCCCATGTGGAGGTGGCAGGTGACTCCCTACTGAGGGGAACAGAGGCAGTAGTGAGTGTGCAAGGAAGAGGTGGGAACTGCTGTTACCCCGTCTTGCCCTGGCTTAAAGCTTAAAAGTTAGAATATCCATTAAAGGCAGTGCTCAAGGTGAGCTCTGTTTCTCCTCCTGCTCCTCCTTTGCAGATGAAGTTTCCTTGGGAAAGGTGGCAGGGGAAGCGGTGGAAGATAATCCCAGGGTTGGTCTGCAATACAGGGGTATAGGAAGTGCTTTTTGGTGCTTTTTGGATTACGAACACTTCAAACCTGTAAATCAGTGTTCCAGTTTGCGGGGGCGGAAATTGGAATATGAAGCTTAAATGTCCCCCTGCCCCTTCTCTGCTTCTCCTAGTGGACTACAAAGGGGCACCTTGCTAGACCCAGAACTCATCCTTTTTCTTCTCTTTTTTTCTAGGTTTTTATTTATACTTTTTAAATTTACCGTATTTTTCGCTCTATAAGACGCACCAGACCACAAGACGCACCTAGATTTTGGAGGAGGAAAACAAGAAAAAAAATATTCTGAATCTCAGAAGCCAGAACAACAAGAGGGATTGCTGCACAGTGAAAGCAGCAATCTCTCTTGCTGTTCTGGCTTCTGGGATAGCTGTGCAGCCTGCATTCGCTCCATAAGACGCACACACATTTCCCCTTACTTTTTAGGAGGGAAAAAGTGAGTCTTATAGAGCAAAAAATACGGTATACATTTCATTAATTTTGCAAGCATCTTAAAATTTCAATGTTTAACTTCCTTCCCTCTCTTTCTGCGGTTCCTTAAATTTATTTTTTAATATCTTCTGCATATCCAAATTCATTTACAGTATTTTTCGCCCCATAGGACGCACCGCCCCATAGGACGCACCTAGTTTTTTTTTGGGGGGGGGGAAATAAAGGAAAAAAATATATTTCCCCCGGAGGCATGGGGCTGGCGCGGGGGAAGCCTGAGCTTCCCCCGACCCCGGCCCCCAGAACAGCCTGCTATCCACAAGCCTAGGGAGCCGCGCCGGTCTCCCCAGGCTTGCGGAGAGCTGTGCAAAGCCTGGGCGCGCTCTTCAGCACGCCCCAGGCTTCGGAATGCAGGCAACTCTGCGCAACCTTTGGGAGCCTGGCGTGGCTTCGCGCTGGGCTACCTAGGGTTGCGCAGAGCTGTGCGAAGCCTGGAGAGTGAGAGGGGTCGGTGCGCACCGACCCCTCTCGCTCTCCAGGCTTCAGCGAAAGCCTGTATTTGCCCCATAGGACGCACACACATTTCCCCTTCATTTTTGGAGGGGGAAAAGTGTGCCCTATAGGGCGAAAAATACGGTAATTTGCTCACTTAATTGTCTACTTTAAATATAAACTCTTATGAAACTGCAGGTTATTACAAGAACCCTGCAAATGTTTTTATCTGTTTGCAATTTATCTGCAAATACTCAATAAACCATTTCCATTCTTTTATTAAAAGTTTGTTATCTTGATTTCTTATTCTTCCGGTAAGCTTTGCCATTTCTTTATATTCCATAAGTTTTTGTATCCATTCTTCCTTTTCTGGGACTTCTGCTTCTTTCCATTTTGGGGCGAGTAGCATTCTTACTGCTGTAGTAGCATACTAGTGCTTTTTCATCCCCCAGCAGTCCGTTAGTTTTCCAGTTGCTAATTAACTGGCAGACAGAAAATCCATTTTATATTTGCTTCCAGTCTTAGCAATAGTCAAAAGAAGGTTTTGCCCACTTGGTGCCATGATTTAAGGGCTATTATGCAGTGTGTTGGTCCAGTGAATATTCCTTGCTCAAGAAGATCCTCTACTCCCAATAGACTGTGATCTACACACAATGTAAAAAAAAACCCAACAACTAGCAGTGATCTACTCATTGTTGTAAAAAAACTGGCAGTGATTTTAGGAAGCCAAAGTTGTGGAGATTTGGGTTGTTTTTTTATTTGCTGCTTTTATGTAAGGAAATTGCTGAGGGGCCAGAGATCAACCAGGATCTACCAGGAACACTCCGTGATCTACCAGTAGATCGCGATCTACCTGTTGGACATGCCTGCTCTACTCCAAAAAACTTTCTATCTCCGGCATGGCGAATGTCTTCTTCTGAGCATGTGAGGCTCTTCCTGAACTCCCTTATTTAGATATTACCATGGTTTTCCTAAACCAACGTGTAATTATCTCTGCTGACTGGAGTGTCAGCAGTCCATTTTCCTCCTCAGAAGTTCCAAAGGCAGCCAAAGTGGTAGCTCCCCTTAACGAATAAGCTGTAAGGACTTCCGGGTTGGCGCCATCGCCGAATGGCGGACTCCCTCCGAGCTCCGGAGGGAGCCTGCTCGGCAGGGGCTGGGTCCTACCGCATCGGCGACGCGGGGACCCTTAAAAACCACGGCCACGGAGGCCGTGGACATGGAGACTCGGCTGGCACTGCTAGCGCCCTCCCGACTCGTGAAGGAGCCTTTTTAAAGGCTACGGATCGGGTGCCGGGGAGAAGCGTGGTGCTTTGAGTCCTCTGCTATCCCTGCCGAGCGAAGCCGCATGCCATCCGGCGGAGAGCGCTGACTTCTTCCATTGAGAATTCGGATTTGTAACAACAACCCGTGAGTAATTTGGAAACCGGGTTTAAAAGGAGAAAAAAAGAATTTTTTTTTCGGATTTGATACGAGCGGGGGGGGGATCCAAAAAGGAAGTCAGTCCCCCTCCCTACTGTAAACCTTCCAAAACAAGGACTGGGAAACCAAGGTCCAAAAAGAATTGAATTGCTGATAAGAACTAAGAATTCCACGATGGGAAACTACAAGAACTGTGCTGGAGGAAGAATTGAGGGAGAAGAAAAACGTAACCCCCCCCCCTGGGAACCGGGGTGATTGAGGAGAGAGCCTGGCGAAAAGCGAAGGAGATTTTGACAGCTGCCAAAGTAGCTGTCAAAGTCCGAAATTTAAAGAGGACTTGATTATGAGGACTTTGCTGGTTAATTTTGCTACAATTTGTTACAATTTGTCAAAACTTGGATATAAAATGGCGAAAACATGGATAACAATCGGACTTTTGGACTAGAGAAAACAAAGTTACAACAATCCCCCTAGAGGAGTTTCGGGACATTACAAAGAAGGTCGTAAGTGGAAAAATACCATTGGAATTCTACAGGACTGGTTATCTTCTGGGAAAGCTGCGAAACGGAAACAATATTGTGTCTACAGGGTGTTTAGCTAAACAATAGAATTTTCTATTGAAGAAAGGAAGGGACTGAACGTATGTTTTTGTTCCTGAATAACAATAATCCCTGCAGACCTACTAAACTTCTGAATTAGAACGTTTTGGCAGCGGAACAAGAGGAAACTGGACTACAACTTGGAAAGAACAATGGGGGGAGCTTTATTAAAGATTGGAAATTAAATGGTTTAAAAATAACTTTAAAAATAATTATAAAAAGAAAAAAGCCAGCAAGGAATCGGGGGGAAAATGTGATTTATGGTCTTTAAGAATTCCAGGCAGACAATATGGATTAGTGGTCAGGGGGAAATTAAACCGGGGACGGGGGGGGGGAGTACTAGAATCCAAAGGCTTGTCAACTATTTTTTGAATTGGCTTTTTTTCATTTACTATACTTTTTATTTCTTGTTTCTTATTTCTTTATTGTGTGAGGTGTCTTTATCACTAAAAAAAAGGGGAAATTGTGGAATGGAAAGGGGGTGGGCCCTGGGGAGAGAACTCTTGTCTTTTATTAAGGGTACTGGTGAGGACTGAATAATTTTAAATTTAAATTTGAATAATGGTTTAAACAAATTAAGTTTTAATTAGAACTGAGAACTTGTGGAGCCAACAATATGATAGGGGAATATGGTAGGGGTGGGGGAAGGAGGGAGTCCCGGAAAGAGGGTGTTTGAAAAGAAGGCTTTGAATGTATTCTATTCTTTTTCTTTCTGTATCTCTGAAAATCTTAATAAATATTATTTAAAAAAAAAAAATAACGAATAAGCTGTAAGCCCCTTAGAACCTTCCCAGAGCCCCATAAGCCTGGACAATAAACTCCTTAGGTCATCTAGAAATCAAGGAAGAAGAAACTTTCTTCCCCACCGAAAGCCCAGCAAATGCCACAAGCAAAGACTTGTGGAATTCCTAAGTTCTGTCTAAATAAAATCGTAAACACAGTCCTCCAGTTCACTTGAGCAAAAACTGAAATTGGTTTCTTACAGTGAATTTCTGTTTGAAAAGAAGAGTGGAAGGCATTCTTCCGAATCCCTTTCCTTTCGCTCTCTGCATCCATGTCTTTTGGGTGGGTGGGATGATGGTGTAACAGGGTTGGATTACATTTGAGTTTTCCCCTCCACCGACATGACATACTTGATGTTCGTTTGAATGGTTGGTGAGAGTGTGATGTTACGCAATTCTCAGCTTACATATATGTGTCCACTGTGGTAGTTTTTTGAAACAGACATGACTATTTTGGGCTATGGGTGGATGAGTTGTTTTTAGCTCTGCCAGTTCAATCTGGAGGGCTCCCACCAGTGGAAGGAGACGCAAAAGACTTCAAAGGGCCCTGCCTATCTGCTCCGATGGGAGGAGTTGTCCTGTCAGAACAATGTCCTCTGGTCTACTCTTCAAACAGAAATTCATGGTAAGAAACCAATTTCTGATTTTTCTACCCAGTTATTACAAAAAAGCATATATTAGATAAAAGTGTGAATTTAAGAAGAATACATTAGGGAAAATAACATACACAAATGCTTTATATTAGGGGAGATTGCTTGCAATAACAACAAAAAATCGTACATTAGTCAAAACTGCATATAAAATATTTTAGTAGGAGAAATGCACACTAAAATACTGATTTGTTTCCTTTGTTTTCTTTTTTCTTTTAAATTGTTTATGCATTTCCCCCAATTTTATATTTGCACATCATATTTCCATCCTTATACAATATTTTACATAGACTTTCCCACCCAGCTTTCCATGGCAGTTCAGATATATCTTATTTGGCTGCATATCCAATAATTTATCCACCCTATTCCTCCCCTTCCATATCTTTGTTGTTGTCAACTGTTGTTCATAAAGTTTCCCCTGCTTGGAAGCTAAATTTAATGTCATATCTTTTTAAATACTCCCCAAATATTTCCCACTTATCCCTTGTATGTTTTTCATCTTGATTTCTTATTTTAGTAGTCATGGTTGCTTGTTCTGCATATTCTGTTAATCTATACAACCATTGTTCTTTTCCTGGAGTCTCTTTTGGTCTCCAATTTCTAGCATACACTATTGTTCCTGCTACTGTTGTATACAATAATAAATTGTGAGTCTTATTTGGTATCACATCACCAATTATACCCAGAAGGAATGCTTCTGATCATAGCTGTCAACTTACAGATTTGAAAATAAGGGACCAGCAGCCAAAATAAGGGACCTGCGGCCTCACCTGTTCCAGGCACTCCAGTCTTCCTGTCCTCCTGCAGTCTGGTCATACTCATGCTGGTAGCTTCGAGAACACTGTCCAGCCAACTTTGTAACCAGAGGTTCAACTGAATAGAATCTGAATCACATGCACCACAAGGCCTATGCAGCCTCAACTTAAGATGGCTCCCTGGCCTGGCTTTGCACTGCAAAGTTTGCAGCAGCACGTGCAACAAAATGGTGTCCAGCATTCAAAAAAGCCCTCAGCTTGCATTAACTAGCCACACACAAGGCATGCAAGCTCCACCCCCCAGTTGTTCTTAGACTTCTTATTGGGTGAGCAACACAGCCAAGCAACACAGGGACGGCAGGGAGGGAGGGAGAGGAGCTGCTTCCTTTGAAATTTAAGGGACATCATTTAAGGGACATTTAAGGGACATCCATCAATAAGGGACAGCAGCGGGACATGGCACTGGAATAAGGGAGTGTCCCTTCAAATAAGGGACACTTGACAGCTATGCTTCTGATTTCTTAGGGAATGTAAATTTAAAGATCTTTTTCTGCCATTGTATACGATCTCCCAATAATCTCAGGCATATTTACACCACCACCACAGATGTATAAATGATCCTTCTGCTTCTAAGTACTTCCAGTACAGCTTGGAACCTCTTTTGTACATTTTTACCACCAATTTGGTAGGTAGGCATCAAATACCACCTATAAAGCATCTTTTGCATGTTTTCTCTTATCAAATAACAGGCCGAAAACTTCGTAGTTTTATTCCAAAGTTTTTCCCATGCTGAGATTGCAATGCTATGCCCAATGTCTATTGCCCATTTTGTCATTGCCTCCTTGATCAGTTCATCTTTCGTCTCCCATTCTAATAGGATTTTATATACAGCCGTACCTTAGTTGTTGAACGGAATCCATTCCGGAAGTCCGTTCGACTTCCAAAAATGTTCGACAACCAAGGCATGGCTTCCGATTGGCTGCAGGAACTTCCTGCACCCTATCAGAAGCCACAGAAGCCATGCCAGACATTCGGCTTCCGAAGAATGTTCGCAAACCAGAACGCTCACTTCCGGGTTTGCGGCGTTTAGGAGCCAAAACATTCAAGTTGCAAGGTGTTTGGGATCCAAGGTACGACTGTATTTTGGAAATTTTGTTGTTGTTGTTGTTGTTGTTCCCCAATACCACTGATCCTCCTTGTACAAATCCTCTTTCTTTGTCTTTCCTAAAGACCTCATTTAGTTTACATTCTTCATTTCTATCCACTCCTTCATCCAACACAAAATGCTGACTCATAATATAGTTTCGAGTCTTGGGGGGCAAGCCCCCCTCTATTCTTCGCATCAATTAAAATTTTATATTTAATCCATGGTTTCCCCCTCCCCCCGACATATAAAGTTTAATAAATTTTCTTTCCATTGCTTAAAGCAATTATTATTATTTATCACTCGTAGTGATTGAAACAAGAAGATCATCTTGGGAAGGACGTTGATTTTGATTACAGATACTCTTCCTAACAGTGACAAATTCATTTGATTCTATTTTTGGAGGGTTTTTAAAATTTCAGTCCAGGCTTTACTGTAATTATCTTGGAATAAATTCAAATTTCTGGGTGCAAGCCATACTCCTAGATACTTTTCTTCTCTACTTTTATTCCTGATATCATTTCTAGTTCTTCTTTTTCTTGCTTTCTTAGGTTTTTAATTAACATCTTGGATTTCTCTTTGTTGATATAAAATCCGGCCAAATTACCAAATGTTGTTATGACCTCCAATGTGTTAGGTAAGCTTTCCAATGGGTTGCCTAATGTTATTACTATGCCATCTGCAAAGGCTTTGAGCTTATAGAGTGGCTGTCCTACATGAATCCCCATTATTCCCTTGTCCTCACAGATCTTCCTAGTAAGCACTTTCAATACTAGGATAAACAGTAATGGAGACAGAGGACCCAGTTGTCTGGTACCTTTTTAAATGTTAAATTCCTCCATAATGTTGCCATTAATGATTATGTTTGCCCACTGTTCCTTATATATAGCTTTAATTCTGTTATTGAATGCTAATCCAAAATCCATATATACGATAAATTTCTTCATAAAAACCCACGAGACAGTATCAAATACCTTCTCTGCGTCTAGGAACAGTAGTGCTGCTTGCTTTCATTTCTCTTTTCTAGGTATTCAGTTATGTTCAAGATGCGCCTAATGTTGTTTCTTATTTGTCTTGATGGCTAGAAGCCTGCTTTGTCTTTGTGGATAAATGTGTTCAATACTTCTCCTAGTCTTTTAGGTATAATAGTTGCATATACAGTGGACCCTTGGTTTTCAAACGTAATCCGTTCCGGAAGACTGTTCAACTTCCGAAATGTTCAAAAACTGAGGAGCAATGTGCAGTTGGCAAAATCCATTGAGAAAAAAGAAAAACACGCAGCGGAAGGCGTTCGACTTCCAAGGCGCGTTCGAGAATGGAAGCAATTACTTCTGGCTATTTGATGTTTGGCTTCTAAAATGTTCGGCTTCCGAGGTGCTGAAAAACTGAGGTTCCACTGTAACTTATCATCATTATTTAATAGGGATATTGGTCTGAAGTTCTTTGGTTGCTAATTAGTTTTCATGAGGCTTTTTAAAAAAATAAAAATAAAAAAATCACAAACTGCTGCAAAATGTGGAGAAAAGAATTTAAGGTTGCAAAAATGACTAACTGATAAAACTGAAATTAACAGATCCTACCATCCCTACACTTTGCCCAGTCCCTGTCATTATTTAGGATGAGGCCTTTTTCTGCTTTCCCCCCAGAATACATAGGACAGGTGGTGTCTCCCCCCCCCCATTTGCAGAGCTGTGTCATCTAGAAAGCCTGCATGTTGAATATGGAAACATATGTGCTTCCATCATCCATCATCCATCACACTCACAAACACACACCCTACTCAAATGAGAAGGGGTTGTCCCTTCTTTTGCAGCTGGAAACTATCCCCTAATTACTGTGTTTTGCCAAGGCTCTGAGCAGCAACAGCATGAACAGCAACAAAAAGATCCTCTGCTATGGAGACTTTGATTAATGCATACTTCTCCTCCCTGCACCTGCTGGACATGCATACAGGCAAACCCACACCCAGAGCAGCCCCTTTCCATGTGAGCATGGATTTCTTTCCCTGCCCCCCCCAATCCGCCTACACCCCTGCTAAAGAGAATAGAAGCACTTTTCTTCCATTCTCCACCAAGGATTCTTTGTCAACCTTTGTTTCAGGGCCTGCGTCCCAGATCCGAAACATTTGTCTAGATCCTTCACTGAAGAAGCCTGGAAAAGATAGCACAGATAGAATAAATTTCGAGTTGATTTGTCCAATAGCTGCCAATAAAAAATATCTAGTAGGACTGCTACTTATTAATTTTTTTTTAAGACAAGAGCAGTGTAACTTCTGGTACCTAGAGGCTGCATTCTCTCCAAAAGAACAAGTGCACAAGATGTAACCATCTCTGTCCATGTAGGCCCAGGCTATCTCTTAGCCACCACACCAATTTTAAGGTACTGCTACTTGCATGTTGTTTAGTCGTTCAGTCGTGTCCGACTCTTCGTGACCCCATGGACCAGAGCACGCCAGGCACTCCTGTCTTCCACTGCCTCCCACAGTTTGGTCAAACTCATGCTGGTAGCTTCGAGAACACTGTCCAACCATCTCGCCCTCTGTCATCCCCTTCTCTTTGTGCCCTCCATCTTTCCCAACATCAGGGTCTTTTCCAGGGAGTCTTCTCTTCTCATGAGGTGGCCAAAGTATTGGAGCCTCAGCTTCAGGATCTGTCCTTCCAGTGAGCACTCAGGGCTGATTTCCTTAAGAATGGATAGGTTTGATCTTCTTGCAGTCCATGGGACTCTCAAGAGTCTCCTCCAGCACCATAATTCAAAAGCATCAATTCTTTGTGGTCCAGTTCTCACTTCCATACATCACTACTGGGAAAACCATAGCTTTAACTGTACGATCCTTTGTTGGCAAGGTGATATCTCTGCTTTTTAAGATGCTGTCTAGGTTTGTCATTGCTTTTCTCCCAAGAAGCAGGCGTCTTTTAATTTCATGGCTGCTGTCACCATCTGTAGTGATCATGGAGCCCAAGAAAGTAAAATTTCTCACTGCCTCCATTTCTTCCCCTTCTATTTGCCAGTAGGTGATGGGACCAGTGGCCGTGATCTTAGTTGTTTTTTTATGTTGAGCTTCAGACCATATTTTGCGCTACAAAGCCCTAAATAACTCTGGACCAAGTTACCTAAAAAACAGTGTTTCCTTTCACTGCAGATCCTTCAGCACAGGTGTGATACTAGCCCAATATGGAATAGCAGTCTGCATCTCAGTTGCACTGTTCTGAACCAGCTGCAAGGGAAGCTCCACATAAAGCTCATTACAGTAGTCCAGACATGAGGTAACCAATCCATGTGTCACTGTGGCCAAGTTGTCCCCATTCAGGGAAGTGCACAGTTGATGCATCAGCCGAAGCTTTGATTAGGTTCAGCTGGTGTGTCAGCTGCGCCTTTACCTGGACAGGGATAACTTTGCTACCCGGAGTACAACCCCATCCAGATCAGGCAGGCTCCTCAGTGCTCAGACCTGGGAAGCTCTTGCCCATAGTGTATCTCTTTTAACAGGATTCATCTTCAGCCTTTTCACCCCACTACTGCATCCAGGCACTGGTTCAGCTTATGCATGGCCTCTCCTGACAGATTTAATAGAACTGAGTGTCATTAAAATACTGATGGCAGTGTGTCACAAACCTGATTATTGCTTCCAACAGTTTCATATAGATAAGTGGTTCCCAAACTTTCAGGCCACCTCTACCTCGTGCAACTGATTGTGCCACAAATATTACCAGCAACCTGCTTATGCATAGTCTTGTGCAACAACTTTCCAATGGTGTGGAACGAGTACAGTGGTACCTTGGCTTACAACCATAATCTATTCCTGAGGTCCCTTGGTAAACCAAAACAGGTTGTAACCCAAGGCGTGCTTTCGCCAATGGGGCCTTCAAAAAAAAATTCTCCGTAATCCCCCCCAAAATGGGTTGTAATCCAAAAAAAGGTTGCAAACCAGGACACACACTTCCAGGTTTGACGTGTTTGTAATCCAAAACGTATGCAAACCAAGATGTATGCAAACCAAGGTACGACAGTATACTACTTGTATAATACTAAGTGACTTTAATTTAGCATTGGATGCAACCCATTGTTCTGCTTTTAAAAGTGTTTCCCCCCCTTCTGTTTCCTCTTGCCTTGCTTTTTAAAAAAGAAAGAAAGAAAAAAATCTCTATTTTGGTCCTCCTCCCAGTCTTTTTATTTCCTTCACCTGCCACCACCTTCCTTTCCAGCACTGTTCAGCGGCATCTGATCTGCCCTTTGTAGCAATCTGTCCTCTGCTGGCTGAGAGATCCCAGTGACTTCA
This sequence comes from Podarcis raffonei, assembly GCF_027172205.1. Classification (NCBI taxonomy): domain Eukaryota; kingdom Metazoa; phylum Chordata; class Lepidosauria; order Squamata; family Lacertidae; genus Podarcis; species Podarcis raffonei. The sequence continues at coordinate 7,771,715 of NC_070621.1, forward strand.
GAGTCAATCAAGGGTAATTGATAGCAGGCATTCAGGGGCTCCCAGTAGGCAATCGTGGTCACTACTGTGGAAAGAAATATGAGTCAGGTCTCGTGAGTACCAGCCCAAGGCAAGGATCCAGCCTCCCCCGCCCCCGGCCAAATGTCTATTAGCAGGAGGGCTGGTGCATGACATGTGTTTTCTTCTTGGAGGGGTGGAGCAGACAGCAGGATCAACCAAGGAGCTAGTCGAGGTGGAGATGAGACAAGCTGCCTCTTTGCTTCCCAGATGTTGGCTTTCTTTTGGCGCGGATGCAACTGTTAAGTAGACAGTTGTTCTGGAAGCAGACATGCAATGTGAGCTCAGGCGTAGAGTGAGGCTCACAAGGGGAGCCAGAGCCTCACAGTAACAGACACGAAAGTGTCTGCAAGCAGCAGTTCTCCTGCCGGAAGCAGGCATAAGGTCCATGTGGCTGCTTGTAACTTGGTGTGGCAGGAAACAGGGTGCTTTATAATGAAATTTGTAGCTAATAAATGAGCAGTCTGGTTTGGTCAATTGGGAGCATCCATTGGCAAGCTTTCACTTCCGGTCATGGGAACACAGGAAACTGTCTTCTTCTGAGTCAGATCACTAGTCTGATCAGCCAGTATTGTCTACACTGACTGGCAGCTGCTCTTCAGGGTTTCAGCCAGCAGTCTCCCCCAGGCCTACCTGGAAATGCTGGGGACAGAACCTCAGACCTTTTGCATGAAAAGCAAATGGCCTACCATTGAGCTACTGCCCTTCCCCATTCTTCAGTTGTTTCACTCAGAAAGTCAGGGGTCATATATTTAAACTTAACTTTTCTCTCTAAAGCTGGACCTCATTATTCTTACAGGGTATATATGCTTTTTTTGCTTTTGTTTTGAGCTGTGTCTTGTTTCTGAATGTTCCTTCTTCCAGACTTCCGCTTGTTTCATGCTTAGAAAGTACTGGTCTGAGCACTTTCCACTTGGCCCATGCTTTCTAGGCACAGGTCTGAGTGGTTTCCCCCTTGCTCCAATCCTTTCCAAGGGGAAATCCACTCTTTAGCGATAGAGTGGAACAAACAGCAATCCAGTGGAAAAGTCAGATTGCCAGTTGCTCTGATGTGAGCACTGAAGAGCAGTTTCCCCCTAGAGTAAAGAAATGGGGCAAGAGGAAGTGTGGATAACCCCTAAGTATCTGTAGCTCTGCAAAGTCCAATGGAACTCCAGGCCTTCTGGCGCATGTGAATGGAAGCTCCAGATTCAGAGGCAGCATGTGACTAAATAACAGGCTGCTGGGTAGCAGCTACAACATAAGAGGGTAGTTGATTCCATGCTCAGCTCACATACGGGCTTCTCAAGGGCACCTGGTTGGGCACTCAGGGCCCAGCCACACTTTTGTTTGTCATGTGATTTCACATAATTTCAAACTATGGCTGAGAGGTGATTTTTTGTCTTGCCACTTTCCCCAGAAAAACCTGCTCTTTACTGCTAAATTGGAACAAACATCAGTTGGGTTTTCCATGAATTAACATTTGTTCTGATTTAGCAGTAAACAGCTGGTTTTTCTGGGGAAAGCAATGGGACAAAAGAAATACTATTGGCAGGGATTTTTTTCCAGCTGGAACTCACCGGAACTGTGTTCCAGAACCTTATCTCCCCCCCCCATCAACATTTTTTTTGAAAAAACCTGATTGGCTGGCTATCCGCATGTCCAATTGCAAGCAGGAAAAGGGGTGACCCAACAGGAACTAGCACTCCCCTTTCTCTCCATGTGCATTTTCCTGGAACAGTTCAGGTTAGTTTTGGCCGCCAGCTAATTGCAGAGGCTCCCATTTTGCACGGTAGATCCCAGGATCCAGGAATCTCAGATCAGCTGAGTGTGGGGTGGTGAAGGGTAGGGCTAGGGTATGTCACCTTGTGGAGCATGGCTGCTCCATCCTGCTGCCGAACCCTGGACCCAGCAGCAGCACCCAGCAGCCTCGGCTGGGCTTCATGAGGCAATGAGGGGCATGCCTGTGAGAGAAATCTCTGGTGAACATTTTCCATCTTGGAATTATATAATTAAATCATTGAAGGAGCTTGAACTTCTTCTCTCCACACCCCTCCCCCCATCTAAGATATTTAGCAATGGAAGGAAGCCCCACCAAGCCTATTTATATACTGTAGACTATTATGCAATTTGTTAATGTTAGCAATTGTGCACTACATTCACAGATGCTTCTGTTTCATTAAGCTTTTAAATATTACTTTATGTTGCAGTGTGTTGGGTTTCCTCAAGCAAAAAACAGGATGACTTTCTGTGCACTTGGTAGAAGTTATTATTATTACTATAATTATTATTATTAGGGTAGATCATTTCTTTCTTTAGCAACATTTTTGGGTAGTGCCACCATTTCCCTCTTTAACCTACCTATTTTGGGGCAGGAAAGAGAACAAGGTTTAAGGTAGTTATAATGATCTGAGAAGAGAAAACACTTTTCTAGAATCCCTACCTTGAAAGAAGCATCCCAACTCCAAGCTGCAATACAGTTTCTTTCCATGACAGTTTAGAGCATGGGCTCTAAGTTATCCATGCAATGGGAGGAGGCCAGATCCAGAATTCAAATTATGAGTGGGCAGGGAGGCTGTTGTCCTACTTTTTATTTTTATTGGTTTTTTATATATATATATATATATATATATATATATATATATATATATATATATAATTTTCTAATTTTATAATCACAATGATTCATAAATTCAATGCTTTTCCAAATAAGAGGAAACAAACAATATAGACTCCCCCCTGCCCCACCCCTGGATTCCAGTCTTTCCCCACATAATTTCTTGCATCTCATTTTATCTCCAGATTCTTTGTTTTCCCTCTTGTTTATCTTAATTTCCAATTATTTAATTACATAAATGTTATATCAAACATGCTTACGTTTTAATAGATTTACAGTGGGGTGTTTTTTTAAAAAAGTCTATAAATTTCTTCCATTCCTGCTCAAACTTCTTCTCATCCTGATCTCTGACCTTCACGGTTATCTTTGCCATTTCAGCATAGTCCATTATCTTAGTTATCCATTCTTCTTTTGTTGGTATCTTCTCCTGTTTCCAATTCTGGGCAAGCAACATCCTTGCAGTTGTTGTCGCATACATAAATAACCTTTTTAGGTCCCTAGGTATTCCATCCCCTGTTAATCCAAGTAAAAAGTCTTCTGGTTTTTTAGCAAAAGTTGTCTTAAATATCTTTTTCAGTTCATTATATATCATTTCCCAGAAGTCTTTTACTTTTATATAGGACCACCACACGTGGTAAAAAGCACCTTCCTTTTCCTTACGTTTCCAACACACATTTGATGCACTTTTACACATTTTTGCTAGTTTTGTCAAACTCAAATACCACCGGTACATCCTATTCATATAATTTTCTTTCAGCGAACAACAAGCCGTAACTTTTAAGTCCTCTTTCCATAACTTTTCCCATTGATTTAAAGGTGTACTGTATTCCACATCTTTTTCCCAGTATAGCATGACCACATTAACTTCCTAATCCTTTATCTCTCATTCCAACAGTAATTTATACGTTTTTTTATAACAGTTTATCATTATTATCTACTCTCTCTTTCAAACCTTGAAAATTCTTTTCCAAAGCCCACTCCCCTATCTATCCTGAATACATTGTATTGTAGCCAATCTGTTAACAAGTGTTTGACATCATTAAATTCTAATACTTTTAATTAGTTTTCAGCCTCCATTAATAATTCTTGATAGGTCGCCCAATCCCCTTTCATATTTATTTTTTTAACAGATATCGCTTCTAATGGGGAGAGTCACCATGGTGTTTTAGTTTCCAGTAAGTTTTTATACTTTTCCCATACTTGAATTGATTTCCTTACAATGTGGTTCAGGAATCCCTTGTATACCTTTGTTTTTCCATACCATACATATGCATACCACCCAAATCTATTGTCATGCCCTTCAAGATCCAAAACATCTGTATCCTTTAACAAAATCCATCCCCGTAGCCAGCATAGGCAGGACGCTTCATAATACAGTACAGTTTTAAGTCTGGCAGGGAGAATCCGCCCCTTTCTTTGGCTTCCTTTAACAATTTATATTCAATTCTGGGTCGTCGTCCCCGCACCAGACAAATTTAGAAATATCCTTTTGCCATTGTTTGAAGTGACTTGCCCCTCTGATCACCTGCATCGTTTGAAATAGAAAAGACATTCTTGGCAATATCTTCATTTTTATCACAGAGATCCTTCCCCACATAGATAGTTTCAGCCTTCCCCATATTTTCATATCTCTCTTTATTTCACTCCACACCTTTGTATAATTATCTTTAAATATATTTATATTTCTGGCTGTCAACTACACTCCCAAATATTTCACCATTTTTTCTACCACCAATTCTGTTGATTGCCTAAATTTATTTATTTATTTTTATTGATATTGTGAGAGGTTAGGGGTTCCTGAGCTTGGTTGGTTGTGTTTAGTTGATTGTGGTGTGGCTTATTTGAGGGATGAGGCGGGCTAGGTTGTTTGGTCAGGTTAGCCATATGCTGTTTTGTTATATTTCCAGATTGCAATAATGCTAAAGCACTGGGGTATTATTGCAGTACAACTGAAAGTGGAATGATGTGTGGATGGTCCAGTATAAATCCACCAATAATGCACTATCATTGCATCAGTGATAGCAAAGGGCTGGGGTGCAAGTCTGTGAAGGGAATCCTGCCTGCTCCTCCCTCCTGTGCTGTGTGTGTGCTGGCAGCATCTCCACAGCTCGTCTTTCTAGCAGAGCTCATGAGGTTGAACAAGTTGTTATGCAGAGACCTGGGAGCACTTTCATTTTAAGTTTGAAAAGAAACTTGGTGTGCATTTGCCCCTAGTTGCTATTTCAGTGTATCCTTGCTAGAATACAGTGGTACCTCTGATTACAGATTTAATTCATTTTGGGGTGCCGTGTGCACCCTGAAAAATCCATAACTAGAAACACTGCTTCTGTACATGCACACGGCACGATAGAGCGCTTCTGCACATGCGCGAGTGGCAAAACCCGGAAGTATACACTTCTCGGTTTGCTGCGGCCATAACCCGAAGATTCCATAACTTGGAGGTTGTTCAACATGAGGTACCACTGTATTGCTGTTGCTGTTTTTTAAAGAATACTTAGGCATCTTGAACTGTGGCTTTGTTTGCTCTTCTATTTCTATTAAGTGTAACAATGGAACTGTTCCTTCTCCCAATAGATATCTGCCATTAAGTGTGGACAAAGTTTTATTGGAGCAGGAGCTCAGGGGAACAGAGTTCCCTTACCTTTATAAAATGATTTATTGATTTTTTGTCCAGGGATGCTGAAACAGATATATACCCTGTGCCTGAGCCAAAAACCCACCTATATCTGTAACCAGTAAAGTTGTGCACATTTCTAATCCATATCATTGTCTGCTTGAGTTTATTAATCACATCTTACATTTAGTTGCTGCCTGGGTGTGTGGGTGTGTGTGGCACTGCGACTGGGCCTGCAGTAAACAAACAAACAAACTTACTTTGTGGTGAGTTTCCTCCTCCCCCCCCCCCAGAAAAGAAGCGTTGTTTCTCGGACCCATGTCTTGAAATCATTTGAAATAATGGGATAAACAGAAGTATGGATGAGCCCTAAGAGAAACAAGATGCTAGATGGTCTGATTCACCTGGGATCTTCTCTGTAACCCCCCACACTGACGCTCCGAGTCTTGTCCAGGCTCAGACTCAGGAGGGAACCAAGTGCACACTAGTAGTGTATGTTGTGCAGTTAAACTCCTCTGTCCACTCCACCAGCTGGATCCAATTCCTGATCCCTGCATCAGGGCAACCAAGGCAGTTTTGGCACTAACTCACACCTAAGGTCTGGTTGAAATAAATCTAGAAACTCGTAAGCCCTATGGGTGTGTGATCGTCAGCCTGTATAAACTGGACATTCACAAAATTCAAGCAATGCCATGCCAAGAAAACTTAAATATGAGAACTCTGCACTCATCTGAAAGAGAACATGATGTTCATCTTAACTTCCTTTTTGAATTATTTGGTCTCTAGAGCATTTTCAGAGCCAAAGGTCAGGGTGCAGGGTGGGAAGGTCATAAAGAGCAGGGAGGATAAAAAGGGTTTGCTGACTATGAGATGTCTGGGCACCTAGAGATCAGATGGAGAGAGCCTTCCCAAAGGAGACTGTCCCCCCCCCCATTTTGTTCCTCAATCATTATTTGCTGACATCTTTCTCCTCTCTAGTGGCCAAGGAAACATGAGAAAGAACGTCCCAAATTCAATATAAGCAGTGATGGTGCTTTTGATATTTCCCTCAATTGCCTTTCACATTTGTATGAAAAGTGCTGCTAGCTATATCTGTGCACTGAACAAGTTTCAGTTGGTCCTGCCATACAGAGCTGAACTACATCCACCCAGCTTGAGCAAAACTAGAGAACTAGGGTGATGATGGATTGTAATCATAGTTCCCTGTTGTTCTAGAGTAGAGTACTTTGTGATTGAGGTGAGAGCTCATAAGCAGTCTTACCCAGTAGAGATGTTAATAGAACATCCCCCACTCTCCCGCTCTCTCTTCTGTTCCCTTGGCTCCTATCAGTGACAAAACCCAGCACAAACTGCCCACCTTGAGCCTGTTTTCAACACTGTGACCTTTTCTGCAGAAAAGATGAAGTCTCTACATGGGATGAACTTCAGGAAATATGGCTCCCTGGGGTCTGCCAGCTTGGGGAGCAGAGCATGTGAACGCTAGAAAGATGAGGTCACCTGCCAGCAACAGTACAGAAACATCATCATTGTTAGCTCTGTGAACCTGGTCTCAGCAGATAGAAAACCTCACAATCCTTGAAAGCATCATCTGGCCCAGAAAGTCAGCTTGTTAATACTTTTCTTCCCTGGTGTTTCGAATGCTGCAGAACTCACTTTAGATCCCCCAACCACCTAAAGAAAACTTGAGGTCCCATGCAAAGGTAACCAAAAACATTGCACCTGGCAGCTGCAATGCCAGGTGAGTTCCTGGGTTGATACTTTTAGCATCCCTGTCATTGGTAAATCAGGACATTATATCATTTAACTTGGGATTTAGTACACCAACACGGTGTAGAACAGAAACAGGGAACAGATGGCCCTCCAGATATTGTTGGGCTACAAATGTCCACCCCCGCCCCCCACGCCTGTCAAAGGGAGAAAGGTATCTACACCAGCCATTTCTTCACTCATAGATACTCTTTGTAAATATCTGTTTTTCAGAACAGAAAGGAAGTTGGTGTCTAGTCAGTCCTGACATCCAATGAAATGTGGGCATGTTTAAGGAGGAGTGTTCATTTCCCGGCAGGCATATTAGTGCCTACAAACACCACGTTGGTGACACTTGGCCCAATATATGCTTAGTGAATTATTTTTTACATCCTCGGTGCAGACTCCCAGTCTCCCTTGTCATTGCGAATAATTCAGCGTCCATTGAAAACAGGCCACAGGTAGAATCATAGAATCATAGAATCATAGAGTTGGAAGAGACCACAAGGGCCATCGAAAGGTAAAGCCAGCACGAGTATTGTTTGTTTGCAAAACACAACACTAGCAATTCCCTTGACCCAACAACAAATGATAACACTCCTTGATGCAATTGTCATTGCAACACACAAAACAGAGGAAGCCGTTTATTTGCTTAATGGCTTGTTGTATAAAGATGCTTAATGTAAAGCAGGATGTGAATATCCTTTTGTCTTGTTTGTGTCAAAACTAATTAACAGAATATGCTTTGTGGTGATGGGGGGGAGTGATCCATCAATTCCACCCTCTGTGGGTGCACATGGGTGTGTGTGTGGAGTCAGTCATCTTACACATTTAAGAGCAAATCAGATGATGTTTTGGGTGATTCATAATACCATATATTTAATGGTATGACTCCTCTTCTAAAAACAGCCATTTCTAGCTAGCTTAGAGTCTTGCAAATCCCCCTTTGGCACTGGAGGATATAAATTAAGTATAGCAACTGACTCACAGCAGAAACAGGACTTGGGTCAGAGACATTTGTGTTTTCTTTTAAGATGCTGTTGAAGGCAAAGTCTTGCAGCTTACTAGGAAGAAGAATGGTGCTACTTGCCCTTCTCCAAGAACCAGGAGCTGTGGAGGGCAGCTTCCCCGCAAGGAAGAATTCCACTGCAGGCTGATCTATTATGGAGGTTTGGCTCCTAACATGAGCTAACTCAAAGAAGTTCATGAAAGGAAATTTTCCCTTTCCTTCATCCTTCCTTGTAGCCACCTGTGCCTCCCAAAAACTTTTTGGGGTGCAGAGGTCATTCTGAATATTGTGGGGTGAAGCAGGCAGGGGGGGCTGCTGGAGGAAGAGGGCATCACCGAAAACCAGGCTTGGATCCTTAAATAAATTAACTTAAGGAAGTTTACCCCACCCCACCCCACATTGTTCTGAAGAGGCTTTTTTGTGCATTGTAGGCTGCTGCTCAGAAGGGCAAGGAGCAGACAAGAAATCTTTAAGTTTAATAATAATAATAATACCCCACCCACCTGACTGTGTTACCCCAGCCACTCTGGGAGGCTTCCAACAGGTATAAAAAATAGAATAAAACATCAAAATTATCTTAGGACTCAAGCTGGAAAGTTTGGATACTTCTATTTCAGCACCTTTCTAGAGGTGCTTCTATTTCTATTTCTATTTCTAGCACCTTAGGGGCCAAACTGGTTTTGGTTTTCTCTCTATGTGTGTCTCTTTTTAGCTCTGCAGTTTTGCCACCATAAGCTTCTCTTGAAATGCAACAGCTTCAGAGATGTATTTTTTTATTACATATTTCTTTTCCATCTTTCCTTCATGGAGCTCAAGAAGGTATGCATGGAACTCCTCCTCTCCATTTCATCCTTTCAATCTCTGAGGTATGGTATTAGGCTGAGAGATAGTGACAGGCTTCCTGGCTGAGTGAGGATCTGAAATCTTATCTCCAAAGTCCTAGTCTAAAACTTTACCACTACATCACACTGGCTATAAGTGTCAAGCCTATTGGAGAGGGGTGTGGCCTGCTATTGCTATAACTAAATGAGATGTGTGTCGACCGCAATATCAGTCAGTAAAATTACAAATCTAAGCAAGCATATATAAATAATTAAGGGCAGATAGAACTGCAGATATATAAATGTATGTGTGTAATCAACCAGAAACATCTAAAATACCTGTTGGAATATGTATGTCTCTAAACCTCACCCAGAGGGACACGGGTTGCTCTGTGGTGTAAACCACTGATCCTTGGGCTTGCCGATTGGAAAGTCGGCGGTTCAAATCCCCGTGACAGGGTGAGCTCCTATTGTTCGGTCCCTGCTCCTGCCAACCTAGCAGTTCGAAAGCATGTCAAAGTGCAAGTAGATAAATAGGTACCGCTCTGGTGGGAAGGTAAACAGTGTTTCCGTGTGCTGCTCTGGTTTCACCAGTCATGCAGGCCACATGACCCAGAAAAACTGTCTGTGGACAAACGTCGGCTCCCTCGGCCAGTAAAGCGAGATGAGCGCCACAACCCCAGAGTCGTCCACGACTGGACCTCTGGGGACAAGGGTTTCTACAAACTGGTCCCCCACCCTGCAAAAAAGAGCTGTAATGGTTGTATCTAATGTAATTCCTACTCAAAGTACACCCAGTGAAAACAATGGGCATCAATAATTTCATCGAGTCTACTCCATGAACAAATTAGTCGGATGGAACCTCTATAGTATTCTTCTAATGTTCCTTGTGGGATGGGGAAGATGAATAATGTTGCCCTGAAGGCTACAGCTAAGGCCAGGCATGTCCAAAGTCCATTTCGGGGGCCTAATCCGGCCCACCAGTCAGTTTAATCTGGCCCCTGTGGAGTTTATTTCCTGGGGTAAAATCCTAAAAAAAAGCTGAACAACTTCAATCCTAAGAAAAAACCCATTTTTTAAAATAATTTTTATTGAATGATTTTATGTTACAAAGAACAATACAACCATACTACCACTAAATATAATTGAGAAATAAAAATTACAAACATTAATATTTAGTTTGTTATTTGTTATTTACCTCCCAAACATTCCATACAAAAACACACATCTGTACAGACACACACACACACACACACACAATGATAATAAAGAAAGTAAATATTTCCCCCCTTTTATCTTACAAAATCTTTTCTTCAACTTTGACTTCCTGTCAAGTCCCTTTGCATATATTTTATCTTATAATCGAATGTACATGAAACAACAAACCTTTCTATATAAATTTTCCAAGACATTCTGAAAACATAATAAATCCTTAATTGTTGTCCACCTCCGTTTAGTTCCTTTATCACTTGAATGCTAGCACGGAGTCAAAACTAATATTGTATTTTTGAACAAATCTTCTATAACTATCCCATTTTTCTGCAAATTTTTGCTTTGAGTTTCTTCTGAGCTTGCTAGTCAATTGAGCCATCTCCACCAATTCCTGTAATTTGATTTGCCAATCTGTTATTTTTGGAGCCTTGTGATCTTTCCATCCCTTGGCCCAACAACTTTGTTTGGCCCTTTGGTCGGCCCTCACGGCCCTTCACTTCATCAAATCTGGCCCTCTTTGAAAAAAGTTTGGACACCACTGGCTAAGGCTGAAAACTCAATTCAGTTGACTCAAGGGGAATCCTTGATCGTTATGGGTATGTCGTCTAAGAATAACATGAGCCTGCTGAAGATGGAGGGGCCCCTCTTTGATCTTTTTTCTTCGCAATTATTCTAAGGCATCTCAATTCTTCACACCCCTGTTGCATTCACACAGCCTTACCTTGCATTCCCCACCACTTGCATTCATTAGAAATTTTGATTAAAAGCAAACAAAACCCTAGCTGCAATGAACCCTATCAGCTCAGCCAACTCTCTCCCCCCCCCCCGCTCTTCTCCTGACTTAATTTGAGGTCAGTAGTCGGTTGCTGCTCCATAAACAAATGTCAGCAAATTGAATTGAAACTGGGGGGAGGGGGGTAGCTCTTGTGCCTCAGTGTAACCGCGTTAAGGCACGTAGATGAACTTGCCATAATGAGGGGAATTGAAGGATGCATCAGATGGATAACGCTGTTTGTTTGAAGGTTGAGACAAGGCAGATGGTGCCTTGTGTACCTGCAGGATCTAATTAAAGCAGAGGCGCACAGTATTGGACTTACTGTAAGAAACAAATAAACCAAAAAAATTACTCTATTGGATTAGACTCTGTAGCAAGAGCACAGCCAGCAAGATTATTCCTGTGGCTCAGCATGCCATCAAGCACCATAATCAGCCTGCCCCACTCTTCATTATGCATCCTTATTTTATTAATTATATTTTTATACTACTTCCTCACACAAAACTTGTCTCTCAAAGCAACCCACAGGCAATGAGTAATGCAAGGCAGTGCTGAGTGTAGGCTCTGTTACTTAGATGGAAATAAAAAGCGGGCCAGGGGAAGGGCTGCTCTCAGGCCTGTTGTTGTTGTTTAGTTGTTTAGTTGTGTCTGACTCTTCGTGACCCCATGGACCAGAGCACGCCAGGCACTCCTGTCTTCCACTGCCTCCCACAGTTTGGTCAAACTCATGCTGGTAGCTTTGAGAACACTGTCCAACCATCTCGTCCTCTGTCGTCCCCTTCTCCTTGTGCCCTCCATCTTTCCCAACATCAGGGTCTTTTCCAGGGAGTCTTCTCTTCTCATGAGGTGGGCAAAGTACTGGAGTCTCAGTTTCAGGATCTGTCCTTCCAGTCAGCACTCAGGGCTGATTTCCTTAAGAATGGATAGGTTTGATCTTCTTGCAGTCCATGGGACTCTCAAGAGTCTCCTCCAGCACCATAATTCAAAAGCATCAATTCTTTATGGTCCAGCTCTCACTTCCACACATCACTATTGGGAAAACCATAGCTTTAACTATATGGACCTTTGTTGGCAAGGTGATGTCTCTGCTTATTAAGATGCTGTCTAGATTTGTCATTGCTTTTCTCCCAAGAACAACTACTACTACTACTACTACTACTACTACTACTACTACTACTATTTCTGGTCTCCCTTCCCTTTTTTAAAAACTCTCAGGCCTAGAGACTTTTAAAAAAGGGAAGGGAGACCAGAAATAATAATAATAATAATAATAATAATAATAATAATAATAATAATAATAATTATTATTATTATTATTATTATTATTATTATTATTATTATTATTATTTATACCCCACTCATCTGGCTGTGTTTCCCCAGCCACTCTGGGAGGCTTACAACATATGAAACGCAAAACATCAAACATTAAAAAACAAAACATCCACACAAGCAACAAACCAACCAACAAGTCAATAAAAACCAATAATAATAATAACATTCATGACAGATGGCCATCCAATCTCTGCTTAAAAACCTCCAAGGAAGGAGAGTCCATCACCTCTTGTGGGATTCTATTCCATTGCTGAACAGCTCTTACTGTCAGAAAGTTTTTCTGAATGTTTAGTTGGAATCTCCTTTCTTGCAACTTGAAGCCATTGCCTCGAGTCCTACCCTCCAGAGCAGGAGGAAAAAAGGATGCTCCTGCTTCCATGTGACACCCCTTAAGATGGATATCATATCTCCTCTCAGTCTCCACTTTTCCAGGCTGCATCACACTGTTAACTCATGTTAAGCTTGTGGTTCACCAAGACCCCTAGATCCTTTTCACATGTTCTGCTAGTAAGCCAGGTGTCCCCCATTCTGTATTTGTTCATCTTGTTTTTTTCTGCCTAAGTGCAGAACCTGACGCTTGTCCCTATTGAGATTCATTTTGTTACCTTGCGCCCAGTTCTCCAATTTATTAAGGTCATTTTGAATTCTGATTCTATCTTCTGCGACATTAGTTACCCCTCCCAGTTTGTTGTCATCTGCAAATTTGATGAGCATCACCCTCAGTTCCTTCGTCCAAGTCATTTATAAAGATGTTGAATAACAAGGGGCTCAGGACAGAACCCTGCGGCACCTCTTCTGTCTCTTTTTTCCAGGGTGACGAGGAACAATTAATGAGTACTATTTGGGTTCAGTCAATCAACCAGCTATAAATCCACCTAACATTTACCTCGTTCAACCCACATTTCACCAGCTTCCTCACGATAATATCATACGCGACTTTGTCAAAAGCCTTACTGAAATCATGATACACTATTTCTCTGATCCACCAAATTTGTAATTCCATCAAAAAAAAGAAATCAGATTGATCTGACAGGATTTATTTTGGGGTCTTAGTCATCACAGCATCCTTTTCTAAATGTTCACCGACCGACTGTTCAGTTATCTATTCTAGGACCTTCCCTGCTATCAATGTCAAGCTCACCAGTCAGTAGTTACCTGGGTCTTCCTTTCCCCCTTTTTTGAACAAGGGGATGACATTTGTCTACCTCCAGTCTGTAGGGACCTCACATGTTCTCCAAGAATTCTCAAAGATCATAGACAAAGGCTCTGAAATTATATTCACAAGCTCCTTTAGTACCCTCGGATGCCGATCATCAGGCCCTAGAGATTTGAATTCGTTTAACATACCTAGATGTTCCCTTACTAGCTCTTTTCCTATCTAGGGCTGCAGCTCCCTCCTTACATCATTTATTCTGTTATCACCAGGTTGGACACTGCTTTCCTTTTAGGTGAAGACGGAGGCAAAATAGGTGTTGAATTTTTCTGCCTTTTCTCTGCCACCCAATAGCATTTCTGCATCTTCCCCATGCAGAAGACCTACCACTTGCTTGTTCTTCCTCTTACTTTGGACATAACCAAATAAACCTTTTTTTATTATTTCTAACCTCTCCTGCCTCCCACTTTTCTTTCTTGTTCATATTGCCTGCATTTGGACCCTCAATATTTCTCCTTTTAGAAACTCCCATCATTCTTGGACTCCCTTCTCACTGAGTATTTCTGACCATGGGATAACACCCAGTAGCTCCTTCAGTTTTTCAAAATTGGCCTTCTTAAAGTCCAAATGTGTATCTGACTACACTCAGTTATCCCTTGCTTCTGTATTCTGAAACCCAGGAGAACATGATCACTTCCTCCAAAGTTTCCAAGTACTTCCACTTCATCAGCCAGTTCCTCCCTATTGGTGAAGACCAGGTCCAAGATAGATGATCCCCTTGTTGGTTCTTCCACCTTCTGGGAAATGAAATTGTCAGTGAGGAAATGGAGGAATTTGTTAGACTTTACACTCTTGGCAGAGCTTGAGTCCCAACAGATATCAGGCAAGTTGAAGTCCCCCATGATTGCTATTTCTCTCCTTTTTGAATGTTTAGTAATCTGCTCTAGTAAGGCATCATCAAAGCATTCAGTCTGTATTGGCAGTCTATAGCATTCACCCACAGTAAAGTCACTGTTGTTTCTCTCTTCTACAATTTTTACCCATGTACTCTCAATCTGCTTTTCATACTCCAGGTCATGGATATATTCACAAGTGTAAACATCCTTTATATATAATGCTGCTACTCCTCCTTTCGTGTTTGGTCTATTCCTTTCAAACAGGTTATGCCTCTCAATTCCTACATTCCAGTCATGAGTCTAATCCCACCAAGTTTCAGTAAAGCCTACCAGGTCATATTTCCCATCCTGTATTAAAAGCTCCAGTTCATCTTGTTCGTTTCCCATACTCTGTGCATTTGTGTAGAGACAACTGAAACCATAAGTTTTCCCTACACCTTCATCCTTCCTGTAGTTTCTTGTCCTTTAGCAGGTTTCTGGAGCACCACCTCAGTTTCATGAAGCTTTGACCCCCAGTGCCAGGTTCTGTTTTGTTGTACGTATTGTTTTCTCCCTTCTCCTCAAGATCTAGTTTAAAGCTCTCCTGATTAGATTCTTAAGAATCTTGGCAAACACATTCTTGCCAACTGCTGTGATGTGAGGCTCATCTCTTGCTAGAAGGATCAAGGAAGTGGAGACCATGATCCAAGAAGCCAAATTGTTCCTGATGACACCACCTGCATAGCCAGTGGTTTACCTCAAGTATTTTCCTCTCTCTTCTTGGGCCTAAAGTTGCTGCACCTTCTCTTCCAGCAAGACAACTAGCTTGCACTTGCTACAAGTGTACTGTTGCTTGTTCTCTGGCAGAATGACAAAGATGGCACAGGTGTTACAGATCACTGCAGCAGCTCCCTCGCCCTCCATGTCTCTGGTCCTATGCACACTGAGAGACAGAGTTCTGGGCCTCCCCCTTAAACTCTCCTGCTAAACGCCCTAGTTTGGCAGGTCTGTTCACAACCTCTGCTGTTAACTGGAATTAGGGGGAGTGGGGCAGATTCTTTTATGTATTACTCGAAATTTGCCAAGGCTTTGTTTTACTACACCCTCACAAGTGAGGAAAGTGCTATTGGAAAATGGAAAATGAAATGAATAACAACTGCGTATTCAGGACTTATTAAGAGAAATAGAGAAGTGTTCGCCTGAGCTGTACTGGGGCTGGGTGACTTTGAGACTAGTCGAGGTTGCAGTGTATTGTCTTAGTGAAAGATCTCAAGCCAGAATTTGAATTTATGTTTGAAAGGCTGGAATTGATGGTTGTAATCAAGGAAAAGTCATGGAGGATTGAAGTGAGTAGGCCTGAAGAAGCGGATATATTAGTATAAAGGCTCCCCTGGAATTATAAGTGGCAAGATAAATTTGCCCTGAGTTTATCAACAAAGGAAAGGAGGGGGCCAATTTTTTTATGGCTGGATTTTTCCAGGGAACAATCTGGAAAAATCTCCTTTCTTACCCAATGGGCCTGATGCAAAAGCCTTATCTCTAACGGAATGTAAATAATGGCCTTGAGATGTTGTAAGGCAATAACAAAGACTCAGACAATCTGGCTTGCATATGAAAGGATGTGTCTTCCCAGATGAAAACTACCAGGGATGAGAAAATGGAATTATGCAAGTTGAAAAGAAGAATGAAAGATTTAAATTACTATAACCTCACTTGTAGTCATTTGATATAATTCCTCTATGCAGGAGTTGGTAAAGGGACAGCTGAAGGACAAGAAATTTGCTAATAAATGAATGTTAATTAGAGATAAATCTGTAAAATAAGAACAATGCAGGTTGAATGTGGTAAATGTTAGGTGAATTTGTAGCTGGTTGACTAACTGAACCCAAAGAGTACTCATTAATGGTTCCTCCTCATCTTAAACAGGAAGAATCAGATGCACAAATATAGGGTGGGGGACACCTGGCTTACTAGCAGTACATGTGAAAAGGATCTATGGGTCTTGGTGGACCACAAGCTTAACGTGAGTCAACAGTGTGATGCAGCAGCAAAAAAAGTGAATGCGATTCTAGGCTGCATCAGCAGAAATATAGTGTCCACATAGAGGGAAATAATAGTCCCACTCTATTCTGCCTTGGTCAGACCACACCTGGAGTACTTTGTCCAATTCTGGGCACTGCAATTTAAGAAGGATGTTGACAAGCTGGAATGTGTTGTAGAGGAGGGCAAGAAAGATGATCAAGGGCCTGGAAATTGGTCTTAGGAGAAATGCTTGAAGGAGCTGGGTATGTTTAGCCTGGAAAAGAGGAGACTGAGAAGAGATATGATAGCCATCTTCAAATACCTGAAGGGCTGTCACATGGAAGTGGGAGCATGCTTGCTTTCTCCTGCTCTGGAGGCTAGGACTCAAGGCAATGGCTTCAAGTTGCAAGAAAGGAGATTCCGACGAAACATTCAGATAGTAAGAGCTGTTCAGCAATGGAACAGACTCCTACAAGAGGTGGCGGCCTCTCCTTCCTTGGAGGTTTTTAAGCAGAGGTTGGATGACCATCTGTCATGGATGCATTAGCTGAGATTCCTGCATTGCAGGGGGTTGGACTAGATGACTCTTGGGTCTCTTCCAATTCTGAGATTATGAATTGGAATATATCTGAGAGAGTGGGAAACCAGGCTTTGGAAAAAATGTACTAAATTAATTTTAATTTGGTTTTGATGTGTTATAAATTTGAAATTGAATTGGCAGATAAATGGGAGCTGAAAACAGGGAGCCCTCCAAGTAGGTGAGGTTCTCAAGGAGAGCAGGAAAGAGTATTGCAAATTTCAAAGGAAGGAAAAGTTTTTAAAAGTCCAAGTACTGAGCTCATGTTTGGGCTTTCATCACTAGGAAGTATTGGTGTACCTGACCACCAAGTCTCCCTCCCACCCACCCTTTAGTATTCTTCCTGTCATCTTCTCAAACTATTCATCTTTGAACTGTGCTAAACATGTGGCGGGGGCGTGAGTATATTGGGAGGGGTGATGCAGTCCCAGAAGCATGAGGGAACTAGTTCTCATTGAGCAGATCCACCTCTATCTCTAGGGTATTGAACTTTAGAATGCTATGTATGGTACCTTAATGTTTGGTCTTGAGGGGGAAATAGCAACTGTAGGAGGGAAGTGATTCCAGCTGTGGTGCTGAGAAGGGTGGAGAGATTAAAACCATTTACCATTATTTCCCATCTGAACCACTTCTCGCTATTATTGGATCTCCAGTAATCTTCCCTAGTTGTTCCCTTATATCAGGGAGAGAGGGAGGCCTGGGTTCAAACCCCCACTCAGACATAACATTTTATCAAGAGAGCTTGGGCCAGTTCTGTGCCTGCCAGCCATGCCCCTCTTCTCTCTCAAGGTAGTTCCATTCCATTCCACTCTCTACTTGTTTTCTTTCTTTTCCCCATTGACATTCAACATTCTGTGGTGACCGAGTCCTTGATGATTGTTCCCTGACAGTTATGGACTACAGGTATGAAGTTCACGGCATGCAATGCCTTAAGAGAGAATATAATGAAAATGATATACAGGTGGTACATGACACCAGTCAAGCTTGCGAAAATTTATCATTTGCCCGATAATAAATGTTGGAAATGTAAAGAGACTGAAGGTACATTCTTTCACCTTTGTGGACATGCCCAAGGATTAAGGCTTTCTGGGAGATGATCTATAATGAAATAAAAAAGGTATTTAAATATACCTTTCTGAAGAAACCAGAGGCCTTTCTCCTGGGCATGGTCGGCCAATTGGTGCCAAAGAAGGATAGAACTTTCTTTATGTATGCTACAACATCAGCAAGAATACTTATTGCAAAGTATTGGAAGACACAAGATCTACCCACCCTGGAAGAATGGCAGATGAAGGTGATGGACTATATGGAACTGGCGGAAATGACTGGCAGAATCCGAGACCAGGGAGAAGAGTCGGTGGAGGAAGATTGGAAGAAATTTAAAGACTATTTACAGAAACACTGTAAAATTAATGAATGTTAGAATGATCTTGGAATGAATTTATGTGATTTTAGCAGAAACGTTATAAAGGTTTAGGAAAAAACAGATTGCTAATTGGTGAAAGGAGGGAAAGTAAAGTTATATTAATACCAAGATATATTTACAGAACAAAAATTTGAAAGGAGGGAAAGGATTTGCTGAAATGGATAAGTGACCTAGAATACAAAAAAGGCAGGTGTGAGGAGGTCAGGGAAATAAGCTAATGAAAGATAAGTAATGGGAAGATTTGCCGTATTCTTCTTTGATTTTTCTTTTTACTTAATGGATTTTAAATTTTGGCTTTCTCTTTTTATTTTTCTGTTTTCTCTTTGTATTTTCTCTCTTTTGTTTAAAATGATGTTTTGTTTTGTTTTTGAATTTTCTTTTTGTATTTCTAAAAATTTAATAAATATTCTTTAAAAAAACCAGATGATTGTTCCCTGGTGGGGGGAGGGAGGTCTAATAATGTTTTTTTGGTTGTAGTTCTGCAGAACTTGGGGTTCCCCCAAGTATGCATGCCTTCCTGTTTCTCAGTGGCTTTGTTTTGGCTACATAGCCTTTGATACTCACTACCTGAGTTTGTTTTTAGACATAAGATGCACTTGTCATTAAAAATAAAAGTACACTGTGCTGTTCACAACATTGGTAAGTCTGCTCCATTGGACTGTGGTACTTGCATTTTGCAGCACACTCACCACTCTGTGTGTTCCATGATTTCAGGGGCTTGAATGTTGGTTCTCCCATGCAAAGTGTAGCTAGGTTGATTGTGCAGCAGTACAAAATATTGTTAACCCCTGGTTATCCAGATATTTTAGATTTCACTTGCTATTCCGATGTAGGAAGCTTTTCTGTTTTGCTATTATAAATGTGGAGAAAGGAAAACAAAGGAACATAAATGCACATCTGTTAGCATGGTTGGTTGGTTGGATGCTAGATTCTCTCTCTCTCTCCTTTCTCTCTCTCTCTCTCTCTCTCTCTCTCTCTCTCTCTCACACACACACACACACACACACACACACACACACACACACCATTATATATCCCTTCCTCCATGGAACTTTGGGGTATACATAAACAGCAACAGCAGCAGCAGCAACACCAACACAACCCTAAGAAGTAAATCAAGCTGAAAGATGGTATCTGTTTTAGTGAACATTTGGGTCCATATCACTTAGTTCCATGCTACTCCATACTAAGAACAGAAGAAAAGCCCTGCTGAATTATGCGAAAGGCCCATCTAGGCAAGCACTCTGTTCTCACAGTGGCTATCTGGATTCCTATGAGAAGCCCATAAGCAGAACCTGAGTGCAACAGCCCTCTCTCCACTTGGCAACTAGTTTTGAAAAGCATACTCTTTCCAGCAGTGGCAGAACATAGCCATTGTGGCTGGTAATCATTGGTAGCCTTACCCTCCATGAATTTGTCTAATCCTCTTTGAAAGCCATCCAGCTCTCTCACACCCATTCTGGAAATTTGCTAAATATAGGGTTTCTAAGTAAAACCTTATTTTGGTTGTGGGAGAGATATTACGCATTAATTTGGGTTTGTTTTCTGATTTCCCTAGTCACTTTTCTGTCCATGTGCCAACTTACTTCAGCAGCAGTCTGTTTAATACTGATTACTATTTGATTACTAAAATGTCCACAGATCCATCCCACTTCTGAACTTTTAGTTATGATCTAAACCTAAGAAATGAAATCAGATTATCTCTTTAGCTTCTGTTACTTCTCTTTTCTTCCTTTTTGATCAAATGGGAACATTTCCTAAGTGTCTGGAAGGCAGAAACAGCAGATGTGTGTGACTCAGGATGCCTTGTTAAAGGCAGCTGTGTATCTGGGGAAATTGACGAAGCTCAAGCAGTGGGGAGTGTTGCACTGGGCTCTGTTTATACCCCTTCCTTTTATAGCTGGCTTGAATAAAGCATTTTTGCTATTGTCTGCAGTAGAGCCCTTTGGATCCTCTCTTGATACAGTGGAAGCCAATCCATCAGGGCAAATATGACATTGCTCCACCAACCTCATTCTACCCTCAGCCAGCCCCCACGCTGCCTACCTTCTTCCTTACAACCACATTTGGGCATGACACCACCACCTGTCATCTTCCTTAATCTCAGTGTTGCCTCAGTAGGGAAGAGGATGAGGACAAAATGGGGGAATGTGTTGGCTCTGCCTGTCAGTGCCTCTGGCTCCCCCTACTGTTGGCCTCTTCATTCTGTCCTACCACTCCCACCATCCTCCAGTGTTTTTAGATGTAGATTTTAAAGGTCTACAGCAGAGATGGGAACTTGTAGCCCTCCAGATGATGCTGGACTTCAGCCCCCATCAATTCCAGCCAGCATGGCCAATGTTCATTCACACTGATGGAAGTATTAGTCCAAGAACATCAGGAAGGCCACAGAATTCTCATTCCTGTGAATCCATAGTGAATCCATAGTGAATCCTCAGTATGTTTATTTGGAATAGAATCCTACCAAGTTCAATGGAAGTTGCTAGGAAGTGCCCTGGCTTGGCAATGCTGCAGTTTCTCAAAACGTATTGAGACAACAAGTCTAGTTCTGACTAAGATGGGAAGTCTTTCTCTAGAGCTGTATCACACAGGTGGGACTTAAATATTGTGCCATACAAAAAAGAAAACCCTGAACCTAGAATATTAACTTTTCAGGTAGAAAGTCTTGAGCCCAGCCTTTTGCCTGGTATACTTATTTTCTATGTGTGGGGAATTATAATATTCTCTCACACGTTATCCTCTTAAACACTATAAAGCTGAGCTAGAACCCTTCTCCCTGACAAGACAGTTTTCTACACAGAAGGTTTGTTCATTTGGTTGGTTGGTTGGCTGGTTGATAGATATGGAAGAATATTCCACCGTGCATCCTTCACCAACCTGATGCTCTCCAGTTGTTTTGGATCACAGCTGGCTAGCGCTTATGGGAGTTGTGGTGCAAAGCATGTAGAAGGCACCAGGTTGGCAAAGACTGACATGGTGTGACTCCCTATCTTAGTCTGAAACTGTACAACCCAGACACAGGTTGATTATTTAAAAAGATTATTGTTGAAAGTTGACATACAATAAGGACTGTTTAGAATGTTAGGCCAGAGAGCAGATAGAGGTTTTCTCACTGAAGTGAACTGTGTTTGCTTGTGTTCCATGCCAGGGATCAATTTCATAAATGTGATCTCCCATCAGCAGTCTGAAATAGTCTAGTCTAGTTAGCAACTGCCACTCATTTATATATTAACACCTGCCCCTTTTCCTGACAATTAGTAGTGCTATGGTAAATGCCTTTATCTGTTCTGCAATTCTTGACAGTCCATTTGTTCATTATTCTCTCCTAGGCCTTCAAGGGGGCCCTCATGAGCTCATACTGGTGCTCAGGGAAAGGGGATGTAATTGAGGACTGGTGTCGGTGTGATCTAAATGCTTTTGACGAAAATGGACTCCCCAGCTGCAGCCCTCTCCTGCAGCCTGTGTAAGTATCTCTTTACAGACAGACTTCTTTTTCTACACAGTCAAATACCGTGTGTGTGAATTTTTAATACATGATTTCCAAGGAGCTGCAGGAACACCCATGTTCACAAACAAGAAGGTTGATCCAAATTATTAGGATGATGTAAGCAAAATGTGGCGTAAGTCTGTGTTATAGCATGGAGAAAGCCCTGAGTTTGATTCCTGACATTTTCAGATAGGGCTGGGGGAAACTGGAGAAAAGCAAATTGATTCCCTTTTTTTGTAGTTAATGCACTTTAAACCACCAGAAGCACTATTTTTTATAGTAATCTAGCCAACACTTACTTGTAGCCTTTTTGTTAGCTCCACCCCTAAAAGCTGAGCCTTTCTGTTTATTATTCTCTCCCAACTTGTTGAGACAATATGTCTGCTATTTGGCTCTTTCATTTCTATTCATCGTGTAAATGGTTCCTGCATGAATAAAGCCTTTGAACTCCAGAAACTGTAAGTGATTACTTCAGTATAATTAACCCTCCTGTCTGAAACCCCAGAGAGTTGCTGCCAATCAGTCTAGGCAATACTAGGCTGGATGGACCAGTGATCTGACTCATATGGACCACTCATACAGACAAAACCTGGTAGACAGAGGAAGTGTGGTTTTCCCCAATATAGACTTCTCTTGCCACACATGTGGGAAAAAAAGAGAGAGAGTACAATGGTTTTATAAAGATGGTAAGAACGTAAAACTTGATTCTGAATACTAATGAAAAATGCATTATTATACATGAAAGCAGATACGGTCCCTTGAAAATTCACCCTGTACATATGATTAAGCATATAGGAAGATAAAACACTTAATAAAATCCACTTCAGTTATTCTTCCCTAAGGTCAACACAGTGTTCCATCAGTTCCAGGAGACAGTGCTATCTTTGTTGTGTAAGAACGCTTCATGCTGACAGGAGCACAAGTGGTTCATTTTGGACAGCAGGAGGGCATTACAGTTCTGTCTGGAGGGAACTAGGGACTTGGGGAATGCTGAGTCTCTGTGGTTTTGCTGGCCCTTCTGTGGGAGAGAAAGGTCTTTTTCTGGTCTGGTCTTAGGTGGTTCAGGGAAACTATAGGCCAGGCCTATGTGGCACTGGACAGGCACTGGTCATATTCAGTACAATATAAGGCAGCTTCCTATGTGTCTGCAAGCAGAAGATCTGCACAGATAAGCTCCTATTGTGTTGATCTGTGTGCACAGATCATAAAAAATCCTGGGGGGTGGGGAGCAACTTAGTTTGATTCATATTTTAATGCAAACTTCCCTACTTGAGACTGTCCATAACAATATGCAAGCAAAAATGCAACTAACCTTTGAAATTTGCACTTCTCCAAATTTTGCGATGCACTTCTGCACAAAAATGAACATTACGAAGGTAAAATGTGTATAATAATGCATATATTTACTGAAAATGGCACACACAAATGCATTGTATTAGGATGAGCTGCTTGCAAAAAACGCATTTGCGTACATAAATGGTTTTTTGTTTGCAGCTGTACCAAAGGAAAGAAACTGGTTTCCAACCTGCCTGTCTTTTTCTGTTTGTCCCAGGTTGCGGCTTTCCCCCAGTGTGGAACCTTCTAGCACTGTTGTCTCCTTGGAGTGGCTGGATGTCCAGCCAGCCATCGGAACGAAAGTCTCAGACTACATCCTCCACCACAAGAAGGTTGATGAGTACACAGACACTGATCTCTACACAGGTGAACAGAGAGAGAAGGGTGGCCGGGGGGGGGGGGGACGGGCGGACAAGAAGGAAACCCTTGTCTCTCTCCATTGTGCAAGTTCTGGGACTTGGCTGGCCTGTTTTCAATAACAAGGAAAAGAACCTTGTTGGAAGGGGTTTTTAAAATGTGTTTTCCCCCAGAAGGTGACAAAATTTCAATTGTTGTGCTAGCTGTTCCGCATTTAAAAAAAAGAAAAAGATGGGATATACTTACAGAAGAATGGTTTCATGTTGCAAAGTTATCTCCCAGAATCACAAAACTCATCTCTTTCACTTGGCTTTGGATATCAGCTCATATTTTAGACCCTTCACAGGGAAGTGCCCCTCGGTCTTTAGCCTCTCAAATAAGTATCATAGTGCAATGCATCAGACATCAGTGAGACATCAGCTAACAAAATACTGTATCATCATTTACATGCTGATTTTCTTCCCAAACACTCAAGATGGTTCATCATTTCCTAATCATATGTTTATTAACCTTCTGAGCATTCTTGGGAAGGGAGGGTACGCTTTAAATGTGTAGTGTGTATATAGCTTGAGAGACCTGATAGGAAAGGGAAAATGTATGGAGCTACAAGAGGGAAAGAAGCAAATACTGGTGACCACTCCTGGGTGTGGGAAATCACACTGGACCCTGAGGTTTATGCCTACTACTGATCAGTAACTATTACACCTTTCTTGTCCAACTTGATGGAGAGACCAGTGACAGTTCATTTGCAGGCACTCTTAGATGAAAGTGAATTAACCCTGGTTGGCCTGATAGATTACCTTATTCAGGAGAGGAAAAAAGGGAAATGGGGAATGGGGAATGTGACCCTGCAACTTTGTTGATTCTTCTGGGTCTCTTAGCAGCTTTTGATACCTTTGACCACAGTATTCTCCTGGATCATCTCCATGAACTGAGAGTTGGGGAGCACTCTGACTGTGCCTCAGCCCTCTAGCAGTTACTCTGCAGAGTGCCAAAGACATGTTTTTCTTCCTAGCCCTGTTTAATACCTATGTGAAGATGCTGGAGGTGATCATTAGGAGATTTTGGAGCATTCTGATAACATGCAGTTCTTGTTTCTCTGTACCATCTGAATTGGGAGAGACTATGAATGTCATAAACCAGTGAATGGGTGCAGTCATTGATTAGGGCTAATAAACTGCAACTGAACTGACAGAGACCCTATGCAAAGGCTGGTGCATGATCTCCTACTATCTCACCTCTCCATCTGAGATAACCGGGTGGAAACAATCTGTCTGTCCATCCATTCTATCTTGGCCAAAGTATACGTAAGAACAGTACTAAAACTGAATGCCATTGCTTTACCCAGTGAGCATAGAAGGGCACCCAAGGTTTTTCCAGGCAGTCTCCCATTCATGTCACAGTATCCATTTCCCACATCCCACATTTGTCAATAGCAAAGCACTTCCAAAATAGAGTGCTAGATCTCCAGTAGATTTTCAGAAATTCTCTCTTTTTGCCGGTTACTAGCATGGTTAGGTTTCTGGGCCTCCTCTAAAGAGCCATGTAAATCAAAATGCCTCTGAACATGAGCAGAGCACTTCATGTAATCCCAGCTCGCTCCGACACAATGCCTTGAAAAGATTGGTCACAGCTTTTCATCAAGTTCCAAAATACTCCGTTCTGCTCATCAGCTAAGCATGCATGTTACCTAAGATGGCAAAGAACACAAAGTCCTGCATGATGTGTCCTTGGATCTTTGGGGGTTGTTTGAAGATAAGAATGAGTTGTAAGGGATTAATCATTCCTTAATTGTCCTTACTTCCCCCTGTCCAGGATTTTTCCTTCTGAAACATCCATTCAGAGATGAAGGGCTGGATGGGTCATTATCTAACCCAATATGGCAGTTCTGCTGCTTGCAAATACTTTGGCATCTTTGGGCTCATGTAGCTTTTGCAGCTTAGTCCCATCCCCTCTCCCCTCTCCAGGGGAAATTCAGTACTGTACGTGCCACAAAGCCAGTCTCTGGCATGTTTAGAGAACAGACCTAGCTCTGGAGGGGATATTTATGAGGTGCTAGTGGACAGATCGAGGATGGGTTTGTTTGTTTGTTTGTTTGTTTGTTTGTTTGTTTGTGGTGGTGGGGTCTACAACCTTTATGTGCAGTTTGACAGGTTCTACCAAAGGAACCTAGAGGGTACCACAGCCCAAGATGTCAGTCTCACTGTCCCAGAACCATGTGAACCCTTGAACACTTAGGATTGTTTCCAGTATCATATAACATTCAAACATTCCTCTTACCACTGTCAAACAGGTTTAATTTTCAGCTAGATTTTCTTCTCAGATGGGAATGGGGCCAGGGCAACTTCCAGGACATGCTATATATGGCAATTCCCCCTGAAACTTATATGCAGAAAAACTCCCCTCCCCTCCATCACCAAAGTTTCCAAGACTAGGTGAGGAGCTAGTATTGAACCATTAGGGACAACCTTTCCCAACCTGGTGCTCTGCAGATGTTATTGAGCTATTGGCTGTGCTGGCTAGGGCTGATGAGAGTCATGGACTACTAACCCTGATGACTGTGTTCTGCCTCTCCTGTTGGAAGCAGTATGCTTTTTAATACCAGAATCCACGGGAGAGGAGAGCACTGTTGCACTCAGGTCCTGCTTACATGCTTCCCATAGCCACCTGGTTGGCGACTGGGAGAAGAGGATATTGTAGTGGATGGGCCAGTGGCTAGATCCAGCAGGCTGTTCTTTCATTTTCATGTAATCCAACAACATTTTGAGGGCAGCAGAGTGTCGAAAGCTAATTTGGGATGATATATGTGTGGTCACCCTGCAGAGCTGGAGGAGAGAAATCCATAGGCATAAGGGCTGGAGGATAAGACAGGAGAAAGTCAACATACAGTACAAATTAAAGATATAGACCACAAATGGGGAACCTGGTGCTCCCCAGATGGAGTCAAATGTATATTCTCATCATCCCTCATTCTCAGGGGAACACCAGTAGAATGATGAACTTAACATGAGTCAGCCTTATGACGCAGGAGCAAAGAAAAGCTAATGCAATTGTAGGCTGCATCAATAGAATTATAGTGTCTAGATCAGAGGTTTTCAACCTTTCTGAGTCCACGGCTCCCTTGACCAACTATATTCTTTCTGTGGCACCCCTGTGGGGCTCAGGAGCCCAGTTATGTCACCCTTTGCCTGTAGATCTGGCAGCCTCTCACCCTTTTTCGAACACCCTCCCTTGTGGAGTGTTCCCTCAACCTCCTCTCCACTCCCCTCTGCTTGGGAGTCTCCTGGGCAGCTGCTGCCGCCGCCCCTGGTCTCTGAGCTGCCCTCCCTCTGCCCCAGAGAGGTGCTTCCTCACACTGTCCCACAAGGGCCTGGGGAGAGAATGTTCCCATTCTTAGTGGCCCAACGGAGACTCGCCAGAGTTTAACTCTCTATCCTGCCTTGGTCAGACCCCACCTGGAGTACTGTTTCCAGTTCTAGGCACCACAGGGAGTATATTGACAGATGAACATGTGCAGAAGAGACCACGAGGATGATAAAGGGTCTGGAAATCAAGTCTTATGAGAAACGCTTGAGGGAGGTGGGCATGTTTAGCCTGGAGAAGAGAAGCCTGAGATGGTATCATAGCCATTTTCAAATATCTCAAGGGCTGTCCCATGGAAGATGGAGCAAGCTTGTTTTCTCTTGCTCTGGAGAGTAGGACCCAACCCAATTGATTCAAACTACAAGAAAGGAGATTCCGACCAAACGTTAGATACAATTTTCCACCTCAGGAGGTGGTGGACTCTCCATTGCTGAAGGCTTTTAAACAGAGGTCAGATGGCCATCTGTCAATGATTCTTTAGCTGTGATTAGATGACCTTTGGGCACCCCTTCCAAATCTATAATTTTATGGCACTTGTAGGGAGCGGGACTCTGCCCACGGCAGCTGAAAACAGCCCTGCTTGCATCCAAATCTATTGAGTGATAGTTGTGGAAATGTGTCCTGAACAACAGTGCAACAATATGCTGCGCAGCCGAATGGTGCTCTTTGCTTGCGATGGAAAACCTGCCTCTGTGTGTGAATATATTGCAGGCTACAGAACAACCCAGCCCATTATGTCACAGTAGAAACAGGCTCCACAACTGAAAGAAAGGGAGTGTGTTTTTTTTACAGGGTGAGGTACAAACTGAATGGCTTACAAGCATCTGGAATTAATATTAAGCTTGGAAAAAAATGTTTTTTTGTCACACCAGTGCTCCTCTGGTAGAAGGGTGAGACCCTCTAAAGGAGGGGGGAAGGGCTGGAGAACAGCGATAATTCTGTACCCCTGTGCTATATTTCACAGACTTTAATAAAAAAATGTGGGGGAAATGGATGAGGTTTGTAATGATTAAGATATGCCATGTCTGCCATACGCATCTAAGACAATGAGTAGTTTTCTCTAAAGCAGTCAACAGTTCTGGGACTGCACCACTTCAGGCTGTAGAAAACTAGCATGCTGGTCTAGGCCCATTCTCCCTGACATCTATACTTCATTCCCACTGAAGGTGTAAATTAATATCTGAGCTGGGTTGCACCAAGTGGAGACTCATCTTCCAGGTCTTCCACCAGACAAACCAAGTTCATAGTTCTACATTTGGGAAGGTGAAACTAAATGTGCAGGTATAGGATGGAGAAAAGTACACGTGAAAAGGATATTAAGATTGTGGCCTTATCACATTCCGAAAATGTGTCAGCAGTAGTAGGCCAGTAGTAATGTGCAGGAGTAATAGTTGGCATTCACGTAATACCAAGCCACAGTTTATTAAATTATGGTTTGTGAAGCTATGGCTTGGTGTTATCCATGACCCCTGTCCTGCAGCTTAACTGTGGTTAAACCAAGCAAGCTAGTTTATTCTAACCACCCCATTCCTCCTTGAGAGTGTTGTGTCCCACTCCCCATCACACAAGCCTCCCACTGGGATAAGTGTAGTTGTTTCTAGTTGTTTCCAGTTCACCTTCCCAATCTCTTGGATATTTGTGTCCTGGAAAGATATGGGGGAGGGAACAAGAGAGGCAACAGGGAGGGAGGAGTATTTTGGCCAAGGTTGAAACTATATGCCTAAATAATCCATTGAATCATGTTTTCCACAAGGCGGTTCTAGTTCATCTGACCAGTAAATTCTTTTTTTGGCTGCAGCAGGTTCTGGGCATTGCTGCTGGTTCCCCATCACTCAGGAGGTTATTTTAGGTAGGGGCCTTGCAGTGGGTGAGGTGCTTTGTGTGTGTGTGTGTGCGCGCGTGCGTGCTGCTTTGTGCTTGGGTTGTTCTGGAAAGTCTGTTCTGGTGATATGAGCCTTGGAGAGAGGAGATAGAGAAGCCTGGCACATTTGATGTGTGGGTGCCAGAGAGGTTGTGGCCAGTGTTAGCCATACTCAGAGCAGACATATTGAAAGTAATGGGCATGACTATTCAGGTCCATTAATATCAGTGGGTCTCCTCAGAGTAGGACTAACACTGGACATATCCCATTGAGTGGCATGTGTGTACACATGTGTGCTGTTATATATCTCAAGAAAATAAATGGTGCTGGAATGAGAAGAACAAAATAAGTTATCTGATATATTTCATCAGGGGGAGCAAACATAGTACTCTCCAGATATTGTTGGAGTACAACTCTGACAACTCCTTGGTTACTAACAGTGTTGACTGGAGCTGATGGGAGTCGTAGTCCCACAACATATGGAGGGGCACCATGTTGGCTAGTCCTGCATCACATGGTACTTGGGCTATCTCCAGTGGTGGAGGGCAGAACACTTTCCATTCATTTATTGCTCTATCCATTAGTAACATGAATTTATGCCAGTTGCAAATAAATATTAGGTTAGTTTGCAAGTTTTCAAAGTTTATTGGTTTCTCCTTCTCCTTCTCCTCCTCCTCCTCCTCCTCCTTCTTCTTCTTCTTCTTTCGCGATCACTCGTAGCCAAGTAAGATGGTCTTCCATGAACACAGTTTTAACAGTGAATCCATGAGTGACTGTGGATGCCAGTTCTGGATCCACACGTCCTACAGTGGGGGCATAGGTTTCTGGGTGGGAGTTGATCATGGTGAGGGTTTGCCAAGTGTGCCTTCCTCTTAGCATGTTTCTCCCTTTTGTCCTGAGTTCAAGCATCTTCAAAGCCCATGACACCTTTGGTAAAGGCTGTTCTCCAATTGGAATGCTCACAGTCCAGTGTTTCCCTGTTGTCGGTGTTTATATTACTTTTTTTTTTTTAGATTTGCCTTGAGAGAGTCTTTAAACCTCATTTGTTGACCACCAGCATTACGCTTTCCATTTTTAAGTTTGGAATAGAGTAGTTGCTTTGGAAGACGATAATCAGGCATCCGCACAACATGACCAGTCCAACGAAGTTGATGTTGAAGAATTTGACACTGGTGATCTTTGCTTCTTCCACTACACTGACATTAGTTCGCCTGTCTTCCCAAGTGATATATAAGATTTTTCAGAAAGATGGAATCTTTCAAGGATTCCAATGCACAGTCTTCGCAGTAAGGCTCTGTTCCGATGGCATGAGTAGTCACGATGATTGGTAGATTCTTGTCTGCTTCACTGCCATCACAGCCATTGTAACACACAAACTTTAGAAAAAAATATTCTAATGTACCTATTTTTGCAAAGTATATTTCCCATAATGTTTATATTTTTGAATGTTTTTAGTTATTTTTTTGGAATGTATGTATTTTGGAGTGTCCTCCCCAAAATGAATATATACATCTTTGTGCTCACTTTACCTAACTACGCGCATGTTTTTGCACATTACTTGGCTGGAGTACTGCATTACAACATTGCGAAAACTATAAATTTTGAAGGATGGCTAAGTTTCAGTTTGCATGCTGTTTCAGAATATGTGAATTAGCTAGAATTGCCGTTGAATGTGAACTGAATTACCCACCATACCTCGACTTTGACCATGCAGGTGGGAACTGATAAGAGTTGGGATTCCAATAACATGTGGACGGCAGCAGATTGTCCTTTACTGTGACAGTCAAATCTGGCCATGTACAAAAAACAGCTTGCAAGGACAGGTGTAGAGGAAGCTTTAGGGGCGTGGAACCTGTTTTAGTCTGTGCATTGTTTCAGAACATATATGTGAGGTATGTTCACCTTTTAATTCAAACTGAATTGGATTTCATCCCCACTTGTAGTGTGGATAGATATAAGTAATAAGGAGATACCCTTGAAGTGCCCAGAATCTCTTGTGCTCAAGTGGAATTTGCTTTTCCTGGGAGTCATCCTCCCCAGGCACATTGGTGAACTAAGCTTCTAGAGACCAACAAAGGTTCCTGCTGAACAACCCCAGGCACGCCTTTCTGCTTCTGTCCAGTTGTTTTAGCCTGATGCATCCACAGTAAGGGCTCATAATTACCTCTGTTTGTCCTGTGATTTCAAATCACAGGTCTGAGATTTATTATTATTATTATTATTATTATTATTATTATTATTATTATTATTATTATTGGTTCTGCTGCTTCTCCTGGGAAAACCTACTGTTTACTGCTGAATCAGAACAAACATCAGTTTGGGTTTTTGTGGATTGATGTTTGTTCTGATTGAACAGTAAACAGTGGGTTTTCCTGGGAAAAGCTGCGGGTCAAAAGGAAAACCTCTTGGACCTTGTGCTTAGAAATCATGGGACAAATGGAATTGTGGATGAGCCCTAAGCCAGAGGGCTGTGGAAGCCTAACACTACAGTTTGAAAACACACAGAGCCATCTTTCCCATAGGGCTTAGTGGTGCGTTGCGCCAGGGCGCTGGCCTCTCAGGGGTGCCCCAGCAAGTGGGGGAGCTGCGCGGCTTTGCCGGTGGCCTCCCCTTTCCCTGCACGCCCGCCAGCTACGCCCTCCTACCGCAGAGGCTTGGGAGGGGCACAACTTCACTTCCAAGCCTCTGCGGGGATTGCTCTCCTGCAGCGGCATGGGGGAGAGTTGCCCCCCCGATGGCTGGCAGTGTGCAGCTACAGCCACCCCAACACTATCCATGGTAATTTGGGGGCACTAGGCAGATATTTGCACCCCGGCACCGCATCTACTAAAGACGGCCTGAACACACACACACAAACATCCTCCTTTGACACTCAACCTTTCAAGCACTGGAGAGGTACTCTGAGCACCTTTCTTCCCTTTTGCTGTCATCAGCAGAACAAGCCTAACAACCACCTGTTTTAATTTTGGCAGAGCATTATTTGTGCTCCTTAACAGAGGTGGCAAGATTCTCTCCCTTCTCGCCCCTCCCCGCCACTTTTTGCTGCTTGTTTTACAAATGATCCACTTTATCAAGGAGCCTTTAAAGTGGCAACTTCATCAATCACCCGTAATTTGCCTCTGCCATTGCATATACATGCATAATGGGAATCCTACATTTATTAGGATTAATTTATTCTGTAGTTCTTGTTTTTGTTGTTTCTCCCTTGGGCTGTGAGTGACTTTGTTTGTTTGTTTTCCTTTTCTTGGTTTGAACACATCGTTCTACACAGCACAATTTCCTGCTTTCTTTCTAAGACCCAGCACACTTTTGATACATGATGAAACTTTTCCAAAATAAAACGAATGTTTTATCTTTGATCATGGGTCTTTGGATAAAAGTGACTTGTTCCAGTAAGAAGGCTAATGAACTTCATTTTCATTAGTATTCCTTGTGTCCAAATTGGGGACAGGTGATTGATCATTACTACACTTGTCCCAAAGTGTGACTGAGACAAAGGTTGTAAGCCAGTTAAATCCTTTTTTATTTCATAAGAACCTAAGAACAGGCTGCTGGATCTGGACAGTGGTACATCTGGTCCAGCATCCTGTTCTCACAGTGGCCAACCAGATGCCTGTGAGAAGCCTGCAAGCTGGACCTGAGTACAACAGTGTCTGTGTGTGACACATTCTAGTGGTGGACGGAGCCAGAGGCAAAAATGCATGGAACAATGAATATGACACTTACCTTGCTCTACTTATGCTTGTTTCTGCACACAATTGGGCAACCCACTCTATCCTCCATCCAGGCAAACAAGAGGCATTCGCAGAGTTCTAGAACACATTCCAGCCATGCAAAAATACTCAAGGACGGAATGTTGTACGCCTGGTAACTAGTGGGGATAGGGAATGTGGCTTGTGGAGAGACTCAATGACCAAATACAACAGTCTGGAGGACCACATTTGTCCCCCAGGACCCGAGGTCCTCCAGTCCAACCTTTGAGGCTCCACAATTTTCAGAATCCAGATCACATCCAAAGTCTTGATTCTTAAGCTTAGCACTTTTCCCTTTCCCCCCAAAAAAGTTTCCCTGTTCAGACTTCACTTGCCTCTCTCCCTTTTGTGTATTTCTGAGCCTCAGTGAATATATTGCTTGTCCCAAGCTTACCAAAATCACCAATGCCCAGGCTTCCTAACCACTGCTTAGGCGATAACATAACAAATGATGTAAGGAGGGAGCTGCAGCCCTAGATAGGAAAAGAGGTAGTAAGGGAACATCTAGCTCAGGGGTCAGCAAACTTTTTCCACAGGGGTCCGGTCCACTGTCCCTCAGACCTTGTGGAGGGCCGGTCTATCTATCATCTATCTATCTATCTATCATCTATCTATCTATCTATCTATCTATCTATCTATCTATCATCTATCTATCTATCATCTATCTATCATCTATCTATCTATCTATCTATCTATCATCTATCTATCTATGAATTCCTATGCACACTGTGAGGGGAGCAAGTAGTCGTACTCCCCACCCCAGGCCCAGCCACCTTCTCGGTTTGCCGCCTGCCTCATTTGCCAAAGGGCTAGCAGCGGTGGCATGAAACAGGCTTCCTCCCCGCCAAGAGAAAGAAGGTGCTGTGCTTATCTCCCCACACCACTGCTGCTACTGCTGCTTTAGGCAGGTAAGCAGAGCAAGCTCGTCCACTCCACTCTCTGGTCCACAGGAGCACTAGGGCAGTGGTGGCAGGAGGAAGAGGCTGAGCAGCAGTGGCTCTGCCAATCAAACCAGGCACGGTGTTTGATTTGCAGACTCGCCGCCGCTTGGCCTCTTCCTCCTGTTGCCATCGCCGGGAGTCTCAGCTTCACGTGGGGTTCTGGCTTTGTGGCGTGGGCCGGTTTTATGAGCCTGGGGGGCCGTATCCGGCCCCTAGGCCTTAGTTTGCTGACCCCTGATCTAGCTACTTTAAATGAATTCAAATTCCCAGGACCTGATTAGTGGAATCCAAGGGTACTAAAGATGGGCCTGGGAAATCACACAACTGCTAAGGAGTAAAGACACCTCAGAATGAAAAGACCACAGCAAGGATGCAGCTGGAAAAGTAGGAGGTAGAAGCACTTGTTGCAGGGATGTAGCTAGAATGAAGGTGTAATCACACATGAAATGTTGACAGGTTTGCATGGTTAAGGTTCAAGAGAAAGCAGTGTTCCCGTGGGCCAGTAGCCTTTTAGCCTATGTGAGCATGAAAGTCCAGTTTAAGGATTACGGTACTTGGAAGAGTGGCCCTTCCCTCTTGTAGCTGAAAAAAATGGCTAAAGGTATCAGGTAGGGTGAGGGCTTAGGGCTCAGCAAGACCAGGATCTGGTCAGCTCTGACACTTGGCCGACAGAGGGTGCTCCTGCACTGTCCAGAGCAAGGAAGAACAAAAGTAAAATGAAAAGGGCAGCAGCAGAGGTTGCCAGCTGACCTTTTTTCAATCAGATCATATATTTCCAGAGCAGCCAAGGTGCCAGCAGTGTGGAGCAGTCACAGCTTCCCAGGAGTTGCTGAGGGAAGGCAAGGAAGTACATATTGGGGAGGCAGGCAACATGGTCTTGCAGTCTAATCAACCTTTTCTCAGCAAGTGCAAGAGAGCAAAATGGGAGTGTGCCATCTCCCATTATGGAAACTTTTAAGAATTCTCTTTTTGTGGCTTAATACCCAGCATTAGCTGAATGAGTGATCAAGTGACTGAGGCATCCTTTCTAACTGGCTGTTTATGCACACCCAGGGCTGCAGTTTTTCTGGAAGGGATGCAGCTTTCTGTACAAATTAACCCACAGGTATAGCACGTGGTGCTTTGATGCCTGCACATTCAGCAGCAAGGCAAGTCCCTGTGGCCACCAAAAACCTTCTTCACTGCCCTTGTCTCTTAAAGCAAGGGTGACACCTGGACTGTCCTTGGTGATTGTTAGTTTAGGCGGAATTTATTTAATGCCCAGTGGAATTTCAACACATCTTGGTGTTGAGGAAGTGTGTGCAACTGAATGAGAGGAGAGGAATCCACAATCCAGGGTGTTGAAGTATTAGTTAAGGTTGGTGTCCCATAGCTACTCCTGCTTTCATTCATCATTTTGTTCTATAAGCCACTAGAGGAAGTGTTTATAAATACAGCAGTTTTACAGATCCACTTCATATTCGTCCCTTCTCAAAAGCAAGACCATGTGGGGTTGTCTTGGATGGATCATATACCTTATACCATGTGTCCATTGAGCCCAGTGTTGCATACTCTGATCAGCAGTACCTCTCTCAGAACAGTCATCTTTCTCATCAGACCCTATTGGATCCTTAACTAGAAGTATCTGGGATTGAAAGTAGGGCTTTTGGCAAGCAAAGCAGATGTTCTACCCTGAGAGATTGCCTCTTCAGGTGGTGGGTGACACTATGTGTGCTTGCACACAACAATACTTAGGATTTGAAGGGTTTCAAGTAGTTTAGAGAGATTACCTTGCAAAAATTATTACAGTGGGCAGGTGCATGGCAGAGGCAAGGCTGGCCCAATACATTTTGGCACCTGAAGTGAACCACAAAATCATGGAAGAAGGGGTAAGTGAAGATCTACCACAGGAACAAAGTGGGGATAAATATCTATATCAGGAATAAGGGTGGGAGAAAACCAACAGTGCCTCCTATTCGCCAAAGAGGCAGCTGTAGAGGCGGCATTTAGAGGCTGTGGGACTGCCAATGAGATGGCAGATCTGGTATCTAAGGGAAGTGCCCCAGCAGGCAATGCATTCCTTGAAGGCCGAATCTGCTGCCCTTGTGCCCTTACCAGGCCTCATGGATGAGCCAGCCCTGGGCAGAGGTGATATTGAGGCTAAGGACTTCCTGAGTCATAGCTCAATCTCCTAGACCAGGCATAGGCAAACTCGGCCCTCCAGATGCTTTGAGACTACAATTCCCATCACCCTTGACCACTGGTCCTGTTAGCTAGGGATGATGGGAGTTGTAGTCCCAAAACATCTGGAGGGCCGAGTTTGCCTATGCCTGTCCTAGACACTACACCTACGTCAGTTATCATATATAATTAGTAGCAGTAGCACATACCCTCCAACATTTCTCCAATGGTGATGATGATCACCATCACCACCATTTTATTATTTATATGCCACCCATCTGACTAGGTTGCCTGGGAGGCTTCCAATATATAGGTAAAGGGACCTGTGACCATTAGGTCCAGTTGTGGCCGACTCTGCGGTTGCGGCGCTCATCTCACTTTTTTTTTTATAAGATATTTATTGAAATTTTCCACTTTAATACATTAAAAAATCAAAAAAACAAAAAAGTTAAAAACACATAAAGTTTACAATCCTTATTTTTCTATAACATATTTCCCTGACCTCCCCACACTTCCCCTTCTTATATTCCAATTCAAATTGTTAGTTCAACAAGTTCTTATCCCCAATTTTCGACCTTTTTCTATTTAGTTCATTTTTAAAAAAGCCAATTTTACCTTATAAACATCAATATTTATATATCAATACTCATTCTTAAAACCTCTTTCTAAAGTCGACCCAAATTCCCTTCCACGACTTCCCCAAAACAGAGTAAAAGCAAAAACAGATTGTAATTACGCACCCTTTGGATCCCCAAACTCCACCCCCCCTTCCCGGTTTCAATCCCCAACAAATGTCCATCAGTCTTAATCTACTATCAGCCTGGAGATCTCACGTCCGAGGCTCTTAATTCTCTCTCAATTCCTCTCTGCCAGTTTGGAACCTGTTGGAACAAGAACCTGCCAGGAGGATAACAAGGAGGGAGCCTGCCTGGCTTCTCCAGGGAAGGCATTACAAAGTCTGGGAGCAGCCACTGAGAAGGCTCTCTCCTGAGTCCTCAGCAGGTATGCCTGTGAGGATGGTGGGACTGACAAAAGAGCCTCCCTGGAAGATCTCAAAACCCAGGCAAGCTTGTAAGGTCTTTCAGATAGCTTGGACCATGTAGGACTTTATAGCACTTTGAATTGCACCTGTAAACAGGCAGGTAACTGGTGGAGCTGTTCTAACAAGGGAGTCATCTGCTCCCTATAACCAGCTCCAGTCAACAATCTGGCTGCAGCTCTTTGAGCCTGTTGAAATTTCTGAGCCCTTTTCAATGGCAGTCCCACGTAGAGCATGCTACAGTAATCCAAATGGGATGTAACTTAATACGTATGTGACTGTGGCCTAATTAGAACATGTGAGGAACATGTTTCCTAACTTCCGTCTTCCCTTTCCCAATTTAGCTGCTCAGTGCAAGAGCACCAGAGGTCCCTGCTGCTATCCATTAACACTGTCCCTGTTTCTAGGCACAAGGCTGATTCTTGCTGAAGTGAGTGTAGTTGTAAGGTGTTGTTGATAGGTCCTAAATCCTGCTGGAGTGGTGGGACAGTCCATTCGCTCCTTGGTAGCCGCCTCTCTGCCAGACATGAGATAGTATGATTGTAAATACTTGAAGTTTGAAAGCCTCAACTGGCAAAACGGGTGCTGCTATTGTTAAGCACATTCATTTATACCAGTGTCCCACCAGAATAAACAAGTTGGCAAAGGGCTGATACGTGCTGGACATGGCATTCATGCTTGTCATGTTCCCTGCTGTTTCATTGTGTGTGTTCTCTTCATGCAGCATGTAAAATGCTAAGGGGTTCTGTCTGTCTCCAGAGCACATTATAGAACCTCACCAGGGAGCTGTGATTGTCACACACACACACACACACACACACACACACACGTTCATTGGTGTCAAGGTCCCAAGTACAAGTTGGATGTAACTAGCTGGGTACCATGTTTGCAACCGGGAACCATGAAATTATGAAAGGAACCAACTTGTTGGTGGTCCTATAGCTTCTCTCACACCTGAGGGTAAACTCAAAGCCAAATTTCAGCTTCTGATTTACTATGAATGAACTTGCTAAGTAGCCCATTCAACTTAATGGACTGTGTGCAAACATTGGGTAACTCTTCCTGTACCTACTGGACTTAGGCAATTAGATATAGCTATTCCTGGGCAAATAGTTTCAGGAAATCAATGAGGCTGAGAATTCTAGCACTCTGATAATAAAGTTACCAAATTATTCTTGTTGGGGTTTTTTTAAGTATAAAATATTAAAATGAAGTTGCAGGACAATAATGTAGTAATACAGCTCAGAAGTCAGGATTCAAAATGTAGCAAAAATATAGGCCAGTCATTGATAATATCCACACATCTGAATAGTATTCTACTAATACTTGAGCTGCAATCTTTTATCCACTTAACTGGGAGTAAGGTCTACTGAGTTCAGGGAGCTTTCTTCCAAGTCAGGCTTCGTCAGCCTCGGCCCTCCAGATGTTTTTGGCCTACAACTCCCATGATCCCTAGCTAGCAGGACTAGTGGTCAGTGATAATGGGAATTGTAGTCTCAAAACATCTGGAGAGCCGAGGTTCAGGAAGCCTGTTCCTAAGTCCTGCAACTAAATAAAAAAAGGTATTGACACCTTGTTTTTTTAGACTTTTACCTGCTGTATCTAGATTTGTTTTTATTGTTTTATTGTGTTGCTGTTTTGTTTTTGTTTTTAGTGTATTTTTTTTAAAAAAGTTGTGTAAGCCACCCTCAACACATCCTACAGTGAAAGTGTGAAATATATTTAAATTAATAAACTGAATCACTCAGAGAAAACATTTTTAAAAATTCAGCAACGTATTCAGTTAAGCTATACATGCCGTATTTAAAATATTAAATATATACTTTAAGGAATAGTAATTAGTCATTTCAAAAATTAGGACTGCAGTTTTAAAACACATCTGCTAGGGAGTATGTCTCATTGAACACAGTGGAACTTACTTCTGAGTAAACATGCGTACTTTTGTGCTTTCAGGTTGCACGGCAAAGTATTAATAGCACCAGCAATTTAAACGGTGCTTAAGAGCAAAACTATAAGCCTTACAGCACCACTGTAAGGTGGATCAGTTATTATTTCCCCTGTATTGCTGGGCAGAGGGAAGTGAAGAGAGAAAGGCTTTGCTTAAGACCCCTCGGATCCTATCCAAGCATCCTACCACCAGCATCCTATCCACCAGCCCTATTTGCAAAGGGCACCATCCTTTATGAAGACAGAATATTTGCTGAGAGCTTCAGCAGAATGAAAAGCTTTTGCTGTTTCTTCTGTGTCCTGGTTCCACCCTCCCCCTTTAAAGGTAAAGGTAAAGGTACCCCTGCCCGTACGGGCCAGTCTTGACAGACTCTGGGGTTGTGCGCCCATCTCACTTAAGAGGCCGGGGGCCAGCGCCGTCCGGAGACACTTCCGGGTCACGTGGCCAGCGTGACAATGCTGCATCTGGCGAGCCAGCGCAGCACACGGAACGCCGTTTACCTTCCCGCCAGTAAGCGGTCCCTATTTATCTACTTGCACCCGGGGGTGCTTTCGAACTGCTAGGTTGGCAGGCGCTGGGACCGAGCAGCGGGAGCGCACCCCGCCACAGGGATTTGAACCGCCGACCTTTCGTTCGGCAAGCCCTAGGCACTGAGGCTTTTACCCACAGCGCCACCCGCGTCCCCCTTTACTTATTCCTAATTCAGGGGAGTGGAGTTTAAGGTGAGTTAGAGGTGGCAGATGAGCTCACTTTGGTTGCAACTTACCTAGGAGGAGTAAGCCCCATTGTGCTTCATGGGACTTGTTCATTTCAACCTGGCTGACTTGGATGCTTGTATACAGTGGTACCTCGGGTTAAGTACTTAATTCATTCCAGAGGTCCGTTCATAACCTGAAACTGTTCTTACCCTGAAGCACCACTTTAGCTAATGGGGCCTCCAGCTGCCGCCGCGCCGCCGGACCATGGTTTTTGTTCTCATCCTGAAGCAAAGTTCTTAACCCAAGGTACTATTTCTGGGTTAGCGGAGTCTGTAACCTGAAGCGTATGTAACCTGAGGCACCACTATATTTGCTTTTGCTATTGCCCCCCCCCATCTCTCTCCCACAAATTTGCTTTGCTTTCTTGACCTTCCCTAAAACAAGAAGAATCTGAGGAACACAGCTGTGTCATTGATTTAGGAGACCCATCCTGTGTCTCTTTATATAAAAGGTAAAGGTAAAGGACCCCTGACAGTTAAGTCTAGTCACGAACGACTCTGGGGTTGCAGCGCTCATCTCGCTTTACTGGCCAAGGGAGCTGACGTTTGTCCACAGACAGTTTTTTCCGGGTCATGTGGCCAGCATGACTAAGCCGCTTCTGGCAAAACCAGAGCAGTGCACGGAAACACCGTTTACCTTTTTACCCGGAGTGGTACCTATTGATCCACTTGCACTTTTGGGGTGCTTTCAAACTGCTAGGTTGGCAGGAGCTGGGACTGAGCAACAGGAGCTCACCCCATTTCGGGGATTCAAACCGCTGACCTACTGATCGGGAAGCCTGATTGGCTCAGTGGTTTAGACCACAGCACCACCCGTGTCCCTGTCTCTTTGTATAGTTCATTCTATTCAGTGCCCCCTCTCATGCTTCAGCAGGGCTGGCCCACCCATGAGCAATGTGTGAGCTCAGGTGGCAGGATCCACAGGTAAGATCTACCCCGTAAGTAATGTGCTACAGTGACAGCAACAACTGCAGCATGCTTCATTTGGACCCGGGGCAACCTTCTCCTCAGCAGCTCCTCAGTGCTGCCTCTGCAGTGGCCTCTGGGTGAATAGGAAGCACTGATGATCTCCCCCCTCCCTTAGGGAAGAAATGGCAGAAGCTGCCAAGTGGGGTCTCCTGGGCTCTGCCCAGTATGATTCAGACTGGGCCCCTTCCCTCACCTCCACTGTGGCCTTTGATTACTGCTTCAAAGGTCAGGTAAGGTTAATTTGATTCCCCTCCCCCCACTTGTTCCTGAATCTGATCTTCACCCACCCCCTTGTTTCCAATGTAGATTTTTATTCCTGCCTTTTTCCTGATACATATTTTCACCCACACCTTCTTCCTTGTTGTTGCTGTTGTTGTTGTTGTTGTTGTTACCCCACCGTATAAATAATATTCTTCCAACAGAATATTTTATTATTGTTGTTGTTGTTGTTGTTATTACTATTATTATTATTATTATTATTATTATTATTATTTACAATCCGGATTGATTGGAATAAAAATAACATCCTGGGGAGTATATTCATTTTGATGGCTGAAATTCTACTAAACATGGAGAGTTTCCTTCTTTCTTAACCTCTTTCGACAATTTAATATAATTATTTTCAAATAGGTTAAGATTTCTTAATGTCTGGGTTGAGTTAAATCTGTCATTCTGAGACACTTTTGTGTAAAAAAGTGACAAATAAATGTTGGGTTGTATCCAACACTGGTCGTATTCATAGGATACCCATTGAAGTTACCGTAATAAACATTGCTGTCTTAGGTCCATAAATACCAATAGTGTACTCTCAGAAGAAATTTGTTGGATACGAAACAACAACAACAACAGACCTTAATTTGAAAGCCATAGTATAGTCACAGCAAGCCTTTTCAACCTGAAGTTCTGTGATTGACATTTGTAGCCAGCATGGTCATGGAAATCATACCACTGCTGTTTTCACATGGACATTGAGAACTGTAATTGTAAGACTCCAGTGCTCTTTCTGCTCACTCCTGCAAGTGTGATAACAAAAACCCATGTCCCTTTAAGCTGTAGTTGCTATGAGGAACTTTAAATCACTGAGATAGCCCTGTTAGCATTTACTTTGATTCTGCTGTCAGACAAACCATAGCATGCTCATCAGGAGCCTCCAGGCTTAGAACCTGTGAACTTCTGGATCTGAGTACTAGCAGTGGAAGAGGATTTTGTATGGCCTACATTTACAATAGAAGTTACCTAATTTACATCTCCCGTTCTAACAATACACAGGTGAGAATGTAATTATCTTTCAGATGATTTTTTATGTAATTATCTTCCATGATTTTTTGTTGTACAAATCTCTGCTTCAGAACAAACAAACAAACAAATACCACCCACTGCAAAAGAAATTGCATTTTAGGATAGAATATATTTAGAAATGTGTACATTGAGATTTAAATATTCAAGTACACATTTTGTGATAAACAATTTTAATGCAAAACTTTTGAATGGAAATCACAATTTATTACACTGGGGCAGAACACATGTGAAATTGGCATGTGCTGGAAAGAGGCTGATTCATCCACCCATGCTGTGCACTATGCCCTCCCTCCCGGGTGTGTTTAGGCACAAACACAATACAATAGCGGACTTGGGCTTTCCAGTTTTGATAGCACCCCATTTGGCATTTAGCACACACACCCGCCTCTCACCTTCCAGTCTACCTCACTGCTGCAATGCCCCTTGTGAAGCCCTCTTGGCTTGGTGCCTAATGCAGGCAAACCAGTTACACTCTCCTAAATCTGCCTCTGAACTATACAGGTTGCAGAGTCCCTTGACTCCAGTGTCTCTCTCTTCCTCCAACCTGGATATTGCCTCCTCTTGACCAAAAGGACTTATAAAGTCTTGCTGTTCGTTCTGTGATTTGCCTAGGAAACAGTCATGGCACGTTCCTCATAATTTTTAATTATCAGTTCTTAGTCTTCACTTGGCAGTGACTTAGGGCCCAGCCCTGAGAATGCTGTTTAGTGGGTTAGGTGGGTGGGTGCCCTATATCTTCTGCCTTTGAAAACCTCTGCTTATGTCAGTAGTGTTGAAGAATATGAATGTTGCGGAGAATGCTAATTTGGAAAACACAATTTCTGCAAATAACACTTGGTAGTGACCCAACTTTGCTTAGCACTGCTGGGACTTTCTCTCTTCTAAATGGTGAGCCCATGTCCAGGAAAGGGGATGTTGAGAGAAAGACACAGATCTGGCAGGGTGGAGTCATTTCTTGTTTTTGCTACCAGTGCCAAAAGTGCTCAGTCTGCATGCTAATGGGCCCAGGGCTTATTAGCTGGAGAGCGCACAGAGATTTTTGACAGTGGGGAAATGAAATTTGCATACATTCTTAAGTTAACAAGCGAAACAATCTGGCGTCTGCATCTCTTTCTCTGTGGCCCCACCTCCACCCCAAAACACCATCCTCAGGAGGCAACCCTTTGGACAAGGAGAGTTGCCAGCATGCACTGAGCCAAAGGCCAGGCGCAGATCACCAAGCATTTTGCTCCAGCCAAATTCAAAGCGTACCAGATTGTGTTCTGTGTGTTTGGAACTGGGTGGGGCCCCCACCACTCTGGAATCCAGACTCTGGATGAACCTGAAAGAAAGCTCAGAATCCTACCACCACCCATTTCCAAACTTTTTGGCAAAACCAGGATCAGATCGCAATCCAGACCTCCACGGTTACAAATGCAGCCTAGCTCTATGTTCTTATGTAACTTTGCTTTGGGAATCCATGAATTACACCCCCATATTTTCACAGGAGCAAAGTCCTAGTGAGGGACTTAAATGGGCGACTGTTTCCCTTGTATCCCTCAACTAATAAGCTCATGATCAGAAGCTTTTTCTTTCTTTTTTTATAATTCCTGTGTCTGTCCACCCATTCTTCCACCATATAGACACACATCAGTGCAGAACAGAAACAGGAACTTCAATAATGCTTTAAATAGGACAGAAATACAAATGAAATTTAAACAAATAAGAAGAGGGGGTGGGGTCCAAGTTTTGATTTGCCTGGAAATCCTTACATTTGGTAGGTTCTGACAGTGTCATAGATATAAATAAAAATATGTAGGACTGCAATGTTTAAATGATTCAACCCAACCTTGTAAACAGTCCCACAAAACCTGCAAAACACACGCACACCACCCTTACTAGCCTGCTTAGAGTTTCCATGCTGGCTGTGGAGGAGGTGATGTATGGAACTCAGCAGGCTACTAAAAGAGAAAAGAAAAACCTTTCTACCAAGTGGATTAAAATGAGAGGCAATTCACTCCTCCCATCTTCTACACTCCTACAATATTCCATGCTGGTTTCAGAAGAAGGGTCTTTTCTTCCTCTGTGACCTAGCACAGGAACCAATCAGGCTGGTGAATGAGTGCCCTGCTCTGGTCTGAAGGACAGTCAGGGTGGTTGTTTCAGCACCACAGAGAGTTCCAAGTAGGCAACTTAGGGCTCATCCGCACTTCCGCTTGCCCCACTGCTTCCGCCCAGGGACTCCAAGATGAACTGAGGCCTTTGAAGCCTTTGCCTCCAGCCCATCTCTGCTGAGCTCTGCCCTCTTTTGAAGGAATAGTCTGTCTGAAAGTCCGCCCTCTGTCTTGAAGACAGACACTTTACTCTGCCTGGTGAACTCCCTGTGCTTTTGGATTGGTGAGGTCATGTGGAAGGCATTCTGGTTCCATGTTGGCTGGTGCCCACCGATACACAACATTTGGTGGAGCCAGAACCAGTAACAGGCAGAGCCAACTGATTCTAGTTCTGCCACCATGCTCCTCTCTGCTGAGTTCTACAAAGGGAACACTGAGTCTAAGGAAGAGGAAGGTGACAGGGAGTCCTCTGGACTGATTGTAAGCAATGAGGCAGACAGGTGGGGACTGGGTGAGGGCAGGCTGAGGTTGGTGGGTCAGTGTCCCATTCAGCCTCCTTAAAAAGAATATTCTCAAACATTTGCCAAAGTGTGTTTTAACAAGCCACATTCCAGAGGTGTCTCCCAGTGCTTGAGTTACACCATCTGGACTTTCTCAGATTTTAATAAAAGAACATGGAATGACATTATTCTGATAAAGCAGTATTTTTTACAAATATGGTCTCTATCTGAGTTTTTCAGAACAATTTATGCTTATTGCAGACCAAACTCCTTATTGTTCTTATCCACAGTTCATTTAGTAGTTAGTGCTTTGATAATTACTGTATAATACCAGGGTATGGTGTAGAGGCACGTGAGGCTTCTACCTCACTAAAGCTAAGGGGTTCTGGATCTGGTCAGTGCCTGGATGTGTGACTGCCTGGGGATTTCCCTTGGGTTCCATGATGGGGTATAAAAAGCCAGGATATAAACAAAACGGTTAAGCACACACCTACCCTCCACTCATTTTCCACCATAAAGGCCCACCTCCAAAAACAAAACAAACAACAGCTTGTAGGGCCTTCATTCACATAACGGCTGCATAAGAAATGAAGATGGTCCCTGGAACCAAAAAGGAGTAGCACAGACCTCATCTGGTGAATCGCAAGAAGTTCCCTTCCTCTCTCAGTCTGCATCCCTGCCCCCCGGGTTCCTACCTGCCTTTCTGTGTCTCCTTCTCAATAACTTTTAAGCCCAACTCCCCAGCATCCACATCCAAGACAGCACACCAGCCCCCCCTGCCAAAGGCAGGCTTAGAGAGACACACA
This sequence comes from Podarcis raffonei, assembly GCF_027172205.1. Classification (NCBI taxonomy): domain Eukaryota; kingdom Metazoa; phylum Chordata; class Lepidosauria; order Squamata; family Lacertidae; genus Podarcis; species Podarcis raffonei. The sequence continues at coordinate 7,816,597 of NC_070621.1, forward strand.
CAGACAGAGCTTCTTTAAGCCAAGCCGAGTCTTACTGGAATAATTCCTGGCCTTGTCTTGAGAAAACAAATATAGAACGTTGGTTTTCTTTGGCTGCTTTGAAAATGAGGTGGGGCCGGGGGCTTGAGGAGGAGGGAGGATCACTCAAGGACACACATTTGCTGTTTGGATCTGGAAGAGTAGCAGGCAATAGAACCAGAGCCTGGTTGCAGGGGTGTTGATGCATCAAGGATGATTCTAGCAGCACATTAAGGAAACAGACTTGAGGACGGGTTGCAATGTGTTGTAGTGCCCACTGGATAGCGCAGCTTGGTTGGGTGGGGGTTATATTCCCTTCCCTGGCATTCTCCATCATTCTCCCTGAAGTAGAGAGAGGAGCCGCAATGATGGAAAGCATGTTTTTCATGCAAAAGGCCCCTAGTCTCCAATTCAGTTTATGGTTCCTTCAGACAACAGCTCAAGGACTGCCTTTCCCCATATGAACTGACATGGGACCCTGCAATCACCATCCGAGGGCATTCTTCGTGTTCACCCTGCACAAGAGGCTTGGAGGGCACAAGAACTGACCTTTTCAGCAGTGGCTGTTTTCTCCCCAGGAAAAAAAACAACTTTCCTCTATAGCACTTGATCTTAGCCAAAAGGCAGAGAAAGTTTATAACCAGGTCTTTGGCCTTTAACTGTCTGTGGCCTTTTAGAAGTGGAGGAGACATTTTTAATGCCCCGTCATGGCTTAGTTTAATGTATCTATGTGGGGGTTTTTGGTTGCTTGGTTGTAAGCCGCTGTAGGCTTCCTTCGACAAAATTAAGCAACTAACACAACAACAACTTATTCATTCAGCATCCATCCTAATTTGCTTGCACAAAGCTTACGCATAGATTAGACATGTGTCCAGTCTTCATTGAGAATTAGTTTTGATTTTGTAAGGGGTGGTTATACGATAAAAAGCATTGATCCTGATTTGCTGGGGTGGTGGTGTTATATATACCTTCCCATTAATCATTTGTTCATTTATTCATCCCACACTTCAGTGGATTTCTGCACCACTTTCCTCACTGAATAAAGCCTGTTATTTGTTTTAAGTGGAGTTGTTGCACCAGGGTGACAGAACACTTATAATACACTTTAATTGTGCAAACATGCATACCGTATTTACATGAATCTAATGCTCCATCGAATCAAATGTGCACCTCAATTTTCAAAACCTTGAAACCAAAAAAGTATTTGCTGGTGAATGTAAAGGTGGCCAAAAGTGCATTACATTTGAGTAAATACAGTATAAGGTATGCACTTGAACACTTCCTGCAAAATAGTGATGATCCAGAGACACCTTCAAATGGTTGCTGGGTTGCAGGGATGTAAGAGACCCCTGTCTGAGCCCTTTGACAACTGCTGGCAGACAATGCTGGATGGCGTGATGGGACGACAGCTCAGTGGTACAGCAGATGTATTTTGTGTACAGAAAGCTCCAGGTTCAGTCTCTGGCATCTCCTATTAAAAGGATCAGGTAGCAGCTTGAAGGGAAAGGACTCTTGTCTGAGACCCAGGAGAGATGGTGCCAGAGTAAACAGTTCAGGATAGATGGACAAATAATCTGACTTGCTATTAGGCGACCTCTTAAGTGCCTCCAGGGTTGAGCAACTTCTGTTTTTGGCTCTGGGGATTTGCTAAACAGCAGGTGTATACATGCCCATGTGTATTTCCCCTGGCTCTTTTTTTCTTTACTCACTGATAAATGTCTCAGCTTTGACACTTGAACTTAAAGGAGCAGCTTTGGCTCAGCTGGGCATGGTTAGTTATTTCTTACCATCTAGTGGAGGGTTAATATGGTACCCATATTAAACCATGGTGGAAGTGCACAGCTAAGGGTTTACATTTACCTTTTGTTCTGCTCACAGGTCTGTGCTTTAAAGCACTGTGTCAGAGCTTTGCCTGTGAAAACCCGCTCTTTAAAGCTGAAATGGCGAGGGTTGCCATTTGCTCCAATTCAGCTTTAAAGAGTTGTGGGGGGGTAAGTGTGGATAAATTCTAAGTGACTGAGCTGAGAATTAGCAGGTTGACAATTCATCTCTTGCCTCTGCTATGTCAGTGCCTTTAAATGAAACGTCTCCCTCTCTCTCCTTCTCCCTCTGCAATAACAACCTATAATGCAGGTTTATTTAAATAATTAACATGCCTTAGGTCTGCTTGGACTCAATGGGACATACTTCTGAATAGACATGTATAGTATTGCACTGTACCGATTGGCTGTCATATTTTTTTTAAGGCACTCTCCCCTCCATTGTCCTTTTAAAATCATGCAAACCACTCTTTAAACCTCAAAGATAACCTTGTTGTTGTTGTTGTTGTTTAGTCGTTTAGTCGTGTCTGACTCTTCGTGACCCCATGGACCAGAGCACGCCAGGCACCTCTGTCCTCCACTACCTCCCGCAGTTTGGTCAAACTCATGCTGGTAACCTCGAAAACACTATCCAACCATCTCGTCCTCTGTCGCCCCCTTCTCCTTGTGCCCTCCATCTTTCCCAGCATCAGTGTCTTCTCCAGGGAGTCTTCTCTTCTCATGAGGTGGCCAAAGTACTGAAGCTCAACATCAAAAAAACGAAGATCATGGCCACTGGTCCCATCACCTCCTGGCAAATAGAAGGGGAAGAAATGGAGGCAGTGAGAGATTTTACTTTCTTGGGCTCCATGATCACTGCAGATGGTGACAGCAGCCACGAAATTAAAAGACGCCTGCTTCTTGGGAGAAGGGCAATGACAGGCCTAGATAGCATCTTGAGAAGTATAGACGTCACCTTGACAACAAAGGTCCATATAGTTAAAGCCATGGTTTTCCCAGTAGTGATGTATGGAAGTGAGAGCTGGACCATAAAGAAGGCTGATTGCCGAAGAATTGATGCTTTTGAATTACGGTCCCATGGACTGCAAGAAGATCAAACGCATCCATTTTGAAGGAAATCAGCCCTGAGTGCTCACTGGAAGGACAGATCGTGAAGCTGAGGCTCCAGTACTTTGGCCACCTCATGAGAAGAAAAGATAACCTTGCATACAGACAAAAGCCATATGAACGTCCAAAAATGCTCCATCAGCAAAACACAGAAAGTCTGAAGGAAGACAGGGGAACATGCAGCCCTTGAGATGTTTTTGAAATCATAACTCTCATCATTCCTAACTGCTGGCCATGCTGGCTGGGCCTGTTGGGAGCTGGGAGTTCAGCAACATTGAAAGCATTTGGCTGATTAACATTTTGTGGCCTTTTAAATGTGTCTGTCGGAGAGGGGAGATTATTGGTTTCTTTTGGTTTTGCTTATGTATTTTGTGTTTGCATTTTGTATTTTATATGGTGAACTACCCTGTGATCTTCAGTTGAAGGGCGGTATAAAAAATAAAATAAAATAAAATAAAATAAAATGCTGCAGGTTCCCCAGCCCTAGATTAAGGCCTTGAAGCATCTTATGCATCAAACTTCTTATGCATCAAACTTCTCTATATCTGATGCATAATGAATTGAAAAAGATGTTTAAACTGATAATTCCTTAAAAACACACACACAAAAGAACCTTAGAGCCCTTTTGTCAGGAATAATGGGGACGCAAGTCCTGAAAGAGCTGACTAGTTTATTTAAGTACGTGACAAAACAGCAGCTAGAACTTTATATAAATGCATAATGGGAAGTGGCAGGGTTACCAACAAAGGAGGAATGGCTTATGAAACTGATGGACTCATGCTGAAATGGCGAAATTAACTGCCAGATTAAGAGGACATAATGACAAAGTGTTTAAGGAGGAATGGAGACCATTAAAGGATTGTCTATCAAAGTATCGCACATACATGAAGTCACAGGCCAGATTTGAAACAGAAGCAGTGGATTACTGAAAGAACCAAAGTTTAGATAATAAAATCATATGTGTCGTAAAATAGATTATAAAATGAAGTAAAAAACAAACATCAGGAAAGGAGGGGTGTAATTCTGACCATTCATAGAAAGCTGAAATTTTCAGCAGAGAACATTATTCGGAACTATATACAGTGGTACCTTGGGTTGCATACGCTTCAGGTTACAGACTCCGCTAACCCTGAAATAGTACCTCGGGTTAAGAACTTTGCTTCAGGATGAGAACAGAAATCGTGCTCCAGTGGTGCAGCGGCAGCAGGAGGCCCCATTAGCTAAAGTGGTGCTTCAGGTTAAGAACAGTTTCAGGTTAACTACGGACCTCTGGAATGAATTAAGTACTTAACCCAAGGGACCACTGTATTACAGTGGACACTTGGGTTGCGAATGTGATCCGTGCGGGATGCACATTCGCAACCTGCAGCATTCGCAACTCGCAGTGACGCATCTGTGTGCACGCGGGTTGCGATTTGGTGCTTCTGTGCATGCGCAAAGCGCGATTTAGCGCTTCTACGCATGCACGACCGCCGAAACCCGGAAGTAACCCTTTCCAGTACTTCCAGGTTTCGGTGGGTGCATAACCTGAAAAAAACGCAACCTGAAGCGTCTGTAACCCGAGGTATGACTGTATATGAAAGTTAACAATGGGATAACAAAAATGTATTCTACATGTTCTAATGGTAGCCAAGAGACTGATATTGATGAACTGGAAGAGGAAAGATATAATCCCCTTTAATAAATGGATTGACAATACGATAACACTTGCAACTTTTGAACGGACTGCTTACAGACGTAGCCTTGGATAGATATGACAATAAGGATAATAATATGAAATTTATAAAAGAATGTATGGGTTAGGGTATTTTTCATATATATTCATATGCTGTTTTCACATTTTGGCGCCTTTTATTTTTCTTTTCTTCTTTTCTTTTTTTGTATCACTTTATTTCTTCATCACTGAAAAAAATTCAATAAAATATTAATAGCAAGGAAAGGAAGGGTGGGAAGTCAAGAATGAACTTTCTGTTTTTATGTATATATGTATATGATGATAAATATTTTGGAATATTTTTGGAGTGTGTGTGTTTGCGTGTGTTAGATCCAGAACAGGAATATCTCAGTAAATGAGAATGTGGCTCTTGAGGCACTGACCAACACATTCAGTTGTGCTCTCAGACAAATAGTCCACTAGCACACCTGGGGATGTGCTACTCTTCTAAAAGTAGCACAAGCCGTGATACTCTTCTTTGTGATAACTCTTCTAAGAGATGATCCAGAGCTTCTGGAGAATAATGCACTCCTGGGCAGTGGGCATTACAGTAATTGATCCACTGTTGTTCTCAAGAAATGACTCACCTCTCAAAGCAAAGTTAGCATACTACATGCCTCCCCCCCCCACCCGGTTGCAGCAATAAGTATATTAATTGCAAACTATTTTCTTCTGCTGAAGGTTTCCTGTTTTGCTTGGTCTGTTTATTAGATTATTGTAATGGTTTTATTGTAATGTATTATATTGTTTTAATGCTATACCTTTGGCCTTTTTGTAATTCAATTATGAAATATTTTTGTAGTGAGTGACTAATAAGATGATGATGATGATGGTAGTAGTAGTAGTAGTAGTAGTAGTAGTAGTAATAGTAGTATAGCTCAGTGCAAGTGGACCTACTTTGCTCTCAGGTACAATCCCTGATATCTCCAGGCAAGCCTGGAATATACCCTTTCCTGAGACCCTGAAGAGCCATTGCCAGTTGGTCTTGAATCATAGAAATGTAGAGTTGGAAGGGACCCAAAGAGTTACCTAGTTCATCCCCCCTTAGTAGTCCAAGTACTACTAAGCACAGAACTACTAAGTGAGATGGATCCTTGTATAAGGCAGCTCAGTAGAAAGTTCTTCACGGAACTCCACCCTCTACCCCCAAGAATGGATGATCCAGGAAGGAATTTATTTTGTAAAATCACCAGAACCCTCATTCAGCTTCTGTTTCTCTCCCAGTTGTTGGTAGGCCTTGTTCCCTCCCCCCACCCCCACATACAAGTGCGAAGCTCCTAAGTAAAGATGGGAAACATGATAACCTGAGCTTTGACTTCGTGATGATTTCACATCATTACGCAACACCCATCATGAAAGCCAAATCAGAGTGAGAGCAGTGGTTCTTCACGTTCGCTCTCACTTGTATCCAACTAAGTTTTACTTAGGGTGCACCTGCTGAAATTAATGAGTGTGAACTAGTTATATCCATTATTTTCACTGGGTCTACTCAGAGTAGTACAAGAATAGAACACAACCACCACCACCCGAAACCTTATTGGGGGAAGGGAATGATGTACCTCCCAGTATCATTATCACCACTACTGTAACGTAATCACCACCCTTTGCCTGATTTGTGCCACCACTCAAAAGATCATATAAGCCCTTCCAGATTTTGCATCCTGCAAACATGGCAACTGAGCACTTCAGTTTAGCACTAGGGGATGATCATCTGGTGCCAGTTGAGTTTTCTGTCTAGCATAGTTGGGATTCAGAAAGGAAAACATTTGGGATTTGGGGAATAAATAGTGAGTGAGGGAATTCACTGTGTGTGTGTGTGTGTGTGTGTGTGTAACGATCGTGAATTAAATCCAAGGTGGCTTAGCTCTTTCTTCTTGTGGAGTAAAGTGTGTGCCTTTTGCCCTCTGTGTGCTGAGGTTTTCCATTGGTTTGGCTCTGCAGGAAGATTTTTCCTGTTGCTACTGTGTTCTCCCAAGGCAAAGGACTGGAATCCTGCCTGCTCTGAGGTGCTCTGTCTCCTCTTTCATCTTTGCAAAGAGAGTCACTGAAGCAGACACTGCCATGGCCTCTGGGACTCTCCCACTCCACCCCCACCCTCAGACCTCCTGCCATGGGTCGACCCCAGCTTGCTTGGAAGGCCCCACTTGACTGCAAGCCAGCAAGACCCTCTTGGCAGCTCAGCCTCTGACTCAGAAACAGCCCCACCCGGAGCACCTTCCTTAAATCATGTATATTGCACACAGCCTGAATGTTCATTGGAAGCCTATGGCGATGGCAGGAAAGGATTTACCACATCCAAATTCACTTGACAGAAAAACAAAATTCCAGCATAATTTTAACCAGCTGTTATAGGGAAAGGGAGAGGGAAAACAGTGTGGGGAGCAAGAGAAACGGGTTCAGGAGAGGAGGAGGAGGAGAGAGGAGAGGTTGTCGCCACTGAATGTACTTGCTGCAAGAGGAAAAGGCCATGGTGGTGCAACTTCCTAGCTATCGCTGTGCAGAGTACCTTGGGGTTGCTGATGCAGATGACTGTAATTATCACCAGCAACCAGAGATGGTCACACATTTGCATGTGAAAATCTGGAGGTCACATCCAATAACCTTTTCCCTCCTGCAAAGCCACTCTTCTCCCACACAAAACACCCCTTCATTTTAATCACTAGAGGGGGGAAATTGAGACTTTTGTGCAGAGGCATTATAATACATTTTTTATTTTGTGGGCCATGGTAGATATATTTATTTATAGCATTTATATCCTACCTTTGTGTCCAAGGAACTCAAGGTGGTGTACAGGGTTCTCCCCCTCCTCATTTAATCCCTACAACAGCCCTGTGAGGTTGGTTAGGCTGAGAGGTAGTGACTGGCCCAAGGCCACCCAGTGAGCTTCATGGTTGAGTGAGGACTTGAACCCTGATGTCTCATGTCCTAGTCCAACACTCTAACCACTACATCACACTGTCACCCTGACATTGTTTTGCTGATACCAAAAAAACTCACGTCTGTAAAGGAGTAGTTAGAAGTCATAGAGATGTTAGGATCTGACTGTGTGTCCATTTTATGGTACAAAGGAAATGCTATTTTTCCTGAGCTGGGTTTATGCATGTCATCCAGTGCACAATGCTATCCAAATATTCTGGTCATATTTGAAGGCCCTCTGCCATGTCCTTCTCTCCCAATTTAGGCAGTTATTGATAGGTGCTAGGTAACATCACATGAGCAGCAGGTGATGTTTTTAGGGGATTTTTTTTTGGGGGGGTAGAGAAAGTCTCCTGCCAACCTAACAGTTTGAAAGCATGCCAAAAGTGCAAGTAGATTAATAGGTACCGCGCCGGCGGGAAGGTAAATGGCGTTTCCGTGCACTGCTCTGGTGTCAGTGTTCTGTTACGCCAGAAGCGCCTTAGTCATGCTGGCCACATGATCCAGAAAAACTCTGTGGACAAACGCCAGCTCCCTTGGCCTGTAAAGGAACATGAGCGTCGCAACCCCAGAGTCGTTTGCAACTGTACTTAACTGTCAGGGGTCCTTTACCTTTACCTAGAGAAAGTGAGCATGAAGCCCTGCAGATATTGTTGGACGACAACTCCCATTAGCCTCAGCCAACATGGCCAGTGCTCAGGGATAATGAGAGATCAAGTGAAACAGCATCTGGAGTGCACCATGTTGTCTACCTCCACTCTCAGCTATGCTGGCTGTAAGTCCTGGGTTGCTGTTTTTGAATCATTTCCTCTGTATTTCCTAATGTATTATTAACATTAACATTAACATTAACAGCAGCAACAATGGAACCAGTTGCTTAGAAGGGGGTAGTCCCTCCCTCACTGAAGGAACAGCTCTCACTTTGGAGATCCCAACAACAGCAGAGAGCAGGGCTAATGTGTGAGCTTTGTTTTGGTTCTCACTAACCACCATATTCTGTGGGGAGGAATCTCTCCTCTCCCCTTTGATTTGAGGTTGCTTGGTTTTCCTTCTTCTGAAAGATGTAGTTTTCCTGCTTATTTGGGTCAACTGGAGCTTATGCAGGATTCTTAATGAGGCATATATGAAGCGGGCCTAGTATACAAAGATGAAATTCACCTATATTGTTCTGCACACTTTTGCCTCTGGCTCTACCTGCTACTGCCATATTCAGAAGGGAATGCGGCCATTGGACTGGAAAAGCTTCCTTGCTCTGGTCTACACTGACAGGCATCCTCCTCTACTAATGCTGAGGATCTGACACTGCTACAGCTGTTAGATGTTCTTCAGCACTATGAGTAGGTCACTGTACCCCCACCCCAATGTTATTGTGGGCTCCAACTCTCATCATCTTGACCATTGGTCATGTTGGCCAGGGCTGATGGAAGTTGGAGTCCCAACAGCATCTGGAGGGTGTTATGTTGGCTGTCCTTGACCTACTGGCTTCTCTTTGAAATGAATTGGGTTGTTGCCACTGCCACCACCAACCAAATCAAAACAAGTTTTGGCTCAGTCCATTGGCATTCCCTTGTTGCCCCATCCGCTCCTGTTAAGGGTGAAGGAATGTGCATTTGGTAGGCCTGAGATGGACAGTTGTTCTGTATTTCTAGCACCGCTTCACCTAGGGCAACATCTGTTTTGCCTAATACACTGAGCACCCTGCCTTTTAGCTGAAGGTGAGAGCCTGGTAGCAAAGAGCAGGAAGAAATTAAGAGTGCTGCACCAGCTTTTGGAATGCCTGCCAACTAATTTTCAGTCTGTTAAGAATGTATGTTTTGTGGACATGAAGGCTATTCTACGCTTTTTTAATGACATCATCAAGCCTAAGAGAGAGATTTGCAGACAGAGAACATTCAAGTCAAGCTCCATTTGGCAGAGAACACCTGCATCAGTTACATGGTGTCCATGGATAAAATCTGCAGATTTGTGACATTATCCTGGAAGTACCAATTTCAATGCACCTTTTTATTGAGTTTTCAAATACACTGACTTACTGATACAATGAAATGATACCCCCACATGGCATCATGTACTTTGTAAATGAGAGAGGTGCAATTAGCAAATCTGCACATAGAATTATGGAGAGATTCTGGCACTGTGTTCTAATCGAAACTGTTTAGTCTGATACACAGTGGGGATAGTATGGTGAGGCTCTGCATCATTTGTATATAATTAACACAATGCCAATCATATTACTCTGCTTTCTTTGGACCATACCAGCGAGGCTGAGAGGGGGATCTTGTCATCTGGGCAGCCCAGGACCTCCATACACATTGCCCAGGCTTGCGCCCTGGGGAGGTAACTTCAGTGCTGCTTACAGCGATTTGACATTGTCCCTAGACATGCACGCCATTGTCTCTCATGACAGACAGATGCCAACAACCAGACTGCAGAAAGAAAGAAAAAACCAAACAACCTGTCACGAATACTTTGCCTCTGGCTACGTTTTAATGTATGTGAATTTTTCTTCAGTGAAGTATCCTGCCACAATTTATTACAGTAATAATCTAAATTATCAATATCTGAAATCCCCCCCCCCAAAAAAATGTGGCTATTGTGGCTCCAGCAGCCATGAGAAGACAGGCAGAGAGTTTTCTGTTTTTGATACTTGCATCAAGAGTGACAGTTGAACCACGCTGTGCCTCTTCTCCCAAGCACTCAAGGTTTGTTTGCTGTTCTGGTCAGATGACATCATTGGGCAATTGAGACCCTTCCATGCCCCCACTCTTTTGGATCACATCACTAACCAATAAACGCTTGCTGGATTCATGGACTTCTTAAAACTATCTAAGAAGCATTCTGGGTGGGAACACTTACATGGATCTGGCAGAGAATAGAGGCTAGCATTACAGGGCACCTGGGAAGGCCCACACACCCCTATCAGGAGGGTTTGCACTGCCAGTCCTGGAGACCCAAGATTGTAGCATTGCCATCCTCTGACTCACAGGACTCTCATTACAGAAGCCCCAGTACAAGCAGAGTCTCTCCTACTTTGCCAGTGAAGGTAGAGCTTGTCATTGTGGCTGAACTGCTGCTCTTATAAGGGGCTCAGCCTGAAGCAACATCAGAGTGGTACTATCCTATATTATTCAGCGTTAGCCAAACCCCCCAAATGAGGTTGCTCCCTCTCCTTTGCCACCTGGGATGATTACTGTCCTCTTTGTCCTATAAAGTAGAGAGTATGAAGGTTTGACTGTTTCAAACCCCATCAAAATTTGAAGCCAGAAGAACTATTGTCAAAGCAGAAAAGAGGAATTCCATCCCTACAACACTGCCCCCCCTTGCTGTTAATATGCAGGCTCAAGAAAACCAAAGCATGAATAATAAATCAGTACCCTCTTGAGGGCCTCAGTAACTTTACCAAGCAACTCTCCATGTTTCCACGCTTGATGATAGATGATTTTGTACTGCCCGTTGTTACTCTGAACTCTCTCTAAAAGTATGGAAATAGGTGGCATTGCTCTTACTACAGGTTCAGGGCATTGCATGGCTCCTTCTCTTCCTCCTCCTCCTCTTCACCCCCCCCATTACAGAATAGCAGTGGTTTTCAAACTTTTTGCTCTATGCCGCACTTTCAGAATAAAAACTTGCTCACACCACACTAATAATAATAATAATAATAATAATAATAATAATAATAATAATTTATTATTTGTACCCCGCCCATCTGGCTGGGTTTCCCCAGCCACTCTGAACGGCTTCCAACAAAGATGAAAGATACACTAAAATGTCACATATTAAAAACTTCCCTGAACAGGGCTGCCTTCAGATGCCTTCTGAATGTCAGGTAGATGTTTATCGCTTTGACATCTGATGGGAGGGCGTTCCCCAGGGCGGGCGCCACTACCGAGAAGGCCCTCTGCCTGGTTCCCTGTAACTTTGCCTCTCGCGGTGAGGGAACCGCCAGAAGGCCCTCGGAGCTGGACCTCAGTGTCCGGGCAGAACGATGGGGGAGGAGACGCTCCTTCAGATATACTGGACCAAGGCCGTTTAGGGCTTTAAAGGTCAGCACCAACACTTTGAATTGTGCTCGGAAACGTACTGGGGGCCAATGTAGGTCTTTCAAGACCGGTGTTATACGGTCTCGGCGGCCGCTCCCAGCCACCAGTCTAGCGGCCGCTCCCAGCCACCAATCTAGCTGCCGCATTCTGGATATGTTGTAGTTTCCGGGTCACCTTCAAAGGTAGCCCCACGTAGAGCGCATTGCAGTAGTCCAAGCGGGAGATAACCAGAGCATGTACCACTCTGGCGAGACAGTCTGCAGGCAGATAGGGTCTCAGCCTACGTACCAGATGGAGCTGGTAAACAGCTGCCCTGGATACAGATTTGACCTGTGCCTCCATGGACAGCTGTGAGTCCAAAATGACTCCCAGGCTGCGCACCTGGTCCTTCAGGGGCACAGTTACCCCATTCAGGACCAGGGAATCCTCCACACCTGCCCGCCTCCTGTCCCCCCAAAACAGTACTTCTGTCTTGTCAGGATTCAACCTCAATCTGTTAGCCGCCATCCATCCTCCAACCGCTTCCAGACACTCACACAGGACCTTCACCGCCTTCACTGGTTCTGATTTAAAAGAGAGGTAGAGCTGGGTATCATCCGCATACTGATGAACACCCAGCCCAAACCTCCTGATGATTTCTCCCAGTGGCTGCATGTAAATGTTGAAAAGCATGGGGGAGAGGACAGAACCCTGAGGCACCCCACAAGTGAGAGCCCAGGGGTCTGAACACTCATCCCCCACCACCACTTTCTGAACACGGCCCAGGAGGAAGGAGCAGAACCACTGTATGACAGTGCCCTCAGATCCCAGCCCCTCAAGACGGTCCAGAAGGATGTTATGGTCGATGGTATCAAACGCCGCTGAGAGATCCAGCAGAACTAGGAAACAGCTCTCACCTTTTTCCCTAGCCCGCCGGAGATCATCAACCAGTGTGACCAAGGCAGTTTCAGTCCCATGATGAGGCCTGAATCCTGACTGGAAGGGATCCAAATGGTCCGCTTCTTCCAGGCGTGCCTGGAGTTGTTCAGCAACCACTCGCTCAATCACCTTGCCCAAGAATGGAAGATTTGAGACTGGGCGATAATTGGCCATCGTGGCCGCATCTAAAGATGGTTTTTTAAGAAGCGGTTTAATAACCGCCTCTTTCAGCGGGTCTGGGAAGGATCCTTCATGGAGGGAAGCATTCACCACCCCACGAAGCCCATCGCCCAGTCCTTCCTGGCTAGCTTTTATAAGCCAGGATGGGCAAGGATCCAGGATACAGGTGGTTGGCTTCACTCGTCCAAGCAGCCTGTCCACATCCTCGGAGGTAACAGATTGGAATTTATCCCACACAACTTGACTAGACAGGACTCTAGCACTCTCCCGCCCTGGCCCTGCTCCCACGGTGGAGTCTACTTCTTCCCGAATCTGAGCGATTTTATGAAACAATTTCTAGCAGTGCTTGATTTATAACATAGAACCCAACTACTTTATAATATGACCATGGGACATCCAGAAAGTATGAAGGAATGCAGCTACACAAGAACATGACTCATTCCATGTGTGTGTGTGTGTGTGTGTGTGTGTGTGTTTTATCGTATTGCATGTGTGTGTGTGTGTGTGTATGTATACACACACACACACACACACACACACACACATGCAATACGATAAAAAAACACAAATCTGAATAAAAACAATACAAACAAAAATACAGTCAAATCCCAGTTTTCAAACGGCTCCGTTTTCAAATGTTTCAGCTCCCAAATGCCGAAAACCAAGAAGTAAGTGTTCCGGTTTTTGAACTTTTTTTGGAACCCGAATGTCCAACGCAACTTCTGCTTGACTGCAAGAAGCTCTTGCAACCAATCAGAAGCCATCCCTCGGTTGTTGAACGTTTTGAAAGTCAGATGGTCTTCTGGAACAGATTACGTTTGACAACTAAGGTTTGACTGTAACAAGAAAGAGGATAAAAGAAGAAAATACAAAGCCCTCTATCAGAGGTTGATCTTAACCCTGTTCTCACACTCAAGGGTTTGGACCCTCCCGCCTCTCACCAGTGGCAGAGGAAGCCTCTCCAGCACCTGGGGCGGGGGGTGCCCGCATGACGTCCGTACGGACTGTGCCCACATGACACTCATATGGACTGTGATTGCATGGCGCCCGTACAGACTGCATGCATGGCAGCCTGTATGGATGCTGCGCACGCGCCCTCAGCTGCTGTACAGCTGGGGGACAGCGGGTCTTCTTGTCAAGCCCCCCAGGGTAGCACCCGGGGCACGCCGCCTCCCCGCCCCTCCTTTGCACGCCTCTGCCTTTCACCTGGGAGCTTCCCTCTCTTCTCCCAGCCTTCCACCCTGGGAGATCTTCCCTTACCTGCCTCTCACACAGGGACCTTCATTAACCATCCACCACCTTCAAGTGCATACCCACATTAACCCAGAATGAAGGACATCAAAAAACAAAACAAAACATAGGCAAGAGTAAAGTGAACAGAAGAAGAATGAAAAAGAGGAAACACAGGAAATAAAGATCATAAAAAAATGAGAGAGAGAAGAGAAATAAAGAGGAGTCCCGATTCCCTGTCTCTCAATTATGTATATAACGATTATTCAAAATATTCCAAGTGATCATTCTAGAATGGTATCCAGCTGTATTCCAGAGCAATATCCAGTTTTTCCTCAATTAGCTAGGCGGTGTTTTCCCAGTCTTCAACCCCAAACATCTCAAGTTTATTCATTTTCCTTTCCACACAAAATGTCCAAAGTTCAATTGTTATTATTTCTAAATGTCAATAATACTTTTCATCCCGTCCAGTATAATGACTTTTTCTCCAAGAAATACCAACATCCATCATCATCATCGTCGTCATCATCATCATCAGTAGTTGTTTACTTGTTGTATATTCATTAATTCATACCCAGTTCTATATATTCTGATCCCATTTCCTGTTGGCCATGATTTCCCGTTCTAATTTAGAAAAATAAAAGGTTCCTTCCATTTCCACTTCTTCCATTCTTTTTTCCAGAAGAATCACCAGAGGGTGGGTTTTTCCTCTGAATTCACTCCAACTTGTACACAGGACTTTCTCTCTCAACTCTATCTCTGTCATTTCAAGATGCTTCTTAATGTCTCTATCAATGTTTTTATTCCACTTCTCCAACATCACAACACCATTGTTTTTCTGTTTCACTCCTATAGGCACCTGTATGGAGATCCTCTCCATTTCATCATATGCTGCCTTCTCACTTTACCATTCCATTCTCATATTCAGGTAGATCTTGATCAGTATTCCCCCCCCCAAAAAAAACCTATGTATTCATTGGTTTGATCTTCTTCTTCTGATGATGATGATGATGATTTTATTTATTAAATTTGTATACCACCCTCTACCCGCATGTCTCAAAGCCGTTCACAGGATAAAATCACAATATAAAAGACAAAATATACAATAAATATAAAAACAAGTAGAAGCCATTTTCGTTCACCATTTTATGCATCTGAGCTCTTTCAATTGCTCATCCAATAATTACCACATAATACCAACAGTCAGCAGGGTGTTCAGCAGTATATTTGCCATATTGGATTATGTTAGTCTCCCCCTTAACAGCCTGTTAAGATCCAAAATAAAATATTGATTGTCCTTGAATATTCCAATCACACTTGCCATCTTCTCGTGCCACACCAGTGTAGCTCACCACACCCTTTGAGAACCACTGGAATAGCAGGTGGTTTAAGGCACAATTCCATTAGTTGTTGTGCTGCTGTTTTTGGAGGGGATGCTCAGCCTCAAGCAATATGCCCTGCTACCGACTCAACCTTTGAAAACATGCTGATGATGGGGCATACCACAAAAATTACACTTCCTTGTATCTGTGCCAAAATACCATGGTTGTGGCTATCCAGAAATTCCTAGGCTGATCGAACTAATACTTTGCCTTTGATCTCCCACATATACCTGGCTTGACTCCTGTGAACTGTGCAGTGTGGGGGATGGGAGGGGGGAGAGGGAGAAGGAGATACCTGCCACTCCCAAACTGTAATGACTTCCATCTGGGACTGAACTTTGCAATGTTTTTCCTTTATTGACATATTTTATCACTGTTCTCCCTCCCCTCCTATCTCACTTAAGAGGGGAAGGCATTGACAGCACCCAAAGGAACTTCCTATCCCAAATGTTTTACCTCGGAAGTTGGTGGCCTCTCCTCCATTGGAGGTTTTTAAACACAGGCTGGATGACCTTCTGTCAGGGATTGTTTTGTGTGATTCCTGCTTTGCAGTGGATTGGAGTTAGAGACCCTCAGGGTCCCTTCCAACTCTACAATTCCATGATTCCATCCACTTTCGACCATCTCCAGTGCTCTTCCCTTTCCTTACCACTTGGATCCATTTGTGTCAATACTCTCACAAAACTCTCAAGGGGAGTTCATAT